>NC_040080.1:112338044-113588044 GCF_003369695.1 Bos indicus x Bos taurus | reverse complement strand
GAATCTTACTATACATGGGTTAGACATTTTCTAAAGGCTTATTTGATAGACTCACCAGGTAAAGCATCTGCCTGCAGTGTAGGAGACACAGGAGACACGGGTTCGATTCCTGAGTTGGGAGGATCCCCTGGAGAGGGCATAGCAACCCACTCCAGTATTCTTGCCTGGAGAATCTGATGGACAGAGGAGCCTGGTGGCCTATAGTCCATATGGTCACAAAGATGTGGACATGACTGAGCTCCTAGGCACGCAGTCTTATTCAATTCCAGTAGTAAGTTAGTAAGTCAATATACAGGGTAGCCAACTACTTCCTCAAAAGAAGGAAGACGTCTTTACTGTTTCGTTTCCTTTTTTCACCTGGCACATGGTATGCTCAAAAAATACCTGTTGAGTCAATGGCTGTGCCATTTTTCTAAGTGCTCCCTTCACTTACATACTCTCAACATTTTCAGATCTCATGATATTTTCAGTTTTCTTTTACTCCCAGAAGGTTGCCTGTGCTTGCCAATCTTTGTAGGAGTTGAGTGGGTACTACTGGCAATTGGTGTGCTTCCTGTTCTCCCCAAATGTTTCACAGAGTTCCTTCAAACCTACACAGAAGGAAGTAGGGAAGAAATAAGCCACCAAATCAACAAAAACACCACAGACCATTCAGGTATGACCTAATCAAATCCCTTACAATTATACAGTGGAAGTGAGAAATAGATTCAAGGGATTAGATCTGATAGACAGACTGCCTGATGAACTATGGATGGAGGTTCCTGACATTGTACAGGAGACAGGGATCAAGAGCATCTGCAAGAAAAACAAATGCAAAAAAGCAAAAATGGCTGTCTGAGGAGGCCTTACAAATAGCTGTGAAAAAAGAGAAGTGAAAAGCAAAGAGAAAAGGAAAGATATACACATTTGAAGGCAGAGTTTCAAAGAATAGCAAGGAGAGATAAGAAAGCCTCCCTCAGTGATCAGTGCCAAGAAATAGAGGAAAACAATAGAATGGGAAAGACTAGAGATCTCTTCAAGAAAATTAGAGATACCAAGGGAACATTTCATGGAAAGATGGGCTCAATAAAGGACAGAAATGGTATGGACCTAACAGAAGCAGAAGATATTAAGAAGAGGTGGCAAGAATACACAGAAAAACTGTACAAAAAAGATCTTCATGACCCAGATAATCACAACAGTGTGATCACTCACGTAGAGCCAGACATCCTGGAATGTGAAGTCAAGTGGGCCTTAAGAAGCATCACTATGAACATAACTAGTGGAGGTGATGGAATTCCAGTTGAGCTATTTCAAATCCTGAAAGAAGATGCTGTGAAAGTGCTGCACTCAATATGCCAGCAAATTTGGAAAACTCAGCAGTGGCCACAGGACTGGAAAAGGTCAGTTTTCACTCCAATCCCAAAGAAAGGCAATGCCAAACAATGCTCAAACTACCACACAATGACACTCATTTCACACGCTAATAAAGTAATGCTCAAAATTCTCCAAGCCAGGCTTCATCAGTATGTGAACTGTGAAGTTCCAGATGTTCATGTTGGTTTTAGAAAAGGCAGAAGAACCAGAGATCAAATTGCCAACATCTGTTGCATCATCAAAAAAGCAAGAGAGTTCCAGATAAACATCTACTTCTGCTTTATTGACTATGCCAAAGCCTTTGACTGTGTGGATCACAACAAACTGTGGAAAATTCTTAAACAGATGGGAATACCAGACCACCTGACCTGCCTCTTTAGACATCTGTATGCAGGTCAGGAAGCAACAGTTAGAACTGGACATGGAACAACAGACTGGTTCCAAATCGGGAAAGGAGTACGTCAAGGCTGTATATTGTCACCCTGCTTATTTAACTTCTATGCAGTGTACATCATGAGAAATGCTGGGCTGGATGAAGCACAAGCTGGAATAAAGATTGCTAGGAGAAATATCAATAACCTTAGATATGCTGATGACACCACCCTTATGGAAGAAAGTGAAGAAGAACTAAAGAGCCTCATGATGAAAGAAAGCAAAAGAGGAGAGTGAAAATGCTGGCTTAAAGCTCAACATTCAGAAAACGAAGATCATGGCATCTGGTCCCATCAGTTCATGGCAAATAGATGGGGAAACAGTGAAAACAGTGTCAGACTTTATTTTTTGAGGCTCCAAAATCACTGCAGATGGTGACTGAAGCTATGAATTAAAAGATGCTTACTCCTTGGAAGAAAAGTTATGACCAACCTAGATAGCATAGTCAAAAGCAGAGACATTGCTTTGCCAACAAAGATCCATCTAATCAAGGCTATGGTTTTTCCAGTAGTCATGTATGGATGTGAGATTTGGACTATAAAGAAAGCTGAACACCGAAGAATTGATGCTTTTTAACTGTGGTGTTGGAGAAGATTTTTGAGAGTCCCTTGGACTGCAAGGAGATCCAACCAGTCCATCCTAAAGGAGATCATTCCTGGGTGTTCATTGGAAGGACTGATGTTGAAGCTGAAGCTGCAATACTTTGGCCACCTGATGCGAAGAGCTGACGCTTTCGAAAAGACCCTGATTCTGGGAAGGATTAAAGGCAGAAGGAGAAGGGGGCAACAGAGGATGAGATGGTTGGATGGATCAGGTACTCAACGGACATGAGTTTAGTAAACTGTGGGGGTTGGTGATAGAGAGGCCTGGCATGCTGCAGTCCATGGGGTTGCAAAGAATCGGACACAGCTGAGCGACTGAACTGAACTGAACTGAACTGATCAGTATGAGAAAGTCTAAGAGGGAAATGGTGCTGGGGGACATCATGGCACAGGACTATGTCTCTGTGCTATATTCCAAATTAGTTGTTTCCCGTATTCCATATGTCTACTTCCATGCCTGCTTTGGTTCTACCTGTGTTAGGAGCAAACCATGGAGCCTTTTGGTGTTGGCTGTGGGTCTAAATCAACAGACAGAAGAAATCTACCCATGGTTATGGGTTTTTTTTTGCCCTTGTCTCTGGCTGTTTTCTCTAGTTTATAAGGGTGATTGAAGTATCCTCTTATTACCCAATATATTAAAAAAAATATTTATTTATTTCTGTCTGTCTACGCACTTGGCTGCCTTGGGTCTTCGTTGTGGTACACAGGATCCTCATTGCTGTGTTTGGCCTTCTCTGTAGTTGCGGTGCTTAGGCTTAGTTACCCCATGGCATGTGGGAACCTAGTTCCGCAACCAGGGATCAAACATGTGTCCCTTGCGTTGGAAGGCAGATTCTTGACCACTGACCAACAGGAAAGTCCTCATATTACCCAACGTTTTGATTGACATGGAAGCTTTCCATCCTTTTTTTTTTTTTTTTTTAATTTCTGGAATGGAGCGATGGAGATCTCTTCTAGCGTCTGGTTCTCAGGCAGTATTTCCATTTGAATATTCCATGGGTCACTTCAGTGGGATTCTGGAACGAGAGCTAGACTCGTGTTTATATAATCTTTCCCAGAAGTCACATAGACTTTAAATGCCCTTGTCTAGCACAGCAGCTTATTTTATGGTTTGAAGTAAGAAAGCAATTCTGCACTTTCTTTGGGGGCACAGGTATGCCAGAATGACTGGGAGAAGGGTTTTCTTCTGCCCCAGACCTAAAAATACCATTCACCGAATGACAGGGGCCATGTTTTTAACCAAGTATTGTCCTAAATTCACAGCATAAATGTCCCTATTAATTTTTTCCTTCCGGAAAATATTATTTTACTTCTGAAAACACAGATATAGATGAATCAGTGACCTTTGCCACAGAAATGTGCATTTAGTGACACTTTTCTGATGTACTGGGACTGGAAATAACATCCTTTGCTGAGTTGCTTTAGTCAAGAAAGATTGAATGTCACAACACTTGAATTCTAGAGGTTTTTCTGACTTTTTAGTTCTCTAACTGCATCTATGCCTGAGGCAGAAGGAACAGAAGCAACAAAATATTATAAAATGACTATGTTTTGCACAGAAAGAAAATATCCCTGTACTGATTCATCCTAGAGAACAATAGATTGGTCACTGTGTAAATGTTTCTTACTGAAAGAGATCTTGTTTTTATACTGCTAGACAACTTCTCTGCCCATCAGGGGGATTTCTGAGAGCAGATTAACTTTATTATCCATTTTCAACACAGCAAATGTAAATAATTAGAACTTAAACTTGCAATTTAGTCACCCGACAGCTAAAAATGATTGCATATTGCACCGAGACCAATACCTCTATTTTATGTGGCAAATGAACGGTCTTACCATGATTCATTTACCTGCTGTTTTGTGCGAACATTCTTTTGTAAAATGTTTGGGAGACAGTACTGAAGAGAAATTACTGTTTTATCACAATATTCAGCAGCAGTGTTTCTGCTTCATATATATATAATTTCATGAAGGTAAAAGAAAGATCAGTCAATAAATATTTATTGAACCTCTTCCTTTATGTTTAATGCCTTGCTGGACTCAGTGGAAGGTAAAGAAATGTATAAAATGCAGTACTTTCAGGAAAGGTAGAGAGGAAATCTTACAGTCTGTGTAGCTTTATCTGTTCTAACACATGTTAAAAAGTTAAGTTCAAGTCTAGGTTAGAAATCTCTTTATCTAGGCCTTTAAAAAAAGTTTGTAGTTTTTCTCTCTGGCCAGACTATTTTTTGAAAATGAGGAGAACTGGACATATGTGTTTAACAAGTAAATGGAACTAATTTCATTCATGGGCTAGACTTTCTTGTTTGACTAGTGAATTGAACATGCCAGGCATGGGAGTAGATAAGCTATCCCTGCACTGAAATGCATTCTATTTTAGTGAGTGAAATAACAAGTGTACCAATAATTTCAGCATGATAAGTGGTTTAGTAGAGGTCTGTAGGCATTTTTCTATGGGTATAGCACTTCACTTAGATTATCAGCAAGATTGTTCCTGAGAAGTAAGGATAGTTTTTCTGTTCCTTGTAAATTGAGAAGGCTGTGATCAGGATTCCAACATTTACCACCCATTCATGGATTTCATGGGCTCCCCAGGAGGCATTAGTGATAAAGAACCCATCTGCCAATGCAAGTTAGACTTAAGAAATGTGGGTTTGATCCCTGGGTTGAGAAGATCCCCTGTTGGAGGGTGTGGCAACCCACTCCAGTATTCTTGCCTGAAGAGTCCCATAGAGAGTGGAGCCTGGCAGGCAGCAGTCCATAGGGTAGCACAGAGTCGGACACTACTGAAGCAACTTAGCGCGCATACATGGATCACAGGCATTTGAACATACTCTAGTCTCTTCTGTCTTTGTCTCTAAAAAAGTCTTCCTGGGGTCCTCTAAGACCTTTCAGCTATTCCCCAGCAGGCTTCTGCCCGTCACAGCCAGACCTCCTCATCTCCCCTAGGGGCTTCATTTGAGCACCATTTACTTCCACTCTCACACCACTTCATTGGTTGGTTCTTGTCGAGACTGCCAAGGACCTAAAGACTTCAAAGGACAATATTCAATTCCCACCTTCCTTGAACTCTTTTTAGTTTTTGGTATGTTTTTTACCAACTTCTTCCTGATAAACCTGTTTTTCACCTGATTCCTATGACACCCTCTGACTTTCTTAGCACCTTTGGCTACTTATTTTCATTTGAAGATTTCACCTTCTCTTCCTTATCTTCAAATGCTGAAGCTCCTTATGGCTGTATCCTAGACCCCTCTTCTCTTGACTCTCTGGAGATTTTGTTTTACTTTAAAGATCATGGCTCATAATTAGGAAGATTTACTCTAACTAGGGTTTGTTCTAAGTGATTTCAATATTTTACTAATTTACTCTTCACCACAGTCCTTTAAGGCACATACAATTATTATTCCCATTTTACAGATCAGGAAATTGAGGCATCAAGAATTCAAGTAACGTATAAGTAAAAACATATAAATATAAGTACACAGTAGAGTTAGGTTTTGAACCCAGACACTTTTGCTACATGTCTGTGTGCTGATAGCTGGACTTTTTACACATTGAAGTGATTTATTTCAGAGTCTGTAGTCAGCACAAGCCTGTAAGAATACAGAGTTTGGATTGTTGTTTTTCTTCAATCACTAAGTTGTGTCCTACTCTCTGTGAACCCATGGACGGCAGCAGGCCAGGTTTCCCTGTTCTTCACCATCTTCTAAAGTTTTCTCAAACTCATGCCCATTGAGTCAATGATGCCATCCAACCATCTCATCCTCTGTCGTCCCCCTCTCTTCCTGCCTTCTATCTTTCCCAGCATCAGGGTCTTTTCAAATGAGTCAGCTCATTGCATCAGGTGGCCAAAGTATTGGAGCTTCAGCATCAGTCCTTCCAATGAATACTCAGGGTTGATTTCCTTTAGGATTGACTGATTTGATCTTGCAGTCTAAGGGATTCTCAAGAGTTTTCTCCAGCACCACAGTTTGAAAGCATCAGGTCTTTAGCACTCAGCCTTCTTTAAGGTCCAGTTCTCACATGACTACTGGAAAAACCATAGCTTTGACTATTTGGATCTTTGTTGATCCTTCCCAGCATCTGGGTCTTTTCAAATGGGTCAGTTCTTCACATCAGGTGGCCAAAGTATTGGAATTTCAGCTTCAGCATCAGTCCTTCCAATGAACACCCAGGACTGATTTCTTTTAGCATGGACCAGTGGATCTCCTTGCAGTCCAAGGGACTCTCACGAGTCTTCTCCAACACCACAGTTAAAAAGCATCAATTCTTCACTGCTCTGTTTTCTTTATAGTCCAACTCTCACATCCATACATGACTACTGGAAAAACCATAGCTTTGACTAGATGGACCTTTGTTGGCAAAGTTATGTCTCTGATTTTTAATATGCTATCTAGGTTGATCATAACTTTCTTCCAAGAAGGAAGCATCTTTTAATTTCATGGCTGCAGTCACCATCTGCAGTGATTTTGGAGCCCAGAAAAATAAAGTCTGACACTGTTTCCAGTTTCCCCATCTGTTTCCCATGAAGTGATGGGACCAGATGCCGTGATCTTAGTTTTCTGAATGTTGAGCTTTAAGCCAACTTTTTCACTCCCTCTTTCACTTTCATCAAGAGGCTTTTTAGTTCCTCTTCACTTTCTTCCATAAGGGTGGTGTCATCTGCATATCTGAAGTTATTGATATTTCTCCCGGCAATCTTGATTCCAGCTTGTGCTTCTTTCAGCCCAGCATTTCTCGTGGTGTACTCTGCATAGAAGTTAAATAAGCAGGGTGACAATATACAGCCTTGACGTACTCCTTTCCCGATTTGGAACCAGTCTGTTGTTCCATGTCCAGTTCTAACTGTTGCTTCCTGACCCACATACACATGTCACAAGAGGCAGGTCAGGTGGTCGGGTATTCCCATCTCTTTCAGAATTTTCCACAGTTTATTGTGATTCACACAGTCAAAGGCTTTGGCATAGTCAATAAAGCAGAAATAGATATTTTTCTGGAACTCTCTTGCTTTTTCCATGATCCAGCGGATGTTGGCAATTTGATCTCTGGTTCTTCTGCCTTTTCTAAAACCAGCTTGAACATCTGGAAGTTCACAGTTCACATACTGCTGAAACCTGGCTTGGAGAATTTTGAACATTACTTTACTAGCATGTGAGACGAGTATAATTGTGTGGTAGTTTGAGCATTCTTTGGCATTGCCTTTCTTTGGGATTGGAGTGAAAACTGACTTTCCCAATCCTGTGGCCACTGCTGAGTTTTCCAAATTTGCTGGCATATTGAGTGAAGCACTTTCACAGCATCTTCTTTTAGGATTTGAAATGGCTCAACTAGAATTCCATCATCTCCACTAACTTTGTTCGTAGTGATGCTTCCTAGGGCCCACTTGACTTCACATTCCAGGATGTCTGGCTCTAGGTGAGTGATCACACCATCGTGATTATCTGGGTCGTGAAGATCTTTTTTGTACAGTTCTTCTCTGTATTCTTGCCACCTCTTCTTAATATCTTCTGCTTCTGTTAGGTCCCTACCATTTCTGTCCTTTATCGAGCCCATCTTTGCATGACATGTTCCCTTGGTATCTCTAATTTTTTTGAAGAGGTCTCCAGTCTTTCCCATTCTATTGTTTTCCTCTATTTCTTTGCACTGATCACTGAGGAAGGTTTTCTTATCTCTCCTTGCTATTCTTTAGAACTCTGCCTTCAAATGGGTATATGTTTTCTTTTCTCCTTTGCTTTTCACTTCTCTTCTTTTCACAGCTATTTGTAAGGCCTCCCCAGACAGCCATTTTGCTTTTTTGCATTTAAGTAAGGTGGTAGGCACTGAGAGCGTGCATCAGAGGGCAGACAGACTGATGCCACAATCACAGACATCTAGCCAATCTGATCACATGGACCACAGCCTTGTCTAACTCAGTGAAATTAAGCCATGCCATGTGGAGCCACCCAAGATAGACAGGTCATGGTGGAGAGGTCTGACAGAATGTGGTCCACTGGAGAAGGGAATGGAAAACCACTTCAGTATTCTTGCCTTGAGAACCCCATGAACAGTATAAATAAGCAAGAAGATAGGACTCTGAAAGAGGAACTCCACAGGTCAGTAGGTGCCCAATGTGCTATTGGAGATCAGTGGAGAAATAACTCCAGAAAGAATGAAGGAATGGAGCCAAAGCAAAAACAATACCCAGTTGTGGATGTTACTGGTGATAGAAGCAAGGTCTGATGCTGTAAAGAGCAATATTGCATAGGAACCTGGAATGTTAGGTCCATGAATCAAGGCAAATTGGAAGTGGTCAAACAGGAGATGGCAAGAGTGAGTGTCGACATTCCAGGAATCAGTGAACTAAAATGGACTGGAATTGGTGAATTTAACTCACATGACCATTATATCTACTATTAAGGCAGGAATCCCTTAGAAGAAATGCAGTAGCCATCATAGTCAGCAAAAGAGTCCAAAATGCAGTACTTGGATGCAATCTTCATTTCCAAGGCAAACCATTCAGTATCATGGTAATCCAAGTCTATGCCCCAACCAGTAATGCTGAAGAAGCTGAAGTTAAATGGTTCTATGAAGACCTACCAGATCTTTTAGAAGTAACCCTCAAAAAAGATGTCCTTTTCATTATAGGGGACTGGAATGCAAAAGTAGGAAGTCAAGAAACACCTGGAGTAACAGGCAAATTTGGCCTTGGAATATGGAATGAAGCAGGGCATAGAGTTTTGCCAAGAGAACGCACTGGTTATAGCAAACACCCTCTTCCAACAACACAGGAGAAGACTCTACACAGGAACATTACCAGATGGTCAACACTGAAATCAGATTGATTATAGTCTTTGGAGCCAAAGATGGAGAAGCTCTATAAAGTCAGCAAAAACAAGACCAGGAGCTGACTGTGGCTCATATCATGAACTCCTTATTGCCAAATTCAGACTTAAATAGAAGAAAGTGGGGAAAACCACTAGACCATTCAGGTATGACCTAAATCAAATCCCTTATGATTATACAGTGGAAGTGAGAAATAGATTTAAGGGACTAGATCTGATAGACAGAGTGCCTGAGAAGACAGGAATCAAGACCATTCCCAAGAAAAAGAAATGCAAAAAAAAAAAAAAAAAAGCAAGATTTGTCAGAGCTGTGTCTAATTCACTGCTACATCCTTATCACCTACCCTAATGCCTGGCATATGGAGAATACTATTAAATATTTGGTGAAGTAAACTGAATCAGTTGCCATCTTGACTTTGTATAGACAGGATTTCATTTTTCCTCTTGGCTTAGAGCTCAGTGGGTATTTTGTTGTAGAAAACTTCATAGCCATTATGGAATGCATGTGGTAAAATAAACCCCAGCATCCAAAGATTACATGTTCTTTGTGAAACATTATCCATTTGGCTGTGGTTTGCTTACCCATTTTCAAAGGTCTGTGATTAATCTCCTTGTTCATCTAGTGGGCTGTCTTAGACTGATATTACAAGGACTTTAAAGCAGTCATCTTTGGCAGCTGAGCTCTTAGCTGGTCATCTTCATGGTATTAAGTGATACTTGTCCAGATAAGTATCAGAACAGAGGGAAGAAGTTATTGAATCTCTTGGATTTCTAATATCTGTAGAAGGAAGTTGATAATGATTGAAGAAGATCATTTTTGATATGTCATGTATGTGTGTCTTTTTAAATGACAGTTTCAGCAGTACTTAAAAATGTTCTTGTATTTCAGATGGATAAAGAAAACTTCTGAGCCACCAGGGAAATCCAAAGAAAATTAATAGTGATAGTAATTTTAGTGCTTATAATTACTAATGACTTGATCTGACTTCCTGGGAGCAGTAAACTTTTATATTTTTGCAACACCAACAGCACAGAAATAGGATTTCTTTTTATTCCCCCCAGCTATAGAACCGGAGAAGGCAATGGCACCCCACTCCAGTACTCTTGCCTGGAAAAGCCATGGACGGAGGAGCCTGGTAGGCTGCAGTCCATGGGGTCGCTAAGAGTCGGACACGACTGAGCGACTTCACTTTCACTTTTCACTTTCCACTTTCATGCATTGGAGAAGGCAATGGCGCCCCACTCCAGTACTCTTGCCTGGAGAATCCCAGGGACAGCGGAGCCTGGTGGGCTGCCGTCTATGGGGTCGCACAGAGTCGGACACGACAGAAGTGACTTAGCAGCAGCAGTAGCTATAGAACATGAACCACAGATAGGAAAAGATGCAGTTTTTTTTTTTAAACTCAAAGAAAGTAGAGGTTTAGACACAGTAAAACACCCGTTATGAAGCATTTTGGGTCAAATCAAGGCTCTAACGTGCCCAGTAATTTATTACAATAGGCAGGTTTCATTTGTGTTTGAACTTTTTTGCAGTCCCATAGCATCAGTGCCGAAATGGTTTTTCCACATACCAAAATGTTTAGCAAAGCTACTTGTTTCCCTACTGTCTTATCTTATGCATGTGGGAATGGTCAAACTGTAAGCTTAGAAAAGAAAGGATGATCTTCATAACTGCTTTGCATTTGACTTTTAAAATTTTAATTTATGGCATAGAGATTATGTTAAATTGGCAAAAGAGAGACTTACTTTTGGAACCTTTCTTTAGTGTGATTAATTAAAAGAAAACCTCAACTGCAACTCTGTCAATGGCAAACATGAGTATCATAAACCACAACACAGCTGTTTTCTTTTATCTGTTCTATTTAGGTAGTGTGCCATGAACCTCGGGATGAAAACCAATACTGCAACATTATTTAAGAACTGCTAACAGGCCTCATATCACTTTTCAAGAAGCATGTAAAACTAACGCCTGACCTTTCCATGCTCATTAGAATTTGCTACGTCTTCATGCTACACTGGGGTTTCTGTTTCTGCCGCTGTGGGCAGAAGTGGTCACTGTCGTGTCTTCTCACTTCTGTTACTGCTGAAAAATTATCAAAGTAAATGAGTTTCAAGTTCAAGTGGGAGACACATGAAGCAGTGTTCCCCTTCTTGTGACAAAGCTTCAGCAGAACCAAGGTAGAGGATAACTGGCAAGAAGTTATAGAATATCGCTGAAAATGCCAAGGGACTTCCCTGGCAGTCTAGTGGTTAAGATTCTGTGCTTCTACTGCAGCAGCATGGGTCCAATCCCTGGTCATGGAAATAAGATCCCACATGCCGCATGATGTGGCCAAAAGGGGCTACGGAGATTTTTTTAAAAAGAAAATGCTAATGGTCACATTAGTTTGGCTTTTCAACAAAGTCCAAAATAGCAACGACCTATAAAAAGATAGAAGTTTGTTTATTTTATGAGTAACAATTCAAGGGTAAGCAGACCAGGGTGAAGGCTGCACTCATCCATGACCCACACTCCTTCTGCCCTGTTGCTCTGTCTTTTCAACCTGTGGTTTCCTCCTTAAGGTCTGAAATAGCTGCTTCAGCTTTCACCGTCATGTCTGCCTTCTAGTAAGTTGTGAGCAAAAAAAGGAGAAGTGGAGACAATGCTTCTTTCCTTTACTGTTATGATGCAGAAGTCATTCCACTCATTTTCACTCACATCCCACGTCAGAACTTAGTCATGAACCAATGTAGCTGCAAGGAAATTTGGGAAATGTAGATTTTGGTTGGGTGGCCACCTGTCTAGCTAAAAATCAAAGGCTTTACAATTGAAGGGAAAAGTGAAGGATGGATTTTGAGACAGAATGGGTAATACTATAAATAACTTCAGGTAAAATGAGGGAGTAGAGAAATAACATGGTACAGGGGTAAACAGATGATTATCCTTTAGCTCTAGCAACCTGTAAGTACATAAGATACAGAGACCAATTACAGTTAATTAAGGTTGAAAGGATACTGACTGGCTAGACATCATATACATTGTTGAAAATTTTGAAAGATGATGAAACTGATGAAAATTTTGGAGAATAAGGCACAGAACTAGGCTTAAGACAGTGTAGCCACAGGTACTTGCAGATCACACCAAGGAATGATCTTCTGATAATAGTGCCGCTGGTGACTTAGATTAGAGTCTTAGATTAGACTGTAAGACTCTTGATTTTGTTATGAATATCAACACTGGAAACTGAAATATCATCCCTGGATGCTGCCAAAGCTAGAAATGAATTTTAAACTCTCTCTTTTTCCTTCAATCTTTGTGCCAGATTCAAAATCCTATGTTGGGAGGCCAGAATTTAGCACGTGGGTCTGAATCTGAGCTGCCAGGGGTCTGAGAGCTCGAGTGTCTGGCCCTCTAGGTGCTGGCAATGGAAGATAGAGCTGCCTCCTGCAGAGACTGATTTGTACAATGTTGGACCCAAAGCATGGACAGGGGTTCATTTTCTGATCAGCCATTTAAAAATGTCAAAAATGTGTACTATAATGACCAACATATTTTTCAGATTGAGCAAAAATAGCATAAGTACTTAAGTGCCTGGTTTCAGAGTTAGAGAATACAGAATTCTAGTCTTTGCTCTGTAAATGTATTCATAATGCCTACCTCCTAGGGTTTTGTGGGCAACATTTGTAACGTAGAGGTTTCAAAAATAGACATAAAAGAGGTAGATTTACACATTAACTTCTAAATATAGTTTGAAGATTTTAAAACATTTTTTCCTTTCTAAGTGGTCTTAATATTATCTATCCACCTTTATCATTAACTGATTAGCCATTATTTCAATTCAGCTGGCCAATAATATATGCTAAATATATTCTAAAATTAATCTGTAATCCTATAATAAGCAAGGCTGATGATTGGGCCAATTTTGTGCTCACTCTGAACTTTCTCAGATTTATCAGTTAGGGGGAGAAAATACTGGGCAGTGCTTTTTATAATGAACTAAAGGCAGTGGAAGTGAAAGTGAAAAGTGAAAGTGAAGTCGCTCAGTCATATCTGACTCTTTGCAACCCCGTGGACTGTAGCCCACTAGGCTCCTCTGTCCATGGGATTCTCCAGGTCAGAATACTGGAATGGGTTGCCATTTGCTTCTCCAGGGGATCTTCCTGACCCAGGGATCGAACCCAGGTCTCCCACATCGCAGGCAGACACTTGAACCTCTGAGCCACCAGGGAAGCCCACAAAGGCAGTAAACTCAATCTAAAAGTATGAAGAATAACATCAAACATATATTCTGATAGTAGTTCTCTGTAGTTATTAAGTGAACGGCTTTGTTTTCTTCTCTCAGAAGTGAATTCTCCTTGACAGTACTTTTGTGTTGATAAATATAAGCATGTAAAACTCAATTGTTTCTGGTAACCACTTCAAACTTTCTCCTCTAAAAAGCATCTTAAGCAGCATTAGGAAGAAAGACAGAGGCAAGCTTAAGTACCTCTGCAGGCTGCCAAAAATTCAGGTTGGATGGTGAACAGCACCTGGGGAATTCATTAAGACCGTATGGACTGTCAAAAGTTCAGTGTACTAGTGAAGAAAACTCCCTCAGTGATTGCATGTGAATAAAATAATCATTGGAAACAATGGCTCTAGGGGATTACTATGGTCATTTAAAAAGTTGCAAGTTCTGCTCTGAACAGAGAAATCACAAACTAAATGAACTCAATTGTTGAACAGACAACCAGGCAACGAGACAGAATTTATATCCATGTCTTCTTTTTTTCTCTAAAATATTTTTTATTTATTTTTTAATTTATTTATTTTAACTGGAGGCTAATTACTTTACAATATTGTAGTGTTTTTTTTGCTATACATTGACATGAATCAGCCATGGGTGTACATGTGTTCCCCATCCTGAACCCCCTCCCACCTCCCTTCCCATCCCATCCCATCCCTCTGGGTCATCCCAGTGTACCAGCCCCGAGCACCCTGTACCATGCATCGGACCTGGACTGGCGATCTATTTCACATATGATAATATACATGTTTCAATGCAGTTCTCTCAAATCATCCCACCCTCGCCTTAAGATATTTTTAAAATTTTATCTATTTGACTATGCTGGGTCTTAGTTGCAGCATGTGGGTCTAATTTCCTGACCAGGGATTGAACCTAGGCCCCCTGTGTTAGGAGCTTGGAGTCTTAGCCACTGGACCACCAGGGAAGCCCTAATGTCTTTTCATTTGGCCTCAATTCTTAGGGTTCTCATATATATGTAAATAAAAGGTTGAAGTCAATGTCAGATCAGATCAGATCAGATCAGTTGCTCAGTCGTGCCCGACTCTTTGTGACCCCATGAATCGCAGCACACCAGGTGTCCCTGTCCATCACCAACTCCCGGAGTTCACTCAGACTCACGTCCATCGAGTCAGTGATGCCATCCAGCCATCTCATCCTCTGTCATCCCCTTCTCCTCCTGCCCCCAATCCCTCCCAGCATCAGAGTCTTTTCCAATGAGTCAACTCTTCGCATGAGGTGGCCAAAGTACTGGAGTTTCAGCTTTAGCATCATTCCTTCCAAAGAAATTCCAGGGCTGATCTCCTTCAGAATGGACTGGTTGGATCTCCTTGCAGTCCAAGGGACTCTCAAGAGTCTTCTCCAACACCACAGTTCAAAAGCATCAATTCTTCAGTGCTCAGCCTTCTTCACAGTCCAACTCTCACATCCATACATGACCACAGGAAAAACCATAGCCTTGACTAGATGGACCTTTGTTGGCAAAGTAATGTCTCTGCTTTTGAATATGCTATCTAGGTTGGTAGTGAAATAAAATTCAGCTCTTTTTTGTTTGTTTGATTTCTGTTATTGTTTAAAAGACAGATCATGCATTCATGCTAAGTCGCTTCAGTAGTGCCCTACTCTTTGCGACCCCATGGACTATAGCCCATCAGGCTCCTCTGTCCAATGGGGTTCTCCTGGCAAGAATATTGGAGTGGGTGTCCGTTCCCTTGTCCAGGGGATCTTATTGACCCAGGGATTGAACCTGCATCTCTTATGTCTCCTGCATTGGCAGATAGATTCTTTACCACTAGCATTGCATGGGAAGCCCTTGATTAGTAAAATTAGCAGAAAATAGGAATGAACTAAAATGATGATAGTATTTTAAGGTATCACAGATACTGCTTTTAAAATTAGGATTTATGTGCTAGCATTTGAATAATCATTTCTGAGCTTCACAGAAATAAAAGAGTAAGCTCTATGAATATTCCTTTTATATATTTCCAAGATAAAATTAATTTTATTCCCTTTTCTTTAGGTTCATTAGCTGAAACTTGCTGACTGATATAAGAGTCACTTATATCAGTACTTATATCACTGCACCTACCTACCTTTATCTTTGTCTCATCCCAAGTTCTGCCTGGTGTTATTTAAAGATTGGAAACACATCTGCTTTTGTACTTTCTGAGGCTATAAACATATTATAATACTGTATTTTGGCAAAATAAACCTAGCATATTAATTGTAATATTTCTTTGCCATCAAAGAGTAAGCTGAGAAAAAGTGTTTAGAAATTTATAAAAGGAAAGAAAAGAGGCAAAAGTTTTAAAATGAGAAGAGGCAACATATATAATTTGTTAAAGGGGAGATTAGAAAATATTTGATTTGTGATTGTCCCACAGAGAAACTCTGATTTTTAAAGAAGAAGCTATTGTGTGTGTCTATGTTTCTCTGTGTGTCTGCACATGTTGTTAAAATGCTAGATGTTCTATTTCTTTCAGTGAAATGACCAGCATCTTTCCTTTATTCTTACCACAAGGAGTAATAGGAGCTCCACAGAAACCTCAATAATCTTACAGAGATCCAGTATGGGATCCTGTTACCGATAAGAAGCTCAGCCTCATATAGTAAGGAGTGAGAGTATTTTTTCAATTACATAGTTTATTTTTCCAAGTATGAAGTGGTATATTATAACTGCTGAAAACTTGTAAAACACAAAAAATAAAGATGAAAATAAATGTCACAGTAAGTTTGCCACTCAAAGTTAATCACTGTCAACAATTTGGTTCACTTTATTCCCATCTTTCCCCGCCCCACCTCTCAATATGCATATAATGAAGTAGAGCACCCATTAAAATGATGTTTGTGAAAAAATCTGGTAGCTGTGGAAATTCTAGGAAAGCTTGGAAAAAATATCTAGAGCTATATGAACAGAATTAGAATGATATGAACAATTTAGAACTTTATGAACAAGTTTGTTCTAGAGTATATTGTTTAGTGAAAAACAGCAGCAGTTCTTTACACAGAATCAGCAGAGTCCTTTTACTAGGCATTCACATTTTAACAGAACCAATCACTTCTTGTAGTTGAGCTCCTGTGTTGCCTTCAGCTCTATGTTGAGTGAACTATACAATAATCATGGGACAGAACACTTGTCACTTTGGGGACTCAAAGTTGCAACTTACGACTCCAGCGTAGGACAGATTAAGTATTAAAATGTGGTATTGCTTATGTGTGGGATAGGAGCTCACCAAAGTGAAGACTCATTGTAAACCTTAGTATTTGAGGGAGAGCTTTATGGTTGATATTGAGACTGAGCTGCACCTTGAAGAAAGGCAAATTTAGAAAAGACAGAAGACCAAAGAAAATGCTACTGGACAGATAAGCAGATCAGGATGTGATCAGTTATGGAATCTTAATTTCCAAAGGAATTTGGGCTTAATGTTGTAGCTCTAGGATGTTAAGCCTTAAATAGGTTTCAAATGGTGTGACAACTTTGTTTGATTGTTAATGACTGTCAGGTGATGGTTGTATTGAGAAGGATTCTAAGCCTAGTCAAAGGATAAAGGACCAAGATGCTGTGTTTAATGATGTCTGCCATGGTCATGGCAGGGAAAGTTTTATCATAACTGGTACACAGTGGTCTACGATGCAGTAGGCAACACAACCGTGGATTCTTTTAAGAGGCAAGTCACCTTCAATATGAGTTTGAAAATGTCCATTCACCAAGCATTTTGTTACTATGCTGCTGCTACTGCTGCTAAGTCACTTCAGTTGTGTCCCACTCTGTGCGACTCCATAGACGGCAGCCCACCAGGCCCCACCGTCCCTGGGATTCTCCAGGCAAGAACACTGGAGTGGGTTGCCATTTCCTCCTCCAACGCGTGAAAGTGAAGTCACTCAGTCGTGTCCGACTCTTAGCGACCCCATGGACTGCAGCCTACCAGGCTCCTCCATCCATGGGATTTTTCCAGGCAAGAGTACTGGATTGGTTGCCATTGCCTTCTAAATGTATAAAATGAAGATAAGAACTTTATGAATACAGATACTGTTGAACATGAGACAGTAAAGATGAAAATACACTTTATATTTCATTAGCTGATAAAAGAAATTGAATTTGAAACAATTTTTTTTTCAGAAAGTTTGCTTAATAAGCTAAAATAACACAAATAATCTATAATTCACCATGAGGGGAGAAAGTAATCTTTCCCAAACTTTAACACTAAGAATTTTTGTCTATATATTTAAAATATTAAGTATTATTCTAGCTTCTTACTTTAATTAGTAGAGCTATCAGTTGGGAAAAGACATTGTTTATTTTCCCAGATTACTTATTTATTGTAATTTCCAATTGTTCAGTTCAGTTCAGTTCAGTCACTCAGTCATGTTCAACTCTTTGCGACCCCATGAATCACAGCACGCCAGGTGTCCCTGTCCATCACCAATTCCTGGAGTTCACCCAGGTTCATGTTCATCGAGTCAGTGATGCCATCCAGCCATCTCATCCTCTGTCGTCCTCTTCTCCTCCTGCCCCCAATCCCTCCCAGCATCAGAGTCTTTTCCAATGAGTCAACTCTTCGCATGAGGTGGCCAAAGTACTGGAGTTTCAGCTTTAGCATCATTCCTTCCAAAGAAATCCCAGGGCTGATCTCCTTCAGAATGGACTGGTTGGATCTCCTTGCAGTCCAAGGGACTCTCAAGAGTCTTCTCCAACACCACAGTTCAAAAGCATCAATTCTTCAGTGCTCAGCCTTCTTCACAGTCCAACTCTCACATCCATACATGACCACAGGCAAAACCATAGCCTTGACTAGACGAACCTCTGTTGGCAAAGTAATGTCTCTGCTTTTGAATATGCTATCTAGGTTGGTCATAACTTTTCTTCCAAGGAGTAAGCGTCTTTTAATTTCATGGCTGCAGTCACCATCTGCAGTGATTTTGGAGCCCAGAAAAATAAAGTCTGACACTGTTTCCACTGTTGCCCCTGTTTCCCCATCTATTTCCCATGAAGTGATGGGACCGGATGCCATGATCTTCGTTTTCTGAATGTTGAGCTTTAAGCCAACTTTTTCGCTCTCCACTTTCACTTTCATCAAGAGGCTTTTGAGTTCCTCTTCACTTTCTGCCATAAGGGTGGTGTCATCTGCATATCTGAGGTTATTGATATTTCTCCTGGCAATCTTGATTCCAGCTTGTGTTTATTCCAGTCCAGTGTTTCTCATGATGTACTCTGCATATAAGTTAAATAAGCAGGGTGACAATATACAGCCTTGATGTACTCCTTTTCCTATTTGGAACCAGTCTGTTGTTCCATGTCCAATTGTAACTGTTGCTTCCTGACCTGCATACAGATTTCTCAAGAGGCAGATCAGGTGGTCTGGTATTTCCATCTCTTTCAGAATTTTCCATACTTTATTGTGATCCACACAGTCAAAGGCTGTGGCATAGTCAATAAAGCAGAAATGATGTTTTTCTGGAACTCTCTTGCTTTTTCCATGATCCAGCAGATGTTGGCAAATTGTTCATTGGTACTATATAGAAATCCAATAAATTTTGTATATTGAATTTGTATCCTTTGTTCTTGCTAAGCTCACTTACTAGTTCTAGTAGAATGAGTGTGTGTGTGTGTGTATGTGTAGATAGATCCCTTGGAATATTCTACATAGACAATTATGTTTTCTTCAAATGGAGACAGTTTTATTTCTTTTTTTCTAGTCTATATGTTTTTTTTTTCTCTTTTCTCTTTTATATCTTTTATCTTGTATTATTGCATTGCCTGGGATCTCCAGTATTATGTTGAATAGGAGTAGTGTAAGTGGACATACTTGTCTTTTTCCCAGCCTTAGGGGAAAAGAATTCAGTCTTTCACTATTTAGTATGATGTTAGCAACTTCATGTTTACTGCTGAACTACTAGTAGTTACGACAAAGCTATTCATTTATGCTCACTAATTCTGTTAATCACTGAGAGAGAACTGAAGTTTTTAAGTGTAACTGTAAATTTGTTTATTTCTCTGTAAAGTTAAACATTTTTTTTGAGATTATTTTTTAGAGCAGTTTAAGTTTCACAGCTAAATTGAGGGGAATGTACAGAGATTTTCCATATACTACCTACCCACCCCCCACCTACATATAAAGGCTCCCTTGAACTGTGGTGTTAGAGAAGACTCTTGAGAGTCCCTTGGACTGCAAGGAGATCCAACCAGTCCATTCTGAAGGAGATCAGCCCTGGGTGTTCTTTAGAAGGAATGACGCTAAAGCTGAAACTGCAGTACTTTGGCCACCTCATGCGAAGAGTTGACTCATTGGAAAAGACTCTGATGCTGGGAGGGATTGGGGGCAGGAGGAGAAGGGGACGACAGAGGATGAGATGGCTGGATGGCATCACCAACTTGATGCACGTGAGTTTGAGTGAACTCCGGGAGTTGGTGATGGACAGGGATGCCTGGCGTGCTGCGATTCATTTGGTCACAAAGAGTCGGACACGACTGAACTGAACTGAACTAACTCATTATGAATATCCCCCACCAGAGAGTACATTGTTATAATTGCTGAACTGGCACTGACATATCATAATCACCCAGAGTCCACACTTTATTTGTTCTGCCTCTTTCTCTCTCTTGTCTCCTAGGACTCCAATTACATAAATGTTAGACTGTTTAATATTGCACAACTCAGAATTGATGTTCTGTTCTTTCCCTTTTTCTTAAACATTTTTTCTCTTTGTAGGTTTTTTTTTTGTTTTGTTTTGTAATTTCTATTGTTCAGTCACCCAGTTATGTCTGACTCTCCACAATCACATGGAGTACAGAATGCCAGGGCTCCCTGTCACTCATCACCTCCTGGAGTTCGCCCAAGTTCATGTTCATTGCATCGGTGATGCCATCCAGCCACCTATCTTCTCCTTTTGCCCTTGATCTTTCCCAGCATCAGGGACTTTCCCAGTGAGTCGTCTGTTCACATCAGATGACCAAAATATTGGTGCTTCAGCATCAGCACCAGTCCTTCCAGTGAATATTCAAGGTTGATCTCCCTTAAGGTTGATTGGTTTGATCTCCCTGCTGTCCAAGGGACTTTCAGGAGTCTTCTCCAGCACCTCAGTTCAAAGGCATCAATTCTTTGGCCATCTGCCTTATTCAAGGTCCAGCTCTCACAACCGTTCATGACCGACCACTGGGGAGACCATAGCCTTGACTTTACAGACCTTTGTCAGCAGACTTGTCTCTGTTTTTCAACACACTGTCTAGGTTTGTCATCAGTTTCCTGCCAAGAAATAGTCGTTTTCCCATTTCATGGCTGCAGTCACCATCTGCAGTGATTTTGGAGCCCAAGAAGAGGAAATCTGTTACTATTTCCACCTTTTCTACTTCTATTAGCCATGCAATAATGGGGCCAGATGCCGTGATCTTAGCTTTTTTAAATATTTAGTCTTAAGCTGGCTCTTTCACTCTCCTCCTTCATTCTCTTCAAAAGGCTCTTTATTTCCTCTTCAGTTTCTGCCATTAGAGTGATACCATCCGCATATCTGAGGTTGTTGATGTTTCTCCCGCCTGTCTTGATTCCAGCTTGTAACTCATCCAGCCCAGCATTTCTCATGATGTGCTCAGCGTATAGGCTAAACAAACAGGGTGACAGCAGACAGCCCTGTCCTACTCCTTTCTCAATCTTGAACCAATCAGCTGTTCCATACAGGCTTCTAAGTGTTGCTTCTTGATCTACATACAGGTTTCTCAGCATACAGGTAAGATGGTCAGGTATTCCCATCTCGCTAAGAGCTTTCCACTCTTTAATTTCACTGATTTTTTTTCTCGGCTGCTTCAAATATGCTCATTAGCCCATGAAAGGCATACTTCATCTCTGTTACTTTTTTTTTTTTCATTTCTAGCATTTACATTTTATTTTGGTGCTATATTTTTCATCTTTCTACTGAAATTCCTGAATTGTTTATGCATATTGTCCATTTTTTTTTTCCGCTAGAGCGTTTAACATATCATATTTTAAATTCTTTGATACCTTCAAATCTGGATTATATTTGAGTCTGGTTCTGTTGATTTTGCTTTGTCTTTTGCCAGAGTGTTACTTTTCCTTGCTTCTTTGTGTGTTGTATATTTTATTTGAATGTTGGGCATTTGATGTACAATAGTAAAGACAAATTAATATTATGTGTGTTTGGAAATGTCCACCTTTTTTGGCTTGGTTTTGGAGAGAGAGGGGAAATATCAAATTAATCTCATCAGGGGTTGACCTGGGTATGCTTTTATTGCTCTTGTGGTCCTTGGCATGCTGCAGGTGTTAACTTCCTTGTCCTTAGGGTGGTCCTTGACTTCCCTGGTGGCTCAGATGGTAAAGCATCTGCCTACAGTGTGGGAGACCTGGGTTCAATCCCTGGGTCAGGAAGATCTCCTGGAGAAGGGAATGGCAACTCACTCCAGTACTCTTGCCTGGAAAATCCCATGGATGGAGGAGACTGATAGGCTACAATCCATGGGGTCGCAAAGAGTCAGACATGACTGAGCGGCTTCACTTTCATTTAGGGTGGTAATTAGTTTTTTGGAGAATGTTTCTCAATATCTGCTCCGTCTTCAGCTTTAGGTCTTCTCTTTGTGCCTGTGTCTCAGACAGGATCTCTTTCCCACCTCTTGCCCTTCTCCCAGTGATGGACTGCTGTTGCATTTTACTCAGGGCTTGCTGGCTGGGCTGTTCAAGCTAGTTAACAGGGTAAGTACTGTGTCCCTGAGCCCTGGGGGTAGGACTGTCAAATGATTCTTCCCTTCTGTTTGTAATCACTGAGCCCAGATGACTTCTGCCCTTCCTGGAGGGACAGAAGAATATTTGCTTTCTCCAGGTGAAATAGAGGACTTTCCTGGTGGCTCAGACAGTAAAGTGTCTGTCTGTAGTGCGGGAGACCTGGGTTCAATCCCTGGGTTGGGAAGATCTCCTGGAGAAGGAAAGGGCAACCCACTCCAGTATTCTTGCCTAGAAAATCCCATGGGCAGAGGAGCCTGGTAGGCTACAGTCCATGGGGTCACAAAGAGTTGGACAGGACTCAGTGACTTCACTGTCACTTTCTAGGTGCAATAGGCCTTGACATTTGGCCCAAGTGACAGAGTTGCCAGTGACAGAGTTTCCTGTATTTCTCCTCAGTGGCTTAAGGCTTTTGTTGCCTAAAGAAAAAGTGGAGCAGAATCCCTTGCTCTAATGGAAGATATTTCCCTTTCTCGGGTCTTCTCTACAAGGAAGATTTTCTCCTAACTCTTCACCTATCCCAAATCTTTCTTGTATTTGGTGAGGTTCCTGGAAAAGAGCCTGAGTAGGTGCAAATCTCTTTGCATTTGTGGTTCTCTGGGTTTCCGTTCTCTCATACATTGCACTTGACTTTCAGTGATTTGCTAAAAACTTGGTTGCTTTCTTCTTACCATCTTACATGTTTCCCAGTGTCTTTCCTAGGTAAGCAAGGGCTTACTCTCCTTATCATCTTTTCTTTAGATTTGGGGTTCATTTGTTGCCCTAAGACCTCAAGTGTCTCACTCCATATTTTTTAGGTGAGGCAAGGTGAAGCCAAGAGAGGTGATAAATTACCCAATCTAGAAAGTGACAGAACCAGAATTCAAAGACTGAGACCTAGGCAGTGTCTCTCTGGAGACCACATCATTAGCCACTGCCTGTGTTGCATATATAAACCACCTCTCCTATGCGGGGGTGGATGACAGATACCCTGTTGCACATGTAAACCTGTAGGACTTTGAATAATTCAGAGAGAGACTGGGAGCTCCATGAGGGAGATTTCTTACTTTTTTTAATCACATGGGATGTGACTATACTAATAATGGTATTGTATTATTGAAGTTTCTAGATAATTTTCTACATATACTTTATTTTCCCAACTAGATATTAACTTTCTTGGAG
The DNA here is from genome assembly GCF_003369695.1 of Bos indicus x Bos taurus. Lineage (NCBI taxonomy): Eukaryota > Metazoa > Chordata > Mammalia > Artiodactyla > Bovidae > Bos > Bos indicus x Bos taurus. Next base: position 113,564,681 of record NC_040080.1, on the reverse strand, counting down.
AAATGAACTGCTGATGATTTGATTTGTACCTTGTCCCCCTATACTTTGTAACTCTCTGAAAAGTATCCTCCTTATAGGAAGTAATTGGCAAGGATTCTGTGACAGAAAAATAAGATGGGGCTTAAAACAATTGATTTAGGGAAGGAAAACTTGAAGGAAAACTTAGAAAGTCGTGATTTATTTAGGCTTCTGGTGATTGAAGACTTCATTTTCACTAGTGGTAGGAAATCATTTTAAAAGGAAATTCTTGAACTCTAGTTTACAAATTAACCTTCATGAGAACAGATTTAAGTGAATAGTTTGGATAGCACACATTCAGTCTCTTTCTGTTGGTAGATACGACCAAACGGGAGATGACAGTGACTATTTGTCAACATGAGTCTATTAGAAGAGATGCTACAGGTAAAAGGTTGGAACATTAATTTCTATGTTCCTTGAGCTCTTCTGTCTCTTGAGAACGTGTCTGCTGACATAGGACTTGACACCAAGGCCATCGGAAATAGTTCCTTCTAAAATGACAGGGAAAAAAGGCTTTTATCCCTGTTCTTTCTGTGTGCTGAAAGATAATGCCCTTGACTAACAACATACCCAGAGGAATACATGTTCTGAAAAGAATGACCAAGTTCAGTGGCAGGCCAAAGAATCAAAGCATAATCATTTTTTTTTAAAGAAATGACAAAAATTAAAAATGTGTACTTTTATTTCCCAAATAAAGGAAAAGTGAAAAAAGAATGATAATGTCTTACTACAGACCCTTAGTGAAAATGGTAAATATCACTGTAAAAAGACATTTACTTGAACTTTATAGTATCTCCTTATTTTCTCATTATGAAAATTATACTCTATCTCTTACAGTACAAATTTTTAATGTTTGCATGTAAGTGAAAAAATGAAACTACTTGTAATCTTCCTATGCATCAGTGACCACTGGCAATAGGTATTTCCAGATTTTTTTCTCTATTCATCTAGACCTTCAACATTTCCTACTGCATTGAGATCTCTCTATAGATCATAGAAGTGACTTTATACTGTATATATTTCTTAATGTGTTTTCTTTCACATGAAGCTGTATAATGAAATGTTTCCCTGTTGTGGCAGAAAATAGCTGGGAAGCCGCTTCTCAGCCAGGTACTGCATTTCTCAGTCCTTTTGCAGCCATGTGGTATCCCATCATGGTTTGGTAAAGTGGAATAGGAACTGAAGGGATGTGCCACGCTGCGCCAGGGAGATTAGGTGTCTGTGTTGCCATCCCTCCATTCACTTTCAAGGTGCCATTGGAGGCCGTGCTTATCTTCCACTGCCATGAGCAAAACATGACCTCTGGATGGCCTTCTGGTCCCAGAAGGAGAATAGCAGACACATGACAGGAACCAGCCCAGCTTCCCCATAATGCGAATCTACATGCCAGAGAGAGCTGCCCCAAATGATCTGCAAACTTGTGATTGAGAAACAGCTAGTGTTGCATTATGTTGAGTGTGCTTTACAGAAGCTCATGTGCCTGCAGTACTTATAACTGAATCTAGAAAGAGGGATGTGTTTCAAAAAGAATGGTGAATGTGGTTTTTGGGAAATGGCTTTGTTTAGAACCAAAGACATGGAAATACCCCCAAAGTCTTTGAGCATATTATGCTGGACTAACCTCAGCTGGACTAAAAAAGATTAAGACTATATGAATTATAAAAATGACGTCTTAACATTCCGTGGCAGGAAGCAGGCTGAGAAATTTCAGAATTCTAGGATGTATGTTTTCCAAACTCCTTGTTGGAAGGCTGAGGAAAAGAATGTAAAACGAAGGATCTCCACCTCACTCATGGAGGGCTTTGTCAATAGTTCTGGAGAATCACAGATTAAGCAGAAACTTTCAGGGATCAGAACTTGGACCAAATCAAGGAACATTTTTCCCCCCTTAGAAGAAATGGCAACACATTTATAGTGGTCTTTCAGAACTTCAGTGGACCATGGATTGCCAGGTGCCTCTCATTCTTCCCTTTTTCAAATGGGATTGTTTATTATGGTCATCCTGTCTTCATTCCATTACTGTATTTTGGATGAGATAAGGGAGATGGCCTGTTTATTTATATCAAGAGTGTCTGAAAAACAGGAGGTACATCTAGGCTTGATTCTGAACTTTGAGTCTGTTGTTATCTAATAGATGAAATTTGGGCAGGGGTGACTTGAGGCGGGAGTGAGTATATTTTGCATATGAAAGGAATATGACTTTATAAAAAAAATAGAGAGGTCTACGATAGATTAGACTGTTGTTTAAAGTATTCACTTTATTCTCTCACCTCTACTTTTTCATATGAAAGTATGAGAAAGTTCAGTTCTGTCTCTCCACTTTGATCTTAACTTGGCCATATGGATTGTTTTGGCAAATGGCGTAGTGCCAAAAATGCTTGGCGTGGTTCAAGCAAATGCCTCAAAATTGCTTGAGTTGTGGCTCTTGCCGTATTGTGCTCCTGCCATCGTTATGGAAAGCAAAAGCCTCTGATTGTCTCCTGGTCTCAGGACAAGGATAAGAGACATGCAGAAGAGAACCAGTGATTGCCACCTGAGACTAAGATACTCCAAGTCACCAACGAAGCTGAGCAAGAAATAAATGCTTTGTTACATTTTCCGTGTTAGTTTGAGGTTGTTCTATGAGATATATGTATGGATTTGTCTTTTATCCCTTTCAAAGTTTGGCTAAGAATGTCACATTCTTAGTGACTGACTCACTCTAATTAAAAATAATAGTCCTCATTCTAGTCCAACAGTGAGAGATTTTATTTTTGGGGGCTCCAAAATCACTGCAGATGGTACTGCAGCCATGAAATTAACAGACACTTGCTCCTTGAAAGAAAAGCTTTGACCAACCTAGACAGCATATTAAAAAGCAGAGACATTACTTTGCCAACAAAGGTCTGTCTAGTCAAAGCTATGGTTTTTCCGGTAGTCATGTATGGATGTGAGAGTTGGACTATAAAGAAAGCTGAGCACTGAAGAATTGATGCTTTTGAACTGTGGTGTTGGAGAAGACTCTTGAGAGTCCCTTGGACAGCAAGGAGATCCACCCAGTCCATCCTAAAGGAAATCAGTCCTGAATATTCATTGGAAGCTGAAGTTGAAACTCCAATACTTTGGCCACCTGATGTGAAGAACTGACTCATTTGAAAAGACTCTGATGCTGGGAAAGATTGAAGGCAGGAGGAGAAGGGGATGACAGAGGATGAGATGGTTGGATGGCATAACTGATGTGATGGACATGAGTTTGAGTGAACTCTGGGAGTTGGTGATGGACAGGGAGGCCTGGTGTGCTGCAGTCCATGGGATTGCAAAGAGTCTGACACAAATGAGCGACTGAACTGAACTGAATACCTGATCCCTCTTCCTCACTGTATTTTTCTCCACAGCACTTTCCATCTTCTAATATACCATATAACTGACTCATTTGGGAGGGTTATCATCTGTCTTCCTCAATTAGAATATAAGCTCCTTTAGGAAAAAGTTTTTGCCTGTTAACTGCTATATCCTCAACACCTAAGCATTGCCTGGCACATGCTAGTTACTCTATTTTTGTAAGATGAGTGAATTCATCTATATATATATTTCAATAAATATGAAAAAGAAGTCCAGAAAATATAAATAGTGTGTCTCCACTTTCTGTGAATATGAGTGATGGTTTTCTTTATATTTTCTGTTTTCTAAATTATTCACAATAAATTATATGATGTATTTAATGAAAACAAATGACTTTTAAAATTGTTTTGACTACACACAGAAATTTCAGGGTTCTTTTCCTTATTATTTTAATATTGTTGAAATTGTCTATTTATCAGTAAGCATAATTTTTGCTCTAGCTTATATTGCGGCAAAGGCATCTGTGCGTAGAATGAGGCTCAAAACAGAAGGCAAGTGGGTCAAGGAGAGAAAGCTGAGAAGCTGAGAGCTGAGGGAACTAAGTAAAAGAATCACATCCCAGAAATCTGTTCCATGAATCTCTGTAGGAATCTGGGCAATCTTCTTTCTTTTTTCAGCCTCCAGAGTGTTGCCAAGTTTTCCTATTTCTAATTATTCCTTATGGCAGAAAGCAAAGAGGAACTCAAGAGCCTCTTGATGAAGGTGAAAAAGGAGAATGAAAAAGCTGGCTTAAAACTCAACATTCAAAAAACTAAGATCACGGCATCTGGTCCCATATCTTCATGGCAAGTAGATGGGAAAACAATGGAAACAGTGACAGACTTTATTTTCTTGTGGTTTCTCCAAAACCACTGCGGATGGTGACTGCAGCCATGAAATTAAAAGATGCTTGCTCTTTGGAAGAAAAGCTATGACAAACCTAGATAATGTATTTAAAAGCAGAGACATCATGTCTGTATAGCCAAAGCTGTGGTTTCTCCAGTAGTCATGTACAGGTTTGAGAGGTGGACCATGAAGAAGGCTGAGCGCCAAAGAATTGATGCTTTTGAACTGTGGTGTTGGAGAAGACTCTGGAGAGTCCCTTGGACTGCAAGAAGATCAAACCAGTCAATCCTAAAGGAAATCCACCTTTAGGATATTCGTTGGAAGGACTGATGCTGAAGCTGAAGCTCCAATACTTTGGCCACCCGATGCAAAGAGCTGAATCATTGAAAAAGACCATGATGCTGGGAAAGATTGAGGGCAGGAGGAGAAGGGGACAACAGAGGATAAGATGATTATATGGCATCACTGACTCAATGGACATGAGTTTGAGCAAGTTCCGGGAGAATGGTGAAAGACAGGGAAGCCTGGCACACTGCAGTCCATGGGGCTGCAAAGAGTTGGACATGACTGAGCAACTGAACAACAATTATTCCTGAACTTTAAGACAAGTTCAAGTTATGTACTTTTGCATTTATAATAAAGAGAATAGAAAAATAAAAGACATTTGGAACATTAAATAACATAATAAATAGCTCCCTGGTTAAGAAATGTCATTTTTTATTCTGTAGGGTATCAGTCACAGATATAACCATTACAGGAACAAGACCAGTAGGATGGTTTTGTATTTGGCAGATTACTAAGCTCCACTTAGAGAAGCTGGAGTAATTGCATGAAGCTGCTTCTCCTAGGTTGAATGTTAATTACATGACTGAAATGGCCAAGCAAAGATAAGATGCCAGCTATGCAAGATGAGAGATGTTGGATGACATGTTTTCTCCATTCATCTACCTCCTCTTTTTCCCCATCCTCACCTCCATTGGGAGACTGGAGAGGCTGAGCTGTGATTTCTGAGTCTCAGTGCCAGGTAGATTTTTTAAAGAAGTAAGTGACTTATCTTGCCTGATGTAAGTTTCTCGTGGTTGAAGTTGTATAGCATAGGGGTTAAGAACATGAGGCTTTGGAGAAAGATGCAATTTGATTTAAATTTCAGCTCCACCATTTACTAGCAGTATGGCCTTGTCAAGTAAATGACCTTCCTGAACCTCACTTTTATCATCTGTAAATGGGAGAAACAAGGATTAAATGAGATGCCATTTGTAAAGTGTTCAGTGCTGTATATTATCACTATCAAGCATTCAACAAATTCTGGCTCCTTTTATGACTACTGTGATAATTTTCTAATTGATACCTGCTTAGTTCTCTAGTAGTCAGGCCGACAAGCTGGTCTTCTGGAGAAGGAAGAGAGAGAGAACTTGAAGAAGAAAAAAAAAAAAGATTAAAAAGTAATACCCCTAAGGTCTCTGCTTTGTACAAGTGGTGACTCTTGATTGCTTTGTTGTTTTGAGGTTTAACAGCAGAGCTTTACTGTGTAGTCACCACAGTGTCATAAAACTTGGTACATCTTGACCTTGAATGATGATATACTAGCTAAACTGTTCTTTGAGTGTTTTAGCAATCAATACCTGTCCTGAATCCCAGCCATGGTCATCAAATTTGTTATATATATATAAGAACCTAGAGCAATTCCAGGATGGAAGATTGCAGAAATTTCTCTTAGTAAGTCTGCGAAACATAAAACTAAGTAGATGGATCACAGAGAGTTGTAAGACTGAAACAAAATCGGGGAGAAGCTAAGTCATTCAGATTATACATTTGCTTTTTTATCATGATACCCTCTAATTAAGGGTAAGTTGATGAGTACTATATGCATCTACATGATACTAAAGTAGCTGCTAGCATCCTTAAGGAGTCAGGACCACTCCCTACACAGTGGGCCTTTGCTGCCCTACTGCTCTTTTTGTTTTGAAATCTAGCCTCATTACATTAATGGCTGGAAATCTTCTCAGGCATGTTAAAAATAGATTGCATGAGAATTGAATGCAGTGTTTCCCTCCTCCCTCCCACTCCTTTTCTCGACTGCAGTATAATGGCACCACTCAGAAACAGTCCACGGAAATCAGGGTTTTCTCAGCGGCTTGTGTGGGAAGTGCAGACTATTGTGAGCAAGTGTTGCAGCCCACTGCTTGGCAGGAAGTCGTTTTTGGAAAAGTTAACCGAACAAACACCTTCCATTGTCTACAGAGGTTGAAAGCCCAACGAAGTCTCTTTATTTCTATCTCTAAACCAACTTGGTGACTGTTAATACATTTAACCCTTTTGATTCTAGAGTCTCAGATTTATTGAAGGCTTTTTCTCTCAGGGATTCTTAACCTTTTTGAATTCTTGGACCTTTTTGAGAATCCAGTGGGTGATAAATTCATGTGTTCATTTTTCAGAAGATCTGTGATTCTTCCCCTCCTCCCACCCTCCGTGTTGAGTTGTTCTATAGTTGGTCTGAGTAATTAATGATCAAGGGAAAAACAGCAAAGGAGGGAAGGTGAGAATCTCTCTGCTCCCTTGCTGCTCCACTGCATATTTCTCATTTCTTTCTTTGCAAATTTACTAAAAAAAAAAAAGGCCAAGCTCTGCTGAGGATTTTAAAAGCTGTTAACCACATTCATAGTCTTATTTATTAAAGTAATTATACATAGGCTTAATTGTTTCCCAATGTAATAAAACTGAGAAGTTTGCCATTATAAATGAGTATACACACACATATGTATAGCTGAGTCCCTTTCCTGTCTACCTGAAACTATCATAGCATTGTTAATCAGCTATACTCCTATATAAAATAAAACCTTTCAGAAAATATAAATGAGTATACAAAGGATTTAGACCAGAAGGAATAGATTATGTTTAACTAGGCAGGACTCTTATTGTACTCAAAATATTGCAAGGACATTTTTGGGGATCAATGTCACAATCACAGAATCATTGAAGGAAGGCTGTTTTTTGAAAACATGTTTTGGTTAAACCTCAGGCCCTGAGATTTAATGTTCAACAATGGAATTGGCTGACTTAGAAGACAACGAGTTTATATTCAAGAGAAGGATGCTACATTATCTGTCAAGAGTAATTTAGAAGGCATTTTTGCTCTCTGTGGCAGGACCTTTGTGCTAGGAATTCTGCAAGTACACAACAATTTTAGTTGACCCACAAGAAGAAAACTTTTGAGATGTCTTTTGTTTTCTCCCCTGTGCCTGCGCCCAGGAGAGTGGCTTTAATTTGTGCTGAGATGGAGCTTCCACTCTCCAACGTCACTTGGCTCGTGTGTGGCCTTAGATACCTATGATGCCGTTACATGAGAACTGCAACCTCTTTCCCCATATCTGAAAGTGCCCCATTATCCACTGGGAATTGACTCCTGTCGTTTGGGAAGACAGAGCTACAGTCTGACCTTCACAGAAAGAAGGTATCTGAATTAAGTGTCTTACCAAGTACTTTCTTTCTTTTTTTTCCCTCAAGCATTTTCATTTTCTATTTGAGAGTTCATATATTAAAGTATTCTTTTTCTTAAGACCATATTATCTGTTGTTATCCGTGTTGAATTTATAAGGTATGAAATTTCAGGTTGAGAAAACGTGATGGCATTTAGCATCCGGGATTAAGCTGTGCTAGCCTGAAATCCTTTACTCTGAAGTTTTCCCATGGCGCTGACTTTGGTGTGTGTTTTAGTTAACTTGGGCTGCCGTAACAAAATACCATAGATTGGGTTGTAAACAGCAGAAATTTATTCTGTCACAGTTCTGGGGGCTGAAAGACTGAGATCAGGGTGCTGGTACAGTCAGGTTCTGGCAAGAGTCCTCTCCCTGGCTTGCAGAGGTCCACCTTCTCACTGTGTCCTCTCCTGGCCTTTCCTTGGTGTGTGTGTTTGTGTGTGAATGTGTGTGTGTCTGTGTGTGGAGAGAGAGAAAAAGATCTTTTTCCTCTTATGTCTTCAGTCCTGTCCGATTAAGACCTCATCCTTATGGCCACATTTAACCTCATTTACCTCCTGAAAGCTCCATCTCTAAAAAAGTCACATTAGAGCTTAGGTCTTCAAGATATGAATTTTGGAGAGACACAGTTCAGTCCATAGCAATGTGGCAAATGTCTATTATAAACCTTGTGCAGCATCTTGGACATCTCTCAGTGGAAGAACAGGGAAAAAATTCATTGTGACATAATTTTCCTTGTCATCTGCTCTTGTGGCATGGATTACAAAGACATCAAGTATTTGATATAGTTAAGAGAGCTTAAAATGTGTTTGTGAGTGAGAGAGAGAGAATGGAAGGAGGGAGAGGGAGAAAAGAGCGATGGAAACAGAAGATAATTAAATCAATAAGCATTTAAAAACTAATTGCTGAATACAGTGTACAGCCAGGAGTGACAAAAGATACATCTTCCCTGCCCTGTAATAAACAAACAAAAACCAGAAAGGTGTAGATTTTGCTCTAAGGAGTTTGGGATTTATTTGAGGAGCTAAGAAGCGCAATGGCAACCCACTCCAGTACTCTTGATTGGAGAATCCCATGGATGGAGGAGCCTGGTAGGCTGCAGTCCATGGGGTCGCTGAGTCGGACACGACTGAGTGACTTCACTTTCACTTTTCACTTTCATGCACTGGAGAAGGAAATGGCAACCCACTCCAGTATTCTTGCCTGGAGAATCCCAGGGACAGAGGAGCCTGTTGGGCTGCCATCTATGGGGTCGCACAGAGTCGGACACTACTGACGTGACTTAGCAGCAGCAGCAGCAAGAAGTGAAAACAATTCAAATGAAAAGTACATTAAAAAGAAAGGACCATTTGTGTTAAGCATTGAGTAACTGGGTTAGCAAGGATGTGAAATTAATGCTCAGAGGATCACTCTGCAGTGAGAGGATCAGGGAGATTCTGATCCTGAAGAATGTAGAGGTGGGATGAGCTGGGGCAGGATGGAAGTTAAGGATTTGAGGGGATCAGAGAAGTCTTCTTAGGAGAGGTGATGGCCACACAGTTAGTGCAAAGAAAATGGGGGAAGGGCATGCACACATCAAACAGAGAAGATAAGAAAGAGCATGCGCAGTACGTGGGGGAGGCCACCAGCAGTTCCTGTAGCTGGAGGTGGAGGGCTAGGCAGAGTGGAAGGAGAAGAAGGGGAAGAACCTATCAGAAGTCACAAGACTGAGGGCTCCGTGAGCCATGTGTTACCCTGAAGATCAGAGGTTTTCAAACTGCAGAAACGTTTCTTCAAATGAAAAGCTTATTTTATATGCCAGGGATGGCAAGTCTGCTCTAGGTATAGCCAGAGTGGGGCTCAGGTCCTGCCTCCTCACCTCTGCCTCTGCTGTTGCCATCCCTATTCTACCCTCCTGGTGCAGACTGGCCTCCTGCACCTGGATCATAGCAACAGCCTCCTTTTCTAGCTTGTCCCCTTGCTCATCCACCCTCCAACTGCACAGCTTTCTAACAGGTGAGTCTGATTTTGTCCTTCCTCTGTTTAAGTCCCCTGCAATCGTTCCCAACTGCCTACACGAACAAACCCATGCTCCTGAGGCCCTGCCTCCTGAGTTACTTTCCTCTCTTGCCAAATTCTCACCATAATGTTAACTCAGCTTTATGTTCTAGCTAAGCTGAAATGCTTGCAACTGTGTCTTGTCCAGCCCTTGACTATGTTACCACCCCTGCCTCAATATCTACCTCCTTTTATGTCCCAGTCAAAAGATCCCTGTCTCCATGAGGATGTGACTAACCTCCTTTGAACCCAGACTGACTTGGCCATCCTGGTTTTTTTTTTTTATGCCTAACTGTACCCATAGGTGGAACTTCTTTGGTGGTTCAAACGGTAAAGAATCTGCCTGCCAATGCAGGAGACACAGGTTCAATATGTGGGTCAGGAAGATTCCCTGGAGAAAGGAATGGCTACCCACTCCAGTATGCTTGCCTGAAGAATTCCATGGACAGAGCAGCCTGGTGGGCTACAGTCCATGGGGGTCACAGAATCGGACATGACTGAGTGACTAATACACTAACTCATAGGTACAGATCCTATTATTGTAGCTTTGTATGTGGACAGATATGAGAGATGTTAAGAGTCAAGCCAACAAGTTTCAGTCAGAGAATGGCTGTGGGTGGGAGGAAGGATTTGGAGAAGTGTCAGATGACACCCCAGTTTCTATCAAGATTGACATGTAGGAGGGCTGTCCCAAGATGGCGGAGGGATAGGATGGGGAGACCACTTCTCCCCTACAAATTCATCAAAAGATCATCTGAATGCTGAGCAACTTCCACAAAACAATTTCTGAACACTGGCAGAGGACACCAGGCACCCAGAAAGGCAGCCCATTCTCTTTGAAAGGAGGTAGGACAAAATATAAAGACAAAAAGAGAGAAAAAAGAGTTAGGGATGGAGAGCCATCCTGGGGAGGGAGTCATGAAGTAGGAAAAGTTTCCACACAGTAAGAAACCCTCTCACAGCCAGGTCTGTGAGGAGTTTTGGGGTCTCAGAGGGCAACATAACTGGGAGGAAAAAAAAAAAAAAAAACCCTACAGAATAGGCACCTAACCAAAACTGCCAGTGGAGAAGTAGCCCAGACACTTGAGTCTGCCACCAGCAAGCAGGGGCTGGGCAGAGAGATGCGAGTGGCATCATCGGTGCTTAGGGTAAGGGCCGGGCCTGAATGCCCTGAGGACAATCTGAGGGAGTAACGTGAGATAGCAACCCAAACTGTGGGAGAGCCACAGAGAAAGAGAGAGAGGAAAAAAAAAAAAAAAAGGGAGAACTTCCCTGAGAAAGGCTGTAACCTAACGCACAGCCTGGTCCATTCACAGAACAAAGGATTGGGCAAATACCAAAGGAGAGCTAGCCAGCTGCATATGGGTCCTTCCCCCCACCTCAGAGGCAGAGAGGCCAGAGCTGGAAGGCAAGGGGCTGCTGTAATCTCGGCCCCAGAGATGGCATCTTCCACCAAACTCTGAGCAGGTTCTCAGTTGCTAACTACATCTTCCTGAGATCCTGGGTCATTGACATCCGCCAGGAGGGTCGCAGCCTGAGATCAGCTCCCCAGAGGAGACACGCGGCACACCTGAGACTGCTCTCACGGTGAACCTGGGAAACCGAGCGGCCAGATGGAGGAGGCGATTAAGACACACCGCCACCTCGGACAGTGTGCTTGCCAAGAGCCTGGTCACCTGAGCTGCTCAGACCTGGGAAGGGCACAAAATGTACACCCAGCCTAGTCTGTGCCCTTGCGGAGTACCCGAGAACCTGAACAGCTTAGACCTGGGAAGTGCAGGAAATGCAGGGTCCGCTTCAGGCAGTGCCCTTGCAGAGCACCCTGGAGCCAGAGCAGCGTAGACCCAGGAAGCACATACCGCCTTGAGCTGTGGCAAACCTGCTGTGGTCCATGCACTGTGAGCACTCCACACACGCACCAGTGATATTTGTTTGCAGTGTTCCTCCCTCCCCACAACACAACTGAACAAGCGAGCCTAAATAAGGGACCACTTTTGCCCCCTTGTGTCAGGGTGGAGATTAGACACTGAAGAGACTTGCAAACAGAGGAAAGTGAAGTTGCTTGGTCGTGTCCGACTCTTTGCGACCCCATGGACTGTAGCCTACAATGCTCCTCTGTCCATGGGATACTCCAGGCAAGAGTACTGGAGTGGGTTGCCATTTCCTTCTCCAGAGGATCTTCCCAACCCAGGGATCAAACCTGGGTCTCCTGCATTGTAGGCAGATGCTTTGCCATCTGAGCCACCAGGGAAGAAGCCAAAGTAAACAAAGGAAAAGCAAACAGAGGAAGCCAAAATAAACAAAGAAGAGGGAACCTCTCTGGAAGTGACAGATGCAACAGATTAAAACCCTGTGGTTAATGTTGACTATGCATTGGAAAGGGCCTATAGACCTTAAGAACAAGTACAAGCTGAAACAAGGAACTATCTGAAACTGAACTGACCCCACACTGCCCAAAACAGCTCCAGAGAAATTCATAGCTATATCTTTAATATTATCACTTTTTAATTAAAAAATTTTTAAGTTCTTTATTACTCCTTCAATTTTCATTTTTATAATCTATTACCTTGTAAAAAAAAGACCCTATTTTTAAAGCAAATTTCATGTATATATATTTTTTAACTTTTGTGGTTGATTTTATTTGTATTTTTGAGAGTCTAACCTCTATTCTAGATTTTTAATCTTTGCTTTTTGGTATTTGTTATCAATTTTGTACCTTTAAGAATCTAATCTTCAGTATCCATTTTCACTTAGGGGTATGATTTACTGCCTTGATTGCTCTCTCCCTCTTTGACTCTCCCTTTTCTCCCACAGGTCACTTCTATTTCCTTCCTCCCCCTTCTCTTCTCTACTTAACTCTGTGAATCTCTCTGGGTATTCTGGACTGTGGAGAACATTTAGGGAACTGTTTACTGGCTAGATTGCTCTCTCCCCTTTTGACTCCCCCTCTTCTTCTCCTGGTCACCTCTATCTCCTTCCTCCCTCTTCTCTTCTCTATGCAACTCAGTGAATCTCTCTAGGTGTCCCTCACTGTGGAGAATTGTTTCACCATAAACCTAGATGTTTCATCATCTGTGCTGTATGGATGGAGAAGTCTTGAGGCTACTGTAAGAGAAGGACTGAAAGCCAGAGGCAGGAAGCTTAACTCCAAAACTTGAGAACATCAGAGAACTCCTGATTTCAGGGAACATTAATAGACAAGAGCTCACCCAAAAGTCTCCACACCTACACTGAAACAAAGCTCCACCCAAGTTCCACTGAAACCAAGAGCCAACAAGTTCCAAAGAGAGACATCCAACACTAATTCTCCAGCAAAGCAGGAACACAGCCCTGAGCATTAAAAGACAGGTTGCACAAGCCATGCCAAAAACATAGACACCCCAAAACGCACTACTGGACACTTTATTGCACTAGAGAGAAGAGATCAAACTCCATCCACCAGAACACAGATGTAAGCTCCCCCAACCAGGAAACCTTGACAAGCCACTAGTCCAACCCCACCCACAAGGAGCAGTCTTCACAATAAAGAAGAACCATGAACTTCCAGCCTACATAAAGGGCACCCCTGACATAGCAATATAAACAAAATGAAAAGGCATAGAAATATTCAGCAGGTAAAGGAACATGGTAAATACTCACCAAACCAAACAAAAGAGGAGGAGATAGGGAGTCTACCTGAAAAAGAATTCAAAATACTGATAGTAAAGATGATCCAAAATCTTGAAAACAAAATGGATAAATAGACTGAAGATAAATAGACTGGAGACAAGGATTGAGAAGATGCAAGAAATTTTTAACAAGGACCTAGAAGAAATAAAAGAGTCCATCAATAATGAATAATGCAATAACCGAGATCAAAAGTGCTCTGAAAGGAACCAACAGTAGATTAACTGAGGCATAAGGGAGGATAAGTGAGGTGGAAGATAGAATGGTGGAAATAAATGAAGCAGAGAGGAAAAAAGAATGAAAAGAAATGAGGACAATCTTAGAGACCTCTGGGACAATGTTAAACACCCCAACATTTGAATCATAGGTATCCCAGAAAAAGACAACAAAAAGAAAGGGCGTGAGAAAATACTTGAGGAGATAATAGCTGAAAACGTCCCTAAAATGGGGAAGGAAATAGCCACCCAAGTCCAAGAAACCCAGAGTGTCCCAAACAGGATAAATCCAAGGTGAAACACCCCAAGACACATATTAATCAAACTAATGAAGATCAAACACAAAGAGCAAATATTAAAATCAGCAAAGGAAAAGCAACAAATATGACACAAGGAGATCCCCATAACAGCTGATCTTTCAATAGAAACTCTTCAGGCCAGAACAGAATGCCAGGAGATACTTAAAGCGATGAAAGAGAAAAGCCTACAACCCAGATTACTATTCCCAGCAAGGATCTCATTCAAATACGAAGCAGAAATCAAAAGCTTTACAGACAAGCAAAAATTTAGCACTACTAAACCAGCTTTTCAACAAATGCTAAAGGATCTCTAGACAGGAAACACAGAAAAGGTCTATAAACTCAAACTCAAAATAATAAAGTAAATGGCAGTGGGATCATACTTATCAATAATAACCTTAAATGTGAATGGCTTGAATGTCCCAACCAAAAGACAGACTGGATTAATGGATACAAAAACAAGACCCCTATATATGCTGTCTACAAGAGACCCACCTCAAACCAAGGGACACATACAGACTGAAAATGAAGGGCTGGAAAAGGATATTTCATGCAAATGCAGATCAAAAGAAAGCAGGAGTAACAATACTCATATCAGATAAAATAGACTTTGAAATACAGACCATGAAAAGAGACAAAGATGGACACTACATAATGATCAAAGGATCAATCCAAGAAGATATAACAATTGTAAATATATATATGCACCCAACATAGGAGCACTGCAATATGTAAGGCAAATGCTAACAAGTATGAAAGGGGAAATTAACAATAACACAATAATAGTGGGAGACTTTAATACCCCACTCACACCTGTGGATAGATCAACCAAACAGAAAATTAGTAAGGAAAAACACAAGCTTTAAATGATGCAATGGACCAGTTAGACCTAATTGATATCTATAGGATATTCACCCCAAAACAATGAATTTCAACTTTTTCTCAAGTGCACACAGAATGTTCTTCAGGATAGATCACATCCTGGGCCATAAATCTAGCCTTGGTAAATTCAAAAAAAATGGAAATCATTTCAAGCATCTTTTCTGATCGCAATGCTGTAAGATTAGATGTCAACTACAAGCAAAGAACTATTAAAAATACAAACATATGAAGGCTAAATGACACGCTTTGAATAACCTACAGATCACAGAAAGTCAAAAAGGAAATCAAAATGTACATGGAAAAAATGAAAACGAAAACACTACAACCCAAAACCTGTGGGATTCAGTAAAAGCAGTGCTAAGAGGAAGGTTCAAAGCAGTATAAGCTCACTTCAAGAAACAAGAGAAAAATCAAATAAATAACCTAACTTTACACCTAAAACAACTAGAAAAAGAAGAAATGAACTCTAAAGTTAGTAAAAGGAAAGAAATTATAAAAATCATATCGGAAATAAATGAAAAAGAAACATAGGAGATTATAGCAAAAATCAAAAAACTAAAAGCTGATTCTTTGAGAAGATAAATAATAGAGACAAACCAGACTCCTTAGCCAGACTCATCAAGAAAAATAGGGAGAACAATCAAATCAACAAAATTAGAAGTGAAAATGGAGAAATCACAACAGACAACACAGAAATACAAAGGATCATAAGAGACTACTATCAGCAACTGTATGTATGCCAATAAAATGGACAACTTGGAAGAAATGGATGAATTCTTAAAAATGTACAACCTTCCAAAACTGAACCAGGAAGAAATAGAAAATCTGAACAGACCCATCACTAGCACAGAAATCAAAACGGTAATTAAAAAGTCTTCCAACAAACAAAAGCCCTGGCTTCACAGTTGAATTATACCAAAACTTTAGAGAAGAACTAATGCCTATCCTACTCAAACTCTTCCAGAAAATTGCAGAGGAAGGTAAACTGCCAAACTCATTCTATGAGGCCACCATCACCCTAATACCCAAACCAGACAAAAATCACAAAAAAAGAAAATTACAGGCCAATATCACTGATGAACATAGATGCAAAAATCCTCAACAAAATTCTAGCAAACAGAATCCAACAGCATATTAAAAAGATCATACAAGTGGGCTTTATCCCAGGGATGCAAGGATTCTTCAATATTTGCAAATCAATCAATGTGATATACCACATTAACAAATTGAAAGGAAAAAACCATATAACTAACTCAATATATGCAGAGAAAGCCTTTGACAAATTCAACACCCATTTATGGTAAAAACTCTCCAGAAAGCAGGCATAGAAGGAACATACCTCAACATAAAAGCCATACATGATTAATCATAGCAAACAATATCCTCAACAGTGAAAAATTGAAAGCATTTCCCCTAAAGTCTGGAACAAGACAAGGGTGCCCACTCTCACCACTACTATTCAACATAGTTTTGGAAGATTTAGCCACAGCAATCAGAGAAGGAGGGAAAAAAAAAAAAGGAATCCAGATTGGAAAAAAGTAAAACTTTCACTGTTTGCAGATGACATGATCCTCTATATAGAAAACCCTAAAGATACCACCAGAAAATTACTAGAGCTAATCAATGAATATAGTAAAATTGCAGGATATAAAATTAATACAGAAATCCCTTGCATTCCTAGACACTAACAATGAGAAGACAGAAAGAGAAATTAAGGAAAAAATCCCATTCACCATTGGGAAAAAAAGAATAAAATACTTAGGACTATATCTACCTAAAGAAACAAAAGACCTATATATAGAAAACTATAAAACACTGATGAAATAGAACTGCCGTATGACCCAACAATCCCACTGCTGGGCATACACACTGAGGAAACCAGAATTGAAAGAGACACATGTACCCCAATGTTCATCACAGCACTGTTTACAATAGCCAGGACATGGAAGCAACCTAAATGTCCATTGGCAGATGAATGGATAAGAAGGCTGTGGTACATATACATAATGGAAATATTCAGTTCAGTTCAGTTCAGTCGCTCAGTCATGTCTGATTCTTTGCGACCTCATGAATTGCAGCACACCAGGCCTCCCTGTCCATTATCAACTCCTGGAGTTCACCCAAACTCATGTGCATAGAGTTGGTGATGCCATCCAGCCATCTCATCCTCTGTCGTCCCCTTCTCCTCCTGCTCCCAATCCCTCCCAGCATCAGAGTCTTTTCCAATGAGTCAAATCTTCACATGAGGTGGCCAAAGTATTGGAGTTTCATCTTTAGCATCAGTCCTTCCAATGAACACCCAGGGCTGATCTCCTTTAGAATGGACTGATTGGATTTCCTTGCAGTCCAAGGGACTTTCAAGAGTCTTCTCCAACACCACAGTTCAAAGGCATCAATTTGTTGGCGCTCAGCTTTCTTCACAGTCCAACTCTCACATCCATACATGACCACAGGGAAAACCATAGCCTTCACTAGATGGACCTTTGTTGGCAAAGTAATGTCTCTCCTTTTGAATATGGTACCTAGGTTGGTCATAACTTTCCTTCCAAGGAGTAAGCGTCTTTTAATTTCATGGCTGCAGTTACCATCTGCAGTGATTTTGGAGACCCAAAAAATAAAGTCTGACACTGTTTCTAATGTTTCTCCTTCTATTTGCCATGAACTAATGAGACCAGATGTCATGATCTTAGTTTTCTGAATGTTGAGTTTTAAGCCAACTTTTTCACTCTCCACTTGCACTTTCATCAAGAGGCTCTTTAGTTCCTCTTCACTTTCTGCCATAAGGGTGGTGTCATCTGCATATCTGAGGTTATTGATATTTCTCCTGGCAAACTTGATTCCAGCTTGTGCTTCTTCCAGCCCAGTGTTTCTCATGATGTACTCGGCATAGAAGTTAAATAAGCAGGGTGACAATATACAGCCTTGATGTACTCCTTTTCCTATTTGGAACCAGTCTGTTGTTCCATGTCCAGTTTGAACTGTTGCTTCCTGACCTGCATATAGATTTCTCAAGAGGTAGGTCAGGTGGTCTGGTATTCCCCTCTCTGTCATAATTTTGCAGAGTTTATTGTGATCCACACAGTCAAAGGCTTTGGCATAGTCAATAAAGCAGAAATAGGTGTTTTTCTGGAACTCTCTTGCTTTTTCCATGATCCAGCAGATGTTGGCAATTTGATCTCTGGTTCCTCTGCCTTTTCTAAAACCAGCTTGAACATCTGGAAGTCATGGTTAACGTATTGCTGAAGCCTGGCTTGGAGAATTTAGAGCATTACTTTACTAGCGTGTGAGATGAGTGCAACTGTGCGGTAGTTTGAGCATTCTTTGGCATTGCCTTTCTTTGGGATTGGAGTGAAAACTGCCCTTTTCCAGTCCTGTGGCCACTGCTGAGTTTTCCAAATTTGCTGGCATATTGAGTGCGGCACTTTCACAGCATCATCTTTCAGGGTTTGGAATAGCTCAACTGGAATTCCATCACTTCCACTAGTTATGTTCATAGTGATGCTTCCTAAGGCCCACTTGACTTCACATTCCAGGATGTCTGGCTCTAGGTGAGTGATCACACCATCGTGATTATCTGGGTTGTGAAGATCTTTTTTGTATAGTTCTTTTCTGTATTCTTGCCACCTCTTCTTAATATCTTCTGTTTCTGCTAGGTCCATACCATTTCTGTCCTTTATTGAGCCCATCTTTGCGTGAAATGTTCCCTTGGTATCTCTAATTTTCTTGAAGAGATCTCTAGTCTTTCCCATTCTATTGTTTTCCTCTATTTCTTTGCATTGATCGCTGAAGAAGGCTTTCTTACCTCTCCTTGCTATTCTTTGGAACTCTGCGTTCAGATGTTTATATCTTTCCTTTTCTCCTTTGCTTTTGCTTCTCTTCTTTTCACACCTATTTGTAAGGCCTCCTCAGACAGCCATTTTGATTTTTTGCATTTCTTTTCCATGGGGATAGTTTTGATTCCTGTCTCCTGTACAATGTCACGAACCTCTGTCCATAGTTCATCAGGCACTCTGTCTATCAGATCTAGTCCCTTAAATCTATTTCTCACTTCCACTATATAATCATAAGGGATTTGATTTAGGTCATACCTGAATGGTCTAGTGGTTTTCCCTACTTTCTTCAATTTAAGTCTGAATTTGGCAATAAGGAGTTCATGATCTGAGCCACAGTCAACTCCCAGTCTTTTTTTTGCTGACTGTATAGTGCTTCTCCATCTTTGGCTGCAAAGAATATAATCAATCTGATTTCCGTGTTGACCGTCTGGTGATGTCCATATGTAGAGTCTTCTCTTGTGTTGTTGGAAGAGGGTGTTTGCTATGACCAGTGCATTCTCTTGGCAAAACTCGATTAGCCTTTGCCCTGCTTCATTCTGTACTCCAAGGCCAAATTTGCCTGTTACCCCACTCAGCCATTAAAAAGAATGCATTAGAATCAGTTCTAATGAAATGGATGAAACTGGAGCCTATTATACAGAGTGAAGTAAGTCAGAAAGTAAAACACCAATACAGTGTACTAATGCATATATGTGGAATTTATAAAATTGATAACGATGACACTATATATGAGACAGCAAAAGAGACCACAGATATATAGAATAGTCTTTTGGACTCTGTGGGAGAAGGCGAGGGGGGATGATTTGAGAGAATAGCATTGAAACATGTATATTATCTTATGTGAAACAGATCGCCAGTCCAGGTTTGATGCATGAGACAGGTTTCTCAGGGCTGGTGCACTGGGATGACCCTGAGGGACGGGATGGGTAGGGAGGTGGGAGAGGGGTTCAGGATGGGGAACACATGTACACCCATGGCTGATTCATGTCAATGTATGGCAAAAACCACCACAATATTGTAAAGTAATTAGCCTCCAATTAAAATAAATTAATTAATTAAAAAACCATTGATGAAAGAAATCAAAGATGACACAAATAAGTGGAGAAATATACCATGTTCATGGATCGGGAGAATCAATATAGTGAAAATGAGTATACTATCCAAAGCAATATATAGATTTACTACAATCCCTGTCAGGCTACCAATGGTATTTTTCACAGAACTAGAACAAATAATTTCATAATTTGTATGGAAATACAAAAAAAATCTCAAATAGCCAGAGCAATCTTAAGAAAGAAGAATGGAACTGGAGGAATCAACCTGCTTGACTTCAGACTATACTACAAAGCTACAGTCATCAAGACAGTATGGTACTGACACAAAGACAGAATTATAGATCAATGGAACAAAATAGAAAGCCAAGAAATAAATCCACACACCTATGGAC
This sequence comes from Bos indicus x Bos taurus, assembly GCF_003369695.1. NCBI lineage: Eukaryota > Metazoa > Chordata > Mammalia > Artiodactyla > Bovidae > Bos > Bos indicus x Bos taurus. The sequence goes on along the minus strand of NC_040080.1, from coordinate 113,544,602 downwards.
ACCTCCTCTTTGACAAAGGAGGCAAAAATATACAATGGAGAAAAGACAATCTCTTCAACAAGTGGTGCTGGGAAAACTGGTCAACCATCTGTGAAAGAATGAAATGCGAACACATTCTAACACCATACACAAAAATAAATTCTAAATGGATTAAAGCTCTAAATGTAAGATCAGAAACTATAAAACACCTAGAGGAAAATATAGGCAAAACACTCTCTGACATAAATCACAGCAAGATCCTCTATGACCCCCTCCCAGAGTAATGGAAATAAAAGCAAAAATAAACAAATGGAATCTAATTAAACTTAAAAACTTTTGCACAATGAAGGAAACTATAAGCAAGGTGAAAAGACAGCCTTTAGAATTGGAGAAAATAATAGCAAATGGTAACTGACAAAGAATTAATGTCAAAAATATATAAGCAGCTCAGGTGGCTCAATTCCAGAAAAATAAATGACCCAATCAAAAGATGAGCCAAAGAACTAAACAGACATTTTTCCAAAGAAGACATACAGATGGCTAACAAACACATGAAAAGATGCTCAACATCACTCATTATCAGAGAAATGCAAATCAAAATCACAATGAGGTACCATCTCACACCAGTCAGAATGGCTGCTATTAAAAAGTCTACAAACAATAAGGGCTGGAGATGGTGTGGAGAAAAGGGAACCCTCTTACACTGTTGGTGGGAATGCAAATTAATATAGCTGTTATGGAGAACAGAGTGGAGATTCCTTAAAAGACTGGAAATCAAACTGACATATGAAAACAATCCCACTGCTGGGTATACACACTGAGGAAACCAGAACTGAAAGAGACACATGTACCCCAATGTTCATCACAGCACTGTTTACACTAGCCAGGACTTGGAAGCAACCTAGATGTCCATCAGCAGACAAATGGATAAGAAAGCTGTGGTACATGCCGTAAAGCTGTGGGGTAGGGAGGGAGGTGGGAGGGGGGTTTGAGACTGGAGGACACACATACACCCGTGACTGATTCATGTCACCATATGGAAAAAACCACTACAATATTATAAAGTAATTAGCCTCCAATTAAAATAATAAATTAATTTAAAAGAAAAGATTAACATGTACTGCCATAGGGAATGCAGGAGCGTAAGGGCTTAAAAAGGGAAGGACAAGTTCCACTTTGGTGAAGCTGTATGTTGTCTGTGGAGATCCAGGTTGAGATGAACAGCAGGCAGTCAGGAAAAAGAACTGAAGATACACACTTGGGAATCCTTAGGTAGGTAGTAGGTAAATCTTTAAGAATGAATGAGATTATTCAAGGTGAGATTATAGTGTGAGTGGGGAAGTGAGATGTGGACTAGGTGATTAAGGAAGAAGGTGGAATGGGAAGAGATTCCCTACATAATCCCAGTTGCACTTCCCCCGACATTTTGGTCCCTGGGACCACAAAGATCATGGCACAACTTGATAAAAACTTTATAAACATAAAAGTTGTGTTTGCAGTTCAGGGTCTTAGGCCACTCGAAGGTCCAATGAAACGGTGAATCTTATAAACAGCCAGGTGACTCATGCTCACAATTACAACAGGGAATGTTCTCCAACCTCATCATATGTGATTGCATATAATACTCAGTTCAGTTCATTTCAGTCACTCAGTCATGTCTGACTCTTTGTGACCACATGGACTGCAGCCCACCAGGCCTCCCTGTCCATCACCAACTCCTGGAGCTTACTCAAACTCATGTCCATTGAGTCGGTGATGCCATCCAACCATCTCATCCTCTGTCATCCCCTTTTCGTCCAGCCTTCAATCTTTCCCAGCATCAGGGTCTTTTCCAGTGAGTCAGTTCTTTGCATCAGGTGGCCAAAGTATTAGAGTTTCAGCTTCAACATCAGTCCTTCCAATAAACACCCAGGACTGATCTCCTTCAGAATGGACTGGTTGGATCTCCTTGCAGTCCAAGGGACTCTCAAGAGTCTTCTCCAGCACCACAGTTCAAAAGCATCAATTCTTCAGCACTCAGCTTTCTTTATAGTCCAACTCTCATATCCTTACATGACTACTGAAAAAACCATAGCTTTTACTTGATGGACCTTTGTTGGCAAAGTAATGTCTCTGCTTTTTAATATGCTGTCTAGATTGGTCATAACTTTTCTTCCAAGAAGTAAGCGTCTTTTAATTTCATGGCTGAAATCACCATCTGCAGTGATTTTGGAGCCCCCCAAAATGAAGTCTTTCACTGTTTCCCCATCTATTTGCCATGAAGTGATGAGACCAGATGCTATGATCTTAGTTTTCTGAATTTTGAGTTTTAAGCCAACATTTTCACTCTCCTATTTCACTTTCATCATGAGGCTCTTTAGTTCCTCTTCACTTTCTGCCATAAGGGTGGTGTCATCTGCATATCTGAGGTTATTGATATTTCTCCCGGCAATCTTGATTCCAGCTTGTGTTTCATCCAGCCCAGCATTTATCATGATGTATTCTGCATACAAGTTAAACAAGCAGGGTGACAATATACAGCCTTGACGTACTCCTTTTCCTATTTGGAACCAGTCTGTTGTTCCATGTCCAGTTCTAACTGTTACTTCCCTATCTGCATAGAGATTTCCCAAGAGGCAGGTCAGGTGGTCTGGTATTTCCATCTCTTTCAGAATTTTCCACAGTTTATTGTGATCCACACAGTCAAAGGCTTTGGCATAGTCAATAAAGCAGAAATAGATGTTTTTCTGGAACTCTCTTGCTTTTTCCATGATCCAGCAGATGTTGGCAATTTGATCTCTGGTTCCTTTGCTTTTTCTAAATCCGGCTTGAACATTTGGAATTTCACTGTTCACATACTATTGAAGTATATAATATTAGTACAGTTATAATTCGGGCTTCCCTGATAGCTCAGTTGGTAAAGAATCTGCCTGCAATGCAGGAGACCTCGGTTCAATTCCTGGGTTGGGAAGATCCCCTGGAGAAGGGATAGGCTACCCTCTCCAGTATTCTTTGGCTTACCTTGTGGCTCAGATGGTAAAGAATCTGTTTGCAAGGCAGGAGACCTGGGTTTGATCCCTGGGTTGGGAATATCCCCTGGAGAAGAGAATGGCTATCCACTCCAGTACTCTAGCCTGGAGAATTCCATGGACTATATATAGTCCATGGGATCAGACACAACCGAGTGACTTTCAGCAGCTTTCAGTTATAATTCAGTATTTAGAAAAGGGAAATGTTAGTTATATTAAAACAGGACTTTGAGATTTAGCATATTTCTTGTTATCAAAGACTCCTTAAATAATTTAGAAAAACATTTGCAGCAGAAGTATCTCTGAATGTTGTTTAGGTATAGCAATACTTGCCCATAGGAAATTTTTTTCCAAATTCATATGTAAACAGACCCATCATATATTTTACAGCAAGAGAGAAGTAAGTGTGGACATATTATTTAAAAGATTTTCTGTTTTATTTACCTAGAAGAAAGAAATATCTTCTTAGTCACAGGAAGAGAGAGAATGGTGAATGCAAGATTATAATATATAGATGAAGTGACATCATCTTGTGATACATGAAGGTGAGTCAAGAATCCCACAAGTCAAGTGTGTGGTAACTTGAATCTTGCATGCTCTTTGTGATGGTTGACATGTGATTCCCTGCAGGCACTGAGAATTTTTCATGCTCTTGCAGACTTTTTCAAACACTGCAGAAGAATTTCCTTACCAGCACAAAAGGACCTTTTAGCTTTCTGGAGTACTATATTTCACTCGGTGTTGATCAATAGAAATGGTACCATTTTCCACCTCTGGGATGTGAAGGCTGGTTTCAGTGGTCTAGGGCTCTGGATATGAGCCTACATTTTTCCACGATGGGTCAATGAACATGTGGGGGAGAGAGAGAGGCCAGCTGCCTCTTAGCTAGAGCAGTTAAATCAGTCTTGGCAAATTGAGTAACATGCCTCAACCAGGCTGCTCTTATCTTTATGTGGTCGATTAGAGGAAGATCTTGTGAGAAAAGAAAAGCAAAAAAAAAAAAAAGAATGATGTCATTTCTTTATAGCCTCGTTGGTATGATTCATATGAATATTTGTAATTACACATAGGATGTATTGACCGCTCAGTTCTAAAGGAAATCAGTCCTGAATGTTCATTGGAAGGACTGATGCTGAAGCTGAAACTCCAATACTTTGGCCACCTGATGTGAACAGCTGACTTATTTGAAAAGACCCTGATGCTGGGAAAGATTGAAGGTGGGAGGAGAAGGGGATGACAGAGGATGAGATGGTTGGATGGCATCACTGACGCGATAGACAAGTTTGAATAGGCTCCAGGTGTTGGTGATGAAATGGGAAGCCTGGCGTGCTGCAATTATGGGGTTGCAAAGAGTCAGATATGACTGAACAACTGAACTGAACTGAACAGGATGTATATGTATTATCAGACTGTTTCAATGTAGAGGCACCTTTGTGAAGAAAGAATAATTAAATATGAACTATGTATTTGTCTTAAGGAGGTATGATGTATTCAGAGCTCATATAAATTTGGAACATAGGCATATGCCAAATTGTTTTCAAATGTGTTATTTTCTGCTCTATACCCATAATTGTTTAATTTTGGCAGTAACTATTTTTGTCTTAAAGTGAAAATATGCTTTCAATTCAAGCAAAAAATTATATGCAATAACTTCCAGTTAATTTTATAAGAAATAAGCGTTAGCATTAGGTAATTTTAGAAGTAATTTTCTTAAATTTTTTAACTTGAACTTTGTAAAAATTGGAGACTTATATTTTCATCTTTAATACACTGCTTACTGGTTAATTTTTGTAAAAACAAAGATTTTCCATGTCACATTTTCAGATGTCCTAGGAAAAGAAATGCTTAAAAAGTATTTTAAAGCTTTGATAAATATGTAGCAAGTTATATTTTACATCTTTTTAAAAGATCTATTTTGCTGATGAATAAATTGAAAGGAGAAATTTAGATGACATTTCAAGGTCAAACTAGAACTATGAAGAAAACTGGGACTTGATTTTGAATTCTCTTTAGCCCTGACCTTTCATACTCTTGGCCTGTATGTGAGCTCCTCTTAAATGCCCGACATCTTTATTGTTCAGTTGCTAAGCTGTGTCCAGCTCTTTGTGACTGCGTGGACTGCAGCATGCCAGGCTTCCCTGTCCTTCACCATCTCCCAAAGCTTGCTCAAACTCATATCCATTGAATCAGTGATGCCATCCAACCATCTCGTCCTCTGTCATCCCCTTCTCCTCCAGTCTTTCCCAGCATCAGGATCTTTTCTGATGAGTCAGTTCTTCACATCAAGTGGCCAAATTATTGGAGCTTCAGCTTCAGCATCAGTCCTTCCAATGAGTATTCAGGATTGATTTCCTTTAGGATTGACTGGTCTATATCAATATGTGATAAGGAGAGCCCATCATTATTTTCTCCCACACCTACTCATTCTCAACTCTTCTCTGGCTTAGACTGCAGCATCAACAGCCATGCATGCAACTGCTTTAGCCAAAACTTGGGTTCATCTTTTATTCTTCTTTCCTTGATCTATCCTTCAGCAAATCTTGTTGGTTGTACCTCTAAATATTATATGTATAAAGCATCACTTTTCCGTTATATCCAACCTGGTCTGAGGTACCAACGCCTCTCACTGGGATTCATAGTAGTAACCTCCAAGTGTCTGGTGCATGGTAAGTAAAATCACTTAAGTTATCTCAGTGTTATTTTTGCCCTTCTGCAATCTATTTGATGGCCAAGTAATATTTACTGCATTTTCTGCATCTACTTGATGGCCAAGTAATATTTACTGAAACAAATCAACACAGAGTCAGTCACTGACCTGTTTAAAAATCTCTGCTTTGAGAAGAAAATGTAAGCTTCTTGACCTGGCCCCTACAACCTGCATGATCTGTCCCCTGTTTTTCCTCTCTGGCCCCACCTCCTCCCTCTCATCCCTTCTATGGTGCAAGTACTTTCTGACTTGTTCATCACTTTATCTACAACAGAATCCTGAGCACAAGAGTAGGCCCTCAATACTTTAGTCAAATGCACAAACAAATATTGTTATATATTTTCCTGAGCCTGAAAAGAAATCCTCCTTTGGCTTTGGTGCTGAGCAAAATGAAAGTTGAGAGCAGTCAAGACCTGCTTTGCAACCTGTACTGGGTCTCTTCCTTGACCACTTCTGCAGGATTAGCTCTGCCTGAGCTCTGAGGCCCATGCTGAGTTAAGACAGAAGTGATTCAAAAGCATCTGTTTCACCAGTAGGTGATTCCATTTGACAGTTTCTTAATGCCAGTCCAACTAGGATTTTATGAATTTCTGCCTTATTTCTGGGCTCAACTTCATACCTTGATCCTCGTTTCAGCAATTGCATTTCTGCCTATTTCTTTCTTTCTTTTTTTAATATAACAATGACAAGGGATTCCCTGGTGGCTCAAATGGTAAAGAGTCTGTCTGCAATGTGGGAGACCTCGGTTTGATCCCTGGGTCAAGAAGATCTCCTGGAGAAGGAAATGGCAACCCACTCCAGTGTTCTTGCATGTTAAATCCCATGGATGGAGGAACCTGGCAGGCTACAGTCCATGGGGTCACAAAGAGTTGGACACTACTGAGAAACTTAATTTTCAGTTTCATAACAACGACAAAGCCTTTTTAAATTTTTTTAAGAATTGATTAATATATTTTTGGCTGTACTGGAGCCTCTTTATTGCAGCCTGTGGCTTTCTCTAGCTGTGGTGCAAGGGTTTCTTGTTGCGGTGTATGGGCTTCTCTTGTTACGGAGCACAGGCTCTAGAGCCCACGGGCTTTGGAGCTGCAGTGCTCGAGCTTAGTTACCCCACAGCATGTGGGATCTTAGTTCCTAGACCAGAGATCAAACGTCCCCTGCATTGGAAGGCAGATTATTAACTGTTGGACCACCAGGGAAGTCCCTGCCTATTTATCTTCTGCCTCAGCATTTGCACTTTAATCCTTTCTTCCTGGTGTAGGAACCACCTGTATGCTCACATTCCTTCAGTTGCCTTATGTCTAGTGTTTTACTATGGTGAACATTACCGTAGATCTCTTCTCAAACTAGTTTAGCATCTTAGTTGAGACCCAAGAGTACCAAAGCCAACCATAAGAGGATGAATGAACTGCCATAATGTTGGAAGTAAGCTTTTAGAAAACACCCAAAGCTATTTATGCATGAGTCTTGTGGAATTTCTCACAAGCAATTAAAAAACAATTACAACAAAATTCCCATGGTGCTCAGTATTCCCATAGATCCAAAAAGACTTCTAGCTCCTTTAAAAAAGGAAAGCTGGAGGCAAGAAAGATTTTAGAGGGGCTTTTAATGTTCTGGAAGGCCAATCCTAGTTACTGGCCAAGAGGGCAGTGCTAATGGTGGTGCCCTTGGAATGTGCAAGGAAAGGAGTCTGGTCCGTAGTGGGTGCTCCAAAAATTAAGAGGGGTGAATGAATGAAATGCAGACTAAAAGCTGGCCCTGGAGACCCCTCTAAGTGGACTGAGAAAGGAGACTGACAAAAGAGTATACTTTAGGGGGAAATAGCTAGACTTTGACTTTGCTTTGGAGCAGAGCAATGAATATATATATTGGAGCAGAGCAATGAAATATAAATATAGGTACTCAGACACAGTTATTTCTTAAAATAGCATATCCAATTAAAATGACTGAAATATTTCAAGTGAGGTCTTTTACTACTGCAGACTGAGCTGAAAATTTCCAGCATATATATATATATATATATATTTTTTTTTTTAGTAAGGCCTTGCCCGTTGCTTATGTGGTTTGGGGAATTTTCTGATAAAGGTAGAAATCTGGTGGCAACACTTCAAAAGGAATCTGGATATAGTTTGTGAAATCACCTCTGATACTTAGAGTGAGTCATTTTACAAGATCGTTTGAGTATCAGTTTCCTTAAATATGCGATTTTAAAGATGATTGCATCATTCTTTTCTTTAACTTTTTATTTTATATCGAAGTATAGCCAATTAACAATGTTGTGATAGGATTGCATCATTCTAAAGAGTGAGTTTGCTTAGAATCTACTTGAAGTCCCATTTTATTTTTTATCTTTACTATTATAACATCAGTCAGATGGAGCTGAGATGATCTCAGGCAGTAATCCAAAAACTTTCAAATATTAGAACTGAAGTTGTCTTTATCAGGCAATCCAGGTCCCATTTTTTCTAAAAGGATATTTATATGTTTAGGGAAAGACTACTATTGGAGATATAATTTATGCCTTTTAAAGGGAATAAGCATTGCACTTACTTTTTGGGAATTATTGTTAAACTTTAATGTACAAACAAACCAAAACAGTAATTACATTAGTGTTTTAAAATAGAAATAATACTTTTAAGCATACAAGTAAATGCTATGGTAACTTGGAAAACACAAAGACAGTCAATTACAATGCTATTATTGGGCATACATTTTATTGTTAGGAGGAAATATAAGAAAACACATATTAAAGTAAGAGTGGAGCTTCCCTGATAGCTCAGTTGGAAAGTAAGAGTAAATTTTATGAAAAACTTTCATTTCATCTGTTAAGTGTTACATCCCACAATTGATGACATCCTCTCAGCTGAGAACCACTGGTCTAAGAACTGTTAGTGTTATAATTGTATCATGTCCCCTTAAAAGATGTTGAGATCCTAGCCTGCAGTACCTATACATAGGACTTTATATAGAAATAGGGTTTTTGCAGATTAGCAAAATAGTAAGAGACTGTTAAGGTGGGCCTTAATCCAGTAGGACTCGTGTCCTTTAAAAGGGGGAAATGTTGACACAGAGACTGATACATACATAGGGAGAATACCCTCTGAAGACAGAGGCAGAAATCAGGGTGATACAGGCCAAGGAACACCAGATACTGACAGCAAACCAGCAGAAGCTAGGAGAGAGGCATGGGACAGACAGTGTTCAGATGAAAACAATACTACTGACATGTGGGTACTGGGTTCTAACCTCCAGAACCAGGAGACAATAAATCTCTATTGCTGAAGCCACCCAGTCTATGGTACTTTGTAATAACAGCCCTAGCAAATTAATGTAGCTAGTCATATGGTTACCTAGATGAATAATCTGTCTATCTACATCTTTCTATCTATTAATTTACTATTTAACAGCAGTAGAACTATTCCTTCCCCCAGAAGTATTCCTTCCCCCAATTTCTACCTGAAAGCAATGCTAATTATCATTTATCCACTGCTCCTTATCCTTTTATTACCCCTTTCCTCTCTGTTTTGTGCTCCAGGAGGTAACTCTATGAACAAAATCAATGGGTTGCTTTGCCCTTTGGCTTTCACTTGCTGCTGCTGCTACTGCTGCTAAGTTGCGTCAGTCATGTCCGACTCTGTGGGACCCCATAGATGACAGCCCAGCAGGCTCCTCTGTCCCTGGGATTCTCCAGGCAAGAATACTGGAGTGGGTTGCCATTTCCTTCTCCAATGCATGAAAGTGAAAAGTGAAAGTGAAGTCACTCAGTCTTGTCTGACTCTTAGCGACCCCATGGACGGCAGCCTACCAGGCTCCTCTGTCCATGGGATTCTCCAGGCAAGAGGACTGCAGTGGGTTGCCATTGTCTTCTCCCAGGCTTTCACTTGGGTTCAGCTAATGACAAGACAAGCGGCAACAAGAGGTCCAGAGGCAGACAGGCGAGTGTTCTTTTCCCTGGTTCCTCCTCTGCCTTTTGGCTGAGTCCCCTTTTTGAAGGTCACTGTTCCTACCAGGTGTGACCTCACAGGTCACAACACGGCTCTCTCTGGGGCCACTTCCTCCCTCTGTGCACCTTAGGAACTGAGTACTGCCCTAAAGCCCATGGTTCTCCCACATCCTGTCCACATATGATTAAACCCTACTCAAATCATTCCACCTTCAGGCCTTCTATTTCCTGCCAAGCCGATTGTTTTAAAGTAAGGAATATGACCTGGAGCCTAGTTTCCTAAATGCTCAAAACAAACGCCCTGAGGCTCTACGGCAGTCTGGTGTTCTAGAACTTTTAATCCTAGAGTCACAAACTACATGCCCAGGAGGGCCAGTAAGGCTATGAGAATGAGTGGTGTACATTAGCCATGGAAGAACCTTGGGGTCTTGGAGAACAGGATTATAGCTTACAGGGACTGCAGCTTCTTCACTCTAGCTGAATTTTCTCCAGTTGGGAATGGAGATCCAGTGTTGCCAAGATGAACTTTTACAGAAAAGAGAAATCAGAAATCAAGATTTTTTATGTGGACATTCTTCATGTTTCAGTCTTGGCAACTAGTTCAAAAAATGTTCAAACACAGCAGGCCAAGCAAAATATGTCCTCCGTCTAGACTTGTGACCTCTGTCTCAGCTCCATCTCAGATCCAGCAGCTTCCTGGATCACCATAAACTATCTGGACCATATTACCTTGGACTTTCCAGAGGAATTACAATGCAATCATGTGCCTAAGTTTTTTTTATTATTATTATTAATAAAGGGCAAGATAAAAGAAAGTATCTCTATCTTTTGTGTTATCTACTTTTGAAGACTTTATTTTTTTTTACTAGATTATTTATTGTCCTTTCCTTAAAGATACATGAAATAAATTTTTCTCAAGAATTTAGCTCCAAGGACATCCCTGGTGGTCCAGCAGCTAAGACTCCATGCTTCCAATGCAGGGAGCCCTGGGTTCAATCCCTGGTCAGGGAACTAGATCCCACATGCCGCAACTAAGACATGGCACAGCCACATAAATGTGTTTTTAAAAAAGAATTTAGCTCCAGAAAAAAGTCTATATTGCTCTTGAAAATCACAAATATCTTATATTACTGGTTAAAGGGGTAAGTAAAAGTGGCTTCTATGTCAGGCATCATACTTGGTATTTTATTTATTAACAGAACAGGCTAGGCTCATGCTGTGGTCATAGACAGCTCCAAAATTTCAGTGGCTTAACACAGAAAATTTATATCTCACTCATATAAAGTCAGAGAGTAGCTTTGACTCTCCGGAGGAGAGAGTTGCTCCTTCAGAGAGTAGCTGTTTTCCTCTGATCCAAGCTGGAGGAGAGAGTTGCTCCTTCAGAGAGTAGCTGTTTTCCTCTGATCCAAGCTGGAGGAGAGAGTTGCTTCTTCAGAGAGTAGCTGTTTTCCTCTGATCCAAGCTGCCTGGTTCTGGTGGCCCCTCTCAGTCAACGTGTGTGCTGCATGGAGGAGGTGCAGGGCCTTGCATTGCCTCACTCTGGAAGAGACATGTGTTATTTCTGCTCATAATTCATTGGTCAAAACCAGTCTCATGCCCCTGCCAACTGTAAAGGGATTAAGAGGTATAATTTTCCACATTCTTAGGAAGGAGTGGAGATCAGGAATGGTGAGTAATAGTAGTATCCTCTGTTGGCATCTTCCATATTATCTGAATGCTATGAAAGCTGTTACAGTTCTCTTTTGCCTGTGACTACAGAAACTCAGAGCAGCTAATTGTAGACTAAATATTTCCTAGATATCCTTCAGATATATTTCCTTTTTCCTTTTATTAGGTCATGCTCTTTCTTATTTTAGTAGGGCCCTATTGTTTGTATATTTTTTATTGTAAGTTGCCCCTTAATCATTTGGGGGAAATGAGGAAGAAGAATAGTAAATGAACTGGTTAATGGGAATAAACAGGAAAAGTTAAGTATACAGATATGTGCTTTACAGCAACATCTGATGCTGACTGACCCCAGCCACTTCAGACTAAGGAGACAAAGGTCATCAAGAAGTGTATGAATAGTTAACAAGGTTAACCTTGGGAACAACCTAGCCCCACACCCTTCCATTACCTGTCCCCTCCATGCCCTCCCCCTCTCTTGGTGCAGCCCCATTGTTCATGTGTGCTCATGATGGCAGATTTGTCTCCTTGTGGGTCCCACTGGGTACAGCTGGGAAGTAAATGTCTAAGAGTGTGTTATTGCCTCCCTACTTTCTTGCTTACCAATCCAAGGAGTAGGTGTACAAGATAGTCCTTTCTCTGAAACTCCAGCTATGTAGCAGTATCTTTACTATTATATAAAGATAATAATGAATGATATTCCACTCTGACCTATGTTTTGGTACGTGTGTGTGTTAGTCATTCAGTCATGTCCGACTTATTTGTGACCCCATGAATGGTAGCTCACCAGGCTCCTCTGTCCATGGAATTCTCCAGGCAAGAATACTGGAGTTGGTAACCACTCCCTTCTTCAGGGAATCTTCTCAACCCAGGGACTGAACCCAGGTCTCCTTTATTGCAGGCAGGCAGATTTGTTGTCAATAAATCAAATTCCTCAAGCTCTCCAAAGTAAGGGGATTAAAGAGAACCTGATTCTAATGAAGAGATAATATTTATAAAAAGTTGATGGAGGAAACAAACTTATCTTTCAGAGATAATCCTTTTAAGCATGAAGGAAAACCCACCTCAAATAAGCTCCTAGGGATAAAACAAGGTGCTCTCTTTCTGATACTGCAGCGAGATTTTCATCTTGCTGGGGTCTGCAAAGCACTCTCAGGCTCAGCAGGAAAATATTGAAGTGGAGTTTTTCTATTCCTTCTGAGTTTTATCAGATTTTCATGCCACAGGGAACAGTGAACATGCTGGAGAGTCAGGGATAAATGAATTGTCCCCTTTGGTGAAGGAAAAGAGTGATCACCACCAGTACTGGTTTCTTTGTTTTATTTTTTCCTTGCCTTTTCTGCTGATAACAAAAATAAATGGTTTGGTAACTGCTAAGTATTGTGATGTAAGAGAAACATGCTGTTTGACTTGGATAAACAACTCCCTTTTTATCACCCATTGAGTTTATTGTTTAACCTTATCATTTTAAGTTTTCATTTCTCTTAAGGAAAGAGTAGAAGCTACAAGAAACAACACTTTGGTGTTTGTATTAGTCTGCTTGGACTGTCAAAACAAAATGCTATAGATTGGGTGGCTTAAACAACAAGAATGTATTTCTCACAGCTCTGGAGACTGTAGGTCCAAGATCAAGGTGCCAACAGGGTTAGTGTCTGGTTAGTGAGAGTAGCTCCTTGGGTTACAGATAGCTGCCTTCTTGATGTGTCCTCACATGGCCTTTTCTTGGTGAGTGGAGGTGAAGAGAGAGAGGGAGAGAGAAAGAGCTGTCTGGTGTCTCTACTTATAAGGGCACTAATCCTATCACAAGGACCCCACCCTCATCATCTCATCTAAACCTAGTTACCTTCAAAAAGCCCATCTCCAAATACCATCACACGGGGGCTTAGGGCTTCAAGATATGAATTTGGGGAGGAACACAATTGTCCATTGCACTCTACCTCTGCACTCTCTTCCCAAAATTCATGTTCTTCTCACATGTAAAATGCACACATTCCATATCAACAGCCCTTAAAGTCCTAATTTATTTTAACATCAACTCTAAAGTCCAAAATCTCATCTAAATATCATTTAAATCAGATATGAGTGAGTCTTGAGGTATGATTCATCCAAAGACAAAATTCCTCTTTAGTTGTGAACCTGTGAAACTAAACAAGTTATGTGCTTCTAAAATATAGCTGTGAGACAGGCATAGGATAGACGTTCTCACTTCAAAAGGGAGAAATAAGAGAGAAGGAAGGGATGACAGGTCCCGAGTCATCCAAAACCTAGCAAGACAAATTCCATTAGATCTTAAGGCTTGAGAATAACTCTCTTTGGTTCAGGGTCCTGCCTTCCAGTCCCACAAGATTGGCAGTGTCACCCTCGGGGCTCTGCAGGGTAGCCCTGCCTCTTACACTTCCTCATTTTCAATAACATATTCCTCGCTTCCACCTGAGATTTCACTGGCCTTACCATCCATATTCCTAGCATGTACCTCAAAAGTCTCCCAACTACTATTCATTACCTAATTCCAAAATTGCTTTCACATATTTAGAATTTGTTAAAGCAGTACTCTTTTACATATAATAATTTCATTGGAACTTCTAAATAATGACCCCTGGGAATTATAGTAATCAAGATCACTTTAGAAATCTCATTATTTTTTGTTCCCAGAACCTAGTGAACATTGCAAAAATAAAATTATTTCCAACCTGAAAAAATTATACAGAAATAAAGTATTTCTCTTCAAATAATAGGTTCTGTGCTTTTAGAATGGTATAAAATTAGGTCACTAATTCTTTTGTTTGATTTCCCTATTGATTAGCATTTAAAAATCAAATTTATATGTGCACATAGTTGAACTAGTCTACCTGTCCTACAAAATTTATTAAGATAAAGGAAAGACTTCAGTTCCTCACTTAATTTGGGGGAAGCTGGTTACATTAATCAATGATAACAGTTGAAAAAAAGAAGCCAGAGTGAATTACCTTCTGTTTTGCTTCTTTTTTCTAACATAGAGGCATTACAACAGAAAAGCATTTATAAAGCAACATAAAGAATATAATTTATTATAGGTTAAGATGTAAAGAGAACACAACAACCTCCTTGTGCTGTGCTGTGCTTAGTTGCTCTGTTGTGTCCAGCTCTTTGCGACCCCATGGACTGCAGCCAGCCAGGCTCCTCTGTCCATGGGGATTCTCCAGGCAAGAACACTGGAGTGGTTTGCCATGCCCTCTTCCAGGGGATCTTCCCAACCCAGGGATCCTGCGTTGTAGGCAGATTCTTTACTGACTGAGCCAGCAGGGAAGCCCAAGAATCCTGGAGTGGGTAGCATATCCCTTCTCCAGGAGATCTTCCCAATCTAGGAATTGAACCAGGGTCTCCTGCATTGCAGGCAGATTCTTTACCAGCTGAACTACCAGGGAAGCCCAACAACCTCCTTAGATAAACTCAGATATTTAGACCTTAGCACTTATATCTAAGGATGCTGAAGAAAGTTTTAAGGTTCATTTTAGAACTCTGAAATTCCAAGCAACCACTGAAAAGGTGAGAGTGAGAGAAACAGAGAAAGTGTGTGTGATGGATAAATGTCCTACTTTCTTTTTGAAGAAGGAGATGTCTGGTTAAATTCTAAAGAGGATTCTCCAGAATGTAATTCACGAGCACTTAGAAGCAAATGGAGTGGTCACTAAAAGCCCATCTGAATTCCCTCTCAGTGAGTCCCCAGGTTATCCAGTGTAGAGGGGAATGTAGAGGGGAACACAGTAGGTAGCCTTGCTCCTTCCCTTGGCTCAAAACCCCTAGATGCCAATAAACTTTCTGTTTCATTTAAGGACTTCTCAAAGATTCTCTTCTCAGTAAGTTTGTGATGGACATGCTAAGTCGCTTCAGTCATGTCTGACTCTCTGCAACGCTATGGACTGTGCTCCTCTGTCCATGGGATTCTCCAGGCAAGAATACTGGAGTGGGTTGCCATGCCCTCCTCCGGGGAATCTTCCCGACCCAGGGATTGAACCCACATCTCTTATGTCTCCTGCAGTGGCAGGTGTGTTCTTTAACAGTAGTGCCACCTGCGAAGCTCCTTGATAAGTTTGGGAACATACTATAGCAAAGATAAGGCTAGGTTTCATGAAACCATTTGAAAACATCAGAATATCTTTGGGAATAATATGGAGAAATGTAGGCTGGATGATATTATGGTGCAGTGATTTTGTTGCTTGATCAGCCATATGTCCTTCCTCCCTACCCGCCCCTAAAAAGTTTACAACAGGAAGATGCCAACCACTAGTATAACCAAGGGAATCACAACTGTTGGGATTTTAGGCTTTGGGGCAACTAAAGAGACTTTTTTTGCAAGGATATTTTTTGGCGTATCCCGAAATAATATCAGGTTGGCAATTTCTTGGTTATGGTTCCTGAGGAGAGTATCTCTTGAGTAAATATTTTTAAAGTCACTAAATGAGCTTTGCAAAGAATGAGAAAAGCAAAACAAAGGACTGTTTTAAATTTAAGATTTAAATCTCTGTTCTTGGATGTGTGCCTAGTTCTATCAAAACAGTGATAGCCATCCAACAAATCCTGCACGAACTATCCTGCGATGAATCTGTACAGAAATGCTCATTTTCCAATTGAATGATTAGTAAATAATTGAAAAACTATTCTATTTCTTTAAAAAAAAAAAAACCCTTTTAAGAGTTAACTGTGCTTTATAACTTCAGAAACAACTCGGAAACCTTCTCATTTCCACCATAGGATAAATAGGAAGATGGTTTTGTTTTATTTTAATATTTTTATAAGTGGCAAATAAAATCCTGTAAAATGCATGAGTTTACCAAGATGATTGAATGAAAATACTGGTATAAGTTCAAATTTTCTTCTTTTCTTTTGTAATTCTCATTGACTTTGTTTTTTAATGGCTATTTTCCTTAGAAAATTGCACATCTGTGGGACACTAGTTTACAAAAATGTTTTTCATTGTGATATTTTGTTAGATTTATGGAAATCTTGCATCTAGGCTCTGACCATTTGAAAGCAAAGGAAAAGGCAGTCTGATTCAGTGTTTAGGGTGTCCGTGTTTGCTTGTGCAGTTTAGTAAATCCTACCGTGTTGTGGGTTCAGCTTTATTTAGTTTTGTGCTCACCCATACTCTTGAGAATAGACCAAACCACTTTCGTTCTCTAGTGTTGTATTCGTTCTGTGCCTTGAATGGAAATTAAATGCAAATGTTTTCATTGCACTATCCCCTTGTTAATTTATCACATGTTTAAACACAGCAACATATTGGAAAACCTTGTTATTTCGTAATCTTCAGATTCTTTGCACAATGATATTAAGAACAGAATAATAAGTAAAG
This sequence comes from Bos indicus x Bos taurus, assembly GCF_003369695.1. Taxonomy (NCBI): domain Eukaryota; kingdom Metazoa; phylum Chordata; class Mammalia; order Artiodactyla; family Bovidae; genus Bos; species Bos indicus x Bos taurus. The sequence goes on along the minus strand of NC_040080.1, from coordinate 113,527,971 downwards.
ATAAGCCGATGGGAAGCACATGTCTACAGGGCCACTGGCAGCAGTCCCACAGCCATTAGTCCATGGTATCTGGTGGAACTGCTGGAGTCAGCTTGCACTCCCACTGCATGACAGCAAAAAGAAGGAAGAAAAATGTCTCCAGAGGCGACCAAAGCACCATGTTCAAACCTTAGTTATATTCCCAAATAATTTGTTCTCACCTTTAAAAATGTCCGTTCAGATAAAACTTGCTCTATAGCAGACTTTTAGTGAAAATTAATGATAATGATGGTGATAGTAATATAACAAAAATACAGAGTACCAACTTCCAGGAAAGGATAGAGTGTTTTGCAGAACAGAGTACCAGAAGGTACCTGGTAAATATTTATGGATGTGATTGATGGTGAGTGAGGGCAATTAAGGGAATTAAGTTACTCCATTTTTGTTTTGATATACCAAGGGCAGAAGAGCTAATTATAGCCAAATGTTATGGGGTTAAATTCATAGGCAGGGATAGGCACTCAGTGATGATTATATGCACGTGAAGAGAGAGATAAGAAAAGGGTGTCAGAGATTCTCCTTTGCCTTTCCTCTTTCTCAGCACATTTTACCCATCAGATTTGGTTTTAAAACCTGCCTTAAAATAAGTAAACACCACCCCACAAGCATTTAGGCATTTTGTAAATGGCTGCACCCTAAAAGTACTTTACTTAATATTTCCCATTGTTCTGAACTTTACTTAGTCTCTATATCTCAACAAACATGTTTCAAAAATATCTAGCATTGTTTTCAGTAGACTTTCTTTACTTCAGCAGAGTATTGATGAGCTTGACTGCACATTAAGTCATGAGACATTTTAAATGGACTTTGTGGACCCTATCATTCATCTTTTAAAAGTGTTGGTTCTCTTGTGATCCCTGTCTTTCATGCTTAAAATTTAGTTTAAAATCTGGATCAATAAATAAAGCATAAACAATTCCCAAAGGTGTTTTTTGGGTGTTTGGTCCATAAAAACTCTTTAAAACTTTTTAGTTCTGCTTCTATACTTCCCAATACTATCAACACATTATACTCCTATTCAGTTCAGTTCAGTTCAGTCGCTCGGTCGTGTCCGACTCTTTGCAACCCCATGAATCGCAGCACTCCAGGCCTCTCTGTCCATCACCAGCTCCTGGAGTTCACTCAGACTCACGTCCATCGAGTCAGTGATGCCATCCTATTAGCTGGTTGTTTTCCCAACCTCACTGCTTTAGGTCCTTTCTCTCTCCTCCCTTCCTTTCTCCCTTTCCTCCTGCTTTCTTTTTTCCCTTTCTTCCAATTTGGTGGACGTGGTACATTCCTGAGATGGGCAAACACAAAGAGTAGGCTTTGGGTCAAGTCTGAAATGTGTACAAACCTCCAAGTGAAGATGTCAAGATGTTGTGTATATGAGATAAGCAGTCCAGAGGAGGAGGTTGACCTGTAGATGTAAATTTGAAAGTCAGTAGTGAGTGAATTGGAGGCTTCCCAGATGGCACCAGTGGTAAAGAATCCACCTGTCAGTTCAGGAGGCACAAGCAATGTGGGTTTGATCCCTGGGTTGAGAAGATCCCCTAAAGTAGAAAATGGCACCCTATACCAGTATCCTTGCCTGGAAAATTTCATGGACAGAGCAGCCTTTCGGGCTATCGTTCATGGGGTCGCAAAGAGTCAGACACAGCTGAGCACACACACACACGCACACACACACACACACGGTGCATTAATATGCTTAAAGACACAACATGCAGTGAAATCACTTGGAATGAGTGCAGTTAAAGAAGAGAAATGGCTAAGAACCAAACCCAGAGCATTCTAACATTTAAAGGTCAGGAAGAGAAAAAGGGGAAATAATATTTAAATGTATTAATACAATTTTATTTCAAGGAGTCTACCATCCATAATGACCTGTTGATCCCTATTTTTATTTATTAAGGAGACATCATGCAACATGGTTTTCTTTTCTCAGAACTTTAAGACATTGGCTGTCTAAAGCCTAAGGAGTTTCTGATTCAAGCTGTTAGGTCCGGTCTTGTGAAGCTGATCCACACTGGTGGCAGTTGTGAGACCAGTGCTTAGATGATGGGGCGTCCCAAGGCTGAGCCAAGTAAGATACGTTATCAAATACCAGAAGTACAAAGGCGTCAGTGCCTGTCAGGCGGAAGAGGTAAGAAGCAATTTAGGACAGTGACAGGAGTGTCTAGAGCTGAGAGTCTCACAAAAGTGGAAAGGGAAAATAGACAGGAAGTGAGATGAGCAAAGGTAATAACGGTAGGGTCAGAGCAGGTTGTCTGTCGTGAGTCTGGTAGATTGTACTCAACCTCCTGCAGTGATTTCTGGCATCTGCCTTTTAAGCTGTGCTTCAAACTGCCAAACCACATCAGACGGAACCTTCCATCCGCCTCTTTTGGCATTTCTAATTTTAAAGTGCGTAGTCATCGTCTCCCAAATGTTCTCACTTTCCATTCTGATGGTTAGAATCATGTCAACTGCTTCCTTCTAAGAGTAAGATTCAGATTCAGCTTTCATTAACACAGCGGAGGGTCAGCTACCTACCAGGCACTGGCACTGGGCTGGTCACTTGTACATATATCAGCTCTTTTAGGGATTTAATTGTCATCTTGGCTGAAGCAGAATTCTTATAAATAGCTTATACTGCAGCAGTTTAAAAGCCATGTGTAAATTTCCTAAATCCTCTTTGTGCAATATTTGTTTAATAGTTGGTCTCATCTGGAATATTTAAAAATTGAGTCTTGTATGATTTAGATGTGGTGTCACGGCTAAGTCTTCAGAGCTTATTTGCTTCTTCTATGCAGAGAGGGACACATCTGACATAATGTACCAAGTTTCATTGCCAGGATAAGAATAGATAACAAACTATAAACAAACAAATAAGAAGCTAAGTCATCAAATGAAAGAACACTGGAAATCTGGTCAAACACTCACAGTGGAGGGACCTGAATTTAGGCATTAAATTAGGTAAATGAGTCTTTGGTTATGTTAGGCAGGTAGTTACCTCCTCTGAGGCCAGGTATTCCTTCCTGGGTTAGCTGTATTCTTAAGGCTCTTAAATGACTTACCAGCATCAGAGAATTATTTTCAAAAGTTTTGAGAACCAGAAGAACACCCTACACTTATTTATCTGGGACAAAGCTTTGTATCTTTGCCCTTCACTGCTTCCTCTTTAAACTGCACCGTGTCATTTCTGACTGCCTGTCTGCCCCTAGAACTTCATTATGCCTACTCATATCAGTTCTACATCACCTTTCCAGTGGAACACTGGTCATTTTATCATGAACGAATACTGTGTCTTCAAATCAGAAGACATGAGTAAGTCAATGGTTGCTCACTACATGATGTGGGCTCCCTGTCATATTCCCCAGCTGGCATGAGCCTGGTCCTCTGGAGAGATGAGATAGGCAGGGAGAGTGCCCAAGCTTTCCCCAATGGCATTCCCATGCCTGGGTGCCAAGAGAGTGAGCATCCTCTGCTTGCCACTCCAGGGTTCTCCAGCTCCCTTCCTAGAGGTGATGCTGTTGTGTGCATCACTTTGAATCCTTGTAATGGGCTACTGCTTGATTTATTACTTAACCAAGATCAATAAGAGAAACAAAGTTTCCATGGGACTCAGAAACACAAGCTTAAGTTAACATAAGAAACATAAGCATAAGCTTAAATTAACTTCTTTATATACAAGTGATATTCTTCCCCTTCAGGACAACATTCTTTGTCTCTGGTACAAACCTCAGGAAACTCCTGATCAAAATGACGGTACATGAAGAAAATGCAAATAAGACTTAGATGGTAATCAGAGGTAGGATTCCTCTTGACCTTGTTAGTTTGGATGTGGGAGAAGCGCTACGGCAGTGTTCAAGTTGGCTGCACATTGGGATTACCTGGGAGCTTTAAAAACATTGACTTTTTAAAGTTTGCCAGGTGATGCTAATGAGGATCCAAAACAGAAAACTTGAACACTTCTGCTTCGTAAGACTCTTTCTCTGCTCTTGGCTACTCTGACTCTTGAGGTTAAAAAAAATGCAAACCACTCCACGTTTCTGCCAGTTTGCTCTTCTCTCTCCACAAGGTCTGGCTCTCTCTCTAGAGATTCTGACTGATCTATGAAATTTCTCCAGAATTTGCTTAATGCTTTGAAGCCTTTCCCACTTCTTAAATACTTGACTTCTCACCCTGGTCAATATTTTATTTTCAATAATAGATAATATTTTACAAATCCAGTCTGATGGAAAAAGAGAATAAGAAACTTTAGGTGGTGAAGGGGTTGGAGATGCAGAAAATGTCTGCACTTCGGTCAGTGGTGGAAGCTGATGGAGATTGTTGGCATCAGATGGTGAGAGTTGCAGGTAGCTTGGTGCTTGGGCTTGGTGCTCAGGATCGCAGAGACGGCTTCTGGGCTCAAGTATCTACTCGGACATTTGTATCTGTGCCTAACCAGGACCTTTACTAGGATCAGCCTCAAAAGCAACAGAGCAGACCTCTGCCTGAGAGGGATTGGCCTGGTCTGACCTTGATGATTTCAAATTAGGCGAACTATTGCTGGCTTCACAAGGCCTCCACCTCTATTTGGGACCTCAACTAATGTTTGTACTCAAGACATTTATGCCAGAATTCTCTTGAAAAACCAGAGTTGGCTCACCCCTTATGCCCTAGATTTGTTCATTTCTGCAGTTATCCCCTGCCTGGTATCAATCTATGCTTCTCATTGTAAGAGAGGACCAAAACTCCATTGCTGCCTATTGAAACTTCATTCCATCAGAAACCAGCTCTCCTACATCCTCGCTTTCTTTACAGAATGCTCTTGCTACTTCTTTACCAGAATAAAATATAGCTTTCTCATGAGTGTATCTTTTCTAGGGCATCTCCTCAAATGCAGGGAGCCGCAGAGTTGAAGGATGGTGTCAGTTTTCTGCTTTCTCTACAAAATTGCATGGCTAGTTCCATCATTCTTCCACCTTAATGAAAGAAGATTCTGCCCCTCTGGAAATTCTGCCACCTGGAATGACAGTCTCTGCCTTCCTTATCCCCATCACCTACTTTCTGATTCGTTAGTCCCTCATGTTAATTTAAAACGTGGGCATTCTTTTACTATCATCCTCTCCAACATAGAGTCTACCATTATACTCGCTGTATTTGTAAGGACATTTTGTTTGCAAGCACAGAAGGGTAAAAATTTATTCACATGTACCCAAGATAGAATGTTTTTAAAAAATTTTTATGATTGATTTCATCTTACACTCTAACCTCCATTGCCCTCATAGTGGAAAAAATAAAAGCAGCAAACAAAACCCTCCAAATCTTAAGTGTATCCTTTCTAAGTATGAAGTTGTTTCAAACTTTAAAAGTTATTTTTTTGTGTTGTTCTAGAGTCATCATTTGGATAAATGGTCATTCAACTCAAAGTTATACTCCTTGTTGGGACAGCGTCTCCCCTTTCCTAAGAGTTCTTTGGTGATGCTGCCAGACCCCTGACTTGGAGGCAGGGGCTGCTGGTCTGAGCTTCCCTGGGCCACTTCTAGCTTAAGTGCTTGTGACTAAGCTGGACTTCGGTGTTGGCTGGAGTACTGCTGATCATGCCTGGCTCTCTGAGAACGTTCTCCTGTGTTCATGCAAACCAGTGGCACCCACCAGATCCCATTCCTGTGGGATTGCATTTTGTGGCCTTCTTAACCCTATCGCAAGCCCCCTCCTGGTTTGCTGGCTCTCAGCACCTCTGTATATCCTCAGCCACTTACTCTGCGCAGTGATGGAGTATGTACTGCTGCACTTCCAGTTACCTCCCTCAGCCCAGTTACCTCCCTGTGACCCTTGTCACAGGTCTCCATGCAGACTTCCAGCCAGAAGGCAAAGACAAGCCTGCCTCTGCTTTTAATGTCCCCTTCAAAGTCTTTGATTTCTGGGGGTGTCTGTTGCATCTTCTTTGCTTCCCATCTGTACTTCTCAAAAGAGTGGCTTCTGCTCCCACCATGTTACTGAGTCAACTCCTCATAAGGCCATGAGTAATTTCTAACTGCCCCCAAATGTCTTAGCATTTTCAGTTTTTTTTTTTTTTTAAACTTTGAATCACTTTTGATTTATATTTTACAAAAAGCAGATCATTTGAAAATTTGGTATTTCTTTTTTGTCTGCACCATGGGTCATACTGGATCTTAGTTTCCTGATCAAAGATTGAAACTGTGCCCCCTGCAGTGGGAGCACTCATCTGACACCTTGATGCCTTAATTTTCCAAGCACTGTGCTCTCTTGGTTCCACTCAGAGGTTTTTGCCAATTTCCTATGTTGTTTTCCCCTTCAGTGCGAGTGTATAAGGATTCTGCTCTTGGATGGTTTCTACTCTGATTATGGTTAAGTCCATGAAGTGGGGAGTTCTCCCTGGATGATTTCTTTCATTCTCATGTTAAACCTCATTTTTTATACTGCAGCTTAAAAAAAATCCATACATCCATTCAGAACATTTCTCCAAGCTTTAGAGTTGTATTTTTAACTGAAGGTGAAAGTCTCTCAGTTGTGCCCAACTCTTTGGGACCCCATGGACAGTCCATGGAATTCGCCAGGCCAGAATACTGGAGTGGGTAGCTTTCCCTTCTCCAGGGCATCTTCCCAAGCCAGGGATTGAAGCCAGGGCTACCGCCTTGCAGGCGGATTCTTTACTAGCTGAGCCACAAGGGAAGCCCAAGAATATTGGAGTGGGTAGACTTTCCCTTCTCTAGCAGATCTTCCTGACCTAGGAATTCAACCAGGGTCTCCTGCATTGGAGGATTCCTTACCAACTGATCTATAAGGGAAGCCCTACCTACTGGATATTTCCAGGCCTTTCAAACTCAACATGTACAAACAGAACTCATTATCCTCCCCAGCTTCTCAGGGTGTATTTTCAGTCTGAACTGACACCACCTTGTCTCCAGTCACCAGAGCTAGAAAACTTGGGAATTGGTTTTGATTCTTTTTAATTTTTTTTATCTCCTACATTCCCACAATGAGTCACAAAGCCTGGCAAGTTTCTTCCTGTTCAGTACCGATTTGTCTTTGATGTCTTAGTCATCGTTGTATCTATTTACCTATCATCATCTGTCAATCCTCCACCATTATTTGTCTGCAATGAAAATTTGTCCCCCAGAGTTTAAAAGAAAGAGGAAGTGTTAGTTGCTCAGTTGTGTCCAACCCTTTGCAACTCCATGGAATGTAGCCTGCCAGGCTCCTCTGTTCTGAATAGGAATAAGGTAAATGTACAGTTTCTAGAAGGGAAAAAAGGAATAAGGACATTGCCTGTAAAGATCCGTATTGTTGATTATTGTTGCTATAATTAAGCCTCAAACTTGGCACCGAAATTTTGGGTAGCTGCAGTGAAAATGAGACTAGGTTGATTACCTAATGATTTTTCTCAGAGAAAACAGAGGTATTTTCATAATTTAAGTTATAAATTATGATTAGCTGAAGCTTTGTATTGATAAAACTTTGCTTAGCTTTCCCTCTAATTTCTAGATCACCCTAAATTGGCCCTTTGAACCAATTCTTCAGTCTTTAAGGCAAATATCTTGTGAGCGTTTAAGCATTTTAAGACCTCTCTTGCTAAAAGGCAGATCCTTCTCAGTTTTTCCCAGTCTGTCCCAAGCTGAGGACCTGTGTTCTCCGTTTATGGTAGCCCCCAGTCCTGTTTGTCCTGTAAGTCATATTTTATAAACTTGTCTCCCTTTCTTAAAGCTCAAATTTCTTTGCAGCTCAGTATTTGAAAACCATCCAACTGGATTTTGAGCAGATTTGTATGTGACAGTAATTTCAGTTTGGGTCTAAGTTGTGTTCTCTTTTAGACTCACACATGCCTGGACAAGTTCACAGGTCCACTGGGGCTGGCTCCCCAGGCCTTACTTCATAAGATGATGGGGGAGTCTTTGATGAGGAACTGTGCCTGCATTATTGTCAGCGATGGATATGAAAGTGCCACTTAAAGTCGTTATTTGTGAATGAAGCAAACATAATAACCTTTACAGGCGAAGATTGCTAGCCTACACCTAGATATGGAAGAGAGGGTAGTGGTGACCAAAATGGGAAGGAAATCCAAAAAAGAGGGGATATTTGTATACACATAGCTGATTCACTTTGCTGTACAGCAGAAACTAACATTGTAAGGCAAATATACTCCAATAAAATTAATAATAAAAAAAGAGAAGACAGTGTCTTCTGACATTAAATCAGAGAAGTCGTGTTCACAGTGTTCACAGGAGCTGTGCCAGTCCCGCCCCTGGGAGCAAAGTTGGCTGTGGTTTATCTTCACAGGGCTTCTATGTATGGTGCAGTGGTAGGGAGGCAGGCTGGGGTGCCAGACAGACTGATGGGAATCCTGGCTCTGCTCCTTCCTTACGCGGAGGCTTGGGCAACTTCCCTAACCTCTCTGAGCCTGCTCTGAGGATTGAAAATAAGGCACATAAAGTCAATACTCCATAAATGGGAATTGTTATTTCTAATATTATTATCAGATATCACCGGGGCAATGAACAGCAAGGGAGGAAGGAACTGGTGAGCGTGGCAGATGAAAGGATGGCTCTGGGAGCTCAGGGGAGACACGCCTTAGGGGCACTGTAAGCAGTGACTGAGAGAAGGAAGTCTGAAGAGGGATGGAATTTACATTAGATGATGCACGGAGGGCGGGAGAGATCTGTGTGGTCTCACTTCCTATTCACAGGATTTGTGGCTAGGCTCAGGGGTATGGTAGTTTCTTCATAAACATTAAGTTGAAAAAAACATTTCCAAGGGTCTTGTCTACTTTGGGGACATTCTCATAATCTAGAGGGTCTGGAAGTTTTTGTTTTTAGGTTTAGAAATGAGTTTCTGAGATTGGTTTTTGTCCTATAAATATTTTATCCTATGAAAATTGTCCAATAATACTTGAACTTTCTGTCATACTTTGCAGAGTTGCCACTCCTTTCCTGAAATGTCTCCTCATTAGACTTTTATAAACCTAGTTTTTTTCTGGAGTGTCCTTCTAACACTCAGGGCTTTCCTTCTTGGTCTTCTTGCTTGGAAGCTGTTTTTTCCTGTTATTTTCTCCCTTTGAAACTCTTAACTATGCATATTTCCCAGGACTCTGTTAGCTCTTTGGTCTTTTCACTTTTTAATAATCTCTGGTACCAAAACCCATGGTTTAAGCACCACGTCTGTTTCTAGAGCCCAGACCCTTCTCCTAATCTACTGGATCCACATACCGAAGCACGGCAGTGTCAGCAGAGTTGTTGGGCCTGAGTGAAACAAATTAGGAAATTTCCATTCACACAGGTGGCCACTTGGCCCCTGACATGTTTCAGCCCCAGGTCTAGGGGTAGGCATCTTGGTGTGAACTGACCTGACAACTAGGTCAAATGATTTCTACCATTTGTCAGTTGCATAACCTTGGGAAATTTACTTCTCTCTCTTGGGCTTCCCAGGTGGTACTAGTGGTAAAGAATCCACTTGCCAGTGCAGGAGATCTAAGAAATACTTAACTCCAGAGAGCTTTTATTTAGTCATCTTTAAGATAGGGAGTATGCATACACTTTTAATTTCTTGCCTCTTAGCTCAGTGGATGCTTCCAGGATCTACATATGTTCTTTTATTACTAGGTTTTATAAATTTTCTTCTTGGAGTATTTTATTTTAAAAAGGAGTGGGCTATATATACAATGAAGACCATGTCAAGTAGTATCTTTCCTCGGCACTATTTCATTTTAAATTACTTCTTCCCTGTTGGTTTAATCCAGTTTTCTAGAGCATCTATTGTGTTGTTACCTGGGAAACTCAGCCTTCACAACCATTGGTTAGAATGTCCCAAGGTTGTTCATTATATTCCATCACCCTCAAGAAAGCGAATATCCAACATATATTAGAATTAGCTTATAACCTTTAGCTATCTGTTACTTACATTTAAGATTTTGACATGATTTTTATTCCTAAATTGTTTTATAGACTTTTGGTGGGGCATAGAAGCAGAATTTTTTCCTACAGTGTTGTTATGAATGGTAATCTTTGTGGTCTCTAGTTTTTTAAGCAAGAAGTCTATTTTCTGTTGATAAGAGAAATAATCCAAGTGTTTCCTTCTTTTCAGCATGCTTGCTTCAGCAATTCAAAGTGGGTGGGGAGACTGTCCCTCTAGAGTTTCTAGTATGTGCAAACAATAAAATAGGTTGAAAAGAAACAGTTTTGACCTGCCATCTCCAACTGATACAAGCCAGTTCTTCCTTTCCTTACTATTCTGCCTTCTTAGGGAGTTTGGATCCCCTGACCTCATGAAAGATGATGATAGCCTTTCAAACCCTCAAGATTAGCTTTCCTGGTGCTCATTCATGGTGGAATCTGTATCTTCTGACCCTAAGGTCTACAAATGTATTTGGTCTACTGGTGCATACAAGGTCTACCTCACTGCCCTTGAGAAAATCACTGTCTTCAATTCTTAATTATTGACCTATAAGTAGATATTTATAAACACAATAAAACATCAAATTAAAAATCATGTTCAACTGGGATATGCCATTGAATCCTGTTAAAATTACAAATGTGTCTCTTCCCATTTCCTTATAAATGTAGCCTACTCGGTGATTTATCTAGCAATATTTTCTTTTTACAAATGATCATATAGGTTAGTCTACATATAGAAGTTTGCACATATGTCCTTTTGTCTTTATTTTTAAGTTACCTTTGTTGTTCAGTCACTCCATCTTGTCTGACTCCTTGCAACCCCATGGACTGAAGCATGCCAGGCTTCCCTGTCCTTCACTATATCCTAGAGTTTGCTCATACTCGTGTCTATTGAGTTGATGATGCCATTTATACCTTAAACAGATATAAATTTGAGACATAAAAATGCTACCTGGATGCAGGACTTCCCTGGTGGTCCAGTGGTTAAGAATCTACTTCCAATGCAGGGGGTGAGGGTTCGATCCCTGGTTGCAAAGTTAAGATCCCACAAGCTTCATGGCCAAAAAAACCAGAACATAACAGAAGCAATATTGTACCAAATTCAATAAAGACTTTAAACATGGTCCACATAAAAAAAAACACTACCTAGATGGATTAAGTAATTGTGATACTTATAATGCTCTAAGTTAGATTCTCTTTTGAAAAAGTAGGTTATAAAGGAAATGTACTATAAGATATCCATGTTACCTATTGTACTTGCTTTTGAAGACCTCGTGTTACCCTGTTCTGTAGTCTAGAAAGCCAGTGTGGTGCCAGAGATAGGGCATTGCTCTGTGAGTTGGCGTGTGTACCTGGTCTCAGCTGGGTCATGCACCAACTATGGGACTTTGACTCATCTCAATCACCTTTGTGGGCCTCAATTTCCTTATTTATGAAATACACACAGGCTAATAACATTTTTAATTTATTGAACAGGTTTATTATGAAGATTTGATGTAAAACAGTGCAAAAGTACTTTAAACTCAAAACAAATATGGAAAGAAATGCTGAGTATGAGACAGATCACCTAGCAAAGAGTTTAACAAGTCTAGGGGAGAATTATCATATTACTCTTACCATTCAAGTTTTCTTACTGGTCAAAGAGAAATTGAATGTGTATTGGACCTAGCATACATGTCTTTCAGCATTTCAGATTTTCTCAAACCGTAAGGCACTTTCTCACATATTTATGAAAAACAAGATTGTTTTCTGCATGCTTTTTAAAAAGTAGGTTGTCCTGTCATTTGGGAGGCCAACTGCCCTTTCCAGTTCTGCTTGTTTTCACCTTTAGTCCATGGGAATTTTCCCTTGTTGTTGATTCACCCTTTCCTTCTCCCTATACTTGGATCCATACTTGAAAGGCAGAGTTTGTGAACAGAGCATTGAGTTGGTAGAGATCCAGAAAGTAGGTTTTAAACACAGTTCTAGCAGTCACTAGAATCAATAGCATTCACCAGCATTTAATCTATGCCTCGTATTTGTTCAGTTGTATAATCTCCAAGTTTGAAAATTAAAGAACAACAACAAAACCAATAGATCATTGATTTCCCTGTCCCAGGGAAAAACCTGCTTACATTTTTTACACAACATTTCCAGTGAAAGAAAGTATAATATTATACACTTAGGAGTCAGAGTCAAATTTGAATCTCTGCTTAGCTGCATACAGCCTGGGTGACCTTTGGGAAGTTTTTTATGTCCTTCATGACCCAGGTTGAAGCCATGAAATTAAAAGACGCTTACTCCTTGGAAGGAAAGTTATGACCAACCTAGATAGCATGTTCAAAACAGAGATATTACATTGCCAACAAAGGTCTGACTAGTCAAGGCTATGGTTTTTCCAGTGGTCATGTATGGATGTGAGAGTTGGACTGTGAAGAAAGCTAAGCACCAAAGAATTGATGCTTTTGAACTGTGGTGTTGGAGAAGACTCTTGAGAGTCCCTTGGACTGCAGAGAGATCCAACCAGTCCATTCTAAAGGAGATCAGTCCTGGGTGTTCTTTGGAAGGAATGATGCTGAAGCTGAAACTGCAGTACTTTGGCCACCTCATGCGAAGAGTTAACTCATTGGAAAAGACTCTGCTGCTGGGAGGGATTGGGGGCAGGAGAAGAAGGGGACGACAGAGGATGAGATGGCTGGATGGCATCACCGACTCGATGGACGTGAGTTTGAGTGAACTCCGGGAGTTGGTGATGGACAGGGAGGCCTGGTGTGCTGCAATTCATGGGGTCACAAAGAGTCAGATACGACTGAGCGACTGAACTGAACTGAACTGAACTGAATATACAACATAGAGTTATGGTTGTATATACAGAAGATTTCCTGAGATGACACATGTATAGCCCTTAACATGGAGCCTGGCACATGATGAGGATCTCAACAAAGGGTTCTACTGTTTCCTCCTCCCCTTCCCTACCTCTCTCCCTCCTCCTTCTCCATCTGAACATTACCAGTGATGGAAAACTATTATGTTCTAGGATATACCACTCCAATTTAGTAAAGTTATCCTAGTTGGAAAGTATTCCTCCTAATCAACCAAAATTGCTCACTTTAGCTCTGCACATACTTTTTGTCCAAGTGCTGACTTCTAGGGTCTTGACTGTCCTTTAAATACTTGAAAATGACTATCATGCCTGTTATGTCACCCTACTCTCCTCTTAACTTTATTTTTACTTTTTCATCATTTTCTTCCTAATATGGTCCATCAAGCTTTACATGTCAACTTTCAACTAACTCTTGACCTTTTGCCATTAACGTGTTTGTTGATCAGCCGCTCAGTTGTGTCTGACTCTTTGTGACCCCATGTACTGCAGCACGCCAGGCTTCCCTGTCCTTCATCATCTCCCTGAGCGATACCAACTCTTTCAAAAAAAATTTATAGAGTAAGATGTAATAATCTTATTTCTCAGACCTGTAGTGATTGTTCAGGAAGACTGGAAAGGAACAAGAGGTCACTCAGAGCATGGGTCTGTCTTCATTTGCACCCATTCTACCCATTTTGATTCTGTACCTGAGACAAACCCTTTCTCATTTAAGGGTTTTTTTCCTTTATAGAGTTTATAAAGAACATAAGGTGACATTTTCAACCCTATGATGATCTTTATACAAAGAACTGTGTGGAAGTTCTCAAAACATTTTTATATACTCTAAAGAGTTAGATTGACTAATCAAATTTCACTTTTATAGTGTCTTCTAAAAGTTGATCCTTTAAAATATCAGATGATCCATCCACAGAATAAGCCTCTAAAACAGATTGGAAACATTATTTCCCTCAATTTTACAGAGATCTGAAACCAGAAGTTTCCCAGGAGCCATGACCCAATGGCCTTTACAGACATCTGGCCAATGAGTGGGTTTATATATGTTGTGATAGACTGGGCAATTTTGAAAACATATTTTCTCCTTTTCCACAGGATTGTCCTTTATATAGTTGAAGACAGAATTTTGCATCTCACTTGGACACTTATTCTTTTGGCTTGTTCATTGTAGTTACCTTTTCAATCTATCAGACCATAAGCTCTTGGTGGGCAGGGAATTTTATTCTCTTTTGTATGTCTTATTCTGTCTAATATAGCACTCAACTTCAAAATTTCAGTACATCGTATTGAACTGAATTGCAACAAGGACTATAAGAGCTGAGTGACCAGGTGACTTTAATTCTGAAGGAGACAGAAGGTACAAATATCCATAAGGTGACATTATATTCTCTAGAGTAAAAAAAAAATAAAATGAAATCAGGTTGCCAATTTATATTCTTAATTTTTATCAGTTGACCTTCAGCATACATAGATCAACTTTGATCATACATAATGTTGAAATAATTCTCCAAATTGTTAGAATTAAACATTTATTATTATAAAAAATAAAATACAATAATTATAATCTCATTTTCTACCTCTGCTTTCTCTGCCCATTATTAATGATTATTCTAGCATTGTTTAGGAATAAGAGATGCCCAGTAGGGATTCTGATTGACAAAATTTCTTTCAACTGTTTGCTTCAACTTTTGTAGAAATAGTAATAGGAAAAGGAACATGAAAATAGTGCTTACTAATGATTAGAATCAGTTTCCATGAAAAAATAGATATCTTTTATCTATTTAGTGGCACAACTTTTATTTAGTGGCACAACTAGTCACAAAACTAGGAAAGTTTTCGTTATTTAAAATTGTTTTTACATAAAAGTTTATATTCCAGAATATATTTGAGTAATTGTCCAGCAAATAATAGAAGGATACCATAGAAACGATGAAGGGTTCATAATCTCCCTTAAATGCTAGGTCCGCAAGAGCTTGCTATAAAGTGTCTTCATTTTCCCAGTGATAACTCTTTGTTCCATCGAACAGAAAGAAAAGATTATTTTTGGAAAGGCCCTAAAGAAAATACACTTTAATGGCCAACCAAATTGAATCCCAATAGTGAATGATTTATCAACTCTTCAGGGTTAATTGTACTATGATCTTTTTTAATATTTGTGATATTGCAATAGTCTACGGAAAAAAACACTAAGAGCCTGTTCTGCCAAAGGCAGGTAATAAAAGTAAAATTTGATATACAGCCAAAGAGAAAGAGAGAGAAATAGACAGACATTTTTGCCTTGACCCTCATCTTTTCTAGGTTTTCCTTTAATCCGCATCTTACTTTGGACCTTTCTGCCTTAGGGATTGGTTGGGCGTAGCCCTAGACTGAGGCTCCAGAAGGGGATTTATTCTGAACCTTAACCATCTCTTGGATAATCTGGCCCAGGACCACCCCCCATCAGGACCTCTGGGAGATGGAGGTATCTCACTCAGTCAATAGATATGAAGCACCTACCAGCTGCCAGCACTGTGGAACCTTAGAAAATACCTTTATGTAAAAGCAGAAAGGGAGCCCTGTGTAATGTATCTTTATAACTTTGGGAGGCTCGGCATTCCTTCATAGCTTTCCACAGCATCATAATCTTATTTTTGGGAATCATCTCTCTTCTGTGTGTATGTTTTTTCAGGGCAAGAAAATCCAGGTTTATACCTTTTACTCTGGAGCTCGATGGAACTAGAGGCTCTCTCCTCATTCTCTTTGCCCACGAGAAGGCATGTGACCTCTGTTTAGCCCATCAGAAGGTCTTTACTGGCCCCTTGAATCATAACTAATTGAATCAAATAAAAGAATGGTCTTTGATGCTCACTCGTGATGACCTGGATGTCCCTAAGATGAGGCTACTGCCGAGATTTATCTTTCTTAGTCCCCTAAACTCTCTTTCCTGTCCAGGACAGAGCTTTATTCCTCTGTTCTTCTGTCAGTTCTGGGAATATATCAATCCCACCCTTATATTCTTCCAATAGATCTTTTTATGTTCAAGTTGGGCAGAATTTTTTTAGCCAAGGGTTTTCATTGATGAACCTCCGTCTATAGTTAGTGACAGTCTTCAAAGCTCCAAGGACAAAGAATCACTTGAGATTGGGTCAGATGATTGAAGATCACCCTGGTTTGTATTCATAGCTGAGCATACCCTGGTGGGTGAGAGCTCAGGGTTTCATTAACACCATATGACCATTGGCAAATGCAGGTAAGGAAGTTGTCTGATGAAGGAGACAAAAGAGAAAAGCAGGCTCTGCGTTATAAACAACCACCAGCAGAGGGAAGGAGGCAGAGGCAAGGACATACCTCCTCGGCCTGTGTAAGAGGAAGGGGCAGCAGGACTCAGCCCAGGAATAAGAACAGAGGAAGTGAACACAGACACGGCAATATTTTCCAAATAAGAAAAAGAAAAGGAAAATGGAATTCCCACAAGTCTTCAGAGGGTTGTGTGGGAACGTAAGAGAGATAACTGCCATAATCAGACAGTGACATGCCCAAGGCCTTGTCCCAGGGGAACCTGGGAGCCTGTTAGCAGCCATGCTTTCTTGGGAACACTCAAAAAGGCGCCTCTTAACTGCCCACACACAGACACTACAGGCTCTTTGTTCTAGACCAGATCCTATAGGAACTGCAGAACAGGGTCCTTCCATTGGCCTCTCTTGTATGTGTTCGTGTTTGTGTGAGAGAAGACAGACAGATAGATAGACACAGACAAACACAGAGACAGAGATACAGAGAAGAATGTGAGTCAGAGACAGAAAGAGATGGAGAGAGGACTAAATTATAGCTTCTCAGGGCTTTATTCTCACCCTTAGAGAGGAAACCCTTTCTCATGTTTTTGACCCAGTCTCCCTAAATCATCCCTCTTCTCCTGCCCCCACACTTACTGCCTACCTGTTGACTCTCCTGCTCCTCCAAACCCAACGCACTTGCCTCTTCCTTTCCTCTTCTTTTTGCTCCTGTCTCCAACCTTTCCCTTACCCTTTTTGGGGGACTTAGACATGCTCAATCCTTGCTTATTTCTTCTGCCGACTAATTGTCCTAATATTTTATTCAGTGAGAAAGCTACTCTGGAAATCAAATTTTCCTACCAAGAATTGCAAAACTGATTCAGAAGCTTTAAACATCTGTAATCTCAGGAAAACTTTAGGTATTTAAAAACTTGAATGTATAAAATTTTCGAAACCACAAAGTTTCCAAAGTGAACGTCTTCTCATTGGAGGTATTTTTACCTCTCCCGTACAGTTTCACAGATTTCCCTTACTATTCTTTTCAAAGTACTTCTTTGCAGTTAGTACTTTTCAGCCTCAGTGTCTTTTCAAAGTTACTTTTCTGGGGACTGTTGGTTTCAGGCCACTTCAACTGCATGAGTTATGCCAGTGTGAAAATTTTTTTGTTCTAAAAAAAGATGCTCCAACCTACTTTTCATACTCATAATAAGGCAAAAGGATAAAGACCGAAGTTCAGCATTGGTGGAGTCTTTTCTAGGAAAGGAAGAGCTAAGAAAAGTTATACTATTCCATATTGATAACAGAGTCAAAGTGAGAATGAAGGCCTGATGAAACAGCTTCAAGTTATGCAGAGAACTGCATTTTAATTTTATTTATATTGATATTTTATTAGCATCACTCTTTTTTTCCTTCCTCAGATATTAAAGGAAACACAAAACATTATACTGAATATAAGTATAAGAAGTTATGTAAAGACCTAGGTAATACAATGTGTCTGCAGTATAAAGTGAATTGTTCAGTCATTAAGTCTCGTCTAACTCTTTGAGACCCCATGGACTATAGCATACCAGGCCTTCCTGTCCCTCAGTGTCTTGGAGTTTTCTCAAGTTCATGTCCACTGAGTCGGTGATGCTATCCAACATTCTCATCTGCTGCCACTCTCTTCTTTTACCTTCAATCTTTCCCATCATCAGGGTCTTTTCCAATGAGTCAGCTCTTTGCATCAGGTGGCCATGTTATTGGAGCTTCAGCTTCAGCATCAGTCCTTGCAGTGAGTGTTCAGGACTGATTTCCTTTAGAATTGACTGGTTGCATCTCCTTTCAGTCCAAGGGACTCTCAAGAGTCTTCTCCAACACCACAGCTGAAAAGCATCAATTCTTTGGTGCTCAGCCTTCTTTATGGTCCAACTCTCACATCCATACAAGACTTCCGGAAAAAACATAGCTTTGACTAGATGGACCTTTGTCAGCAAAGTGACATCTTTGTTTTTTAATATGCTGTCTAGGTTTGTCATAGTATGAAATGAATATTTATCTGATTTTGGAAGTTTCCTTTTTGTCAATTAGTACTAGTTCTCCATTAAGTGAATTAAACTGTGGACACTCACTGCCTTTGACAAATTTAGAATCTAAGGAGAATTAAATCTTTAAATACAATCTGTCTTTGTGTATCTCAGCATGTTTCTGTGTGTCTACACACATATATTTAAATGAAACCATGAAACATATGTGAGGCTCAAAACATATGAACCATCATTTAGGAAATCTTTAGGCATTACTGAATTCCCCGATGTCTCTTAGAAACAAATGTCTGTTTCTCATAAACTTATTGATAGAAATGCCAAATGAAATGAAATATCACAGGCATGATACAGAACTGATTGAAGAATTTGCTGACTATTTTACCAGCAATTTTTCTATCTCTGGGATTGCTTCTGCTAATGAACAGCATATGTCCTCTCACAATTGATTGTGGAAAACCTCATTATCAGAAGTGGAAATCAAAAAGATGGACCCCTGAACATGATTCCCTGTCCTCTGTTTATTAGTGGAACTTTATATCTTGGTCTGCACTCTCTTCTCCATGGTGGCCCTTGCAAAGTTCGTGATGACTCTCTAGCCATAGAATCGTAGAATCCTCTTACTATTACAGTCTTTATGTTCCTATCAATTAGCGTCACTCAGCTGCAAGCTACACCATTCTCAACTGTGACTCAAAAATGAAGGCCTTTAATTTTCCTACAGAGTGAGAATTCAGGGAGTAGGTGGCTCTAGATTTGGTAAAGAAATCCAAAGTTCACATCAAGGAACTAGTTTTCAATCTTTCTTCTCTGCCATCCTCAGCTTGTGGATGTTTTGGTCCTTAAGCTGCTGCTGCTGCTGCTAAGTCACTTCAGTCCTGTCTGCCTCTGTGCGACCCCACAGACAGCAGCCTGGGACTCCCCTGTCCCTGGGATTCTCCAGGCAAGAATGCTGGAGTGGGTTGCCATTTTCTTCTCCAATGCATGAAAGTGAAAAGTGAAAGTGAAGTCCTTAAGCTACAAGACGGCTACTGAGGAAGCATGATCTCACAACTTCATGTTTGCTTTAGAGAATGGGCTGGAGGAAAATGGCTTTTCTTGTGTCAGGAAGACCAGTCTCTCCCAGACCTTTTATTAGACTTTCCTTTCTAACTTATTGAGAGAATCGGATCACATGGACCCCCATTTCTGCCCGAAAGATGCACAGAATATTAGCCTGACGAGTAACTAGCAAAGGAGGTTGTGATTGCTAGCATTGTATTAAATAAGCCAGAGGCATCTCCTGGGGCTGAGCTTGTAGACACACTGTCCTTTTCCAATATGATTGATTCCTTTGGCAGAGAAGAAGGGGGAAGGGCTGTTGAGTAAGTTTTGCTGGTTTCCCAAGCTGTGGCTTCCATGACATCTCTCTCCATCTCATATGACTCAGCAGTGGGAATATTCTGAATGTTCACCTGGGTTTTAAGTCTTCCAATCAGAAAACCTCCTCATTATGGATTTGGAGAGAAAGGCAGTTTTAACTCACCATTCCATAGCTTATCACATACAATTCACAGCTTCCCATTTATATGCTTTCTCAGCTCATTTTTGTTAAACTCAAGAGATTCTACCTTCAAATCATGCTTTTATCTTTTAAAAAAACATTTTTCTCCCCTATGGCTGCTTCTATCTGGATGCAAAATAAAGAGGAGTCAAACTCTGTTTATCTGGCAACTTTTGGTTATCTTCTCTAAATTCAGGACCCATTAGCCTCTGCCAGGATATAGTTTATGATGTAGGACATTTATGCTCTTGTGTTTCTACTTTTAAACACTCTGTAGGCTGCTCCACCTTGCCCATGAATGTTTAACTATATGTATAATGATCCTGCCAGAATTGATTTTTCATTATAGAAGTCATTTTCCGAAGAGGCTTGTCACTATTTTAAAAATCACATTTTAGCGTGTTGATATAAAAAACAGTTCTAACCGCAATTTTGTGTAGCAGTTTTTTTCACAGATAGAAGAAAGGGATTTTTTTTTTAGGCATTTAACATTATTCATATGATATTGATAAGTTGAAAATATTGAAAAGTCTAAAGTATCCATTTAGACTTTATTTTTGTTTAGAAAATTGATTTCTAAACAATTGAAAATGCAGACAAACGTAAGTTAGGCATGTTCAAGGGTGCTATGTGATGTTTACAAATCAATAATTTTTCACCAACATAATATATTGTATCTAGCTAACAGTCCCAAGTATTCCTACCATCCTATATCAAGAAAAATGAGCTGTAAATGAAAATTAATGTTTTGGTTTTTAAATGGGTGCTTCTTTTATCTTTTGTATTAGAGATCTTGCCCTTCTAGATTTTAATTGTCCTTTCATCTCCCACCACTTGTTCATTTTCAGTTTAACTCTCATTTCTGAGTGAATAACGTTTTCATATTACGTTGTCCCATTGTCTCGATCACCTGAAATCAGGTACAAGTGGTCTAGCCAGTTCTCAGTGGGGAAGTTCAGGGAGGGTTGGAGCTAAAGAGAGCTGACTAGAGAGGATGATCCTAGACTGCCCTCTGTGATAATTTAATATTAAGAAAATGAAAGCTCTTTCCTTCACACACAAAAAATATTCACAAGGGCTTCCAGAAAGAGATGAAGGATAGTGATTATGTTTCCTTGGGCCCTAAATCTTTTCTGCAGATCTTCATGATAGAATGAAGGAGGGAAAGAACATGTCATTATTTCTTGCCTCCATGTTCTTGAGAGCCATATATCCTAAGATATCATAGAACTTAGCAAAATAGCTTGGATGCTGATTGAAAGCCAGACTCAGAGTCTAGAAATGCAAAATAACAGCCCATATGCCAAACCACATGCATCGTAAGCCTTGATACTTCTGAAGGAAGATTTAAAAGGCGACAAAGAATTCCAAATTTGGAACCCACAGAGACATCTGGTATCTTAGAACTTTCCATTTTATCTTGGCAGATATTTCAGCTAATTTTCCCACCTTGGTCAGAGTGTATAATGCTTTCTTAGCTTATTCTAATTTTAACATATTCTCTGTGTTCTCCTGTTACTGTGAAATGGCCCTACTCTCAGGACCAACCATTTAATTTTAACACTTAGATCATTTAGCAATTTCTTAGAACAAAAATAAGGGAGTAGAATTTAATTAACACAATGGGTACACCATCAACCTTTTTTTCGGTGACATTTTTGTATATTTCCAATACTTGGTCTTCAAACAGATGCATGTGAAAAAAATGACAGTTGAATCAAAATGTAGAAGAAGCATTGCATTCCAAACGGTGATTTTCCTCATCAGCAGGCATGTAGTGGCTCTTCAGTATCAAATAGTACCAACAACTATCCTGGGTATCTTCATGAGGCTGCTTGCTTCTTACCAACAAGTTGCTAGGAGCTGGTCTGTGTCTACTTGAAGATTTCATTAGTCTGGGTCCACACCTGCCCAGTGTGATGGTAGAGTAGCATGAGGGCTTGAGGAGACTGATGAGGCTTTGAGATAATTACTCTAAATAATGTACTAAGTTGTGTGAACATTACTGAGTATCAAGCGGGGTCAGTTGAAATTGAATACTATGAATACTTAGTCATGTCAACCACCCCTAGTTAATACACTCATCAACAGTGTCATAAATTATGCTCATTTTAGAGATGAAAGGGACCATCTTATTAAACTTTCAGATTAGGAAACTGAGATACAAATAAGCTAAAGGAGTTGCCCAAGTCTACACGGCAAATGGTAGAACAGTTCTCACTTGTAGACTGCATCTAAGTACAGTATTTATAGGGAGGTCAAAGTATGACTAATATTTTTCAGTAGTAGAACCCCAATGTTTATTTAGAGTACCAAATACCATATTTTCAGCTTCTCTTATAGCTATGGTGACCATGTGACCAAGATCTTTCTAATGAGAAATAAACAAAAGTTGTTGGGTGAGACATCCAGGAAGAATCCTTAAAAGGGGAACCATTGGTCAAGACCAAATCTTTCGCCTTAATTCTGCTCCTTCCTGAAACACAGAGATGATGGTGCTTCAGCAGCTATATATTATATTTCAAGACTACTAGTTACCTTGTGGTCTCTCTAGGAACTCTCGCTTCTTTTGAAACAGCAGACGTTCCAAGGTCCAGGAATTTCCTTTAGTTGTGGAGAATCTCCCAGCGAGGTGGGAGGTGGCTGTGATTCACTGCAGGGGCACAGACCCTGGCTGTAGCCGTTCTTGGGAGCTCCTGTTGCCACGTGGACACTGGCGTTGGTGGGTGCCATTGTCTGTGACTGACTTCTTTTTACTGAGTATAATAGACTTACAAAATTACAGTAGAGTCAGGTATACAACAATGATCAAATTTCTATACATTTCAGAATGATCACCACAGTAAATATAGTTGCCATCTGTCAGTATACAAAGTTATTGCAGCATTACTACTTATATCCCCTATAATGTACATTGTATCTCTGTGACTGGAAGTTTGTAGCTCTTCACTTCACACACCTTTTCCACTCTCTGGCAACCACCAGTTTGTTCTCTGTATCTGTGAACCTGTTTCTGGTTTGCTGTATTTGATTGCTTTTTTATATTCCACATAAAAATGAAATCATATCGTATTTATCTGTCTTTGACATTTCACTTAGCATAACATCTTCTAGGCCTATTTGTGTCATCACAAAAGTAAAAATTTCATTCTTTTTATGGCTAAATAATATTCCACGGTGGTGTGTGTGTGTGTGTACATGTGTGTGTACATACCATATCTTCTTTAGTCAACTATTTATGGATATTTAGGTTGGTTTCATATCTTGGCTATTGTTAATAGTGCTGAAACGAACACGGGGATGCATATAACTTCTTAAATTAGTGTCTTTAGTTTTCTGTGGAAAAGCCCAGAAGTGGAATTACTGGATCACGTTGTTGTTCAGTCACTAAATCGTGTCTAATTCTTTGGGAACCCATGGACTGCAGCACGCTAGCCTTCCCTGTCCTCCACTATCTCCCAGAGTTTGCTCAAATTTTTGTCCATTGAGTCAGGGATGCTATCTAACCATCTCATCCTCTGCTGTCCTCTTCCCCTTTTGCCTTCAACATTTCCGAGCATCAGGGTCTTTTCCAATGAATAAGCTCTTTGCATCAGGTGGCCAGAGTAGTGGAGTTTCAGCTTTAGCATCAATCCTTCCAATGAATATCCAGGACTGATTTCCTTTAGGATTGACTGGTTTGATCTCTTTGTTGTTCAAGGGACTCTCAAGAGTCTTCTCCAGCATCAATTCTTCAGTGCTCAGCCTTCTGTATGGTCCAAGTCTCACATGCATTAATGACTATTGGAAAAACCATAGCTTTGACTATATGTACCTTTGTCGGCAAAGAGATGTCTCTGCTTTTGAATACGCTGTCTAGGTTTGCCATTGCTTTCTTTCCAAGGAGCAAGTGCCTTTTAACTTCATGGCTGCGGTGACCATCCACAGTAATTTTGGAGCCCAAGGAAAGAAAATCTGTAACTGCTTCTATTTTTCCCCTTCTATTTGCCATGAAGTGATGGGACCTGATGCCATGATCTCAGATGTTTTAATGTTGAGTTTTTAGCCAGCTTTTTCACTCTCTTCTTTCACCCTCATCAAGAGACTTTTTAGTTCCTCTTTGCTTTCTACCATTAGAGTAGTATCATCTGCCTATCTGAGGGAGCTGATATTTCTCCTGGAAATCTTGATTCTAGCTTGTGACTCATACAGCTTGTGATCCATACTTAACTCCACTATTTTTCACAGTGGCTGTACCAATTTACATCCCTAACAATAGTGCAGAGGGTTCCCTTTTCTTCACATCCTTGCCAACACTTGTTACTTGGCTTTTTTTTTTTTTTAAATGATAGTCATTCTGATAGGTATGAGGCAATATCTTGTTGTGGTTTTAATTTGCATTTTGCTGATGATTAGTGATACTGAGCATCTTTTCAGGTGTCTGTTAGTCATCTGTATGCCTTATTTGTAAAAGTGTCTACGCAGGTCCTCTTCTCATTTTTTAAACAGGTTGCTTATTTTTCTGATATTGAGCTGTATGATTTCTTTGTATATTTTAGATATTGAAAGTGTGAATGTTAATTGCTCAGTTGTGTCCAACTCTTTGTGACCTCACGGACTGTAGCTAACCAGACTCCTCTGTCCATGGAATTCTCCAGACAACAATACTGTAGTGGGTTGTCATTCCCTTCTCCAGGCAATCTTCCTGACCCAGGAATCAAACCTGGGTCTCCTGCACTGCAGGCAGATTCTTGACCGTCTGAGTCACTAGGGAAGCCCCATTTTAGATATTACTCCTTTATCAAATATATTGTTTGAAAATATTTTCACTCACTCAGTAGTCTGCCTTATCACTTTTGACAGTTTTTTCTCTGTACAAAATCTTTTTAGTTTCATATACTCTCACTTTTCTGTATACAGCATTGTGTCATCTGTAAATAGTGGCAGCTTTACTTCTTTCCCAATTTGGATCCCTTTCCTCTCTTTTTCTAGTCTAATTGCTGTCCTTAGGACTTCCAGTATTATGTTGAATAAAATTGATAAGAGTGGTCATTTGTGTTGTTTTCATGATCTCACAGGAAATACATTCAGATTTTCACCAGTAAGTATTAACTTGGCTACAGGTTTTTCATATATGGCTTTATGTTGAGGTATGTTTCATCTATACCACTTTGTTAAGAGTTTTTATCATAAATAAATGTTGAATTTTGTCAAATACTTTTTCTACATCTATTAAGGAAATCGTATGATTTTTATTCTCCATTATGTTAGTGTGGAATGTCACATTTATTAGGATTGGAGATACTGAAGTGTCCTTGCATCTCTGGGATAAATCCCACTTGATAATGGTTTATGATCCATTTAATGTATTATAAAATTCAATTTGATAATGTTTTGTTGATAATTTTTGTATCAATGTTCATCAGTGATATTGGCCTGTAATTTTCTTCTTTTTTTGGTCTTCATATGTTTTTTCTATCAGGGTGATTCTGGCCTCATAGTTTGAGAAGGATAGGTGTAGCTCTTCTTTAAATGTTTGGCAGAGTTCACCTGTGATGCTGTCCAATCCTGAAATTTT
Organism: Bos indicus x Bos taurus; assembly: GCF_003369695.1. Lineage (NCBI taxonomy): Eukaryota > Metazoa > Chordata > Mammalia > Artiodactyla > Bovidae > Bos > Bos indicus x Bos taurus. Next base: position 113,502,846 of record NC_040080.1, on the reverse strand, counting down.
ATTTTTGGGGAGTATTTTGATTACTGGGAATTAGTCTGTTTATATTTTCTACTTCTTCTAATTCAGTCTGAGGAGACTGTACATTTTTTAAAAAATTATCTTTTCTAGGATGCCTGTTTGATGGGCATATACTTGTTTGTAGTAATGTTATATGATCCTTTGCATTTCTATGGTGTTGATGTGATTCCTCTTTTTTAAATTTCTATTTGGGATCTCTTTTTTCTCTTGATAGGTCTGATTAAAGATTTATCAATTTTGTTTGTCTTTTCTAAGAACTAGCTCTCAGTTTCATTGATCTTTTCTATTGTGTTTTAATCTCTATTTTATTTATTTCTGCTCTGAACTTCATATTTTACTAGTTTGGTGATGGAATTCCAGTTGAGTTATTCCAAATCCTGAAAGATGGTGCTGTGAAAATGCTGTACTCAATATGCCAGCAAATTTGGAAAACTCAGCTGTGGCCACAGGACTGGAAAAGGTCAGTTTTCACTCCAATCCCAAAGAAAGGCAATGCCAAAGAATGCTCAAACTACCGCACAATTGCACTCATCTCACACGCTAGTAAAGTAATGCTCAAAATTCTCCAAGCCAGGCTTCAGCAATATGTGAACCGTGAACTTCCAGATGTTCAAGCTGGTTTTAGAAAAGGCAGAGGAACCAGAGATCAAATTGCCAACATCCGCTGGATCATGGAAAAAGCAAGAGAGTTCCAGAAAAACACCCATTTCTGCTTTATTGACTATGCCAAAGCCTTTGACTGTGTGGATCACAATAAACTGTGGGAAATTCTGAAAGAGATGGGAATACCAGACCACCTGACCTGCCTCTTGAGAAACCTGTATGCAGGTCAGGAAGCAACAGTTAGAACTGGACATGGAACAACAGACTGGTTCCAAATAGGAAAAGGAGTACATCAAGGCTGTATATTGTCACCCTGCTTATTTAACTTATATGCAGAGTACATCATGAGAAACGCTGGAATGGAAGAAACACAAGTTGGAATCAAGATTGCCGGGAGAAATATCAATAACCTCAGATATGCAGATGAAACCACCCTTATGGCAGAAAGTGAAGAGGAACTCAAAAGCCTCTTGATGAAAGTGAAAGTGGAGAGTGAAAAAGTTGGCTTAAAGCTCAACATTCAGAAAACAAAGATCATGGCATCTGGTCCCATCACTTCATGGGAAATAGATGGGGAAACAGTGGAAACAGTGTCAGACTTTATTTTTGGGGGCTCCAAAATCACTGCAGATGGTGACTGCAGCTATGAAATTAAAAGACACTTACTCCTTGGAAGGAAAGTTATGTCCAACGTAGATAGCATATTCAAAAGCAGAGACATTACTTTGCCAACAAAGGTCCGTCTAGTCAAGGCTATGGTTTTTCCTGTGGTCATGTATGGACGTGAGAGATGGACTGTGAAGAAAGCTGAGCGCCGAAGAATTGATGCTTTTGAACTGTGGTGCTGGAGAAGACTCTTGAGAGTCCCTTGGACTGCAAGGAGATCCAACCAGTCCATTCTGAAGGACATCAGCCCTGGGATCTCTTTGGAAGGAATGATGCTAAAGCTGAAACTCCAGTACTTTGGCCACCTCATGCGAAGAGTTGACTCATTGGAAAAAAAACTCTGATGCTGGGAGGGATTGGGGGCAGGAGGAGAAAGGGACAACAGAGGATGAGATGGCTGGATGGCATCACTGACTCTATGGACGTGAGTCTGAGTGAACTCCGGGAGTTGGTGATGGACAGGAAGGCCTGGCATGTTGCAATTCATGGGGTCACAAGGAGTTGGACACTACTGAGCGACTGAATTGAACTCAACTGATTAACCTTGGGTTTTGTGTTTTCTCCTTTTTTTAGCTTTTTTTTCTTTTTTCTTTTATTTTTTAAATTTTATTTTATTTTTAAACTTTACATAATTGTATTAGTTTTGCCAAATATCAAAATGAATCTGCCACAGGTATACATGTGTTCCCCATCCTGAACCCTCCTCCTTCCTCCCTCCCCATACCATCCCTCTGGGTTGTCCCAGTGCACTAGCCCCAATTTTATGCTCTTTTTTTCTAATTTTCTTCAGGTGTAACATTATGTTGTTTATGTGAGATTTTTCTTATTTTCTGAAGTAGGCTTGTATTGCTATGAACTTCCCTTTAAAACTGCTTTTGCTGTGTTCCATAGATTTTGGATTATTGTGCTTCTATTTTCATTTGAATCCACATATTTTTTTATTTCCAATTTGATTCATCTGTGACCCATTTTGTTGTTTTGTAACGTGTTGTTTAGCCTCCATGTGTTACGTTTTTTGAAGTTTTTTTTTTTCCTTGTAGTTGATTTCTAGTTTCATGACACTGTGGTCAGAAAAGATGCTTGATAAGATTTCAGTCTTAAATTTATTAAGACTTATTTCGTGACCTAGATATGCTCTGTCCTGGAGAGTGTTTCGTGTGCACTTGAAAAGAACATGTGTTCTGCTGCCTTTGGATGGAATGTGTTATATGTTATATACATATATAGTTGGTGATGGACGGGAAAGCCTGGCATGCTGCAGTTCATGGGGTTGCAAAGAGTGAGACACGACTGAGCGACTGAACTGATATATACATCCATCTGGTCTAATATGTCATTTAAGGCCAATTTTCCTATTCATTTTCTGTCTGGATGATCTATTCATTGATGGGTTGGGGTGTTAAATTCTCCCACTATTATTGCGTTTCTGTTGATTTCTTTTTTATTAATTATATGCACTTATGTGCTCCTAAGTAAATTTCCTGATCTTGGAGAAGTAGCCTTACACAGGTCATGTCCTATTGGACTGAGAAGCATATTCGCCTGGTCACAAAAGCTGTATATTTACTCCTAGAGGACCCTTCTCTTGTGGGACTGTGTACTGTGGGTGCACTGGCAGGTAAAAGTGGATACCAGGCTGGTTGGCTGCCAAGTCCTGTCTTGCATGGTGGGTGCCTACTCTACTGGTGGGCAGGGATGAGTCCCAGTGTGGCTTGCCAAACAGTCTGGTGGATCCTGGGGCTGATGCTTATCCACTGGGAGGGGCAGCCAGCTGCAGGTGATTGGGGTCCTAGAGCTGATGCATGGAACTTGGTGCTGGCACTGGTGCCAGGCTGCTGGTGGGCTTGAAAGCTGCCAGTTCTGATAGGCTAGGGAGAGAGCTCCAAAATGGTGCTTGCCAGCACAATTGTCCTCATGGTAGAATGAGCTCCCCAAATGACTGCCACCAGTATCTGTGTCCTCAGGGAAATCCCCGTTGCCTCCTGCCTCTTTGAGAGGTTTTCCAAGATCAACAAGTAGGTCTGATCCAGGATCCTTTCAAATTATGGCCTCTGTGCTGGGACTGGGAGCATGTGAGATTTTATGTGTAATTGTTAAGAGTCTCTACAGCTCGCAAGTTCTCCCACATTTACCATAAGTCCTGCTGGCCTTCAAAGCTAGACATTTTGGAGGCTCATTTTCCTGGTGCAGGACTCCAGGTTAGGGAGTCTGATGTGGGGCTTGAATTCATGCCTCCTTTGGGAGAGCGTGTGCAATTGTCATTACCCTCCCATTTGTGGGTGCCTACCCAGGGCTCTGAGTCTTGACTCTATTGTCTCTCCTCCCCTCCCACCCTTCTTGTTGTGCTTCCCTCTTGTGCTAGTTTTCAGACTGTTCTCATAGATAATTATAAGTGTTGTAATTGTGGTATGCCTGTGAGAAGAGGTAACTTCAGGGTCTTCCCAGTTTGCTTTCTTGGCCATACCCAAAGTATAACTAGTTTTACAATAATTTGATCTTGAAATTTTACAAGGATTTTCCTCTCTCTCTCATTCAAAAAGGTCACTCTAGAATTTGATCAAAATAATTTATTGTATTTGTGATACCATTTCTTGAACTACTGTGTCATCTTATCAGAAACAAGAGAAAACGGCAAACAACAAAACATATGTACCATCAACTCACCTGACTAAAGATTTACGATTAGTAGATGGTCTTTTTTATTTTTAATATATGTATCTTATTTACCTAGCAATTGATCAATTGATAAAATTCCTTTTACCATGTACTAAGTTCAATTAAAAATTTGCCATTTTCCTGAGAATATTTTAAGAAAGGAAATGAAGAGTTAGTAGTGCTAGAATATGTGTTGGACCAGTAATTCCCACCAATGTCACTTAAATATCTGAAATATCATTGAATGCATGCATTTACCTCATTTAATCCTCATACTGTGAGAGATGTATTATTTTCCCTATCTAAACAATATGTGCTGAGATGCTCAGTCGTGCTTCCCTCTTTCTGACCCTGTGGACTCTAGCCCACCAGGTTCTTCTGTCCATGGGATTATCCTGGCAGAAATACTAGAGTGGTTGCCATTTTCTCCTCCACAGGATCTTCCCGACCTAGGGATCAAGCCTGTGTCTTTTACTTCTCCTGCATTGGCAGGAAGATTCTTTACCACTAGTACCACATGGGAAGCACAAACTCAAAAAGACTAAACATATAATCAGTGGCTAAACCACGTTCTTTCTTGCCGAGTCTACTTTTTTATGTCTATAGTCTAAATATATATCTGACTGGTAACTTTTAAAGAATAATGTTGATGATGCTTCGGAAATTGAAAAGAGGTCAAGATCAATTTGCTTAAGGAAACTTTCACTGAACAAATTGCAGTCTGTGGAAGAGTATTTCATACAGTTGGCCAGAAGTTGCTACTAACTGATGATTTCCCTAGAGACATATTCAGTATGGAGTAGAATTGGCAAATCATTTATTTGACCAAGTTGTTGGGGAAAATGAGTCAACAGAAACACAGTGCAAGATAGGTATCACCTTACCTGGATGTTCCTAGGGGCCCACTTAAATAGTCATTAATGGTTTCTGGCTTAATGTATAACTAAAATTTTGCTGCATTAGTGGAGTTCTTTCCAATAAAACCAAAATGGACAGATGTAACTTGTGTTAAAATAATGAAACATTATATTTCAAAGGCACGGTGGCCACATGACATTCCAATATGGTTGAAAAATCTAAGCTTGCAGAACTGTAGAACTGTTTCATCAGAACCTTCTCCATCAGCAAAATTTACAGACATACTTATGCTTCTTATGCAAAAGGAAGAACAACATAAAGTTACTGGTATTCAGGTTCTGTCTCCTTTTATCAGTTGGTGAAGCAAAGGTAGTAATAATTTGCTTCCTAGGAAAGGTAGATAAAAGTATTGTTGGTCTCTTTATCTCTTTATTCTCACACAATTTTTATGGGATAAATATCCAGTTAGTAATGATTACTGGGGTCTCAGATTGGCAGTTTTTGAACAGAAAACTGCTTGGAGACCTGCTTTGTTTGGTTTGGGTTTTTGTCCCTCCTGAAGTTTAGAAAGGCATTATAATTGGTTACATGTAATTGTTGGTCAAAATACAAGTATTATTGCTTAAAGTCACTTGTCTTAGATCTGGCCCCCTTCAGATTTTTGTATCATCTGTTGAGCACTGGTGGACATTAGAAATTGTCTAATGCAGGTGATCCTTTGATATGAAACCTAGACCATTTTCTAAAATGGGATATGCTCTGGGATAGATAAAATGTAAATAGTGATAGTAATCAATGCTATATTATGACATGACTTAGGGACTCCACTGTAGTAACACTTCCTACTAGGAAGTAAATTTTAAGTGTAAAAATGTGTGTTTGTTTGTTTTTAAATAGCTATCTCATGAAGTAATATAATTATTATTAAAAATTTAGAAGTTATTAGTTATTATTTCTGGATATTGAAATCACAAACATTTATATATGTATGTTATACATATATTTTGAAATTTCTGTAGAGAAGTGTCACATCTTAAGAAAAACAATTATTCCTTTCACTAAAAGAACAACCAAGTAACTATAAAAATTGTAGTTTTTATATAATTATAGAACAAATTATAGAATATGGAAATGTTCTTGTTCAAGATAACAAATAATATAAAACATATTTTGCCTAGAGAATTTGGATTTTTTAAAAGAGTGATGGTGATAAAAATAATTTCATACTTTTATAATTGGGTTATAGAAAGTGGTGAGAGAAGAGTAAGAAAATGCATGAGCATAAGCTGTTATATACAGAATGGATAAACAGCAAGATCTTACCGTATAGTGCAGGGAGCTATAGTCAGTGTTCTGTGATAAACCACAGTGGAAAAGAATATGGAAAAAAGAATGTTTATAGTTGTAGAACTGAATCGAGTTTATATACAGTAGGAATTAACACAACATTGTAAATCAACTATACTTCAATAAAAATAAATTTTGAAAAAGAAAATACATGAGGAAAAATATACTAGAAATGATTTTAAGTATAATAAATATTATTATCTATAATGGTACTATTATCTATAATGATGATCTTTTTTTGTAACAAGGAAACTGAGCTGATACTCTACTTTCAACACACCGGAACTGTAGATAACCAAAAAATCAGATGTAAGAATCAAAAGGAGTAATAATACTTTGCATTTATTAAGTATTCACTTGTCTTTGTGATGACTATATCCTTGCACTGAATAGTTTATACAGAAAGTGTTTTTATAGGTAGTATCTGATTTGATGCTTATGGTGTTATAAGAACATGAACGGGAGTTATTTTTAATACCTATTTAATAATAGAGGAAAATGCTCCAAAAAGGGGGAAAATGACATGCTCAGGTGGAAAAGACAGGTTGATATCTTTTTATAACTTGATAGCAAACGCATGTGTTTATTGAATTATATCTTTGTGGATAGATTTGGGTTTGTTTGTTTTTTTTTGCCCTACCTCATTCTCTTCTTATCAATTGAAATGTTACCCTTATTCATATTTCCAAATTTTACATTATTATTAAAAATTTTTAATAAGGCAATATTTAAAATATTTAGCAAGCAGAATGATGTGGACAGCAACTAATCAAAATGGTTGCTGAAATGGGCACCGATTCAGCAGGATGCCCCTCCCCACAATGGGACAGATGTGTGGGTGTGTTTTCGCTAAGTAACAGCCCTATGCCAGCAAACCCAACTGCTATTTGAAGGAATTCAGAGTAGATTTTTGACACATATGTGGACTGCCCAAAGGTGGACTCTTTTTAGACACAACAGTGTACAAGGGCTAAAATTTTAAGTCTTTTTTAAATCACTTATTTCTTTCCTCTCTGTTAACTCCATTTTCGGAGAAGGCGATGGCACCCCACTCCAGCACTCTTGCCTGGAAAACCCCATGGACGGAAGAGCCTGGTAGGCTGCAGTCCATGGGGTCGCGAAGAGTCGGACACGACTGAGTGACTTCACTTTCACTTCTCACTTTCATGCATTGGAGAAGGAAATGGCAACCCACTCCAGTGTTCTTGCCTGGAGAATCCCAGGGACGGAGGAGCCTGGTGGGCTGCCTTCTATGGGGTCGCACAGAGTCGGACATGACTGAAGCGACTTAGCAGCAGCAGCAACTCCATTTTCAGAAGGGCTGTCCCCTTGTAATGCAAGACGACTTATAATAGCTCCAGATTTATATTCTATGCCCTCAGCAAAAATCAGCGTCTCTCTATTGGTTTCCTGAGTAAGAGTATTAGGACTAACTTTGAACTGGCTCTGATTAGTGGCCATCCTTGTGGCTAAGGGAAAGTGATGTAGTAAGCGCTAGAGATAGCAGTAGATTCCACCCAGACCATTAGATTCCGAGTGGGAAGGAGAGTTCCCGAAAGAAGACCAAGGCTGCACCCAAAACAACCAGGAAAAGCAACAGTCACTGACAAACTCCACCCTGTCCTTCTGAGTTCTTATACTATACCTTTATTACTTTAAATATTTTTTTCTAAATTATGAAATGTACTCTCATTTAGGAAACTTGAAAGGTTGAGTTAAATATAAGAATGATTATAAAATAAAGAAAAATATAAAAATGACATGTTACTAAATTAGAAATGAAGAAAAATTATAATGTCTATAGCAGCATATGTGTGCTGTGCTAAGTCACTTCAGTCCTGTCCACCTCTTTGCAATCTCATGGACTGTAGCCTGCCAGGCTCCTCTGTCCATGGACTTTTCCAGGCAAGAACACTGGAGGGGGTTGCCATTTCCTTCTCCAGTGGATCTTCCTACCTGGGTCTCTGGCATTGCAGGCAGATTCTTGACCATCTGAGCTCCCAGGGAAGCCCATCAGTTCAGTTCAGTTCAGTTCAGTCTCTCAGTCGTGTCTGACTCTTTGCGACCCTATGAATCGCAGCACACCAGACCTCCCTGTCCATCACCAACTCCCCCATGATGCAGTTCAAATAATCAGGTGTAAAACAGATAATTCATTATGACTTAGAAACAGCCAAATCAATTTTATTCTACCCCATCCTCCAGTACCTTTAATATTTTCCTTTATATTAATATATTATATATTATATTAATTATTATAATATATAATTATATATTAACATATATTATAATATATATTATATATTAATTAATTATATATTATATATAATATAATATATATATAATATATATAATATTTATATTAATTGTTAATATATAATTAATTAATATATTATATAATATAATTAATATATAATTATATTAATTATATTAATTAATAATATATATTAATGTTTCCTTTATAAATCTAATTGAAGTCATAGGTTTTATTATGGAATATTATTATGGAGTCATAGGTTTTATTATGGAATATTATGGAAAATTATATGGAATTTTAAAATATCACTGATAACTATAAGTAAAATAATTTTAATAGTGTTATCAGAATTTAGTGAGAATTCTTAAAATATATATTACCTCCTTTGTATAATGTATATATTGAAAGTAGAAAATGTAAAATAAATTGTATACAAAAGAAAACTGGTTTCTAAAGCCATAGTCATTGGAAATTACATGCTACAATTATACATATATTTGAAAAAACATTTTTACCAGATAAACCTAATATTGCTCCATCTACTAATTCCTTTAGCCTGATAAGTTAAAACGTTGAAACAGTGGTTTTGGGCTTTTATCTAAATAAGTGAACCTTTTGATGGAATCTTTAGTCAAAAAGAATAGTCATGGATGACCAAGAATTTTATCTTTGAAAATCCAGAACTGTCCAATAGAAGCATAATTAAAGCCATAACTGTGAACTAATATATCATTTAAAATTTTCTAGTAACCACATGAAAGGGAAACAAATGAAATTAATTGTGATAATGTATTTCATTTAACCTAATGTGTCCAAAGTATTATCATTTCAAAACGTAGTCAATACAAAACGTTTTAGTGACATACTGCATAGTTTTTTCATATTAATTCTTAAAATCCAGTGTGGTTTACACTTATAGTATATCTTAATTCTCACAAAGCACATCTCAGGGGCTAGACAACCCCATGTGGCTAGTGGCTACCTTTTTGCACCACACGGATCTACTAGAATGGGCCAAAGATTTTTAATAAGCCAAGGTTTTTCCTATTGTTAATATTAAGGCTTGAATTTCTAATGCATTCTTTGACAATTTCAGTCCTCAGCCTGACTAGCTATAGCTGGACTGATTCTATAAAATTTGACAAGATAATCTGTTGAGATTATATAATCAGGCAACAGGGAATTTGCATATCACTGTAAATTATTTTCATGTACATTACTTATCCTGAATTTATGCATCAACTTATATTTGTGAATTTCAGAAACCAACATGTTTTAGCTCAAGGTTCTTATCCTTAATCCCAAAGCATGATGATCTAATGTGAAGAGAATCATTCATGACACACCCAATAATAGAAAGGGAAAGTTGAAGGTCTTAGAAGTGCAGCAGAATGCTTCGAAGTCATTAGTAGGGTGTTGTTTTCTTGGTATAAGTGGTTAGTAGGGTGTTGTTTTCCTGGTATAGTGGCACTTCGTAAGTGTTATAATCAAGAAGGTACAACTGGGGAAAGGCTTCCACATGTTTGCTTATTTATTAAAAGTCTTCTTTTAATTATTGTTTTACTCAAGTCATAAAGAAAGAATTTTAGTATAAACCAATACCCCAAAGTCTTGCCAAGGAATGAGCTTGTGCTGCATGACAGCAAATCTGGGGAAGTACAGAGATGGTAGGACAGAGAAACAACTTGGTTTTATGTTTTTATTTTTATTTTTAAATAAATCTAAAGCTATTTAGGAATTGTTTAAAAAAGATCTTAATGAATCGGATTACTACAATGGTGTGGTTAGTCACCCAGAGCCAGACATTCTGAAGTCAAGTGGGCCTTAAGAAGCACAGCTGTTAATAAAGCTAGTGGATATGGTGAAATTCCAGCAGAACTATTCAAATCCCTAAAGGAGGATGCCATCAAGATGTTGCATTCATTATGTCAGCAAATCTGGAAGACCCAGCGGAAGCCACAGAACTAGAAAAAGTCAATCCTCATCCCAATTCCCAAGAAAGGTAGTACTAAAGAATGTGCTCACCATTGGACAGTTGCCCTCATCTCCCATGCTAGTAAGGCCATGCTTAAAATCTTGCATGCTAGGCTTCAGCATTATGTGAACCAAGAACTTCCAGATGCCCAAGCTGGGTTTAGAAAAGGCTGAGGAACTAGAGATCAAATTGCCAACATTCGCTGGATTATAGAGAAAGCCAGGGAATTTCAGAAAAATATCTATCTCTGTTTCATTGACTACACTAAAGGCTTTGACTGTGTGGATCATGACAAACTGTGGAAAGCTCTTAGAGACATGGGAACACCAGACCATCTTACCCATCACCTGAGAAATCTGTATGCAGGTCAAGAAGCGACAGTTAGAAGCCTGTATGGAACAACTGATTGGTTCAAGATCGAGGAAGGAGTACGGCAGGGCTGTCTGCTGTCACCCTGTCTGTTTAACCTATACGCTGAGCACATCATGAGAAATGCCAGGCTGGATGAGTTATAAGCCAGAATCGAGATAGGCAGGAGAAACATCAACCACCTCAGATATGGGGATGATACCACTCTAATTGCCTAAGGCAAAGAGGAACTAAAGAGCCTCTTGATGAGGGTGAAGGAGGATAGTAAAAGAGCCAGCTTAAGAATAAATATTAAAGGGAAAAAAAGTAAGATCATGGCATCTGGCCCCATTACTTCATGGCAAATAGTAGGGGAAAAGGTGGAAGTAGTGACAGATTTCCTCTTCTTGGGCTTCAAAATCACTGCAGACGGTGACTGTGGCTATGAAATCAGAAGATGATTGCTTTTTGGCAGGAAAGTGATGATAAACCTAGACAGTGTTTTGAAAAGCAGAGACATTACTCTACCAACTAAAGTCCGTATAGTCAAGGCTGTGGTCTTCCCAGTCAAGACTACGGTTCATATAGTCAAGACTACGGTCTCACAATTGTCACGCAGTTGTGAGAGCTGGACCGTAAGGAAGGCAGAGTGCCACAGAATTGCTGCCTTTGAAATGTGGTGCTAGGGAAGACTCCTGAAAGTCCCTTGGACAGCAAGGAGTTCAAGCCAGTCAATCTTAAGGGAGCTCAATCCTGAATATTCACTGGGAGGACTGATGTTGAAGCTGAAACTTCAGTATTTTGGTCATCTGATATGCACAGATGATTCATTGGGAAAGTCCCTGATGCTGGGACAGATCGAAGGCAGAAGGAGAAGAGGGCATCAGAGGATGAGGTAGCTGGACCTCATCACCGATGCAATGAGCATGAACTTGGCCAGACAACGGGAAATGATGAACGACAGGGAGGCCTGGCGTGCTGCAGTCCATGCGGTCACAAAGAGCTGGACACACTGGGTGACTGACAACAACAACAAAGGCTAGTTAGACGGATCGATTACTTAAGCAAATTCCCTGGGATGCACTTTAAATATGTTAAGTGGAAAGAGTAAATGGAACAGGCCTATATTTTAACATAGTGCATAAAATCAGTAGATAGCAGTAATTCTTCAGCTTGAGTATATTTATAATGCCCAGTTGTCCCACCTTTACTTAAATGGTTCCCATTCAAATACTCTTATTTCATTTCTATCTCATTTTTGGCTTAACAAAGATATTCCATGTCTAACATATATTTCTTTCTTCCTCAAAAACAAACAATACAACTTTAACTTCTGGGAAGATTTCCAAAATTGATGCAGTGGTGATGAAATTTTCCCACATGAGGTAGAATTTGGAACCATGAAAAAGATGATTGTGTTCAACATCATTTTCTCTACAAATAATATCATGCTTGCTTAACAGAATCCAGTGTAGATTTAAATTATTATTCATTAACTATAAGAAAGTACATAGACATCATTTCTGTAGTGGGAAAGAAATATCACAAGTATTGCATGAAGTATGTATGTCTGTATGTTAAGAATATTTACCAGCCTACCTTGAGAAAAACATTTGTGATAGAAATTAGAAATGCTGGATATTGTTATACTGACTCACCTATCAGTTCCGTTCACTTGCTCAGTCGTGTCCGACTCTTTGTGACCCCATGGACTGCAACATGAAAAGACTTTCTTGTACATCACCAACTCCTGGAGCTTGCTCAAACTCAAGTCCATTCAAGTCGGTGATGCCATCCAACCATCTCATCCTCTGTTGTCCCCTTCTCCTTCTGCCTTCAAACTTTCCCAGCATCAGGGTCTTTTCCAATGAGTCAGCTCGTCACATCAGGTGGCCAAAGTATTGGAGTTTCAGCTTCAACATCAGTCCTTCCAATGAAAATTCAGGACTGATTTCCTTTAGGACTTACCTATATTAAACCTCAATAGAAATAGAAAATGTTTGTCGCATTTTCCGAATGTGAGGATGAAAAATAAGAATCCTCTTCGAAGATGGGGATTTCCTCTTTCCAATTCTCTTTATTTTCTCCTTCTGAAATTCCAGTGAAACATATTTTCAGTCTTTTCTTCTCCATGACTTTTATATGTGTTGGTGCTGTATTTTGGGATTTCATCAGATCTGTCTTGCAGTCTGCTAATTTTTTTTATTTTGTAAATATCAGCTCTGCGTAATCTACTGTGTAATTCATACAGATTAAAACAAAGATCTGTGAAGAGCTCTGTATGCTGGGTCTTTTGCCTGGCTTCCTATTCTTCTGTTTTATTTTTAACATAAACTTGAGATATACATACTTACGGGCTTCCTCGGTGGCTCAGTGGTTCAGAATCTGCCTGCAAGGCAGAAGCCACAGGAGCTGTGGGTTTGATCTCTGGGTCAGGATGATCCCTTGGAGGAGGGAATGGCAACCCACTCCAGTATTCTTGCCTGGAGAATCCCTTGGACAGAGGAGCCTGGCAGACTACAGTCTGTATTGTCACAAAGAGTCAGACATGACAGAAGTGAGAGAGTACGCACGCACATACATACATATGAGTGTATAACTTACTAATCATAGTAAATGTATTCTTTGGTAAGTTTCTTTTGGATGCTTTTATTTCACTTTTTCTTCTTTTGTGTATACTCCCTATGTTTTGAAATTACATGTCCTCTAGCTAATTATTAACAGACACACACATATACAACATTAAGTTGTGGTAAAAGAAGATAACATTAGATATGTCATTGTGATAATTTTAAAGTGTACATTTCAGTGGTATTAACTATTAATACATTTCCAAGCCATCACCACATCACACAAAATGTGCACATGAAACTTTCTAGCTCTGGAAATTTTTTATCTACACAAACAGAAACTTGGTACCTATTAAGCAATCAGTCTCAATTTCCCTGGTAAATCGGGCTTCCCTGGTGACTCAGACGGTAAAGAATCTGCCTTCAGTGCAGGAGACCTGGGTTTAGTCCCTGGGTTGGGAAGATCGCCTGAAGAGAGTGGCAACCCTCTCCAGTATCCTTGCCTGGAGAATCCCATGGACAAAGGAGCCTGGCGGGCTACAGCCCACGGGGTTGCAAAGAGTCGGATACAACTGAGCAACTAACACACACACTGAATTCACCACTCTCCCAACTCCTGGCAAACAATAATCAACGTCCTGTCTGTATGGATTAGCCTAATCTCAACATCTCATACAAATGTAATCGTACAATATGTGTCCTGACTCCTTTCACTCGGCATGTTTTCAAGGTCCATCCATCTTGTAGCATGTACCAGTGGCACATGCAATAATTCTTTTTTATGGCTGAATAATAGTCTATTCAATGACTATTTTTATTTATTCATTTATCTGTTGATGGACATTTGGGTTGTCTCTACCTTTTGGTTATTGTACATAGAGCTGCTGTTAATATTCTTGTACAAGTTTTTGTTTGAAAACCTGTTTCAATCCCTTTTCATATGTGCATTGGGTTGGCCAGAAAATTCATTCAGGTTTTTCTCATAAAATGGTATGGAAAAACTCATACAAACTTTTTGGCCAACCCATTACCTAAGAAGGAAATTACTGGGTTATATAGTAATTCCATGTTTAACTTTTTGAGCAAACACCAAATTGTTCTCCAAAGCACTGTGCCATTTTACGTTTCCACCAGCAATGCACAAGGTTTCCAATTTTTCCACATCTTTCCAAACACTTGTAATTTTCCTTTTTTTTTAAATGGCCATCCCAGTGGATGTACCATCTCATATCACACACCCCAAGTGGTGTCTCAGTGTGGTTTTCATATGCATTTCCTCAATGACTAAAGCCATTTAGCATCTTTTCATGTGTTTATTGGCTATTTGGACTTTTTTTTTTTCTTGAGAAATGTCTGTTATGTCTATTATACATCATTTATCCATTTTAAAACTGGATGGTTTATCTTTTTGTTGCTGAGTTGTGAGTTCTTTATATATTCTGGATACTAGACCCTTCTCAGGTATATGATTAGCAAATATTTTCTCCCAGTTTGGCATAGCCCTCCTGTGAACTGTCCTTTCATTTTCTTGATAGTATCTTTTGATGCTGGGAAATCTTAAATTTTGTTGAAATCAAATTTATCTATTTTTACCTTTTGTTGCTTGTACTTTTGATGTCATATTTATGAATCTATTGCCAAACAATTGCTAAAATCGTGAAGATTCTCCCTTTTTCTTCCAAGAGTTTTATAGTAGGCCTTAAATTTAGATCTTTGAATCTTTATGAGTTAATTTTCATGCATAGTGTAAGATAAAGGCCCAACCTCATTCCTTTACATGTGGATATCTACTTGTCCCAGCACCATTTGTCAAAGAGACTATTCTTTTTCCATTGAATAGTCCTGTTAATCTTGTTGAAAACTGATTATAAAAGTCTTACTCTCCACCCCCCTCCAAAAATAAAATCACACTCTCCAGTTTTTCCTCCCAGGCTTTCTGCAGGTCTCTTTTTGCTCCAACATTTATTTTTGTTCCCCAGGTGGCAGCAGCAACTTGTTCATTTGTTTTCATTGTTTTTGAGGACCTTTAGGCACTGCATTCAGAGAAGGCAATGGCACCCAACTCCAGTACTCTTGCCTGGAAAATCCCAGGGATGGAGGAGCCTGGTGGGCTGCAGTCCATGGGGTTGCAAAGAGTCAGACACAACTGAGCGACTTCACTTTCACTTTTCACTTTCCTGCATTGGAGAAGGAAATGGCAACCCACTCCAGTGTTCTTGCCTGGAGAATCCCAGGGATGGGGGAGCCTGGTAGGCTGCCATTTCTGGGGTCACACAGAGTCAGACGTGACTGAAGTGACTTAGCAGCAGGCACTGCATTGTGTGACAGAAGTCTGAGTTAGGCTAAACAAGGGGAAGACCCTGGCAGAAGTCTTTTGGGGAAACCCCAGTTATGCCAGAACAGAGAAACAAAATCCCATGGGAACAAGCTGCTTTCTGCTGTCTCTGATGTTAGATACCCACACTGATGAAATGCAGACTGTCATCTTCAAAAATGTCTCCACGCCAGCGAAGAGGTGGAACTAGGCTAAAATACCACAAAGATCTCTTACCCTGTTTCAGTGGCTTTCTCTGGTGACTGGGCTTTTGGTTGCTAAAAGTCTTCATCTATTTTTTCTGAGTTCTAAAAAGTTGATTCCAAAATGTTGTTTTGTTTCACCAAACTTTTAGCGTTTCTTGAGAGGGATGCCTCCTGGAGGTCCCTACCCTCCCGTATTTTCTGATATGCCCCTATCCTATATATTTAACTTGCATATTTAATCTAACAATCTGACAGATTTCACTTCTCTCTCAGAAATGTAAGGATTTTAGAGTGCTTTCACTCTAATCACATCCCAACCAACTTATTATAGTCTGTTGCTGCTGCTGCTGCTAAGTCCCATCAGTCGTGTCCGACTCTGTGCGACCCCATAGACAGCAGCCCACCAGGCTCCCCCATCCCTGGGATTCCCCAGGCAAGAACAATAGTGTGGCTAATGCCCTTGAAATGTGGTTAGTGAGACTGAAGTGTTAACTTTTTTTTGTTAATTTTAATTAAATTAGAAAAACAAAATAGTTGTCTATTAAACACAATTTGTTGTTTTGATTAGGACTACGTTTTACTTTAAATGTTAGCACTGGTATCTCAATGAGTTGGTACAAAATACACACTAGATCTCAAAGACATGGTGAAAAAAATTGATGTGCGTGATCTCATCTGTTTTTAAATACTGATTCCATGTTAAAATGATCATTTTTAGTAATTTTCTTAAATACACTATTTTTAGAATTATTTCACCTGTTTGTTTTTAATGGTCGTAATGTGGCTACTTGGAACTATGAAATTACATATGTGATTCTCTTGGTAGTTTTGCCTGAAACAATATGATTTTTCATCTCTCTGATAAATATATGTATATAAAATTTAGAATTTCCATTAGTGAAGATTTTTAGGTAATAAACTCTCTTTTGTCTAAAATACCTTAATTTCATTTATGTTTTTCAAAGGTAGCTTCTGTGGGTATAAAATTCTATATTAATTTTTTTTTCAGCACATTGAAGATATCATTCTACTGTCTTTTGGCTCCTCCCATTACTTTCAGCAGGTGAACATTCAGCCTAATTGCCATTTCTATATTAGTCATCACTCATTAGCCTCTGAATGATTTTAAGATCTCCTTGATGTTCTCTTGTTTCACTGTTGTGGTCTCTATAGGTATGGATTTTTTTTTTTTTTAATCTTGCTTGGAGTAGGTTGGGTTTCTTTGATCTGGATTTTAGTGTCCTTCAGTAATTCTGGAAAATTCAAAGAAATTATCCCTCTAGAGATCTCTTCTCCATTCTTCCTATTATCACCTTCCAGAACTCTGATGGTCTAATCAAACCCATTAGACCATCTCTTTATAAGTTTCACGCTGGGCTAGATGAAGCACAAGCTGGAATCAAGACTGTTGGGAGAAATATCAATAACCTCAGATATGCAGATGACACCACCCTTATGGCAGAAAGTGAAGAGGAACTAAAAAGCCTCTTGATGAAAGTGAAAGTGGAGAGTGAAAAAGTTGGCTTAAAGCTCAACATTCAGAAAACAAAGATCATGGCATCTGGTCCCATCACTTCATGGGAAATAGATGGGGAAACAGTGGAAACAGTGTCAGACCTTATCTTTTTGGGCTCCAAAATCACTACAGATGGTGACTGCAGCCATGAAATTAAAAGACGCTTCCTCCTTGGAAGGAAAGTTATGACCAACCTAGATAGCATATTCAAAAGCAGAGACATTACTTTGCCAACAAAGTTTCATCTAGTCAAGGCTATGGTTTTTCCTGTGGTCATGTATGGATGTGAGAGTTGGACTGTGAAGAAGGCTGAGCGCCGAAGAATTGATGCTTTTGAACTGTGGTGTTGGAGAAGACTCTTGAGAGTCCCTTGGACTGCAAGGAGATCCAACCAGTCCATTCTGAAGGAGATCAGCCCTGGGATTTCTTTGGAGGGAATGATGCTAAAGCTGAAACTCCAGTACTTCGGCCACCTCATGCAAAGAGTTGACTCATTGGAAAAGACTCTGCTGCTGGGAGGGATTGGGGCAGGAGGAGAAGGGGATGACAGAGGATGAGATGGCTGGATGGCATCACTGACTCGATGGACGTGAGTTTGAGTGAACTCCGGGAGTTGGTGATGGACAGGGAGGCCTGGTGTGCTTCGGTGCATGGGGTCTCGAAGAGTCGGACATGACTGAGCAACTGAACTGAACTGAACTGAACTTCTCTTCCATATTTTCTATCTCTTTATCTCTTTTGGCTACATTCTGTCAATCTATTGCTTGATTATCATCAAATGTATTTATTCCCACCATTAAACGTAGTAATTCTAGAAGTAATGTTAGGTTCTCTTTGGTCATTCTTTGCTCATGTATTCAAGCTTCTCTTTGAATTCTTTGAATAAATTAATTATAAATTTTAAAAATATTCTGACACTATGAATATTTCATGTCTTTGCAGGTTTATTTCTATGTCTGTTATTTCTACTTGTTTTCACTCATGATACCTTTTTTTTTTCTTTGAATGTATTTCATGACATTTCTGTGTAGACTGCTTTATTTCTGGAACTTTATCTGTAGGAATTTTTGAGGTTCAAGTTGAATTCCTCAAAGAGGATTTTCATTTGCTTTTTAATTTCATTTGGATTTTTCATTTATTTTTATTTGGATTTTCATTTTTCATTTGCCAGTCACTTGGCAAAATTAACCCAGAATCACTTTAGTTTTTCTATTTAGGGATTAAAAAAAAAAAACTTTATACAGTGGTATAAATTTGCAACAAAAAGCTACATGTTTGTTGGTTTATGGCTAAAAAGTTTTAGGAGAGGATTTTTTCCTTCTCTACCAAATGCAATCTGAATTAGGGGAATTTCCTGGCTTTCCCTTTCTATGTGATATACTGCTGCTGCTAAGTCGCTTCAGTCGTGTCCGACTGTCTGCGACCCCATGGACTGCAGCCTACCAGGCTTCTCCATCCCCGGGATTCTCCAAGCAAGAACACTGGAGTGGGTTGCCATTTCCTTCTCCAACGCATGAAAGTGGAAAGTGAAAGTGAAGTCACTCAGTTGTGTCTGACTCTTAGCGACCCCATGGACTGCAACCTACCAGGCTCCTCCATCCATGGGATTTTCCAGGCAAGAGTACTGGAGTGGGGTGCCATTGCCTTCTCCCTTCTATGTGATGTAGTTATTTCTAATTCGTAGCCCCACTGAGGAAACAGCCTGTGGAGTTCAGTTTACCTCAGATCCCTTATTAGGTTCCTAATTCACTTGGACCCAGGACCCAGGACTCAATCTTCAGTTTCCTGAGAATCCCATGCAGAAACTGAGGCAAGATCCCCAGAGGAGCAGCAGAAACTCTCAGGGCATTAGCCAGTTTTGGTGTTCCTTTCCTCTTAGGACTTCAAATTCCAATGAGTTTTGAGGACCTACAGATTCTTTGCTTTTGTACCAGTTCAGTGATACGCTAAAA
The DNA here is from genome assembly GCF_003369695.1 of Bos indicus x Bos taurus. Taxonomy (NCBI): domain Eukaryota; kingdom Metazoa; phylum Chordata; class Mammalia; order Artiodactyla; family Bovidae; genus Bos; species Bos indicus x Bos taurus. The sequence continues at coordinate 113,483,561 of NC_040080.1, read as the reverse complement.
ATAACATGTATCCGGAATTTTAATTCTAATCAGTGGATCATTCAGGGTATCTTGTCTGTCATAATGTTAGAAAAGAAAATGGTCTTTTGTTTCATCCTTATGTTTTCCATCTTTCACTTCTCAGATAATTTGAATGTAATGATTTTATAGTTTCCATCCAACCCTTCTAATATCTGAAATTCTTGACAGTCTGATTCATTTTTATTTAAAACTCTTTGTAAACTTCTTTTCTTTTTTGAGCTGTGCTGCATCTTTGTTGCTGCTACAGGCTTTCTCTAGCTGTGGCGAGCAAGAACTACACTCTGGCTTGGTGTGCGGGCTTCTCGTTGCCGTGACTCCTCTTGCTGTGACGCATGGGCTCTAGAGCGTGGGTCTCAGTAGTTGTGGGACTCGGGCTTAGTTGCTCCATCACGTGTGAGATCTTCCTAGACCAGAGATCACACCCAGGTCCGCTGCACCGGCAGGCAGATTCCTACCCACTGGTCCACCTTGACAGTCTAACTCTGTGTGTTGTGCTGCTGCTGTTTCTGTTGCCCCTTGCTCCCAGAGTCTTGTTTTCTCATGTGTTTTGTAAGTTTGGATTGTGAAGTCAGCTTACCAGGGCTTTATATGTAGGAATATTATGAGAGAGACATCCTTCTCTGCAAGATGAATGCTTTTCTCTTTTAGTAGTGCAGCCTTTAACCTTAGGTAAAATGAGGAACTTAAGCTACTTTTACTTGCTTTCCTTCATTCAATTAAAAAATACTTCATGAATATCTATCATAATTCCTTAGTCACTGTTTAGGTTGTGAAAAATAAGGATAAACATCTCTCCCTTTTTGGAGTTTAAGGGAGACAGATAGGTAATAAACAAATAAATAAGTAAATGACCATTTTTCATTGAGTCAAAGAACATTTTTTTCACAATTTAAAATCTTGGAAATCAGGATGCCTCTTACAATGGGTGATATATCATATTTAATTGGCCATGCTTTGAGGGTAGAATCATTTTAAAATGTGAACCTTTATAATTAATGATATTTTACATTAAATGCAATTTATGTCAAATGTCAAATTGTGGTAAATACTATGGAGAAAAAGAAAGCAGAGAAGGGAGATGGGAATTCCTGGAGAACTGTTGCATTTTTAAGTAGGATGGTCAAAGGATGTGTTCCTGAGAAGGGGACTTTTGAGTGAAAAGCTGAAGGAGATGAGAGAGTGAGTAAGACCACTCAAATACACTGCTTCACTTTCAAGACTGTCGTTCATATGGATTGTGTGAAGATGCTCACAAACACGCTCAGTGCCCCCGTGGATGTCGAGGGGAAGAAGCATCTAGGCAAGAGGGGCATCCTAGGCAAAGTTACTGAGGCTGGAGTGTCCTTGGAATGTTCAAGGCGTGGAGCAAGCATAGGGACGAGGAGTAGATGACATTTCAAGGGCCAACGCTTGCAGGGTCCCAGGGGCACTAGAGCACTTTGAATTCTACTTTGACTGAGATGGGCAACAATGTGAAGATGTGGGAAAAGCAAGTGATAAGGGCTTCCCAGGTGGCGCTAGTGGTAAAGAAACCACCTACCAATGCAGGAGATGTAAGAGACGTGGGTTTGATCCCTGGGTCAGGAAGATCCCCTGGAGGAGGGTATGGCAACCCCCTCCAGTATTCCTGCTTGGAGAATCCTATGGAAAGAAGAGCCCAGCAGGCTACAGACCGTGGGGTTGCAAAGAGTAGAACATAACTGAAGTGACTTAGCAAGCAAGCAATACCCAACTTACATTAATATTTTCAAAAGGATCACACTGACTGCCCTGTTGATAAGAAGCTGCAAAAGGGGAGAAAATAAGGACATGGCAAGTTGGGTTAGTGGGCCCTTTGCAGTGATCCAGGTGTGTGTTGAAAGTGCCTTGGTGGAGAGGGTGAGAATGAATCAGGGTCTGGGTGTATTTGCAGGTATGACAGGCCTGTGAAATTTGCTTGGGGAGTAAATACGGTGTATGAGTGAAAGAGCAGAGCCAAGGATGTGTCTGTTTTAGGGGCCTAAGCAATTATCCTCACTCCCCTGTTTATATCATCTGGGGTTTAAAACTCAAAATACACATTAAAAATTACTTTTTAATAGCCTACATTTTCTTTAAAGTACTCTCGCTTATATATAGACTCAGTTTAGTAACCAAATTTATTGTGTTCACCTGACATTAAGTTAAACTGGTTTTCGTTCTCATCTGCTTTATTATTATCCCTGGGTTCTTGATTTCAAGCTATCTTTTGGACTGTGTCCAGGCCTGACCTCTGTCCACAACATCCAACAGTGTGTTTTAGTATTTACAGCTTCCAGCTGCTTATGGGGTGGGCTAACTCATTCTCACTGCCATGGTATAGCAGTGAGAACAAGGACAGTGACGCTCTGATTTTTCTCCATCTATCCATATGGTGGGTAGGGCTGCTTAGTATTCTGCTTGGTATAAACTTTGTGTTTATGAACCAGAGGAAACACAGAGGATGGAGATGTGTCCTCTGCCTGCTCTTTTCTGGTTGTGTCACAGGGCTTGGTCACTGATGTGATCTCTCAGTCTGGCTTCATTGGCCTGAATAATTTTCCCCGAGCCTGGAAGCAGAGTGACTATCAGCGCTTGTTTCAGATGTTTCTGTTTCCCGTAGTCGTGTCCCATGCCTTCATATGCCTTCATCGTCTAGTGGGACGATGGTGCAATGAGTGTCAAGGATGGTCTGTTGGGCATTATTGTAAGTGAGAGATCAGAGCCTTTGCATTTGAAACTAATAGAGCACGCTGCCTTAGTTGAAAAGGCACCAGCTGAGAATAACAACCTATTAAAAGGACTTTATTTTCATCAGACTCAGCAAGGTTCTGACTTGTAATAATATTTCAAAATTTCACTATTACCTACACATACAATTGTCACGGGGAGTACTTGTAGGGAATTATGCTTTATATGACATCATATATAACACCCTATTCCTTTGTCCTAAGTAGCTTTCTTTTGTGTTTTTTTGATGCAGAATTTAAAAGCAAAGCCATCCCTATACATGCAAGACCACAACAGGAAAGCTAACTAAAGTATATTGCGTTCAGGTAGACTCAGAGAACTAAGAAGCTTACTCAGATATTTAGGGGATAATGTAAACTGTCTGATAATGTGGTCTGCAGGCAATACCCGGGTCTGCCTCAGATGTTTTGCACATTGTCATGTTGAGGTGTATTAATATATTTAAGAATTTATGAGCTCCTTACAGATTTTGGTAGAATAGCAAGAGACACTGGCTCTGTGCACTTCCTAAAATAACATCTCTAAGAATACTGCTTTTATAGTGTGTACATAGGAACAGTCCATAGCTATATATTTGTGAATGTACTTTTATATTATATATAGGAACACCTCAGAGATGTTGTGGGTTGGGTTCCAGGTTACCACAATAAAGAATATATCACAGTGAAGTCAGTCACACACAACTTTTTTTACATAAAAGTTACATTTATATTCTTCTATAGTCTATTAAGTGTGCAACAGCTTTATTTCTTGAAAAGCAATGTACATACCTTAATTTAAAATACTTTATTGCTAAAAAATTTTAACCATTGTCTGAGCCTTCAGACAGCCATAATCATTTTCCCGGTGGAGGGTCTTGTCTCAGGGTTGATGGCCGCTGACTGATCAGGTTGGTGGCTGCTGAAGGTTGGGAGGGCTTTGGAAATTTCTTAAAATAAAAGAACAATAAAGTTTGCTATGTCAATTGACTTTTCCTTTCACGAATGATTTCTCTGTAGCATGTAATGCTATCCAACAGCATTTTACCCACAGTAGAACTTCTTTTCAAACTAGAGTCAATCCTTGGTAGGTTTAGCTCCAGGATGGAGAGAAGATGCTTCATGGCTCCTTGTCCATCTAGTTCCTCATCTGCCCAGATCAGCAGTACATTTGGCAGGAGATGACAGAACTTACTCTGCAATAACCATGGAATCCCGATGACAGTCCTGAGCTCCCTCCACTCATATCCTATATCAGGATTCTTTCTGATGCCTCTTACAAGAAGCTTCACCAATGCCCCAATGGTACACGTGATCTGCTACAAATCCTTTGCACTCCTCCCAGTGGAGCTCAGTTCTTGAGCTCCATAGTGTCTAGTCCAGTGTTCTGCAAATAATAGCTGCACAGTAAATGGTTCTTGCATTAAAACAAACTGGAGTCAAAGCCTGCTGCCAGTTTATCGACTGTTCATGCAATATTCTAAATTTTTGTTGTCCTTTCAACAATCTTTACAGCATTTTCACCAGGCGTAGATTCGATCTGAAGAAACCACTTTCTTTGCTCAACCATAGGAAACTAGCTTCAAGCTTCTCTTCTGCAGCATCCTCACTTCTCTTGGCCTTCAGAGAACTGAACAGAGTTAGCTCCTTGCTCCGGACTAGGCTTTGGCTAAGCGAATATTACGGCTGGTTTGATCTATCACCCAGACCACTACAACTTTCTTCATATCAGCAAATGATTGGCTATCTTTCTTATCATTTGTGTGTTCACTGGAGTAGTTTCCTTCAAGAACGTTTACTTTGCATTCACAGCTTGTCTATCTGGCTTAAGAGGCCTAGCTTTCAGCCTATCTTGACTTTCAACATGCCTTCCTCACTAAGCTTAACCATTTCTAATTTTGGTGTAGATTGAGATATAAGCAATTCTTCTCACTTGGCCTAATTTCCATATTGTTGAGCCTCATGGAATAGGGAAGCCCAAAGAAAGCAAGAGAGAGGGGAATGACGGGTTGATGGAGCAGTCAGAACACATGTAACACTTATTGCTTAACTCTGCTCTCTTATATTGCTGTGATTTGTGGTGCCTCCAAAACAACTGTAATAGTAATATAAAAATCACTATCGCAGGTCGCCATAATATAACAATAATGAACAAGTTTGACATATTCCTATTATTAGCAAAATGTAACAGACACATGTGTGGTTAGTTGCTCAGTCATGTCCAGCTATTTGAGACACCTTAGACTGTAATATACCAGGCTCCTCTGTCCATGGGATTTTTCAGGTAAGAATATTAGAGTGGGTTGCATTTCCTTCTCCAAACAGAGACACAGAGTAAGCAAATTCCATTGAAAAATGGCACCAATAGACTTGCTCAATGCAGGTTTGCCACAAACCTTTTTCAATTTGTAAAAAACACAACATCAGACTTCCTTGGTGGTCCAGTGGTTAAGAATCCACCTTGCAATACAGGGAACATGGGTTTGATCCCCAGTCCAGAAAGATTCCGCATGCTGTTGCAGCAGCTAAGCCTATGTGTCATACTCCCTGAGCCACCTGCTCTTAGAGACTGCTCCGCAGTAAGAGAAGCCCCAAATCACCGCAGCTAGAGAAAGCTGACTCTCAGCAATGCAGACTGAGCGTGGCCAAAATTAAAAAGTAAATAAATAGACAAATAAATGTAATAAAAATTTTAAAAAACAGAGTATCTGTGAAGCTCAATAAAGTGAAGTGTGTTAACAAGGTGTGCCTGTTTAGGAACTGTGAATATTCTGGTGTGAGTCTTTATAGGCAAAATAATATTGTCTCTTTTAAAATGATGGATAAGGCTAGTGCCAGCCCACCAGGAAGGCCTGAAATCCTAGCCATCTGTCATCAGAAAGAAAGAAGTGGTACCAACTGAAAGAAAATTTCATTGCGTGAAAGCAGTTTTATTTAGATATTCTAGGTATCCTTTGTGAATTTTGCATCACTGAAAGATATAAGCAAAAGCTGTTTTTTACACTTTGTCCTGCATTAGCTTGGCTTCGTGATCCTGCAATGAAAATTTTCTTTTATGGGTGGTTATGGGTTGTCAACATTTTACTGAATGATATTTTAATGCAATTTAAACTTAATAGGGTTAGAAAATTTGTAACTATACACCTAACATTGTTATTCCCAAGATAACTTTAAGAAAATATTTTAATAGCTGATAGAAATAACAAATAGTCCATGCTAACTTTGCAAACTGCCAGTCATCCAGAGGATTAACATTGGAAGTGGAAAATGTGGTAAAGGGTAACGGCAATTTATTTTGATTTCTTTGCTCTTCCCCAAGAAGGGACATGTGGTTAAAAACTGGATGAATGGTGAAGACTTCAGGCCATTCTGTGAAACTGTTCTCTTGATTAAGCAATATCATTACAAATACAAGTGTTATTTCTAAGCACCTCCTATGTTGACTTCCCTTTTCTAGGTATCTCAAGAAATTAAACAAACAGAAAACAGATCTTAGACTTGGAGGGGAATTGTCATGTTCTGTCTAAACCACAGTAGAAAATAACTAGAATCCATTTGTCTTGTCATTCCTGCCTGTGGCTAAAGAGATACATTTATTTTGTGGAGTATGGGGACTAATATTTTATCATCTTTCTGCAGAATATGACTAATTTTCTAAAACAAAAACAACGCCCCCCAATCTAAATAGTAGTATCTCAAATTTCTCAATCACTTTTATCTTGATTGTGTTCTGAAAGCAGTATGGATAACCTTCTGTAAATGTCTTTTGACCTCTGTAACATTTAGTATACTAAAAAGTTGTTAAATTTCAATATTATATTTCCTATTAAAGCCCAGTGAATAACAATAAATGAGAACACTGTGTGCATTGGACACAGCAGAGCTTGCTTTCTTTTGTCAATATTAGTTGAAAGATTGTAGAAAGCAGGTGAATTAGACTAGATTTTTAAAAACAATGTATCAATAATTGTACAAATAAATTGTGTTTACCTTTGGGAAGCATTAAGGTACCAGCTTAGGAAAACAGGCTATTCATTCCTCCTGTTCTTCAGCTTGAGTCTCCGTTGATGATTGTTCCTGCTGTCGTGGCCTGGTAACCTGCTGAGGTCTCAGGTGGAGAAGCCACAGTTGCCCAGCTGTTCTAGATAATCTGCAGAATTCATTATCTATCTGCAGACACTGTAGAGGCTATCAGTATAGCCTTCTTTTAAAAAATTTATACTACAAAGACAGCCTTGCAAGACAATCCTGTGAAAATCATTGTTCACACGTTAGAGGATTTTGGGCAAGGAGAGATTTACAAAGGGAATTACCCTGAGATTCTGGCAAAAATCAATCTTCCTTGTGCAATAAAACCCAAATTAACTGCCACAATTTTTTTTGGACAGAATTTTCAGGAGGACTTATTGAAAAAATAAGTAAATTGCATTCTTTCCAGGCATATTTAGAAAGCAAATTTTTACTGTAATTAAAGAGCTCATCCAAATTGTTATTCCTTATAGTTTTCTGTCATTCAGATCTTGGGCAGGAGTTTTAATTCCAGATATTAAATATTTATTGATATGTAGTCCTCTCTTGAGTTGCTTTCATAACCACCAAAGGATGGATCTGGGGCCAGGAAACTGTTACAGATTGTTAGTAGAATGATTTACTGGTATATAATTTGAAGAGAAGAAACCTGTAGAATATTAAGTATAGTGTATCAGTGGGAGAATTACCTAGTCCTATAAGATATTGCTTCCCTGGTGGCTCAGACATTAAAGAGTCCGCCTGCAATGCAGGAGACCTGGGTTAGATCCCTTGGTTGGGAAGATTCTCTGGAGGAGGGCATGGAAACCCACTCCAGTATTCTTGCCTGGAGAATCCCCATGGACAGAGGGGCCTGACGGGCTACAGTCCATGGGGTTGTGAAGATTTGGACATGACTGAGTGACTAAGCACAGCACATAAGATATTGCACCCCAAGTTGTAGCTTTTATTATTTGTGTTCATGGGCTCCTGCATGTGGGTGTGTGAGCATGCATGTAGCTGCATGTACACACACACACACATGCACACACAGTTTGTGTAGTTATGACAGTAGGGATAACAATGCTATATTTATTCAGTTTTAAAAAAGAGTAGGGGATTTTCATAAATAAAACTTTAATATTGGTGTCAGTGAGCTATACTCATGGGAATGCGAGGTGTAGAATTAGGTCTTTTAATACTAGTTCCCAGATTGGAATGCTTTCCAAAGTCAGACTGAACCCTCTTCTAAAGCAAAGGAAGATATTTACCTTAAGAAGCTAAGGCACACAAACTCGATTGGAGACTGTTTGCTGCACAAATAGATGCTAATGCAGCGGAATGTGATTTGCGTCAGTCTGCTCCTAAATACATCAATTTTCTCTTTTGGTATTCCAAATGCTCAATTAAATTCTTCAATTTATTTTTCCCTAAGGAGAATAACTTGAACACAGAATTAGTTCCAGCTGAAGCAAGACTATGTTAACCTGTTATTTCTGGGCTGCATTTGTGTATTTTGTATACTAGTTTGAAAATGATTCAATAATGAATTTGCAGATCATGACACAAAGTATACCATTAATGCACTGAACTTCATGGTTAAATGAGCACTGAGTTTTAAGTGAGTATTATCTTTTAATGGTTTATAATTAAGATTTTCCTAACTATATATTTTTATAATACATTTCTGTCTGAACCATTTTTGTATTGCATATACTTCTAAAAAAAACCACACTAAAAGAAAAAAGAAGGATTTAACATTAAGACCCAGGAGTAAGGCTCTGCAATTTGGAGATATAAGAAGTACATTAGATCTGGCTCTTTTTTATAAAGCTAATGGTAAAGAGTTAGGATTTTATTTCATAAACTAAAGGGAATTGTTATCATTTGGATAGTACCTTGGAAAATGTTTACCACTCTTTGTGAAACATTCATATTCTACAATATGTTGTATATTGAGTTAACAGATTTATGTGGCAATAAAGGAGTAGAAAAATAATATAATGAAGAATCATTTATCATTGAAATAAATTCTCCTTTTGAGAGCTCATATTGGAAAATTTGAGATAGAGTGATGTAAACAATATCTATAAACACTGAATTTATTATAGAAATGATGAATTATCATTTTTATGAAATCAAAATAAAAGGCCAAGAAGAGACAGTTTGAAGTGATAAAAATCAAGGCCACTGCCTCTTATGCCCACCCCATTTAGATAGCCAATGAACTTGAGTCCTTTCTTTAGTCTCTGATGAGGTATACATATATATACACACACAAGCAAAATATCTCTTTATAATTTAGCTATGAAAAGTAAGTTGATAACAGTAATATATAAAATTATATATACATTATTATTTATAGCAAATATACATATTAAAAGAGTCTCCAGAGACCTATTACATATGATATGTAGACATTGTTTGGATCCTGATTCAAATACCAGGTCTAAAAGGACAGTTTTGAGATAACTGGGAAAATTAAACATGAATTAAAATGTATACAGTATTAAGATTTCAGTAATTTTGTTGAGTTTAATAATAGAACAGTGATTTTGTTTTTTTAAAAATCTCTTTTTTGATGTAAATACTGACATAATTGTAGGAGAAATGATATGATATCTGGACTTTCCTTTAAAATATTCTGGAAAAATTTTGGAAGGAGGTTGATGAAACAAGATGACAAAGTTGGTGGTTGTTGAAGCTGGGCAAAACCATTTAAAATCTTCCGTAATAAAAAGTTGACAAAAAAATAGAGCACTCACATATGCATGTACACAATCAAGTATTATTTTAAAAGTAATCATCCTGAAAGGTCTTGAGCTCATTCTATACTCATTCTAATGGTATCCCTGGTAGTTAAAATGGCTCTGAGACACTTACTTTGAAATTATGTTCATAGCACTGTAATTCTCAGTGTGGACCACATGGTTCACATCAGAATTTGGGTTTTCAGGTGAGCCAGGTAGAGTAGGGAGTTCTTTGTCAGCAAACACACAGCATCCAAACGCAAAAGAAAATTTTAACTCAGAGTATACTTAGAAAATTAGTAGTTTAAACAGGGGGAAAATCATGGCTAATGCCCAGTTAAAAGAGCCACAGGAGAATCGAGTTCTGGATTCAAGATCTTTAAGTTGGAAGTAGGGTTGAGATTGACATAAGGCTGAAAAATACTGCTGAGCTCAAGCTAAGTTATGTCATACTCCTCAATAATAATGAACACCAGTAGGCTCATTACCATAGGTGAACTGGGGGGTGGGCAGGAGATGAGCAGAAGAGCCAGCACAGGAAAATCAGGATAGTTTACTCCAGAACTGCACCTCCCTTTTAAGCCCAGATTATATCACCCAGGGAGGACATCTGCTTGTAACCATTGGACTTGGCTCTGAATGCTTTTTATTTTCACCAATTAGATACACTCGGAAGAGAGAAGTTTTGTTACTATGGACAATATTCAAAAGAACGTCACGGGTTCCAAAGACCATTCTAAAATAAGAGTTGCAAAAAAACCCAAAAACTGGCCAACAGAATCCTTGAAATAAACATATAGCTTCTTTTCTTTACAAGGACAAAACCTGTTTACATAATGTAAAAATTCTGCTCTATTTGTTAAAAAGTCAGTTGTTATTGATTTGTAATTTTTCATTTAAAGATGGTAAAATTGAACGGCATAACTACATTCTAATAATTCACAGGAAAAGAAGTGTGTATATGTGTGTGTGAGAGAGAGAAAGAGACAGACAGGCTCGCACGCACACGCACACACGCACAGACGCAGAGGCCTTTACTTGTAGCTCTTTGAGCAGCTGGGAAGTTCTACTCCCTTGCTTCCTCCTCTCATGTAATCTATCTTGGTTCTTATAACAATTGATTCTGTCACGGATTCATGTGAGAAGCACGGCCTCCTCTATTCTAGCTGTCCCCAACCTCTTTCACATCAGGGACCTGTTTTGTGGAAGAAAATTTTTCCACAGACAGGGGAAGGATGATTTGGGGATGATTCAAGCCTATTACATTTATCGTGCACGTTATTTCTATTATTTTTACATCAGCTCCACCTCAGATCATCAGGCATTAGATTCTGGAGGTTTGGGGACCCGTGCTCTGAAAGATTGGCTTATTCATTCATTAAATGCCATCAACCTTGCTATATCCCACAGCATGAGACCACTGTCCCTGACCATTAGGAACACTAAGAATAAATGCAGTCACTTCCTCTCTTCCCCTTGGGGCTCATGACTACCTAGCCACACAAAGATGAGGATGGAGGTGAAAAGCACAAAGCTTCTGTTGAAACACACACCCCCACTCACATGCTACATGGATGAACAAAGTGCCTTATAACTAGAGTCTGAACAGAAATCATTGCAAAGGTGCCCTTGATCCTGCAGGTCCCTTTGTGGTCACCGCCTACATGAACTGGAGATTGCTCTACTAGCCATACTACCAGGCGGACAGATGGGAGGAAGACAGGAGCAAACGCTGCTTCTCCTTCTTTGTAGTTCTCACAACCCCACTGTTCGCCTGACATCTGACACAATGAATGCATTATCAAGTCATTAGCCCTCATCAAATATGTGATGCCTGGATCTTCTGTCAGTCAGCCTAGTATAGATTCAGAAGAGTAGTTAAGTGGTAATGGATTTGCTTTAGGCATTTCACAACCTATTGGTCCTAATTAGCCTGAAAACGGGTTGCTATAGACAACCTGGAAATTTAAATAATGCATTTGTTCTCATATATTCTTCCAAAACAAGTCAGCAAGAACCTAAAACAAAAGGAAGACCAGAGCGATGTCTTAAGGCAATATTGGAATTTGCTTTTTCAAAACGTGGGGCCACAACCACACTGAATTTTTATGTGCAGCTGATAGTTTGACTTGGCAAACCCTAAAATGGTATTCAGAATATAGAACATGCAATAAGCTTACACCATGTATTACCTGAACAATGTGGTTGCAAAAGACATTTGAATTGATCACCAGAAATGAAAAGGCCAAACCATAGAAAAGCACAGATTCTCCGAACAAGGGGTGGGGTCTGAAACCAGCATGGGTCCCGTGATGTTAACCTGGAAAATAAGAGCAGAGGGGTCATTTTGACACGAGATTTAATGAGCTACAAGAAAGCGGTGCCACAGTGGAGATCCTCTGAAGTACCCACAACTCTCAGAAGGCAACGTTTGGAGAGACATACAAACGTTTACAATAGTCAATAGGAACCGTGGCAACCGTGGCAAAAGCATTCATTAAAGCTGCTGCAGTTTCTTGCAATCTAGTGAGGCTGAGTTTTCAGATAATTGTAGTACGGTAAATGCAGTAAAGAAACTAAAGCTATTTGTCTCATATGCAGGCCAATTTTCCATGCACAATCAAATTTGACTTCTTATGTTCCCTAACAGCTGCTCTAAACCCACTGAGGATTCGGAAGTCGTGGTACAATATTAGTAAGAAAATTAGAGGGGCAGCAAATTGCAAGTCGTCTTCTGAGCAACACAGTAGGAGGTCAGTTAACAGTAAATACCCACAGCCTGTGTGCACACACTCATGTTTCCTAGGAGAGTCTAAGCAAAATATTGCCTTCAGGTATCCACTCTTAGGAGCTTTTGCATAACAGGAACCAAGATGCTGATAGCAAGGAATGAAATTCTGATGCTGAAGAAGGAGCCCCAAGGCTCAGAACAAAGCCCTCTAGGAAAACAGAGGTAAACTTATTTAAAAAGTAAACAGTCTAATTATTCATTCATCATATATTTATCGGGGACCTTTTTTCTGTCACTTTGGTTAGGCTCTGGGGATGTCATAGTGAGAAAATACAGACTTTGTTCCTGACCTCATGAAGTTTAAAACTAGGAGACAAATTCTAATGAAAATAGTCACATAAATCAATGTGCTTTTACAAACAGTGAAATTGCTTTGAAGTAAATGTACCTGATACTACGAAAGCAAATAATAGAAGACACTGAGCTTGACTGGAAAGGGTGATGAGGGAATATGAGGGATGACTAGAAATTCTAGAGAAGAGGAATTCAATAAAACTCCCGTTGGAAGGGAAAGTATGTGCAAAGAGCCTGTGGCCTGAGGAGCATAGGGCTTTAAGAAATGTAAGAGCCAGGATATTTGCTGGACAGAGAGCAAGAAGCAAGATGTGGAAAGAGATGGAGACACATAGGTAGACACTAGACCATGCAGGCCCCAAGAATTTTTTATTTTAAAAAACAATGGGAAATTGTTGAAATTTAGGCAGAGGAATGACATAAGCTTGTTGAAATGGTCACTCTGGATAGACTGGAGAATGGATTGGAAGAAGTTAAGATTTGCTATAGCCGTGGCGCCATAAAGAGAATGGCAGTTTGGACAAGGATGGTAATGAGGTACCTGGAGGGCCATGAACAATTCAGGGGGACACATTTAGGAGGTACAATACATAGGAGTTAATACAAGTTTAGATGTGGGGGTGGCGTATGAGAGGAAGCTGTTGAGGACGCCTTGAGATTCTGACTTCCGTAATAGGATGGAAAAGGCATGATTTCCTTGGACAAAAACCTTGGAAAAGTAACTGGTTTATTACACATTTGTTTAGGGGCATATATGGAGATTGGAAGTAATTTTGATGCATGCAAGTGGAAGTTTTTGACTCCAATTAGATATTTGATTCTGGATCTAAGACAGGACATATGTAAATTTGTGTGTCATTCATATGTAGCTGATAACTGAAGCTAGGGGTGTGCATGAAATCATCAATAGAAAGAGTAGAAAGTGAAAAGGGTAGATAGCTACAATTGAGCCTGGAGGAACTGTATTTAATACAGGGAAGCCCCATATTTAATACAGTGGCTCCCAAAGCATAACCCCCAGACCAGCAGTATCCAAATCACTTGGGAATCCATTGGAAAAGCAAACAGAGCTACTGGAATCTAAAACTCTGGGAGTGGAGCTCAGCCAGTGGAGCTCATCATGTCCAGATGATTTTGTATGTGCACACTCAAGGAAGGGTTAGGGCTAACCCTGACCATTGATAACGGAAAGGTGGAGGATGCGTCAGTAAGATGATAGAGACTGAGCTGCTTGCCAGGTGGTGAAAGGAAAAATCAAGCATCATTAGAGTCTTTGGGGAAAGGGATGGAAAAATTCAAGGAGAAGGTCAAGATCAAAAGAGTTAAGTGTCGTTGGGAGATCAAGTGAAATGGAGATCACTTTTGGCTTTAGGAAAACTGTTTTATTCTAAAGATGGAGATGGAAATATGCTAGAGAGTACTGAGGAGTGAGTGGGAGGGGAAGAAAAGGGATAAGTACTGACAACTCTTTTTTAAATATTTATTTTTATCCATTTATTTGGCTGCTCCAGGTCTTAGTTGCATCACTCAGGATCTTTGGTTTTCACAGCAGCAAGTGGGATTTTTAGTTGTGGCAGGCAAACTCCTGGTTGTGGCAGGTGGGATCTAGTTCCCTGATCAGGGATTGAACTCAGGCCCCTACGTTGGGAGCATGGAGTCTAGACCACTAGGCCACCAAGAAAGTCGAGACAACTCTTTTTCAAGGTTCAAATATGCTCTGGATCTGGAGGAGAAAGTGAGGGTGTGTTATAAACATGTTTAAATGCTGATAGAAAAGAGCAGATTGAGAGACTACAGAAGAGGTAGTCTAGCAAATCAGCTCTGAGCATCCTTGGAAAAGCAGAGGGCTGGGTTCAATAGCCCAGATAGAAATACGGCATCCAGGTCAGTATCCCTTGTTTAAGGGATGAGTCAAGAACCTGTCTCACACCACCCTCTCCCTTGCTCACTGTGCTCAGGCCACATGAGCTTCTTTTTTATCATAGTTACTTGAACATGTAATAAACCCGTCTCTTTGGGAACGTGGTTCTGGCTTTCTCTCTTTATCTTTCCATGACTGATTCACTGTAGACATATGAGTCGTACCTAAAATGCCCCTTCCTTACAGAACACTGTATCTTTTTTTTAATTTATTTTTAAATTGAAGGATAGTTGCTTTACAGAATTTTGTTGTTTTTTGTCAAACAACATAAATCAGCCATAGGTATACATATATCTCCTCCCTGTTGAACCTCCCTCCCATCTCCCTCCCATCCCACCCCTCTAGGTTGATACAGAGCCCCTGTTTGAGTTTCCTGAGCCATACAGAAAATTCCTATTGGCTATCTATTTTACATATGTTTCTATTTACATAAGTTTTACATATGTTATCTATTTTACATAGGTTTCCATGTTACTCTTTCCATACATCTCACCCTCTCCTCCCCTCTCCACATGTCCATAAATCTATTCTCTATGTCTGTTTCTCCCTTGCTGCCCTGTATTCTTCAGTACCATTTTTCTAGATTCCATGTATATGCATTAGATTACGATATTTATCTTTCTTTTTCTGGCTTATTTCATTCTGTGTAATAGGTTCTAGGTTCATCCACCTCATTAGAACTCACTCAAATTTGTTCCATTTTACGGCCGAGTAATATTCCATCGTGTATATGTACCACTACTTCTTTATCCATTCATCTGTCAGTGGACGTCTAGGTGGCTCCCACGTTCTGGCTATTGTAAATAGTGCTGCAGTGCACAATGGGATGTGTGTGTCTTTTTCAATTTTGGTTTCCTCGGGGTATATGCCTAGGAGTGGGATTGCTGGGTCATATGGTGATTTTATTCCTAGTTTTTAAAGGAATCTCCATATCATCTTCCATAGTGGCTGTATCAATTTATATTCCCACCAACAGTATGAGACGGTTCCCTTTTCCCCACACCCTCTCCAGCATTTATTGTTTGTAGACTTTTTGATGAGGGACATTCTGACTGGTGTGAGGTGATATCTCATTGTAGTTTGGATTTGCATTTCTCTAATAATGAGTGATGCTCAGCATCATTTCACGTGTTTGTTAGCCATCTGTATGTCTTCTTTGAAAAAATGTCTTTTTAGGTCTTTCTCCCAATTTTTGATTGGGTTGGTTGTTTTTCTGGTGTTGAGTTGTATGAGCTGCTTGTATGTTTTGGAAATTAATCCTTTGTCAGTTGTTTCATTTGCTATTATTTTCTCCCATTCTGAGAGTTGTCTTTTTCACCTTGCTTATAGTTTCCTATGCTGTGCAAAAGTTTAAAGTTAATCAGGTCCCACTTATTTTTGTTTTTATTTCTGTTCCTCTAGGAGGTGGGCCATAGAGGAACTTGCTTTGATTTATGTCACTGAGTGTTCTGCCTATGTTTTCCTCTAAGAGTTTTATAGCTTCTGGTCTTACATTTAGGTCTTTAATCCGTTTTGAGTTTATCTTTGTGTATGGTGTTAGGAAGTGTTCTAATTTCATTCTCTTACATGTAGCTGTCCAGTTTTCCCAGCACCATTTATTGAAGAGGTTGTCTTTGCCCCATTGTATATTCTTGCCTCCTTTGTTAAAAATAAGGTACCCATAGGGGTATGGGTTTATTTCTGGGCTTTCTATCTTGTTCCATTTGTTCATATTTCTGTTTTTGTGCCAGTACCATTTTGTCTTGATGACTGTATCTTTGCAGTATAATCTGAAGTCAGGAGAGTTGATTCCTCCAGCTCCATTCTTCTTTCTCAAGACTGTTTTGCTGTTCAGGATCTTCTGTGTTTCCACATGATTTGTGAAATTTTTTGCTTTAGTTCTGTGAAAAATGCCATTGGTTATTTGATAGGGATTGCACTGAATCTGTAGATTGTGTTTGGTAGTATAGTCGTTTTCACAATATTGATTCTTCCTACCCAGGAACATGGAAAATCTCTCCATCTATTTATATGGTCTTTGATTTCTTTCATCAGTGTCTTATAATTTTCTGTGTATAGTTCTTTTGTCTCCTTGGGTAACTTTATTCCTAGATATTTTATTCTTTTTGTTGCAATGGTGAATAGGATTGATTCCTTAATTTTTCTTTCTGATTTTTCATTGTTAGTATATAGAAATGCAAGTGAATTCTGTGTATTGATTTTGTATCCTGCAACTTTGCTAAATTCACTGATTAGCTCCAGTAATTTTCTGATACTATCTTTAGGGATTTCTATGTACAGTATCATGTCATCTGCAAACAGTGAGAGGTTTACTTCTTTTTTTCCAATCTGGATTCCTTTTATTTCTTTTTCTTCTCTGATTGCTGTAGCTAGGACTTCCAGAACTATGTTGAATAATAGTGGTGCAAGTGGACACCCTTGTCTATTCCTGATCTTAGGGGGAATGCTTTCAGTTTTTCAGCTTTGAGAATAATGTTTGCTGCAGGCTTATCCGGGGAAGGCAATGGCAACCCACTCCAGTACTCTTGCCTGAAAAATCCCATGGACAGAAGAGCCTGGTAGGCTGCAGTCCATGGGGTCGCTGAGTTGGACGCGACTTCACTTTCACTTTTCACATTGGAGAAGGAAATGGCAACCCACTGCAGTGTTCTTGCCTGGAGAATCCCAGGGATGGGGGAGCCTGGTGGGCTGCTGTCTATGGGATCGCACAGAGTTGGACACAACTGAAGCGACTTAGCAGCAGCAGCAGGCTTATCATATATGGCCTTTACTGTGTTGAGGTAGGTTCCTTCTATGCCCATTTTTTGAAGAGTTTTAATCATAAATGGGTGCTGAATTTTGTCAAAGGCTTTTTCTGCATCTATTGAGATGGTCATACGGTTTTTATCTTTCAGTTTGTTAATATGGTGTGTCACATTGATTGTTTTGCATATATTGAAGAATCCTGGCATCCCTGGAATAAACCTAACTTAATCATGGTGTATGAGCTTTTTGATGTGTTGCTGAATTCTGTTCGCTAAAATTTTGTTGAGGATTTTTGCATCTATGTTCATCAGTGATATTGGCCTGTAGCTTTCTTTTTTTGTGTTGTCTTTGTCTGGTTTTGGTCTCAGGGTGATGGTGGCCTTGTAGAATGAGTTTGGAAATGTTCCTTCCTCTGCAATTTTTTGAAGGAGTTTTAGAAGGATAGGCATTAGCTCTTCTCTAAATGTTTGATAGAATTCTCCTGTGAAGCCATCTGGTCCTGGGCTTTTGTTTTTTGGGAGATTTTTGATCATAGCTTCAATGTCCATGCTTGAAATTGGGCTGTTCATAATTTCTATTTCTTTATGGTTCCGTCTTAGAAGATTGAACTTTTCTAAGAATCTGTCCATTTCTTCCAGGTGGTCCATTTTATTGTCATAGAGTTGTTCATAAGAGTTTCTTATAATCCTTTGTATTTCTACATTGTCTGTTGTAACCTCTCCTTTTTCTTTAGTAATTTTGTTGATTAGATTCTTCTTTTTTTTTTTCCTTGATGAGTCGGGCTAAAGGCTTGCCAATTTTTTTTTTTTATCTTCTGAAAGAACCAGCTTTTAGTTTTATTAGTCTTTACTGTTATTCTTTCTTTCATTTCTTTTTCATTTATTTCTGCTCTGATCTTTGATTTCTTTAGTTTTACTAATTTTGGGAATTTTTTGTTCATCTTTTTCCAGTTGTTTTACATGTAAAGTTAAGTTGTGTCTTCAATGTTTTTCTTGTTTCTTGAGGTAGGATTGTATTGCTATAAACTTCCCTCTTGAACTGCTTTTGCTGCATCCCATAGGTTTGAGTTGTCCTGTTTTCATTGTCATTTGTTTCTAGAAATGTTTTGATTTCCCTTTTGATTTCTTTATTAACCTGTTGGTTATTTAGAAATGTATTGTTTAAGCTCCATGTATTTGTGTTTTTTAGTTTTTTTTCCCTTGTAATTGATATCTAGTCTCATAGCATTGTGGTCAGAGAACATGTTTGATATGATTTCAATTTTCTTAAATTTACTGAAGTTTGATTTGTGACCCAAGATGTGGACTATCCTGGAGAATGTTCCATGTGCACTTGAGAAGAAGGTGTATTCTTCTGCATTTTGATGGAATGTCCTGAAGAAATCAATGAGATCCATCTCATCTAATGTATCATTTAAGACTTGTTTCCTTATTAATTTTGTTTTGATGATCTGTCTATTGGTGTGAATGGGGTGTTATGGGAGTCTCACTATTATTGTGTTACTGTCAATTTCTCCTTTTACGTCTGTTAGTGCTTGTCTTATGCATTGAGGTGCTCTTATGTTGACTGCATAGATATTTACAATTGTTATGCATTCCTCTTGGCTTGATCCCTTGATCATTATGTAGTGTCCTTCCTTATCTTTTGTAATCCTTTTTAAGGTCTATTTTGTCTGATGTGAGGATTGCTACTCCAGCTTTCTTTGCTTCCCATTTGCGTGGAATATATTTTCCCACCCTGTCACTTTCAGTCTATATGTGTCTTGAGGTTTGAAGTGAGTTTCTTGTAGACAGCATATATATGGGTCTTGTTTTTGTATCCATTCAGCCAGTCTGTGTCTTTTGGTTGGAGCATTTAATCCATTTATATTTAAAGTAATTATTGATATATATGTTCCCATTTCCTGGAGAAGGAAATGGCAACCCACTCCGGTGTTCTTGCCTGGAGAATCCCAGGGACGGCGGAGCCTGGTGGGCTGCCATCTATGGGGTCACACAGAGTTGGACATGACTGAAGCGACTTAGCAGCAGCATGTTCCTATTGCGATTTTCTTAATTGTTTGGGGTTGATATTGCAGATATTTTTCTTCTCTTGTATTTCTTGACTTCATAAGTCCTTTTAACATTTTTTGTAAAGCTGATTTGGTGGTACTGAATTCTGTAAACTTTTGCTTGTCTGAAATTGCTTTCTCTTCAATTTTTAATGAGATACTTGCCAGGTACAGTAATCTTGGTTGTAGATTTTTCCCTTTCAGTACTTGAAATATATCCTGCCATTCCTTCCTGGCCTGCAGAGTTTCTGCTGAAAGATCAGAAACCCCATAAAGTACGTTACTTGTTGTTTTTCCCTTGCTGCTTTTAATATTCTTTCTTTGCGTTTAGTCTCTGTTAGTTTGATTAGTATGTGTGTTGGTGTGTTTCTCCTGGGGTTTATCCTGTATGGACTCCTTGTGCCTCTTGGAATTGATTATTTCCTTTTCCATGTTGGGGAAATTTTCAACTATAATCTCTTCAAAAATTTTCTCATACCCTTTCTTTTTCTCTTCTTCAGGGACCCCTATAATTTGAATGTTGGTGCATTTGATATGGTCCCAGACGTCTCTGGGACTATCCTCAGTTCTTTTCATTCTTTTTACTTTATTCTGCTCTTCAGAAGTTATTTCCTCTATTTTATCTTTCAGCTCAGTGATTCATTCTTCTCCTTCAGATATTCTGCTCTTGATTCCTTCTAGAGTATTTTTAATTTCAATAATTGTGTTGTTCGTCTCTGTGTGTTTATTCTTTAATTCATCTAGGTCTTTGTTAATTGAGTCTTGCTTTTTTCCCATTTTGTTTTCAAGGGTTTTGATCATCTTTACTATCATTATTCTGAATTCTTTTTCAGGTAGCTTACCTATTTCTTCTTCATTTATTTGGACTTCTGTGTTTCTAGTTCCTTCATTTGTGTAGTATTTCTCTGCCTTTTCATTATTTTTTTTTTAACTTATTGTGTTTGAGGAGTCATTTTCCAAGGTTTCAAGTTTGAATTCCTTCTTCCTTTTGGTTTCTGCCCTCCTAAGGTTAGTCCTGTAGTTTATGGAAGCTTCATATAGGGTGAGATTTATGTGGGGTTTTTGTTGCTGTTGTTTTTCCTCTGATGGGCAAGGCTGAGGGAGGTGGTAGTCCTGTCTGCTAATGACTGGGTTTGTGTTTTTTGTCTCTTTGTTGTTTAGATGAGGCGTCCTGCGCAGGGTGCTAGTGCTGGTTGGGTGATGCCGGGTCTTGTATCCAAGTGGTTTCCTTTGTGTGAGTTCTCACTATTTGATCCTCCCGAGGGTTAGTTCTCTGGTAGTCTAGGCTCTTGGAGTCAGTGCTCCCACTCCAAAGGCTCACGGCTTGACCTCTCCCAAGTATTGGGAAGCCGGTTCCTTGTTCACAAGGCTCCAACCCCCTGGTGCTGCCACTCAGTGTTACTCAGGAGACACCCCCAGTAACCCATTTTGTTGGCTCTTCTCTGACTGAGTCTTCCTTCCTAGTGACAAGCTCCATTGCCAAGGGGATGGATGTGATGTCACAATCAGGAGCACTCGCCCTGGAAGTGGTCTGGACTCTCCGTACCCACTGCAACCAAGAGACAGCCTGGGTGCCGTGTCCCAGCCTTTCCTGGGAGGGGAAGGGGAAGATGTGAGAGGGTCAGAACACTGTGTCTTAATGTTGCCTGCTTTGATGGCCATCCCCAGTTGTAGCCTAAGCCACTATCCTGTCATTCTTCACAACTGCACTTTTCCCTCCCTTCAATTATTTATTTATTCTCTGGTAGGTAATTCCAACCACTTACCTGGTGTCTCAGATGGTAAATAATCTGCCTGCAGTGCAGGACATCCGGATTCAATCCCTGGGTCAGAAAGATCCCCTGGAGAAGAGAATGGCACCCACTCCAGTATTCTTTCCTGGAAAATCCCATGGACAGAGGAGCCTGGTGGGCTACAGTGACTACATGGGACAGAAGGATTTTTTCCTGTTTCCAGATTTAGCTCTGGTTTTCAGAACAATATGTGGAGTATGGTAGGCATTTTATAAACATTTGTTGATGGAAAGAATAGAGTGAGTGCAGATAAATCTACCTTTTACATTTGATGAAGGGAGGTAGAAGGGTTTCCTTTCATTAGATTTTACTTTCTCTCTAAGGAATAAAAGGGGTGTCATCATCTAAGGACAAAGGTCAGGGGAAATCAGGGCTATTGTTTTACTAAAGAATGGAGAAGGGGCTTCCCAGTTGGCACTAGTGGTAAAGAACCCACCTGCCAGTGCAAGAGAAATAAGAGACATGATTTCTATCCCTGAGTCAGGAAGACCCCCTGGAGGAGGGCATGGCAACCCATTCCAGTATCCTTGCCTGGAGAATCCCATGGACGCAGTAGCCTGGTGGGCTACAGTCCACGGGGTTGCAGACTCGGACACAACTGAAGCAACTTAGCATGATTGTAGAAAGTTTCCATCCAGAGTGAATTCCAGGTGGTGCTGAGAGCCATTTGAGGAAGATAACCAATGACCGTGAACTTAGGGTAATGCAGGTGGTTCTGCTGAGTGACTCTCTCCAGGGGTGCTCAGTTACATAGAGGAAATCTGGAAAACACAGGTGGTTAGGTACATCAGCGCTGGTATTTTTCCCAGTATGATGGACTTCAGGGCCTGACAAGGCTAGAGGGTCATAGCAGAAATAGTTGAGTAGGCAACATGAATGTTTGGAAAGCTGTGCCCATGACCAGGATGTCTTGTTTTGAGTCACAGCTTCCATGATCACAGAAGGCGAAGGCAGAGGTGGAAGAAGTCATTAGAAAAGGTCAGTGAATCGAGTTTTCCTAAAATGTTTTGAGGGCCTGAAATGTCTTATAAACCCATTAGATATTTCAAATCATGATATAAAATACATCACTAAAAAAAAGCCAGGTAAAAATTGCCTTGTAAATCCTAAACCATGAGTGTAATGTATTACCATGAGCGTAATCTGTTACTATCACAGTAGATGCCATTTTTATGTAGGCCTGAAAGTTCATCTCTGAATTGTAAATGATAAAGTGAAACCTCATTACCTCATTCCACTAATGAAGAATTAGTGATAATTTGATTACCAGCTGGGCTAATACTTTGTTTCATTAATGAAAAAGCTATAGACTAAGAAGAAATGGGTTTGTATATTGACTTTGTCACTTTTTCTGTGTGTGTGGTCTGCGACTAGCTTCTTAATGTTACTGAATCTCTGTTTTTTTGCATCTGTATAAAGGAGGGAAAATTAAATGTTTCACAGCATTGTCCTAAGGATTAAATGAGGACATGTAGGTGAAAGTGTCTGTAAACAATAAACCCCCGACAAAAAGGCCTTTTTACAGTCTACAGAAAAGATATCCACTAAGGAAATTAACATTCTAATAAGACCTCAATCAAATGCTTATCTTATTACAAATTTTTAATCATCTTAGAAGCACTGTTTACAAATAACATAAAATTATAATTACATAAAATGGACCAAAAAGAACTGCCATGTTTTGCCAACTCTACCTGAAATTAATGAAAACACATTTGTTCAAAATAGTTTATAAAAATGCCTTATAATCCTGATTTCTCCTGATGTTAGAGGCTATTTTATCAGAGCATAATTTTATGTTATTTTAAAATGTTGCAATTCTAGCATAAAAACCATGGTGTGTGTGTGTGTTTGCCCTCATGCATGTATAGTTTGCACATTATACCTGTAACTTCTGTAACATTTTTTCTTGTCAGATCAAAGTTGATACCTATATTTATAATCCTCACCCAGACCGGTTTAGTTATGGGAGCACAATTTCCTATATCAATGAAAACATTGATTGATGAAACTTTATTAACATCTATAGCATGACCAGATAGTTAAAGTCATAACATAAAATACATAACTGAAAATAAGGAGACAGCATTACTACGTAAAATAGACATAAATTATTTTGCTGTATTTTTATAGTGTTTTTCTTATTTTTAGGGAGCTACACATTGATCCAAACCTAGTGTTTGGTGTTGTGAGCAGGAGAGAAATGGAAGAGGTCATTTATTCAGATATTAATATCAAGATGTGAGGACAAACCTCTCATTTTTACAGTGTGACCAAGGTTATAAAATATCTCCAAATCTATTTACTGACTTGACAACACCTATATATCGAGTTGGCCAAAAAGTTTGTTCCCATCTTACGGAAAAACCTTAATGAGCTTTTTGGCCAACCCAGTACCTCCCCTGCACCGGCTTCGGCTGTTGGCTCAATGGGGGTGTAATTGAAAACAGGCTAGGTGCTTCGTTTCTTGAAAAATTATGTCTGTATCTGCTCTCCAGTGTGTGTTGCCCAGGCACTGCCAAGTGAAGATGCCGTTTGAAAGTTCTATGAACACTTGTTTTGATTGCTTACGTTTAGGTTGTCTCAAGCTATTAAGAGAAGGAAGCTATGTTTCTTTCCACATCAACTCACTGAAGTCTGAGCTTACTTACCATCAAGTGAAAATGGAATTTAATTGGTGGCCGCTGAGAAAGCTCAACAAAAACTCACCAGTATGATTTCCTGAGCTATGGATGCTTTCTGACTTAAACCTGACAGGATGCTAGTAAATGTGAGCCAATTTTCAGTAAACATTCTGTTATTCTAAAATTTTTGGTAAGGAAATTCTTAATTTATGTTTTTTCCTCCACCTGTTTTGGAAAACATCACTCAGGGACAATACAGATCATTGTACCATAGACCCGAGGAAGGGAAGTAGAATATTCAAATGTTATAATAGAGGAAAAACAGGTCAAACACAATAATGTTTGTAACAATGATGCACATTTTGTTTTCTTCAAGTTGGGTATAGATTAGGAAATGTAATTAGGTAGACTATTACTTTCCTATTCATGCTGCCCCCTGATTGAAAAAGGCAACAATTTTAATTCTTTCATGTTTTTTCCATCTTGTTTTGGAAGAGCCTAGAAGTCAGAGCCCAGCTATGAGCTCATAAAGAAAGCATTCTATCTGTACTCTCTTCTAAGGGAAAAGTCAGAACTGACAGCTCATTAGATGGACACTTGGTTACATATCAACCTGTGTAGCCCTGGCACAGTGTTCTCTGGTGTCAGGGCCAGTTGGGGAGAGTGGACTAGGCAATGGGCAGGAATGGATGCTTCAAGCATTCACCAGTCAAATGGATTGGTGGCAAGACAGGGGAGGGCCAGGAAACGAAATCCCAACTACTGTTGGTCCCTCTGCATGGCATCCTTGTCATTGCTTTACTCATCACACCCGTGTCTTTGATTTTCAGCCACAAGGAACTTCTTTCACTTACTGAAACAGTGATGTATCCGGAGGGGGTGGGTGTGGGAGGCAGGGGAACACCTGTGGTCCTGAGCACATCTCCAAAAGTAGTGCCTGTTCAGACCATAGTGAAGATGAGAAAGTTGAAGAGTGGCCCGTAACCCCGTGGGTAGACTCTGACTGTACCTCTCATACGAAGGGGCCGTTTGCTTATTGCACACTCCCTCTCCCCAGTCTGTCTGCATGCTACTGCTTTTCCCTGCTCCTCCCTTTTATCTTGAATAAGTTTTACTCACACTGTAGGCCTCTGCTTGGATATCACTTCCAATTGGAAGCCTTCCCCTATCTCCGCCTGCCTAGTCTGGGCCCTTTTCTACGTATCCATTGCCTGATTTACAGTTCAGCACTCATCACAGAGTGCGTGCCAGCCTGTTGATTGAGTCACTCTACTAAATCATATGCTCTCTAAGGAAAAAAGTTCAATCTATAGTATCTCAGGGTCTGACATCCCTACTGGATCATAATAGGCATGTGGTAAACATTTGTTAGATGGATGAGCGAATGAATGAGCGAATGGTGAATGGACTGCAACAGTGTATACATCATCTCAGGTGGATTTGAAATACAGCTTTTTCTTGTTTAAAATCACATCTGTTGTAAATAAAATATCAGAGCTACAAGGGCAGGGGGAAATTACATGAGTTTCATTTTGGTCTGCTCATTGATTAGGAGGCCTTAAAATGAGACTTTAACAGATCGATCTCAGTTGATTTATTAAAAATACCTATGTAATGACTTAGCTATTATTTATAGGATGTACATGCATGATGGTGTAAGTTAATATTTATGCAGTTCCAGGTTTTTACAAACAAGTCTTTATAGCAATGAGTATAAATTTTGAAACTGCCAATAGTTCTTTTAAAATCTGAATTAGAGTACCAAGAAAGTTGTCTGAAGATGGCATGGAATCTATTTTGTTGATTGTGTGTGAGGAGATAAGAAGACATGTTCTGGAATTCTTGTCACTTGAGACCAGACAGGAGAAAGTTCTGCTGGGGGTCAGGTTAGGACTTAAATATGATGAAAGAAACAAATATCGGTAAAGCTCAGAGAGGATAATGGTAATGGATTTGGGCTTCTCTGGTAGATCCCTAGTGGAGGTTTGACAATTATCAACTTTGAATGGGACAAAGGTTTCTATTTTAATAGTTTGTCATATACATGGAAATTTCAGGAAATGACATATTCCATTACGATCTCAATACTTCTATTGGGATGAATCTTCTCTGTTGTGTTAATTTCACTTGTTGTTGTTGTTGGAGTTTGTTTAAATACGCTTTTATGTTTATTCCTACTGGGGATAATTAATTTGGTTGAGCCTCTTTTATCTCTTACCTAGACCACTGGATAACCTTCTCATTGGCTCTCATTTGATTCTAGTCTCTTCATTCTTCAGGAAATTTGCTTCAACCATTGAGGTGATCATCTAAAGCAGGCACTGGCAACTCTTTCTGTATTGTCTAGAAGGCTAGAC
Organism: Bos indicus x Bos taurus; assembly: GCF_003369695.1. NCBI lineage: Eukaryota > Metazoa > Chordata > Mammalia > Artiodactyla > Bovidae > Bos > Bos indicus x Bos taurus. The sequence goes on along the minus strand of NC_040080.1, from coordinate 113,457,481 downwards.
AATATTGTCTAGAAGGCTAGACAATAAATGTTATCTCTGTTGTAACTATTCAATCAGACTGGTGTAATGTGAAAGCAGGTATAGACAATACATAAATGAATGAACATGGCTATGTTCCTATATAACGTTTATATGGGTGTTAAATTTTATGCAATTTCAATGTATCACAAAATATTCTTATTTTGATTTTTTTCAGTCATTTAAAAATATAAAAAACATCTTGCTCATGGGTCATACAGAAACATAAAACGGGATGACATTGGCTTGCAGGCCATCATTCACTGACTCCTTTTTTCCCCCTCTTTTAAAACTTTTATTGATTTTATTTATTCATTTATTTTTGGCTGCACAGGGTCTCTCTTGTGGCCCATGGGTGTAGCAGCACTGGCTTTGTTGCCCTGCGACATGTAGGATCTTGGTTCCCCAAACAGGGATCGAACCCACTTCCCCTGAAGGTGGATTCTTAACCACTGGACGATCAGGGAAGTAACCGACTCTTTTCTAAAGCATAAAGTTAATTGTAATATCTGCATTTTCTACTCTGAAGTCCTCTGGTTATAGTTAGATTATTGATTCCCTGGCTGTGACAGGTGGCCTCTCTATATTGGCTTAAACTGGATTAAAGTTGATGTTTATTTTCATGTAAGAGTCTAAGGGTGATTATTTCAGGGCATGTGTGGAAGCTGCAGGGAGCTGGGGACCCAGGTATCTTCAGTCTAGTTGCTGCCTACCCTCAGGGTGCTGCTCGCAGCAGCAAGGTCCAGGATGGCTCACCACCACTGTGTTTACACTCTCAGTTTGCAAACACCTGGAAGAGAGAGAGGAGGACTGGCCTAGCTTGAATCTAAGACCACCTTGTAGGTAGCATATGGTGGAATATTGATGGTGGTAGTTAGCAGGCAGCAGGGAGGGAGTAAGAGGCAGTTCCCCCAAAGAAAGGGATACATTGCCTCACTATAAAAATAAAAAAAAAATAAAAAAAAAAGGATGACTATCACAAAGGTTTCCAGTAGCCAGAACATGTTTCTACTTCATTACTGCTCCTCAGCGATGCTGGTGTCACTCTGCTGTGGAGGTAGTGTATTAGCCTTGCAACTCTGCTCCCTGGTCATGAGCTGGATTGCCAGGAGGCAGCAGTGTCTGTTAGAAATCTTAGCTTACAGTGTTGACAGCCTCTGTCCCAGTGAGTCTTGCCAGGAGTAGAAGGGAAGGAGGAAATTCGTAGAAAAATCCCCAATGACATTCCAAGGAGAGAAGAGAAAAACAGCAAGAAATGCAGAATTTTTTAAAAAAGTAGTTCTTCCTGTATCTCATTCTGAATCATTGATTCACCTTTTCAATCAGGTAATGTCTCCCACCAAGGGAATGGAGACTTTGAATGACTTTGTTATTGCTACTTTGTTGTTGTTATGGATGTTCTTTTTCCATAAACCTAAACCAGAGGGTTTTTTTGTAAAAATTGTATTTACCCAGGATACATAAGAAAAAACTATCATCTCATCAAAATTACAGAAAATCTATATCATTAAATACCTTGAGCATAAAAGTGGTATCAGAGTTGGGACTGAGAGGGGCCATAAGTGGGAAACTGAAATTCGGAAGATGCAGAACAGGAAATTTTTTGACAAAAATGTCCCTAGAATTCCTTGAAAAATGACAGAAGACTGGATGTAGGGCTTTGGAGGGGACAGATTATCTGGAGGGAGAATGTGAGCAGATTTGTATAAAGTTGTACCAGATGCAACTGATTTAGCCCAGTGAATTAGAGAACAGTTGAATACACTGAAAAATGACATAAAATATCATCCAGTTACATCATGGAATTGAATACATGAAATTTTATGCTCCTAAATTATGAGAAGGGAGGAAGAAGGGTTTTAAGATGGGCCTCCAGGAATGACTTCTGGAAGAGTTCATAATTTGCTTGGAGTTACCACCTGCAACACTATAAATGGTGCTATAAGTTCAAGGACACAGCCCATAATTTTGATCCCAAGAATCAGTCATCTTTACTAAAGCAGGTCGGTAGTGAAGCTGCTGCTGTGGACCACTTCCTCTCATCACCCAGGAATCTATGGAATGGACCTATAGCCAAGATCCAGAGATCTCAAAGCCAGAAGGAGCTGACCCAATCATTTCTTAACACCCAGACAGCTCTTGAACAGACCCTGAATCATTGCTGCAGAAAGCAACTCCCATTTCCATGCATTGCTGCGAGCACAAAGAACCCAAAAGGAACAGACTGATTCCTTCATCTCTCTTTGTCTCACATATTTCATTCAGGTGCATTGAAGGGTCTTATTTGTTAGACTTCCCTGGTGACACAGTGGTTAAGAATCTGCCTTCCAACGCAGGGGACTCGGGTTTGATCCCTGGTCGGGGAACTAAGCTCCTACGTGCTGCAGGGCAGTTAAGCACACGTGCCACACCTGGAGCCCAAGTCTGTGTGCCACAAGTAGAGAAGGAGCTGTGTGCCCAAGGAAAACTTCCATGTGCCACAGCTGAGACCTGACACAGCCATACAGAAATAAATATTTTATTAAAAAGAATCGTAATCGCAACGAGAATTTTAGATTCACATTAAGAATTTTACATTCAAGGAAGCCTAGATATTTATTTTTAGGCTTTCCAGCCTGTTTAATTAGAAGATAAAATGGAACTTGAGAAGCTAACCTTTAATACCAGGGTCTTCTCAGGTGGCTCAGGGTCAAGGATCTGTCTGCCAAGCAGGAGACATGGGTTTGGGCCCTGGGTCAGGAAGATCCCCCGCAGAAGGAAGTGGCAACCCACTCCAGTGTTCTTGCCTGGGAAATCCCATGGACGAGGAGCCTGGTGGGCTACAGTTCAGGGGATCTCAAAAGAATCAGACACAACTTAGTGACTAAAAACAGCAACCTTCAATATCCAGCATATATGTGCAGCGTTTATTTATGTGTGTCATATATATGCATATATGTGTATATGTACATATTTTGTGTCATACATATATGACACAAATATACATGTATGTGTATGTATTTGTGTCATATATGTATATATTTATACCATGTAAAGCATAATTGTGCCTTATGTATTTGTGTATAGTACTCAATTAACTTGTAACTGAAATGATAAGGTAGGCTGAAAGCTCTTAAGAAAATCACACCTATAGGAAGGAAATATATATTTGTAGTTAGCTGTACTTGTAGTTGAAGAGGATATGGAGAAATGAAGCACTCAAAGTTAATTTTTTAGGTGGCTTAATACCTAATGAATTTATATGTAAAACACATGCTAATTTTTTTAAAAAGGCTTTCAAAAGTCAATAACCACTACATTCAATGGTGCTTTGATTCATTTATTTATGGATTGTCTTTCTTACTTTCTGATTTTCCCCTTACATCACAGGAACTGTGCCTTAACATAAAGCGCTTGATATTTGTGAGGTATCAGCTTGCCCTTTTGCTAGTCCTCTGCTTTATGCAGCAAATAAAATGAATATAACCATAGTGAGCTAATTTTTACCTTATTTCCTTCTCCTGGGGAGCAAGACAAGGGAATATAGTTTGACCTCAATAAAACGAAAATGGATTTATATTAATTGCATACTAGAGAAAATCCATTAAAGTCATTTCAGATGATAAAAAAAAATTGTTAAGATTTTCAGACCATATTAAGGTTTTTAATACAAAATAACTAATTTTCTTATCACTGGAATAAAATTAAAATGCAGCTCTTTTCTCATTTCTCTGACTGGGAAAAAAATTTGCAAGGGTTTGGGTTAACCATACTACTGAACTGAATATACAATGTATGTGAAGCTTTTCAAGCTATGAGGACAATTCATCCAGGAGACAGATTGATTTGAGGCTGTTTATCGGTACATTTTGAGCCTAGGGAAATAGTATATCTGAGAAGGAAGATGCATGCTTGAAGAGTAAAGGTTCCCAGATAAAAATAAACAAACATTACGTATTAGTAGTTTTTTTATAAAATGGGGAAATAAAAGGATTGGGAAGGAATGCTGTGTGGTTCTGCCACTGTGAGGGTGGCGTTTGCTTTTAAATGAGCTGTTCTACTCAATAGAAGATAAACGCCATATGTAGTTTCCTTTTTCCTAAGAATGTTTCCAGCACCCTTTCCTCACTGCAAGCCAAGAATATGCATCAGGCAGACTCACAGCAGAAGGCTATCAGAGTTAGACAGAGAAAAGCCCTTCTGGGTTAATAAATAATTCATTGCAAGCATTTACAGAGCATGCTGGTTGGAGGAAATATACTTTAGATATAAAAAATGGATACATAATTTTAAGTCCAGTCAACTTTCATTAAGTCTGTACATGGAGATTGAAAATGATATCCTAATACAAAGAAGTGATATCCCAGAACAGGGTGACGTGGGGCCAGAAATGGAGGACATGGAGGGAGAAAGTAGCTAGCTAGCTGTTTCAAATTCTCTCCCTTGATATTTTGCCGTTCTAAATTTCCCAGCCCTCTTGTATGTGACCAAGTTTCCGCCAATGGCATATAGATGAAAGGAATGTGTGCCATTTTCAGGCTTTGTTCATATGCCTCCCATAAGAATACGCAGATCCTCTTCAAATGTTGTTTATTAGCTGGTCTGCATCTAGAGACTGCAGTAGAGGCTCTGAAGTTTAGTCGCTACATGCTGCTGCTACTGCTAAAGTCGCTTCAGTCATGTCTGACTCTGTGCGACCCCATAGACGGCAGCCCACCAGGCTCTCCCGTCCCTGGGATTCTCCAGGCAAGAACACTGGAGTGGGTTGCCATTTCCTTCTCCAACGCATGAAAGTGAAAAGTGAAAGTGAAGTCGCTCAGTCATGTCCGACTCTTAGTAATCCCATGGACTGAGCCCACCAGGCTCCTCCGTCCATGGGATTTTCCAGGCAAGAGTACTGGATTGGGGTGTCATTGCCTTCTCTGAGTCGCTACATAGAGCCTTCAATTGGAAGGAGCCTGGTCCTTCTATGATTGATGGAGTGCCCCATCTCACTGACTCTGCCTTGACGGCAACCTGAAAAAGAAAGACACCTTTGTTGGTTTCAACCACTACAATCTGTGAGTTGTTCATTGCAATGATTAGCCACTCTAACTAATAAATCACATAAGAGGAACAGCAGAACTTAAAAAGTGCAAGAAGAAAGGTTCAGACAAAAATACAGAATACAATAGAGACTTGCCAACAAGGCTGTTCTGGCAGAAATCCCTAGGTGCTATTTACCATTACTAACTATAAAATCTGGTCAAATTTGTTCTAAAATTTTCATTTGTTTTTAGGCTTACTTATTCTCTCTTGACTTTTTATAAAGTTAAAGCACTCTCCAGGTTTTATTAAATTCCCTGAGGTGAGGTTCTGATGCCCCAAGTAGATAATATTATTTGGATATACTCTGTATTTTGAATGCATGCTATGATGCTATCAAAATCCTCTGTTCCTTCATTCATTCAGTCACTCAATCAACAAACAAAAAATGAACAACATATGTGCCAGATATAGTGGTTGGGTGGGTAGGACAGAAGGAATTCTTGCTTCCTTCCACGGGTAGTGGCCCCAGGACTCCAACTGTACTCCACATGCCTTTTTAGGAATCCCCTTCACTTCAATGCAGCATCTTCAATGGTTACTTCTGAGTCAGTTACTATCACTTTGCTCACTTTAAAATACTCACATCTTAGACACTCAGCAATTTCACACACAAATAAAAGTATGTAAAGACAAGATTTCAGTGAAAAGCCAAGTAAAGTTTGGAACCTCAGTTTTCAACATGATTTTTGGGTTTTTCATGTTATTAGTCTCACTAGACGGAGAAGGCAATGGCACCCCACTCCAGTATTCTTGCCTGGAAAATCCCATGGATGGAGGAGCCTGGTAGGCTGCAGTCCATGGGGTCGCTAAGAGTAGAACACAACTGAACGACTTCACTTTCATTTTTCACTTTCATGCATCGGAGAAGGAAATGGCAGTCCACTCCAGTGCTCTTGCCTGGAGAATCCCAGGGATGGGGGAGCCTGGTGGGCAGCTGTCTGTGGGGTCTCACAGAGTCAGACATGACTGAAGTGACTTAGCAGTCTCACTAGATGATTATACCTACTTGAGTTAAGGAACTCAGCTTAGTTACCTAAATCTTTGAAGTTTAGGCTCTACAAATAGGGTGTTTGTTGGTCCTGAGTAAGAACGTATATCAGAGGAAAATATCTTTCTTTCTTAAGATGTAATTGTATGTATTTATTTATGTTATTTTTGGCTGTGCTGGGTCTTTGTTGATGTCTGAGCTTTTCTCTGGTTGTGGTGAGTGGGGACTACTCTCCAGTAGCAGTGCCCGGCGTCTCACTGCAGTGGCTTCCCTTATTGCGGAGCATAGCTCCAGGGCATAAGGGCTTCATTAGTTGCAGCATGTAGGGTCATTAGATGTGACTCCTGGGCTCTAGAGCACAGGCTCAATAGTCATGGTGCATGGGCTTAGTTGCTCTGCACCATGTGGGATCTTCCCAGATCAGGAATCAAACCTATATCTCCTGCATTGGCAGGTGGATCCTTCGCCACTGAGCCACCAGAGAAGCCCAGGAAATATCTTTCATACAAAAGTTCATACATTTTTTCTCTCAAGTCCAAGTGTTGGAACAGTGATTGTGTTGCAGACATTTTTGAATGTGAGATAGTTTTTTCTGCTTAAAGGAAGAATGAGTCATTCTTATATAAACCACCAAACAAAACACCAGGGATTCTGATACAGAATCATCAAATCAATTTTTATACAAGTCCTTCTCCCCCAACAAAACCACATAATTTTTCTTCTTTAAAACCATTGTTAATTAGATTTGTGATTTTTCCTAGTGTTTTTCTCCAATGTCTTTACTAAAAAGAAGCATTTTAATATAATTATCCTTGTTTATGGTTTTCTGACTAAAATTTGTTTTATGCTGTTTATGTAGATTATGTTAAAAATTCAGTTTCTTAATTAAATATTGAACACCATACCAGAAATTTACTAATGACTGCAAAAAAGTTACAGTTTTATCTCATGGAATGGGGATGATGATATTCATCTAAGAATCAAACAAATACATTCAAATGATTAGTTTTAAAATTTGTTTTAATTTATTGGAGTACTGTTGATTTACGATGTTGTATTAATTTCAGGTGTATAGCAAAGTGGTTCAGTTACGTACATACTCATTCTTTTTCAGATTCTTTTCTCATATGAGTTATCACAGAATATTGAGGAGGGTTCCCCATGCTGTACAGTAGGTCCTTGCTGGTTATCTGTTATATATAGTAGTGTGTATGTTAATCCCCAGTTCCTGATTTATCCCTCTGCACCACCTTTCCCCTTTGGTAGCCTTAAGTTTGGTTTTGATATCTTTGAGTCTGTTTATGTTTTGTAAATAAGTTTATTTGTATCATTTAAAATAAATTAGATTCCACATATGGGTGATGTGATATTTGTCTTTGTCTGAGTTACTTCACTTAGTACGATAATCTCTAGGTCTGTCCATATTGCTGCAAATGGCATTATTTCATCCTTTTTTATGGCTGAGTAGTGTTCCATATAGGAGAAGGCAATGGCAACCCACTCCAATACTCTTGCCTGGAGAATCCCATGGATGGAGGAGCCTGGTAGGCTGTGGTCCATGGGGTCGTGAAGAGTCGGACATGAATGAGCGACTTTGCTTTCACTTTTCACTTTCATGCATTGGAGAAGGAAATGGCAACCCACTCCAGTGTTCTTGCCTGGAGAATCCCAGGGACGGGGGAGCCTGGTGGGCTGCTGTCTATGGGGTCGCACAGAATTGGACACGACTGAAGCGACTTAGCAGCAGCAGCAGCAGCAGTGTTCCATATACCACATCTTCTTTATGCATTCCTTTGTCGATGGACATTTAGGGTTCTTCTGTGCAAATGACTACTTTGATAAGTATAATGAGGGAGAAGCACATGAAAAAAGTGAGACCTGGTGATCAAACTGAGTGAGCACTTTCCTGAAGGATATGATCACAGAGCTGAAATCTGAAGGAAGGGATGGTTTCCCTCAGCAGTTTCAAGGTGGGGTACATCTAGAGGTAGAGGGTGGAGTGTGTTTGAAGTCCCAGAGGTGGGAGGAAGTGAGGACTGTTGGAGAGGTTGGAAAGAGGAGTGTATGGTAGACGGCAGAGAGGGGAGATGGAAGTGAGGAGTCCCTGGAGAGGAAAAGACTTACACGATAAAAAGGTACCACCAGGTAGAGGCACAGGGTTGTTTTTTCACCCCAATAGTTGTTAGAAGCCATTGACAGAATTATGAATGGAACTGGGGGTAGAGGGTCCATTAAATGATAGAATTTATCTTTGGCTTATTCTTTTCAGTTCAGATACTGCTTGTTAGAAAATTATAGTATTTCTTGTTGTTACATACAGTGAAACACACTGAAGTACCCAAATAGGAGCTACCGCAGATATAAAAATAGGGTCAATTTCACTCTGCACAGGAGCAAGAGTATTCTGTTTTCAGAAACAACAGGATTCTGAATCAAAGAATGAAGCTATGATTTGTACATACTGAAAACTTCCCCCAAACAGAGATACATCAGGTTGTTATAAAAGTATTAATTGCTTACAGGAGGGACCTTTGAGGTCTTTGCAATATCAACTTGGGTGTAAAATCATTCAGCTCAAAGGGAGATTGAGTGTTGTGTCTATGAAAACACTTTGAAGATGGTAATATTACATTCCCAGTGGGTTGAAAGCTGTAGTTTCCATTAAATTATGTAAAGTGTATCAGAGAAGCTTAATGTTCATGCTGATCTATCATTTCAGTTCAGTTGCTCAGTTGTGTCTGACTTTTTGAGATCCCATGGACTACAGCATCCTAGGCATTCCGGTCCATCACCAACTCCCAGAGTTTATTCAAACTCATGTCTATTGAGTCGGTAAGGTCATCCAACCATCTCAACCTGTCGTCCCCTTCTCCTCCTGCCTTTAATCTTTCCCAGCATCAAGGTCTTTTCAAATGGGTCAGTTTTTTTGCGTCAGGCCAAAATATTGGAGTTTCAGCTTCAGCATCAGTCCTTCCAATGAATATTCCTTTAGGATGGACTGGTTAGATCTCCTTGCAGTCCAAGGAACTCTCAAGAGTCTTCTCCAACACCACAGTTCAAAAGCATCAATTCTTCAGCACTCAGATTTCTTTCTTTTTTTTTTTTTTTTTTTTTAGCACTCAGCTTTCTTTGTAGTCCAACTCTCACATCTGTACATGACTACTGGAAAAACCATAGCTTTGACAGGATGGACTTTTGTTGGCAAAGTAATGTCTCTGCTTTTTAATATACCATCTAGGTTGCTCATAACTTTTCTTCCAAGGAGCAAGCTTCTTTTAATTTCATGCCTGCAGTCATCATCTGCAGTGCTTTTGGAGCCCCCAAATATAAAGTCTCTCACTGTTTCCACTGCTTCCCCATATATTTGCCATGAAGTGATGGGACCAGATGCCATGATCTTAGTTTTCTGAATGTTGAGTTTTAAGCGTTGGTTTTCACTCTCCTCTTTCACTTTCATCATGAGGCTCTTTAGTCTTTTGCTTTCTGACATAAGTGTGGTGTCATCTGCATATCTGAGGTTATTGATATTTCACCCAGTAATCTTGACTCCAGCTTGTACTTCATCCAAGCCAGCATTTCTTATGATGTACTCTGCATATAAGTTAAATAAGCAGGTGACAATATACAGCCTTGATGTACTCCTTTCCCAATTTGGAACCAGTCTGTTGTTCCATGTCCATGTTCTAACTGTTGCTTCCTGACCTGAATAAAGATTTCTCAGGAGGCAGGTCAGGTGGTCTGGTATTCCCATCTTTTTCAGAGTTTTCCACAGTTTATTGTGATCCACAAAGTCAAAGGTTTGGCATAGTCAATAAAGCAGAAGTAGATGTTTTTTCTGGAATTCTCTTGCTTTTTTGATGATCCAGTGGATATTAGCAATTTGATCTCTGGTTCCTCTGCCTTTTCTAAAACCAGCTTGAACATCTGGAAGTTCATGGTTCACATACTGTTGAAGCCTGGCTTGGAGAATTCTGAGAATTACTTTGCTAGCATGTGAGATGAATGCAATTGTGCAGTAGTTTGAGTGTTTTTTGGCATTGCCTTTCTTTGGGATTGGAATGAAAACTGACCTTTTCCAGTCCTGTGGCCACTGTTGAGTTTTCCAAATTTGCTGGCATATTAAGTGCAGCACTTTCACAGCATCATCTTTTAGGATTTGAAATAGCTCAAGTGGATTTCCATCACCTCCACTAGTTTTGTTCATAGCGATGCTTCCTAAGGCCCACTTGATGATTTATACCCATAGATTAAACTTTGTTGGTCCATGTGCAATGAGGTAGAGAGATTGAATAATGAGTTATTTCTCGATATTGCACAGAAACAGAAAGGGACCTTTATCAGTTGCCTTAGTGTCTGGACTGAAAATGTAATTATGGATTGGAAGAATAGGATTGATATGACTTCTACTTGGCTGAGTCAATGGAAGGTTTTGTTTCTTTGAGAGTTCCTGCCTTAAAGAAGGACTCTTGGCTGATAACAGGGAGAACTTGCTAAAACTAATGTCTTCAATCTAATGCCTAATCTGTTACAAAGCAGGTGGCTAGTGCTTCAGGGCTTGGGAACACCACAGCAGTGAGGCTGACAAAGGACCAAAGGGAAGGATGTGACACCATTAGGGACAGTCTGGAGTTTTATGCATGACCAAGAGATGGTTTGTGTATGCAAACTCAGTTGTATCTGACTCTTTTTGACCCCATCGACTGCAGCCCACGAGGACCCTCTCTTCACGGAATTTTCCAGGCAAGGCTACTGGAGTGCATTGCCATTTCCTTCTCTGGAGGGTCTTCCTGACCCAGGGATCAAACCTGTGACTCTTATGTCTCCTGCATTGGCAGGCAGATTCTTTACTGCTGATCCACCTGGGATTCCAAGAGATAATTAGTCTTTCTTGTTTTTTGAGCATTGATTTGTATGTTTTTTTCATGTTCTCTGTATTTATTGATTATATTTTTTCTAGAATTCTCTTGTCATATATGCAAATAAAATGCTTATGTTTGTCATGAAATTGACTTTTCCAGAACGTGTCACCCCACCTGGAGTAGAAATCTGCTGTTTGTGCTGTTTGAGAAGGGGCACACGTTCAATGTCACCTTTGGATGGGCTCTTGGTTTCTGACAGACTCCATCCAGTGGGACATTTTATTCATTGATCACAGTAGGTTCCATTTCTGCATTCAAAGGCTCAGATCTCTCTCTTTGATAATTTTAAGGTGCTGTCAGAGAAAAATGCTGGTTTCTTTCTTATAAGGTTTTTATTAAGTGCAAACACAAGAAACCCTAGCCTTCCTAGAGGTTATCTCATCTAGCCTCTTGGTTTTAAAAATTTGAAGTAGATAGGCTTTAGTATAAACTGCCTAAAGAATAGACTTCTTAACTTGAAGCCAAAAAAACTTGTTTGTGATCTATTCATTCACTGCTACACTGTCCATTGTCTGCCTGGCCTTGAGTCTCCAGGATGCTTAGCAATGAGGATGTTCAGGGAAGGCAATAATGATATCTGTTTTCAAGAAGCCAAAAACTAATGAATAAGAAAGACACACCAACCTTTAATTTGTATAGATAAATTATATAAACAGAGACTCTGTTTCCTTATCTTTTAATTGGCAATAACAATAATAATCTCGGGGTTAGATTGGGGTGGAGAGAAAAACAAACAAGGTGGACAGAAGATTCTTTGCAAATGCTCTGGTTTCTAAGACAGGGGAGGGAACTGACAAATATACCTGAGCAGGGGTGACAAGGAAGAGCTGGTGGTTTCTCACCCTCCTTTAGAGTCGGACACGACTGAAGCAACTTAGCAGCAGCAGCAGCACCCTCTTTTCTGTAGCAAGTAGAGAAAAGATTGCTACTCACTTCACATCTCTTCTCCTTGAGCCTCTGGCCTCTGGCTAAAGAGGCTGCTATGTGTTCAAAGTTTGTTTAGAGGAAAGAACCATCAGTTCTGCTGTAAAAGGAGCAGAGCTGAGTTTGAATCCTGATTGCACACTTTTAGCTATTTGACTTTGGGCAAGCGTTAATATTTCCTGAACTCTTGTTTTTCTCTACTCTTTTCTTCTTTGGCCACTCCATGCAGCATTGCAGGATTTTAGTTCCCCACCCAGAGATGGAACTTGTGCCCCCTGCAATGGAAGTGTGTGTGTGTGCTAAGTGGTTTCAGTCATGTCTGACTGTTTGTGATCCTATGGGCTGTAGCCTCCCAGGCTCCTTCTCCAGGCAAGGATACTGGGGTGGGTTTTCATGCCCTCCTCCAGAGGATCTTCCTGACCTGGGGATCGAACCCACTTCTCTTAATCTCTTGCATTGGAAGGCGGGTTCTTTACCACTAGCAGCACCTGGGAAGGCCAGATTCCTAACCACTGGACTGCCAGGGAGTTCCTGAACTCTATTTCATCAGTAAGACGAAGTGTTAGAGCATTAGTATGCTTTGGCTAGAATAAAGGTATATAAATTATTTCTTTCAGTATTAATCTTTTACATAAATGAAATTAGTTGAGTGGTGTGATTTGAGAGAAAGCCAAAAATGTCACCCAGTATTTCTCAAAATCCCACCAGTTACAGATAATAAAATGATACAAACAATGGAAAATTCTTTTCTTATAAATATACATCTACCTTTTAACTTATATAGACTCCAAAGATGAAGACATATGTCCACACAAAAATTTCTCCTCAAATATTTAGAACTGTTTTATTTATATCAGCCTCAAATTGTAAACAACACAAATGTCTATCAACAGGTGAATGGATAAACTGTGAAATATCCATGCACTGGGATACTACTCCGCAATAAAAACAAAAGAATGAACAGCTGAATGCAATTGCAACAACATGGATAAACTTCAAAAATACTACACAAAGTGGAAGATGCCAGACACCAAAAAAGTATATACTGTATAACTCTTTACATGAACTTGAAAAAGAGCCAAAACTAATCTCTAGTGATAGAACAGTGGTTGTTTATGGGAAGGTTAGAATTGAATGGAAAGTAACACGTGGAAACTTTCTGTTGTGGTTTAAATATTCACTAGAGTGGTGGTTACATGAGTGCACATAATATCAAATCTCTTCAGATTTTGCTCTTAAGACCTGTGTATTCTACGTAAAGTATGTATGCAAAATTCACCTAAATAAAAATAAATCCACCAATTAAAGATCCATTCAACTTGGAGAGTTAGATCAACTTGGTGAGTTAAAGAAGAGTTAAACAGGAAGCATAGTGATCATTCCCTTCTTGTTTATTGTCAGTTGCTTCATTGACCAAGGGCAAGTTTAGAATTAGAAACATCTCTGTCGAAGGTAATCATGCTAAGACTCTCAAAACAAAACTTTCAATTTAAGAAGTATATACCCCACAATTGTACTCATCTCACATGCTAGTAAAGTAATGCTCAAAATTCTCCGAGCCAGCCTTCAGCAATACGTGAACTGTGAACTTCCAGATGTTCAAGCTGGTGTTAGAAAAGGCAGAGGAACCAGACATCAAATTGCCAACGTCCGCTGGATCATCGAAAAAGCAAGAGACTTCCAGAAAAACATCTATTTCTGCTTCATTTACTATGCCAAAGCCTTTGACTGTGTGGATCACAATAAACTGTGGAAAATTCTGAAAGAGATGGGAATACCAGACCATCTGATCTGCCTCTTGAGAAACGTATATGCAGGTCAGGAAGCAAAAGTTAGAACTGGACATGGAACAACAGACTGGTTCCAAATTGGAAAAGGAGTATGTCAAGGCTGTATATTGTCACCCTGCTTATTTAACTTATATGCAGAGTACATCATGAGAAATGCTGGATTGGATGAAGTACAAGCTGGAATCAAGATTGCCAGGAGAAATATCAATAACCTCAGATATGCAGATGACACCACCCTTAGGCAGAAAGTGAAGAGGAACTAAAGAGCCTCATGATGAAAGTGAAAGTGGAGAGTGAAAAATTTGGCTTAAAGGTCAACATTCAGAAAACGAAGATCATGGCATCTGGTCCCATCACTTCATGGCAAATAGATGGGGAAACAGTGGAAACAGTGTCAGACTTTATTTTTTGGGTCTCCAAAATCACTGCAGATGGTGACTGCAGCCATAAAACTGAAAGACGCTTACTTCTTGGAAGGAAAGTTATGACCAACCTAGATAGCATATTGAAAAGCAGAGACATTACTTTGCCAACAAAGGTCCATCTAGTCAAGGCTATGGTTTTTCCAGTAGTCATGTATGGATGTGAGAGTTGGACTGTGAAGAAGGCTGAGCGCCGAAGAATTGATGCTTTTGAACTGTGGTGTTGGAGAAGACTCTTGAGAGTCCCTTGGACGGCAAGGAGATCCAACCAGTCCATCCTAAAGGAGATCAGTCCTGGGAGTTCACTGGAAGGACTGATGTTGAAGCTGAAACTCCAATACTTTGGCCACCTCATGCGAAGAGTTGACTCATTGGAAAAGACTCTGATGCTGGGAGGGATTGGGGGCAGGAAGAGAAGGGGACGACAGAGGATGAGATGGCATCACCAACTTGATGGACATGAGTTTGAGTGAACTCCGGGAGTTGGTGATGGACAAGGAGGCCTGGCGTGCTGCGATTCATGGGGTCGTAAAAAGTAAGACACGACTGAGCGACTGAACTGAACTGAACTGATGGCTCTATAAGTGTGAAGTGTTAGTCACTCAATAGCATTTGACTCTGCAACCCCATGGACTGTGGCTCACCAGGCTCCTCTATCCCTGAAATTGTCCAGGCACTAAAGATCAGCCTAAAATATATTTGCAGTGATAGGTCTCCTCTGAGATGGTGTGTGTCCACCAGGAGAATAAGCGCCTCAGATTATCAGTTATAGGGAGCGTAATTGAAAGAGGGCCCCAGATGTGGATCTCTGTAGGTCATCCCCAAGTTTGTGCCGAGGCCACACCTCCCACAGGCTGCTCTCAGCAAATGATTGAGCTCTCCTGGGATACCAAGGTAGGCCTTCCCAGATGGCACTAGTGGTAAAGAATCTGCCTGCCAATGCAGGAGACATAATGCCCATTCCCTCCTTGGGTAGGGAAGATCCCCTGGAGAAGGGCACAGCAACCCACTTCAGTATTCTTGCCTGGAGAATCCCTTGGACAGAGGAGCCTGGTGGGCTGCAGTCTAGAGGGTCGCATAGAATGGGATACCAGTGAAGTGATTTAGCACGGATCCCCAGGACATGTGGGACTCCTCTGACAGGTGACATTGGCTTGAAGTCCTTCCTATTCTTCCCCACCCCTACCTCTCATGGCTCTGCTAAACTTCTCTTAGAAGTTACTGCAGAGTAAGACACGGCATCCAGCCTTCCTCCCTCCCTTCTATCCCCTCTTTCTCCATTCTGGCAGACCTGCCTCAAGGTTTGACTGCCTTCCCCATTTTCTCTTATAGGTGGGTCTCTAATAAATTTCTTAACTGTTTCATTCTGTCTTGATGTCTACTTCTTGAAAGTTCTGACTGAAAATGTCTGTGTTATGGTGGAGGGCAGATGGAAGGAGTCAGAAAGATGCCCAGCTTACAACCATACCCACCTCGCAGGCCCATCTCTGCTCGACACTCACGGGTTTAAAGAATTCTGAGGCTTCAGACACCTTGACAGTATTATAAAACATTCACTAGGCCCTCTCATGCACCTTTTTATAATAAATCTGTAGCAGAAAGCACAGAAAAGCTGTAGCTGTAGTTCTTATGCTGTTTAGGATATTGAATTAGAGCTAAACTTCCACCCGCTTTAAATCTTGCCTAATTTTTTCAAGCCTATGTCAGCTTCTGTAGTTGTAGTGTGTGTGTGTGTGTGTGTGTGTGTGTGTGTGTGTGTGTGTGTGTATGTGTATGCTATAGCATAAATCTAAATCTGGCTTACATGTACCTCTAGATTTTTTTCCTTAAAAGATAAGCCCATTAATAACTTCAACACTTAGAAGAAGAATCAAAGTAAATGTAAGGGCTTAGTGATCTCTGGGAATATGTAATGGAGAAACCTAGGGATATTTTGTTTTTGAAGCAATAGATTTGTCATTGAAATTTGATTTTAAGAAGATAACATTATTCCCCTCTGAGAATAAAATTTAAAGGGCCCCTCATAGGATGAAGTTTGAAGGAGCTGATTATGGCACACATACTATTAAGGGTAGCACTTGCTGAGGATTATTCATTACCGAGATATTTTAATATACACTCTTCTTTTTCCAAGTTGTAAGATGCAGCCTACAGAATCTAAAGACTTGATTTAATCCACTCAGAAGATTTGGGGCAGGTTAGAGTTAATCCTGTCAGAGACTATGGTCTAAAACAAAAATGTGAGAACTCTATCATTAAGAAAGAATCATGTATGCTTTAGTAAGAAAGGCTCTCTTTAAAAGGAGAATTGAGTGTATATAAAGTATTTCTGGCAAAATACCAAAACTGATTGCCTAGGAGGACTAGGACAGAGAACTGGGCTTGCTAGAAAATTTACTCTGCATCCCATACCCCCATTTTCTGTGTTTTTTTCAAAATTAAATCTTGTGAATAAATAAAAAATGTTCAAATAAACTGTAGGGCATGCAACAAAGAATATAATAGGGGTATAATTTTGGTGAGTTACAGTTATAAATGGAGGTCAGAAAAAATGAGTAAGTGACTGGACATCTTCGTGCTAATCTTTAGAAGAAAGAGTGTGACTATTGCAAGAGAAACCAAGGGACTTGCATGATATATTTTAAAAGACTTTTAATACAAATCATGGTTGTAATTCTATAACTCAGTCATTTGGTGTCTGCTGGTGATTCATAACTTACTGGATACTCTGGTTAAAATGTCAACATCACTTAGAATGAAAATGCAGAGGTATCAAAGAAAGAAATGCAATGTTTTAGGGAGATCAGCAGACCACCCTGTGACCAAGCTCTGCTAAATAAGCATGACCTCATAGTTGCTTTTTTTTTTTTTTGCAGAATCAGTCTCAGTATATGAGAGTGTGATTAATAGCATGCATTATGAAAGCTAATGCTCTGTATTTCTATTCCTGATTCTATAACCACAGACTTTAAAAAAATTGACATGATATATACAGGGATGAATTAAAAGGATGCTTACAGATTGAAAAGTTTTATTCAATGTGGTTCCATGTTTGTTTTCTTTCATCAGGTTCTAGAAATCTTGTTCATTTAAGAAATTTACAGCTAATCTTTTAAAAACCAAGAAAAGGATCTGAAAATTCAGCTGCGTTCTCTTTTGCTTTTCTATTTCCCATTGGAACTAAGCTGTAAATTGTATGATTCATAAAGCAGGATGCAATTCAACTGTTTCTCTCACCATCCTGGGATAGATCCAGTAGGGAAGGCCCTGAAAGTGGATTAGAAGATTATTTTAATAAATCTGTAACTCATTGACTTTAGCATACTTGCCCCTAAGTCTTACCTCTTTCTGTCTCTCCATTTTCTAGAGCATTTGTGAAATTAATGAGATGATAGATTATTGAGAAAGTGTTTTAAGTTCTTAGAGAAAAATATAATATGTGAAGTGAGTAGAATGGGAACCCCCTGAAAGATACACCCCCCAGAACCTTTGAATGAGACCTTATTTGCAAAAGAGGACTTTGCAAATGTAATTGAGTTAAAGATCTTGAGACCATTCTGGATTACCTTGTGGACTCCAAATCCAATGACAGGAGTCATATAGAAAACAGAAGAGGACAAGACACAGAGAAGACCATGTGAAGACGGAGGCAGAGATTGGAATGGTAGAGCCACGAGCTGCGGCTTCCCTGCTGGCACAGTGGTAAAGAATCTGCCTGCAATGCAGGAGATTCAGTCCCTAGGGCATCAAGCTCCCCTGGAGGAAGGCATGGCAACCCACCTCAGCACTCTTGCCTGGAGCCTGGCAGGGTGCAGTCCATAGGGTCACACAAGCACACAGAGTAGGATACTACTGATTTGACTAAGCAGCAGCAGCAGCAGCCACAGGCCAGGACTTCCCTGTAGCTCAGCTGGTTAAGAATCCACCTGCAATGCAGGAGACCCTGGTTCGCTTTCTGGGTTGGGAAGTTCCCCTGGAAAAGGGGTAGGCTACCCACTCTAGTATTCTTGGGCTTTCCTGGTGGCTCAGACGGTAAAGAATCTGCCTGTAATGCAGGAGACTTGGGTTGGGAAGATCCCCTGGAGGAGAGCATGGCAACCCACTCCAGTATTCTTGCCTGGAAAATGCCCATGGACAGAGGAGCCATGGCAGGATCGCATGGGGTTCATGGGATCACAAAGAGTCAGACACAACTGAGCCACTAAGCACAGCACAGCCACAAGCCAAGGAACACCTGGAGTCACCAGGAGCTGGGAGAGGCTGAGAAGGATTCTTCTCTACAGCTTTCAGAGAGAGTGTGGTTCCACCAAAACCTTTATTTCTGACTACTGGCCTCCAGAAAACTCTCTTATTTTAAGCCATCAAGTTTTTGATCATTTGTTATGGCAAACACAGGAAAGCAAATACCCTCTGATTCCACGTTATCATTGTTGTCTACCTATAGTAATATTATTAAGCTTGTGAGTATTATTTGAAAACGTATGAAGTTGGCATGGGGTATGACAGGTTTTCACGCGGTGGTGATTTTGCTGGTAAAAGACACTTGGCAACATCTCTGCTGTCATCGTGGTGGGAGGGGGCGCTACTTGCTTCTAGTGGGAGGAGCCAGGGATGCTGCAAAACATTCTGCAATATAGAGGACGGCCCCCATCCCCAAAAAGAATTATCCGGACCACCATGTCAATAGTGCAGAGACTGAGAAAGCCTAACGTATGAGAAAGCCTCACATTGTGAGAGTAAAACCTTAGCTCTGCCATGAATTTGTTAGACAATTTACCCCAGGCAATAAACCTCTTGGAGCTGTTTAGTTTTCTCATCTGTAAAACATGATGGCACTAACACCTGCCAGAGCATTATACAATCCCAAAGAGATAATGCTGGTCAAAGAATTTTATACTTTGCGTTCTTTAATAGTAATGGAGAGGCTTTCATTATTATCATCCCTATGTTTCTTTAGTGGAAGCAAAGGCAAACCTTTGACTTTTAATTAATACCATCAGGAAGTTCACCATCAATGGATGCACTGCGCCACAGGAGACTCCGTTTTGTATGTTTAAGATTATTATCTCAAATAGAATAGTTCTTGGAAATTTCATGGCTATTACTGTTTAGTGATGTTTTTCAGTGGCAAGGATACTCTGGAAGTATTCATAAAGTTTCTCTGGGGAGTGTATGCTTTATGTCAGATGAATAACAAAACTGAAGCCAAATCGAA
Source organism: Bos indicus x Bos taurus (assembly GCF_003369695.1). Taxonomy (NCBI): domain Eukaryota; kingdom Metazoa; phylum Chordata; class Mammalia; order Artiodactyla; family Bovidae; genus Bos; species Bos indicus x Bos taurus. The sequence goes on along the minus strand of NC_040080.1, from coordinate 113,438,138 downwards.
TATTGCACAGAATTTTAATGTGTAATAAAAATGTGTAATAAAATGTGTAATAAATAAATAATATGTGTAATGTGTAATAAAAGCAGAGACAGTGCTATGTAGCCTTTAAAGTGTTTTTGCTATAAGGGAAGCTTTATATTTTTTCTAATTATTATTAAATAGCCCTGTGAAGCTAGTTGGACAAGTGTTGTCTTTTTCGGACTCATGAGAAAACTGAAGACTGGAGGAGCACTGTGCTTGATCAGCAAATGGCAGCGCTATGCTTAGAGCTCAGATTTTCATCCTTATTCAGTGACAAAGTGTCTGCAAACACCAGCCCATTAGAATAGTGTGATAATAATGATCACTGAAGAGCAGTGGATCACAGGAAAAGTGCTCACGGGTTCACCTCATTGTATTATACTTTGCAAGTACTGTATTTTTTAAAAACTGAGGGCTTGGTTGAGCAAGTCTATTAGTGCCATATTTCCAAACAGCATTTGCTTACTTCCTGTCTCTGTGTCCCATTTCAGTAATCTTTGCAACATTTTAATCTTTCTCACAATTATTATATTTGTCATGGTGATCTGTGATCAGTCACTATTGTAACTATTTTGACATTTCCTAGCAATAAAGAATCTTTGAAATATATACTTTTTTTTAGTGTTAATACTATTACACAATAGACTATAGTGTACACATGACTTTTATATACACTTGAAAACCAAAATTGTGTAGCTCACTTTATTGTGATATTTGCTTTATTTCAGTGGTTTGGAACTGAACCTTCAACATCTGTGAGGTATGCCTGTGTTAATATGAGATTAAAAGGCAGGAAATTCTTTGGCAGACATTTTAGAAAGAAAGTGTTAGTCACAAGACAGAACATAATTAGAATTGTTTTGGAAGCAGGCTGGGAAAACTTGCATGATGCTCACAGTCCTGGACCTTCATCTTAGAACTTTTGTTGACCACCTTGTGGCTCATACGGTAAAGAATCTGCTTGCAATGCAGGAGACCTGGGTCTGATTCCAAGGTCAGGAAGATCCCCTGGAGAAGGAAGTGGCTACCCATTCCAATATTCTTGCTTGGAGAGTTCCATGGATGGAGGAGCCTGGAAGGCTACAGTCCATGGAGGCCCAAAGAGTCAGACATGAATGAGCGGCTAACGCTTTTACTTTCACTTAAGTGTAATGAAAGGTTTCCTAGACACTGTGGGGAGGACAGAGAGGAGAAGCAATAGGCATAATCTTTTGTTCAGAAGGGTTGTATACTAAGAAAAAAATAAATTGTTTAAATCAACTTATGCCAAAGGGTAATGTAATGTAGAGAAGGAATACATTTAAGGCAGTATTTTTAAAAAATAAGATTCAGAAAATGCTAGTACCTTGAGACAGTTCTTTAAAAAGTGAGGGTTTCTTCTGTGGTTGAACATGTTTAGAATAATGATGTTTCCATTGATTTTAAGATGAAATGTGTCTGTGTTTTCAATTTTAACATCTCTGAATTCAAGATGTATCTTACAAATGGTGTTGGCCAAGTAGCAGTTGTGGTATAGTCATTCTTGCCTACACGTGGGTGAACTTAATTATTACTCCTGGTACCAAACTGGAAAATGAAAACCTCTGGACCTTTAAGTCAATGTGCAAACCATTTGAATCCTTGACTGGTCTCTGAAACTTTCTTTGACATCTAATCCAAAACACGCCGGCATCAAAACTTCCAAAATAGGTATAAGTGGCTTGTCAGAATATTCTAGAGACAATATTGAAACATACTTAAACACTAGTACATCTAGCACTAGTCTCGTCAGTGCTTCTAGAAGTCACAGAGGGAAATATTATATGGAAAGATGACAGTGAAAATCAGTTGAAAAGTGATTCAGAAGAGTCAGACAATGTGAAGACATTTTGTTAATGCTGTAATAGATGTTCTTTACTTATATGTTCCTTTTTATATATGTAGGTGTGTGATTAAAGTTAGGTATATCTACAAGAGCTCAGTCCGTAAGTATCTAAAAAATCCGGTGACTCACAAAACACTGTGTCATACTAAATTTGTGCCATTATTTCCTCTTTAGTGGTACCTAAATTGATATGTCTTAACATTAGAATGCCATTTTAGATGATGAAATATGACACATTTCCGTTTTGGCCTATATAGGGGGATATATAATATACTGCCTATTGGCATGCAGATGCCAGTAATTAGCCTTTTAAAGACTCTAAGAAGTTTTAAAGGAGGTGGTTTAATTTTTGCATACAATTTATGATAACCCTTCCCTTTTCCTATGAAACTTAGTATGTTTAGGATTACTTAATTTAGTATTTTTCATACTGGAGTATAGCTTCCCTGGTGGCTCACACAGTGAAGAATCCACCTGCAATGCGGGAGACCTGGGTTCGATCCCTGGGTTGGGAAGATCCCTTGGAGGAGGGCATGGCAACCCACTCCAGTATTCTTGCCTGGAGAATCCCATGGACAGAGGAGCCTGGTGGGTTACGGTTCACGGGTCTCAGAGTCAGACATGACCGGGTGACTAAGCACGTACATACACGTGTAGCAGATTAACAAGGCTGCGATAGTTTCAGGTGGGCAGCAGGGGCTGATGGCTGTACAGGCACACATTGTCCCCCACGCTCCTCTCCTGTCCAGGCTGCCACACAACATTCAGCAGAGTTATCCATAACACAGTTTTCAAAATTCTTTATTGAAGGACAATTGCTTTACAATATTGTACTGGTTTCTGCCATACATCAGTATGAAGCAGCCATAGGTACACATATGTTCCCTCCCCCTTGAACCTCCCTCCCATCTCCCACCAAATCCTACCCCTCTAGGTTGTCCCAGAGCACTGGGCTGAGCTCTCTGCATAACACAGTTTTGAGACAGACGGGCAATATAGGCCAATCTTTACTTTTTGAGATAAGTGTTGCCTTCTTTAATTAAGATGGATTATTGTTATTACCTCTAAAGGTAGTTTATACAGTCAACCAACACTACTTGTCTCCACTTATTATGGATCAAGCTCATAATAAGTTAGCTGTTTCAAATAAGTTCTTGGGAATTACTTTAATTAGATTATTAAGATTTGATTGAAATAAAAAAAAAGTGTATTAGAGTAGCAATAGCACTTGAGATGGTTCATTTTATACGTCAACTTGACTGGCCTGTGGAGTACTCAGATATTTGGTCAGACGTTGTTCTGGGTGTGTCTGAGAGTGTTTTTGAATGTCTAACTTTTGGGTTGGTAGAATGAGTATAGCAGCTTTCCTTCCCTACCATGCTTGGCCCTCCTCCAGCCGTTGAAATCTTGAATAGAATGAAGAGGCTGACCCTCCTGCTGGTAAGAGGGAACTGCTCCTGCCTTACTGCTTGAGCTGGTACATCAGTCTTTTTTTTTTTTAATTTTATTTTATTTTTAAAATTTGCAATATTGTATTGGTTTTGCCATACACAATATTGTAAAATTTAAAAATAAAATTAAAAAAAAAAAAAAAAGACTGATGTACCAGCTCAAGCAGTAAGGCAGGAGCAGTTCCCTCTTTTTCCTGATTTTGGACCTGACCTGAATCATTGCCGCCTCTTGGGTCTCAGTATGCAGGCTTTTCGGACTGGCTGGATCTAAACCATTGGTTCTCCTAGGTCTCCAGCTGCTAATTGAAGATCTTGGGCTTCTCAGGCCCTATAATTGAGTGAACCAATTCCTTATAATAAATCAATGTCTTCCTCCCTCTCTCATCTGTATATAGGATAAAGGGTTCTAATTCTCTGTGGAACCCTAACTAATACAGCACCCAACCTTGATAAGTGTTTTTAGACTTGAAGCATGGCCCTTAACCATCGGCGCTGACATCAGTTGGGAGCTTATTAGAAATGCTGAATCTCAGCCCTCAGGCCTCAGTTCAGACCTACTGAGTCAGAATCTGCATTTTAATAAGATCTCTAGGTGATCTGTATGCACATTAAATCTGAGAAGCACTTCTTTAAAGTATTTTGAAGTCTTTGCCTATAATTTGTGTTGCTGAAGAAGAATACAAAGGAACTTTATAATTATTTGACATTAATACTTCAGAAAAGACATAACAGGGAGATTGTAACAAAGGGTTTTTTCTTTTCAGACATTGCATAACATTTGATGAATAATTATGTAATGATGAGAAGAAAAACTTTTCCTTGAAATTTGTATTCCTAGAAAATTTCTAGATTTATCAGTTTCTAAATAGTAATATACCACAACTGACATCTGCTTATCCTTAAGCATTAAACAGAAGATTTCTGAAATTAATTTTACAGATAAACATTATGGATATCAATCTAACACCTTCAAACATTTTAATATTTATTAGAGTGGATTTCACAACCAATAAATTATGGCTAGTAGTAACAACCAAATACTATCTTGGATTTTTGAATGCTAAGATTAACATTTACATAGCACTTTATAATTTTCTAAGTAGTTTCATGTTCATCAATAGCTCGTGAGATTGTTTCAATAAGCTTATAAGAAATAGCTATAGGGTATTTCTTCTGAAATACTTTTACAATTATTCGCTTGTATTTTCACCTTTTACAAGTCAGAGAAGTCAGCATGAATTTAAATTTAATGTATGTGTATTGACACTGCTCAAATAATTTTATTATTTTCAGTTATTTTTAGTTTTATTGCCCAACCAAGGCAAGATTGGTTTGTGGTTGTTGATGACTGAATTTTGCTCTGCTTTCTCTTTGATGTGGCAGTGAAATCAATAGCAGTTTCTTTTCTTCTGTTCAGCCCACTTACCTCCTTTCATATGTAATAGGGAAATACTCATGTGTGATTCATTGGACAGTATCTGCTTCTTATTTCTGGGGAAGTAACTTGGTAATCATCACCCGAAAGTGGCTAGCTGTTCGGCAGGAGATGAAGTTGCTATTGTATCTGCCTGTCTAGGATTTAATTGTAAGAGAAAATGATATCCTATCACACTGAAATTTTAACTTACCCAAGGGACATTTAGGCATGGGAGGTTAACTGAGGGATGTCAAGGGAACAGCTGCTGCATCTGAGACTGCTTCTCAATTCTAGAGAACTGGGTTGCTGGTGCTTAGAGGAATGATGAAGACTAGAAGGAACATGTCTTTTGGTTTAGATAGACAGTAATACTCTGAACACAGGGAACAAACTGCCAGTTTAGAATATTGCCTTACAACACTTAGTATTTGGAAGAGTTCAGTAATGCAAAAAATGATGAAATTGCTTTTTGGTAGTTATTCAACTTCACGGATACATTTATATAATTTTTAGAATACATCAATGTCTAATGAGGCAAAATGATTTGAGAGAAGCAGGGATATCATTGCTATGAGATAAAACTTTCAAATTTTTTATTATAATAAGCTATATGAGCAATATCTAGTTGATTTTTATGGAAGGTTTTCAATTCCCTGGTGGATATTTTGATATAATTTATAAATGTAAGATCAGGTCAATAATTAGGCTGATTACTCAAAATTTCAAGGGTATAGTGGATGAAAACCCATAAAAGCAAAGGGCAGGGAGACAAGGAGAGCTGATATAGAAACAGACTCACTCTGTGTATAATTAAGCAAAATGATTTCTTTGATAGGGAATATAGAATGACTGATTACTGCTAATAATGATAAAACTGCACTTTTTAACATTTACCATTGCAGTCACTTAGCTTCTATCACAACCCCTTCCAATTTCTCTCCCTATAGGTTTCTCTGTCCCTGCTTGCAAGCAAGTAGAGATAGCCAGAGATTCTAGCTTGAGGCTCCTCATCCCTGGAGTCACCAGTTCTGTTCTGTCCCTGCCACCATTCTCCGTCTCAACATCCAGGGACACAATAAACCTTCTCTTCTTAAACATCTCCTGTAAGTGAAAGCACCCGGTACATAGCTGGCACGTAAACATTTCTACCTTTTCCTCTGTATAAAGTCCAAGGATTTGTTTTTAGGCTCTCTGTGTCCTCTGATCTCTCCGTGACATTTAATACTGTGGACTTCCATCTCATTGAATTTCTCTTTAGGTTTTTCATGTTATCACTCCTTACAACTTCGGTGTTACCCTGGTATTCATTTCCATTTCCAAGTCAACAATACAGGACTGTCTTTTTGAGCATACGGGCATACCTTATTTCACTGTGATTTGCTTTACTGTGCTTCCCAGATTTTTGTTTCTGACAACTTGAAGGTTTGTGGCAACTGTGCAGTGAGCGATTTTTATTGCCCACTTTGTGTCTCTGGGCCTCAATTTGGTAATTCTTGGGCTGCTTCAAGCTTTTAAAGTATTACTATATTTGTTATGGTCATCTGTGGTCTTTGATGTTCCTACTGCAAAAAGATTACAGCTTGTTGAAGGCTAAGGTGATGGTTAGTTTTTTTTTAGCAATAGAGTGTTCTTTAATTGAGAACACATGTGATATCATAATGCATGATATCATGCATTACATTTTAAAAATAATACTCTTGCACATATAAGAGACTACAGTGTAAACATAACTTTATATGCACTGGGAAACAGAAATATTCATGTGACTTGCTTTATTGTGATATTTGCTTTATGGTGAATCTGCAGTATCTCTGTGGTACCTGTATTTTCTTTGATTTCTTTGATGACACATCTTTTTCACCCCACTCTTTATTTACCCTTAATGAGCTGATCCATGAGGTTATAATCCTCTGAGAAGTAAAAGACTCAACTTTGTACATTGACTTCTAATTTTTGGTCATGCTCTATTTTTTAAAATTTCGAATTGTCCATTAATAATCATTTATAGTTGAATGTTCTACTCTTAAAAAGCACAAAACCAATATTTCTCAATGTGAATGAGTCATTTTTATCTTAAAGCAGCAGCTGCTGGTGCTGCTAAGTTGCTTCAGTCGTGTCCGACTCTGTGCGACCCCATAGACAGCAGCCCACCAGGCTCCCCTGACCCTGGGATTCTCCAGGCAAGAACACTGGAGTGGGTTGCCATTTCCTTCTTCAGTTCATGAAAGTGAAAAGTGAAAGTGAAGTCGCTCAGTCGTGTCCGACTCTTAGCGACCCCATGGACTGCAGCCCACCAGGCTCCTCCACCCATGGGATTTTCCAGGCAAGAGTACTGGAGTAGGGTGCCATCGCCTTCTCCAAAAGCAGCTACATTTGCTTAACTTCTACTTCTTCATTGTATCAGTACTATTTTCTTCTTCTCATTTTCATCACTCAGCCTTAAAATTTTGTATCACACTTGACTTTATTTTTTTCTGTCCATATTTTATTTTTTGGTCTAATAAAAAGTCCAATCAGTCTCTAGGTTCAATAAAGTGGGGTTTTTTAGTCAATTATTCCTTTAAAGTTTTTAAATTTATTTTTTACTGAAACATAGTAGATACATGTTACAGGTGTACAGACAGGGATTCACAATGTTTAAAGGCTGTACTCCATTTACAGTTATTATAAAATATTTGCTACATTCTCTATGTTGTATAATATATCCTTTTAGTTATTTTGTACATAATAGTTTGCACCTCTTTTTCCCGCACCCATGCTGTCCCTCCCTGCTTCCCTCTCCCAGCTGGTAACTTAGTTTGCTCTATGTATCTGTGAGTCTGCTTCTTTGTTGTTATAGCCAGTAGCTGTAGTTTTTAGATTCCACATGTGATACCATAAATTGTTTGTCTTTCTCTGACTTATTTCACGTAGCATAATCCAGTAAAGTTTTTCTTGGGAAATGGCTCTACTTGGTATTCAAACATTTCCATCCCCAACTCCAACGTTAATACCTTCTCCCCCAGGTCTTTGTTAAATCACAATGACACCCACTTGGCAAATAGACACATTCCAATTTTATTAATCTGTTCATAGCAGAATATCCTGTCAGAGTTTACCTTTTTAAAAAATGTATTTTGCACTATTTCTTCTTGCAAAATGTGTAGTTTTATTACATAAAAAAGGAGAAAATAAAAATAGTAATGTTCGCACCGTCTTTCTCTGAAATTTTTAAAGCTTTTTAAAAAAGAGCTTAAAAGAGCTTTTCTAGTTATTTTAAAAATTCTTTTCCAGTTTTACTGAGAAATAATTGACATGCATCACTGTCTAAGTTTAAGGCATACAGTATGATGGTTTGATTTACATATATTGTGAGTGATTACCACAATAGCTTCAGCTAACCTTTATCTTCTTGTATAGCTATAACAAAAGGAAAAGAAAGAAAAAGAGAGTAAAAGAAAATAATTTTTCTCCTCGTGATAAGAACGCTCAGATTAACTCTCTTAACAACTTTGCGGTGTATTACACATCAGCCACAGTCGTCATGCTGAACATTGCATCCCTAGGACTTATTTATCTTATAACTTAAAAAGAATCTCTCTAAATAGAGGTGCCATAATTTGGTTTTGGAATCATAAGAGGTATCATCCACCTTTATCTTCCTCCAAACGTATAAGAATTCCTCAATAGCAAAGTAAATTATCTTTGAGTCACGGAGTATTACCTTCTCAGAAGAGTAACACATTGTGTTTGCAGACTATAAGACGACAAGGGGTCCAACACCCTGGAGAGGGAAGCTGTGGTTGCCCGACACTGAACCAGTCCATAACCATCTTGTCAACCAAAACATTCACAGTGAAGACCTGTAAGTGTTGCCAGCTCAAGTGAGAGACACGCTTGCTCTTGTCTATACTGAAGAAGTGGGTTCCTGCTTCCTTGCAGAATGACAGTGGCCTGAGCCTGGATCTGGATTTTTAAGTCCTTATTTCCATGGTGGATTGGCAGTGACTCTGGAATTTTTCAGAACACAGCTTCAACAGGGCCAAACACATAGCAGAAAGAAGTGGTGCACAGATGACAGCGTTCTTCCTGATTGAATATGTGGGTGGGGCTCTGTGAACACTGGAGGTTTTGGTTGATGGAGGGACGGTTCTAAAGAAGAAGGTACGTGCCTGTCTACTAATAAAGAAATTAGGGGCTCAAGATAGTATTTGGGGGAGTGAGATTTCACAGTCTCTCCATTCTGAGTTTTTAGGGCATTTTATACCAAAGACTGCAGGGAGAAGGCAATGGCACCCCACTCAACTGAGGGACTTCACTTTCACTTTTACGCATTGGAGAAGGAAATGGCAACCCACTCCAGTGTTCTTGCCTGGAGAATCCCAGGGACAGGGGAGCCTGGTGGGCTGCCGTCTATGGGGTGTCACAGAGTTGGACACAACTGATGTGATTTAGCAGTAGCAGCAGCAGCAGCATACCAGGACTGCAAGGAGATCCAACCAGTCCATTCTAAAGGATATCAGCCTTGGGTGTTCTTTGGAAGGAATGATGCTAAAGCTGAAACTCCAGTACTTTGGCCACCTCATGCGAAGAGTTGACTCATTGGAAAAGACTCTGATGGTGGGAGGGACTGGGGGCAGGAGGAAAAGGGGACGACAGGATGAGATGGCTGGATGGCATCACCAACTCGATGGACGTGAGTCTGAGTGAACTCCGGGAGTTGGTGATGGACAGGGAGGCCTGGCATGCTGGAATTCATGGGGTCGCAAAGAGTCGGACATGACTGAGCGACTGAACCAGTTTCACGTGCAATCACACTGTAATTTATAGGGTAACAGAGGTTTGTTCAGGAGAGTCTTAGTTTACATCTGTTGTTGTGGTGTGGTTTTAAGGAATTTTCACTTTTTACCTAACTTTTACCTAGGATAAAAGTTATCCTACTTTGAAAAGTATATTGTTAACCTCTCTATAATCTTCCAATTCTGGGGCTTAGGGTTGAGGAGGGCCTTTTACTTTCCTTAAAGAATCTAGATCTTGGGACTTTGGTCCTCAGACAAAAATTTTGCATCTTTAGAATCTATTTGCCCAAAAAGAATCTACTTGGTCAACAGATAACTAGTTCACCAACAAGAATCTACTTAACCAACAAGCTTCCTTATAAGGACCAGGAGGCTGCCTCACCTGCCCATTTTTACGAAAAGCAGAGGAGGACAGGTTTTTAGATTCATTGCCATACCCTACCTTCCCAACCCTCCTGTGGGTAGGATATGCAGACTCTGCTCTGGTATGTTTATTCCACAAGAACAAGGAGTACAAGATAGTTCTCTAGTGAAAGGGCAGCAAGGCCAGTTCATGCATTTTTTTTTTTTTTTAATTATTTGGCTTCGTTGAGTCTTAGTTGCAGCATGCAGGCTTCTCACTGCATCATGAGGGATCTTCCCTTGTGGTACCCAGGCTCTCCAGTTGTTGTGGCTCATAGGCTCGGTAGTTGTGGTGTGCGAGCTTGCCCTGTGACATGTGGGATGCGGGATCTTAGTTCCCCAACCAGGAATCAAACCTGCATTGCAAGGCAGATTACTGACTACTGGACCACCACTAAAGTCCCCCAATTCATGCTTTCAAGGAACAGAATTTAGAGCCACTAGCAAGACACAGCTCAATGAATCACAAGCTCTAACCAACTGGATTCACTTCTCTCTCCTTTGGGTACATGTACAAATGTTACCTTTAGCCCTTTTTCCTTATGGAAGAAAAGAACTTGCATGGACAATTGTCATAATACATGGTATGTCTTCTTCAAGCTATGTTTTCCTAATTGATGTCATGGTTCTCCTTATGTGGATGTATGCTAAGTCATTTCAGTCGTGTCCGACTCTGTGATCCTGTGGACTATAGCCCGCCAGGCTCCTCTGTCCATGGGATTCTCCAGGCAAGAATACTGGAGTAGGTTGCCATGCCCTCCTCCAGGGGATCTTCCTGATCCAGGAATCAAACCCATGTCTCTTTTGTCTCCTGCATTGGCAGTCGAATTCTTTACCACTAACACTATCTGGGAAGCCCGGTTCTCCTTATAGCTGTTTTCTAATACTTTCTATACTTGATCACTGCAAACAGAAAAATGAATTAAGTTGAACTTTGGGGCCCTTCACTGATTCTGTTCATCTCTATCATCTTAGCTATTTTGTTCTTTCAGTTCAAGGACACATCTTCCATAATAGTCTCAAATTTAAAGGGCATATGGTTGATTTTGAGAAGGAATGGAATGAAAATGAAGATTCTGATCACCAGATCTGAGTTGAGGGCTGAGATTCTGTATCTGTAACCAACTTCCAGTGATGCATTTATCACTGGTCCTTTGGATCACATATTAAGTATTCAAGGCTCTGTAAGGCCTCATTAAAAGTCACTAGCTCAATTTAACCCCATTTCCTCAGACATTCAAATTAAAAAGGGCTGGAAAATTGTCATTGATTGTTCTTAATGACAAATTACTCATTTGAAATGTATATTCTCTTATATAACTGTTTAAATGCTTCATTCTCATAAGCTGTAATCCCAGGTAAATGGAAAGCTTCTTTAGTACAGGAATGGTTCCTTACAGCTTTTGTATAATCTCTTATAGTGAGGTTACTCTGTCCTATGCCTAGTAGGTCTACACTAAATTTGCTGATTAATTATTCTTAAGGGATTGCTACTTACCATTTTATCATGTGAGAACTCATGAGGTACATTTAAATTTACAATTTGGCAACAAATAATTGTTTTAGGTAAAATTATAAAATACACTAAAGTGAGGAAATCTGAGTATTCTGAATAAAATGCTATATTTGAATTATTAAATTACAATGCTAAAGTAGGAAGTAAAGGTCTTTGCTATTTTGAAGATAATATAGATCTGAATGAGACTTTATAAACTGGGTTAGGGAAAACATGTATTATTGTTTTATTGCTTTGATTACAATATACATGTGTTCTGGAAAACTCACAGTCACAAAATAACAGGTTATAATCCTGACAATTACTTCCAAACTTAGTTTTTAATTGATTTGTTGGATACAGATATTATCAACTTGTATGGGTAGAACAATCCTTGCAGAGAGTTCCTATTAAAAAGTTTTGAAGGATTTAAAAGTTAGACAATCTATAGAAATAACATGCTCTAAACTCTCTTCTTTTGCGAACTTTGAAACAGAGTTGGAAAACTCCCACAGACAGCAGGATATAATAGTCTGTAGAAATGACGGTGAAAATTTGGGGGAAAAAGTAATAACATGATCATAAATCCTGAGTACGGATTTTGGATCTCCACTTTCAAATGATTATATTGATTGAGTCATCTCTTAAAACTCCCAAAGGAAGTCAGATGCTCCTGAGTAAATTTTATGGATGTGTGTGTTTCAAAATACGAGCTCTGCTATGGTTTGCACTTGCCTTCAATGGAACAAATCTGTGTCTTCAATCACTTTAACACTTCCTCATGAAAATCTCATCATTTCTTAGAGATCTCAGAGTTCAGGAAATAAATTGGAAGGACCAGATACTTTCTCATCATCTGTGCATGATTCTCTATGAGCTTTTTGTTCAGTTTTGCTTCAGTGTTTAAATTAATGAGATAATCTTTGGGCATGTGTTCTTATGACTAGCATTCAGATGATATTTCTCCACTCACACCCTGCTGCTGCTGCTAAGTCGCTTCAGTCGTGTCCGACTCTGTGCGACCCCAGAGACGGCAGCCCACCAGGCTCTGTCATCCCTGGGATTCTCCAGGCAAGAACACTGGAGTGGGTTGCCATTTCCTTCTCCGATGCCTGAAAGTGAAAAGTGAAAGTGAAGTCGCTCAGTTGTGTCCGCCTCTTAGCGACTCCATGGACTGCAGCCCACCAGGCTCCTCCATCCATGGGATTTTCCAGGCAAGAGTACTGGAGTGGGGTGCCATCGCCTTCTCCGACTCACACCCTATTTGGCAGTATTAACAAGAAAGAAATGGTTCTTATCTGGGTGTTTTTAAAGATATTAGTGCAATTTTTATGTAAAGGAAATTATCATTTATCTTCACCAGCCGCAGCATCTGTCATTCTAACCGGATACTGTGTATTGCGAAGAGGGGGAGACGTAAATAGATTTTGATTCTCAGGTGGATTAATGATAACTGGTATCAATACAGAACAAACACAGTTGTTGACAGAAGTAGTAAGTGTTGCCCTTTCAGGTAAGGCTCCTGATTAAGCTGGAAATAAAAAAGGCTTCATAACACTCATGACTTCAACAAGTTTATAAATTACCAGGAAAACCTCACTAGTTTGCAAAACATCAAGGAGACAGACATTAGCATTTCATATCTGCTCTGCTGTGACAGTTATTACAGGACGTGAGATACGCCTCCACCTTCCATATCATGTGATTCAGGTCCTATCCATCCTTTCAGCTTCTCAAAATGCAGACTGTGACTAGAATCAAGTGTTTACACAGAAGAGTTATACAGTGAATAAAACGTGGTTTCAAAATGAAGTATCTTGGCTTGTCATAAACAGTGTTGGGGTTCTTGTTAAGCTAAATAAGACATTCCTTTTAAGAAATAGGAAAGGTTTGAGAATTTTGCTTAAGACTTTTTCGAGAGTAGGAAATCAAAGCCCATGCTTTTGATACTATTTAGGTGCTAATAAGGAAAGGTCTGTCTAGTCAAGGCTATGGTTTTTCCAGTGGTCATGTATGGATGTGAGAGTTGGACTATAAAGAAAGCTGAGTGTGGAAGAATTGATGATTTTGAACTGTGGTGTTGGAGAAGACTCTTGAGAGTCCATTGGACTGCAAGGATATCCAACCAGTCCATCCTAAAGGAGATCAGCCCTGGGTGTTCATTGGGAGGACTGATGTTGAAGTTGAAATTCCAATACTTTGCCCACCTGTTGCGAAGAGCTGACTCATTTGAAAAGACCCTGATTCTGGGAAAGATTGAGGTCAGGAGGAGAAGGGGACGACAGAGGATGAGATGGTTGGATGGCATCACCGATTCAATGGACACGAGTTTGGGTAGAATCCGGCAGTTGTTGATGGACAGGGAGGCACGGCATGCCTCCATGGGGTCACAAGGAGTCGGACACGACTGAGTGACTGAACTGAAGGAAGCTTTTAAATAGTAGATGTTAATGAAACATAAATTGGAAATATGCTAGCTCATTTTCATCAAACATGTAGACTGAACCCTTACATGTAATGTATTAGGAACTCTGAGTTTTAAGTTTTCCATGCAGTAAATCAGATTTACAGTGTAGGTTCAAACACATTTTTATCTATTTATTATATATACATCTATATATATATATATATATATTACATAAATGTACTATGTAGCTTGAGTATTTGGGGATTGCATGAAGTGAGAAGTAGCTTTGGATTGCATGAAATTATGGGGGAAAAGGCTGTCTTCAAGCAATTTTTAAATAGTTATTTTGCCTCAGGCTTATATCTGCTATTCATCCATTATCCACATAATTTGTAATAAGTTAACTTTTCTATGTTTGAATTCCCAACAGCTATGGTTAGGTGGGCATTCTGTGAATGGAATAAGCAAATCAATAAAGTGGTCTATACTGGTGTTTTAGTCTCTAAAGGCAGCTTGCTAAAAACATTAGAAGAAACCAATAATCCATTAATGGAAATTAATGAAATTCCTCCCCAAACTGGCCCTTGTCAATCCCTTGGTAGGAGAAAATGGTATACTCCTAGCACCGGGCTTGATGTAATATAAATGAGTAAACTTCCACTAATACCTACCCGCCTCCAGTTACTGTAAGAGTTCAGGACTGTACTCTTGCCCGCCTGTTCCATATAACTTCCAGTTAGCACTTGCAACTTTGGATGCGTAGAAAACACAGGATTTCCCTTAGGGGAGCCAAATTTTACAAAGATCTATTGCTTTGAGGAACAAAATTCTCTCTCCTATATGTCTGAACTCTTCACATATTCAGTGTAGACTCTCTACAGGGATGAATAACTAAGAGGGGATCCTAGCTTTCTGTTTATGACTTATTTTTACTTTACTGAGTGTTCTGTGGAAGTGTGGTTTTGTGTTCACTGATGAGGACAATTGAATGTTCTCCCTATATATTGAGCTGCTGCTGCTGCTGCTAAGTCGCTTCAGTCGTGTCCGACTCTATGCGACCCCATAGACGGCAGCCCACCAGGCTCCCCCGTCCCTGGGATTCTCCAGGCAAGAACACTGGAGTGGGTTGCCATTTCCTTCTCCAATGCATGAAAGTGAGAAGGGAAAGTGAAGTCGCTCAGTTGTGTCTGACTCTTTAGTGACCCCATGGACTGCAGCCCACCAGGCTCCTCTGTCCATGGGATTTTCCAGGCAAGAGTACTGGAGTGGGGTGTCATTGCCTTCCCCGATATATTGAGCTACTCAAATAGAAATTTCCTTACCTGATTCTTTATTTCTGAAAGAAAAGAACATTCTCCTTGTGTTCTCCTACCAAATACATCTTGAATTTTTATTTGTGTTGTCAGTGTGTGGCCAGAAGTGATTAAGTTTTCCTAACTTTTTCTCTATATCTTCTGGCATGTAGGAAAACAATCACTCTCTCTTCCATTTTATTTTCACACTAACTTGTCTTCCATTTTTGCCTGTCCCCGCCCCCCTCCCGCCAAATTAAGGAATCTATGCATCAGGGTGGACCAAATACTGGAAATCAAAATCTTATCTCCTCCTCATCACTTAGAAAATTAGGATTGTTCTAACAGAAACAGGGAAGTTGCTTTGAAGAAACTGAATATACAGGGCTTATTTTGATCCCATTTTAGTTGGTTATTTGTAGGAATATGTGTCTGCTGGGGAACTCTAAGTCATAAAGCTTAAGATAGGTGCTGACTTCTTATTTAATGATCTGGGTGTGATTCAGGGTTTGGGATTGCTTTTTTGTAAGAATTTTTAAGGAAACTTTAGCATGGGTCACTGGGGTCAGCATCCATGAAGATTTAGCATATGGAAGGACATTTTTGTGGGTTAAAAGTTCATGGAAACAACAGGTAAGATGATTTAATGATAGGAAAATATATGAATAATCTGGACATATCATGGTTTCAAGGGTTATGTTCACTTTACATTGTCTGCTAAGTTGCTTCAGTTGTGTCTGACTCTTTGAGACCCTATGGACTATAACCCAACAGGTTCCTTTGTCCATGGGATTTTCCAGGCAAGAAAACTGGAGTGAGTTGCCATTTCCTTCTTCAGGGGATCTTCCTGACCCAGGGATCAAACCCAGGTCTCTTATAGCTCCTGCATTGGCAAGCAGGTTCTTTACCACTAGTGCCACCTGGGAAGCAAGGTTTAGAATTCTACTCTTAGTTTGGAATACAGAAAAGTATAAATGTACTGGTCCTGGTGTTGTAGTGGGTACCTCTGAGGGGCTCACTCAACTGCTTGTAGCTCTTAAATCTGACCGTACTGAAGGTTCTCGGGGCTGTGGCTCTCCTGATCAACCATAAGGGTTGTCATGAGGCCTCTGGGAGAGAGAGAAATGTGATTGAGTGTTGATGAGCCAGGAAATGCAGGCCTCACAGCTGGTCAGTCTTGCTCATTGTCTTCTAGGTAACCAAGGCTATAAACAAGAAGGAACAGGAATGGCTTGGAAATCAATTTGCAGAATATTCAAAGGTCACCATGGTACAGACTAGCGTTCTGATTACTTGCAAGATATGATGTGCTAAAATGTGTTTGCCTCATCTCTAATGACAGTAATAGTCCTATGAGGGGGAACACGTTGCCAATCTCCTAATGGTGTTTAGAAGAGACTAAGAATCTATTTTCAGCATCCTCATTGTAAACTCTTTTTGTATTGTTCCTTTGAGTCGCTTACTTTGCAGAAATTTCATTAATCTCTTCTTTTTTAATTACACTTTTTGTTTTGAAAAAGTTGCAAATCTGCAGAGAAGTTATACGTCTACTACAAATTACTTAGATTCACCTACATACACCTTTCATTAATGTTCATCACATTTGTATTCTTTCTCTGTATATAAAACATAAGTCTTAAACTTTTTTAAAATTGAAGTATTGTTGTAGTTGATTTAAAATATTGTGCTAATTTCAGATGTATGACATGGTGACTCAGATATATGTATATATGCATATATATATTTCTTTTCAGACTCTTCCCTTGTAGGGTATTATAAAATATTGAGTATAATTCCCTGTGCTATACAGTAGGTCCTTGCTGGTTATCTATTTTATATATAGTAGTATGTATATGTTAATCCCATCCTCCTAAATGATCATATTCTTATTCTTATATAAAGATAAGATATTCATATTCTTATATAAGAATAAGAAACATTTTTATTCTTACATAAGCACTTATTATTATTTTTATAGCTGTTTCAGTGTCACGTCAGCTGAAATCTCCTAAGAACAGGGATATTCTCTTATGTAACCTCACAGCTACTTTCAAATTCAGGTAGTAATCTATTTTTAACAGTCCTCTGATTTGAAAATTTAGCTTTTTATTGTTTTTCCCAAAGAGATCTACTCCCTAATGAAACATCCCAGCTGTTTCTCTGAAACTGACAGTCTCCCAATGAAGGTTGTCTTGCCATTCACAGCAACTGCCTTCCCAACTATTCTTACATGCCCTTTCTTTTCATCATCTTTTTACTTTTTGTTCCCTTACATTTCCCTCCCTCCCAAATGATATTTCTAAAGGCCACTTCCTGCTGTTCATCTAGGCAACTTAGTTACATTTCTCAGAGCTGCATTGCTTATTTAAGTATATATGCCTTAAAAAAAAGAAATCTAGGTGACATTTTGCTGTGTGGTGGAGACTCTTATTTCCTCCAGCCTTGATAGGAGGAAACTTCATTCAAACTTTAAGACCTTTGGAGAGTAAGTGGTTCAGTGGCCCATGTAGTAATTAACAATGTGGCTATTTGAAAGAGCACAGGCAAACACAGGCTGGTAGCTCACTCTTAGAAAGGCTTTTCTCTTGTCAGTAACTCAGCACCCGAGGTTTCGGCAGGCATCTGGGAGCTCTTTCAGGATCTTCTCCCTGGAGCTCTCATCTGTTAAAGCAGAGAAATGCCATTGATCCTAAAGTAGTCTTAGAAAGAAAATGCAGTTTAGCAGTCTATTTCGGAAATTTTCAAAAGCAATTGCCAAGCAGAAGCAGGGTCTCATACTATTAAAAAATAAAAAAATAAAAAGCTTATCCCCAAAAGATCCTCCCTCAAGGATCCAGGTTAGTAGCTTGAAATCAATTCAAGCAGCTCAAAGGATGAAAGGAGATTTCACGGTCTGGGGTGTCTTCTTTTGAGTGCTCTGGTTGGGGGTTTTCTTTGGCTGCCTGACTAGAGGCAAAGATTAGTGACACAGTGCTCGCTTTCAGTGACCTGCACTTCTATGCTTTTCCCTGGAAAGCAGCCCAGGCTGTGGGAATGGGGGTTCTTTTAACGCTGTGGATTAGGATGGACCAAGTTTATACAGCTACATTTACACCAAGGCACTAAGAAGTTTCTTTTTTTTTTTGCTTTTTGAGAATGAACAGGTTTTTCTTTCTTCTTCAAGCAATTACAGGAAGAAGAGTAGCCTCTTTGGGAAGGCAAATCGGCTCATATGTGTAGCCAGAGAGGGCAAACTTTTCACCAGCAGTTTTCTTATGCCCTGGACCTGGTGCTTTGGTTTGAGGAGATAGGGACTGTCTTTTCTTTCTTTTCGTTTTCCTGGGGTTTTTCTGCAATCCAATACAGGAACTTTTTCCAATCACATTCATTAACATGGTGCCCATAGCTTTTAGTGCTGAATGCCAAAGGTTTTTTCTGATCTGGTAATTCAAAGTAGGTTAAAAAGTATGTATTACATGATCTTCCTTACTTTTTTTTTTATTGATTCTTAGGGAATAAGTACAAGAATAATCATAATAAGCTTGATGGAGCCATACACATTGGTTTTATTTTGGGACAGATTCCTTTTGAAAACAAATCTCAGGATTATTAATGCTTAGTTACAGGGCTGGGGACATAATAGGACAGTGGTTCTCAAACTGTGATCCCTGATCCTACAACATCAGTATGACCTGGAAACTTGTTAGAACCACCATGGTAGGGATTCAATAGATGCTTACTGAAGGTAACGCTGAGTTCTTAATTCCAAGGGAGAATGATGGCATTTAATACCATGTTGTAAGGTATGTTGGTGCGTGCATGCATGCTCAACTGTCTTTAACTCTTTGTGACCCCCATGGACTCTATCTAGCCTGTCAGGCTCCACTATCCCTGGAATTCTCCAGGCAAGAATACTGGAGTGGGTTGCTTCTCCAGGGGGATCTTCCCAACTCAGGGATCGAACCCACATCTCCTGCATTGGCAGGTGGGTTCTTTACCACTGAGCCAGGAGGGAAGCCCAAGTTGTAAGGCAGTGGTCCCACACTTTAGTGCACATCAGAGTAACCAGGAGGACTTGTGGAAAGACCACGTTCTGGATCCCACCAGGAGCATTTCCGACTCGACAGATCTGGGGTGGGAGTGAGAGTCTGCATGTCCAGCAGGTTTCCAGGTGATGCCTCTGGTGCTGTTCTGAGGATTCTGTGTTGAGAACCGTTGGTATAAGACCATAATCCTCAAACAGAGCACAACATTAGACTCCCCTGGGGTTGCTTTTAGCTGCAGAAAGGACTGGGCCCCAGCTAAACCAAATCAGAGTCTCTACAGGTGGGTCTGGGCTTGGTGGCCTTTAACATTTCCCAGGGGATTCTAAGGAGTGGCCACGACTGGAGTCTGCTGCAGATCGTCTCAGACGTGGTCCTCAATCCTGCTTGTCCATTAGAATTACCTGGTGGGTTTCAGCACTTTTAATGCCTGGATACCAATCCTGGAGGTTCTGATACAATTGCTTCCAGATGCAGCATGGGCATTGAGTTATTTGAATGCTCCAGAAGTGACTTTACTATGCAGCTAACATGTGAACTACTGCCCTAAAGATACCTTCTAGCTGTAAGAATGTCATGATTTTAGCATAATCTTACATAAAGGACAACATTCATGGAAAACGAACATTCCTATAAAGAGGTACTAATTTATTCTGTCCTTGTATGGTTCCCAAATTTACACTCGTTTTATGAGCTCTGAGAGTTGGTTTATTTATAACACATTAGCTGAACTTTTCATTGAAGCCTTATCGCAAACGTCTATAAAATCTACTTTTTGAAAAATCTCACTTCTGTTAAATATAAAAGAGGGAGCACAAATAATTTTATCTACCATATCTTTAATATTCACATATTTCCTTGCTAGTTAATGTTTACCTCTATTATAATAAAAATGTAGTATAGTGGAAAGAATGGCAAGTGAAGAACTCTGACCCTGTCACCATAATGGATGTTTACCTGTCTGGTTTGGTTGGTTGGTTACAAATTTATATAACATGAAGGATACCACACATAGGTTGAGTACGGCCTCACAGATGATATCTAGCAGTCAGAGAAGCCCCTCGCCTCAGTGGACCGCTGAGTCACGGGAGGATCAGTAAAGCCTTTGAGGCCTCAGCCCTTGAGGCAGAGTCCCTTCTGATGGGAAGGGGAGTGAGAGATCAAGCGGCATGCATCAAAATAACAAAAACCCATGAATATTTAGATATAAATTAAACACATCATACCTGTGGTAAGCTGTCTTTGTGGTGCTGGCAGTGAAGCATAAGCTCCCTCCCTTCGCTCCACAAGAGCCACCAAACATTTGTGTGATGTTAAGCAAGTGACCTCACTTTTCCTCGCCTGAGCTTTCGGGTAATGTTTATCTTGCAGGGTAGCTTTGAGGAATAGGAGAGGTAAGAGTATCTGCCTGCTCTAACAAGAATATCCAAGGTTGTTTAAATGACAAATGTTCATTTCTCACAGTTCTGGAGGCTGCTGAGTCCAAGATCAAGAAGCCAGATTTGGTGCCGGGTGGGGACAAACTTCCTAGGTCACAGATGACCATCTTCTCACTGTGTCCTCCTGTGGAGAAAGGGCCGAGAGAACTCTCTGGAATCTCACACAGACACTAAATTCCACTTCTGAGGCACTATCCTCATGACCTAATGCCCTCCCCAAAGTCGTCATCTTCAGATACCGTCACACTGCAGATTAGGTTTCAATATACAAATTTTGGGGAGATACAAACATTGTTTATGATAGCAGACATGCAAAGTATTTATCCCAGCATCTGATACATGCTAGAAGTTCAGAAATATTCTCCCCACCCCCGCCTTTCTAATATTATTGTGTGCGTTAGTCACTCAATTGTGTCTGACTCTTTGAGACCCCACAGACAGTAGGTCACCACAGTCCTCTGCCCATGGAATTCTCCAGGAAAGAATACTGGACTGGGTTGCCGTTCCCTTCTCCAGGGGATCTTCCTGACCCAGGGATCAAACCCAGGTCTCTTGCATTGCAGGCAGATTCTTTACCAACTGAGCAACCAGGGAATTACTACTTCCTTTATGTCACTTGGTCTTTTGTCTTTACCATCATCACAATGAAAAATGGTGTCCATCTTCCTCTCCTTATCTCTCCCTATCCGCCTCCACATTTATTGAGCTGCAATATCTTGGCCAGTGTGCTAAGGACTTGGGGATGAGGTAATAAGTAAGCTATCGTCCCTGCCCTTAGCACAGCCAGTCTAGTGAGGAAGCAGACAAACGTGCAGTTGTTATACCTAAGGTGTGAAAAGCGGGCACTGGCAGCACAAGGAGTGGTGTAAACTCAGATGTGGGACCCACGAGTGCTTAGGGAGGCATCCTGAAGGACCTGAGTTTTCTGGTTGAGCAAGTTATCAGATGTGGTGATGGGGGATGTGGGGAAAGTGGGGGAAGGAATTCCTGGCAGAAACCAGCGAATGTTTGAGAAAGCATGGCATCGGTAAGTTTGACCAGCTTAGCAAATGCAGGGTAGGTGTAAAGGATGAAGCAGGAGGAGCAGGCAGGGGCTACATCATAAAAGATGGTTTTAAAAGGATGGGTCCCAGATGCATCAGCTGGGATCTTGTCAGGACTACAGATTCTTCTGCCCCACCCTAAACCCATTAAAGAGGAAAAGTTGAACAGGAATACGGGGCCTAGAAATCTTTGTTTAATAAGCGCTTCTGGTTATCATTTTGATGCATGATAAAGTTTGAGAAGCCCTGTACTATGCCACAGTAAAAAATTTGGTTATTCCCCTGAAGGAAATGGGGAACTATGGGAGGATTTAGATAAGGCTACTCTTTTTTGCAGGCTCACTCTGGAAGCAGGGTAAAAGAGAGCATAATGGATGCACGGAACAGGTGTCAGTACTGGAGGTAAGTCCATAGGGAGAGACAGGGAAGAAATTTAAGACTCGAGTTAGAATGTAGCTGGGCTTCTGAGAATGTGTAAGGTCTAAGAGAAGGATTCATAACTCCTGCCCACAAGCTGTTGATAATCTAGACTGACTGGATTCAGTCCTTCTGACAATACATTCTTCCAACCCGATAGAGTGCCATCCCTGTTTATGGAGTATCTACTACTCTTTGCAAGGGTAACTCTGTGAAATCTGCTTGATTGATTTGGACAAGACCATAGGGAGGGTCTCCTTGTTTTTTATCCCCATGCTTTTTATTCCCCATTGTGGAACTGTACCACAATGGCTGTTTACTATATATAAAGCAGTGAAAGGTAGTGGTTAGAATAGTAAAATAAATTGGATCATAATTTCTCTGGTACTCGTACATCCATGGTGGCATTACACCATCTAATTTATAAACACCTTCTACCTGGGCTGTATGTTGGGAATAGCACAAATCTGAACCTTACTTACAATAGCAGTGTGAGAACTACCCAATGAAAACTGGTTTTCCACTAGGCATTGAAGAGGGCCAGCCAGACTAGATGTTTCTTTCTGATAGACACATCCATCGCTATAGAGAAAAGGAGCCAGCAGGAATGTAATTTGTCGGATAATGCTGGACCAGAGGTTGGATTCTACCTTCGTGCGTATTCTCCACGGCTGGGAGGGAAGGGAAAGGGAGGTGCTTCGCTAGCTGAGAGGAGGAGAAAAATAAAAATTATTTTTTTTTTTCAAGATGTTTGACAGCTATATCTTCCCGCCACCACCTTCCTTCCAAACCCATGCGGCTCCGCTTAGAGTCTGACATAAAAGGAGGAGTGACCCCCTCCATTTGTCTCTTGGTGCTTTCATTGAAAAAAGTCGCTGCACAAGGAGAGAAACGAGCGCTGCTGAAAATAGGTGCATGACTTGTTGAGCATACAAATCATTTCCCCGCTAGTCTCCCAGGGAGGGGAAAAAAAAAAAAAAATCCCTATCACTCTGCTTGCAGCCTGTGTTCTGCATTCGGGAGAGGAGGCCGGGGCCGGTTTCAGGCGCTCCCCCAGACGTCCCCGCAGAAAACTTTTCTCGCGGGGCTGGCTCGGGCCGCTGCGCGGGGGCGCAGGCGGCGGGCGCCCGGTGTGCCGCTCTCGCGGGCCGCGGCCCCGACCTCGCGCCGCGCCTGTCTCTTTAAATTCCAGCTGCGCGGCCGGGAGACAGCGCCGCCCGGCGCCCAGGCCGGCAGGCGGCGGCTCGCTCGCGCTCCCGCTCCCGGCTGCGCGCCGCGGAGGGCTCGCTCGGCCCGCGGGCTGCTCGGCGGCGGCGGCGCGGGGCGGGGAGGCGCGGCCCGGCCGAGGAGCGAAGAAAGAGCGAGCCGGGCCGGCAGAGGCGCCGCGCCCGGTCCCGCGTCCGCGCTCGGCGGCCCCGGCGGCTCCCTTCGGGGGTGACGAGGATGTGCCTGGCTGCTGGCTTTCCCCCCCGCCCTCCTCCTTAAGACGATTTCCATAGTAACCTGATCAAGTGGCTCAGGATCGCAAACCTGAGGATCTCCGCGGCCCGCCGGCTTGACCTCAGTCAGGTAACGCTCGGATCTCGTCCTCTCCCCTGGCAAACGGCTGCGCTCCCTCCAAACTTCCTTTTGTGGACAATCGCCCAGCCCCACGCAGCCCGGGGTATTTGCAACAGCGTGCTCCTTCCCAGGTGCCTTCCACGGGTCTCCTCCCCTGCTGCTCCCCCAGGACCCACGAGCACCTTATTTAAATATATATATATATATATATATATATATATTACATATAATTGTATAATATGTATATAATTTTTTCTTGGTCGCCCCCCCCCTCTTTGATTTTTCCCATCTCTGTTCTCTCGCTAGCTTTTTCCCTGAGACTAGTGATGGGGGCGCGGGGAGAAGTAGGGGCGGGGGTGGGCGGCCAGCGCGGTCCAGGGAGTGGCGGGCTCGGGTGGCTGGGCTCCGGCGGGCTACTTTGGGCATTTGGGCGCTGGGTGCGCCGTGCAGGGGTCGCGGGGAGGGCTGTCAGCCCTAGGGCGGCGGTACCCGGGAGCCCCGCGTCTCCAGACGGGCGAGCGAGGGACGCAGGCTTGGGGGGCGATGGAGCGCTCGGCTGGGTGGCTGGCGAGCGTCCATGCATCATAGCTTCCCTTCCTACTCCCCCGCCCCTCTCCGGGTTTCTCTCTTTCTCTTCCCCCTCTTCCCATTTCTTTCTTCCTTTTCTCATCGCTGGCTCCATTATCTTCCCTTCCTTATCTCTTTCCCCCCACTCCTCTCGTTTCCCTTTCTCCTTTCCCTCTTAAAAGCAAGGGGAATGGTTTGTAACCTTTGGTTTTGCCAACATGGGAAGAGCGGTGAAACCTGCAGCGTGGCCACCTCAACCAGGTCGTTTCCCGACTCGTCTTCATCCATCAACATATTTGTTTCCTGAGTCTATTGATCTCCCTTGATTCTGCAGAAATGCGTTCTGAGCTGGGCGTCTGTATGTCAGAATCAGAGTTCTGCAGCTCGCTTCAGTGCTCGCAGGAGGACGTGTATTGTAAGGACTGCTTATGTTTTAAATCCACATAAGCCATGGGTGTAAAGAAATCTATCGTTTTTTTTTTTTTTAAAACCCCTAGTTTTCTTCTCGAGGAACTTCCCTCTTAGACTGATAGACTCTTCCCTCTTTGATATTTAATTTTAGGAGAACCGAGAGACAGGTGTGTTTTCTTCTCCCAGTTGATTAGGAACATGCAACTTCTATTACCTTAATTATCTCCTCTTTAAACCTCATTCAGTTTTGCGCTTCTTAGTCCCTACAATGAGTCGATAGAGCATAACTAAGGTTCAGAGGCTTGCTTCCGAAACTCCAGGCTGGGTAAGAAAATCAAGTAGGGGGCCAGGACATTGGGACCTGCCAAAGAATAGAAAAGGCGTAGCAACTCTAGTGTAAAATACATAGCTAAATTCAGACTTCAGTACTGAAGACATGAAAATCCAATAAAAGGAGATTTTTGCTTTTGGTTCTTAGCATGTGTATAACCATACTGAGTAGGTATAAGTTAAACTTACTTGAAAACAGAGCCCCTATGTAGTATAGAACCCATTCAACCTTGTTTATGTTGAAGTGATTTTCACCATGGTTTTATTTTTCTTTGAAACTTAAGATGTCTGTATCATGTGAAAACAAAGGGAGAAAAGGATGACTTCAATTTTTACCAGAAATAGGATTTATATGGATTTCCTTTGTTTCTCAAAAGATCTACTTGTTATGCTCTCAAGTTTTCCTGAGGTCAAAATATTTCAGGGGTGAAAACAATATTCAGCAATGATTTTCCTCCACTGTTTCAGCAGTGTTCATAGTTTATACAGAAAAAGGTCTCAGTTTTTAGAGAGCCCCCCTTGCCTCCTTTTCCTTTGTCTGCACATTTGTTTTTAAATTCAACTTTTAATATAGAATAAAGGATCTTGGAGCAGAGAATCAGTCGGGAAGAAGAGAAACTGGTATAATGGAAACTATACCGAAACCAAGAAAAGATAAATATTGCCACGCCACCTCACAGTGTCTTTGTTTTTAGCCAATTAAGAAGCTGCAGCTGTTTTAAATGGATTTTCCTCTGCTTAAATCTGTACCTGATACTTTTCGGATCTGGGGTCGTATTTATGCTGTTCAGATGAATATTTACAAAAGACTTAAATCTCCTTGCCAGTGATATCTGAAAAGCATGTTTTTCCCTACAACATTTTCTTCTAGTGAATGCTGATAGGAGTAATGGTCCTACGTGATTGCTTGCACCTGTCTTCTGATTTTTGGCATTCTTTGGGTATGGTGGGTTGCTCCTGACACATTTACAAGATCCTAGCACGCTGCTTGGAACTTGCATGTGTAATTAATTGTGTGTATAATAAAATGTTCATTTTTGTTGTTCTTTAGTTTAAGAGATGGCTTGCCCTCCTGGACATTTAGTGTTTTGATGTGATTGCATGTGTGTGTGTGTGTGCGTGTGTGTGTGTGTGTGTAAAGGATTTAATATAAAGCCTGTTCTGACTAAGCCAGTGTGATTTGAGGTTAAAAGGTATGTTAGTGACAAGACATAAATTACTCTTATTTATAGTACATTGATCCTAAAACAGTTTTCTCCTCCTTGTGATTGTATGTTTATATGGATCACTTAATGAAAGGTTGGGAATGTTATCTGTTTTATAATAGGAAAAATATCCCTCAAGTTTACTTACCTCAAGTCCACATTTTCATCTCAAGGGATTAATAGATATTTTTGATATTTTAATAGACTGTATTGCTGAGCACTACTAATTACCAGGAATGTATTTTGTTAATTCTGACATTGGTATAAGACATCTCTCAAGTTGTCTGGAGGGCTGCAAGTGACTCATCCTTGTAACCCATGGCAACAGGAAATGGTTTTCCTGGGTGGAAGCTGAAGTGTGGACCCATATCCACACTTTGTCATCATTCAGGGACTTGATAGGAAAAGTGTGCTGCCTCCTTGGTTTGGACTGGCGTTAACTTTTTGACTTTAGTCAGAATAGCAGTTCCCCCCTTTGCAATTCCCCTTAGCTCCTCATTCACTTGAATGTTCTAAAATTCTCAGAAAACAAGTGAGTTATACTTTTAAATTTAAAAGTGTTTATAAAGAAGTGCATCTAACTTTGTGCATAGCTAGGATAATTAGGGTGAGAATAGCACCCAATCAAACATGAGAGGCATTGTCAACTTTAAAATGTTGAGAGTCGGGGAGGTGTGTTTGTAAGTAGGAGCCAAGAGGCCAAGGTTATATCCTCCCTTCTCACTGTATCACAGAGTGCTTCTTGGAGTGGCTTCCTTGTTGACAGATGTCACTTAGCTTTGTTTTTCTTCCAGAAGAAGAATGGGCATAGTGATCTTTTTCCTGTTTTTTTGAATTCTCAAATATATGTGAATATGGCATAATCATACATACAAATGTACATGTGTAGAAGTGGTGGATGTTAAAACACATACACACATGCTCAGAGGCAGCAGACAAGACTTCTGTCTCAGGAAAGGAAGTGTTTCCTTATACCATTGAGATATGTGTAATGATGCTGAGTATTTCCTTCCATTCAGGAAAAGGCAAATACAGTCCTCTCTGTTCTGTGGGTATGGGTAGTCAGTGCTCAGTGAGTAATCATATAATTGAATATGCTGAATAATCCCAGCAGGTATCACCCTTTTTAGTTATGTGAATGCAAGTGAGGAATACATTCTTTTTTTTTTTTTTAAACCATTTAAGATCTCCTCCTCCCCTCCTCCATTTTGTAACAAAAAAGTAATTTTCTGTTAGGTTAAGTGGACCTCAGGGTATGAAAAAATCCCCTGAGCTTTCTGCTCAGACTTCATTTTTTCCTCCTAAGTCTGACTGTCAACAGTAATATGTGATATGTGCCTCAGGTGGTGGAGTTTCTTCTCTGGCCCAGATGAAGTCTCAGGACAAGTACTTCAGTAACATAGATTCTGAATTCAATGCATCACTCAAGTTGGTTATGTAACTCAATGGTCTTTTTTTTTTCTTTTTAAGCTTGAGGTCTTTATATCTGTTTACTACTGTATTTTTCCAAACATCATAATTTAAAAAATTAGCTTGGTCCCTGTGAGAATTTAAAAGCGGCTTGTTCATTATACCGTGTTTGTATAGGGCTCCTCTTTTTTTAAATCTGTGCAGCATTTTCGTAAGAGCCGTGGCAGTTGGGACCATTGCTGGTTGTGCTTCTATGATTAACGGGGGCCTGGAGATATCAAGGTCTGGAAGCACCACCAGCAACATAGGGCCAGAGTTTTCTAGAGAGAAGACTGGAAGTCAGCGTTTTTGATAAGTGATAGAGAACAGTTCAGATATAGTCAAGAAGATTTGAAAAAAAGTTTCTGTATTTTAAAATCTTTCTTTGTAGCTATTTATATGCAGAACTCATATCCAGCTTTCATTATTTTTTCTACTGGAAGCACCTTTGAAATCTCCAGTCTCACTTGGCTTTTGGTAGGTTTGAATGCATAGTGTTGAGGAAGAAATGGTTCCTTTTACATGCTTGTGTTAACAGCTACAAGCAGGACCACAAAATCAAACCATTAGTTTTTTTCCCCAATCAAAAGAAACATTTACGTTATTGAACTCCATCTTAGGCCACCTTATTAAGATGGAATCAGACACCGTGGCTGCCTGATTATATTGATGCATTTTAAGGCAGTATTGCACAGCGCTTAAAGATGTGGCTTCTTGAGTAGACTGCGTTGGGATTTGAATCCCAGCTCTGGCACTTACTATGTAGGTTACTTTTGGTACCTTTCCTAATCTGAGTCTTAGTTTCCTTCTCTGTAAAACAATTGTTGAAGGATTTTTGTAAAGACTAACTGGAAGAGGTTGTTGCTAATAATATTGAGGACTGCTTCTGACATGTAGCACACATTCATTATTATTGTTCCATTTTGACAACAACAGCATTACCAGAAGTCCAGTTCTTTTTCTGTTGAGTTTTTTCCGTCTGAGTCTGAATGTGCTTTATAATATTTGTCCACATAAGAGCTGTGCCCTTTTCTTGCTCCCCCCACCCCGTGCCAACTTCCCACCTTAGCTTTTCCTGACAATTTCAAGGTGAAAATAATGACCAGGTGCCTGGGTGATAAGAATACATTTATTTGGAAGGGTTTAATTCTCCTTATTTCCAGAAAAGCTTATTTTATATTCAGTATCAACATTATCCATAGAATTTTTTTTTAAATTCACAAATTGAAACTCGAAATCAGGATTAGCTCCAGTAGTACTATATTATATCAGCTTAGAAAATGACAAACATAAAACTTACGTTATGCTTCAGTGTTTCAGTGCTGTTTGCTCACAAGCCACACCTGCCTCTTATTACCCTAATCATAAAGCGACAGACTTTTGCTAAAGAAGGTTGCTGAATAATTTTTTTGTATGAAGTTGCTTGAAGTCTCATTGATGAGAAAACGTTGTTTAAAGGTTTGTTTCATCCTTCTTTTTTTCCTTTGTGAGCTCCAGTATAAACAGTTGCATTGAATAGGTCAATTTCTTTACATATTGAGAGGTTGTTCTCATCTGCAAAGTGGATGTATTGGGTTAGTATACCTCTTTTTTCCCAAAACTTTCCATAATGAAAAAAAAATTAAAAACCAAAGTAGAAAAGACAAGTACAGTGGGTTTCCAAGGACCCATCATTCCGCTGCAACAAATTAGGTAACAACCTCTTAAGATCCTTCCTAGTTCTGTGATTCTCTGACCATGGAAATTCTGATTCCCTCTGGTTTTGAGAATCCAGAATATCTGCTTTTAGATAATATTGACACTATTGTCAGGAATATTGATACTAAAGTGATAGCGTTATAACACTGAGAATTTAATGGCAGGTGAACAAAATGATACATGAGCAATATGTTGGGATTAGTTTGGTTCAATAGACATTTACTAAATGTCTCCCTCAAAGAAGTTAGGGCTTCCCACATGGCATGGTGGTAAGAAATCCACCTGCCAATGCAGGAGATGCGGTTTGATCCCTGGGTTGGGAAGATCCCCAGGAGGAGAAAATGGCACCCCACTCCAGTATTCTAGCCTGGAAAATCCCATGGACAGAGGAGTCTGGCAGGCTACAATCCATGGGGTCGCAAAGAGTCATACATTACTGAGCATGCACTCAAAGATGTTATCCAGTAGGATCCCATATTACCACATTTGAGATGAAATTCCCTGGTGGTCCAGTGGATAATTCTCTGCTTTCACTGCCAAGGGCCCATGTTCAGTCTCCCTTCGGGAAACCTAACATCCTACAAGACATGCAGTGTGGCGAAGGAAAATTAAAAAAAAAAAAAATGGGCTATGATAAACTGTTCTAAAACTCTACTGAGCATTGTTTTTCATTTGGAAGCTTATTTTAAGATAGTAAAAGCCAGCTTCCAAGATGGTCCCCAGTGATTCTTGCCTTTTGCTCTTGTTACTTTCCCACATTTACAGGGTGTTTCTCTGTGACCAGTGAAATATGGCGGATGTGATGGTGTGTGACTTGTGTGGCTAAGTTGTAAAAGACATTGCCCCTTGTGCCTTGCTCTCTTGGATGACTCGTTCTGGGAGACGCTGGCTGCCCTGTTGTGAGGATACTCAAGCTGGCCATAGAGATTGGGAGGCCTTCTGCTGACCCCCAGCACTGGTTTACCAACCACTTGGAGCATCAGCCTTGGAAGAGGGTGTTTTTAAGCCCTGGTAAAAATCTTCAGATGACTGCAGTCCTTGGTAACATACTGATTGTATCCTTTTGAGAGACCACAAGCCAGAACCACCTAGCTAGGCCACTTCTGAATTCATAACCCATAGGAACTGCATGAGTTATTAAATGTTTGAAACTGCCAAATTTTGGAGTAATTTGTTATGCGGCAACACTATAAAAACCTTAAACTGCCTCAAGATTGTTAGCGTATAAATAGTTATGATTGTTCTATAGGTAGAAGCGTCAGTTAGTAGAATTCTAGCTGTGAGACTGCTGTTTAAATCTGCATTTAGCACAGTGAATTTCTGGCATCCTAGCTTCCTTTTAAACTTTTAACTCCTCAGAATGAATCTTCTGTGGACATTATCCATAATTAAATGAGGGCAGAAGGCATGGTGTCTCTTCTTTCATTAATTGCTCACCTTGAACCTAATCTCAGCATTTCCATTTGGCAGCGGATCTGTTTAAGAGGGTGGGGCTGGAGGTTGAGGGCTGGGACGTGCTTTAGCTGATGCTCAGGTAAACTTTGAGCAAGTATTGTAGTTTACTTTGAGTGTGTGTGCGCTCAATTGTGTCTGCTCTTTGTGACACCATGGACTATGGCCTGCCAGGCTCCTCTGTCCGTGGGATTTTCCTGGCAAGAATACTGGAGTGGGTTGCCTTTCCTTCTCCACGGGATCTTTCCAGCCTGGGGATTGAACCCATGTTTCCTGCTCTGGCAGGCAGATTCTGTACCACCGAGCCACCTGAGATCCCCCAGTTTACTTTCGGGCTATCCCCCAGAGAGTTCCCCTGACTCTCAGACACACAGGAAGACATTTAAAATTTTGGCTTTCATTGCCATAGACGTTTTCTTCTGTTACCTTCTGAACCAGGCAAGATTAAAGTGCCTCAAATAAAATATGCCCCAGTGAGGCCCTGGTGGTGTTACCTAACGTAGCCATTCTTCATGAATTTGTCTGCACTTCTGGTCTTTTGTGAATATTGTTAGACTCAGACAGTAAAGCGTCTGTCTGCTGTGTGGGATACACAGGTTTGATCCCTGGATCAGGAAGATCCTCTGTAGAAGGAAATGGAACCCACTCCAGTACTCTTGGCTGGAAAATTCCATGAATGGAGGAGCCTGGTGGGCTACAGTCCATGGGGTCGCAAAGAGTCAGATATGACTGAGCAACTTCACTTCCCTCCTTAAGCATAGTTCTGGGTTGTACACATCAAACTTTTTTCTCATAAGTTTAAGGGAATCTAATAGGAATAAAAGATTTTGTATAATTATGACATTTTGGTACATACAAAATGACATGATTTGGAAAACCAAAAAAGACCATAACCTCACTTTTTACTTCATGGATCTGTTTAATGCTATCTACATAAATTATCATCCCATAAACATTTAAAGGATGACTGAATCGGAGACCTGGGTTCAATCCTTGGGTCGGGAAGATCCCCTGGAGAATGAATGGCTGCCCACTTCAGTATTCTCGCCTGGAGAATTCCATGGACAGAAGAGCCTGGTGGGCTACAGTCCGTGGGGTCACAAAGAGTCGGACACGACTGAGTGACTCACACACATACAAGTGGATATTAGGCACTTGGAGAACACTAAGAAGTAAGATTTTTGAGCCTTTATATTGGCGTGAATATTATTTTCATAAATGAGCCATTAGTCTCATTCTTTGGAGCTTAAGGTTTTAGTACATTTGCTTTTTAATTTGTCAGATAGGGTTACTAATAGGATTCTTTTGCCTCTGAGAATGTTTTCAGATCCAAGTTTATCTCAGTATAAAACAGTGATGGTGTTCACTGACCTGTACCAATATCATGCTCTCTGGGAATTGGAATTGATTTTTTTTTGGTCCTTGGTATGTGCGTTTGCTATTTGAACAAGCATCACCTGAGATGGCTTAGGAAAACCAGTAAGTAGATGTTCAGAAATTAGTTTTCAAGACATCACAAATTAGTTGCATCACAAGCCTCAGGAGAAAAATAATTAAGTCACTAGCTCTTCTTGATATTTTTATGTTTGAGCACAGTGTGTGATAAGAACTGCCTTTAGAGCTGAGGATAAGCAACATGTCTGGTTTTTCTGTTCTTTGAA
The DNA here is from genome assembly GCF_003369695.1 of Bos indicus x Bos taurus. Classification (NCBI taxonomy): domain Eukaryota; kingdom Metazoa; phylum Chordata; class Mammalia; order Artiodactyla; family Bovidae; genus Bos; species Bos indicus x Bos taurus. The sequence continues at coordinate 113,405,757 of NC_040080.1, read as the reverse complement.
GATGTAGAAATTAAACTACTATTCATTTCCGGTGAAAAGGCTATATGGCAGATGTGTATAGAGTCTGGGAGTGTTTTCATAAATGTCTTCTGCTAAGCAGGTTTTTGTTGGATAATGTGACTCATCTTATGTGCTTGTTTTATGTTCTTTGCACACTTGATGTGGCTTTAATTTACTCTATAAAGTAAGCATGATTTTTAAGAGAAAGTTTTAGGTATATATTAATTACTTTCTGTACTGTGATGAGGATAACAGGGGTACAGAAATGAATAAGACAAGGTCCTTGCCCTAGAGGAAATTGGGATGTGCTTAATTAATTTAAAATTTTTTTCAGAGTATTTAGCTGCTTATTTATGGTGGACTTTACAAGTTAGGGTTAGGCTGCACTCAACACAAATCCAGTTAAATTATGTTACCATAATTGAGAGTTATCCTGAGTTCTACACTGTTAATGAATGCTAATACTCTTTTGAAGGTCTCCTATGTATGGCCTCAATAACCACAAAGGCTTTTCTGCCTACAGCAGATAAACTCTCAATAATGTCACAGGAAGTTGCATTAGAAATTCTGCCATTACCTATTTTTTAACTGACTAGCTAGTTGTGTCTGTTCAGTGTATTCCCTATAGGGCAAATGTCTGTATCATACTTGGGAGATTATATATATATATGCCAGAATTGAAATGCATCTTATGAATGTTTAAGTAAATTTTCTGATATTTGTGCTTGCTACTTGCATGCTTTAAGAATTGAGGTGGGGATTAGGTAGTATGTTAGAATCCCAGACATACCTGAATCTGTTCTGTCAATTACCTTTGTCCCTGTTCAGGGCCCCTAGGGAAGATAAATGCAGGCAATAGCAGCCAAATGGTAATCAGAATACCACTTTATTAATTGCTTGAGCTGGGGCCAATTACCCTTGATGCAGGTCTCTTTGGAAAGAAGTGGTTTTGAGCATGTACTCTTGGCTTGAGTCCAAATATATATGTATTTAGTCTTGATATGCTCTGATCTAGCCATAGTTTGGGAAGGAAGTCAGGAAGAGAAAGAAATGATCATGTCCCAAGAGGGGTCCTAATTTCAACTTAAAAACCATGTAAAACTAGAAAGTAGAGAGAGAGAGGGACTAGATCTTGGTTTTGTTGTCTTTAAAGTGTGGTGACCCTGCTCCCTCATAATTAAACTCCAGTCATTGTTTTTGTGTCTGACCTACCAGAAGAGCAATTCCTTCTTTGACAGGGGTGGACAGAGGAGTTCCTGATGAGGAGGGAGAGATCCATCTGGATAGATTCATCATAGTACGGGTCGCAGTCACTTATCTGAAAGCCTAGGGGCAAGAAATATTTCAGAATTTGCACTTTCTCATGTTTTAGAAAGACAGGAGTATATGTGTGTGTGCATGTATATGTATATATATCATGTAACAAACCCAGTGTGACCTGTGACAGCTTCTCTAGACGTAACATATGACTATTTCTGTAAGAAAATCCTTGAATATTCAGAATAAGTGAGCATAGTGGACAGAATAATGCCCCCTTCCTAAAATGTCCATGTTCTAATCCCCAGAACCCGTGAATACATCACCTTTCATGGCCAAAGAGGACTTGAAATTTGTGATTAAGGTTTAAGGACTGTGAGATAAGGCCATGATGCTGGATGGGCCCCGTGTAATCACAGGGGTCCTTGAAAGCAGGGGACCTTGCCCAGCTGTGGTGGGAGGACGAGCTGTGGTGATGGAAACAGAAGATGCTACCTGGCTGCCTTCGGAAAAGGAGGAAGGGGGCTGGGGTGAAGAAATGCAGGTGGCCTCCGGAAGTCAGCAAACACAAGGAAACACTGTCACCTCGAGCCTCCAGACAGGAATGCCGTCCTGCTGACACTCTGGTTTTGGCTCAGTGAGCCCACTGTTGCACCTCTGCACTCCAGAACTGTAAGACAGTAAATTTTTTAAGCTACTACTTCAGTGGTAACTTATTACAGCAGCGGTACAAAACTAATACGGGCTTCCCTGGTGCCTGCAATGCAGGAGACCCAGGTTTGATCCCTGGGTTGGGGAGATCCCCTGGAGAAGGGTATGGCTACCTGCTCCAGTACTCTTGCCTGGAGAATTCCATGGACAGAGGAGCCTGGCGGGCTACAGTCCATGGGGTCGCAGAGTTGGACGCAGCTGAGCGGCACTAACACGGATGCAGTGAGATAATGACTACAGCCTTATTTTACTTCAGGTCTAGTTATGTGAAACCTTTGGATTTGCAGAGCTTTTTAGATTATGAATTGCACTTAGGAATTGTGAGCCTGTAAAAGAAATGGAAAGTCTTGATGTTTTAACTGGATGACTTTACTGTGTTTGAATTAATCATGGGATGAAGAGTTCTTAGGAGGAAAGCCTTTTAGTTGTTACCATCTGAATACTTGGGCCTCTGGTGATTTCTTTGTATGCGTGTCCATTGCCTGTACGGACCTTACACTGGTTGATGATGGCTCTGGCCAACTCGCCCCATGGACCTCGGTTCACCTAGATTTAGATTAAAGTAATACATATGGAGGGACTCAAACTCTGAAGTACTGTGTAAATGTTCGTGGTCCTTGATGATGATATTCATTATTGGGCAGCTGCCTCCTGTCCCTCCTTCCTTGTAGAGGGGTTGGAGGGGAAGACATACCGCAGGATGATTTTGTGAGTGTGGCTGTGGGATTGCTTCTTCCTTCTGCCTCTGAGAAATCCGTCCCCTACATTACAAGTCTCTAGTGTTGGTGTGGCTCCAAGGGACGTGGCATCTGGGATGAACGTCTCAGCACAGAAAGGCTGCATACCATGGGCTCATCCACGGACCCCCATTCTCAACCATTTAGTTACATTAAGTGAGTAAGAAATGTCCATCTTCTGCTCCTTCTCATAGCAGAATCCAGGGCAAAGTCTATGTATTTTGAAATTTTCCCAGAAAATAACCTGCAAAGTATAAAGCATACTTCAGAATACAAGGCAGCAATTCGCGCTCAGGAGGCAATATTTGTTTTATTTTGTTGTGAGGCTGTGTCCTTGCAGTAGATGCCATGATTCTGGAATGACTGTAGTTGTCTGATACACGTTTGAAGGTTATACCTTCGGTGAAATGTTTCAGCATGATGATGCTAGCTCTGATTCAAATTAAAATGCTAACATCTAGCTTGCACCTTACACTGTCCTTGGTCTGTAAGTGAAACTTCAGGAACATCATTTCCCTGTTGATTCCTTTGCTCATGTGCTGGGAGAGTAAGTGTTGCTTTGCCTGGTGCTGGGTGGTATGGGTGTGTGGTTGTGTTACTGTTTTTCTTTTTTCTTCTAGAAAATTGGTAGATTTTAAGCTGTGGTTTATGACCAAATACATGACTTTAAACGTTTTTTCTCACTGAAGACTATATCTCCTCTTTGTCCCCACAAGCACATCACCCTTACCCATAACACAACCCTTTTCTTCCCCAACATCTTCAGTAGGATACATCTGAAATCTCTTCTAAGCTTCTGATGGAAGTTATTGTGAATCAAATACAACCTTACAACGTACCCTAGACAAGAGACTGTGTTGAGACTTCATGTGTGTGTCATCAAGAACAAGATGGCTAGTTGTGCAAAGTTGTGTGCCCAAATGAATATCTAGACTATTGGGAATTCCGGAGAGAAATTTTATTTGAAATCTGTCTTAAAATTTCGCAGTGATGTATAATCATAAATTGGTTTTCATGCTTATAGACTCTATTGAATTTACTATAAAGTAGTTTCAGAACCTAGGGAATGTGTTATTCTTCACACCACAATGTATTAGGCTTTGGGCTGTGTTCTGGGTTGTAAGTGGCCTGAAGAAGTCTAGACTTTGCCCTTAAGGAGTTTATGCTCAGCAGGTAAGGTAAGCCTTGAACAAAGGAAGAAGTAGGTGGCTAGTTCTCTGGACGATTAACATGTGTCCGTGCAGAAGAGCAGATGAAGGAGGGAAGGAGGCTTCCTCCAGATGGGAGAATACAGTGTGCTTGATGGAGGAAGTGTCATTTGAACCATGAAGGTTAGGAAACTATTCATGCAAAATTTAATCTGTACCTTCGCATATGGGCCTCCAGGACCTAGCTCTGCCTCTCTCGCCTCTGGCCACCTTCACCTTCCACTCCAGCCACACTGAGCTGTTCATAGGGTCCTACAAGCATCGTGCCCTTCGCACTTGGGACCTATGCTAACAGGTCTGGTTGCTGTACAATGAGAGTTCCATGTTGAGTGTATATATATATATATTTTTTTTTTTTTTTTTAAACTCCTCTTAAGACATAGACGTGACTTTCTGTAAATAACGTCTTCCTGGTTGTTCAGTCTTGCCATCCACAAGGTCCTGGAATTCCCGAGCTTATATGTAGGTGATGTTCACCTCCAATAATGCCACCTATGCCATCTTTGCTTATTTTTTGAAACATGTGTACTGCTAAAGGGATGACAGAGAAAATAGTTGTTCTTAAGGATCTCACTGCTGGAAAGACTAACAAACAGTTTTAATGTGAAACTTCCGTAGCCATACTAGACGTGTGACGAGGACGCCTGGGAGAGCAGGAGTGGGGGTGACCGTTCCTCCTGCTGGCAGGGCCTCAGGGATGAATGCCCAGAGAGGAGAGGCTCAAAGTGAGTCATGGAAGATGAGTGGGAACCTGCCAGATGGACACAATGGAGGAGGATGTTTTGGGATGTGACTCTGCAAGTGTGCAAAGCCATAAGGGAACATGAAAAGTTAGAGTACAGTCAGTCCCCACCAGCAAAATATGTGTTGGGGTGGGTGCATCGTGATGAAGCTGGAAGGGCAGGCAGAGAAAGTGTATACATTCTAGATCAAGGAGTTAGTACTTTATTCTGCAAGTATCAGTTGTGGAAGGATGTTAAACAGGGGAGCCTTATGTCTAATTCCCTTCAAAAGCAGATACCAGGATTATAGCATCTTAATAAAAAAATTGTTCAGTGCAAAAGCAATAAAGGAAAGTGAAGTCGCTCAGTCGTGTCCGACTCTTTGTGACCCGCTGGTCTGAAGCCTCCCAGGTTCCTCCGTCCGTTGGATTTTCCAGGCAAGAGTACTGGAGTAGGTTGCCATTTCCTTCTCCAGGCAATCTTCCCGACTCAGGGATTGAACCCAGGTCTCCCACAATGCAGGTGGGCGCTTTACCCTCTAAGCCACCAGGGAAGCCCTACCATGTGTCAACTAAGAGTTGAGGCTTCACAATATGCTGACACTTCTTATAGGTTGTGTGAGTGTGGGCAAATTATGTAGCTTCTCTGCATCTCAGTTTCTTTATCTGCTTAGTGGGCATGATAATACCCTTGTTGCAGAATCGATGTGAGAATTTGGTGACTTACTGTTGCTAAAGAACCCAACTATTATACTAAGTACACAATAATTAAGTGTACATTTAGTATGCATTTTGATTTTATTAAGAATAAAGACTAGATGTCCAGCAAGAACTTGATGTGAAAACTGAAAGAGTCCTTAAAAGTCAGTTGCAGCATATATTGTTCTATGTGCTAAGTTGCTTCAGTCATGTCCCACTCTTTGCGACCCTATGGACTGTAGCCCCCCCAGGCTCCTCTGTCCATGGGATTCTCCAGGCAAGAATACTGGAGTGGGTTGCCATTTCCTTCTCCAGGGGATCATCTTTGTGACCCAGGGATTGAACCCACTTCTCTTAAGCCTTTTGCATTGGCAGGCAGGTTCTTTACCACTGCACCACCTAGGAAGGCCATTTCAAGTTTATAATAAAAGCCCAAAGCCATAGGCTGAATGTTACATATGTCTTGAAATCTGAGATGGTCATGTTTACCTGCTTGAAGAAGGGTCCTTAAGAAAATGAGATGTAAAAAAAAAAAAAGAAAATGAGATGTGGTAGAAAGCAAAAATGAGGCAGTCTGTGGCAAATAGCGTGTGTGGGGCCTTGACTGGGATTAGCCACATTTGGGTGAGGCTTTTGAAGTCCCACCCCACAGTCAGCAGCATTGTGTTGGGATATCAGGAAAGATGGCGTCTTCATGTGATGCAATCGACAGAACACAGGGAATGTTGGAGATTGAAAGAGCTGCCCCTGCCGTGACTCAGTTGGTCCAGAGAAATGTGAGCGGAAGCTAGGGCACCAAAATGATGTAAGGGTTTGGCATGGCTTTGCTGGCCTGGCCGAGCAATTATCAGTGAAATGTGGATAACCACAGAAACGTGTGTTTGAATGGTCACTTGAAAATCTCTCACATATCCTTAGGTATCATAGTTCAGCTGATAGTAACCACTTACACATAATAAATCTTTCTCAGAACAGAATGAGACACAGATTAATGCTTCAGCTGGTGAATGTACTGGTGTATGTAGTATTGCTGCTGCTGCTGCTGCTAAGTCGCTTCAGTTGTGTCTGACTCTGTGTGACCCCATAGACGGCAGCCCACCAGGCTCCCCTGTCCCTGGGATTCTCCAGGCAAGAACACTGGAGTGGGTTGCCATTTCCTTCTCCAGTGCATGAAAGTGAAAAGTGAAAGTGAAGTTGCTCAGTCGTGTCTGATTCTTAGCGACCCCATGGACTGCAGCCCACAAGGCCCCGCCATCCATGGGATTTTCCAGGCAAGAGTACTGGAGTGGGGTGCCATTGCCTTCTCCGGTATGTAGTATTAGCACAACGCACTTCACAGACACAAGCATTCTAACACTTGAACTCCTGTATACCAAGACATATTACATATATCATTGGTCTTTCTGTTAGTGAACAAAATCAAATGTTTTTATGAGATGGAAAGGTGGACTGAGACTTCCTAGCATTTTATTAATTGATGATTACATTTTTCTTTGCTGTTTTGAAAAGTGTTTTTGCTTCCCTTTTACTGTAGCAAGATTTTAAGGTAATAACCATGATAATTTTTTTTAATGTGGGGTGTGACTTATTTTTTTAACTGGAAGGTGATTGTGTTATAATGTTGTGTTTCTGCTGTACATCCAAGTGAATCAGCTACACGTATACATATATTGCTTCCCTCCCTCTCCTCCCTCTTCTCCCATCCCACCTCTTGAAGTCATCACAGAGCACTGGGCTGAGCTCTGTCTGTTTTACGCATGGTAGTGTATATACTGGAGAAGGCAATGGCATCCCACTCCAGTCCTCTTGCCTGGACAACCCCATGGACGGAGGAGTCTGGTGGGCTGCAGTCCATGGGATCGAGAAGAGTTGGACACGACTGAGTGAATTCACTTTCACTTTTCACTTTCATGCATTAGAGAACGAAATGGCAATCCACTCCAGTGTTCTTGTCTGGAGAATCCCAGGGACAGGGGAGCCTGGTGGGCTGCTGTCTATGGGGTTGAACAGAGCCGGACACGACTGAAGCGACTTAGCAGCAGCAGCAGCAGCAGCAGTGTATATATGTCCGTGCTACTCTCAGTCTGCCTCACCTTCTTCTCCCACTCGTACAAGTTTATTCCCTATGTCTGTGTCTCTATTCCTCTCCTGAAAACAGGCTCCTCAGTACCGTTTTTCTAGGATCCACATATATGTATTAATATATATTTGTTTTTCTGGGAGTAGTTTTATTTCACTGACTTTCCAGGGAAAATTGAGGTGTCCCTAGTTCATCAGGTTAAACAGCAGGACTTTTAAATATTTGTAACTTCTCATAAAATCTGTCACAGGTAAAACAAAATGAAGTCAGGCCTTGGTCCTTCTTGCTGAGCAGTTACTATAGATCGAATGATGAATAATTGTTACTCTGCCAGTCACGTGAATCACGAGTTCCAATGGAAGGCACAGTCTGGAGAAGTCTTTAATGACGAGTTGGTGCCGCTAATGAAGGAAGTGGTTGGTAAATTACAGCTCCAAGCCCTTGAAAATTAACCTCTAGCACATGTTATTAGTTTCATTTTTTGCTTAGAGTTTAATTTTTTGGGTAAAGCAGTTTATTGTCCTCTAAAAGATAGTTAGAAAAATGGCTTCTTTTGTGGTGCTTACAGTGCCCCCAAACAATCTCCCCGTGTCTATATTGTGGCTGCTTTTCTCATTTGCATTCTGAACCCACTATTAGGGCTCTTGTTAGGAACCTGTATGGATTTATTTGTAGAGGAGGACACATTGAATTGGACCTCAGGATTAAATGAATTCCATGAATTAGAAGGATGACCTTGTAGACAGGAAAAGACTTCATTATATGTCTTCCCTGCTTTCTGTGTAATAGATTTTGTTGTATGCTTCATATTCAGTCTTTGTGTGTGTGTGTGTTTTATGTTGAAAGAATAGATCGAAATTCAGCACCCTGACAGTGGACAATAAATTGACTGAGTTCTAATTGTGAAGACTGTAGCACTGCATTTTATTTTTCCTCCTGTCATGCTCAGCAAATAAATAATCCCATTTACATTTCAGCCTCCAAACATGCCTGTGTCTTTGGGCATCATGGGAATACCATGTAGGCAAGTGGGGTTATGGTTAGAATCCTAGTTATATGGATTCTTATTTCTTGTGTGTGTCACCAAGTAGCGTAGAGTCTGCTTTTACACAGGTATTAAAGCTTAGCTGGGGCGAGGGAGGAGAAAATAGAGGGGGAGGAAAGCACTGGACTGCCAGGGCCTGTTTCTAGTGGAAACACAGTTCATAGCCAGCTGCTGCAGGGGGAGGCTTTGGAAGCTGCAAAAGGATCAAACCAAATGGTAAAGTTTTAACAATTTACCGCTAATTGATTGACTTTATGTAGAAGGAGATGCAGCTCCATGCTCTTACAGCCTACTGTCTTTTATTTATTTGTTTTTTTGCTCAGTTTATGTGACTTCTAAACCAGATTCATTCGCTGTCTCTTCAGAGTCGTTTTATTCTGTACAAGGCCTGATTGATTTGACCAAGGGCTGAGTCTCCATGATAGCTAACTGTGATGATGGGGGATAAATTAAAATTGCCTATGGCCAGGATCAGACCATCTCCAAGAGGTAATAGAAGAGTCCCTGAGGCCTGGCGCCAGAGTGCTCAAATTCTGTTTTCTACTTTGGTTAAAAACTAGTTTAAAATGGTATCATTTAAAGTACATGGAATACAGTAAGTCATTTCCTCTCTACAAATTGTTTATGGAAATCTCTAGGAAGTCCTTTTGCTTTATTCTGAAGTACTTTAGCATATGATGGTTTTAAATTTGGAAGGCATGTGGTACATATATTTGCTTCAATGTACAGGTAGCTAAACTGGGATTTGGAATAAAGTGCAGTGGTTTATTCAAATCCAGAACAATGCTTGGTGGTAGAGTAGAATTAGAACCCAGCTCAGCTAGTGTAGACTTTTGAATTGGCATGTGTAATTAATCAGGAAAGGCATGTCGTTGCTAAGGCAATGGATAGGGATGCTCTTTCTCATTACTTCTGGGGCATTCTCAACCATAATAGGGCTTTAATTATATCTGCAACATTGGGGGAAGCATGCATATTTTAAAATTAGTAATAAAAATTGAAGGAAAAAAAGCTTGATCTGCTTATTAGGGAGGCATGGATGGAACAAATACATGCTTTTGCAAAACAGTTCTGCTTCTGTTTGGGGTCAGTGTGTCTCATCTTTTGACATAGGCTTCTGCAGAGTCTATAGTGATGATAAATTATAGTTCTATGATGTAGTCTCCTCCTGCTGTACATCACAATGAATCAGGTATGGTAATTTTTGTTTCCATTCTCACCGTAAATGATCATTGTGGATAATTTACTCACTTTTTTTTCTTAGGAGTGTCTGATTTAAAGTATCATCATGGTTTTCTTTTTTTTTTTTTTCATTCTCGAAAGGGACTAATAAAACCCGCCTCTGAAATGAGTAAGTATATTATCATTGGTGTTGAAATTGTTCAAATAGAAATGCTTATCCCATCCTTGAGTAAAGATATATTATGTTCAACACAAACACTGTTAATAGAAGCGTTTGAATGTGTCCTTCAATCAGCTCAAGATCACTTTGTGTAGCTAGGGTTCAATCAAACACCACTTTTAATCACCTAATTACATAAAAGCCGATCAGGTTTTCCTGCCAAACAAATGACTGGGGAGGACTAATTCTGTAAGTGTACAGCCCTGAAGAGTTTCCCCCTTGACTCGATGGACGTGAGTCTGAGTGAACTCCGGGAGTTGGTGATGGACAGGGAGGCCTGGCGTGCTGCGATTCGTGGAGTCGCAAAGAGTCAGACACGACTGAGCGACTGATCTGATCTGATCTCATCTCACAAGTAGTCCTTTGAGGAAACCATGCAGACAAGGTGAAAGTTGTGTACATTTCAGATTTTGAAATGGTTGCTTGTTATTTGGGGAGGAATTTGGGCATGTTTGATTGTATTTAGAAAAGAGAATTCTTTTGGCCTTCCTTCCTCGTGCCTGCTACTGAGTCCCCGAATCGCCACGTTTCCTTTTGTGCAGTAACCTTTTCTCCCCAAGTCTTCAGGGTTCTGAGGCTCTGAAGCCCCAGAGCACATGCTGTCTGTGTGGTGACACCATCCGTTTGTCATGGCGACACCATCCGTTTGTCATGGCGATGGTTTCCTGGTCCTTAGAAAAGACCCTGCAGCCTTTCTGTGGTCTTTTACAGCTGGGTAGTTGTATATGTCTTTCAATATTGCTGCTGCTGCTGCTAAGTCACTTCAGTTGTGTCCGACTCTGTGTGACCCCATAGACGGCAGCCCACCAGGCTCCCCCGTCCCTGGGATTCTCCAGGCAAGAACACTGGAGTGGGTTGCCATTTCCTTTTCCAATGCATGAAAGTGAAAAGTGAAAGTAAAGTCACTCAGTTGTGTCCGACCCTTAGTGACCCCATGGACTGCAGCCTACCAGGCTCCTCCATCCATGGGAGTTTCCAGGCAAGAGTACTGGAGTGGGGTGCCACTAGAAGCCCCCAACTCACATCATTTTGCACAGTTAGTAGGATAAAGGGCACCTCGCCGGTGCCCAGGGAGGCTAGAGATTTGCACAAGCAGATGAGTCCTGCAGTGGAGACAAGCGTGCAGGTTTGCTTGCGTCCAGATCTTTGCATTTAAACTAGGACATTGAGAGGTGATACAGTTGCCAAGGTGGAATAATCTATTCATCCTTCTACTTACAGTGCAGTCTCAATTACAGTGGGAAGCCGTATCTCACATACAATAAATACCTTTTGAGGCTGCGAGAGTCGAGAGAGCGGCGCTGTTCCCGACCCGGGACTGTTGGAAGCTGTGCTTCAGCTCTTCTTGTTGCTGTTCCAGTGCTCTGTTCCCTGCTTCTACTATGTGGTGTTTCCTCTGTCACCAATAAAGCTTCATATGAGCATCAGTCAAGTAGTGGGGGTTGACAAGATTTTCTCACGTAAACAGCTTAGCACCTTGCTTGGGAACGGGGGCATACAGCACTGGGAGTGCATGTACCGTAAGGGGCTTGTCATAACCCCTGCTCTTTTCTCTCTGCATTTGTGTTTCCCTCTGGGTGTGGAGGCAGCATGGTTGTGCTGAGGTATGTCTCTGGGTCAGCATTTGTAGGGCAGTGCATCATCTCGAGTGAGTGTCAGCAGTCTGTCTCCCCCAGCTAGCGAAAGTTCCTGTTTGGATGTTAATGGCCCGACTGGGACGTGGTCCTAAAGGTTGAGGGAAGAGGCAATACCTTTTTTTTCAGGGAGGCACAACATAAGGAAGACCATAAACAGATGCGGTCACATCCTGAAAAGCAATGATAGTGACCACCATGGCGGGTCAGGGGTGGCAGCTGTAATAGTTACCATGAGGCACTTACAATAATGTTGATCAGCTTGAAGACGGAAGATAGTGAATACATGCTCTGAGGTTCATGGGGCTGGTCTATGGAAACGAGAGAATCACTTGAAATCTCACATTTCATATGAAAAATGAATGCAGATTTTTCATTCAGCTTCCTAATTTTTATGTTATTTGCATTATTAAAAAATGAGTGAAATAGAAAATCTGGAAATAAGGACCCTGTCTATAGTGGGAATTCCCTCTAGTACACATCTCTGGGTCATTCCCAGATGGTTTTTATACCTCAATTTAAGTCTGGGCCACTGAAAAAAAATCCAGAAGTCTAACATAACTTTTCAGAAGGACAATACAAACAGACTCTATGGTGTTTGATTAATATCTAAGCAAAGAAGCAATGTAGAATAAAATAAGGAAAACGTTCCAGTGATCATTTATATTTTTTCTACGGGTGCTATTAGGTTATAATGGAATTCCTTCCCCTGTCAGTGAAACACACACAAAAAGCAAATAAAAACCATTCTTTCTGATAAGAGGCTAAGTCTGAGTAGCAGGAATAATCCTAAGAGCCATGATCTGGTACTGGCTGAGGCTAGGCAATAGTCAGTCAGTCATGTCCAACTCTTTGTGACCCTTTGGACTGTAGCCCACCAGGCTCCTCTGTCCATGGGATTTTCCAGGCAAGAATACTGGAGTGAGTTGCCATTTACTTCTCTAGAGGATCTTCCTGACCCAGGGATCAAACCTGAGTCTCCTGTGTCTCCTGCATTGTAGAGGGAGTCTTTACCTGCTGAGCCAATGGATACTGGCTGAACCCCACAGGAATGTGGGACCTTAGGCAGATCTGTAACTTAACTGCACTTGGGTGACTACATAATTTATTGTCACATTATGGAGCTGCTATTCAAAATTACAGCAGGTCATCAGGCATCAAGCCAACTGTCCTGGGCTGACTTGTTATCCTCTCCAGTTCTCCATGTTTGTTGGTAAAATTAGATGGTTGCATTAAATTAGATGTTATTAAACCTCTTTTCTTTTTTCCATCAAGAGTCCCAAAATATAAAAGGAAAGTTCAGTTTGCAGATAAACTGGGTCTGAGTTCCAGTTCCCCACCCTCCGTTCCACACACACACCCCAGCCAAAGATCCTAGGAGATCCCTGGAGCACAGTTTGAAAACTCTGACATTCCATGAGTGTATTCCACCCATTGCTTGCCCTGGGCTGGAATCCCATGCCACATCTCTGTATCCGGAAGATCATAGGCAAACACATCCTAGCAGGAGGAGGACACAATCTCATCTAGGATGTTCCTTGGGGGCTTCATCTTTTTATTTGTGCCTTAAAAAAAAAAAAACAACTCATATTTTGTCTTTCTATCTGGAGTAGGAGCTTGGGATAATTTCATTTCTTCTAACCTTTTTACTGTTTTCTTGTTTGAAAGACCTGAGCCTGCAGATATAAATGTAAGGGTGAAAATATAGATGAAGCTCTTAAAAACAGAAATTCTGTGTGTCTGGAAAAGTGATCAGGTTGTTTCCTAACTCTCTGTGATCATCAAGAAGAACCTCCTAGTGCTAAGAGCCGCCCCAGGTCACGTATAATGAAAGATATAAGGCTCTTTTTAGGGCTGTATATAGAGGCACATAGGGCTTCCCAGGTGGCACAGTGGTAAAGAACCCGCCTGCTAATACAGGAGATACCAGAGACGCAGGTTCCATCCCTGGGTTGGGAAGATCCCCTGGAGTAGGAAATGGCAACCTGCTCCAGTAGTCTTGCCTAGAAGATTCTATGGACAGAGGAGCCTGGCGGGCTGCAGTCCACGGGGTCACAGAGAGTCAGACATGACTGAGTGACTGAGCACATGAAGGCACATACAAAAATTAAAGCCCTGATTTGCCCATGAGTTTCACAGATGGAAGAGTCGGTTAATCCTGTCCTTCTGTCCCCACATTGCTCTGCTGTATTCTTCTCCCTTTCCAGTCTCTTCATTGCAGATGTCCCATCCGTCTTCCCACACGTGATTTGGTAGTGTTATTCCTAAGATCGCCCTAATCACTGTGTCTGTTTCCAATACCCAGCGGCAGGAATCCATACCCCTTGCAGAGGAGGTAGAAGAAGTCAACACGCCCCTCCATGTGCCAGCAGACATGCTGCCAAAAGTGATTATAACCCTCCTTCCACACCGGACGTTAAGTGAAACGGGAGAGGAGCAACCTCCTGATTTTGTGTTTTCCCTCGTTATTGACTGGGGCAGCAGGCTCTTGAATTTTTGTGTGTCAGCCCTTCTCAGTGATCATCTGGAGGTTCCTTGTTATGGATGCCATCCGATTTATAGGCTCGGTAGTCTTAGACCTGACCTGAGGCGAGTAGACATCCTTTTTGTTATTTCTTTTCAAAGCACTGTGGTTTTTTTTTCTCTTTTGAATTACAAGATTGCCTTGGGCTAATGATATTCCTGTCTAGGTTTGCTCATCTTCAAAATTCAGCTGCTGCTTGGTCGATGGTACCCCCCTTTCTGGTTCATTTAGTTATCTGGACTATTTCAGGTGCAATTATCTGAGAATGGATGGCTAGAGCGTGATGTCTATCTATAACTTTGATATGTGGCAGGAGGCATACAGGTTGCTACAGGTAACAGACATCAGCTGCAGTGGCAAGCTAGATGACTGAGGTTTCTGAGAAACATTGAGTCCCTCTAGTCACTGGCATCTGTCAGATAGAATTCAACAGCCATCATTTATTCAGAGCCTATTATGTGTGGTGCATTTTGCATAATACTCACATCTCCGTCTCTGGCTCCTCTGCTTCCCTCTTCCTTGTAAACACCCTTGTGATTACATCAGATGTACCTGGATAATCCAGGCTCACCTCCCCATCTCAAGACTCTTTTGTATAATCACAGGTACAAACTACCTATTGACATGTAGAGTATGTATCCACAGGTTCTGTAACTGAAAGTGGGGTCTGCCTGCTTACCCCTCTAGAGCCAGTAAGGAGACCATGTTAATGGAAAGGAAAGTTTGCTTTATTCTGGATGTGGGCAACCAGGAGGCGACTGGGGCTGGTGAGGGTGGGGAATTGGGTTCAAAGGCTGACTCCCCCCCCACCCTCCACCTCTTGCCCCTACCGTGAAAGAGCTTTCACATGTGAGGGGCGGGGGCTGCATGCAGACGTAGTACAGTTAGCTCTGACCGTCATCTTGAAATTGGTCTTACAGTGGTCTGACCAGCATCATCTTGATTATTTTAAGTACAGTGAATCTGCAGTCCCTGAGTCAGTTTGTTGCCATTTCCTTGAGGCCAGTTCTTGGAACTGCAGTGGCTTTTGTCAGGGCCACAGTCTAGTCGTCATGCAGTTAACTGCTCCCTGTTAGGGGCTTCAGTATCTAGTATATAAGGTAGTTCACAATATATGGCTCAGAATATTATCCGTAGATCTTAAGACACTAAAGTTTCTAGACTTTGCTTAATGACTAAGCGAATTTCATTTTGTCCCTTTTGACCGCTTTCCTTTGTTTCTACACTTGCTCACTGCTCTGATTGAACTGACTCTTTGGCTAAAGCTTTACTGCAGACAAAAGGCAGGAGGACTTGGCGGGCAGGCAAGGACCATAGGGCCTGGCTCCATCTCAGTCCCAGGGATTAGGATGCGGCCACCTTTAGGGGAGCATTGTACCGCCTACCATAGGTAGTCAGCTCCTGCCACCAGAATGACGGCAGTGATCCGAACCGTAACACGTGTTCAGTTCCTACTGTGTTCCAGTCGGGGCTTATTCAGTGTTCATGGCCACTGTAAGGGGTGCTTAGTTGCTCAATCGTGTCCAGTTCTTTGCGGGCCCTAGGACTGTAGCCTACCAGGCTCTCTGTCCGTGGAATTCTCCAGGCAAGAATACTGGAGTGGGTTTCCATTTCCTCCTACAGGGGATCTTCCAGACCCAGGGACTGAACCCACATATCTTGCATCTCCTGCATTGGCATACCAATGGATGCCATATGCCATACCAATGGCATACCATCTGGGAAGCTGTTGGGGGTAGGTAAGGTTATCCTTATTTTACAGTGGAAAGCACTGAGGCTCGGAGAAGTTAAATAACCTGTCTAAAGTCACACAGCTAGTTGGCCACAGACAAAGGATAACAATCCATGCTGTTTGTGGCCATTACGCAGTTCGACAGTCACTGCATTGTTAGTACATAGAGGCTTAGGTGAAAATAGGGTGCTTTCTCTGGGTCATGTTGGTAGTCAGTAGCTGGGTCAGTATTCAGATCGAATATCTGACTGCAAAGCCTCAGGCTGAAATGCTGTTCTGCCTGTGCTGGTGATCCCGGACCTCTGTTCTGAGATTTTTGTTTTCGGCTGTGGTTACAGTGACCTTTGTTTTGTTGATTTGCTTTGATTCCCTTTCTGGTTGGTCTTCATATATTGGTGAAGGCAGGTGGAGAATGTTGTCCCTTAGGTTGAGGTGTCACAGGGCTGAGAGTTAGTGCGTGAAAGCCGTCGGTGCTCCGCAGCTGAACTCTCCTGGATGGTGGCTGCTACTCTGCTCCTGTGAGGTTTGTTTTTGGCATGGCTTGCTGAAAGTAGAACTAGCTCAAAAAATGTTTGGAGGCAGAGGGTTCTGCCCACCCTATGAACAATGAATTGATCCCCTATATACAACTGCTTCAGAGAAGGCAATGGCACCCCACTCCAGTACTCTTGCCTGGAAAATCCCATGAATGGAGGAGCCTGGTAGGCTGCAGTCCATGGGGTCGCTAAGAGTCGGACACGACTGAGCGACTTCACTTTCACTTTTCACTTTCCACTTTCATGCATTGGAGAAGGAAATGGCAACCCACTCCAGTGTTCTTGCCTGGAGAATCCCAGGGACAGGGGAGCCTGGTGGGCTGCCGTCCATGGGGTCGCACAGAGTCAGACATGACTGAAGCGACTTAGCAGTAGTAGCAGTATTGTAGGTAAAGGTGCCAGCGTTGTCTCATATGGAGCGGAGACCCTGCCTCACGGTGGATTGTAAACATGATCCCTGCGATGGAAGGCTAATGTTTGATGGAACCAGCCACAATTTAGTTACCATAACAACTTGGTAATACTCATTCTATCTTGGCTTAGTGCCTCCAAATGTGATGTACAGCAGTCATTCTGGCCAGCTGAAATGGACTCTAACCTTCTTCTTGTCAGGCGTGTTGATAAATGACTCTGTTTCATGACACACATTTCAAAGTCATCACTTTTTGTATATGTCTGATCTTCCTGTAAGCTGCAGGTTGTAGAAAGAGAAGTGGTTGGAGTAACACACTGCTGTTTTGCTGCTTTTCTGTTCCTGAGCTATTTTATTGTAAAATAGTGTGTGTGTATTGTGTGTATGTGTGAATAGGACAGGGGTCGTGAGAGAAATAAGTACATGGTTGAATCCAAGTCTTGGAGCAGAATATCATAGTATTGTAGTAGTGTTTTTATGTCATCTGCCCTGCCCCGAAGCTTGAAATAATGTTATTAAATTCAGTCTCATTCTTTATGCAGTAAATTTGACATACTCTGGAAAAGGTGTGTGTAGTACAATCAAAGAGAGGGTTCCTTTCTTTCACTTAAGTGTTACAAATGCACCGACTATTTATGTCCAATGTTGCTTTGATGATAAGTAACCTGTAGTAGAATTTGAATTTTTTCATGGGGAAATAGCTGGGTTGGTGGGAATTTGAGAGAAGGAAGACATCATCTATTCTAGTAGGTAGGAGAGTGTTCTTCCCATTCAGGAAGGGTTAATAGGTTTTCCTTAGCGGGGATCAGGGAAGGAAGAGGCTGGGTAATGATGCATTCTTTATTCCTCTCTGGGAGATACAGAATCTATATTCACATTCCAAGGCTCTGAAGAGTCCAGCGGCAGAGAAACCTATTTAATTAACTGTTTCACTCAGCCGTGGGGGCCATGGGAGCCCCCTTTCTAGCAGAGCATCTGTGAATTTCTCATAGAACACTGTTTGGGAAATGGTGCTTTTCTAGCAGTAATGATGACGAGGAAACCAAAGTCAGAATTTCGCCTTCTGTTCCTAACTGTCTCTGTAGTGATTCAGCTACAGGACAGGTTCAGTACTGTACTTTGATTCTTCTTTGTGAGCAGACACCTTTTCTCTGTTTCCCTCCCCAGATGTTAGCATGGCATTTCTTTTGATTTGTGCCATCCAGGGCTCCATCTTGGCATTGACTTTGGGCACTTTGTACAACATTCTGTTTAGTTGCTGTCTCTCTAAGTATGTAAGCTTATTGCTATGGAAGATTATGGAATCTCCTTTGAAGAGTTCCAAGGATAAGTAGTGATCATCTTTTTTATGGGATGTCTGGAGTTCAGTCTTCTAGGAAACCCATAATGCAGCCACAAAAATCTCTATTTTTATTCTAATCATTTCATGAAAACATGAAAGTCTAGTGCTGAATAATAAATTCTAAGCTCTTTGTATACATTGGAGAAAATCTTAGAATAAGTTAGTTATACCTCTCTTTCCCTAATGATGAAAAAACTCATGTCGAAGAAAACCGCCTCTAGAATTTGGATCTCCCAAGTCCCTAAAAATGGATTTCTGTGTTTCGTTATTGGTAATCTTAATAAAGTTAGGGAAGCAGAAATACTTATGAAAGGGATATTAAACCCCTCTTGATGGCAGCCCCTTTTTTAAGAGATAAGCTGGAAAGATCCTCGTCCTTGTTGGCTCTCTAAGGCAGATTGTTTAAGATATTAAGGAATAGAATTTTTAAGATAATTGCCTTCATGCATGCTTATTCAAGATATTATCCAGGGTTATGTGATTTTCTTCCAATCTCAGAGTTGGAAGGAAGCATATTTGTGTAACTTGTTATGTAGGAATAAAGTCATTGACTGCTATTGACTTACCAGATGTTCTCAGATCCAGCCCCAACCCAGCTGGCTTGTGGGATTATTTGACCACAGTCGTGGAGAACTAGTGGTCAGTGTATTGTGTGTGATTTAGCAGAGTCAGTAGCTTTTTAAATTCAGAACAGCCTTTGTGTACTGTGTTGTCTACTCATGGTTAACATTATCCAAATGACAATGCCATGCCATGGTTTTCAGACACTTGTTAATCTGTCTGATGAAGCTTTCCCGTATCCCATTTGTTAGAATTAATATGCTTCTCTCTTCCTTTCTTTCCTTAAGTTTTTTCCCCCTACAGTAGCATTGTATGACATTTTTATGTAATTGACATTTGCATTCTGGTTAAAAAAAAATGGATTTTTCCAGCACTGTCTATATTGTTAGCCAAAGTAATTGTATGGTAGGATAACTTGATAATGGAGCACCCAAATGTATACTTAAGAATTTCAAGTATTTTCTCTTTTGTTGATAGAAATTAGAGCTTAATGGCAATAAGCAGATAATAACCCAAGATGTGTGGAAATATTGGGGAATTGTACACAGCCCAGGGGAAAGAAATAGACACGTGTGTGTATGACTGCTAAAATGCTGACTCTGTTTATTTTCAATAAACATAATAACTGGTTTCATATGAGTATATAATTTCTTGGAAGAAATTAGAAAGAGCTGGAGTAAAGTGGAACATATATAAGGCACATATATTTACCCACTAAAGATACATTTCCTGGTATGTAGTCACTCAATTTTTATTTTTAGGAGGGAAAATCAGATGAAGACAATGTGTTAAAAATCCTTCTTGGCTTCAGAAATGTTAGTACTTTGCATATTTTCTTAGGTGCAGTTAACATAGTTACTCATTTCCTGGCATGATATGCTAAAAGTATTTCTTTATGATGATTAAAATGAGAAGGAAAAGGAATATAGGGATCGGGCTTTTGGAAAATTATCTCCCAAGGCAGGATAAAGGAAGAAAGACATCATCTGTGTTGCTTCAGTGAAGCTATAAAAATAAGGCATGCTGTGGGCATGAATAGGATTGGAGCCCAGTGAAAGTCAGATATCATAAAGACAAGAAATGTGTTGACACTGTCATTTCACATGCTCTATTTTTATCTTAATTTTTTTGTTCTGATCAGCTGCTGGGCTGAAGACTCTCTTTTATATCATTAAGTCTTTGATTGGTTAGTGAGTGTGGTTTAGCCTTTTCAGTCTGATCAGCATTGTTTGTCACTGATAGAATTGAGTTATAGAAGGACCATCCCCAGAAATTCACTGAGTTCAAAATATGCCCTTTGAGTGGGCATCCAGGTGCTCCTGTTGAGCACCTCACACTCTGAACAGCCATTCCAGAGAATGGCCCAGGCGCTGTGGGAGCCTAGAGATGGGTGTCAGTTGCTGCAAGAGGGAGGGTTTATGTCAAGAGAAGTCTTCAGAGGAGGAGATGATGTTTGAATTGAGTCTCAGAGGATTTATAAGAGTTTGCAGGAGGTATGGAGGGGTAAATCAGCACAGCATATGTAGGGCTCTGAAAATATACTCTGAGTGCTACATGGCTGCACTCTAGAGAGCATGGTTGGCAGGGGGCGATTGTCAAGTGTCCAAAGGCAGATAGGGATGGTATCACATGGAACTTTCTGAGCTATGCTGTGGGTTTAGAACACGTGGCACTGGAGAGAGTGATGACCTTGCGTCTTCCAAGGATAAATGCTCCAGGGGAGTGGGGGATTGGTCGGGAGAGGGCTGAGACTTGAGAGTAGGAATTTAGTGAGAAAATACATTCAGTGGTTTATGTTAAAGGCCTTGAGGACCTAAGATAGTGTAGTGGCAGAGCGAATGGAAAAGAGGAATGGGTAGCCGAAAGTGTGATGCCTGGATCCTCGACACTTGGGTAATGAACATATTAGAAATGAGGAGCAACAGACTTAGGATTAAATGAGATGCTATGTTTTACGTATTTAACACAATGTGCGGTACCTGGTGCATTGTGAGCACACAGGAAATGAGAACTTGTAGTTCTTTTATCACCCCTGTTGACAATAAGAAACATCTTGGAGATTCCCAGTAACGGTAACTCGGGACTTCACCTCTGTAAAACCCCATCTCCAAATATACACTCTAGCAGGTTTCCTACGTTTGGATTTTACTTATTAGAGCAACTGTGGCCATCTTGTGTTCACTTTACATGGTGGCCTGAGAGTAATATTGAAGTATTTTCAAGTTGTTAACAGTATCTTAATTTTTACACACCCTCATCCAATGACCTGACTCATGTTTTAAATGCAGTTTAGTTGTGGGACCACATCTGTTTACCTTTATGCTCTCATTAGGGAGAAAGCCCCAACCCACCACTCACATTTGACTATTTGTCTAGGGTTTTATTCTGCAAGTATGCTTTTCCTCCGAGTCGTTGGAGGTACCTGAAGATTCTGTTCCTGCTGATGGCTGACTTCCTAGCTTTGTAGACAGCTGCCTTCTCTCAGCGTTCTCACTTGCAGAGAGAGAGAGAGAGAGAGAAAGGTGTCTTCCTCTTCTTGTAAAACCACTAATCCCATCATGAAGGCTTCACCCTCATGAACCCTCATTGAACCCTAATTACTTATTGAGGGCCCCATTTCAGTACCCTGACATTGGGGGTTAAGGCTTCAGCATAGCGTTTTTGGGGGATTCAGTTCTGCCTTACTTACTGGGATTGGGAAATGTGAATTAAGGTGTTTGCTGCCTTTATGCCCTGCTTTTACATTTTACCATTTCCAGAGCTGTCTTAAGCTGGTTGTGCTGGTTGTTTTAGGTATCTTGAAGAGCCATTCACTAACTGACTCATCATACAGCCACAGAGCTAGGATTTAGAAGCCAGTAAGACAATTTGGTGCTTTAAAAGCTTGTGGCGCATAGCTGTACTTTCTTAACTGAGGGAAAACAAACACACGCAGATTCTAACAATGGGAGTAATTGTCTCTTAGGGAATGGGAATCTGGAAGGTATAGAATCAGGGTCTGGCAAAAAGGCTACTCTCCAAGATTCCTTTCAAGGCCCATATAACACTTGATGTGCTGCTGAAATTGACATTGCATCATGATGAAATTCTGTCCTTTGATTAAGTTAATGATTGAGTTAATCTTCACTATAAACATGGATAATTTCCCTTCAGGTATGGTCCTGTATTTAAAGGAAGGCTGTTAATTTAATGACTTTTAGTTAGTATCATTTTTTTCTCTAATGCTAAAACACACATTTTTCCACATTAAAAAAATCTCTGAGGGCTTCCCTGGTGGCTCCGTGGTAAAGAATCAGCCTGCCAATGCAGGAGACACAGGTTCGATCCCTGATTTGGGAAGATTCCCACATGCCACAGGACAACTAAGCCCATGCACCACAGCTACTGAGCCTGTGCTCTGCAACTAGAGACAGACCCATGGGGCAATGCAGATCCAGCCCAGCCATACATAAATATAGAAAATTATAGAAAGAAATCTCCAAAGCCAGGATGTATCTTAAAGTCAATGATGTATTATGGTTCCTTGATGGTTTTTTTCTTTTCTTCCCTTTTATTGTATATTTTATATTGTTAATTTTATTCTTGTATACAACTGATGGCACCGAACATTTAATGAGATACAGTATTAAAAGCTATGGTAATATGTACCTACATGAGCTCTTTCCATACTATCTCGTTTAATGCTCACAGTGATCCTGTTATCATGCTCACTTTACAGAAGGTTTAGTGATGTTAAGTTACTTGCTCAAGGTTGTTTTTTCTTTATTTAATTTCTCCATGAAATAAACACATATTTTTCTTAGAAGGCCAGGGCACACATCTTTTAGTAACTCTCTAAGGCTGCATATTTTAGAGGAAAATGCTGAGGAGTTGTTCTCTTAATTTTGTATGAATTTGAATCACATAGTTGTTGGAGGAAAATTCCATCTTCTTGTATTTGCTGATGTCCCATATGAATTATATAGTAGTTTTATCCTTCAGGGTATTAGATCTTTGAGGACAGCTGAAATGACACATCTGGCTTCCTCCTCCTGCAGTTTTCTGAATTCTGTAGCTGAGACTCCTGAGGTCTTGCTTGCAGGCTTAGTCTCATCCCTGTCTCTAAGGGGAATCTCTTAGTCAGAGGGAATTTCAGAAAGCCAGGCAATTATCTTGATTGGCTAAGCATAAAATTAGCCATGCTTCTTGTCCTGCTCTTTACAGAGTCTGGGTTCCATTCACTGGGTTCTCTTGTGAGCAAGCTTTGAACCTAGTATCAGTAGCTGTGTCTGCATTATCTCAGCATGTCAGAGCCTCTGTCCAGGCCTTCCAGCACCCAGGCAGTGCCTGCCTTCATCCTCTCTGATAAAGGCCTGGATCTGCTATATCTGGACTTGTTCTTTGGTGCCAGACACTTTGGCCTATCTGCCTTTCTTTGGGGAAAGTCTATGCGCTCTGCTGGCATTCCCTGGCTCTGCCTGTTGCAGAGAGGGGCTGGGTCCTGGCCTCAGTTCTTTTTACTCTCCACCCTGGGCTCTGATTCAGACGTCGGAGATGCTACCTTGAACACTGCTCAGCTTAGCCTTAGCCTAGCATTCATGCTCTCCAGAATCTACCTCTAACTTTTCCAACAGTTTTGTACTATCCACTACTGTATCAAACTTCCTATATTATGGTATTCTTTTTGTTACTGTATCATGACTTCTGTATTTGTATATTTGTCTAATCTTGGCTAGTACATTCTAAGTCCCTTGAACATGGGACCATGTCTTTCATTTTTAGATACTCCCATAATAACTTGCACACAGGAAGCATAATGAATGGATGTAGTAGAGCTAATAACTGTTAGGCACCCAATGTGAACCTGATTGAAGGCTCATAATAAACAGAAAAGCATTCACAGGAAGTTGTCCCTGATCATATAATCTGTGCCTTACAGGTTCATGTGTTTTGTCTTTGGAATAAAGCTCTTTAGGTTTTGGGTCTTTGGTTATATATCTCTCTAATCCATCTTGTGTATAATCTACTAACTCATTAACCTAGAATTTTGCTGTTTTTCAATTTACGGGTACATATTTTATGCATGATTTATGCATTAGTCTTTCTGTATAAATGAAGGTTTATAATGGTTTGAGTTTTTTGTAGTTCAGGTACTTTAGAACTGTTTGAATGTGTCACTAGAATATAAGCTCAGGGGGGCAGTGGCTTCTGTCAGTTTATTTCTGTATGCCCAGGTCCTGGAACAGTGTGTAGCATGTGGTTCAGTTTAGTTCAGTCGCTCGGTCATGTCCGACTCTTTGCGACCCCATGAATCGCAGCACGCCAGGCCTCCCTGTCCACCACCAACTCCCGGAGTTCACCCAAACCACATGGTAGATGCTCAATAAATATTGAAAAGTGAAAAAGTCTAACACGCTCAGCTTTTCTTGGGAGAAAAAGACTTCAGATAGGGTGTGTGTGTGTGTGTGTGTATATATATATATATATATAATTTTATTTTTAATTGAAGGATAATTTTACAATATTGTGTTGATTTCTGCCACACATCAACATGAATCAGCCATAGGTACACGTACGTCCCTTCCCTCTTGAACATCTCTCCAACCTCCCACCCCATCCCACCCCTCTAGGTTGTCACAAACACCAGTTTGAGCTCCCTGAGAAAATTGCTGCTGGCTATGTATTTTACATATGGTAGCCTATGTGTTTCCATTCTACTCTCCCCATGTGTACCGCCTTTCCTCCCCACCCCCCTCCATGTCCACGACTCTGTTCTCTGAGTCTGCCTCTCCATTGCTGCCCTGCAAACAGATTCATCAACACCATCTTTCTAGATTCCATATATACATTATGTTGTTTGCAGTTTGATTCAACTTTAATTTCCAAGTTGCATGAGCTTATACACTCTTGTGTTTGGATTGGAACTTAAAGCTATATATAGTCCAGCTTCTCTGCCACAGAAGAGCTAACACGTACCATACATGCTGCTGCTGCTGCTGCTGCTAAGTCACTTCCATCGTGTTCGACTCTGTGCGACCCCATAGACGGCAGCCCACCAGGCTCCCCCGTCCCTGGGATTCTCCAGGCAAGAACACTGGAGTGGGTTGCCATTTCCTTCTCCAATGCATGAAAGTGAAAAGTGAAAGTGCAGATGCTCAGAACTTGGACTGGTGATCAATTTTTGCCAATTTTTTAAAATAGGAAGTTTCCTTTAAGTTGTCATTTGTTTGTTTCAGCTCCTGCGCACTATTATTAGTTCGATGTTGGTGCCTTCAGGAACCCGCCTGACCCCTCTCACATAGGTGGCTCTTCTTGGGTTCAGTCTGCTTCCCCAGCCAAGCCTAGAACTGCTTCTCACATGCCGTGAGAAGCTCGCTCCCCTTACTATCCCACTATCGTTATTTCTTTATTTTTAAAATAGTTTTATTAATTTACCTATATTTGGCTGCGCTGGGTCTTCCTTGCTGCATGGGCTTTTTTCTCCCGTTGCGGCAAATGGGTGCTGCTCTCATTGCGGTGCCTGGGTTTCTCATTGTGGTCGCGTCTCTTTTCTGCAGAGCATGTGCTCTAGGGCACACAGGCTTCAGTAGTTCCGGCTCCTGGGCTCTGGACCAGGGGTTGAACCTGTGTCTCTTACATCGGCAGGTAGATTGCTCACCATTAAACCAACAGGGAAACCTCCCGTTTCCTTCCTTTACGTTAGATGTGTCTTTCTTGCTATATGCTATTTTAAAACAGATTTTGGACAACAGGAGCATAGAGCAGGTTGTATTTTGGGCTATAATCAAAGAGGCTTTCTCTTGAAATAAATGAAGTTTTGTGCATTGTGAAGTGAAAATTTAATCTTAATAAATGAGGCAGGCATCACTTTTTTCCAATTTATAGTTTGTTTGAAAATGGTCACTAGGTCTCTGTGCCTGCTATTATGATCTTTACAACAAGCTCAGTGATAATGGGTTCTTCCTCAAATTTGAACAAACACAAACAGAAGGGACATAAACCTGTAATTGCATAGCTGAGACTTAAGGCTAGAAAGATTGTTTAATATGTATTTAGCATACATAAAGGAGATTAGAAATGAGAAGCTCTGTCATCTGCACTTGCTCCAGCCCAATTCTTGTTCATTAAAATGAAAGACGGTTCATTCTCTTTTGGAGCACTGCCATTATAAAAATAAATGTCAATATGTTTCATACTTGCAGAATTTTAGCACTTGTCTACAAAATGCCAAAGGATGACTACACCAGTCCTTCTGGGTGTGGGCTGTGTATTCACAGTAGAATGACATCAATTACAAAAATGTAAGCTTGTGCTCTTAAAGGAGTTTCCCAATTGCAATGGTTATTTAATTACACCAAATGCTTTGTTGACTGGCGAATTCTAAGAAGAAATGTAGGAACAGACTAACTGAGAACAGTTTTGGAGGTTTTCTCTCTACCACTTGCTCCCATCTAGTTCCAACTCTTTTTTTTTTTTTTTTTTAATTTTCCGTCTGACTTGTCTAACTCTTTCTCTCTTCAATCATTTTCCCCTTTGCCTTGCACTGAGCAGCATGGACATTACTTTGTCCCAATGGTGGCATAGGGATTTAATAAGATTGCTGACCTCTGGGTCAGAATGACTCTTGCCTGGCTGACAGTGGTTAACTCCTAGTGGGCTCTGTAGGTAAGAGAAGTGAAGTGATTGAATTTGCAGGAGCTGCTGAAGCAGGCGTTGAAGACTGGGAACCTCTGTCAGCACTTCCCACCCCCCCTTTCTTTTCTAGCCCTGGGTCTGGATGGGCATTGATCTGAGTGGTTCAGAATTAGATAACTAGAAGGGATTGGTAGTTTTGTATTCCATTTTGCTTATAATCACATGTGCTCACTGTAGTCAAGGAGTTAGAGAGGTAGAGGGGAAAGAGAGCTAAAGAGGCGCCGTAAAGACCAGTTGTGTGCTCCTTGTTCCGTTGCTTAGAGCGTGGGTTCTGACTGTGCTTGTGGAGGTGGGGCTGCTGTAGTACTGACGAGGACTGGGACCTGAGAAGTGGGTTTGGACGAGGAATTTCTGGGAATGTAGGGGCGATTGCTATGGGTTCTAGAGAGGAAACCTATAGGAAATGCTAGTTCACTGTTAGTGCAGTGGAGGTCAAGCCAGTTTTGTGAATTATGTATTTGTTTAATTTACTGCTGATCACAGTAGAACTGCTATGATTTTTATATTTATATAAAACTTTACAAGTTTTGGACTTCTTAATGCCAATAAATGGATACAGTTTTTTAAAGGAATATTTCCTTCTAGATGCTGATACCTTATGACTTCTTAATACCTTATTATATGGTATATAATATGAGAGAATATGGTATAGTCTCTCTCTTATATATATCTGATTTACAGGAAAAAGATGTTAGTCCCAAACTGGCCTTATACACAAGGTACCTGTGAATTCCTAGCTTTGGGAACAGACAGATCAGTTTCATGGTATTCTTGCCTGGAGAGTCCCACAGACAGAGGAGCCTGTCAGACTACAGTCAATAGGGTTGCAAAGAGTCAGACACAGCTAAAGTGACTTGGCATTCACACGATTCACACATGCTTGCTTACATGTAACCATTTGCCAGAAAAGAACTGAGAAGGGGGCAGAATGGATGGGTGGAGAGTTTTCTGTAATCTACTGAGTTGTTTTTTTGTTGTTTGTTTTTTTTTTTACCCAGTACAAAATCAAATAGCTAATCCAAGGCAATCAATTTCTGCTTATCCCCCCTGCCCCAAACCCTTAAACTCGGATATAGGATTTGAAATTTGAAAGTAGTTCTTAAAACTCTTCTGTGAATATATGTATCTATTGCAGTTATTTGAAATGGAGAGGTCTACTGACTGACTTGATCTTCCTCTCTACTCTTTCTACCAATAAAACAAAATAAGATTTAGTATTAAATAAGTCTTTGATTAGGTCAGTTTTGATTTATGGGGAACCCATTAATGTACTGCACAGACAGGAATTGCACAGATTTGATGAATCAACAAAGCAGGAAATGGAAAATACCTTCTCACCTCTGGGTTTTATGAGTCAGGAAGAACACGTCCCTGGCTACGGTTAGGCTTTCTTATCAGTCATGCGAAAGAAAACGTAAATTAGTTTCCGTTTGTGCTGACCTATTATGCTGTGAAAATACTCTGTGTATTTTCATCTTTAAGAAAGATTTCTGCAAACAGAGCTCTAAGAAAGGAACATAAACGATTGTGGAGATTGTCTAATTTTTCCTAAAAGCAATATCCTTTCTGTCAAAGCAAGGGATTGAGATGGCAGAATCAATAACTTGGTTTCCGTGTCAGACTTGCTAATACACAAATTAGTGTATGGTGCTTATGAGCTAGATAAGCTTAAAAGGCTGTATTCTCTCAGTATTTTATTGCCGTGCAGTCAAATGAAAGAACAGACAGAAACAACGTAAGGGAATGAAACGATATATATCATAATCTTCCTAGGATGTTAATTCACACGCATAGTGGCAACAGCTGACATCTGTGTACTACCTCAGTGCATGACAAACTCCTATAACAAATCACTGGTATTGTGTATGGTATGTTTTCCTAAAGCAAAAATCAGATAGAACCTGTTTTTTTTCCTGTTTTTTTTTTTTTTTTTTCTAATAAGAGCTTATCATCCTTTGGCATGTATAACTAGGAAGCATTGGCAAATGGACACCCGGCTGGGAGATTTATTCCCTGAAATGCTCTTTTCAGGTCTCCGTGTGAAAGCGTTAGCTGTGTCAGTTAGTTGAGATGAAATGACATAATTTATTGACTGGTAGTGATAACTTTCTAAATACATCGAACATTTGGTGCCACATAACTGCATGCCTCACTAATTGCTTAGACGCATGCCTGCTTTTGTAATCAATGTGCTACTTGGGCTAGCCTCCGCAGAATTTATTGCCTCATTTTCTGTTTCAGACTGCTTAACTATTCACTGGGTGGTATCCCTGAAAATGACAGTCCCTAAGGAGAGGAATTCACATGTCAGGGGCCAGAGGTCTCCCCTTTTCATGGCTTTGGAATCATTCTTTCATATTCTAAGAGCAAGGCAAAGCTGGCAATTTGCATTTAAAGCACTGCTCTCCAAGGTTACCTTCTGCTGAGTGTATCTTTCAGATAGTGGACATTTATCATAGTGTAGCTCTCAAATCTGAAATAGCTGCTGAAGGTATAGCCAAGGAGCCATCACAGTCCCGGGGAACAAGGCAATAAATCAGAAGCTGCCACATGATCACTATGGTAACCGTCAGGCCCTGTCTCACTGCAAACATTATTGAAGGGTAGGTACAATGTTCAGCTCATCAAGTGTTTGTGATCATAAACCTGTTGACATTATAGATTTGATATGATCATATTATTGTCTTTGTGGATTGAAAGGGAGTGCTCTCAGACTCCATGTTGGAGGAAAATAGTATCATATTTAAGGGCACATTTTATGAATGTAGGCTTGAACTTGTCAATATAGATAGGCGCAATAGAGTAGCATGTAGTTTTTCTTTTTAAAGATAAAACCGGTTTTTTCATCACTGTGAAGATACACATTTTTTTCTAATGAGGCATTTCATACTGAGCTGTACATGTAGACATATGTAATTTTATCCATACTGATTACAGTCACTTTTAGCTATTGAATCACTTAGTATTCAGTACTTATATTTGACATAATTTCTTTATGATTATTATGAATAAAGGATCTTAAGATAATGCTTTCTTCCAACTCTGGTTTTAAATACATGCACATAATTGTATTTTGAAATTTTATAGCATGACATTTAGAGTTAGATATAGATAGCATCTTGGTAAAATTGTTGATGAATTTGTTGTGAAGCAATTCGATTTGATTATGATTATGAAAGGTAGTGTTTTTTAATTATAAGAACTAACTGTGAATTCTCACAATTATAGTAACTTTAGGTAAGTATATTCCCTAAAAGCAAAATTTGTGTATCCAGTATATCTTATATGAATGTCATGAGTAGTGGTATTTCAATTGTATTACTCATAATAGAAGGTGGTTCCCCCAAACACATTTAATATGTACTCATTTGGCATTTTATTAAATCACATATATTTAGAACTCATCAGCCAGGGAGGAAAACTCCACATTTATTATTATTATAAAATTGTTAGTATTTTCATAATTATTTTTGAATTTTAACATCTTTCTTTCAGCTGTCTGGGAGGGCATTACTAAACGTTAATGGCAGTAACTATGGTAATCCCCTTGGAAGCGAGATAAAAACTCATTAAGAGGATAATAGGGCTGTCATGTCTCTATATTCCTCCCAAGGATTTGAATTTTCTTCCTTTCCCTCTCGCCCTTTGAAAAGAGGAATCGAACATTAAATTAGTGAGCACACAGCCATCGTTACATCTTCAGAACCTCCTGTCCAGTGATAGGCAGGCGTCATGCCCTGGAAGGTTGGCACTGAGCATGGCCCTTGGTTTCCTGAGTGTGTTAGCAGGCAGGAAGGAGCGAAGGGCTGTGGGAGGGAAGAAGGGAAGCCACATAGCATGTCCTCTCTTGTACACTGCATGAGTGTGGAATCAATATAAATGTATTTCATGAGCTGCACAGGAAGAGGCACAGCACATATTTAGCAGTTTTCAAAAAAAAAAAGGATTTCTCCCTGCCACCACTCTTTTCACTTGAAGGGCAGCCTGTAATAGGGTCCTGATGGTGCTGAAATGTAGTGGAACTCAGAGATAGGGCTGCACAGCTGAGTCTGAGCTGGATGGTGCGTGCCGCCTTCTCATGTGGGAGGCTGAGCAGCTGGCACATGGGGAGCTCCTTTGCGCTATTTATGAGCTAGAGTTGAAGTAGCAGGCTGGAGAGGAAAGACTTGGGGCCCACCAGCTAGCTTCTGAGGGCTCTGTCTGAAAGAGTGCTTTTGAGGCAGCAGTTAGCTGTCACTTCTATCCTGACTCAGTTCACTTTGCTCAGACTCAGTTTCCAGTATGCTTATTGCATTAGATTCGTATTCAGAGTTACTTGCACTAGTGTTTTTGTAAAGAAAAACGCCATGAAGAAGTCCAGGATAATTGTACACTGTCAATCAAAGAAGGATGCTAATACTGCTCACTCACTGCTAGGTACTCTGATAAGTATTTGCATATATACTTTAATCCTGAGCACCATCCTGAGAATTCCCACATTGCTGATAAGAGGGCTGAGCCTAAGAAAGATTTAAATGCCTAGAAAGTGGCTGAGCTGAATTTTCAGCCCAATTCTCTCTGATGCCATGTCTGTGCTCTATTTTTTTTCTGTACTGTGTGCATGATGCTCAAGAAGGCATAACTTCTTGTTTCTTTTTTGTTTTTTACTCTTATGGTAAGGAATACTTAACCTGAGACCTATCCTCTTAGCAATGTTTTTAAATTAATTTTTTTATTGAAGGATAATTGCTTTACAGGAATTTTATTGTTTTCTGTCAAACCTCAATATGAATCAGCCATAGAAATATATATATCCCTTCCCTTTTGAACCTCCCTCTCATGTCCCTCCGCATCCCACCCTCTAGATTGATGCAGAGCCCCTGTTTGAGTTTCCTGAGCCATACAGCAAATTCCCGTTGGCTATCTATTTTACATATGGTGATGTAAGTTTCCATGTTACTCTTTCCATACATCTCACCCTCTCCTCCCCTCTCCCCATGGCCATAAGTCTGTTCTCTATGTCTGTTTCTCCATTGCTGCCCTGTAGATAAATTCTTCAGTACCATTTTTCTAGATTCCGTATATATGCATTAGAATATGGTATTTATCTTTCTCTTTGACTCACTTCGCTCTGTATAATAGGTTCTGTGTTCATCCACCTCATTAGAACCGACTCAAATGTATTCCTTTTTATGGCTGAGTAATATTCCATTGTGTATATGTACCACAACTTCTTTATCCATTTATCTGTCCACGGACATCTAGGTTGCTTCCATAGCTATTGTAAATAGCGCTACAATGAACAGTGGGATACATGTATCTTTTTTGATTTTGGTTTCCTCAGGGTGTATGCCTAGGAGTGGTATTGCTGGGTCATATGGTGGTTTTATTCCTAGTTTTTTAAGGAATCTCCATACCGTCTTCCATGGTGGCTGTATCAATTTACATTTCCACAAACAGTGCACCGCTTAGCAAATTTTAAGTGATGTTAACCAGAGGCATAATGTTATACAGCAGGTCTCTAGAACTTATTTATCTGTGTAACTGAAATTTCATACCCACTGAATAGCAACTCTCCATTTCCCCACCCCTATCCCCTGGCAACCACCACTCTACTTTCTGCTTCTGTGATTTTAACTGTTTCGGATAACTCACCTAAGCGGAATCATGGAGTATTTGTCCTGGGTCTGCCTCATTTCACTTAGCATATCTTCCAGGTTCATCCATGTTGTTGTGTATGGCAGGATTTCCTTCATCTTTAAGGCTGAGTAATATTCCTGTGTGTGTGTGTATCACGTTTTCCTTCTCCTTTCATCTGTCATGGGCACTCAGGTTGCTTCTGTGTCTTGGTTATTATGATTGATGTTAAATTTTAACAAGGGAGGGCAGATTTCTCTTTGAGATCCTGATTTTAATTCCTTTGGATAAATACCAAGCAGTGGGATTTCTGGGTCATATGGTAGTTCTGTGTTTAACTTGTTGAGGAAACTCCATATGGTTTTCCATATGGTTGCACCATTTTTCATTTCTACCAGTAGCATACAATAGCATCCTATATCTCTGCATTCTTGCCAACACTTGTTATCTTTTTTTTTTTTATAATAGCAAAGAGCAAACATGACTTACTGACTAAAGAGCCACCAAATTCTAATAGATAGGAGATGATATCTCATTGTGGTTTAAACTTGAATTTTCCTCATGATCGTGATGCTGAACATCTTTTCATATACTTGTTTGTCATTTGTATGTTATCTGTAGAGAAATATTTGTTCAAGTCCTTTGCCCATTTTAAATTGGATTTTTTTTTTTTTGCTATTGAGTTGTAGGAATTCTTTATATATTTTGGATATTAACCCCTTAACAGATACATGATTTGCAACTCTTTTCTCCCATTCCACAGACTGTCTTTTCACTGTTTCCTTTGCTATGCAGAAACTTTTAAATCTTATGTAGTTCCATGTATGTCTTTGCTTTTATTGCTTGTGTTTTTGGTGTAATATCCAAGAAAGCATTTGACCAATGTCAAAGATTTTTCCCTGTGTTTTTCTCAAATAATTTTACAGTTTCAGATCTTGTGTCTGAATATTTAATCCATTTTTTATTTTTTGTGCATGATACAAGGATCCACTTTTCATTCTTTTTGTGGACATCCAGTTTTCCCAACACCATTTGGTGAATAGACTGTCCTTTTCTCACTGTGTGTTTTTGGCACCTTTATCTAAGAGCAGGTGATATACATGCCTGGGTTTATTTCTGGGCTTTCTGTTCTAGTCTGTTAGCCTGTGTGTCTGTTTTTATGCCAGCACCATACTGTCTTAATTACTGTGGCTTTGTAATATAAACCTGAATATTGAACAGTGCAGGGGTTAAGGATGCTGAACCTCTGTGCAGTCCAAATTCTGGGTATGATTTATAGTTGACCCTCTGACTACATATAGTTCCACGTCCACAGATTCAACTGACTGCATGTTTTGTAGCTCTATAATAATTATTATTGAAAAAAAAATCCTCATATTCGTGGACCTGTACAGTTTAAACCCATGTTGTTCAAGAGTCATTGTAACTGAAATTTGATGTGATGCTTTCAACTTTGTTCTTCTTTCTCAGGATTGTTTTGGCTATTTGGAGTTCTTTGTAAAAGGTTCCATATGAATTTTAAGATTTTTCCCATTTCTGTAAGAACATGCCATTGGGATTTTGATAGAGATTTGTGTTGAATCTGTAGAGCAATTTGGGTAGTATGGACATTTTAACAATATTAAATATTCCAATTCATGAGCATGGGAGAAATAAAAGATATCCATATTGGGAAGGAAGAAGTAAAATTATCTGTTTAAAGATCACATGGTCTTGTGTGTTCAAAACCCTAAAGATTCAACAAAAAACTATTAGAACTAATTAACAAATTCAGAAAAGATGCAAGATACAAAATCAGCATATTAAAATCAGTTTCTGTTTTCTTTTTAAAATTGAGATATAATTGGCATAACATTGTATTAACTACTTTTCTATATACTAACAGTGAACTCTTCAAAAAGGAAATTAAGAAAACGATCGCATTTAAAATAATGTCAAAAAGAATAAAATATTAGAGCATAAACTTAACCAAGGAAGTGCAAGGCTCATACACTGAAAACTGTTTAATATTGATGGAAGAAATCAAAGAAGACACGAATAAATGGTAACACTTCTCTCAGTTTCATTGGTGGATATTTGTATTTTCTTCCACTGTGTAGTCATCATTGCGTGCATGCTCAGTGGTGTTGGACTCTTTGCAACCCCATGGACTGTAGTCTGCCAGATTCCTTTATGGAATTTTTCCAGGCAGGAATACTAGAGTGGGTTGCCATTTCATACTCCAGGGGTCTTCTCAACCCAGGGACTGAACCCGAGTCTCTTGCATCTCCTGCACGGGCAGGCAGGTTCTTTACCACTGTGCCACCTAGGAAGCCCCGTGCAGTCCATCCCCTCTTAGAATTACATTTTAGACATTGTACCTGGTACTAGAAGAGTGTAACCAAGTTCAGACCTCTGGAATTCCATCTGGTGTTACTATAAAGATGACTAAGGAAAAGTCAGCCACTTCTTGGAATGGTACACTTCCATTGGTAGAAGGTGATAGGGAAGAGAGGAGCCTGCACCCTAGCTCTAATGCAGGCAGATTAGGGTAAGAAATCATGCTTTAGCAATCATACTTGGGTTTGATTTTAGGCCTTAACCTGTATTACTTAACTCTTTAATTTGGGGCTGACAAGCTTACCATTCTGGACCATTTTCCTCATCTATAGGGGAGCGATGGTAATGCTTACCTTGCTGTGTTGTAGTGAGGATTCAGTGAGGCATTTGATGATGACCTGGTGTGGATTGGGTGCTACTCCTCTCCATTCTTACTTGCTGACACTTCCAATTATAATATAAAGTTAGGTTCGGTTCAGTTCAGTTCAGTTGCTCAGTTGTGTCCGACTGTTTGCAACCCCATGAATCGCAGCACGCCAGGCCTCCCTGTCCATCACCAACTCCTGGAGTTCACTCAAACTCAAGTCCATCGAGTCGGTGATGCCATCCAGCCATCTCATCCTCTGTCGTCCCCTTCTCCTCCTGCCCCCAATCCCTCCCAGCATCAGAGTCTTTTCCAATGAGTCAACTCTTCGCATGAGGTGGCCAAAGTACTGGAGTTTCAGCTTTAGCATCATTCCATCCAAAGAAATCCCAGGGCTGATCTCCTTCAGAATGGACTGGTTGGATCCCCTTGCAGTCCAAGGGACTCTCAAGAGTCTTCTCTAACACCACAGTTCAAAAGCATCAATTCTTTGGCGCTCAGCCTTCTTCACGGTCCAACTCTCACATCCATACATGACCATAGGAAAAACCATAGCCTTGACTAGACAGACCTTTGTTGGCAAAGTAATGTCTCTGCTTTTTAATATACTATCTAGGTTGGTCATAACTTTCCTTCCAAGGAGTAAGCGTCTTTTAATTTCATTGCTGCAGTCACCATCTGCAGTGATTTTGGACCCCAGAAAAATAAAGTCTGACACTGTTTCCACTGTTTCCCCATCTATTTCCCGTGAAGTGATGGGACCACATGCCATGATCTTAGTTTTCTGAATGTTGAGCTTTAAGCCAACTTTTTCACTCCCCTCTTTCACTTTCATCAAAGTGTTAGGTTACAGTAAGCCAAAAAAGTTAATTAGATCAGGGTCAGCATTCATTTTCATGCAACTCCATTGTGTATAATACACTTACCAGTAGAGTATATGACATTCATAATAGTGATATTGCACTCATATCTTATTAGAGAGTTCTTTCTTCACTTATACATTTAACCCTGAAGTATTATCTTGACCACTGGAGGCAAATATGGAAGAGAAAAAAGAGAGACACTGTTCTCCTCAGGCCTCAGTCTGCAGCTGAACCCTGGGGGTCACGCAGCATCCACCTGGGGAGCCTGTGCAGAAGAGAATCCTGCAGACTAGAATATGGAAGGAAATGTTAACGTGCTAACCCTTACCCTTCCTCCAGGAATTGGGTCCTGTCTGCTTCTGTTAACTTGCCTGCCTTTGTTTTTATTTGTCATCTCATTCTTCAGAGCAACATCTTAGGTTTTATCCTTTTCACCTCTTCTTACATTTTATTATAAACTTTGCTGCCCAAGGGTGGGCAGTTGTTTCGTTTCGTCTGGGTTGTTATAGTTATGTTGATCTTTAAAAAAAAATAGGCTTCTGGTTTTGCAGCCCCAATACCTGGAGAAATCTGAGTGTATA
Organism: Bos indicus x Bos taurus; assembly: GCF_003369695.1. Lineage (NCBI taxonomy): Eukaryota > Metazoa > Chordata > Mammalia > Artiodactyla > Bovidae > Bos > Bos indicus x Bos taurus. The sequence goes on along the minus strand of NC_040080.1, from coordinate 113,369,739 downwards.
AAGGCTCAGTTCACCCCTGGTGTGGAGAGAGGCAGCCAGTGTGGCTGGCTGGGGTCATCAGGGTCATAGTTACAACTTCCTGTCATTGCCAGGCTGATTAACATTCTTTTGAAATGATGGTAATTATTTGATTAATTGAAAGATCCTTCTCATAATAAAAGATTAAAAAAAAATTTAAGGTTTCAATTTTGTAATAACCTTGTCAAATGCTGTCAGTTGATGGCGATAGTCTGTGTTTTGAAGTTTTTGTGTGTGTCCTTTTTATTTCAAAGGCTGATGGATGTGTGCAGAAAAAAGATAAAATGCTGTAGGTTTTGTTATCTCGTGTAATACTTAGAATAGAGTGGCCATGGTAAGGCATGTTTGGATAGAAATTCTGATGGCAGTGACTTTTCCTCTATCATCGCTATTCAATTCTGAATATCAGGCAGTAGCTTGAAATTCTTTTTCCTGTTAGATGAAAACTCACCTTCTTACTGCAGTGTTTTATTTATCTTGGCTTTGCTTTTCCAGTGGTAAACAAATAAGCATTACTGTGTGCAGAGTTGGACTAAGTTTAAACAGGTTTTTATATTTAGGATTCTTGATTCTAGTCATACTATCACATATATTTTAATGCGCTGTTTTCTAAGAAGTTGAAACGGAAATACTTATAATTGGCGAACCAGGAACTGCTGTGATTGTTGGATGTGTATGCGCACGCACAGTTGTCTAGTTCCAGAAGTTCTGCATTTTCTTATAAGATTTGGGAGCTGAATGAAAGGCAACAAGAGACTTAGTGAATATAGGTACATTTCAAAAATAACATTTGTGTGTTGAAAAGTTTTCAGCAGTTTTACTCACTTTTTGATGAGTAATTCTGTGAATTATGGCAAGTTGCATGGGATAGTATAACTATTAGCACAGTCAAAGATCAGATTATTCCTTAGCTTTTATTTCTTTTTATTTATGTATTATTTAGCTGTACTGAGTCTTAGTTGCAGCATGCGAAATCTAATTCCCTGACCAGGAATCAAACCCTGGCCCCCTGCATTTCTTAGCCACTGGACCACCAGGGAAGTCCTTGTTCCTTTTCTTTTAAAAATTCCCTCACTCTGCCTCTTGTAGTTAACACCGCCCCGTGACCCTTGACAACCACTGATTTGTTCTCCTTCCCTATAATTTGACCTTTTTCAGAATGTGATATAAATGGAATAATATATAGCCTTTTATGTTGGGCTTCTTCCATTCAGTATAGTGCATCTGGGAGCTTCCCAGGTGGCACTAATGGTAAAGAACCCACCCGCAAATGCAGGTGATGTAAGAGACCTGGGTTCTATCCCTGGGTTGGGAAGATCCCCCTGGAGGAGGACACAGTAACCCATTTCAGTATTCTTGCCTGGAGAACCCCATGGACAGGGGAGCCTGGAGGGCTAAGATCCATAGTGTCACAAAAAGTTGAATTTGACTAAAGCAACTTGGCAAGCCTGCATGCATACTGCTTTTGAGATTTCTCTAAGCTGTTTGTGTGTATCAGTTTTTTCCTTTTTATTGAGTAATATTCATTGTGTGGATTTACCATAGATTGCTTACCCATATTCCAATTGAGACATCTGGGCTGGTTCCAGGTTTTGGCAGTTATGAATAAGGCTGCTCTAAACATTCACATACAAGTTTTTATGTGAATTTTGTGAATTTAAGTATCTTTCTCGGATAAACATCTAGGATTGGGATTGTTGAATTGCATGGTAAGTGTATAATTAACTTTATAAGAAACTGTCAAACTGTTTGTTTTAAAGTGACTAACATTTTGAACTCTCCCCACTAGCAAAGTATGAGTGTCTTTGTTCCTCTCCTTCTTTGTCAGCACTTGATATCTTTTTTTTAAATTTAGCTGTTCTAATAGGTGTGTAATTATCTCATTGTAGTTCTGTTTTATGTCTTTCTAATGACTGATGTTGAGCATCTTTTCATGTGCTTATCTGTCTATCTTCCACAGTGAATTCTGTGTTCAAACGTTTTATACATTGAAAAAAAGGGTGTTTTCTTATTCTTAAGTGTTCCTTGTGTACTCTGGATAAAAAGTCCTTTGTCAGTTTTGTGACTTGAAAAAAAAAATTTTTTTTCCCCACTCTGTGGCTTGTCTTTTAATTCTCTTTTTTGGAAAATATTTATTCAGCTTTTTTGACTGCACAGCATGTGGGTGGGATCTTAGTTCCCAGCTGAGGGATCAAACCCGTGGCCCTGCAGTGGAAACATAGCTTCTTAACCACTGGACCACTAGGGAAGTCCCTCTTTTAATCCTTTTGACAAAGGCCTTTGCAAAGCAAAATATTTTAAATTTTAAGTCCAGTTTATCCGTATTTCTTTTTGGGGTCATACTTTTAATGTATATAATGTATTTTAATACTTTTAATGTATTTAAGAACTATTTTCTTCATCCATGGTTAGGAAAAAAATTTCTTCCTTGTTTTCCCATAAAAGTTTTATGTTTTTTGGCATTACATTTATTAGTTAATTTTTGTATAAGATGTAGAATATATGGCAAGAGTTCTTTTTTTCTTTTTTTTTTGGGAGGGGGCATTATATATGTTCAGCTATGGGCTTCTATGGAGGCTCAGTGGTAAAGAATACACCTGCGATGCAGGAGATGCAAATTTGATCCCTGGGTCAGGAAGGTCCCCTGGAGAGGGAATGGCAGTCCACTCCAGTATTCTTGCCTGGAAAATTCTGTGGACAGAGGAGCCTGGCAGGCTGCAGTCCATGGGATACAACTTAGTATCCAAAGAGTATCCAAAGAGTCGGATACAACTTAGTGACAAAACAATGACAATGACAACATACATGTTCAATTATTCCAGTACCAGTTATTGGAAAAATTCTTCATTTAATCACCTGGACATCCTCGTTCAAATTGATTGTATTTGTGTGCTTTTATTTCTGGTCTGTCCTTTCTGTCCCATTGATATATGTGTCAATTCTTTGATAACACCATACTTTGCTGATTACCATAACTTTATAAAAAAAAAAAAGCCTCAGAATCAGGTCCTGGAAATCCCCCAACTTTTTTTATTTTCAAATTTGCTTTGGCTTTCTGGTTCCTTTGCCTTCCCATATGAATTTTAAAATCAGCTTGTTTGATTGCTACAAAAATTCCTCCTAGGCATTTTTAAAGAAGTTGTATTGATTCTATAATGCAATTTCTGTATATCAATTTGCGGTAATTGACATCTTAATATTGAATCTTTCAATCTATGAACATGATATATCCCTCCCTTTATTTTTTATTTCTCTTATATCAATGTTTTATAAATTTTCAGCATACAGATACTGGATATTTTTAAAGTATTAATCATCTAAATATTTTAGAGAGTGCTGTTATAAATGGTAGTTTAAAACATTTTTTATATCTTAATTGCTTATTGTTACTTATAGAAATACTAAGTTTTGCATTTCTACTTGTTTCCTATAGTCATAGTAAACTTTATTTACTAGTTTTAGGAACTGCTTATGAGTATGGGCTTCCCTGGAGGCTCAGATGGTAAAGCGTCTGCCTGCAATGGGGGAGACCTGGGTTCAATCCCTGGGTTAGGAAGATCCTCTGGAGAAGGAAATGGTAACCCACTCTAGTACTCTTGCCTGGAAAATCCCATGGATGGAGGAGCCTGGCAGACTACAGTTCCATGGGGTCACAGAGACGGACACGACTGAGTGACTTCACTATGAGTATTTCTTGATTTTTTTTTTTAATTCAGGCAATCATCTTGTCTACAGATAAGAACAGTTTTACTGCTTCTCTTCAATCTGTTGCCTTTTCCTTTTTCATCTTATTGTACCTGTTAGAACTTAGAGATGTTAAAAAGAAATGGTGAGAGAAGATAGCTTTATCAGATCAGATCAGTCGCTCAGTTGTGTCTGACTCTTTGCGACCACATCAATCGCAGCACGCCAGGCCTCCCTGTCCATCACCAATTCCCGGAGTTCACTCAGACTCACGTCCATCGAGTCAGTGATGCCATCCAGCCATCTCATCCTCTGTCGTCCCCTTCTCCTCCTGCCCCCAATCCCTCCCAGCATCAGAGTCTTTTCCAATGAGTCAACTCTTTGCATGAGGTAGCCAAAGTACTGGAGTTTCAGCTTCAGCATCATTCCTTCCAAAGAAATCCCAGGGCTGATCTCCTTCAGAATGGACTGGTTGGATCTCCTGGCAGTCCAAGACACTCTCAAGAGTCTTCTCCAACACCACAGTTCAAAAGCATCAATTCTTCAGCGCTCAGCCATCTTCACAGTCCAACTCTCACATCCATACATGACCACAGGAAAAATCATAGCCTTGACTAGACGAACCTTTGTTGGCAAAGTAATGTCTCTGCTTTTGAATATGCTGTCTAGGTTGGTCATAACTTTCCTTCCAAGGAGTAAGCGTCTTTTAATTTCATGGCTGCAGTCACCATCTGCAGTGATTTTGGAGCCCAGAAAAATGAAGTCTGACACTGTTTCCACTGTTTCCCCTTCTATTTCCCATGAAGTGATGGGACCGGATGCCATGATCTTCGTTTTCTGAATGTTGAGCTTTAAGCCAACTTTTTCACTCTCCACTTTCACTTTCATCAAGAGGCTCTTGAGTTCCTCTTCACTTTCTGCCATAAGGGTGGTGTCATCTGCATATCTGAGATTATTGATATTTCTCCCAGCAATCTTGATTCCAGTTTGTGTTTCTTCCAGTCCAGCGTTTCTCATGATGTACTCTGCATATAAGTTAAATAAACAGGGTGACAATATACAGCCTTGATGAACTCCTTTTCCTGTTTGGAACCAGTCTGTTGTTCCATGTCCAGTTCTAACTGTTGCTTCCTGACCTGCATACAAATTTCTCAAGAGGCAGATCAGGTGTTCTGGTATTCCCATCTCTTTCAGAATTTTCCACAGTTTATTGTGATGCACACAGTCAAAGGCTTTGGCATAGTCAATAAAGCAGAAGTAGATGTTTTTCTGGAACTCTCTTGCTTTTTCCATGATCCAGCGGATGTTGGCAATTTGATCTCTTGTTCCTCTGCCTTTTCTAAAACCAGCTTGAACATCGAGAAGTTCACGGTTCACATATTGCTGAAGCCTGGCTTGGAGAATTTTGAGCACTACTTTATTAGCGTGTGAGATGAGTGCAATTGTGTGGTAGTTTGAGCATTCTTTGGCATTGCCTTTCTTTGGGATTGGAATGAAAACTGACCTTTTCCAGTCCTGTGGCCACTGCTGAGTTTCCCAAATTTGCTGGCATATTGAGTGCAGCACTTTCACAGCATCATCTTTCAGGATTTGGAATAGCTCAACTGGAATTCCATCACCTCTACTAGCTTTGTTCGTAGTGATGCTTTCTAGGGCCCACTTGACTTCATATTCCAGGATGTCTGGCTCTAGGTCAGTGATCACACCATCGTGATTATCTGGGTCGTGAAGATCTTTTTTTGTACAGTTCTTCTGTGTATTCTTGCCATCTCTTCTTAATATCTTCTGCTTCTATTAGGTCCATACCATTTCTGTCCTTTATCGACCTCATCTTTGCATGAAATGTTCCTTTGGTATCTCTGATTTTCTTGAAGAGATCTCTAGTCTTTCCCATTCTTTGTTTTCCTCTATTTCTTTGCATTGATCGCTGAAGAAGGCTTTCTTATCTCTTCTTGCTATTCTTTGGAACTCTGCATTCAGATGTTTATATCTTTCCTTTTCACCTTTTCTTTTCGCTTCTCTTCTTTTCATAGCTATTTGTAAGGCCTTCCCAGACAGCCATTTTGCTTTTTTGCATTTCTTTTCTATGGGAATGGTCTTGATCCCTGATAGCTTTATATTTACCCCCAATTTTAGAGGAAAGCATCCAGTCTGTTATCAAGTTTGATGTTAGCTCTGGGGATACTTTTGGAGAAGGAAACAGCAACCCACTCCAGTGTTCTTGCCTGGAGAATCCCAGGGACGGGGGAGCCTGGTGGGCTGCCATCTATGGGATGGCACAGAGTCGGACACGACTGAAGCGACTTAGCTAGGGATATTTTTGTAGATATCCTTTACTAGGTTAAGATTCTCTTGCTGTTGACATAACTTTTAAAAAATTATGCATGGGTGTTGAATTTTGTTATGTGCTTTTTTCTGCATCTACTAATATAATCAGATTTTTTCACTAGTCTCTTACTAGAGTGAATTACATTTATTTTTAGAATGTTAAAGTAGACTTGTATTATTGGAATGAACCTCAATTAATTATGAAATAATATATGTTTGTATACGGTACGTATGAATTAATAAATGTTTGCAAATGCTGTGTGTACGTGGGTGCTCAGTCACTCAGTCGTGTCCGACTCTCTTACTCCATGGACCATAGCCCGCCAGGTTCTTCTGTCCATGGAATTTCCCAGGCATGAACACTGAAGTGGGTTGCTGTGTCCTCCTCCAGGGCATCTTCCCGACCCAGAGATTGAAGCTGCATCTCTGGTGTCTCCTGCATTGGCAGGTGGATTCTTAACCACTGTGCCACCTGGAAAGCTGTGTTTGTGTATACATACATACATAGGGTATGCTGGTATTTTCTTGAGGATTTTTGAATCTATATTCATGAAGATATTTATACTTTTCTTGTATGTCTGTTTGGGTTTAGTCTCAGTGTAATGCTAGACTCAAAATGAGTTTGGATGTATTCTTTCCTCTTCCATTTTCTGAAAGAGCTACTGTGAAACTGATACAGTGTCCTCCTTGAGTATTTGGTAGAATTTCTAAGTGAAACCATCTGAGCCTGGAGTTGTCTTTGTTGGAAGGATTTTAATTGTAAATTTAATTTAAAAAATTATTCATTTTAATTGGAGGATAATTACTTTATGGTATTAGTTGTAGGCCTATTCAGGTCATCTGTTTGTTTCAGTTTGATATTTTGTGTCTTTCAAGGAATTATCTGTTTTATATTTAAGTTGTCAAAAATGCTGTTCATAATGTCCCTTATTATCCTCTTAATGTTAGTAGGGTTTGTAGTGATAGTATGTCATTCCTATTATTGGTAATCGTGTCTTTCTTTCATTCTTTGTAGATCTGCATAGAGATTTACATCTCTATCTGATGAGAAAGATCAAATCTGATAAAAATCAATTTTATTGGTCTTTTCAGAGAGTTGGCTTTTTGTTTCATTGATATTTTTTTCTGCTATTTTTGTGTGTGTGTGTTGTTGTCAGTTTCATTAATTTTTTCTCTTGCCTTTATTGTTGCACTTTTTTCTGCTTGTTTTTGATGTAATGTGTCAGGTTTTGAACCCCGGTCTCCGGCATTGCGGGCAGATTCCTTACTGTCTGAGCCACCACGGAAGCCCAAGATGGAATCTTATATTAATGATTTTGAACTTTCTTATATAAGCTTTTAATGATACCATTTGCCCTCAATGGACTTTGGCAGAATCCAGCAGATTTCGATGTATTGTAATTTCATTTTATTTTTATTTATTCAAAATGTATTCTAATTTCCCTGGGGACTTCCTTTTTGACCTGAGGATTATTTAGAAATGTGTTGTTTAATTTCCAAATATTTGGGCATTTTCCAGTTATCTTTCTGTTATTGTTTTTAGTTTAATCCTGCTGTGGTCAGAAAACATACTTTGTTGCCTTTAATTTCTTTTAAATTTGTTTATTTTGTGGCCCAGGATGAATGTTCCACCTTCACTTGAAAGAATAGGCTGTTGCTGGAGTATATTAAAAATGTCAAGTCAAATTGGTTGGTAGTATTATTTACTTCTACTTTTTTATCAATTTTTCCATATACTTTTCCCATAAGTTTCTGAGAAGTATTGAAGTCTTCCAGTGTATTTGTGGATATATTTTTCCTCTTTTCTGTTCTGTCAGCTTTTGCTATGTATTTTGATATTCTGTTGTTAGATGAATAAAATAGTTTTTTTTTTAATGTCTCCTTGTTGAATTGATGCTTTTGTCATCATGAAACATTCCTTTTTAATCCTTATTTTTTTGGTTCTGATACCTTCTTTGCCTAATATAGCTACTCAAGCTTTCTTTTGATTTGAATTTGCATGATATGTTTTTATTTCTTTTGACTTTTAACTCACCTATATCCTTGTATTTAATGTGAGTTTTTTGTAGACAAAATATAGTTTGGGTCTTTGGTATTAATGTTGCATTTCCTCATACTTAATCCTTTAGTGTGTGTGTTTAAACCATTTTCACTTAACATAATTACTGATATAGTTGGATTTAGGTCTACCATTGTATTATTTTCTGTTTTTATCTTCTGTTTTTTCCCTTCTCTGGTATCTCTTCCTGCCTTTTTTTTTTTTTTTTTTGGTATGATTTGAAATTTTAGTATGTTGAAATGCTTTTTTGACTCTATTTTATTCATAGGGTTTTAAAAAATGTACAGTGTACATAACTGACTTTTGCAGTCTACTTTACACATCTTTATCCTTCCTACCTACACAGTGCTAGAGTTTTTGCTTTATGTATCATACATATTTTTAAAAGCTTTGAGATGAAAAATAATCTATTTACCCTGTTATTTATTATTTCTCTTGGTCCTTCGTTCCTGGTATTTCCCTTTGACATGACGGACTTCCCTTAAGCATTTCTTTTATTGTTAGTCTGCTGGCGACAGATTCTATTTGCTTTCTTTTGTCTGAGAATGTCTTAATTTTGATTTCATTCCTAAAGTGTATTTTCACTGAATCTGTAGACGTGGGCTGATTAATTCTTTTCCTTTAGGACTTGAACAGTGTTGTTCCACTGTCTTCGGCCCTCCATGGTTTCTCATGAGAAATCCACAGTCATTTGGATCCTTTCCTGTGTTAAATGTCTTTTTTCCCTCTGACTGCTTTCAGCCATTTGATTACAATGTGTCTGGATATGATTTTGAGTTTATCTTTTTTGAGGTTCATTTGGCTTAAAGCATCTGTAAATTAGTGTTCCACCAGGTTTAGGGTTCTGTCTACCATTATTCCTTCATATACTTTTTCTGCACCCTGATCATTCTCCTCCGCTTCCAGGAATCCGGTAATACACATGTGTAACCTTTTGAGTTTTGTCCCACATGTCCTTGAAATTCTGTTCCTTTAAAAAAAAAAAAAAATCAATCTTCTTCAGACTGGTTAATTTCTGTTGATTTATCTTCAGGTCCACTGACACTTTCCCTCTTCATCTCTGTTTTGCTAGCGAGGCAACCTGCTGAATTTTTAGATTTCAAAATTTTAGTGTGAGTGCTTTACAAATTTTTAACTTTTTGCACTTGCGTCAAAATAAAAATGGGAAAAAAATTTAATACTCTTTCGTTTTTATGATTTCTTGATTTCTATGGAGACGTTTCCCTTTCAACTCAAGAGTGTGTTCATGTTTACCACAGTTATAATTGCTTTAAAAAAATCTTAATTAATTTTAAGATCATCTTAGACTGGTCCCTATTGTTTGCTGTTTTCCTTGTGAATGGGTCAGAATTTCCTAGTGTTTTGTATGTGGAATGAGTTTGGATTGTATCCTGGACTTTTTGAATATTGTTTTCTGAGACTCTGAGTCCTGTTAAAGGCCCCTTGAGAACGCTGGTTGCGTTTCTTCGTTTAGGCAGGCAGTCAGCCCACTTAGGTTTGTACCATTTCGGTGGGTGGTTTTCCCAATGTCAGTCCTGTTTTCCAACCCTTGGCTCTGCTGCTTTGGGTCCACTTCATGCCTTCCTCACTCTGGGTTTCATTTCAGACGCGGGTGGTGGTTTAGGTCATAGCCTAATTCTCAAAGCTTGTGTTGGGTTTCTTTGTGTCTGTGTCACAAAGTGCACAGTTGGAAGGCACTGGTTTATACACAGTATTAGAGGACCTCCTTCTCCAGATCTTTCCTCATTGGATTTCCCCAGTACTCTCTGACTCACAGGGGTCTGTTTTCCTATTTCTGTTGGGGAAAAAAAAGGCTAGTTCCCTGTGCTGTTGCATAGTTCTGCCCCTTTGGGCTGCCCTAGGGAATAGAGCAATAGGGGTTGAGTGGAGTGGGAGGTTTGGGGGAAGACCGAGACAGAGAGAGAAATGCTGATACCGTCACATTCTTCAGACCGCTTGGGTTCATTTGCACAGTTCCTTTGAGTTAAGTGATGGGTTTTCTCTCTAGATCTTAATGCTTGAGTCATAGCTGTGGCAGAACTGCATGGCTGGGACTGCAGCTGGTTTCTGGGCAGGGCAGGGAGAGGAAAAAAGGACGGATGCCCTCCATACACTCCTGTTTGCAGGAGTACCTTTCCCAAGTCCTCTGTCTGTTGTTGTTGTAGCCATTTGTGCCTCCCGTGTAGTTCTGGGGGTCAGGTTCAGCCTTGAGTCAAGTCAGGAATGTAAAGAAGAGGGGTCAAATCTAGAAACCACCATTGAACTGGTTCTTTAGGGTTTTACTTCCCTCCCTAAATCACCTGCTCTTGTTTATTTCTCAGAGTTTTCAAGTGGCTGCATTTTGTGTTTTGTCCAGAGTTTTCAGAAGAGGATGTAAAAGTATTTCTCCATCTTGGGGTGGTATAAAGAAACAAAAATAGTGTTTTTTAAAATTATTATTTGATTTGCCAATAATAAAATACACATTATAGAAAGTCTGGGAAATACAAAATTAAGGGGAAAACTACCCGTGTTACTGTAACTTAAATTTAAGTACTCCAGGCATTTTTACGTATACCGATTCTCATCTTTTTTTTAATTTGGCTGTGTGAAGTCTTAACTGCCACACTCAGGGTCTTCATTGTGTTGTGAAGGGTTTTTTGCTACAGTGCTTTCTAGTTTTGGCCTGGGGGCTCCAGAGCATTGGGGCTCAATCGTTACAGTGTAGACTTGAGTTGCTCCATGGCATGTGGGATTTCGTTTCCCAGACCAGGGACTGAACCTGTATCCCCTGCATTGCAAGGCGGGTTCTTAACCACTGGACCACCATCAGTTCAGTTCAGTTCAGCTGATCAGTCGTTTCCAAATCTTTGCGACCCCATGAATTGCAGCATGCCAGGCCTCCCTGTCCATCACCAACTCCCGGAGTTCACCCAAACTCACGTCCATCGAGTCAGTGATGCCATCCAGCCATCTCATCCTCTGTCGTCCCCTTCTCCTCCTGCCCCCAATCCCTCCCAGCATCAGAGTCTTTTCCAATGAGTCAACTCTTCGCATGAGGTGGCCAAAGTATTGGAGTTTCAGCTTTAGCATCATTCCTTCCAAAGAACACCCAGGACTGATCTCCTTTAGAATGGACTAGTTGGATCTCCTTGCAGTCCAAGGGACTCTCAAGAGTCTTCTCCAACACCACAGTTCAAAAGCATCAATTCTTCGGACCACCATGGAAGTCCTCAATTCTCACTTTTTAATATACAGTTTTTAGTGGTGATCACATCAAATACAATTTTGTATCTAGCTTTTTTTCACTTATTACAAAAGAAACTTGTTTTGTGTTATTAAAATTATACTTACAATGATTTTATGAGTTAATTGAATAAATACACTATCGTTTATTCAGGCATCTCTCTGTCATTGGATGGTTTTTTTTGCCAAATATTTGCTCCCATAAAATTGCTGTGATTAACATCTCTGTGGATAAACACTTCCCTAATTTTAGATTGTTCTTTCGGCTATCTTTCCAGACACATAATTACTAAGTCAAAGGGTATGAATGTTTTTAAGAGACTTGCTGCATAATTCTAAAGTGTATAACACCATCATCTTAGCAACATGTAGGGTTGATCAAAGAGTTTTTCTGTAAGATGTTACGGGCTCTTTGGCCAACCCAGTACTGTCCCACTAGCAGTGTGTCATGGAGAAGGCAATGACACCCCACTCCAGTATTCTCGCCTGGAAAATCCCATGGGTGGAGGAGCCTGGTGGGCTGCAGTCCACGGGGTCATGAAGAGTTGGACACGACTGAGCGACTTCACTTTCACTTTTCACTTTCATGCATTGGAGAAGGAAATGGCAACCCACTCCAGTGTTCCTGCCTGGAGAATCCCAGGGGCGGGGGAGCCTGATGGGCTGCTGTCTACGGGGTCGCACAGAGTCGGACACGACTGAAGTGACTCAGCAGTAGCAGCAGCAGTGTGTCAGAGGGCCCCATTCCTAGCAATGGAGGTTGCTTCATAATCTTTTAGAAACCTTTATCTTCCATCTCCCTGGACCCCTTGGACATAACCAGGAATCTGCTCACCATAGGAATACGTATATGTATATATGTATGCATATATGCTTGTTATAGCTGTATTCAATTTATTTTCCATAGATTTCCCCCCTACAGTAGATTATGAACCATGCACACTGAAAGTGTTTATTTTATATCCCCAGAACCCAATACATGCATGCCTGCACTTTAAGAAACACTGGCTAATTGAATTAATGCATATCTACAGTAATAAATGCATTCCTCTGAAATGCTCTTGCTTCTGCTTGTTTTTAATGTTCCAGTGACTTAGAGGAACATCTTACTTTTTCTTGTCTGTTTCCACGTGCGTGTGTCTGTTACTGGTGATGGTGGGAAGTGCTGTGTGTGGACTGCTGTCTCAGCACTGCTACGTTATGAATGACAGTTCTTGATTCGCAGGATTAAAATGAATATAGGTTCACGTGGCTTGAGCAGTTATTTCAGACTCCGATATATGACAGCAAAACGCAAGTCTTTGTGTATGTTATGTTAAGTAATGTTGTGTGCTGTGCAGTAAGTAAATGCTTTTTTGTCTTTGTTTTTATCTTCATTTCTTTCCCTGTCCTTTGAAGGTTCTACATTTTGTGTCTATAAAAACTTTAATATATATGATTGAAATCATTTTGCTATTGGTCAAAGAACTCTGAGAAACATTTGGCTTCACTCTTAGAAAGTAAAAACAGATTAAAAATGATAAAATACCATAAGTGGTTTTTCGAGGAAGGGCATTTGAGATAATAAAATTTTTCACCTATAAAAACATTGCCTGAGCTTTCTGCTTTTTTCTCTCCCCCTAATTCTCTAGGACGTACCCAAACTCGGTTAAATCTGGATTTTAACGATTTCCAAATAGGTACTCACTTTAAAGTAAACAGGCCATGAAATAACTGTAGGCAAATAGGCACAGCAGAATATAAAATAGAAATAAAGTGAGGCAAAATCTCACTTGATTGTCAGTTATATGTATTCTCTTTGGATCTTAATCCATTAATGTGGACCGACACGTCAGAATTGTCATTGTAACTTTCACCTTTTTTTCCCTGGCAGTGTTTTCCATCTTTCCCTATCACTAAGCATCCTTTTATGTCCTTCTACAAGCACCACCAAGGGGCAAACACCCACCTTTTTCTTTTCTCGTTTAATGAAATATTTGTTCTAGTTTCAAATTGCCTTTAGGTGATCCTGAATTCTGACATGCTATCTCTGGCTCTCAAGATGAGTTGGGGTTTAGAATCTGACAGCTGGTTTGGCCTGTATCATTCATTCATTCAAAAAAATGATCGGGTGTCTGTTATGTGCCGGGTGTAGTACAGACATGGAGTATACATGTGATAAGACACAGTGTCTGCGCTAATGGACCTCATGTGGGGACCAAGTCAACAGGCACCTGCCGATCACGGTGCTGTGAAAGGCACCAGGATAAGAGTGAATGCGTGGTTCTTTGAGGGCATCTACAGTAACCTTGGGCTTCCCAGGTGGCTCAGTGGGTAATCTGCCTGAAATGCAGGAATGAAGGCAGACGCAAGTTCGAAGATCCCCTGGAGGAGGGCATGGTGACCCACTCCAGTATTCTTGCCTGGAGAATCCCGTGGACAGAGAAGCCTGGTGGGCTACAGTTCATAGGGTTGCAAAGAGTCGGACACGACTGAAGCAACTGAGCACGCACGCATGCACAGTAACCTTGGTGAATCAGGAATCGTTTCTGGGAGGCAGTGAGCACTTCAGCTGTTGATGTTATTGATTTATCATCTGGGATATAAAAAATCCTTCTGTGCCTTTGGATATGGGTGTTTGGCTCTCACCCCTGGGTTTCCAAGTCAGTCCTTATGACTCTATACCTTACTACTCAAGCAATCTGTCCTTTCTCTTTCTGGCACTACATCTTTAACACCATGAAGCATCCAAAGAAGTCTTCTTGGAATCTGTGATAAAATGCATAAGGCACATTTATTCAGGGCCCCGGGCTTTCTCCCCTCCCTCTCTGGATCCTTGGGCCAACTGAGAACAGTCTTTCCATCCATGTTTCCCAAGAGCTGTTTGCCAGAAAGAGTGCTGGAGGAAGCAGGTGGTTAAGGTGAAGTTGTGTGTGGCCTGGCTAACTCTTTGGCTATTGACAAATTGTTATTTAAATTTCTCAGAGGCAAAAGAGGGAACTTTTGTCAGCAATTTCAAACAGAGGAAAAAGTGTTGTCGCTAGAGAAATGATAATTTAAAACATACTGTTTTCCATTTTGGAGCTCGTCCTGGTAGCTGTGTGTATTTTCTCTTCCCAGCTGGGTGAATGACACTCTGTCAACTTCCAGCAAATTGGGGTGAGTGTCTTGGCTCCAGTCCCCAGGTTATGGCTGAGTAACTGCAAGCGCCACGTTGGCTACACATTCTCCCCTTGAAACATACACAACTATAGGAATTCACATTAAAAAAAAAAAAAACCCACCCATATCTCTTGGTCTTATATATCACTTTACAAATAGATTGAGTGTAATTTTTTTGAGGGGGAATACATTTAAACAGAATATATTTATTGTTTGTTATAGTCAGTGGTGGTGTAGGTTTTAAGGTTTTTTAATTGAAGTATAGTTAATTAACGATGTGTTAGTTTCAAGTGTACAGCAAAATTATTCAGTTATGATATATATATATATATATACACACACTTATATTCTTTTCCATTATGGGTTATTACAAGATATTGAATATAGTTCCATGTGCTGTACAGTAGGTCCTTGCTTACTCATTTTATATATAGAACTGTGTATATGTTGGCCACCTGATGTGAAGAGCTGACTCATTGGAAAAGACCCTGATGCTGGGAAAGATTGAGGGCAGGAGGAGAAGGGGACGACAGAGGATGAGAAGGTTGGATGGCATCACCGACTCAGTGGGCATGAGTTTGGGCGAATTCAGGGAGATAGTGAAGGACAGAGAAGCCTGGCGTGCTGCAGTTCATGGGTTCACAAAGAGTCAGACACGACTCTGCGACTGAACAGCAGTGTGTATGTTAATCCTAAACTCTTTAGATCTAGATTGTTTGGGTTCAAATCTGGTTCTATGTAACTTTGTTAAGTCACTGAATCTTGTGTCTCGTGTAAAATGGGAACAGTAATAATCACTTTCTGTAAGAATTAAATAAATTTATATTCATGCACCCATGCATGGGTGTGCTCAATCATGTCCTCTCTTTGCAACCCCATGAACTATAGCCCACCAGGCTCTTCTGTCCATGGGATTTTTCCAGGTAAGAATACTGGAGTGGGTTGCCATATCCTGTTCCAGGGCAATCTCCCAACCCAGGATTCGAACCATGTCTCTGGAGTCTCCTGCATTGGCAGGTGAATTGTTTACCACTGTGCTACCTGGGAAGGCCCCAGGTTTATATACATAGAGCACTTAAAACAGTACCTGGCGTGGGAAAAGTACTGAAGTGCTATTGGAAGTCATTAAAAATGAACAACACTGAATTATATGGCATCAGAGAATAACAGAAGTAGGAACTGATTAGGGTTTTTGTTAAAGATCTGCATAGCCGTTGAAGATTGCTTTGTGTGGCATGTATAAATTAAAAGAAATATGTTGGCAGTTTCTGTATTCACTGTATTGTGACATTTTTCTACTCTGCCCTCCCTGATCCATATCTAAGGGAGAATTTTGGTCCCCTCGGACATATCTCATTCTTTTATCATAGTTAGTTATCATATAAGTTAATTTAAATCACCTTTGAGGTTACTAGTCCAATGGTAGCCTCTGGCAGCCTTTTAAAAAGTGTCTCATCGTAAATAAGTTTCATAAAAAAAGCTTGTTTATTAGAGTCTGGGTTTTTTTTTTTTTTTTTTTTTTTCACTCTTTCATGTTATTTATTTACTTGTTATTTCTTCGGAGTGCTTTCTTTTTTTGTTTGAACTTTGTTTTGTGAATGGAGTTTCTCCCTGTGTTTATAACGTTGCTTTGAAATGCTTTCTGTCTGCTTCTTCCTGTTTCATTTCTTACCAATTTGAGGAAATTTTTTCTTTCATTTAGTAATAAAATGAAAGGCTTGAAGTGCATTTAATGCAGCTTCCACATTGTCTTATTCCTGTTTGCATTAGAGCAGTGAGTGAATCTCAAGTTCAAGGACAATTGTTGCACAGCCTACATATGTGAAGCTTTAAAAGCAATATAAGGGGTAATTTTCATTTGGTGAAGTTTGACTCTTGTTCTCCTCTCAACAAAAATCCTTTAAAGTCACTAGGGTAG
Organism: Bos indicus x Bos taurus; assembly: GCF_003369695.1. NCBI lineage: Eukaryota > Metazoa > Chordata > Mammalia > Artiodactyla > Bovidae > Bos > Bos indicus x Bos taurus. The sequence continues at coordinate 113,353,366 of NC_040080.1, read as the reverse complement.
GCTCTTCTCTGAGTGCTTTGCTATATATATGGATTCATAATCTGTGATAAAGCTTTATCATCAGTCTGCCTCATTGTAAATGTTGCCTAAATGAAAAGGAACTTTTTTATTATATCTCACTTCAGTCTCTATTCAGGGAAGACCATGACATGTGCCCTTTAATTGGCTTAAACATAGCTCATCTCAAAGTTAATAAACCTTTCCAGAAATGCCCTTCCCATAACATATATGGGAAATTGTACTTAAATGATAAAAGGACGCTTAGGGGAAAACACTCTCTGCTGCTGCTGCTGCTGCTAAGTCACCTCAGTCGTGTCCGACTCTGTGCGACCCTATAGACGGCAGCCCACCAGGCTCCCCCTTCCCTGGGATTCTCCAGGCAAGAACACTGGAGTGGGTTGCCATTTCCTTCTCCAATGCATGAAAGTGAAAAGTGAAAGTGAAGTCGCTCAGTCGTGTCCGACTCTGTGCGACCCCATAGACGGCAGCCCACCAGGCTCCTCCACCCATGGGACTTTCCAGGCAAGAGTACTGGAGTGGGGTGCCATTGCCTTCTCCAAACACTCTCTAGCAGCTGCTATTATGAGATTTTTGGTAAAAGGTCGCTAGTATGTGCTAGTCTTATTCTTTCTTAACATCCGAAGCTCACAATTTACTTATAAACACATTTCCCCAGTGTTTTCAGATACTTTTCCTCAACATATAAATGTAATATTCTTCAGTGTCTCCCTTGGTGTGGACTTTTCCTATTGAGTCCCCTGAATTTTGCCCCCTTTTTATTGATCTGGTAGCTTTGAACACACTCAGCTTGTTTTGAATGCTCCTTGTTTCCTCTAGTTTTTCTTTCTTTCCTGAAATTCTGTGTAGATATTGTTGAGTTATGAGTTACCGAGTGGGTTGTAAAACTCAAAAGTGGCTTTGTTTTGTTCCATTTACCTCAGCTAACAGTTCTTAGGTGCCTATGCTGTGCCATGTTGAAGATGCCCAAGTGTATACAGTGGATACATGCTTTTGAAATTGAAATCAGTGGTGAAGCTATCTGGAAAGGTGTCATTTCTGTACGTCATGCCAAGTGTAATGATAGAAGCACCCATGGAAAGTGCCATGAGAGCCCAGAGAAAGAGCACATAAGTAGGCAGGCTGGCCAGCCATGGAAAGTTTGCTGGAAGAGCTTAATTTTAAGGGAGAGTAGGATTTAATTAGAAAGAGTGAGCGTAAACCTCAGATGCAGGGTGGCACTCCAGCCAATGGGAACAATTTTACACGGTTATGTAAAATATCAAAATCATGTGGTCATTGCAGGATATAGTCAGGTCTGCTAAAACGTGACATATGCATTGCTAAAAATCACTGTTGCAGAATTGCACAATGAAAAACCACTTGGCTTATGGGGTAAAGGGGATTGGAGCGAAGCATTCAAAAGCTGTATAATCGTAAGGGATTTGATTTAGGTCATACCTGAATGTTCAAGCTGATTTTAGAAAAGGCAGAGGAACCAGAGATCAAATTGCCTACATCCGCTGGATCATCGAAAAAGCAAGAGCGTTCCAGAAAAATATCTACTTCTGCTTTATGGACTATACCAAAGCCTTTGTGTGGATCACAACAAACTACGGAAAATTCGGAAAGAGACAGGAATACCAGACCACCTGACTTGCCTCTTGAGAAATCTGTATGCAGGTCAGGAAGCAACAGTTAGAACAGGACATGGAACAACACACTGGTTCCAAATAGGAAAAGGAGTGCGTCAAGGCTGTATATTGTCACCCTGCTTATTTAACTTATATGCAGAGTACATCATGAGAAACGCTGGGCTGGAAGAAGCACAAGCTGGAATCAAGATTGCTGGGAGAAATATCAATAACCTCAGATATGCAGATGACACCACCCTTATGGCAGAAAGTGAAGAGGAACTCAAAAGCCTCTTGATGAAAGTGAAAGAGGAGAGTGAAAAAGTTGGCTTAAAACTCAACATTCAGAAAACGAAGATCATGGCATCCAGTCCCATCACTTCATGGCAAATACATGGGGAAACAGTGCAAATAGTGACAAACTATTTTGGGGGGCTCCAAAAATCACTGCAGATGGTGATTTCAGCCATGAATTTAAAAGACACTTTCGCCTTGAAAGAAAAGTTATGACAAACCTAGACAGCATATTCAAAAGCAGAGACATTACTTTGCCAACAGAGGCCTGTCTAGTCAAGGCTATGGTTTTTCCAGTGGTCATGTATGGATATGAGAGTTGGACTATAAAGAAAGCTGAGCGTGGAAGAATTGATGCTTTTGAGCTGTGGTGTTGGAGAAGACTCTTGAGAGTCCCTTGGACAGTAAGGAGATCCAACAAGTCCATCCTATAGGAAACCAGTCCTGAATATTCATTGTAAGGACTGATGCTGAAGCTGAAACTCCAATACTTTGGCCACCTGATGCGAAGAACTGACTCACTTGAAAATACCCTGATGCTGGGCAAGATTGAGGGCAGGATGAGAAGGGGATGACAGAGGATGAGATGGTTGGATGGCATCACCAACTCGATGGACATGAGTTTGAATAAACTCCGGGAGTTGGAGATGGACAGGGAGGCCTGGCGTGCTGCAGTCCATGGGGTCGCAAAGAGTGACACACGACTGAGTGACTGAACTGAACTGAACTGATTCAAAACTTCCTAAGTGACTTTCAAGGAAAAAGATAGAAACCTAATAAACATGAAATCACAGTTTTACATAAGTTAAGTGTTAGGAAATACAGAAATACCACAACAAATGTGGCACATTTCCTTGACAAGAATCTGAGGTTTACCTGTAGAAGCTGCTGTCAGAAGAAGGGTTGTAGCCTGTGAATTATTGCAAAGTGCTGCCCAGAGGGTTATCTGAGATAGGAGTGAAAATTGTAACAGCAGCCTTGGTGGCGAGGCTCATAGTACAGCAAAGGGAGCTGGTAGATGCTCAGGTATGGGGTCTGCCAGGTCCTTTGTATGCCTACCTGGCTTGGTTCAGCCGGCTTTGTTCTCTTTGTTCATCTGGTCTTCCCCAAAGATGACTTTGCACCTAAGCCAATGCAGAATCTGCTTATGCTTAAATTGTTTTCTGATACAGTGAATCATGTTGGAACCCATTCTTGAGCTGTAGCAGAACTGACTGTCTTGCGCCACTGGAGGGTGATAAGGCACATCTGGTGGGGGAGGGCAGGATAGTGGGGGCTGGGGCCCAGCCCGTGGCTTCCATTTTCATCTCCAGCATTTTTTAACCCTCTTTCATTAAGTAAGGTCATCAAGACTTCTTTAAACCTTTAGCAAGTCTGTCTGATCTTTCCTGACCTTCCTGGTTTTCTTGTCAGTTCTCTTCAGTACTCCACCTTGAATCCCAGAGGAGTTTCCCCTGTGGTCATGCCGTCTGTTTCTGACCTGGTTGCTCCTGAGTGGCCTGCTTTTTTGTCAGCAGCCCCAGCTTTTCCTTGGCCCTCCGTCCTCTCCTTTCAGGCCTTTTCTGCATCAGTGTGAGGCCACTGGGACCTCAGGCCTGTGCTCCCAGCTTTACACTGAGTGCCCCCCTTGCAGTAGTTTGGTTTCTGCGTGGACTGGTCACTCTTACACCTAAGATGTTGCTGCAGGTATGTCTGTATGTCGTGCTTTTGGAAAATTTACCCTCAGGTGCTCACTGTTTATATCTTTGCTTAGCAATTAAAGTGGACCTATGAAGGTGGAAGGACTTCCCTGGTGGCTCAGATGGTAAAGCGTCTGTCTACAATGTGGGAGAGCCGGGTTCGATCCCTGGGTCGGGAATTCTCTGGAGAAGAAAATGGCAGTCCACTCCAGTACTATTGCCTGGAAAATCCCATGGACAGAGGAGCCTGGTAGGCTACAGTCCATGGTGCCGCAAAGAGTCAGACACGACTGAGCGACTTCACTTACTTACTTACTTACTTACTTACTTATGAAGGTGGGGGGGAGGAGTAGGAGTTCTTTTAAATCATTTACCTATTTGGAAGTTACTAATCCCTTGCATCTCTCTCATTCAGTTGTGATAAGTAGCTGCTAACATTTTCTGAATGTGTAGTATAACATTCAGGTTGACTTGGGTTATCTCATTTCATCCCCACAATGGCCATAGGAAGTAGGTACTATTACTGTCTTCATTTTACACGGAAGCCGACTGAGAGTGAGACAGTTAAGTGGCTTGTCCAGAGTCACCCAGGTACTTGTTCAAGATCACATGGTCTAACCCACATAGGGCTCTGGATGGTTTGATCCAGAGCCCGCACTATTGATCACTCCTGCATAATTGAAAACGTTTCCTTCAGACACTGTCATAGACATCTTGAACTTACACCGGAAGAGGGCAAATGTCACTGAAGGATGATGACATTTGGATAGTTTCCAAATCAGATATACTAGTATTCTAAGACTTTGCCCTTAGCCACATGAGCGTTATCTTCATCACACTGTATGTGTGGCATTCATTTAGAATATTTCAGGGCTGTGTTAATAAGTGTCAGCTAACTTTTTAATCCACACTGTATTATTAGTCTTTTGTTCTCCTTAGCTAAACTTGCCTTGTGGTAGCCCAGATGGGGAGAAGAGAAATGTGATCCTTACCCTGTTTCAGGTTATAGAATCCTTCCTATATACTGGGGTGAGAGAAGGGAGATGTTGTGCGATCTGCCTATGAGAAATGTGCTCAAGTATGAAACCTGAAAAGTTCATGACTGTAAATAAATCAACTTTTTACTTCTGTTGCTGTAAGGCTTAGTCACTCAGTCATGTTTGACTCTTTGCAACTCATGGACTGTAGCCCACCAGGCTCCTCTGCCCGTAGGAGTTCTCCAGGCAAGAATACTGGAGTGGGTTGCCATATCCTCCTCCAGGGGATCTTCCTCACCCAGAGATCGAACCCTTGTCTCCTGCATTGGCAGGCGGATTCTTTACTGTCTAAGCCACCAGGAAAGGTGTATCTGTAAGCAAAATACTGAAGGTGAAAACGGAAAGCGAGGAAGCTTTAGCGCCATCTCGTGGAAAGACCGCCTCCGTCAGGCTCTGCCGTTTCTGCGACCATGCTTCTGCCGGTGGCACTTGGTGATGCTGGCACTCGGATGAGGGTGTTGCGACATGTTTGCAGCTAAGCATTTCTAACCAATGTTTCACCTCTAACAGTTAGGGAAGGATAAAATTGGATATCTGTGTCATAGGTAACATTGACTGTTTACAGTGCCCTTCCGTATGTGTTATTTTATTTATTGCATTTTTGTAAGGTAGACAGGGAAGCTATTATTCTCATTTAATAGGAGAGGAAATGGGCATTCTGGGAGGGTTAATTTACTTGCCCAGGGTCACAACCAGTAAGTGATAAAGCTATGCCTTGAAATAACAGCCTTGTGTGTCTTAATCCAGGGGATTTTCTTGCTTTCCTGTGTTCTTCATAATGTATGAGACGGTTTCATGTGCAGGAGGCAGCTGTTTCATCAGACAACTGCTTCTGCAGCTTCTTTTATTATTTTATAGTATTTTGATGCCTCTCGTCATTTTCTTTGTGACTGGCAGTCTGGGATCTGAGGACTTCATATACTTAAGGAAGCCATAAGCCTAGTTTTTTCTAGAGCTGGATGGATAGAAAGTGGCAAGTCCATATGTATATGGGCTTCCCTGGTGGCTCAGGCAGTAAAGAATCTGCCTGCAGTGCGTGAGATCCAGGTTTGATCCCTGAGTTGGGAAGATCCCCTGGAGAAGGGAATGGCTACCCACTCCAGTATTCTTGCCTGAAGAATCCCATGGACAGAGGAGCCTGGTGAGCTACAGTCCTGGAGCCTGGTGAGCTACATTTGTTGGACAAATTATATATACAAATTATTTATATGTATATAATTTATGCATATGTATAATTATTATATACATATTACAATATGTATAAATACATGTATGTATTAATATATTAATACATAATTATATGTGTTAATTATGCATATATAATATGTATAATTATATACACATAAATAAATTATATATTATATAATATACAAATTATGTATATATGTGTATATATACACACATGTATGTGTATATATGTGTGTGTATGTATGTATGTATATATATATATATATAGTTTGGAATTTGGCATCAAATGGTCTTTGTTGGGGAGAAAGAGCTCTATTTGTATGGGAAGCAAAGTTTAATTTTGGGTTTTAAGGGAGGAGAGGCCTCCGTACATGATTAGGCTGTGCTTTGCCCTTGGCCTAGTTAAAGGGAGTCAGAGTTTCTTGAACAAATAGAAAGCTCCTGCTTCTGCTTTGTCCTTACAGACTTTATCATCAAAGACTCCAGCTAACCCCCAGAGTTTCATTCTGGAGATTTCTATCCCTGCTGCTCTGTTAGTTGTCTGAGATCAAGGCATCTGTCTGTCCTCTTCATTACAGTATTCTTAGTTCCTAGGAGGCACTCAGATAATTGAGGGATAAATGAAGGAACGTTGTTTTTTGCCTCTTTCTTTTGGATCCGTACTCTCATTCATTAGGAAGTTGGTATGGTACAGTGGTTAAAGCTAGACTCTGGAGTCAGGAATATCTAGGTTTGATTCCTACATTTTTCTAATTATTACCTTATCCAAAATGTAAAATAAAGTTTATAATAGCCACACGATATTGTGTCTGTAAAGAATCCAGCATGTATTTGGCATGCAGGGAGTTTTGAACTGATGCTAGTTGCTGTTTTCATCATGATCGTTATCTGGATTCATTTAAACTTCCATATGTTTCGTAGGATGAACTGAAAATCCCAAGGGTATAATGTCTACTTTTGTTTCATCTCTAAATACAGATGCAATGCTTAAGATTTTGGTATCTCTCCAACCCCAAACTCTTCATCTCACCGAATCACTTTGCATATTTGGGTGCCAGCTAGACTCACGCTCATATTCTTTGGTCAGTCGGATAGCAGCTAGACCCTTTCACATTACTATCAACATTTGTGTTAAAGTTTTGTAGAAAACAGTGGCCTGCCTCTGGGCTATGCAGATCAGCATAAGCAAAGTGAAATCTTTCCTGGTGAACCTTTTGTACCTGGTAAAAAGACTCGTGTTTAATTGTCCCTGCAATTGTTTTTCATGTTTTACAGGAGTTTAGACCAGGGTTTCTCAACCTCAGCACGAGTGGTGTTCTAGGCTAGGATGGATAATCCTTTTTTTTTTTAATTAAAAAAAATTTAAATTGAAGTATAGTTGATTTACAATATAGAGTTAGTTTCTGGTGTGTAGCAAAGTTATTCAGTTTATGTATATATATGTATATATATAAATTGTTCATTTTGTTTTATATGTGTGTATATATGGCTTACCTGTTTTATGTATAGTAGTATGTATTTGTTAATCCTAAACTCCTAATTTAACCCTCCCCCTCCCGTTTCCTCTTTGGGGAACATAGGTTTTTTTTTTTTCTATGTCTGTTTCTGTTTTAGAAATCATTTCATTTGTACCATTTGTTAAGATTCTACATATAAATGATATCACATGAAATTTATTTTTCTCTGTCTCACTTCTCTCACTCACTGTGATAATCTCCAGGTCAGTCCATGGGCTGAATGGTTCTTTATTGTGGGGGCTGTCCTATGTATTGTAAGATGTTGAGCATCACCTCTGACCCCATCCGCTAGATGCCAGGGTGTTCTTTCCCTCCCAGTTGTGACAACTAAAAACGTCTCCAGGTGGGCCTAGTGTCTTCTGGGGGCCAGGATCACCGCTGGTTGAGAACCGCTGCTGCAGGCCTGTGAAGTGCTAGAAAAGCCTCCTTTTAACAAATAACTGGCTTTTCTCATGTCTTGCTTTCTCAGTGTCCTTCATTCTCTCAGCTCCCTCCTTTTCTCTCTGAAGATACCCGTGTGCTTAGGTTGAGGGAATAACTAAAGTGCCGTTCTGCTATTTCAAAAGCATCCAATGATTATAAAAGTCTCCAGGGCCAAAACAATCTGCAGAATGTAAAAGTAGTGTTCTTGTTCTCATTTATTAAGGAAATTCAACTTTTGAAGGAAGGATGGGCTTTTGTCAACATTCTGAGACAGTGACATTTGTCATGCTTCCTACTTTCTTTTATCTCCATGTTTCCTTTCCCAAACTTCAAACTTATTCCTTAATTATGCTCTATAATGCAAAACATTTTACTGTCAGTCCTCACTTTATAAGGAGTTCCATAGGTATTGGATCTCAGCTAATTATTAGAGGAGCCAGATGATCCATCTGATTTATGTGAAATTAGAAATACAATTGACCCTTGACCAGCATAGGTTTGAACTCTGTGGGTCCACTTAAATGCAGAGTTTAAAAAAAATACATATTACAGTACTACATGTGATCAGTTGAATCCATAAATGCAGAACCTGGTTGTAAAATTACATATGGATTTTCAAGGATCTGTACCCCTAACCCTTAGGTAGATCAAGGGTCAAGTATAATTCGTGGGAAGCAGTATATTGCTCTTCTTAGCATTTGCATTTTGTTGACAGTAAAGCTTTCTATTAATAACTTAAATAAATTTCATGAATTGTTCTGTTGTTACAATGAAATGAAGCATTTTCAGCAGATGGGTGAGATACTTTTAAACAGAGGAGTCTGCCTTGCACTTATTAAGTCATGTCTCCCAGCCAGCTACTCTTTCTATATAGTGACAACCAAAATCCATTTCAAGAATTTTAAAATAGAGTCTGTCTCATTTTTTTTGCCATTTTGTAGCTTCTTTGAGTCTTCCCCTATTAAGTATAATCATTTCTTCTAATTAAACTAATTTTGTTGTTATTGGTATTGATGGGACTTCCCATATTTATGGTCTGCCAGCGGATAAGGACATTGAGCAGTGGGACAGTTGATTGGGCATTGATCCAAGCTGATGGAGGCTGGAAGTGAAATTTCAAAATTGTATGAGTTATCTGGGAGGCTTTGGAGAGAAGTGGTGTTGAAGATCTGGTTATGGGAAAGAGTTAATTTATTCTGAAGATTTAAATAACTTTAGAAGAGAAGAGACAACTGGAGAAAAATGTTCTATGTGGCAGAGATGAGGATACTCTAACGAGGAAGATTGGGGGAAGATTAGAGAGACTGTCGGAGAACTTTTGAAAGCTTGCATAGAAGAGCTCTGTAAGGATTTATTTATTGTCTGTAAAATGAGACTATTGGCTTGCTGTCCTCTGAGTCTAATACTCTGTTATTACTAGATGACATTCTTGAGAAGCTGAGAAAGTGGGAATGCTTGCTCTTTATACCAAAAATGCAATAGGAGGACCTTCTTCTCTGTACTTCATTATAGGGAATGTCAGTAACAGGGAAATAACCACAGGCTGTGAGGGTTGTTTAGGCAGAAACCTTGGGCGTATTTCCTCTCCTTTTATGCTTGAGTGTATTTGTGTTCACAGGCTTAGGATTTACAGGTATCTGAGTTTGATTCAAAATAAATTTTTCACTTAACATATTTTCATGGGAAGGGATAAATTAGGAGGTTGGGATTTATATGTATACCCACTACTGTAATATAAAATAAATAACAACAAGGACCTATTCTGTGTGTGTGTATAACTGAGTTGCTATGCTGTCCACCTGAAACTTACGTGGTACCGTAAATAAACTATATTCTAATAAGAACAAATGAAAAAATAAGATGCTCTCATGGGACTAATTAGCTTTCATAGGTCTTGCTTTCTTTCTGGATGTTGTAAAGTATCATAGAATAATTTAGTGGAATCACTTTCTTCTTTCATAATTTCCAAAAATTGTCTGGGACGATCTTTAAAAACATGTCATCAGAGCAAGTACAGAGGCAGTCAAAGCAATGCCTCTCAGTAGAACATGACATTAGAAAAGTCATTCTTCAACAAGCCATTCTTAAGTGCCTACAGTATGCGAGGCATTGTGCTGTATGCTGGGGCTATTAAAGAGGAAACAAACAAATGCAACATCAACCATTTTCAAATTGTAGTTTGCCCTTCTCAGATCACAGAGGTGCGGTGATTAGCATGGAGTCAATACACAATACTAGGGACCCACGGGCTCGGAGTACAGATGGCCAGGGCCCTTTGCTCTGGACATGTCTAAACATCTGGGGTCAGCTGCAGAGGAAGTTTCTGAAGGCAGGGGGAGAAGTGGAGAAAGGTACCCCAGCGTGGGAGTGGCTGTGGTTCTTGTGGAGTCATTTTCTGGTGTTCTGGATGGATTCTTGGTACACCCTGCCCCATTTAAGTTTTTCTGAAAGATTGATTCTGGGTTCAGGTTTCAGCTAGAGGCCATACAATTCTTGGGTCTTTTCCAGGCTATGGGAAAAGGCCAAAAACAGGTTAAAATTCTGGTGCAGGCTCTACTTTCATGGAGGGTCTTCCTACCTACAAGTGGGTCACCTGTGTGCTTTTGTGGGATCTTCAGGCTGAACCTCTGTCTCCTTCAAAGAAGTTCTGGGTTGCTAAATGGCCCAGATTCGAAAGAGAGAAGCCTCGGACAGGAAGGTTAGAAGTGGGTTGTTAATGACGGTTTAATGTAACCAGTTGTTATCCTTGTGGTAAAATGTCTAACTGGTAAAGAGATTGAATTCCACCTCTGGCTTTCAGCTCCCTTTGTGACTGTCAAGTCATGTTTATTCGTTGGGACTCTGCTTCACATCTGTCACATGAAGAAACTAGACTCCATAATTTCTAAAATTGATCAAAGCAGATATTGTCTCTAATTGTGTGTCTTCTTGCTATTTCTAGTGTTTTTTTTTTAAGAATAGGATTTATTCTGAAGCAATTTATCTAGTTAACAAAATTGTGCTTGTAAAACTCTTCTTTGCGTTAAAGAGGGAGCTGTTTTAGGGTAGGAGTAAGCACCCATGCTTCCTCTTCCAAATAAGATGCCCCATTTAGTCCTACTGCCAAGATCAAGATGGGTTCTTCGGGTGACCTGCAGCATCAGAGGAGAATAGCGATGATGAAATGGGAGAGAATGGATTGGTTGTTGTTGCTGCCTGAGCGGACACAGGCATGGGGCCTCAGGCTTCTGGCTGCCAGTATCATTCTTGCCATATATCTAGAGAAAACGGGCATGGCTTCTGAGTTGGGAGATTCAGGGGGTAACTTACAACAGAGAGTATTTCTGTGTAGAAGGAAAAGGATAGCAATGGGCAGTGGTAGCCAGCTTCAGAAAACGCAGGACTGGTTTGAGATTAAAACCTCATGATGTCCAGAAAAATGATTATGTATGAATGGTACATTCTGACTGGATTTGTCATCAGCCATAGTGTTTGATTCATACTGACCTCTTTTGTAGGAAAAATAAAATAAAATTAGGTACACATGGCTGTTAACATCAAAGAAGCAATCCAGATCTAAAGAAAGAGCTGGACGCTTTCCTCGCATTATCTCCAAAGCTGTCAGTGATGTAAAATGTGATCGTGAGCTTCTGCTATTGTGGCAGTGTTATAAGTAGGAGGGGTCCCAGATGAAATGTGTGTGACTGGCACTTACATCCTTGATTTTGATTTATAAAAACAAGAACAGAATCATGAAGGGAGTGTAAGATTTACCCTACCTAATCTGTCATGTTGTTGGGTTACATCCAATTTTATAACTTCTTTCAGTACAGTTTTTCCCCCCTTCCATCTTACTAGAAAAATAAATGCAATGCTACCATTTTTAGAAAGAAAATTCCAGTGTTTATTGTATTTAGAGGGAATCATGAATGATTTATTTATATTAAGTATGAGAGTTTCCAGAACAGTGATTAAAAATGCTTACAAATTCTAGATTAGAAGTGTGGGAATTTCCTTTTGGGATAATAACCCTTTAGAAAGTTAATATTATAATATAACTCACAGGAACCAATTAAAATCAGGTCATTTGCATTTATTCTCTTCAGAGCAGTGTATACCTGTTGCGATTTTTAATTCTAAAAAATTTTTAACTTGCCATCAAAATTTTGAACATTTATTGATATTTGGAAATCATAGTTCTCCCTGATTTAATGTGATCGAAACCATTCCTGAGACACACATCTCGTATCCTCTGATTAAACTCAGTTTTACTTCTACTAAGTTGGAAATAGGGAATGTTTAAACTGCATACAGTAATTCTTCTCCAGTATTCTTTGTTGGAAACATCTGGAACATGACTAATGTTTTGGGAAATAGGACCTATGAGTAAAAGTGAACAAGAATTGGAAATTATTTCATATGTAGATAAATATATGGTGATTTAAATACAAGTTGCAAGTTCATGAAGAGGAGTTGGAAGGACAGTAAATGTCATCCATTCTTCTCAAAACTAAAGAAAATCCTATAAAACAGCAGGAGAAATTTGTGTTGGGAAAGAACTTGAAGATTTGTAGGCATGGCCCAGGGAGATAGCAGATTCTATAATATGTTAGAGAAAGGACAAATAGTTAACTGTCTATGAGGATTTTGGAGCCGGACACAATTATTTCTGAAGTCTGTAGTAATTTTTTTCACTTATCAGTGGAGTGATAAATATGAACTCATATTCTTGAAGTTCATAACATTCATATCTGTTTTTCTGCAGAAGTGTGATTTGATCGGATTCTTCTGGAAGCAAACTGATGTCTGTGGAATTGGTTGTTTCAGAAAACAAAGTCCAGGAGTTAGAGACTCTGCTGGATTCTGAGTAGATTAGAGGTGCTCTGGTAAGAGACAAACCATGATAAGCTGTGTTTACCTGAAGGAGTCTCTAATGTCCTGAGACATGAAAGAGTGTGAGTAGGGATTCATAATTTCTTGGAGAGGAGTTGTGGGCAAAGTGAACACATTGGTTTAAAAATCACTATTGGAAAATGTACATTTTTTTTTTTTTTGTAGTCAGACTTCCAGTGCTGAAACTATGGCCCAAATGAGGGGCTTCAGTTAAAATGTAGTGAGAGCAATCTGTTAGATCAGATTTTCATATATTTTTGAGAAAGTGCTAAATATGTTGAGGGCATTTCTCGACTCACTGGCATTCCCTTTTCTTTGTTTCTTTACTTCCTAGAATGATATTTTATGATGCATTCTTTTAGTCCACAAGCACCTCTTTTCTTCCTCTGTGCTTTTTCCTGGGATTGAAATAAAATAAAAAATGTAGGGCTACACAGTGCTGTCAAGCCCATAATGAAATCTAGCTTTATTTATGTGTGCTTAGAGGGTTTAGGGCAGTCTAAGCTGCTAACTGTGGTGTTAAACATTGTTTGACACTCCCCTCCCTTAAATCCTTTGAAAGGAGCTGATTTTTTATGTTCATGGAAAGAGCCCTTAGAGGATTGTGAGGGAGGCATGTGATTTGCTCATACATGGGATTATCTTATTAGATATAACCTATGCAGCTGTTAGAAGCAGCAGCAGACTTAACGTAGGACTGGGCTGTTTCCTATAGGGTGATGTGTGATGTCCAAGTGCTCTATAGCTTGGAAACTTACAGGAAAACCTTGGGCAATTTAATATTTTCCTGAGTATAGATGATGATTATTAGGGTGCTTTTTTAAAAAAAAAATAGGATTTCATGACCTCAAATATCTGAGCTGACTTTTCCCATGAATAGCTGCCTAGATATTGCATAATCATGGCCTTCTGTTTGTATTAGGATATTCTTGATGATTTTGTGAGAAGGGACAGGGTACCTCACGTTTAGCAAGAGGAATATGCATACTGGAAGAACAAGTGATAAGTAGCAATTAGGAATGGTAAGGTCCAGGAAAGTAAGGGGGATGAAGAGAAATGTGTTATTCAAATTAGCAAGACCTGCAGCCTAGGCGTGACCTGGGAGCCTGTTAGAAATGCAGAATCTGAGTTACTGCCCTGGACCAGCTGATTCCAGATCTACATTTTTCACAATCCTCTGAGGTGGCTCGTATGAGCTGTAAACTGACTGCTGTGTTCTTAAAATTCATGTGTTGAAACCTAACCCTCAGTGTGATCGTATTTGGAGGTGGAGGCTCTGAGGGATGATTGGATCATGGGGAGACAGCTTTCAGGATTAGGATTAATGCCCTTATAAAGGAGACCCCAGAGAGCTCCCTGCCCCTTCTGCCAGGTGAGGGCACACCTGGGAGACTGCCTTCTAGGAAGCAGGGTCTCGCCAAATGCTGAACCTGCAGCTTCCTGGATGCCGGGCTCCCCAGCCTTCAGAACCATGAGAAATACATTTCTGTTTATCTGCCTTCCAGCCTATGGTATTTGTTTCAGCAGCCTAAACTAAATAGGGTGCATATTCAAGTTGGAGGAAGACTTGATCTACAGAGTCCCCAAGATGGAATGGGCCAGAAATTGAAATGTAATTTAGAATACACAGATTTGAAGGAGCTGGAGCCTGGGAAGCTCAAGTAAATCAAGGGAATCAGGATCAAAGGGAAGTATATGAGTTTGGGTTTGCTTTTTAGTGATGGGAGGGTAGGAGTGAGGGAAAAGATGGTTGGTATCGAGTGTTTTCCACAGTTAAAGCCACAGTTGTAGCTTGGTATTTGGTTTTATGGAGTGTGCATGGGATGAATTTGTTTACAGTTGAGGATAGAACACACACTGGATTACTGTGGAATTTTGCAGCTTTTAAACATTGGAACAGATCAGAAACTTGGATATCTGGGGAGAATGGAAGACCCCCACCGAGTCAAGTCTGGGGAAATGAATGTTGTTGGCTGAAGGTGGTTCAGCCTTATGGAATTGGAAATCCAATCAGATCTTGCCCTCAGGAGAAAAGACATTTTATTGGTGGGATGTTTGCTGAGTCTGGCTTAGCTGTGTCTGTCTTCCAGGTCATATGAGTAACTATCGCATGCATGGATTTTCTCCAGATGCTGGTGAGGTGGGTTTTTATGGGCAGGCCCAAAGTTTAGTGGAAAAAAAAAAAAGAAAAAAAAGGCATGAGGTTTTGCAAAGTTGAGATAAGAGAAGCATTAAGACGTACATTGTCTACTGGAAATAACAAGAAGTCACCCATCTCATAACTGGGGACATGTCAATACTTAATTTAAAATTTTAAAAATTCGCACATAGTAATATAAAAAGTTAAAAGAGTAAAAATTTAAATTAATTCATATTATACTATACTTTCCTGGTGGCTCAGTGGTATAGAATTCACCTGCCAATTCAGGAGATATGGGTTTGATCCCTGGTTCAGGCAGATCCTCTGGAAAAGGGAATGATAACCCACTCCAGTATTCTTGCCTGAGAAATCCCATGGACAGAAGAGCTTGGAGGGCTGCAGTCCATGGGGTCGAAAAAGAGTGGGACACGACTTAGGGACTAAACAACAATTATACTATACTGCAGTACTATTTTTAGGTTGTATCTCTTTATATACACTCCCTCCTAATTTCATTTTTTTTCTTTCCTTGGTAACCATATCATGGCTTGGTTTACACTTCTTATGAGAAGAACTTAACACTTATGAGAAGAAAAGAATCTTACTGTGATCGTATTTGGAATTTTCAGAAGAGAACAAAGCATATTTTAGTAACAAATTTTCTGAGTAAAAGTTGTATAGGGCTTTTAAAGATTGTAGTAAAGACCAAGACAAGATCTTTCTTTGAACTACTAGCACCGTAGGCAGGAAATGAGGGAGATGAGTTGCAGTATATTTGCAGTGTATTTTGGTCTGTGCCATTTATGTAGTTGAGATCAGAGGTATATATAAAATATATTTTTAGTGGTTGTACAGCACTTAAGCTCTGGCGGTCCTTGTCCTGCACTTCTGTGGTTTAGCTTGGCAGATGCGAGATGAGACATAAGCCACAAAGTGCTACGGGTCTTAAGACATAATGAAGTCATGCATTCATTACGGTAAAGGGTAGGGAGAGGAAAACCAGTGGTTTTCAATAGCCAAACTCTGCGCATCGAGATGCTTCAGATATGTTTCACTCTTTCTGTATTTATAGCCTATTCAAACTCACTCTTTCTGTATTTATAGCCTATTCAAACTCAGTAAAGATTGCCTAAATTTCTCCACCTATAAATTTAGAGGACGGAGTGACTTGTGTTTGTTCATGTTTGTGGGGCTACTCAGTGCTGTGCAGAGCCGTTGAAAACAATGACCTGGCCCTTCTTGGTGCAGTGAGCGTTATGTGGCCCGTTTTCGTCGTTGTTCATAAGTATTAATATTTTGTTGGGTACCCACGGTAGAACTTCTTGACATTGTAGCTGGAGAGGAAAGAACTACCGAGGTCCTTCACTTGCCTAGAGTGGTGCATCTGGGTGAGAGGTGAATATGGTGGAGTGAGGAGATGGTGTGGGTGCACTCCAGCCAGATACAGGAGGATGACAAACCGTTTATGATCAGGTGGCTGATGGCTCACCTCCTTGGCCCTCATGGTCTCGATGACATGAGTGGCGTACGACTGTAGGAGCTCCTGGACTGTGAGTAACTAGGATGGTTAGGAAGCCTTTGGTCTAAGTTAATACTTCAGTTGGAAATTCCCACCAGAGTGTAATCATGCCTGGTAAAGGATGCTTTATCCAAGTAAGTTAATGTTGTTTGGGCTCCAGTTATCTGTAAATGATAGAGTGAGAATATATGCTGAAATACAAAGATGAGTGAAATGTTCATCTTTTTGTTGCTTCTGCTGTGTTTTCTATTCAGAATTATGACTATTCCTTCTTTTTGGCATCCACTTGTATTAGAAAAGTTGTTAGTATGAATCCCTTGCAGAAAAATGACTACTTTTAGCCATTTAAAAAAAATGCAAACGCATATTGGTCTTTTTTAAGAGTTGGTTTGTTGGTATAGGAAAGTCCATTCATTTGAAATATTTCCCTTTTGCATGTTTTTTGTTATTTTAGCCTCATTTGACTCAGTAATCTGTGCTCTGCATTTATGTACATCCCTTCTGATTTGGGGGGATGTATTCCTAGGCTTAAATCCATTTCACCTGTAGGTGTTTATGACGTGTTCAGAAAAGGGGACTGAAAACTATCCTCAGAGTAATCCTGAGAGTTTTCTGTTGCTTCTTTCTTTTTAAAAGACGCTAAAGCATTTTCTGAATTGTTTCCCCTAAGATTGATTTTGTTTCTGAATGGTCATAGATAATTGAAAAGGAACCCAATAATTATTTAAACAGGGGTTGTTAAAATTCACCTGGAGATGTTTTTCTTGGAGAAAAAGAATGTCAGCTTACAGTTTACTGTTCAAGTAACTATCATTCCACTGCACATCAAGCATAGAGGTGTGTATTGTGTGTTAAAATTTACAGACTAATTCTGAATAAGTGCATAGTATTTGTACCATTGTTTTCTGTTAGTGCCTTGATCATTTTTTTATATTCATGTCAAGTCCCTGTTTGCAAATCAGTTAGTTAAATGTATACTTGTTTTTTTAGAGGCAGAAGATTTTTCAAGGGGAAGAGGCAGCCTTTTGTCTTTCATAAGTGGATTCATGGAGTGCATTTCAGAAATGGATTTTCTGTGGCAAGACTTGATCCCACATGTTGTTGGAACTTTTATTAGTCAGGCCTTATCAAATTTCCATTTAGCACATTGCCCCCTCCATTTAAACACCAGGACATGAAGAGAAGTTTAAATAGCCTAGAAAATATACACATAACTATTCATGGAATTAAACTACTTCCTTTTACATTTATAATTTTGTCATTGAAGATTATGTCATAAAGGGTGATCGTCATTTGTGAGACAGCATGGAGCAATAGACAAGAAGGTACTGGTGCCCAGTATGAAGAGTAACAATTTTAATGGGAATTTATTTATTTATTTTTTTTTGAGGAATAGTATTTAAGGTCTCATTTGTAAAAACCTCCTTGACACTAGCTCTTAATTCAATTTCCATCTAAAAGCCCTCTATGTAATAAGCAATGAGCCATCCAGGTTGGAGGAAACTTCCCTGTGTGTAAGTACAAAGATCTTGTGCCTGTGTGTGTGCTGGATTTGTAAGTGGAGCTGAGGAGCATATGGGTGTGGGGGTGTGGGTGTGTGTGTGTGTTTATGTGTGAGTTGCGGGTGAGCCTAGGATCTTTGCTCCTGAAGATGCTGTGTAACTGTCTTTTGTTTTTGTGTACTTTTCTCTCCCTTTGTCTGCAGTCAGCTGGATTCTCCTCTGCACCAGTGCCCTGTGTGACAGCCCCTGGCAGTAATGAGGCTGCGCGCTCCACTGTAATTGAACCCTGTCAGGGCTGCCCATTAAGGCCGCACTGTGTATGCCAGCTCATTAATCCGAAGGCTCTTTCTTCTCCTCCGTCATCTCCCTTTTTTATCCTGGCACTGTTTCAAGTCCTGATCCCCTCATTGTGCATGTGGAGATTCAGGAATGGAGAGTAATTGGTGTTGTTGCATCCGTCTTGAGGAGTAACCCTTTTAATAAAAGACATGTTCACATCTGCAAACTAAGATCATTGTGTCATGATTGCATATTGTTTGGGTTTCTTGGATAGTCTATTTGCAGTCAGAATTTTTCATCTGGGTTTAGATCTAGCATATCAAATTTGCACAGTTCCATGAGCTAAAGATAGGTCTTTATGATTAAAACACACACATATGTGTATATGTGTATTTCTATATATTTTTTCTTATATAACTGATTATATATTATGAAATCCCAGTTGACTCTAAAACTGCAACTAATTGTTAGTTTTCTCCCATGTGCAGGTATATAAATAACGGGCTTCTTTATTACTATACTCTTTTAGACAAAATTTCAAAGAAAAATCTTCCCTTCTTTCTTCAGATATTGTTAAGTGTTAAGATATTAACATCAAAATAATAGCCAGCTAATACTAGCAGGCTTTCATCTTCTTTACTGTTTCTCATACAATGCATTCAGATTTCGTAATTGTTTTCATTTTTTGTGCTTTGTACACATGATCCTTTTGCATGTTCAAATTCTGTGACAGTACAGCAGAAATGACTTAATTATCACTTATATGGCAAAATGTTTCTAACATTATTATGTGAAACTCTGCTTAGAACTCTTCTTTCATCCCATCATGCTAAGTACACCCCCCCTTTTTTTTTACACTTGAAAAACGTAATTAAATTCATTTTTGAATCATTTTGAATCTGTAATCTAACTGAGGCTTATCTTTTAATGTGCTTTCTAAGTAGGAATTAAAGAAAATATACTTTGGGCCTTAGTGTAGAGAAGGCAGTTCAACTCAAGGTATCACCTAATTGAAAAGCAGAAATGAGAAAGTGGTCTGGCCTGTAGATCCTGGATGAGGAGATGGGTGTGGGAAATAAATTGGAGGTACTGACAAAAATGGTTTAAACATTCAGGTGAGTCTCCAGAAATGAACAGCTCTAAATGAGTCAAATTTGTCAACATTACCACTTGCTTCTATTGTAGACAACTTTGAAGTTTATCATAATGAGATTAGGGAACGCTTTTTAAAAAAACCAATAAATGGAAATGCTTGATACTTGATAATTTATTATCTATTAAGATATTTTTTAGGCTAACTTGGGCCTAAGTATTCTAGGATGCACTTTCTATAAAAGTAAAAAAAAAAAAAAAGAAAAACAGGGAAAATGCAAAAATAAAGTTAGCAGGAATAAAACAAGTAAATTGTGACTTCTTGAGGGCGAGCTTGTGTTTTCGTCACTGTTAATGGATTTGCTGTTTAGTTCAATGTCTGAACACACAGTGAGTTTTCAGTCAAGATTTAGTCAAAGAATGAAAGCTGTGTGTGGACAGAGATTATTTGCCTCTTTTTGTCTATATTTTCCCTAATTCCCAGAATGGTGCCTGGCATAGAGGATGGTGCTCAATAAATAGTTATTGAATTCATTAATTAATTCATTTTATAATAGGGAGAAAAAGATTGCTGTTGAAATGGGGATTTTCAGTCTAGCATCTAAATTGATGATGGAAAGCAAAGAGGAGTGTGTAGCAGAATAGCCAAAGACAATAATCCTTTTATTATCTAGAAGAAGTGAAGTGAAGTCACAGTCGTGTCCGACTCTTTGTGACCCCCATGGACCGTAGGCTGCCAGGCTCCTCCATTCATTGTATTTTCCCAGGCAAGAATACTGGAATGGGTTGCCATTTCCTTCTCCAGAGGATCTTCCTGACCCAGGGATTGAACCAGGGTCTCCCATGTTACAGGCAGACTCCTTAACGCCTGAGCCCCCAGGGACCTAGAAGAATAGTGTGCAATATGAAACTTAGTCTCTAAAGTAAGCCTTGAAACTTTCCTCAACCAGTCATCTTTGTAACTGTTCCTATCCCTGTAACCAGATGTCTAAACTATTAGTTTTAATTTTTACATTTTTCCGATAATTTTTTTCTGTTTCACTAATTGTCAGTTAAAGCATATACTATATAAATTCAAAATTTAATCTCTGTTAAAGGCCATGTAACCTATATTTTGATTTGTTTTTTTAGAAAAGAAAGTTCAGAAAAGGCTCTTTGCGGTTATTCAGTTGTTTTGAGGTAAATGAAATTGGCACGTTTTAGATCAGACCTACCAATTTATATCTAATTTCTGGATCATGAGGTCAGAAGATATTTGAGCTTTTGAGGGTTTGTGTGTGTGTGTGTGCGTAAGGGAGTGGAGGTGAAGGAAAATTTGAACACTGAATGTGGAATAGGGAGTGCTGTCATGGATTTCTAAATAAATCAACCAAAAGGCCAGATTGCTTGAAGCCTCTCTTTATCCTAAAAAGAAAATGTTAAGGTGGGGGTGGCAGTCAAGTGGGCCCCCCTTCTAATTTCAGTGCTCGCATTGATTTTGATGTCATTAGCAATTTCACCCTTGATTAAAACCACAGGACTGGGAATTTTCACCAAGATGGAGACATGATTCCTTTTTTTTTTTTTTTTTTAATAACAGCCCAATTATAGTGAAAGGAAAATAAACATATGCTACAGGTCTTGAAAAATACTTGAAGGATTTGACATCATGCAAGTTTTATACACTGTTTAAATGAAAGCTAAGTATTAATTAACCTGTGGTATTGTGAATATTTATGTGAATGAAGACATTAGCAGATTATTTTCCTGATATTTTTTTCCCTGATCTTCATTTTCCTCCCCATTTTCCGCCCAGTTTTTGGAATTGGCCACTATTGTACTTCTTACAGATGTCGCATTACACAAGAGTCCTCACAAAATTGGGTGTGTGACAGAATGAGCCTCTGGGAGCAATAGACAGTGTGGCAGAGGGGTGGGTATATTCTCTCTCATGCAGGAGGTATGGCTCTTGCAGAAAAGACGATCAGGCTTAAAAATGAAAAAATAAACTTACCTATTCCCTGGTGGCTCAGATGGTAAAGAGTCTGCCTGCAATGTTGGAGACCTGGGTTTGATCCCTGGGTTGGGAAGACCCCTTGGAGGAGGAAATGGCAACCCACTCCAGTGTTCTTGCCTGGAAAATCCCATGGATGGAGGAGCCTGGCGAGCTACAGTCCACGGGGTTGCAAAGAGTTGGACACGACTGATTGACTTCACTTCCACCCCCCCCCCGACCCCGGCTTTTTTCTGACTTTCATTGAGGTTCAAGCAAACTAATACCTCCAAAGTTTCATTGAATCCCAGTTCCTAAACTCATCACCTTCCTCTTAGACCCTAACTTTAGACCTTGGTGGCCTCCACATCAGCTAATGGTTGTATTTTCAATAAGGGTAAAGACCTAGTCTGGTCTGGTAGAGAGATCTTATAAGTCAGATTGTCATGGCTCCCCAGTAACTTTGGCTGGGGTCATCCGGTATTTGGGATGGTTGTGTGTGTGTGTGTCGGTGGGGTCGTGTGGGCAGCTAATGCTGACTCTTCTATAAGCTGACTGATGTTACGTGCTTGGAGACCAATAATCAAGACTTGCAAATAGATGGGACTCTGCATGTCATGCGCCAAAGAACTGTCGTGTCCATCAACGTGAATCAGTCAATACCTGTTCGATCAATTCATGCCTTAAATTTTTGATGATCTTCTTTTTACTGAACTTTCTTGTGGCTTGGAACCTTTTGTTTACTGTGATAGAATTAAATGATAGGATATTGCTATCTTTTTATTTTCCTGTGTTCTAGTTTATAATTTTTTTCTTAGGTTTATCCTCTTGTGTTCTTTGCTAAGAGCTTTACCCATGTCTAGTTACTTGGACCCCTTTGTCTCAGAAAATCTGGAACTTTTTGCCTTCTCCCGAACACCTCTGCTTTACCTCCTTGAGATGTACATAGAACTTGACTTCCTTTGAGTGAGATAAATGAGTAATTTTTCACTCATTTATTATCTTATTACTCTCATTGGCACAGAATTACAAAACTTAGATTTTACTTAATAAAACTCATTCTTCGATTCTCTTACTTCTTTCACACTGTTATTTCTTCTGCATTCAGCTCTGGGATTTTTGGCCTCTTGTGTACCTAGGACAAGTCATTGCGTCATAGTATTGTTATATGGTTGGTTTCCTGAAGGAGAGGTCAGATTTTAAAAGTCTCTTGATGTGTGCCATTTGTTGATGGTGGAGTTCTTGAGTCATAGCTTCTGACTCTTAAAATTCTGAAGATGAGTCTTCTGTTGTGCTTGCTGTGCTGTGAGAAGTTAGTCTTTCTGAAGGATACTTTGGACGTGCACAAGGGTGTTACAATGTACATGTCCTTTCCGGAACATGTCCTAAAGAAACTGTTAGGGAGTGCACAGAGAGTTGACTAAAGAGGAGAACAATAACAGCTGCTGCTGCTGTTGCTAAGTCGATTCAGTCGTGTCCAACTCCGTGCGACTCCATAGACGGCAGCCCACCAGGCTCCCCCGTCCATGGGATTTTCCAGGCAAGAGTACTGGAGTGGGGTGCCTTTTCTTTCTCCAGAATAGTAACAGAGGAGGAATAATTTAGATCTTCAGTAGTAGAGGCATTTCTTAAATTTCATTTATTCCTAAAATGACTGTGTATGTGGCCTTTCATAATGAAGCTGAATGTTATACCAATGATACTAGTGAGGATTAGCATGGAGTATGATTCCTTGTTTGTTGAAAAAATAAGTGTCTTGAAGTATATTTACTAGGGTACAAATGGATGTTAAATGTAAATTGTGAGGATTATGTTTTGCTTTTGTTTCCAAATTTTATCTCTCTACAAATGCATACTAGGTTGGTAATTAACATGTTTTTCCTTTAAGAGCCCTGCATGCTTATTGAAACATATTTGTTGAATGCTTAGTGAAATAACATGTCATGAAATAATAGCCAGTATTCCTCTAGACATCATGTAACCAAAGTGAACTTGGTGCAACTATTAGCAGTCATTCCCTACTGAACAAACAAAAAGTCTGTTACTTTTCTTTGAAAACTGAGCATGAATATTTTACAGAGTTGTGCTTTTTATCACCAAGGGTATTCTCGCTGACAGTGGTGGTTAAAGAAAACTTGTTGAGGACCATTTTTCATAATCAATATTTTTGTAGACTTCAGCCTCATTCCCTTTGTCCTGAATTTCCTTTAGGTGTGAAGGTGAAGTGTGTCAAGAGATTGTTCTACATACAGGTTATCTCCTCTAACTTGGGAGCAGTTTATACTTAAGAGTCTCTAATCGCTTACAAAGTCAAAAAGTGTATTTTTGTAAGAAGAGAACTCAGCCTAATTAGTAACTTTGAATACGAAGTGGAGCAGTGATATTTCACTATGGATTTCATTAGTGGTGAGAGGGAGAGACTCTACAATCACAAACCTGTTATCTAAATTAGATTCCAAATTAGCCTTTTAGGAAAATTGTTAACAGGAATGCTGTAAGACTCTAAAATACTGTGGTATTGTGTCACTGTGTTTTTTTAATTTAAATTATGTTTTGTAGTAATGTATTTAACTGCCAAAACAACCATTCTGCTGTTAATAGACCAAGAAAACATAAATAACTTTTTGCAAATTAAAATGGCTTAAACTGTTCAGGATGGTGGTAATGAAGATACCACAGGTTAATTTTAATTAGTACTTAATCAGTACTTTTTTCAAATAGTTGCAAAAGCAAGATACCTCAGTTAGATCGTTTAAGAGAATGACTTCATACACTGGTATTCCACACAGTATTATTTCTTGAGATGTGGTAGTATAGAGTGAGGGGTTTTGATAACAAAAATAGTTGGGTAACATTATATGCTGTGTTCTTTTGGAGATACAAAAGAACATAAGCATGTTAAAGGTTACGAGAAATCGGGCAACAAAGAGGCCAGCTCAGCTTTGTTTAATCTAAAGTTTTTTAAAAATTTAAAAAATTTAATAGTTGATATACAGTGTTGTATTAATTTGAGGTGTGTGTGTCTGTGTGTGTGTGTTAGTCGCTCAGTTCTGTCCGACTCTTTGTGTCCCCAGGGACTGTAGCCTGCCGGGCTCCTCTGTCCATGGAATGCTCCAGGCAAGGATACTGAAGTGGGGCCATTCCCTTCTTCAGGGGATCTTCCCGACCCAGGGATAAAACCCAGGTCTTTCTCATTACAGGTAGATTCTTTACTGTTTGATCCACCAGAGAAGCCTGATTTCAGGTGTACAGCAAAATAATTCAGTTATACATACATAACCCAATATTGTCACCTTGCCTATTTAAGCAGAGTATGTCATGCAAAATGCCAAACTGGATGAAGCACAAGCTGGACTCAAGATTTCTGGGAGAAATATCAATAACTTCAGATGTGTAGATGACACCACCCTTATGGCAGAAAGCGAAGAGGAACTAAAGAGCCTTTTGAGGAAAGTGAAAGGGGAGAATTAAAAAGCTGGCTTAAAAAAAGCCAGAGAATATTCAATATTCCCCAAACTAACATCACAGCATCCAGTTCCATCACTTCATGGCAAATAGATGGGGAAACAATGGAAACAGAGAATTTATTTTCCTGGGCTCCAAAATCACTGTAGATGGTGACTGCAGCCATGAAATTAAGACACTTGTTCCTTGGAAGAAAACCTATGACCAACCTAGACCGCATATTAAAAAGCAGACATTACTTTGCTGACAAAGGTCTGTCTAGTCAAAGCTATGGTTTTTCCAGTAGTCATGTATGGCTGTGAGAGTTGGACCATAAGGAAAGCTGAGCACTGAAGAATTGATGCTTTTGAACCGTGGTGTTGGAGAAGACTCTTGAGAGTCCCTTGGACTTCAAGGAGATCAAACTAGTCAATCCTAAAAGAAATCAGTCCTGAATATTCATTGGAAGGACTGATGCTGAAGCTGCAACTCCAATACTTTGGCCACCTGATGTGAAGAACTGACTCATTGCAAAAGACCTTGATGCTGGGAAAGATTGAAGGCAGGAGGAGAAGGGGACGACAGAGGATGAGATGGTTGGATGGCATCACCTATGCAATGGACATGTGTTTGAGTAGGCTCCGGGAATTGGTGATGGACAGGGAGACCTGGTGTGCTGCAGTCCATGGGGTCGCAAAGAGTCGGACACAACTGAGTGAATGAACTGAACATATACATATACCCATTCTTTTTCAGATTCTTTTCCCATATAGGTTATTACAGAATACTGAATAGACTTCTCTAAGCTACAATGTCCTTGTTGATGATCTGGTTTATGTATAGTAGTGTGTGTATGTTAATAAAAACTCCTAATTTATCCTCCTTCTCCCTGCACCTTTCCCCTTTGGTGACCATAGGTTTGGGGACTTCCCAGATGACTCAGATGGTAAAGAATCTGCCTGCCAATGTAGGAGATGTGGGTTTGATCCTTGGGTTGGGAAGATCCCCTGGAGGAGGAAATGTCAACCCACTCCAGTACTCTTTGCTGGAAAATTCCATGAACAGAGGATCCTGGTGCTCTACAGTCCATGGGGTCACAAAAGAGTCAGACATGACTTAATGACTGAGTGGACATACAACCATGCATTTGTTTTTGAGTTATGTGAGTCTGTTTTGTAATTCTTTTCTCTCTTTTTTAAACTAAAGTTTTAAAAATTTGCTTAACCAGGAGTGTTTTTGCATTTCCTTCCTGATATTCTGTGAACCCTCCTTGGCCTGGATGGTCTAAGCTCTAGAGCAGTGTTTCTGAAACTATTGTAGTAACAAAGCATCTTGACAATTTCTTCTGTCATAATAGGTCACTAGTGGTGATGAGCACACAGCTGGTATGTAGCACATGAGTCCGCCCACATTCCAGCTGACCTGTATCCAGTTCAATATGATGAGTCCAGTGACCATGTAGTTGGATTTTTGCAACAACAGTAATAGTCTCTCAAAGCTCATTCTCAGTTTTCCCTTTCTGTTCCTGCCTCCTTTAGACTGATAGATACTTGTGGAACAGCACTGCTCTATACGGTACACTTGGGGAGCACGATGTAAAGAGCCTTGATTCCCAAAGTGAGGTCTGCAGACCACTTCCGTTGGGCTCAGATTCCCTGGGAGTTTGTTAGAATGCAGCATGTTAGTCTTCACGCCAGACCAGATGGATCATGAAGCTACATTTTATCAAGATCCCAGGGGAGTTTGATGCACATTGAAAATTGGGAAACATGAATATAGAACCATGCTGTCCAGTAGAAGTAGAATGCAAGCCACATGTGTAACTTCATATTTTTTGATACACTCATAAAAAGCAAGGTGAAATTAACTTTAATAGATCTTGTTTAACTCGTATATCCCAAGCAATGATCATTTCCACGTATCTCTAAGAAGTGTTGGTAAGATATTCTGTATTTTTCTTGTGTTTTTGAAACTTGGTGTGTGTTTACACTTACAGCACATCTCAGTTCATACTGGTCACATTGCAGGTGTTCAGTGGCTACTTGTGGCCAGTGGCTATCATATTGGGCAGTGCAGAATGGGCACACAGTAGGTGTTTAGCAAATATTTATGAAATAGAAGTATTATAGTTGGGGGGAAACACTTATTGAAGGCCGGATATGTAGCAGCTACATTGTCAGCTCATAACTTGAAGGGTGGGTAGTTTTCTTGAAACAGCACTTCCTTGGGCTACCATGTTCTTTTTAATTCCTGACTTTTTTTTTTTTTTTTCAATTTCTGGTGATTCTCTTTAAGTAGAATTTTTAGAAATTTAACTCTTAAAGAGCTTACTTTTTCAGTATGTATATGCTTATTTTCAGATTGTTCTGGAAAAAAAAATTAACTGTAAATAGATAAATAATCAAGACTTGAGTTTTTATGGTTTCTTTGTTTCTGTGATACTGTCCTTGACCATGTCTCTTTCTCACTTGTTGGAATTTGTAACTTAAAATCCACTTTAAGAAAACTAATCAGATATGTCCTTTATTCCAGAAATTCTTTTTCCAAATTTGCTGAGAAAAGTCTTAGGAAATGGAAAACAATTTGTCAAATAAACAGATTATAAATCATGATACTTTTCTATGTAATGAGACCAATTTGATTAAAAAAAAAATACTATCGATTCCTGGTATCCAGGAGAGGTAGAACCTTGTTCTCCTTGGAGAACAAAACAAAACCCCCATAGGGTGCTGAGGTAATTATGAACGTACAGAGTTTATTATCATAGGTAGAGCATGTGTGCCCAGCCGTGCAGTCATGTTTGACTTTGTCACCCTGTGGGCTGTAGCCCACCAGGCTCCTCTATCCCTGGGATTCTCCAGGCAAGAATACTGGAGTGGGTTTCCATTTCCTCCTCCAGGGGATCTTCCTGACCCAGGGATCAAACCTGTGTCTCCTGCATTGGCAGGTGGGTTTTTTTTTTTTTTTTTTTTTTAACCACTGAGTCACCTGGGAAACCCAGAGATTGGGAGAGAGTGGTATTGAAAATTTCTCATGGCACAGGATGGTGAAGGGCAAGTACTTTGAAGCCTTTTTCTCCTAAGGGTCGTGGTTAGTGATTTTGATAGGATGAGAAATATTTTCCTCTTCTGTTTTCGCTTCTTTCCCCTGACTTCTCCCAGTTTATTTCTTTGGCTGTGCCGGGTCTGTTGTGGAGCACAGGCTCTTCACTGCAGCCCGTGGGCTTTCTCTCCGGTTGAGGCACGGGGTGCCTTCACAACTTGCAGTACCACCTTCTCTCGCTGCACAGCACGAGCTCTCGAGTACGTCGGCCTAGTAATTGCGTCATGGTCTTCTCTAGTCGGAGCACGTGTGTCTAGTTGCTCCGTAGCATGTGGAATCTTAGTTCCCTGACCAGGGCTCGAACCCCAGACCCCTGCACTGCAAGGAGGATTTTCAACTACTGGATCACCAGGGAAGTCCCTCCACTCCTACGCGTGAGGCAAATAAAATAGAATATTGACTCTGCACACCTAAATAGCTATTCTGAGGTTACTGTTGCTTCTCAGTCATCTACTGCTTGCTTTGGTGGGTGAAACTTCTCAAGACAGTTGGTGGGGCAAGTTCCTGAATTTTAGTTATGAGCCCACAGTCTGTTGAATCACATGGGAACTTAGTAGATGGGAAAAAGCTTGTCTCTAGGAACTAGGCAGCCTAGGTTTTAATCTTGATTTTGCCTCAACCCAACTTTTCTAAATCTGAGTTTCCCCATCTGTTAAAATGAGGATAATACAAAACTTGCAAGATTGTGTTGAGAGGAATAAATGAAACAACATGTTTTAAGATTCTTCCATAAAGTTGGGCCAACAGAACTGAGTTATCCACCCTTTTTTTTGAGTGAGGGTGTGGAGAAATGGGAGTTTTCACAACTAATAGAGCATTAATAAGGGCAGGCTTTACGGAAGGCAGTTTGACAGTCTCTGTGCATAACTGTACTATCTTTCTTGTGTTTTGGCAGCCTAAGTATATGTTCCTAGGATATATGGACTAGGGGGCTCATGATAGCATTGTTTTATAAAATTTAAAACTGCTGACAACTGAACTGCTCATAAGTTAGAAACTGATTAAATTATGGCAAATCCGTGCAGTGAGATCGATAGAGATTACAAAGAATCTCTATCCTAGGTATCCTTGGGAAGATAGCTAAGGCATAGTAAGTGGGAAAAAAACGTTGCAGGATGCTCTTCTTTGTACAGAAAATGTATTAAAGAATATGCAATAAATTATTAAGTGGTTCGCTCCTGAGAAGTAGAAATGGGGTCTGGAGGAAAAGAGGCCTTTGATTTTTTACCTTCTGTGTTGTCTGAAATTTTTGTTATGAGCAGGCATTACTTTTTCAAAGTATTTCTATCAATATTTGTAATAGGGAGTGTATTGCCTTTTAGCTAACTATTTCAAATTTTGGATGCAGAAAACAATTTAGGGGTGGGAGCTCAACTTCTTACAGTGTAGTCATTTTGAAGTTTTGCCAGACTCGTACTACAAAATCAATTCAAACGCCTGCGTATTCTGAATTTGATTATTCAGCGTGTGAAGTTTGGTCTAGAAGTGATTGTTCCGGTGATCTCATTTTAAACAATCTAGTGTTCTGCATTGGGATTTTGGGAACAACTTAATTCAATATCTTACAAGGATTCAAATGCTTAACGTAGATAGAAGTGCTGCCTTAAAGTCCTCGATGGCGTTTCTTCTCAGTTTTGTATAAACTCATTAGGTCTGACTTAATCTTTCTGGGGGAGGTCAGTTTTTAACTCTTTTTTTTTTTTTTTGCACTGCATAAAGATACATGAAAGATGAGATAAATGCAAATTGATTTATTATAGGAGGGGCATATTCTGAATGAGCTTAGCTAAGTAGATATTAAAACAAATGCAGCTTATGAAAAAATGCAATAATGTAAGGATTTTTTCCTAATCCTGATTAGATTTCAAATTGTCCCTTCAGTACTTTGCATAATTATAAGGCACTGCCATAGAATGAGTAACAATAGAAAATAACTCATTAATGTCTGTTTCTCTCTGGCACTGTTCCAGGGCATGTAGCTTGATGTTTGCTGAGGAGACAGTCTGGAGCGTCTCCCTGTCTGATAGGGAACATCAAAGATGACTAAGATTTCTCTGTGCTCAGACATTCCTGATTTTGTCTGAAGTGGTAATATCCTGAGGAGCCAATAGCAGCATGAAATTCCAAGTGTTTTGGCACTTCCTATTTCTTGTATTATTTTCAAATGTAGTGATATTAGAGAAGTGGGTTGAGATTTCTTGGCTTTTAAACAAAGAAAACTGTTACAAATCAGGGTTTTGCGCCCAAGGTTAGAAGGTCATTATCATGCCAGTGACTGAGCTGATTTGGTTTCCAGAGCTAGGTTTTAAATACCCGCCGCTTTTAAGCCGTCATTTCATTAGCCTTAGTGGATTTTCAGAGGATTGCTGTGACAAGATACTAGATATGCATCCCTGATTAATAAATAATGAGATGTTGAATCTGGAGTATTGCAGTTTGTCTTCACTTTATAACAGTTCTGAATATAGACTGTGCCCAACCATAGTGTATTAGGAAATAGCTATATGCAGCTGATGACTTGCAAATACTTATAAAGTAAGAAGTTCCTGTCTTAAAATGGTTCAATCATTGACAGCCTCTTTGGGTTTAGACTGATCACACCTACTTAGAGGA
This sequence comes from Bos indicus x Bos taurus, assembly GCF_003369695.1. Taxonomy (NCBI): domain Eukaryota; kingdom Metazoa; phylum Chordata; class Mammalia; order Artiodactyla; family Bovidae; genus Bos; species Bos indicus x Bos taurus. The sequence continues at coordinate 113,323,062 of NC_040080.1, read as the reverse complement.
GAACCCTTTGATATACAGACATGAGTCCAAATGGGAAACTTACATGTGTGTGTTCTTGTGTGTGTGTGTGTGTGTGTGTGTGTGTGTGCGCACGCGCGCATCCGTGTGTGCTCAGTCGCTCAGTCGTGTCCAGCTCTTTGCGACCCTATGGACTTTAGCCTGCCAATCTCCTCTGTCCATGGAATTTTCCAGGCAAGAATACTGGAGTGGGTTGCCATTTCCTCCTCCAGGGGATCTTCCTGACCCAGGGACTGAGCCCATGTCTCTTGTGTCTCCTGCATTGGCAGGGGGGTTCTTTACTACTGTGTCACCTGGGAAGCCCGTGTGTGTGTGTGTGTGTGTGTGTATTCTCCTTGGAACAGACACTGTGGAACAAATTAAGACACACTCTAGTGGTTTAGTGCAAAGATATAGAGTAAATATTAAGACAATCAATTAATCATTTGACATATAATTCTTTACTGTTGTTTCTTACTAATAAATGCTAAGTTTATCGTTTGAAACACTCAAATAATTATTCCTTAGATCTCTGCTTTTTAAAAAACACATTCTTTGGGTATTTATTAAAAAATTTTTTTTTACTACTACCACCCAGTGACGTTTGAACGTTGAACAAGGATTATATAGTTTGTTGTTAGTTTTTTATGAGATATAATATTCATGACAGTAAGATGTGTATCTGTATATGTTTATATGTCTATATAGTACTTTCACACAATAATACCTATAATATGTATTGGCAATGGTAATTTGAAAGTGTTAGGATATAGATATTGAAAACTGGTTTTACTGAACTACCTGAAGGAAAAAAATTCATCATTTAACTTCTGACAGTGAACTTCCGTATAATTTATACTTGACAGTGTAAGAGAAACTTGCCCTCTGTGTTCCTCAACCTGATAGACACGTGCTTTACCAGATGTGTGGCCTCTGTCTACTTTCTGGCTATCATGTTTATGGTCCTTAAATAGCCCCAACCAGCAGGACCGTAGTCACTGATGTCTTCCCTAGGATTGGGGGTCGCCACTTCTGAAATAAGACTAGTAAAACATGCTGCCCTTGTTGACCATACCTGAGTGCATGGAAAGGAAACCAAACTCAGGTAGAACTTTTTTATGGACCTCTTTAATTCTGAATTGTAGACCCAGTTTTACTACTGAATATGTGGATCCATGGATCTGTCAGCTATAAGGTACCTTTAGTGGCTCTGAACAACTCTTCCTGTGTTCCTCCTGTGAAGAATTTCATGGTGTGCATTAGGAAAGTGAAAAGAGCTCAGTCAACATTATAGAATATCTCTTTAGATACATAAGGACAGTTTTACTTTCAAATACATAATTGTGTTACTCTTACAGTAATACCTGTGTGCTTCAAGCAGGCTGATTGTGACCTAGAATTGAAAAAAAGACAGTTCTACCAGCATTCTGCATAGCTGTATTTTCTGAAATGTCTACTGCAACGTCTAGGAAGACATAGTTCTTGTTTTTATTGAAGTATACGTGATTTACACAGTTGTGTTAGTTTCTGCTGTATAGCAAAGTGGTTCAGTTAGGCATATATACAGATTTTTTATGCTTTTTTCCATTATGGTGTATCACAGGATATTGAATATAGTTCCTTGTGCTATAAAGTAGGCCCTTGTTGTTTATCCATTCTGTATATACCGGTCTATGTTTGCTAACCCCAAACTCTCACTCTGTTCCTTTTCCACTCCCTCAGCAACCACCAGTCTGTTCTCTGTTCTGCGTCTGTTGCATAGGGAAGTTCATTTGTGTCATAGTTTAGATTCCAATAGAAGTGACATCATATGGTATTTGTCTTTCTCTTTCTGGCGGACTTCACTTGGTGTGATCCAGCCATGTTGCTCAAATGGCATCGTTTCATTTTTATGCCGGGTAGTACTCCCTGGTATGTGTGAACGTGTGTGCACCACATCTTCTTTATACATTTATCAGTAGATGGACATTTAGGTTGTTTCCAGGTCTTGGCTATTGTGAATAGTGTTGCTATAAACAGGCGGGTATGTGTGTATCTTTTCAAATTATAGTTTTGTCCAGCTATATGCCTAGGAGTGGGATTTCTGAATCATAGGGCAACTCTATTTTTATTTTTTTGAGGAAACTCCATACTGTTTTTCCTAAAGGCTGCACCAACTTAGCTCCCCACCAACAGTGTAGGAGGGTTCCCTTTTCCCCACACCCTCACCAGCATTTGTTATTTGTGGACTTTTTAATGATGGTCATTCTGATCATCTGAGGTGGTATCTCATTGTAGTTTTGATTTGCATTTCTCTAATAATTAGTGATATTGAGCATCTTTTCATAGGCTTGTTGGTCATCTGTATGGAAAGACATAATTCTTGAACATAAATTTTCCAGATGTAGAGTATTATTGAGAATGTTGTGAAATGAGAACTTCTCTGAAGTGTTGTTCTGTTTCAGAGTGATGCTCATATGACCTTGATTTATTTTTGTTTAATATTTTCTTTTTCCCCCTTCATTTTTCTTGGCTTTTAGATTTTCTCCAATAGATATGGATTTTCTGAATGAAAAATAAAATTTAACTTGTAAATACATTACAAGTCCATGAATATATTATGAAAGATGCTGTTAAAGAAAATAGTTTATTACTGACCTACTTAATTATACCAAGTCAATGCATCGGTTCAGTTCAGTTCGGTTCAATCGCTCAGTCGTGTCTGACTCTTTGCGACCCCATGAATCGCAGCACTCCAGGCCTCCCTGTCCATCACCAACTCCCGAAGTTCACCCAGACTCACGTCCATTGAGTCAGTGATGCCATCCAGCCATCTCATCCTCTGTCGTCCCCTTCTCCTCCTGTCCCCAATCCCTCCCAGCATCAGAGTCTTTTCCAATGACTCAACTCTTCGCATGAGGTGGCCAAAGTACTGGAGTTTCAGCTTTAGCATCATTCCTTCCAAAGAAATCCCAGGGCTGATCTCCTTCAGAATGGACTGGTTGGATCTCCTTGCAGTCCCAGGGATTCTCAAGAGTCTTCTCCAACACCGCAGTTCAAAAGCATCAATTCTTCGGCGCTCAGCCTTCTTCACAGTCCAACTCTCGCATCCATACATGACCAAAGGAAAAACCATAGCCTTGACTAGACAAACCTTTGTTGGCAAAGTAATGTCTCTGCTTTTGAATATGCTATATAGGTTGGTCATAACTTTCCTTCCAAGGAGTAAGCGTCTTTTACTTTCTCTGATAGATATGGATTTGCTGAATGAAAAATAAAATTTAACTTGTAAATACATTACAAGTCCATGAATATATTATGAAAGATGCTGTTAAAGAAAATAGTTTATTACTGAACTACTTAATTATACTAAGTCAATGTATAAGAACAGATATAAAGTATCTAGGCTTCCCAGTAGGAGACACAGGTTCAGTCCCTGGGTTGGGGAGATCCCCTGGAGAAGGCAATGGAAACCCTCTCCAGTGTTCTTGCCTGGAAAATTCCCTGGACAGAGGAGCCTGTTGGACTACAGTCCATAGGGTCACAAAGAAGTCAGACATGACTTAGTGACTAAACAACATAATTACAATAAAGTATCTATAGATGTGCCATCTGTATTAGTTTTCTAGGACTCCGCCATAACCCAGTACCCAAAACTGGATGGTTAAAACAACATAAGTGTATTGTCTCAATTCTGGAGGCTAGAAGTCTGAGAGAAAGTGGTGCAGGGGAAAATCCTTCCTTGCTTCATTTAACTTCTGGAGTCTGCCACGAGACTTGGTGTTACCTGGCTTTGAGAGGTGTCGTTCCAGTCGTGTGTCCGTCTTTTCTGTGGGTGTTGTCACATTGTCTTCTCTCTGTGCATGTCTTTCTCTTTGTCCAAACATCTCTTTTTCATAAGCTCAACAGTAATACTGAGTTATGGTGTACACTAGTGACCTCATTTAACTCCATTTCCTGATAAGGTCACGTCCTTAGGTCCTGGAGGTTAAGACTGAAGCATAACTTCTCTGGAGAAAACCAGTCAAGCCGTAATACCATCTCATGCTTGAAATGTGGAGGATGTTTATTAATTCATTTAGAACATGTTTACTGAAGTCATGTTATAGGATACAGACAAATAAGCCAGGTAGCAGCAGACAAACCTCTGAATAATCTCTTATCGTTATTCATTATTTAATTACTTAAATAGTTTAGAGAATCTCATAGATTAAAGCAGCATCAGAGTTAGCACAGTGTTTTAGGGACACTGGCGCTTGAGACTGTAATCATGTGAGAAAAGGTTTCTAGGGCTAAAAAATGTACAAAAGGCTAGGTTAAGTAGTTGAAAAAGTTGTTCTTTGCAAGACTTGTCAGAGCCTTGAATATGCTGTTGTGATTTGAGAGCAACCAGCAAGAGGTCACAATATTTTCCAGCTTACTCAACCACAGGATTCTTTTTTATAATCATCTCCAAGAATTATGTTCCCTAGGACAACACTGGAAAATAATTTAGCATCAAACCATATGATCTTATTTAAAATGTCATTACAGAGTTACAGTAATCTAATGGTACAAAAATAATTCATGGGCCTTGGGAGTTAGACTAAAGGTTTTCAGAATTTACAAAACTGTCATGTAGATAAAGTCAATCTTTCTCAAGAGTACAAATTTCTTTCATGACAGATGCAAGAGAATTATGATTAGAGGACTGAATTCTATGTTTTACCCAACAAATTTGATTTACTTTTGAATTCATAAAAAGCAAGTGACCTGCTCTTGAAACGAAGCAAAGTAAAAAGCTTTACTTTTTACACACACTATTTATTGCCATATTTGAGACACAGGAAATATTCTTAATGGCTGATATTGAACTCTGCCTGATATCACCTGGGGAATTTTTATATCTCAATATGGGTGTGGTTAGAAAAATGTGATACATAGCTATTATTCTGGACCTTGAAAATGTGTATATCCTGTGTACTTTTGAGACAATGCCCCATTACTTACTGTCTGTGTTAGAATGTGAAGCCATGTACTAAATTAGGAAAAATATTAGTGACTACATTTGTATTAGCAGATTACAGTTGAAACAGTTAATATAAACCCATCTTCAGTATGAGGGAATCTGGAAAATAAGGTTACTGAGCAGTGGTCTTAACAACATTAAGAACCACAGATCAGCTAAGAGATGCTTAAATGAGTAACCTGGCTCCCCTTTTCAATGGGATATGGGATTGAGATGGTTCTAGCTCTTGCAGAGAAGACTAGTTTTATTCTGATTATTTGCCGTACCTGTTGGAAACCCATTTCCAGTCATGAAGTCATGGCCAATCTGAGGTGTTATGGAAACTTTTAGACGTATTTACTCTCCCCAGATATGGCAATGGTAGTCAGTTTCCTACAAGTTTCCAATGACAGAAGCTACCGATGTTACTGAACCAAACTTAGGTTCCCTCACCCGTGTGCTTTGTTAAGCCAATCTATTGACACTAGATTGTGGTGAAGGAAAGTGCAACATTGATTGTAAAGCCCCATACAAGTAGTCTTGGACAGTTAGTGCTGAAAACTAGCCCAAAGTCCCCATGCGTTTCAGGAAAGCATTTTAAAGCCTAGGGAAGGGATGGTGGTTTTGGGGTCTGTGATAAGCCCCTGAACGGTGCTCTGGTTGGTAGATGGTGAGATAACAGGGTGATGTCACAGAGGTTAACATTTTCAGTCGTTAAGTTCTGGTAGGTCTGGGAGCTATGTGTTCCTGGTCATCAGGTAGTTAATATCTTCTATTTGTTAGGGGTTTTCACATCTGTAAAACAACTGAGGAAATGTGCATCAGATGCTATCATCTGGGTACTTAAGAGAGGAGTTAAAGCAGAGAATATAGGGTAGAGGTCTGTCTCAAGAAGGCCCCATAGATTCCTTCACAGTTACAGCAAGAATCACTGAACTGTTCTGCATGTGGTTTCTTTTCTTCATTCTACAGCCCATCTCCTAATCTTTTTTATCTTCATTATTCCATACCTACAGATAGAGCTAGCTTAGCTATCCATCTCAGTGGTTCCACACACACAAAAAAAGAGATGGCATGCTTTCCTCTAACCACAGGTCAAATAACTGTGCAGAACTAAACATGAATTCTCTGACTTCCAGGTCCCAGACTGATGATTTTCCAAACTTCCAAACTCAAATATCTCATTAAATGTGTCTGTTTTGAGTTTCGTAGATGTTGTTGCTATTAAAAAAAAAAAAAAGAGGCTCGGGTCTCACTGGCGTTGGTTTTGCATTTAACATCTTAGTGTCCAGAAGACTCTGTGTGCCTGGTACAGCATTTGTTGAATTGCTTGAAAATGTCCCTGATGTATAGACTCATAGGAAAGCTAAGTGGGTACTCTGTACAGCCAGACAGCCGTCAGAAAGGTTACATGTTCTCCAGAAATGGAAAGCCACAGCACTAGACTGTGGCTCCCATTGCCTCTTTGGGGCCTCTGTTGAATCATCCAGCCTGTGGTATTCTTTAATTGCAGAGTAAATCTGGAGGTCTTGATGATATTCTTTACTGCCTCAAGAATGGCTCACTTTCAGAAATGGATGTTGAAACTTCTGTGTTTCTTAAAATTTTTTTCAGTCTTCAGATTAATAGCAAAAGAGAAATGTAACACATGATATTATTCTTCATGGTGATAATCTTCTTTGAGGCTACTCCCTGTAAAGAAAGAAAGCCAAGAACTTTCTATTCATTTAAGCTTACGAGGAGAAAGCAGAGTATTGGACAGCAGAGGAAGCTCTGGGATGGATATAAACTTCTCTTTGCAGTGGCCAACAAATGTTTCCCCTCCATTAAGCTCATACAGCAGATGTTCTTAATATCTGTCTGATAACTGGAAATGCAACTCATCATTTCAGAAATGCACATCAGTGACTGGTGTTCAAGCAATAGTGTCTGGGAGGAATATTTTTACAGATTACAGGCATTTCTGTAATGTTCTGAAGGCAGATTTGAGGGTTGTATTAAATAATACTATTGTGGCATGCATTTAACTCCTGGGAGGAACAACCATGCAGTTTATTCCGTCCTAAGTGTGAATCCACAAGACATGGTTGTTTTTGTTGAGAGCATGTGCAGAAGTTTTTGTTTACTTAAGTTATCCTCATTTAATTGGAGCAGCTGTGGAAATGTATTTGGTTTGCTCATCTAAGCGTAGAGCAAACTTTTCATTAGAAATTCCATTGAGGACTGGAATTGCCCCCTTTCCCTTGCATCGGAACTCCCAATTTTCAGTACCAATACTTAAACTGTTTTCGGAGTATTAGGTCTTCCGTTCTGTATGTTTATCTCATTGTTACCCCAGGCAGGTGTCATCAGCTGACTGCATGTTGTTTCTTTGGACTTCCAATTAAGATCCTTATTGTTGGCAACTTGATACATTTGCTGCCCAGTCCAGACCGACTGATCTGATCTGATCTGATCTGATCCAAACTGTCTTGTAGCATTCCAGATTTGCTTTCATGCAGAGGTAGCAATCTAAGTAATATCAAATAGGGATGTAGCACTTTTGTTTGGCAGGACCGGACCATTTACACATATAGAAACTTGTTACCAGAAAAAGCATATATTCTAATGTAATCTATAAATATATTGGGTGGACGGAAAAAAGGAGCTGATTGTATGGCATTGAAATGGTTTGTTTTCACCTTTGGGCTGTAAGTTTCTTGAACATGCCTCTTTTTAACTGGTATCACAAACCTTAACCATCACCTGACTGCTGTAGTTTAGCTTGAACAACATTCTCAATAATTTTGAGTGGCTATTTCTACGACCAGTGAAGGGAAATCTTACATCTGATTTATTACAACTTTCAAATCTTTGTTACAGATTTACAGGGTATGAATGTAATTTGACTTGATGGCTGTCACAACCCCATGAAGGAGAAAAGGCATTTTCCTCTTCATTTTTCATAAAAGAAAAGAAACAGGAACAAAGAGAGTACATAGTATCCTCAGAGCTGCAACTGGGATTTCTCTGTAAGGAAGAATCCAGCATTCTAACTGATACCATATACTTTGTAAAAAAGAATAAACTTTCTAATAGGCTTTAATTGGAATCACCTGTGAGTTATAGGAAGAAATGAATTCTGGTTGGCTTGTCAATTTTAAATGCTAAATCTTTAAATTTTAAATACTAAATCTTGGAAAAGTGGAAAGATTCCAAATTAAAATTAAAAATTACCTTAATTTTGATTAGTTGACTAACTATATATGGATTTAGTTACTTCTCTTTATTTTTGCCTGCTTTTACTTCTGAAATATTTGGATGATAGCAGTTCTACTTTAAAGCATGTCAATAGGCTTTATTTTTGGGTAACTGACATAAGATATGTCTCATATTAACTTTTGTGTTTCTCTATATTTAAACTTTATTTTCCAATGGGATAATTAAAAAAAGAAATATATTCATGTAAGGCATTATTATTTTAAAAACTTTTTATGGTATACTACACATATCCTAAAATTCACTCATTGCAGTGTATAATTCAGTAATTATTAATCAGTTTATGGAGTTGCGCCACAATATAGTACAGTTCAGTGTTGCAGGATTTCTATCAAACCCCAAATTCCTTTGAGCATTTTTGCAGTCACAGTCTAGGTTCACTAATATTTTTTCCCATAGATTTACACTCTCTGGATATTTCATATAAATGTTACCATAGAATACACAGTTTTTCTGTGTCTGACTTACTTCACTTGGCATAAATATTTGAGGTTTATCCGTGTTGTTTCAGTAGTTCATTCCTATTTTATTGCTAAATGGTGGTCAATTGTATGGATATGTTACTCTCATTTATGTATGGATATTTGAATTGTTTCCATTCTTTTGGCTAATATGAATAATAATATTGTTGTTAGCGTTTGTGTACAAGCCTTTGTGTGAACATGTTTTCATCCCTTTAATTTAGATTCCCAGAAGTGGAATTGCTGGGTTGTATGATGTGTGTTCTTCCCTGGAGAATCCCAGGGATGGAGGGGCCTGGTGGGCTGCCATCTGTGGCGTCACACAGAGTCGGATATGACTGAAGCAACTTAGCAGCAGCAGCAGCAGCATGGTGTGTTTTATGTTTAATTTTAAAGAAACTGCCAATATCTTTTTCAAACTGTCTGAGCCAGTTCTCTCCAGAAGTGTATAAATGATCCAGTTTCTCTATGTCCTCACCAATTTGGTCTTATCTTTGATTTCAGGTATCTCATTTTAGATTTAGTTTGCACCCGCTAATGAATAATGGGCTTCCCAGGTGGCACAGTAGTAAAGAATCCACCTGCCAACGCAGGAGATGCAAGAGACACAGGTTCGATCCCTGGGTCAGGAAGATCCCCTGGAGTAGGAAATGGAACCCCACTCCAATATTCTTGCCTGGAGAATCCCAGGGACAGAGGAGCCTGGCAGTCCATGGTGTCACAAGGAGTCAGACATGACTGATCGTGCACACACCTTTAAAGAATAGTGATGTTGATCATATGCTTACTAGCCATTCTTCTTCTTTGATAAAATGTCTATTGAATTCTTTTGCCAATTTTTAAGTTGATTTGTCTACATATTGTTGAGTCGTAAGAGTTCTTTTAGTCGTAAGAGTTCTATAGATAGAGGAGCCTGGTAGGCTACAGTCCATGGGGTCGCAAAGAGTCGGACACGACTGAGCGACTTCACTATATCACTATACTACTTCACTAAGAGTTCTTTATGTATTTCACAGACAAGTCCTGTATCAGATATATGATTTACAGGTAATTTCTGCTAGTCTTTGATTCATCTTAGAAATTTCTTATTGGTGTCTTTTGATGTGGAAAAGTTTTAGCTTTAAGTCCAGTTCATCAATTTTTTAATTTTATGGTTTGTGATTTTGATGTCAAGATGTTAAGTGGTAGGATTGCTATAGTTTTTGACTTTTGCATCCTTACTGACTTCTATTTAGACAACTGAAAAATGAAAATATAATAGAGTGTGAAAGCTGTTGTGGGAAGGATTTTCTTTTTAGGAAATATTAAGGGAAAGGAGCCTGTCTGAGAGTTGGGATGTATGCTTGTGAACTCCATGTTGGCACCTGGGATTAGTGAGCACCTGTGATCAGTGGTCGGAGAAGGCAATGGCACCCCACTCCAGTACTCTTGCCTGGAAAATCCCATGGACGGAGGAGACTGGTAGGCTGCAGTCCATGGGGTCGCTAAGAGTCGGACACGACTGGGCGACTTCCCTTTCACTTTTCACTTTCCTGCATTGGAGAAGGAAATGGCAACCCACTCCAGTGTTCTTGCCTGGAGAATCCCAGGGACAGAGGAGCCTAGTGGGCTGCCGTCTATGGGGCTGCACAGAGTCAGACACGACTGAAGTGACTTAGCAGCAGAGAACAGTGGTGGTGTCCAGGGACCATCCTGACTTCTTGTAACGCCTGGGTCTTTGTATTAACATTGGTTTTTGTGAAGAAAAAAACCATATGCTGTCACTTATCCTCTTAGCGCTCTTATATTTTAACTCTTATACATATATGCTTGCTTTTATAAAGAAAAAATGTTGATTTTAACACCTCACTAGATTATTCTGCTAAACATGTATTTCCAAGAATTCTGTGTTATAAAAAAAGTCTTTAGGCTTTTTATTGTTTGTCCAGTTATTTAAGAGATACTAATGATCATTGAGCTCCTTTTTCAAAAGCAGGGTCTCATATGATTTAACGTCGCTTCTTGATGGCGTTGTGAAAAGTTGGACACAACTGAGCAACTGAATTGAACTGAACTTGAATTTCTTACACAAAGTGACACCATAGTGTAGATTTGTTTTGTTGTTGTCAGCAAGCTCCCTGGTATTAATACCAAGATTGACTGTGCCTGTGAAAGTAAAGTTGTTCAGTCGTAGCCGACTCTTTGCGACCCCATGGACTGTAGCCTGCCAGGCTCCTCTGTCCATGGAATTCTCCAGGCAAGAATACTGGAGCGGGTTGCCATTTCCTACTCCAGGGCATCTTCCCGACTCAGGGATTGAACCTGGGTCTCCCGAATTACAGGCAGATTCTTTATGATCTGGGCCACCAGGGAAGCCCCTGACTGATGCCTGTAGCAGTCACCTTAGAGAGGTGTGGTGTTACAGTATGCTGTAGAGAATGCTTCTGTGGGAGAAGAATTAGCATCAGGACAGAGGTGTTGCCAGGAAGAAAAAATACCTGTCCTCTGTGTCATCATCCCCTTATTCATTTCATTATACCAATATCACAGCCTGGCTGACCCCTTGGTCTTTGGGTGAGAGCTTTTTGCCAACTTGGATTTGATTTCTAGCTCTCCTGGTTACCAGTTGAATGACTGTGGACAGGCTCTTTGACCTTGTAAACCCTGGAGTTCCATTGCCCATAAAATGGAATAGCTATACGTGCCTGTGCTGGGTTGTTTTAAGAGAAAATACACACAAGTCATCTAACATTGTGCTTAGCATATGGTGGGTGCTTTATTGGAGATGGTTATTATTGTTAATTTTTTTATCCTCTTGATTGTTTATGATTTAAAGGACTCTTACATACAGAAATATGAAGAATGAAAAATTGAAGGTGGAACAAATAACCTGAGTACCATAATGAAACTTCACCTTGAAAAATGTATAATTGTTCAGATGTGAATTCATGCCTTTCTCTTATCAGTTTTTTTCTTTCTTTTACATTCTCAAAAATAGAATCTCTTAAGAAGTTTGTGTGTCTGTGTTAGTCGCTCAGTAGCGTCTGACTCTTTGTGACCCCGTGGACGGTAACCCTCCAGGCTCCTCTGTCCATAGGATTCTCCAGTCAAGAATACTGGAATGGGTTGCCATTCCATTCTTCAAGGGATCTTCCTGACCCAGGTCTCCCTCCTTGCAGGCGGATTCTTTACCGTCTGAGCCACAGGGGAAGCCTAAGAAGTTTAGAGACAAAAAGACCCTAGAATGAATGTAGTCTGTAGCTTGGAGAGCTTTGAGCCTTCTGTAAAAACTGTGGGATGCTCTGAGATCTGTGGAATTCCTATATGTGAATCATTTTTTTTCTACCTCACAACCCTCAATACTTTCATGGTCTAAAAAGCTGAGACTCCTGCCTTTGCTTTCTTTGAAGTATCACTTTTGATAATGAGTAATTAACATTTTTAAGCCTAAACATGAAGCATGCTCTCTCAATTCATTATGAAAAAGTGAAGATATCTTGCAGCTTTAACATAAAATCAAATTAAAATTGTTACATTGTAATAGTCAAAGATCAAACATTGTCAGATACTCTAGACATGAAGTGAATAGTTTGTCTCTTGATACGTATCACTCATTATTAATGTGAATTATTTAATTATTTGCAGCTGCTCAAAAGATTTGTTTTCCTGTTTCTTTCAGGTAAATGTTAGTAAAAGTATGGAAAAGGAAAAGAGAAAATGACTCTCCTCTGCGTGTTCTCATGGTTAAAGTTCTTCATTTCCCTCTAACGTACACTTTCCCCTCATAATTATACATCTGAATTTCAGAGCTCAATTACAGATTTATCCATACTAATATTAATAAGAATCTCTCCTTCTGAATATATTGACTTATGAAATATTATAAGGCATTTAATTCTCATATCTACCATTTAAAATGCTGCTGAATATCTTAACCATTAAGCCATATTATGTGTTAAAAATATCCCCAAATTTATGAGTTTAATCTATGTACAAGTTTTAAGTATTCAAATTAATTAATGTATTATGTGACCCATAGAAACAGGAGCACATGGGTATCTATAAATACAATAGAAGTGTTACTTACCTAGTCTGCATAGAATCCTAATTGTAATTTTCAATTGGCTTCATCTCAGGTAGCTTTCTTTAACAATATCTAAAAGAGTGATTCTAATACTGAAAAAGGAGTCAACATTTATCAACTGCCTACAATATATAAGAGATGTGCTACATGTTGTATTCTGTCATATTTTATTCATGAGTGTTTGTGTGTATGCGTGCGTGCTCAGTCATGTCCAACTCTTTGCCAGCCTATGGGCAGAGTGGCACCACAGTGTAGATTTGTCTTCTTGTTGTTGTCAACAAGCTCCCTGGTATTAATATCATGATTGACTGATGCCTGTGGAAGTGAAAATTGCTCAGTTGTTGACTCTTTGCTACCCCATGGACTGTAGCCTGCCATGCTCCTCTGTCTGTGACATTTTCCAGGCAAGAATACTGGAGTGGGTTGCCAATTCACTGTCCACTGATCTCCCCGACCTAGGAATTGAGCCCGTGTCTGTTGCATTCCTGCACTGGTAGGTGGATTCTTTACCACTGTGCCACCTGGTTAGCTCCCATTTTATTCATACATGTGGCTAAAATATTTAAGCTCCCATTTGGTATGGAATGGTAAGCAAGCAAGCAAGTGAAGTTGCTCAGTCGTGTCCGACTCTTTTCGACCGCATGGACTGTAGCCTACCAGGCTCCTCTGTCTATGGGATTTTCCAGGCAATAGTACTGGAGTGGATTGCTATTTCCTTCTCCAGCAGATCTTCCCGACCCAGGGATTGAACCCGGGTCTCCTGCATTGTAGAGAGATGCTTTACTGTCTGAGCCACCAGGGAAGTCCATGGAATGGTAAAGAAGTAGCTAAATAGCTCAAATGTGAAAACATATGCAGAAAATGAAAATGAAAATATTACTCTGATTTTGACATAGTTAGCTCCTTCCTCTGCTTAAGTACTGGAGCCCCTTTCCTACTCCTTGGCCTCACTTAGGTTCCTCTGGTCTTGATGCTTTTCTTTCCTTATTTACCTGCTTAGTGTTTCTCAGTCATTCTCTGTACCATTTTATCCTACATTCCATGAGAAGGCTTCCTAGACTTGCAATGTCTGACATGCTAGCCACTAGCCCCCTGTGGCTATTTTAGTTAAAATACAATTAAAAATAATTAAAAAAATTAAAGGTTCACTTACTGTATTTCAAGTTCAGTAGCCACATGGACATACTGGATAGAAAAGAACAGAATCTTTCCATCATCACAGAAAGTTGAATTGGACAGCATTGCATCAAGCCAGTTGTGTCTTTATTAGAACTAATAGGCTAATTGCAGAATATCTTTGCTTCCTCTTCCTGAAAGTTCAAACTCTGGTCTTCATTAACTCTCATTTTATTGTCTTACCTGCTTTTCTACATACTTCACTACTTTACTGCACTGTGGAATGCTGGAAGTTAGGGCTCTTCATTCTTCTCTATGAAACACAGTCACTGCTCTGTAACTTGCTTTGCTCCTTTAGCAGAACAAGTCTGAAGGATTATCTTTCCATTGAAGGATGCTTTTTTTGAAATACACTTTGGTATTTAATCTTTTAAAATGTTTTCAATACTCAGTACTCCAGGAAAAAGAACTAGCTGGTCATGTCATGTATTTCTTCTTGTAATTGAAATAAGACAAAGATGGGAGAGGTGCTTACTACTACAAGTGGGGTGATGGACATTGTTCTTTCTTAGCACTCATCAGCAGCAATTATAATTTAATTAGCGCACTCATCAGTTCAGTTTATTTCAGGTCAGTCACTCAGTCATGTCTGATTCTTTGTGACACCATGAACTGCAGCATGCCAGCGTCCCTGTCCATCACCAACTCCCAGAGTTTACTCAGATTCATGTCCATTGAGTCGGTGATGCCATCCAACCATTTCATACTCTGTCGTCCCCTTCTCCTCCCGGCTTCAATCTTTCCAGCATCAGGGTCTTTTCCAGTGAGTCAGTTCTTCACATCAGGTGGCCAAAATATTGGAGTTTCAGCTTCAACATCAGTCTTTCTAATGAACACCCAGGACTGATCTCATTTAGGATGGACTGATTGGATCTCCTTGTAATCCAAGGGACTCTCAAGAGTCTTCTCCAACACCACAGTTCAAAAGCATCAATTCTTCAGTGCTCAGCTTTCTTTATAGTCCAACTCTCACATCCATACATGACCACTGGAAAAACCATAGCCTTGACTAGATGGACCTTTGTTGACAAAGTAATGTCTCTGCTTTTTAATATGCTGTCTGCTGCTGCTGCTGCTAAGTTACCTCAGTCATGTCCAACTCTGTGCGACCACGTAGACGGCAGCCCACCAGGCTCCCCCATTGCTGGGATTCTCCAGGCAAGAACACTGGAGTGGGCTGCCATTTCCTTTTCCAACTATGCTATCTAGGTTGGTCATAATTTTTCTTCTAAGGAGAAAGCATCTTTTAATTTCATGGCTGCAGTCACCATCTGCAGTGATTTTGGAGCCCAGAAAAATAAAGTCAGCCACTGTTTCCCCAACTATTTGCCATGAAGTTATGGGACCGGATGCCATGATCTTCGTTTCTGAATGTTGAGCTTTAAGCTAACTTTTTCACTTTCCTCTTTCACTTTCATCAAGAGGCTCTTTGGTTCTTCACTTTTTGCCAGAAGGGTGATGTCATCTGCATATCTGAGGTTATTGATACTTCTCCTGGAAAAGGTCAGTTTTCATTCTAATCTCAAAGAAAGGCAATGCCAAAGAATGCTCAGACTACTGCACAATTGCACTCATCTCACACGCTATCAAAGTAATGCTCAAAAAATTCTCCAAGCCAGGCTTCAGCAGTACATGAAGCGTGAACTCCCAGGTGGTCAAGCTGGATTTAGAAAAGGCAGAGGAATCAGAGATCAAATTGACAGCATCCGTTGGATCATCAAAAAAGCAAGACAGTTCCAGAAAAATGTCTACTTCTGCTTTATTGACTATGCCAAAGCCTTTGACTGTGTGGATCACCATAAACTGTGGAAAATTCGGAAAGAGATGGGAGTACCAGACCACTTGACCTGCCTCTTGAGAAACCTGTATGCAGGTCAGGAAGCAACAGTTAGAACTGGACATGGAACAACAGACTGGTTCCAAATAGGAAAAGGTACTGGGGTCCAGCCCCAGTGGATCCAGGGAATTTGAAGGGGAGACGGCATCGGTGATCAGGATACGATAGAATTAAAGATATAAAGAGTGGTTAAATAGGGATAGCTCAGCGAAGAAATTCAGTGAAGAAAAGAGGCTGAATAACTTGGTTTACGTGGAAAACCAATAAAATTCCAATAAAATTCCAAAACAAGGAATTTGCGCCACCTACGTAGGCCGCAGGCATCCTCCCATTCTCCCCAAGGAGAGGAGACACTAAGGCCTCCACGGTCAGATCTTAGAAGCCCAGGCAAAGTTCGTAGGCTTGGCGAGCCTCCACGCTCCAGATGGGAATTCAGCCAGAAGGTGAGAGAAAGAACGACATGGGGAGACCAAGCTTCTGTGAGCAAGGCCCACACTTTGTTTTCCAAAGTAGTTTTTATACCTTAAGTTGTGCATAGAGGATAATGGGGGAAGGGGTAGAGCCATGCAGGGTCAGCAGTCCTTGATCCTTATCGAAGCCAGGCTTTCTTCCTGCAAACTTATCATATGCAAAAGTTTAGGTGATTTACATCATCTTCTGGCCAGGAGGCCTATTAACATTTTATGACCCTTTCTTCAGAAAACTTATTTTTCTCTAAAGGTGATTATTCTAAAGTCAGGCGCCACCCTCTGAAAGCATTAGATAAAGTTGCATTCCTATAGGGCAAAGATGTGGTGGGCTATAACAAGAGAAGAATTAACTCAAGGGTCCAAGGTTACAAACATTAAAGCTACTACTTACATTCCTATACACCAATTATATTAATCAATATACTCCCAGGGACACAGTAGGTAAGGGATATGGAAACTTAGCAGCAGATATTGGCCCAATAAATGAAAACCCTTCACCAATATAATTTCTAATCAACCCACTATACTATACTAATAATCTTCTAACTGCTCAAAGGAATCTGTATTTAGAAAGTTTAGAACATCTCGTGCCTCTCACGGTTGGGAGGCTGTGAACAATCACATGTGGCCAGAAGAACCTGTTCAGGCAGGCTAGAGAACTTCCAAAGGAGTTTGTGAACTAAAACACTCTTGTCATACCCAGGAACTTTATTAACTGGAGCTTTAAGTTAACTCCTTCTCTGAGAGAGGTGGTGGGGGACAGCCCCCCGTAAAGTCAGAGATGTAGGTGAGAGCACAAAGCAGTAAAGTAGGCAGACTCTGGTTTTGGGGGTAGATGCTCGAGAATTTCCAGGGGAACTCCTGAGGCTCGATCCCGCCTTTGCGTATGCTGAGCCTCCTTCCTCATGACCTTTGCCACGGGCGGAGTTCCTCATGCTGGCTCCTGGCAAAAAGGAGTACGTCAAGGCTGTATATTGTCACCCTGCTTATTTAACTCATATGCAAAGTACATCATGAGAAACGCTGGGCTGGAAGAAGCACAAGCTGAAATCAAGATTGCTGGGAGAAACATCAGTAACCTCAGATATGCAGCGCACTCATTAATATACTCAAAACATGAATAGTTTAACATGTCTAATTTATAAACCTGATATCCACTTGGTGGATATCAATAGACCATCAGTGATTCATTGACCCTATTATGATAATCAGTGCTTTAGAACTTCAGATGCCTTGAAAATGACACAAATAATTTTATTTTGATTTAAAAATATTCTAATGAGCTTTATAACTGCCTGCTATATTTGCAAGTAGAATAACTTTCTGGGGTGTCTAAAGGAAATAGGAAGCGATTTATATTGATTATTTAATGCAGAATTTTGTCTTCATGATATATTAAAACTTTTGGAATATGAGCCCAAGATTTTTGTTTCTTCTGAATGACCTCGTATATTTGTTCCATTTGATCAGTACAGTATCAGTTTCAATTATCGTAAGTTGACTCCTGGGAAAGTTCCAGTGACCTCAGCATTTTAATGTGAAAAGGAAACTGAGAAAACTATGTGTTAAATAACTTTTAAGACATAGCAAATGGCACGAAGAATGGCTGTAAATGCTTTCTATCTATTTGTCCCTATGAGCCTGAGATTGAAATATATCAAGCTAGGCTAGAATTGCCACCACTTTAGTCATTAAACTTCACCATGCTGATGCTGCTATATTAAATGTCCTTTCAGGAGGAGACATCCAAGCAGTTTTCACATTCTCGAGCAATTTTCAGGTACACAGAAGACAGAGATAACTTGAAGATATTTGTAAGATTAAAGTATTTCATTAAAAATGGCCTCTATGGAGCCACCCATAACTCTACAGATTTGGATCCACAAAAAGCTGGTATGAGACAGTAAAATAATGTCCTGTATTGAAAACTATCTCTTGCAAAGCAATTCAAAACATGGTAGACAATTGGTACAGCATTTTGGGTCCTGAAAAAAAGGGTTTTGGGGAACAAGATTGTATGTAACGTGAAGTGAAAGTGTTAGTCGCTCAGACTTTTTGCAGCCTCATGGACTGTAGCCTGCCAGGCTCCTCTGTCTTTGGAATTCTCCAGGCAAGAATGCTGGAGTGGGTTGCCAGTCCTTTCTCCAGGGGATCTTCACAACCCAAATATGGAACCTGGATCACCTGCATTGCAGGCAGATTCTTTACTGTCCGAGCCATCAGGGAAGCCCCGTGTAAAGTGAGGTTCCTGTTCAGTGAGCAGTTAGTATTCCTGTTTTGCTTTAGAAAGCAGAGCCATAAAGTACTTAGAATTTATCTAGTATATTAAAATAGATTTTTATGAATATATCCTCTAAATGTCTTCATTTGGGGAGAAATGTCAGTGTTTTCCTTCAAAGAAAATACCACTTGCACAGGAATGGTGCATAGTAAGCATAATGTTTGTGGGGTTAAAGAAATGATAATGGTGATCATTTGGTAAGCTTCGTTCTCTAGACTGTGTACAGAAAAAGAAAATAAAAATTCCATCAGCACCTAAAAGGTATTCTTAAGCTCAGTGTGCTTCTTCCTCTTTTCCTAAATGTAGGTTCCTATCAGTTCTAGATTTTTGCTTTAAGCAACTACAGGAAACTTAAAGCTCATTATACTTTTCCAAAGAAATAGTGCTTTCAAAGGATGTTGAGTTTCTTAACAAGGACCAAGTAGTTGTAACAAAATAGTAAAGGTAACAAGATTAACAATTTCAGCTAAAATTCACTGTAGTCTCAAATACTTAAAAGATTGTATTTCTGTTAAATATTTAAGGAGTTTTAATACATTTTATTTTAAATACGCTCATAAAATTTGACATAGTTCAAATAAACATGCCAGTTAGAGTTGTTACAATGAATATTTGATTACCAGTAATTTCCTTTACCTGAGAGTTGAGCAGAATGTTTACTTTAGGAAGGATTTGAATTGTTCCTCTGAAATTTCTTTTCGGATTGATTATTCCCACAGAGTTGCATTTATTCACATTATTTGAATTTCCCAACAGCCGAGCAAGAATGTTTTAATCAATTCTGTAGCTCAGTAGACTCAGTCTCGGCGAGTAATTCACTAACAGCACGCATGTTTAATCAAAAATTTTATTGCAACTTTCTTTTAAATGTACTCTCAGTCTAACATAAGAGATGTTATAATGTAATTTCATACATGTTGAAGACCTGGATATAAAATTCATTTGGACCTGACCTTGTAGACTGGGGGCTGTCTGAAGTCACTTGGTGTAAAGATAAATCTTTCACTTTGACAAAGATGACTGTACTATCACAGGGTGGTAAGTTTGGGTCATTTCCAAATAAAGGGTGTGGGTAGGATATTTTTGTGTCTCAAAATGTTGCTGCTACAGAGCAGGACCCAATTTCGTACTCAGGTCTTCTGATTCCATGTTACGGCCTGCTTCTAGTGTACATGTGATAAAAGTTAAGTGATTGCTTATTTTAAGTACTTAGAATAATTTAATGAATCCTGTCATTTTAAGTTGTGATTATCCTTTTAAAATAGGAGACTTAAATGTTTGGAGACTTTCATTATTTTACGTGTGAAAATTTGAGTGATTTGTTTTTTATTTGTTGCTCTTCCCAGTAAAAAACATTAATATAAACTAGGAAGGGTAAATTAAAAAAAAAAAATCCTAAGGGCAGAGAATGAGTCAGAGAGCCATACTTCTTTGCTACAGTATTCTGGCCTTAGAGCATGTATGTAAGTTGGGGAACACGTGACAGGATTATGGAAAAGATGTATATTTATTAACCTCCAAACTTGAAGCTCTGATGGCACACCTGTATCAGCATATACTAGGGTATGCTGCACAACAATCCCCAAATCTTAGCACTTTACCAAAATAAAAGTTTGTTTCTCACTCGTAAAACATTTCTATTGTGATTCAGCTGCAACACTGCTTCACATTTTCTCCAGTCAATTCCATGCCTGTAAGGCAATAGAATATTTCTGGTCTTGTGGCAGAGAGGGAGTTAACATCCAGTGCACTGATTCTCAAAGCCAGAGGTGGCATATATCACTTCTGCCTACATTTCATTGGCTGAATTGCAGGGAAGGGCATCATGGAGGTTGCCACAGAATGAATATGGGGTGAACAGGAATCCAGTCCACCAAAACCCCCTTCTAACATCTTCAGTTTTTTCTCAGAATCATCAGAGGCAAAGGGACCTTTATTAATCTATTTTGTTATGTTAGTCGAACAGAATATATATGAATATAGAAAATGTGTGTGTATGCACATACGTGCATGTATATCCATGTGTGTGTATCCACATACATGAATGCATGTTAATGTAACGGCTACCTTTTATTTATTTATTTTTAAATTATTATTATTATTATTTTTACTTTACAATATTGTATTGGTTTTTCCATACATCAACATGCATCTGCCATGGGTGTACACATGTTGCCCATCCTGAACCCCCCTCCCACCTGCCTCCCCATATCATCCCTCTGGGTCATCCCAGTGCACCAGCCCCAAGCTTCCTGTATCCTGCATCGAACCTGGACTGGCAATTCGTTTCTTATATGATATTATACATGTTTTAATGCCATTCTCCCAAATCATACCCCGCTTCCCTCTCCCACAGAGTCCAAAAGACTGTTCTATACATCTGTGTCTCTTTTGCTGTCTTGCATACAGCTACCTTTTTTAAAAAAATAATTTTTGACTGTACTAGGTCTTCTTTGCTGCATGTGGGCCGCTCTCTAGCCGTGGTGCACAGGCTTCTTATTGAGGTGGCTTCTCTGTGGAACACTGGTTCGAGGTGTGTGGGCTTTAGTCGTTTCGGCACTCAGGCCCAGCAGTTGTGGGGCATGGGCTTAGCTGTTCCACAGCATGTGGAATCTTTCTGGATCAAGGATGGACCCCGTGTCTTCTGCACTGGCAGGTGGCTTCTTTACCACTGAGCCACCAGGAAAACCCACAGTTACCTTTTTTGTTTTGATATTTACATTTCTCATTCTTATCGAGTCTCACTGCCTTTCATCACCAGTATTTCCTGAGCATTTACCGTGCACGAGGCACAGTAGAACTACAGTAGAAAAATGTATCTGTGCTCTTGAGGACTGTGCATTCAAAAAAAAAACAATCTATATGTACCTCTTTTAAAAATAAGGGAGTTTTACGTTCAAAGCAACATTGAGGTGAAGGGACATAGTTTTCCTATGTAGCTCCTGAGCCCGCACACCCATAGTCTCTCCCATTGCCAGTATTGCCTGCCAGACTGGTAAATTTATTTCAGTTGATGAACCTGCATTGACAAATCATTATCACTTAGTCTGTAGTTTACATTAGGATTCACTCTTGGTGGTGCACATTGTGTGGGTCTGGACAGATTTATAATGACATGTATTCATTGTTATGGTATCAGACAGAGCAGTTTCACTGCCCTGAAAACCTTTTGTGCTTCACTTCGTCATCCTTCCCTCTGTTCCTCCAGTCCCTTGCAACCACTGATCTTTTTTAGTGTCTTTATCATTTTGCCTTTTCCAGTAAGTCTTATAGTTTAAATCACACAATGTATAGCTTATTCAGACTGGATTCTTTCATGTAGTATTATGATTTTTGTTTCCTCCATGTCTTTTCATGGCTTAATAGTTTATTTCTTTATAGCACTGTCGAAAAAGCATTGTCTGGATGTGCCAGAGTTTATCCGTTCACATATTGAAGGACATCTTAGATGCTTTCAGTTTTTGGCAATTATGAGTAAGGCTGATGTAAACATTTGTGTGCTGTTCTTTGTGTGGACATAAATTTTCAACTCGTTTTGGTAAATACTAAAGAGCCTGATTGTTGGATCTTGTGGTTGGGGCATGTTTAATTTTGTTAAAAACAAAACAAACAAACAAAAAAACCCATAAAACTGTCTTCCAAAGAAGCGTTACCATTTTACCTTCCCTCCAGTGAGTGAGAGTTTCTGTTACTCCACGACTTCACCAGCGTTCGGTATCAGCAGGGTCTGGATTTTGGCTGCTCTGATAGGTGTGTAATCTTCACTCATGATTGTTTTATTTTGCATTTCCTGGATGACATGTAACGTGGAGCATTTTGTCATGTTTATTTGCTATTTTTATATCTTCTTCGGTGTGGTGTCCTTTAAGACCTTTGGTCAGTTTTTAAGTTTTAGGTTGTTTCACTGTTGTTGAACTGATATGGATACAGAAGTGAAATTTTAGTGAAGCTGTGCATGTTACATCACAGGAGAATGATACTCAAGGCACTTCCACATGGAAGCATAAAGTAATAAAAATGGTTTAAGATGTAGTATAACACTTTGAAAACAGGTTGTCATGATGAAATAATAAAGAAGCAGCAGTGAAAATTGCCAATGGAGAATTAAAGCTGAGGGTCAACAGGAGACACATCTGTCAGATTGCATCAAAACCCTGATTAGCCTAGGTATCATAAATTAAAATGAACTTTTATCACAAGAGTTTTTCAGTTGTTAATACACTATTCCACTGAAGTACTTTGTTTTATAATAAACCAGTAGAAGATGTCTTAATCCAATTTCTTGTTAAGGAACTTGTTTTGAAAGAAGATAACAAGGTAGTGTTTTGTCTGTGGTCAGTCTAGAAACTTTTAGCGATCAGTTGTGTTCAAATGGTTTTGTGGATGTCCGTCCTTGTGGAAATCACCAGGTGTTGGATTTGAAAGTGTTAGTCGCTCAGTTATGTCCATCTCTTTGCAACCCCTCTGTCCAGATTACTGGAGTGGCTAGCCATTCCCTTCTCCAGGGGACCTTCCTGACCCAGGGATTGAACCTGGGTCTCCTGCAATGCAGGCAGATTGTTTACTGTCTGAGAAGCTATCTGGGAAGCCCAGGTGTTGGGTGTACCAAGTACTTACATTTGATCCAACTAGCAGTTCTGTGAGGAGGCTGCTGCTATCACCCCCTTCTCCTTTTTACAAATAAAGAAACTGAGATACGTAGTAGTTACACAAGCAGCTCAAGACTGTCTGACTAGTACATGACTGTGGCTGAAATGTGATTCATATCAATATTGTTCTGGTCCCAGATCCTGCGTTTAACCACTCTCTAATGACTGTGGGCTTCCCGGGTGGCAGAAGTGGTAAAGAACCTTCCTGCTAATGCGGGAGATGTAAGAGATGCAGGTTTATTCCCTGGGTTGGGAAGATTCCCTGGAGGAGGGTGTGGCGACCCACTCGAGTCTTCTTGCCTAGAGAATCCCATGGACAGAGGGGCCTGGCAGGCTACAGTCCATAGGGTCTCACAGAGTTGGACACGACTGATGTGACTTAGCGTGGAGCATGCACAGTGGAGTCTGTAAATTATCTTTAATCTTCCAAAAGCTCTATGAGAAACACCTTAATAATTAGCATTATTATTGCATACGCTATTTAAATTGTCCTTTAATTTGGGTTGAAGTTGCCACAGATTCTTTTGAAATACAGGGTCTGAGGGGAAAAGGAATAAATATGAGGTCCTTGGTGGGGAGCTGTGAGATGGGACTAATATTTAGAGCAGGAATTAGGAATTGAGGCACGCCTGGACTGAACTCAGTCTACAGAGATGTTAGTTTCTGTTAAATATGGGTTTAAAAAAAAATTCAAGTTTGGATACGTTGGATCAAGGTGTGCACAGCCCACCTGAGTTCCTTTCCACCCTCAGATCTTTCGTCGAGTGTGTGGTTCCATGTCTGAAGAGAGGTTTTAGGAAAACTAGAGAGTCTTTAGGAAAATAATCTCAGTTGTCCTTGAGAAGGAGCTTGCATTTAGCAAAACCCCAATTCTTCATGATGAAGTTCGAGTGTCTTCTCAGAGGTCAAGGTTTTTGACTAAGAAAGTGTTCCTATCCATCGTGTTCAAGGAGTGCTCACCTATACAGGTCCTCTGAATACAAACTATAGAAATGGATTGAGTCTTATTTTTTTTCCTCGCATTCCTAGCTTTTGAGAAGTAACATTTGATGGCAAAATATTCTACAGTTGTTTTGGTAAATAAATGAAGAGTGAATGTAAAAGTTTCTACATGGCACACATTCCGAAGGAGACGTTGGTGTCATCACTAAGAGCTAAGAGTAGGTCTAAAAAGAGTGAAAACATCATAAAATTTTGTAGGTGTTCACTTTTTATGGTATTCATGGCCTAAAGGTTGCAATAGGTCTGCTACTTCACTCAGTACATACGCAGTTGGTGGCTGCATTTTCTTTAAAATTTTGAATTTTTGATGTTAAGATACTGAGAAGGTTTCAAATGAACTCTGCCCTCTGAGGACTGATAGTATTCATTACACGTTTATGCAGCTCCCTGGCTTCCTGTATCCCCGTCTTTGCTCTTGGGCCACAGCAATACACTGTAGTTTGCTCTGCTTAGGAACTCTAAATTTAACATTGATTTTGGATGGGAGGAATCCATGGGTCTGCTTTTTTCTGGGCCCAGGAAGACAAGAGATGGGGTGCTGTTAAATAAGATAGAAATAGAGATGGAGTGGGAGTTTTCTGGCTTGTGTATTCAATGAGGGAAGTAAAATGCTTTCAGGCAGAAGATAATTTTTCTCTGGTTCCTCTATAGCAAAAATCTAAGTTCTCTGCATAATGGAAGAAAAAAAATAGGACTTCTATTTTCAACACCTCCTCCAGCTCCTTGTAGACAGACTCCTTATAGAAGCAAGGAGCTCATTAAAACTACACTTACTATCCCTTGCACTGCCCATCTGCACTCTACGGGTGGAGAAGGTGAGAAAAAGCCAAGAAAGCCATGAAAATAACCACTATTAAATTTGCTCAAATCTTACATTAATACATATTTAAAATAAACTTAGAATGTTCTTTTCCTATTTATTCTTACAGTTGTAATTCTCTTCGATGGACAAATATTTGTTCAGGTAGATTTTTTGGTATCTTAGTGCAGCTGTGTGAGAACTTGTTAATTGCAGATAGGTGAAGGGAAACATTGACAGTTTTGAAGTGCTCTCCCAAAGTATACTAGATTTTTTTAAGGGGTATTTACTGTTTATGCTGTAATTTTTTGCACGTCATTAGCTATGAATTTATTCCTTAATTGTTTCTGGCCTTGTTTCTTCTTGCATGTAGTAAGATATTTGGAATAAACCTTGTTAATGTCCCATGGTGCACATAACATGCCTTTGACTTTGTTTTCATTCCCTACAACCCTAGTGGTACTGGGCACTTAGTAGGCATTCACTAAATACTTGAATAATCAGTTATACTTTCCGCCCATTCCACAGAAGAATAGGGATAACTATTACCGTAGATTTAGTCCCCGGAGAATGGACTGCTTCCTAAGTCCCCACGAGTTCCCTTCTGCATCTGTTGTTTGTGTGTAAACCTCTTGATGGCTGGTCTTCTCTAGTTTAGGAAGGATTAGACCCTGTTCTTTCCTTATGGTTGTATAGTTGCTTGTTTTAGCAGAGGTGGTATCGGTAGTGGCTAAGAGCATGGGTCAGTCCTGTTTCTTCTGTTTATAAGCCATGTGACCTTGAAGTTGTAATCATACCTACCTGTTGTTGAGAGAGTAAAATAGAAGTAAATTACAAGGTCGAGAAGAACCTGATACATGGTAACAGCCATATTAGTGTTAGCTTTTTAAAGTGATAGTCCTTTATTCCCTGAACTATGACAATACTGGATATTCAAAAAGCTCTGTGGAAATGCAACTGCTTATTTTATTTAGACTAATTCGGGCTTTTTGTATTGGGTTTATTTCCCTTGACCTTGGATTCCTTTCTTCAACAGAAACCTTTTTCTTTAGAGTTGTCTCCTGGAAAAGACAATGATCTTTATGTTTAGAGGAGATAGGCTGAATTACAGACAGAATATTCCTTATTTTCACCAGGTTTCCTTGGCATATTGAATACAGGTAGTCTCTAATGGGCTGATGAGACCCTTGATAATACTAGTGTATGGCCAATTTAGACTTTAAGATTATATATCTTTGGATGTAAAGGGAGTTTGAGGTTTTTTTAAAAATTATTTTCTCAAACAATTTTGTTTTGAAAGAGTGCAGTAACTTGTTCTTTTCTTTGGTAAGTGCTTGTAGATGATCAGATCTTCTTAATTTTTGATATTGAGGTATTATAAAAGTATTCTTCTGGCTTTAGTAAATTTGATACCATTGAAGCAATAAATAGTACCTTCTTGGAATCCATAGACCATTAGTTGAATATTTTAAAAACTGATTTCATAGGCTGTATAAGTACCTTCCCTCATTAGATCTACACAGACTTAAATGACTTGGTTCTCATAGCCTGATAGTTTTGAAATGTATTTATGCTGACCCATTATGAGGACTGGAGTTTGTAAGGGCATCTCTCTTTAACTCCAGGGAAATTGGCCTAACTTTACAATTCATCTAGAATTCCAAGTTATCAATTAGCTGTCAAGTTTGCTGCTTTAGAAATCAAATAGCCTCTAAAATCCAACTCTAAATCTCAGTAGACTTCTTTCTAACCACCTCTGAATCATGGTCCACAGTTGTAAAGTGCTGAATAAAATCAACCAGATATTATTTCTGACTCTACCCCTCCCCATCAAATTGAAACTTCTAGTGGATCAATTAGGAAACATATTAAATTTTTTATAAGAGGCTCTTATCCTAGATAGAACTTATAAACCACAAGAGCATCTCTGTATATTTATGTACAGTTTTGATCAGTAACTCAGATGGCTCTCCATCCTTTGCCAATATGATACTGAAGTACAATTTGCTGTGAATTATGGTCTTTTTTTAAATGGGTCACCAATGAGGATTCATTGTTAAATGCCAGCAGGAAATAGAGGCACCATATTTAGAGTGTGTGTTTCATTTTAGAAAAATGTATTTCAACATTAGAGATGCTAAAGATTCAAAAATAAATCTTCCCATTTACAATAATCTGCATTGGTTATTGTCTGTTTCGAGTGAATTAACTCATGGAGGTTTAGGTTTTTAATAGTCCAATTTAGAAAAAAAAAAGATTCTGTGTTCTGTGATAGTATTTACTAAAAAATCCTTCAAAAGCATTAATAATCATATTTATAAACATTTAAAGTAAAATATAGCTTATTCAGGATCAAACTTATACATATAATGCAGCATACAATTAGATTGATTCCATGGCAGCTTATTTCTCTTTCAAAGATGATGCATATAACCTGTTGCTTTTTCCTCTGTGAGCTCTAGCTTTATGTAATATGTCTGTTTTTATAATGAACTATTAAAAATAAAATATACAAAAGTATCCCCTGGGAGGTCAAACAATAAATGTTGCTGTGAACCTAAGTATTTTTGTCACTTCTGTTTTGGAATTACAGAGGTTGAATCATGTAAGTTAACTTTATAGAGTTAAGTTTTTCTTCTTAAAGTGAAAGTCGCTCAGTCATGGCTGACTCTTTGTGGCTCCATGGACTGTATAGTCCATGTAATTCTCCAGGCCAGAATACTGGAGTGAGTAGCCTTTCCCTTCTCCAGGGGATTTTCCCAACCCAGGGATCAAATCCAGATCTTTCACATTGCGGGTGGATTCTTTACCAATTGAGCTATCAGGAGAGCCCCTCTCCAAGCACAGTGTTGCCCAAAATCACCAACCTCATTCATGAACTTCTGTCTGCATGACTTGGCTATAACCAAAAATTGAAACCCTCTTCAAATAATGAAGATATTCGTGTGACAGTGATGCAGATTCTACAGATAGTTCAGCTTTGGAGTCATTCTTATCGATGACTTTGGGGGTTGTTATTAAATGTAATAGCTTTGCCAAAGGAGGCAAACATTTACAAAGAAGAGTGGAAATTTGCTGTTTGTTGAGTAGGGGAGAAAGGGGAGATTGAATCAGCATTCACTGCCTAACTCCAGTCCTGAATATTTTCCCTTTTCTTCCTTCAAGTATGTATCAATGGTATTTTCTAAATTCTCAGAATGTGTCCCAAGTTTCCTAACAAAATACCAGCTTGTTTTGTTGAACAGTGGGCCAAAGGGGCATGATGGAGGAGTAGAAACAGTCCTGTGTACTATGTGGAACTGTTTTTGATGTGGAGAATTGCTCACTGTAGGAAGTTATAGAATCTAAAGATAAATTACCTTTTCTTGAAATAGCCCTGATTAAAGAGTTGAACTTATGAAACAGCTTAAACATATTTATTACATGCTACATTGTCCTGATCATTGTTGAAAACACTCAGTCTGGGAATCTTCTTTGCCTTCATATACTGAAGACTTGATGGGGATGTGAAGATATAAATCCCATTGTAGGAACTAAATAACCACTGTGAAAGGAGAGAGAGCAGAAGGCATTTCATGGTTTATTGATAGTATTTTACATGTGTTTTACAATTGTCAAAGTACTCCATGTACCACATCATGTTAGCTTTGCACAATGACCAGGTCCACAGGCTAGATACTGTTATCCTTATATGTTGTTGTTGTTCAGTTGCTCAGTTGCGTCCGACTCTGCAACCCCATGGACCGCAGCACACAAGGGTTCCCTGTCCTTCACCATCTCCTGGAGCTTGCTCAAACTCATGTTCATTGAGTCCAACTATCTTGTCCTCTTCTTCTCCTGCCTTCAATTTTTCCCAGTCTTTTCTAATGATCAGTTCTAAAGTATAGAAGCTTCAACATCAGTCCTTCCAATGAATATTCAGGATTGATTTCCTTTAGGGTTGACTGGTTTGGTCTCCTTGCAATCCAGGGGACTCTCAAGAGTCTTCTCCAGCACCACAATTCAAAAACATCAGTTCTTCGGTGCTCAGCCTTCTTTATGGTCCAACTCTCACATCCATACATGGCCACTGGAAAAACCATAGCTTATGGACCTTTGCTGGCAAAGTAATGTCTCTGCTTTTTAATGTGCTGTCTAGGTTTGTCATAGCTTTTTTTCCAAGGAGCAAGCGTCTTTTAATTTCATGGCTGTGATTATCATCTGATGATAAAGAAACCTTTCAAAAATTAGCATTCGAACTGACACAGCCAGAAAAAAATTTTGGCAATTGAAAATAAAGGTGGATCTTGAAGAAGATACAGATGGCGTATTCTGGAAAAATGTGAAAATGAGAAAGTCTAACAATTTTCTAAACTAGAACTGAAATTTTGTTTTAGAAACATTCTGTGGGGGCCTGTTGGTTATAAAAACTGCTGGAAATGTGGCTTGTGTTATTTTCACAGTGATTTTCAATAGGACCTGATCCTTGGCCATGTCTGGAGATGGCTTTGGTTGTCACATCTGGGGAGGAATTGCTGGCATCTAGTTGGTAGGGACTGGGACGCTCCCAAAAACTAAAAAATCAACAGGACTGTCCCACATAAATAATCTTCTGGCCTCAAATGTGAGTAGTGCTGAGGCGGTGAAATCCTGAAGCAGATTGTGGAAGGTCAAAAATGTCAATTCAAGGAGTTAGAACTTAATCCTATGTACATTAGGGAGCTGTTGAGTTCTGTTTTTTCTTTTGGTTTCAGGAGGGAGAGCCTGTACCCAGTGGAAGTAGGTCAGAGATGGTAATAAAATAGATGTGACTTTCCAAGTTCTTTGACAGTAATAAAACTCCAAACTGCTACCTTTTACACACAGGAAATTACAAAATCACTTTCTAACGAGCTTTTTAGGCGCCCCTTGCAGGGAAGAGGGAGGTCTTGAAAGGTACTTAAAACCTTACAGGCAAACCCTTGCTAGGTGTGTGAGATAATGAGAATTCAGCTCACAGAAAGGTAGAATCGAGCAGCCAACACAAATTTCTTTTACTGAAATGAGTCTGGACGTTCCTGTTGCGCCCAGCAGAGCTGAAAGGGCACAACACGTCTGCCGATGCCTATAAATCACAGACATGGTTTTCAGCAAGGGCACACTATACTGATGTGATGGGTGTGCTCCAAGCCATCAGTGGGACATTCCTCACGATGATGAGATGAGAATGCTGCCAGGGTCATGGGAATCTTGGATTTATCCGCTCTTCTCTACTCTGAGTAGCTTCACCAAGAGAGAATTATCACAGCCCCAGCCCCCATTTCTAACCTGCAGGAGATTTCAAATTGGTGAGCTACGCATGATGAAATTTAGCAGCTAGCTTCTGCTCCGTTTGAAATCATCTTCCCATTGCTTTCCCTGCTTTTTACTTTTCACTTACATAATGTTAGTTTTCATTGAGTCATTGAGTTCTAGGTGCTAAAAAGCTGGTTCCTTTTTGCTGCTGTTCCATATATCTCTCTGTCAGACATTCTCATGTGAGAAAAACAACCACTAACAATGTAAGGTGTCTGTTGCTTTAATGGGCTAGCGAAAAATGGAAGGTAAATATCAGGTTATCATTTGATAGTGGGCTCAGTGCCAGGATTGATAAGTATGTTGCTGTACCTCTTTGGGCTGACTATCTGGGCAGAATATGATTAATGTGATGCAGACCTCTCCCAGTGGAAAAACTGTACGTTTTCAGTTACCTGGATAGGCTACTGCTTGCTTTAAGCAAAATCGCATGTTTGCTCCCGCTGTAAACCACCTTGAGGGCCAAGAAAATATCTAACCTTATAGATTGCTTCAAACTGATTCAATCCTGCAAAAAGGTCAGTCTGCA
Source organism: Bos indicus x Bos taurus (assembly GCF_003369695.1). NCBI lineage: Eukaryota > Metazoa > Chordata > Mammalia > Artiodactyla > Bovidae > Bos > Bos indicus x Bos taurus. The sequence continues at coordinate 113,292,261 of NC_040080.1, read as the reverse complement.
AAAATTTTATTTTGTACTTTTCAAAATCTTCCAGCAGAGAATGTCTGTGTCCTGAGGTATGTGCTTTGCCTCCTGGGCTTGGGGACACTTGGTCATCATCTTTTATTCATGTTCTCAGTTTTCTGTGGCGCTCTTTCAAGTGTGGCCAGATTCATACTCTGGATCAATGCTTATTTTTAGGGGAATAAAACCCATTTTAGGTTCATTGCATTTAGCTAGTCTTTAAGGGAAAAGAATGTGACTCTTAGGGAGATATTTTAAACCTTTTAGGTTGGAACTTTACTCAAGAAAACCACAAATGCAGTTGGTAAATGACTTAAGCATAGGATGTGGTGGGTGACCATTTTGTTGGTTTATTGCATCAATTCAGAAGAAATATATTGTGAATATCAAACATTAGCATGAGATAATACAGGGCTGAGCCTAAATTTAGCTATTAGAATGAGGTACTTCCTGAATTTTATCAATTATACTCCTTTCTTACTGAATCCATAGCTGTAGTTACTAAATATCCTTTGAATGTAAATATGTTGTTGGTTGAGTGTTTTTCTTAATAGTTTGGCAATGACATTTCTTTCATATTCTGAATCTAATACATTTTAATACATGCACCCAGCATTTATGGTTAGTCTTACATTTAATTTTGTTTGCTGTATATTTTTACCTTCTAATTTTCTAGTTCAATAAATTTAAGTTAATGGGTTAGACAAAAAGCAAATGTAACTAGTTAGAAATTTATAGGCATATACTACTTGGCACACTCAAGAAGGGCGTTTGTATTTTGCATTGCCAGTTTTGAGAAGACTATTCCTACTTTGAATTTGTTTGAAAAATACTACAGCTTGGGGAATTCCCTGATGACCCAATGGTTAGGACTCTCTGCTTTCACTGCCTTGGCTTGGAGTCAGTCCCTGGTTTGGGGAACTAAGATTCCACAAGCCACATGGTGCAGCCAAAAAAAAAAAAAAAAGAAGACTACAGCTTGATTTGGCAAGTGTAGGTTTGCTGTAAGGGAATCTTTAACTAAAAGAACTTAAAACAAGCCTTAGAAAAGTCTTCAGAATTCTCAAGAAGCCTGAAATCACTTTGATGATATTTGTCAGAATGTTGCTGAAGACTCCTTTTTGAATTTTATGATCCTAGATTTGATGAGAAAACAATAGAACATGGCTTACATAGCACTCAGCTCATGTTAAATAACATGTAACAAAATTGGTTACTGGATTCTTTGACTTCTGTGAACTTTGGAAATTTTTATGTTATGTTGTACCCCAAATGGCTAATTACAATATTTATGCTCATTTCTATAAAAGTTAGGCATTTGAACCTTAAACTTGAGTGTAGACTTCAATTATAAAACATTCATCTTGCTTAATTTATGCTTGCGGATCCTTAGTTAGAAAAGCAATTAGCCAAACGCATATGAATTTTTCTTCCTGACTTTGGTTTTGGGTTCTAAGATCTGGAATCATAGGAGAGATTTTTTATTTATATTAATAATTAATATATAAATATTTATAATAGGCTGGCTGGTATGGTTTACAGTATGGTAAGATGGTAAGGTTTACATTATGATAAGATGATCCATAGCTATTAGATAATGAATAAGTATCCACATAGTCCTCTGTGTGTCTTGTAAAATTCGTTAAATGAAGGTATCTGGTTCAAGATGGCAGAGTAGGAAGATCCAGAGCTCCTCTCTCCCTAGAGCAATACCCAAAATACAAGTGCATATTGAATGACTGTCTCCGAGAACAGCCTGAGGACTAGCGGAACAGACAACCACGGACATGAAAACGGAGATGAGATGAGGAGGAGGGGCTCAACCCCAGTCCAGTCAGAGCCCTTGGCTCCAGTGCTGCAGCCCACAGGTCCAGTGGGAGCGAGGCTCCCCCCAGAGGAGGGAGGCGTTCGAGCCCCACGCTGGGCTCTGCAGCCCTGGGGACCTGCGCTGGGAAGAGGAGATCCTCATGGCACGAGGCTTCGAAACCAGCAGGGCTTACATCTAAGAGCACTGGAGGGCTATGGGAAGCAAACTCCTTTCTTGAAGGGCCTGTGTACAAACTCATTGGTGTTGAATTCCAGGGCAAGGGAGCAGCTTGACAAATATCTGAATTACACAAGGATATTCACTGACAGATTTTAGGGCATGTGCTAGAGGGGTGGGGATCTGGTGGAACTGTATCTGGTGCTGAGTATGCTGGTGGGCACCACTGTTTTCTGTGGAGCAGAATAGCCCAGAAATAAACTCATGCTCATATGATCAATTAATTTATGAGCCAAGGAGCCAACATTATATAGTGGAGAAATGACACTCTCTTCAATAAATGGTGTTGGCAAAACAAATCACTTCTCACATCAATAAAGACTTAAATGTAAGACCTGAAATCGTAAGAATCATAGAAGAAAATATAAGCAGCTCTTTGACACTGGTCTTACTATTATTATTATTTTTGGTCTGTATCCTCAGGCAAGGGCAACAAAAACAAAAATAAGCAAGTGCAACTGTATCAAACTAAAAGCTTTTTGCACAGCGGAACCATTAGGAAGATGGAAAGACAACCTACTGAATGGGAAAAGCTATTTGCAAATGATATGTCTTATAAGAGGTTAATATTCAAAATATATAAATAACTCACACAACTTAATATCGAGAAACCCATCTAATTAAAAAATGTACAAAGGGCCTGAATAGACATTTTTCCAAGGAAGACATACAAATGGCCAACAGGTACACGAAAAGATGCTTATCATCACTAATCATTAGGGGAATGCAAATCAAAACCTTGAGATATTACCACATCTGTCAAAATGGCTATTATTAAAAAGACAAATAAGTGGTGGTGAGGATATGGAGAAAAGAGAACCCTCCTGCACTGTTGCTGAAAATGCAAATTAGTACAGCCACTACGGCAAACAGTGTGGAGGCTCCTCAAAAAATTAAAAATAGAATTACCTGTCCAGGAATTCCACCCCTGGGCATTTATCAAGTGAAAATGAAGACGCACATTCAGAGTAAAGAACATTTATATACATTACAATCACCACAATGGGCCTGCTAATCACCTGTCACTATACAAAGTTATTGTAGTATTATTGACCATATTTCTCTGCAGTACATTGCATCCTCATGGTTTATTTATGTATAAGGGCTTTCCTGGTGGCTCAATGGGTAAAGAATCTGTCGACAATGCATGAGATGTGGGAGACGTGGGTTCAATCCCTGGGTTGGGAAAATCCCCTGAGTAGGAAACGGCACCCCCTCCAGTATTCTTGCCTGGAAAATTCCGTGGGCAGAGGAGCCTGGTGGGCTACAGTCCACGGGGTCACAGAGAGTCATACATGACTAAGCATGAGTGCAATGTATGTAAATATTGAATTACTTTTGTACACCTGAAACCAATATTGTATGTCAACTCTAGTTCAATTAAAAGAAGGTACATTAAAAGAAAACAAAAGTTCAGACAATTCATACCTGTTGAGACAAGATAACTTATTTATATATTAAAGTCCAAATTATTTTCAGTGTCTTATTTAAATAACATTCCATCTTCCATAAATAAGCCTTTCATATATAATCGCTTGATACATTGGTTTTTGAATGTTTGCTAAAATTAAGTCAGTTTGAATGAGTCTTTGCCCTTAGACTAGCTTGCTTTATCTGTGATATGTGCTCAGTGCTTTTCACTCAGAGATTGTTTTCTCCCCATGTTTTCAGTTTTAAAAGGCAGTTTGTGTCAAAGATTGTTGGTATTCAAATTCCTATTGATGGTGCTACCGTAAATAATAAAAAAGTAGAACTTTGACCATGAGCAATACAAATAATTGTTTATATAAATTTCAGTGTACTTTCAGCATGTAGTAGATACTAAATAAAAAATATTTTGATGTCTTTAAATTTCACTGCAGCCAGATTTAGTCTTCCTGGTTGCCTTTTCCTGTTTAACTTCACTAGCCCATACTTGTAACGCTTTTCTCCCTCTAGCCAACCGCCAACTGGATTTGGCCACCGTCACGTTTTAAAGTGATGGCTGTTTCAGTTTTCTATTGCTGCCATAACAAATTACAATAGATTTAGTGGCTTAAAACAATATCTTTTCCTATGCAACTAGAGATGATCATACTAAGTGAAGTAAGAAAGACAAATAGCATGATATCACTTACTCAGGGAATCTAAAATACGGTAGAGATGAACATACCTACAAAAGAGAACAGACCCACAGACATTGAGAACAGACTTGTGGTCGCCAAGGAGAAGTGAGGGGGGAGGGAGAGGACTAGACTGGGAGTTTGGGGTTGGTAGATCCAAAGTATTATAATAAACAACAAGGTCTTAATGTATAGCTCAGGAACTGTATTCAATAAACAATAATGGAAAAGAATATAAAAAAAGAATGTATATATGTGTATAACAATCATTTTGCTGTATAGCAGAGTTTGGTGCAACATTGTAAATTGACTATACTTCAGTAAAAAATACGTAAACACACATGCACAAAAAACACTATCCTTTTATTATCTCACACATCTGTGGGTCAGAAACCCAGGGTGCAGTGTGACCCAGCTGGGTTCTTTGCTTATATCTTACAAGACTGGTATGAGGTTGTTAGGTGGGCTGTGTCTCTTTCTCTGGGGATGGATCCACTTCCAAACTCATTCTGGCTCATAGCTGAGTTCAGTTTCTTGTAGTCTTGGGACAGAGGCCACTCTTTCCTTGCAGGCTGTTGACCAGGGGCCGGCCCTTGCTGCCAGAGTCCTTGTTGCATTCCTTCACATGCTTTCTGCTTTGCATATGTCTCTTCTTTCCACCCTCAGCAGCAACAGATCATGTCCCTCTTATACTCTAGGTTTCTCTGACACCAGTGAGAGAAATTGCTCCGTCTTTAAGATCTTGTATGATTTGGCTAACCTGGATGGTACAGGCTAATGCCCCTGCTTTAAAGTTTGCAACCTTAATCACATCTCCAAATCACCTTTGCCACGTAACAGATTCACAGGTTCCACAGATTCACAGATTAGGATGTGGACGTCTTTTGAGTGCCATTCTGTGTACTGAAATTGTAATAAAAACAATAAAAACAAACCCCAGAGTTCTCCTAGTCCTCTTTAGTCTCCCCCACTAGCCAGTTTGTGACCTTGATCTTTCTGTTTGCTTGTTGAATATGTTGGATCATGAAATCTTAACAAAAGGCCCATCTGGTTGTTTACACAGTGAGTGTTTAACTCTTTCTAACTTTCCTACTTTTTCTATTTAATCTTGTCTCCCTCATTTAAGTTTTGCTCAAAATATTTTAATTGTTTCTATTATATTGTTTTCACTTTTTCTCTTAATGTGTTTGATGACAGCATGATACTCTTAACTCCCCAGAAAGAGTTGTGTAACATATGGAACATCGCCACATTACTTTCCTAAAATCTGGATTATTTTGAGTTCTGTATCAATCTGACTTCAGTCATTTGGAAAAGACAGCTTCCTGAGTGGTGCGGTCTTGCATTCCTATGCTAGGCCATTTGGTTTTAAGGCCATTTCTATCTTCACTATGCTAGGTGTCAAATATTTGTTGAAAATTAAAATGGATCATACTTAACTGTGATTTGTTTAAAGTACTTTTGAAAATTGCCCACCCATTGTGCTAATAACACGCATCACTTTTGAGAATTGATGTCACAGAGCTTGGCCAGAAAAATACAGTCTCCAAGAATGTGTTGCCAAGACTATTGAGAAGCAAAATGTGCATGAACCACGGAGGGAGGAGACCTCTTTCTTTCAGGGATTCATTTGGTTTTCAGTTAACAAAAAATTCTGGGCATTGTTCCAGAATTTAAATTTACAGTGTTGATAGCAACACATGAATTTGAAACTTGGGAGATTATGCTAATTGTGGTGGATTCCCATAAGATGCACTGGACTTCAGCTACTCTGAATACAAATTGTGATGGGAAAATTTACTGTGTATATCTAGCAACCTTGCTAATTTATTAATTTGTTTAATTTGTGATGCTAAAAATAATTCTTTTCTTGAGCTTTTCCTTTTATTTTGGATATAGCTCCTGTTAACACTTCATCTGGTTAATTTCTTCACTTGATTTTTAGAACGCTAAAGAAATCTTATTCAAAAACAAACCTATGGCTGACTTTTAATTGCTAATTTGCAGAAATGTGAATGCATTTATTTTCTGGTAGTGTTACAGACATTTAAAGCAAGAATCGCATATATTGGAGCTGTGAATATGTTGGCATAGAGTTAAACATCTCCAGAATAATGGACTGCTGCTGCTGCTGATGTTAAGTCGCTTCAGTCGCGTCTGACTCTGTGCGACCCCATAGACGGCCTCCTACCAGGCTCCCCCATCCCTGGGATTTTCCAGGCAAGAGTACTGGAGTGGGGTGCCATTTCCTTCTCCAATGCATGAAAGTGAAAGTGAAGTCGCTCAGTTGTGTCCAACTCTTAGCGACCTCATGGACTGCAGCCCACCAGGCTCCTCCGTTCATGGGATTTTCCAGGCAAGAGTACTGGAGTGGGGTGCCATTGCCTTCTCCGAGAATAAGGTTCAACTTATATTTAAAAATTTGCTGTCCCCACTCCAACCTTTCTGGAGTTTTACCAATTGAGCTCCAGGTTAGTTACTTTAGCAATGAGCCTCAGGCTCTTAAAGAAGAGGAGTTCTTAGGATCTTGCCCCATTATGTTGCTTGGATTCCCTGAGGTGTATGCTGAGAGGATGAAGATGAACTGTGAACTTGTAGCTGTTTTATATTTATGCTTCTCCATGATGGCAGTTTTTTGCTTGTGGTAATCCCCAAAGTATCAAAGGGGTGGTGGTGGTGATTGCTGCTATTGTTGCTGTTTTTCATAACTCTCATTGATTTCTGAACTCAAATAAGCTTATTTAGATATCCAACTATTCACTTAAATTAAAATATATCTACTGTGGTAAATTATTATTGCTTGCTGCTGCTGCTGCTGCTAAGTCGCTTCAGTCGTGTCTGACTCTGTGCGACCCCATAGATGGCAGCCCACCAGGCTCCCCCGTCCCTGGGATTCTCCAGGCAAGAACACTGGAGTGGGTTGCCATTTCCGGGTAATTCATTTTCATCAAGTTCTACAATAGCATTAAAAATAATTTGACATTCTGACTTTTGTTTTCTTGGTTTATTTTTCTCTTTTATATGTAAACACTAATAGTAGGTAACATGAAGAAATATTTCTTATTCATCACATCTTCACTTCTTTTGGGTGTGGAGTACTTATGGGAATGGAAATTTTTACTCTCTTCTCTTGGCCATTATGAATTTATTGCCTGTGAGCATTTCAAAGTCCTTTCAATCAAAATTATTTGATTCCTTTGAAGTTTTTGTCACATTCTACTATTTGTTCAAGTTTATCACCTAATGATGAGAATCATTTCCTTGTTTGTGTCCAAAAAACTTATCTTTTAAGCTTCTAAATGAGTATATGGGATGGGTAGAAATTATAGTTTTTGTTTTCTATAGGAAAATTAGGGTTAGGGTTGTAGGTTAGGGTTTCTGTAATTTTATTGTTTTTAATATTCCCAGATGGTTTAAAATATCAGGTTTTTAATATAACATCTTTGTACTTTGGTCATATTCTTTGTTAGCTTTTGGAAATAAGGAATACCCCCTTTACCAGTGGTTCTTGAAGTTTGTCCTGGGGACCCTTGGAGGCTCCCCCAATTTTCAGGAATCCACAAGGTGTACTAGCTCTTTTCAACTACAAATCTCTGTGAGTCAGATCATCTTGACATACTTCAACCAAAACAGTATACTCAATAGAATCCATATTGTTTTTATTTAAGCCAGATAGTAAAGAGCTTAACAAAAAAGTATATTAATGCCACTCTTCTAATTATTTTTGTTAAAATAGTTATTTTTCACAACAGATATATATGTATGTTTTAACAGGCATTGGGTACAATGTTGTTATTTAAAAGGCATTAGGAAATACTGGGTTGGCCAAGAAATTAAACTTGAATGAATTTCTTGGTCAACCGATTATTTAAACACTTCTCAATTTTAATTCTAAAAGAAAGCTGAGCACTGAAGAATTGATGCTTTTGAACTGTGGTGTTGGAGAAGACTCTTGAGAGTCCCTCGGACAGCAGGGAGATCCAACCAGTCCATCCTAAAGGAAATAAATCCTGAATATTCATTGGAAGGACTGACGCTGAAGCTGAAACTCCAATACTTTGGCCACCTGATGCGAAGCACTGACTCCTTGGAAAAGACCCTGATGCTGGGAAAGATTGAAGGCAGGAGAAGAAGGGGACGATGGAGGATGAAATGTTTGGATGGCATCACCAACTCAATGGAGATGAGTTTGAGTAAACTCCGGGAGCTGGTGATGGACAGGGAGGCCTGGCATGCTGTAGTTCATGGAGGTCACAAAGAGTTGGACGTGACTGAACTGAACTGAATTTTAATTATAACAGGTAGATTTTTTAAAAATTTAATTAATTTACTTTTAACTGAAGGATAATTGCTTTACAGAATTTTGTTGTTTTCTGCCAAATATCAACATGAATCAGCCATAGGTATACCCATATCCCATCCCTCCCGAACCTCCCTCCCATATCCCTCCCCATCCCACCCCTCTAGGTTGATACAGAGCCCCTGTTTGAGTTTCCTGAGCCATACAGCAAATTCCCATTGGCTATCTATTTTACATATGGTGATGTAAGTTTCCATGTTACTCTCTCCATACATCTCACCCTCTCCTCCCCTCTCCCCATGGCCATAAGTCTATTCTCTTTCTGTTTCTCCATTGCTACCCTGCAAATAAATTCATCAGTACCATCTCTCTAGGTTCTGTATATAGGCATTAGTATACAGTATTTATCTTTTACTTTCTGACTTACTTCACTCTGTATAATAGATTCTGGGTACAGAAGTTTTATGGCTGAGTAATATTCCATTGTGTATATGTATCACAACTTCTTTATCCATTCATCTGTCAGTGGACATCTAGGTTGCTTCCATGTCCTAGTTATTGTAAATAGTGCTGCAGTGAACAATGGGATACATGTGTCTCTTTCAGTTTTGGTTTCCTCAGGGTATATGCCTAGGAGTGGGATTGCTGGGTCATATGGTGGTCTTATCCCTAGTTTTTTAAGGAATCTCCATACCGTCTTCCCTAGTGGCTGTATCAATTTACATTCCCACAAACAGTGCAAGAGGGTTCCCTTTTCTCCACTCCTTGTCCAGCATTTATTGTTTGTAGACTTTTTGATGAGGGCCATTCTGACCAGTGTGAGGTGATATCTCATTGTGGTTTTATTTGCATTTCTCTAATAATGAGTGATGTTGAGCATCTTTTCACGTGTGTGTTAGCCATCTGTGTGTCTTCTTTGGAGAAATGTCAGTTTAGGTCTTTTTCCCATTTTTTGATTGGGTCATTCGTTTTCCTGGTATTGAGTTGTACGAGCTGCTTGTATACTTTGGAAATTAATCCTTTGTCAGTTGTTTCATTTGCTATTATTTTCTCCCATTCTGAGGGTTGTCTTTTCACCTTGTTTGCTGTGCAAAAGCTTTTAAGTTTGATCAAGTCCTACTTGTTTACTTTTGTTTTTATTTCTGTTACTCTAGGAGGTGGGTCATAGAGGATCTTGCTTTGATTTATGTCATCGAGTGTTCTGCCTATGTTTTCCTCTAAGAGTTTTGTAGTTTCTGGTCTTACATTTAGGTCTTTAATCCATTTTGAGTTTATCTTTGTGTATGGTGTTCTAATGAAGTTCTAATGAAGTGTATGGTGTTCTTTGTGAAGTGTTCTAATTTCATTCTTTTGCACGTAGCTTTCCAGGTTTCCCAGCATCACTTATTGAAGAGGCTATCTTTGCTCCACTGCATATTCTTGTCTGCTCTGTCAAAGATAAGGTACCCATAGGTGTATGGGGTTATTTCTGGGCTTTCTATCTTGTTTCATTGGTCTGTATTTCTTAACAGGTAAATGTTGATAGATCCAACTCATATAAACAAAAGATTGCTGTGTAATTTTTAAGGGTTTTCAGGGGTTCTGAAACCTCAGTATTTGATAAGACCTACCTTATATACCTTTCACAAAGCCTTCTAAACTTGTATTTCCTTGAAATCTTTTCTTGTGAGTTTTAGCGCTTGGGTATAGAGGATTTATAACTATTTTCTGAAACTTCTCTTTAGTTTTCTGACCTAAAAAATATCAGAAAAGCAATGTTCTGTTTTCCTGTACCTGTCCAGGGATATTTGACTGGTTTAGGGAGTGGTAGTCCAGAGTGGGGAGATTGTAGTAGAATATTGTACCTGAAACTCTTGAAGCCATCAATAAGTAGAGGAGGGAGAATGATGAATAGCTTTGTAGTCACCACTCAGCTTTATCAAAATTCAACATATTGCTATATTTGCTTTGTTTGACCTTCCTACCTGCTTGTTCTTATTAGAACCCTTACTATTATATTGGATCCACTTGGATAATCCCTCACCCCATTTCAAATCTGCAAAATCACTTAGTCATATAATGTGAACATTAGGTTTCTGGGATTAAAAGTTAGACATCTTTGGTGGTGGTTGAGTCACTAAGTCGTGTCCTACTCTTTCGACCCCATGGACTATATAGCATGACAGGCTCCTCTGTCCATGGGATTCTCCAGGCAAGAATACTGAAGTAGGTTGCCATTTCCTTCTCCAGAGGATCACCCGACCCAGGGATTGAACCAGGATCTCCTGCTTTGCAGGCGGAATCTTTACCAACTGAGCTATGAGGGAAGCCCTCAACATCTCCTAGACAACTTTGGAGAGCCATTTTTCTGCCTTACTGTGGGCATATATGTCTTTACTAGGTATTAACACTTCATCATCCAGAGCTGTTTACCAAGTTTTTCAAGAATTGGTCAGCTTCCTTGTCAATACTCCTTACTATCAGACTTTATTATTTTTGCTACTTTAGGCATAAAAGATTTTGTATTTTCATTACTTAGTAAGGTTGATCATCTTTTCACTTGTATTTTTCCCTTTTGCATAATCATTCTCTGATTACATTGTAAGTACCATCATACAAAATGGAGAAGGAAATGGCAACCCACTCCAGTACTCTTGCCTGGAGAATCCCATGGACGGAGGAGCCTTGTGAGCTATGGTCTATGGAGTCACAGAGAGTCGGGCATGACTGAAGTAACTGAGCACACCGTCATAGAAATATAACTTGGATTATTTTGGCTAGGAATATTTGGTCACATTTCTTCTCACATAGCTGTGTGCAGTCTTCTCGCAATGATTCTAGCAATGATTGACATTTTGCTAGTCAGAAATACTTAGTATCGCCTGCAAATTGAAAAAGACACTATCAAGTTGTAAATTAAAACCATTCTCAGATTTAGATGGATGAAATTCATCCAGAGATTTACCAGAAATCCACTTGCATGTAATGCTCTACTTGGTAAATGTATCCTTGGAGATTTAAAATGTATACATACTTGTAGACTTATTATGGTATACATGATTATAGCAAGAATATTGTTGCCTGTTGGTTGTTCTCAATAGAAATTCTGAGCTGCCTGATTTAAGTGCTGTCTGTATTTTTTGTAGCCTGGGCACTTCCTATAGTCTCTGACCTGATTTCCCTTCTTCAGTATCATGTATTGTCTGCCCAATCTATATTCAGTCCTTGATCCAGATTCATCTCTCCAATGCATAACCTGAAGAAAATTTCCCTGCAGGTGATCCTAAGAGATTTCATAACCATTCTTCATTCATGGACTACTTTTAGAATTTAAAAACAGGTGTAGATCCTTTTCCAGTGTGTTTTTGCTCACGTACACACACACACACACACGCACACACAACACATTGTAATTATAGTCTCAGAGTATTCAGTGACCACATCTATTGTCTGTGTCTTCCAAATTAAAACATCTGACTTTCAGGATAAAGATGAAACTGATTAGCCCACACATAATGTCATGATGCCTTTTATTATCTGATCCCTATGTACTGCTTCTCCTGATTAATTTCCTACTGCTGTATCCTGCATAAATATTCTACTACTTGAAATTCTTTGAACATTCTGTCCTCTTACCAGTTGAAACGAAATCTGAAATTCTGGCTATAGAATCCTGATATCTAATTCTGGATGTCTGAGAACCTTACTGGGGCTTTCCTGGTGGCTCAGATGATAAAGAATCTGCCTTCAATGCAGGAGACCCAAATTTGATTCCTGGGTTGGGGAGATCCCCTGGAGAAGGGAATGGCAACCCACTCCAGTATTCTTGCCTGGAGAATTCCACGGACAGAGGAGCCTAGCGGGCCACAGTCCATGGGGTCACAAAGAGTTGGACATGACTGAGCAACTAACACTTTCGCTTTCAAACAGGTAGGAGACTGCTCATGCCTTCCTTTGTCAAATGCTCTAGATGGCTTTCAGTGCTTGTTTTCTTTGTGTTTTTTCCTTTGCTCTGAGTAGTTGGTTGTCAGTGTGTTAGCTTTGAATCCCTTTCATGCCAGAAGCCCTGGATAAGAGGAGATCCTACTTCTTCTATACCATGTAGAAATTTTGGGGTAATTATTTGCTGCTCATTGTCTTAAAAAAAATCTTACTGTGTTCTTGATTCTGCAGTTTTCTACAAGTAATAGCTGTTCGAGTGTCTGACAGTGGGAAAAGTTGGAGCCAGTATGGTGTAGTGGTTATGAAGTTGTGTTTTAAAGCCAGGTGGACTGGATCAGTCAGCAACCTGAGAGTTGCAAGTTTTGGAAAATGCACTGGAAGGTGGCTTGATGAAGGGCATTTTTCTGATTTATGTAAGCAAAGGTCCAGCAATGTGTTCTTCAGCTGTGGTTTGATCTCAGCTCCTGCACCATTTATCTGTGATTATCTTGGTCATGTCAATTCTTTCAGAATTGTCTTTTCTTTAGAATACTGTCTCTCATAGGAAAAGTAACTGCCCTAATTCTAGGCCTTATACCCTATATCAAGCCATCCAAAGGTACCAAGTATACTCTTTCTAAACCCTAAAATAGGAGCTTTAGAATTTACATAACTTGAAAAAACTTGGACCACATGCTGAGCCCTGTGGCTAAGGAAATCTCATGTACTAATTGATATATAATGGGGCTGCTGCTGCTGCTAAGTCGCTTCAGTCATGTCTGACTCTGTGCAACCCCATAGACGGCAGCCCACCAGGCTCCCCCGTCCCTGGGATTCTCCAGGCAAGAACACTAGAGTGATGTGCCATTTCCTTCTCCAATGCTAGTGCTCATCAATAAAAACAGTTGTCTTTGAATAAATTAGCACATTAAAAATTAGTACCTGGAGGACAAGAACATTTAAGGTAAATGCCAGGGGCATGAATTCCTCTTATATCATGCCTGGACTAATATCATTGAGATATAGCTTGATTGATCTAAAATACTAAGTGGTTTAGGATACCACACTTGGCAGAACTCATCTGAAAAACGTCAGCTTCTGAGATTATGAGTGTTGAGAAATGTGGAGCGTCTGAGATTTTACTCTGTTTGCAAGATAATATATTAGTCTGCTGCAATTCATGTTTGCTGGCAGACACAGCCACAAGACTTCTGATTCAGATACAAAGGATTTTGTTACTCATCGCGATAGCAATGGCTGAAGTATTAACATTTGCACTATTTTTCTTAGCCCTGTTTCCATGGACAGTTCAAAGACAGCTTGATAATGTCTGTATGCTGAGAGGGTTACATTAGAGAAAGGGAATGCCAAAAACCAGGACTGGGGAACTGAATTTTTTACATTGGCCTCTGAGCAAACCTGCCTGACCTTTGCCTTGGACAGAGTCATTGTCTTTATTATACTGGACAGTAAAAATAAACCTGGTCTTTGCTTCAGAGAGAGATACTGTTCCTGTCTTCCAAAGATATTTTCTACACAGACATCTTTGAAAACATAGTCCAGAACAAAGGCTGTTTGTGCTTCTGCTTGTACTGCTACTACTGCTAAGTCGCTTCAGTCGTGTCCGACTCTGTGCGACCCTATAGACGGCAGCCCACCAGGTTCCCCTGTCCCTGGGATTCTCCAGGCAAGAATGCTGGAATGGTTTGCCATTTCCTTCTCCAATGCATGAAAGTGGAAAGTGAAAGAAGTCGCTCAGTCATGTCCGACTCTTTGCGACCCCATGGACTGCAGCCTACCAGGCTCCTCTGTCCATGGGATTTTCCAGGCAAGAGTACTGGCATGGGTAAGATATGTATGAATGCGAGGACCTCATAGAAAATTGTCTCTAATAGTACCCTTCTTTTGTTTCTATTTTGTCTTGACTTCTGAAGAATTTTCCCATGGGTGTGCCTCTCCACTGGCCATGCTAATTAATCTGACCAACAGAAACTGTATCAAATCTGTTTATCTTACATACTATTTAATTAAGACTCCTATCAACAGGATTCCAAGCAGCATGATGAGGCCAAACTCAACCTCCAGGGTCCCAAACTAGCTAACTGAACAAATCCCATAAAACATCAGGGCCAATCTTAGGAAACCTGTTGCTTTTTCTCTGTAAGCTTATATATTGAGCTTTCCACTTGACCTAAGGCGTTAATTCAGCCATAGCAATGTATGTTGGTGACTGTATATACTCTGCCTTGGCCCAAAATGAGTAGATTAGTGCATTTTTATCATCCATAATAGCCTTGGCCAGTGAACTGAGGCTGACCTGAATGCCTTCCAGAGCCTAGGTGGTGTCATTGATCACTTCAGCTAAAGTCAGGGATAAATTTCCCACCACCTTTTCTAATTACATGGCTCCTGTTGTAGGGAAAAGTGCCCACAGGGTGTGTGTAAATAACAAATCAGTTATAACTCTGGGAAGCTCACCCAAGTAACCCTCTTTTTTTTTTATTATGGATTTTTGCCGTTTTCTGAGAGCTATGTGATATAGTGGTAGTATTTCTAGAATCAGTTGTAGTATTCCTTAAACCTTCTATGGCTTCTCATCCTTAGCAGAACCTATGAGCCTGTGTGTCTGATCTGGCCTTTGCCTACCTTTCAGCTTTATCCTGTCCTAGCCTTCTTGAGCATCCTAGGTGATGCTAGTGGTAAAGAATCTGCCTGCCAATGTAGAAGAAGGTTCGATCCCTGGGTTGGGAAGATCCCCTGGAGTAGGAAATGGCAACCCACTCCAGTATTCTTGGGAGAAAAATTCCATGAACAGAGCAGCCCGGTGGGCTGTGGTCCATGGGGTCGCAAAAAATAGGACACAACTGAGTGACCAAGCACAGCCTTCCTCTCCCTCTTTGCATTCTTTAATCCCCTTTTGTTTACCATGCTCTCTTGCCACTTAGCCCATGTATAATCTGGGCCCTTGATATAAAGTGCATTTCCTGACAATCTCTGACTAATTAATTTCTGCTTACCCATTGTTGTCTCTGCCCTCTCCTTTTGCATTTTCATTATATTCATGGGGTTCTCCAGACAACAATACTGTAGTGGTTTGCCATTCCCTTCTCCAGTGGACCACGTTTTATCAGGCCCTGACTAGCAGGTACATGTCCTTCAGCCACTCCATGTTGCTGGCTCCAGAATCACTGTAGATGGTGACTGCAGCCATGAAATTAAGAGACGCTTGCTCCTTGTAATAAAAGCTATGACAAACTTAGTGTATTAAAAAGCAGAGACATCACTTTGCTGACAAAGGTCCATCTAGTCAAAGCTATCGTTTTTCCAGTAGTCATGTATAGATGTGAGAGTTTGGACAATAAAGAAGGCTGAGTACCAAAGAATTGATGCTTTCAAACTATGGTGCTGGAGAAGTCTCTTGAGAGTCCCTTGGACAGCAAGGAGACCAAATCAGTCAACCCTAAAGGAAATCAACCCTGGATATTCACTGGAAGGACTGATGCTGAAGCTCTAGTACTTTGGCTACGTGATGCAAAGAGCTGACTCATTGGAAAAGACCCTGATGATGGGAAAGATTGAGGGCAAGAGGAGAAGAGGGTGACAGAGGATAAGGTTGTTGGATGGCATCACCGACTCAATGGACATGAGTTTGAGTAAGCTCTGGGAGGTAATGAAGGACAGGGAAGCCTGGCATGCTGCAGTTCTTGGGGCTGCAGAGAGTCAGACTTGACTGAGCAACTGAAGAACAACAGTAACACCCTCTCCTGGGCTCATTATCCTATTATACTATATCTTCTACTTTTTTTTTTCTTTAATATATTTTTTGTTGCTCTTGTGGACTATTTTAAAAGTCTTTATTGAATTTGTTACAATATTGCTTTTATTTTATGTTTTGGTTTTTTGGGTGCAAGGCATGTGGGATCTTAGGTCCCCGATCAGGAATGGAACCTGCACCCTTCCACTGGAAGGCAAAGTCTTAACTACTGGACTGCTCGGGGAGTCTTATCTTACACCTTGGGTGTGTTAGGCATCACTTCATAGCCCTCGTCATACCTGTAGTCTGCATCTACTTGAGTCTCATCCGTGTCTGGTCACTGCTAAGTCATATGTTATCTGATGGCTGGTAATGCATTTGATTTGTTTTTACTTACCTTTGTATCCCTGCACCTGCCTAGCACAATCTATGGGAGGTAGTCAGAGATTCAGTAAATGTTATGAAATGAGGGACTTTTGTAGTGCATTTAGAATTAAGAGTTTAGAATATTAGCATCAAGACCTTGGGCAGTCACTTCGCACTCATCAGGGCCCACTCACCGTGGTTGGCTGTAGCTTGATTGACCAGAAATCAGACCGAGTAGTAGGATACCAAGGAAAATAAAGGAGGGTGTAATTAGCAGTCAGTAAGGGAGACCGAAGAGACTTTTGGAGCATTCAGGAAAACAACACCTTGAGGCCAAAGAATGTGACATTGGCTTCCTTGGAATCAGCAGCAGTCCACCTAAGGGGCAGGCAACAATTAATCAAGCGGTGACATAATCTGTAACTAAACCCTGGGCTGCTTAGAAGGCTTAATAGAGTTGTCCTTCTAAGAGCCAGGGTAAAGAAGTGAATGTCAGCTGATTCTGTCCCTTAGCTGCTTCCTCCAGGGATTCAGGGTGAGGAAGGCCTTGGGCTGATGCCCGTGTGTTGTAGATGTTCGTTCAAATGGAACGAACGGGAAACTGCCATACCAAATTTACTTGGACGTTCTTTTTATTTTGTTTGTGCTTTTATTTATTTTTATTAAAGTGGTTTATTATTAGAGTGTTTTTTAGGGTAGTGGAAACTCTCAGTGTTCGCTTTCAATCATTTCCCCCCTTGACCGTAAAAACTTCTCAAAGTCAGGAACCCTACATGGTCTGTGTATCCCGGTTACCTGGCTCAGTGCCTGGGAGGTATGAAATAGTGGCACCCTGAAGATTTGTCCTGAGAGCGCTGCAGAGAGTCTGCTGGATTCAGCTGAGCTCTGCCACCTCTTGCTGTGTGACCTTGTGTGTTTACTGAGTGTTCCCTAGCTTCAGCTTCCTCCCGGGGATAATAGGCCAATCCATTCTCGTGAGAACTGTGCCATAATGGATAGGTAACACTTAGGAAGTGCCTGGTCTGTATGTAGTCCTCAATGAATATTAGCTTTTGTTTATAGATATATAACATCACACTCTACATTTTGATAGAGTTTGAGAACCTTAAAGTCAGTTGGAACATGAGCGGCTCTGTTAGTAGAGGTAATTAGTGGTAACTGCAAGTTAAAAGGCAGTCCCGGGCGGTTCTCATTCAAGTGGAGACACACGGATGCAGAACCCTTCTTTCTTGTGGTTCTGTCTGTGCCCTAAATCAGGGGTCCCCAGCCTCCGGGATCTAATGCCTGATGATCTGAGGTGAAAGTGATGTGATAATAATACAAATAAAGTGCATAGGAAATGTGCTTGGATCATCTGGGCCACCCCCCTGACCCCATGCATAGAAAACTTGTCTTCCATTAAACTGGTCTCTGGTGCCAAACAGGTTGGAGGCTGCTGCCTAGAACATCCTTGGAATTCTAATTGGAATTTCAGTGGCCAGCATCCCCTCACCCTACTCACTGACCAGCTGGATTGGGGGGATGGAATTCCCTTCTATCACTGTTCTCTTAGCCAGAAAATGGTCACATAGCCCCACCTAGATTGCTAGAAGACTGGACAACATCTTTCTGTGTGCCTAGAAAATGTATGAGGGCCTCCTTATATTTCTCTTGCCACAGATTTCATTACTAATTGTCAAATATCCATGAGCAGCTTGAAATAGTATCATTTTTCAGTGCATTTACTCTAGTTTTATTAATATTGTTATTATTTTCCTTACACTTGTTTTCACAGATTGCCTCATATGATCGTGTCCTGCCTGTGGGTAAATTTATTTTGGCAACTGGAAGAACAGTAGGAAGGATGATGAAAACAAGGGATCTGCCTCCAAACAGGCACCATTAAATTGCTGAAGCTGTTTTATGTCTTGGAAATTATAAGAACTTCAGAGATATTTCATTATAAAATCTGTTGATTTCTCATTAAATTCTAGTTTGGTTTAACTATAGGTTTAAACAGATCCAAGTTTAGGCATTAAACAGCTTCATATTTGAGATTCTAATTAATCTAAAGCTTTTTTTAGTATGGTACATATGGGTACATCTTGGGCTTCCCAGGTGGCACCAGTGGTAAAGAACCCACCTGCCAAGGCAGGAGATGTAAGAGATGTGGATTAGATCCCTGGGTCGGGGGTATCTCCTAGAGGAGGGCATAATAATCCATGCCTTAGAGTTGGACATGACTAAAGTGACTTAGCATGCACGCATATGGTATGTCTTACTTGTTAGTTGTATGATAAGCTTTTAGCAGTTATTTCTCAAGAGACTCATGCTCCAGAGGTCAGATATTATCTCTATTTCACCAAGTAAAGGTTACTTAATTCTTACACTAAGTCAGTTGACCAAGTTGGTTTGGCATCCATTTGGGTTTTAGTTTCTTGGCACTTAACCTGGCACATTTCACCTGACCTGCCTCTTGAGAAATCTGTATGCAGGTCAGGAAGCAGCAGTTAGAACTGGACATGGAACAACAGACTGGTTCCACATAGGAAAAGGAGTACATTAAGGCTGTATATTGTCACCCTGCTTATTTAACTTATATGCAGAGTACATCATGATAAATGCTGGGCTGGAAGAAGCACAAGCTGGAATCAAGATTGCCAGGAGAAATATCAATCACCTCAGATATGCAGATGACACCACCCTTATGGCAGAAAGTGAAGAGAAACTAAAAAGCCTCTTGATGAAAGTGAAAGAGGAGAGTGAAAAAGTTAGCTTAAAGGTCAACATTCAGAAAACTAAGATCATGGCATCCAGTCCCATCACTTCAAGGCAAATAGACGGTGAAACAGTGGAAACAGTGAGAGATTTTATTTTGGGGGGCTCCAAAATCACTGCAGATGGTGACTGCAGCCATGAAATAAAAAGATGCTTACTCCTTGGAAGAAAAGTTATGACCAACCTAGATAGCATATTAAAAACCAGAGACAGTACTTTGCCAACAAAGGTCCATCTAGTCAAGGCTATGGTTTTTCCAGTGGTCATGTATGGATGTGAGAGTTGGTCTATAAAGAAAGCTGAGTGCCGAAGATTTGATGCTTTTGAACTGTGGTGTTGGAGAAGACTCTTGAGAGTTTCTTGGACTGCCAGGAGATCCAACCAGTCCATCCTAAAGGAAATCAGTCCTGAATATTCATTGGAAGGACTGATGCTAAAGCTGAAACTCCAATACTTTGGCCACCTGATGCAAAGATCTGATTCATTTGAAAAGACCCTGATGCTGGGAAAGATTGAAGGCGGGAGGAGAAGGGGACAACAGAGGATGAGATGGTTGGATGGCATCACCGACTCAATGGACATGAGTTTGAGTGAACTCTGGGAGTTGGTGATGAACAGGGAGGCCTGGCATTCTGCAGCCCATGGGGTCTCAAAGAGTCAGACACGACTGAGCGACTGAACTGAACTGAAGTTCTTGGCATTATTTTTAGTCATTCTTTTTTTTGTTTGTTTCAATTTTTATTGATTTATCTATGGCTGTCCTGGGTCTTCACTGCTGTGCAGGCTTTTCTCTAGTTGTGGAGAGCGGGAGCTGCTCTCTAGCTGCAGGGCAGGGGCTTCTCATTGCTGTGGCCTCTCTCTCTGCAGAACACTGGGTCTAGGGCACATGGGCTTCAGTAGTTGCTGCCCACAGGCTGTAGAGTGTGGGCTCAGTAGTTGTGGTGCATGGGCTTAGGTGCCCCATGGTATGTGGGATCTTCCTGGACCAGGGATCGAACCTGTGTCCCCTGCATTAGCAGGTAGATTCTTAACCACTGTACCACCAGGGAAGTCCTATTTTTAGTCTTTTTTTATTATCTGTATTTTTAATTCATTTGATGAAGAAGGTTTTAGATTCCCCAAGGTAAGAAGCAAGTGAGACTGAGTGTCCTCCTTATTGCTTTTAAACCTGAGGGATTATCAGATGCATTACAACTCTGTTAGGCTCAAGGCAATTTAATAACTTGCACATTCCAGATCATAAGAACATGTAAAACAACTAGGACAGTAACAGCTTAAGTAGGACATTTCCTTACTAACCCCTGAGAGGTAGAAGCATTAGACTGAGCCATAATGGAGCTAAATTCTCCTCCTGTACCTGACCTTTGCAGTCAGTTAAGACTCTGAAATTATTTGTAGTGATTGGCTGGATTACCTTTGAGTCTTACCAAGTGCTTATCTTGAATATTATCAAAACTATATGTGAAATTTTGATGGTTGATTATGTGTGTGGAGAAGGAAAAGGCACCCCACTCCAGTATTCTTGCCTGGAGAATCCCATGGAGGGAGGAGCCTGGTAGGCTACAGTCCATGGGGTCGCAAGGAGTCAGACACGACTGAGCGACTTCACTTTCACTTCACTTTCTATGTGTGTGGAAACAGATGTGGGTCATGAGGTTATGTTAATATTGCTGCCACTTGGGGACATGTGCTTTAGTGTTAATACTAGCCCTATTGTGGCACTTCTGCTCTGGGAGCCAGAGGCACAGGAGTTGGTTGCAGGCCTTAAGTTTTCTCCTTTTCACTTTTGGAGAGCTGTAAATCTAGATCAGAAAAACTGCAATATGCCTGCTGGGTGATCTTGTGTAAGGATTCATGATATTAGGTTTAAAGGCCTGTTTGATTGAATACATTTCCCTGTAACTCATACTCTTTCATATTATCTGTGCCAGGAACTTCTGAAAAAGGGCTAGAAGATGAAGTATTGTAACTTCTCTCTCCGTGGTTTCCAAGTAGTTCTTTATTCAGCTGTATTTAATGACCACATCTAGGAGCTGTTTCAACAGACTCTAAGGTTGTCTTACAGGGACTTGTTGATCAGCACGAAGCTTTTACCCCCCGGTAAGATGTCAAGGGCATATTTTTGTCTGTGGGACCTTTCTGGATGTTGGCTGGAACCCGAGGAGCCAAAGAGAAGGGCGATGCTGTTTTTCTTTGATTTATTTTTTTCCTGACTGTTGTACTTTCATGTTTTATGTGTGCTTAGCAGCTCTGTGCAGTTTTTATTGACTTCTAAACTAAGCAAATAGAGCAAACGCTGGTGGTATAAAGCGCTGAGTGAGTGAGCCGCAGGGAGCACATTATAGCAAGGCTCTTGACTCACGTGGCTCTAGCTGCCAGTTTACTTTCAACTGCAATTCAGGAAACTGGTCTTTGGTCGATCAGGTCCTAAGTAATGTAGGCCTGTTCACCTTAGAAATTAGCTCCTTGTGTTTGTACCATCCCCAAGATTAATCATAACTCATCATTCTCAAGTCACGTGGAGGAAGTTTCTGCAAATATGGCATCTGATGGACTCTTCGTACAACATCGTCCCCCTTGTTTACGATGAGCAGCAGTGTAGACGAGTGGTTAGGAGCTGGACATTTTTGAGAGTGGAGTTCAAAATTCAGATTTATAATGTAATAGCTGTGGGATGTTGGTTGACATACTACAGCCAGTGGTATTGTTAATGATATGAGCAAATGCAGCACAACACAACTATATGTCAGGTACTTTTGTAAATTTTAACAAATATTAATTCTTTCACTTATCATTCCCACCCATGTCCTACAGGTATTATTGTTTTCCCCATTTTGAAGGTGAAGAAACTGAGAAAAAATAGTGAATATTAAAGTCTTCCCACTTAAATGTTAATCTCATTCAAGAAACACCCAGAATAATGTTTGATCAAATACTTGGATACTCTATGGCCCAGTCAAATTGACAAATTGAAATTAACCATCACAATCGTATATCTGGTGCCATAATTCATATGATAAATATATTTCTCATGAAATATAGTCTTCTTAGGAGAGTCACGTCTGATTTATTTTTGATAGTTCGGCGTTTTAGTTCCACAGGAACTAAACCCATATGTTTATGGGTGTGTGTGTGTTTATTGTTTCCTGTCTAAAATCATCTATTTCCCCCATGCAGAAAAGGACATTGCTTTTTTTTTTAATGCTTATTTTGGGGAAGGAGCATCTTTCTTAACTCCTAGATTCCTGGGTATTTGGGCATCCGTGAGGGATGCCTAGAGCAGTGACTCCAGTTTGCTCCAGTTGTAACTGCTATTAGGTGAGGATGTGCCTAAAAGTCTTCTACATGAGTGTTTGTTCTAAGGCTGAGACCCAATCGATCGCTTTTGTGTCAAATATATATTTGACTACGAGGTAATTTTTTTTAAGTTCACCTTTTATACTTGAAAGAATCCGGTCAAAATCCACATTTTACTACTCTGTCAGTTTCAGTTTCTCTATTTTAGTTGTTTAAAAAAAGGAGAGGAAATGATACTTTACGTTTGTGAAGCTCTTCATGTTTTATGCTGCTCTTATCTCCGCAATGGCATCTAGTTATTTCAAGATGTAATTTAACTGGCTTTGTGTACAAACATGCAGCAGCCATTATGAAATCATCCTTTCACCTGGTTCTTTATAGCCACACTGTAACATGTTATCTTTGTATGCAATTGGGATAATTTGAAACAAAATGCCAGTTTATCAGAAGACATCTGATAATTAATCATTTCCTATATCTACATTTTCTCTCCTAGACTTGTTTGCAAAATCTAAGGCTCCCTAATACTCACTCTAACTCTATTTAACTCACTGTTTAGTAGGATATTTTCAATGCTGCAGCTGCTCTTTAACTTATGTAATAATTTACACACCTCATGCTGTTTTTGAAACTTCTGAACTATTATAATACTGAGATTGCTGATAGTAAGAGACAGGTCAGAAAAGGGATGAGATATTGAAAACTGGACTCCATACAGCAGGTTGAACCTTTCTATTTAAAAAAAAAAAAAAAAGAATTCGGTCAGTGGGGCTGTCATCCTCTTACATTGGGAAAGCCAGGGTAGAAAGACTAGGAAGACAAACAGTAAAATAGCCAGAAGAAAACAAACCCCCAGGGCGGTTAAAGGTCTTAAACAGTGGGGTGATATTTCTGCCATTCTGTCCGTTCCTATCTTAGGCAAAATGAATCTGCTTAATATTCCTTCAAAATCCTTTCAGTAAACTACTATAGGTGGGGAAAAAGACAACAAGAAAACACTGACATTAAGGAAGGTCTTCTCTTAGCATATATAATGCCCCTTTTCTCTTTGTAAAAGCAATACAGTGCCCTACTGTGACTTTCTCTGTGTTACATAATTTGTGTGTAAGGTTCCCCAGTTGATTCCACATCATAACTGGTTGAAGAGAATATTTCTTTCTTTGAGACTCTGGTGAGATACAGGAGTAAAACCTCAGTGCCTGATGACTTTTGAGGTGGTGCATTTAAACGGTTCTGCCTGTAGGCAATCACTCTAGAAAGAACGCCTTTCGCGTTTATCAGTGGCTCATCGTGACTCCTTAATGAGGGGGACCTTTTGGTGTTCAGCTCTGTAGTCTTGAGTAAGAACTAATCTCCAAGGTTAGAAATGGGCAGAGGGCAGGTAGAATAGAAGGTATGTGTTTTTATTAGTCTTGGTTTGCTTTTTGAAAACAACGTCTAGATAGAAACGAGCCTGAAGACAATTTAACGACGTGACTCCTGCTGTTGAGCCCAGAAGTCTTGACAGCCATCTCTCACAGTCAACATGGAGGAAAATGTACTTGACTCCACCCCATTGTTGGCTTGGAAACAGACCCATTGAGGCAAGAGGGACTAGGCCGGCCCAAGGACAGCCTCCTCATGTGGATAGGCATTAGGCAGAATGCAAAGCCACCTCCTGTGTTGCACTTACTGAGGCCATGACAGGTGGAAAATTGGCATCTGAAACAGAAATTTTATAGCATCTGAGCAGGAAGCTCTGACCATGAAAACCTTGGAGGAGGCGCAATGAAAATGTACAGGTTGCTGATGACGCTGAACAACCTTCCTTCTGCATATAGCGTTCGACTAGTAAGGGAACATTCAAAGGAAAACAGCTCTTAAGAGTGCATGTAGGGTAGCTTCAGGAGACAGATGCACAGCATCAGAAGCTGATGCAACCTGGGGCAGTCCAGGCCACCCCTCAACCCTCCTCCCTTCAATGAATATTCCATTCCTAATCAAAAAGACCCCCACCCATTCAAAGGGCTAAAAGTAAGATAAAAGGGGGGATTAACAGTCCTGCAGGGCACCTCTCATTTGGGAGGATGTCCATACTCTTCTTAGAGAGTATAACTTTTGCTGCTGCCCTAAATAAACTGCTTCTTTGTTCTCAGCTCTTGACAAGGTGAGGTTGTTGCAAAGTTGTGAGATGGAATAAATACTGTGGCCTATTTTGTACACTCTACTGAGATAAAGAATGCTTGTGCTAATTTATGGAGATTCTTGACCTAGACTTGTGGCTGTCCGCGTAGTAGAGAGAAGCAGAGACCGCTCCCCGAAGGCTCAGGCTGCATGTTAACAAAACAGGTTCTACTGATAGCTACTCTCCTGTTAGGATCATTGTGGAGAGCAACTCTTCCCAGCGCCCCTGAGGCTCCTTTCTGCCTTAGGGCCTCTGAACTTAATATTCTCTTCCCCGAAGCTTGTGACCCAGATCTTTTCGATGCAGGTGCTTTTCTGTTGTTTAGAAATCAGCTCAAATATTTACTTTTCAGAGACTCTTTTCCAGTTTGCAAACTAAAGCATCACTTGCTGTCACTTCAGCTG
The DNA here is from genome assembly GCF_003369695.1 of Bos indicus x Bos taurus. NCBI lineage: Eukaryota > Metazoa > Chordata > Mammalia > Artiodactyla > Bovidae > Bos > Bos indicus x Bos taurus. The sequence continues at coordinate 113,267,170 of NC_040080.1, read as the reverse complement.
TTTTAGCAGAACACTGTCACTCTGTCTGTGTATTTATTGTCTATCTTTCTCCATCTCATCACTGGAAGGAGGGAGCTTGCCTTTGAGCTTCTATTAATGTGTATAATAATATATATCTGTATATACATGTATTCCACATATATGTATATAGATATAGTGTGTGCATGTATGCGCAGTCGCTAGATCCTGTCTGACTCTGTGACCCCATAGACTGTAGCCTGCCAGGCTGCTCTGTCCATGGGATTATCCAGGCAAGAATGCTGGAGTGGGTTGCCGTTCCTTTCTCCAGGCGATCTTCCTGACCCAGACATTGAACCCAGGTCTCCCTCATTGTGAGCAGATTCTTAACCATCTGAGTCACTAGGGAAGCCTGAAAGGTTCTTAACACTTGGAAAGGTCACCTAGCTGGTAAGTGGCAAAGCTGGGAGTAAGACGCACCTATATGAACTCTTAATAGCTAACTGTGTATTTCAGATCCAGAGATATTTTTCTCTGGATTATGACAGTTTCTGAGCTTTGCTTTTATATGAATTAAGAATTATTGATGCTTGGCAGTTTGTGCTATGATAGTTTTGGGATTCCATTATGAGAGATATTGAATGACAGAGTCTCTGAAGGTAACTCTTTTTTTTTTCCCCTCATGCACACTTTACATGTTCTTAAGCTTTCGTGGATGGTGCAAATGGTAATCGTTATTGTTCAAGACATATGAAGCAAGTGTTTTCTGTATTCTGTCTACTGGCAAAATTTTTCTGTTTATACGTATCAACTGTTGGCACAAGATGGCTCTTTTTGAGGCTTGTGGTAGTGTCTCATTCGCTAAAAGCTTCTTTTCATTTGTTATAACTGGCAATTTTAGTTCACTGAAGGGCTTTAGGAAGAAGTTACCTGTGATCTTCACATATATAAACCAAAGGTAATATATTCTGTTAAAAATCCCTCAAATCTCAATGTTGAGACATTTGCCATGTTTGTGCTGTATATAACTCTTAGCAGTGTCTGTCATTTCTTTGAGTAATGAGGCAAAATGAAAAATGGTCCTTCATTTGACCTGCAAAATCATTGAATGCCCTCATCTTTGGTGGAGCGAGGATGGCGAGAAGGCTTAGCATACCAAGCATTTGATTTTGACCGATTCTCAGTAGAATATCAAAGTAGGTAGCTAGTCTGAATTATCCTCCATAAACTTAAGTATGCTGAAGATGCTGCACCACTTCACATTCTGTAACTAACAGAATTCCATTTTGCAGAACCTGGTGGCATGATGGGAAGTCCAAGCTTGTTTAAAATTGTATATGCTCTCCTTCCTCCGTGGCTGTGCAGAGGTCCCAGGGATATGCAACCCAGTAAGGCGTGGCATGTCATCAGTGTCGTGGTGGGGACTATAGGGACAGCATCATTCCTATCCCAGTTGTTTCCTTAGGGTCCTCACTCCCTTAACTCCATACTAGAATTGTGAGTCAGGATTCGAAAGTGATGTTGAGAATCCAGGAGCCCTGGAAACTAGGACCTCTTCTCCCTCTGTGTCCCACATGGTGGTTTCCCTTCCTGGCCCGACTACCTCCCTAAAGCAGAACAAGGTGCCAGCCCTCAGACCTCGGTCCCTCTGCTAGTCCCAGGATATCCTGCCTGCCCCCCTCCTCCCGTCCAGTTCTTCTCAATGGATCAGTCCAAATCTCCAAAATAAGAAATTACAAGGGAAGGTAGTTTAGTGTTTCAACAGATTATTTTGTCACAATAAATTTGAATGCTTTTTTGAAAAATGAATCCTACCATGCAGCATGACTTCTATCCATTTACTTCATAGAACAAAATAACCATTTTGGAGTAAGGTCTGGGTCTACATGCAATGTAGGTTGGAGATCATACTAAATGTTAGCCCATAATTCCTTAGAGCAGGGTTCAACATACTGTCTTGAAAAATGCTGTTGTCATCAGGGCCCTATTTCCTGCGAGAACTTATTTTATTGTATATTACTAAACAGGTCTTTTGGAGAAGGAAATGGTAACCCACTCCAGTATTCTTGCCTAGAGAATCCTGTGGACAGAGGAGCCTGGTGGGCTGCTGTCCATATGGTCACACAGAGTCGGACACAACTGAAGGGACTTGGCATGCATGCATGCATGCATTGGAGAAAGAAATGGAAACCCACTCCAGTATTCTTGCCTGGACAGTCCCAGGGACAGAGGAGCCTGGTGGGTTGCTGTCTATGGGGTCGCACAGAGTCGGACATGACTGACGCGATGCAGCAGCAGCAAACAGGTCTTTTACCAGGGAAGCCTTCATAGCTTCCATACTTTTCCACCATATCCTTAAAAAAAAAAAAAAAAAAATGAATGAACAAACAACTAAAGAACGCAAATTGGTTAGCCTCCTTCACTAATAGGAATCATACAACTCCCTGGTCCACACCATAGAGCAGCTGAGTGGTGAGATAGGAGAGGGCCCCACAGCACACCTACTGGCCTCTTCTGGAATAGCATCCTTGGAGGAGTTACTTCCATTTGGAGGATTTGGAAAAGGGCAATACTTTGGCCACCTGATGCAAAGAGTTGACTCATTGGAAAAGACTCTGATGCTGGGAGGGATTGAGGGCAGGAGGAGAAGAGGACGACAGAGGATGAGATGGCTGGATAGCATCACCAACTTGATGGACACGAGTTTGGGTGAACTCTGGGAGTTGGTGATGGACAGGGAGGCCTGGTGTGCTGCGATTCATGGGGTCGCAAAGAGTTGGACACGACTGAGCGACTGAACTGAACTGAAGGCTTACAAATATTTGATCATTATAACACCAGAAACGCGGATTGGCCATAAACAAATATGAAAGAGACATAGAAAGAGCACTTTCTGTTGGTGTTTGTGCACAGTTGATTAGAGAAATGTTCTTTTTCCTCCTTTTTTATTACTGTAGTTCTAAATGTTCTTAGAGGTGTTTGGCCTTTGGATAAGAATAAGTGTCATTCACATTGTTTAATTGTAGTGATTTTCTTGACTTTGTTTCAACTGTTATCTAAGTCTTGTTTCTAATTTCACTTTGAAAAGTCCACGATAGTGGAATTAATTTTGCTTTGATTTGGGGCCTTCTCTGTTGACTGAATACTATAATTTACCCAGTGCACTGACTTTGATATGTTTTTCTTCGTTAAGCTTACACAGGTATTGCATGTCATAACTGGTGGTGCTCTAGTAATTCTACTGTTCACTGAATGTCAAATTAAAAATGTATATGAGATAGTTAAGGATCCTATCCCATTAATTATTCTTTTGGGATTTTTGAAACTCTTCATTAATGAGCTGAAACATTCTAAAGACCAAATTCCTGGATGTTTTAAAAATGAGTGAGTGAGGAAGCTGGAAAATGCACACCAGACCTCCCTGTATTTCCCCATCTCTGAGAGTTTGCTCCAACTCATGTCCAATGAGTCAGTGATACCATCCAACCATCTTACCTTCTCTCGCTTCCTTCTCCTCTTGCCTTCAGTTCTTCCCAGCATCAGGGTCTTTTCCAAAGAGTCAGCTCTTCGTATAAGGTGGCCAAAGTATTGGAACTTCAGCTTCAACAACAAGAAAGTTCATTTGAGTTTTTCTGTAAAATGTTACTGAACTTTTTGGCCAACCCAATATTTTTAATTTTGAGTTCTTTGAATAACTTCTGCAGTTTCTTAGCAATGTATTGCCATTCTGATTGAATTGAAGGAGCTTTGTAGAGTGTGTTCTGTGTGTTGATTACTCTTAGTTCATTGAAGCACAATCTGATAATTGCTTTTTCTGTTTTGGTATAGTAATGGTTTGTTAGAAAATATAGATCTAACAAGCTACACTCATTTGGGCAAGTAACAAAATAGGCTGGAGGAAGGGGTGTGTCAAAAGAATTTCAAATACATTATGGAAAGTTTGAGCTCAGGAATGAATCTTGGTAATGGGATTTTGTGCTAAGCAGCCAGGTGGTCCTATATGGCAGAGTTCAGTTCAGTTCAGTCGCTCAGTGATGCCACCCAGCCATCTCATCCTTTGTCATCCCCTTCTCTTCCTGCCTTCAGTATTTCACAGCATCAGGGTCTTTTTCAATGAATCAGCTCTTCTCATCAGGTCATCAGAGTATAGGATTTTCAGCTTCAACATCAGTCCTTCCAATGAACACTAAGGACTGATCTCCTTTAGGATGGACTGGTTTGATCTCCTTGCAGTTCAAGGGACTCTCAAGAGTCTTCTCCAACACCACAGTTCAAAAGCATCAATTCTTTGGCGCTCAGCTTTCTTTACAGTCCAAATCTCATATCCATACATGACTACTGGAAAAACCATACCCTTGACTAGACGGACCTTTGTTGACAAAGTACTGTCTCTGCTTTTTAATATGCGGTCTAGGTTGGTCATAACTTTCCTTCCAAGGAGTAAGCGTCTTTTAATTTCATGGCTGCAGTCACCATCTGCAGTGATTTTGGAGCCCCTCAAAATAAAAGCAGCCACTGTTTCCCCATCTATTTGCCATGAAGTGATGGGATCAGATGCCATGCTCATTGTTTTCTGAATGTTGACCTTTAAGCCAACTTTTTCCCTCTCTATTTCACTTTCATCAAAAGGCTTTTTAGTTCTTCTTCATTTTCTGCCATAAGGGTGGTGTCATCTGTATATCTGAGGTTATTATATTTCTCCCAGCAATCTTGATTCCGGCTTGTGCTTCTTCCAGCCCAGCATTTCTCATGATGTACTCTGCATAGAAGTTAAATAAGCAGGGTGACAATATACAGCCTTGGCGTACTCCTGTTCCTCTTGGGAACCAGTCTGTTGTTCCATGCTCAGTTCTAACTGTTGCTTCCTGACCTGCATACTGATTTCTCAAGAGGTAGGTCAGGTGATCTGGTAATCCCATCTCTTTCAGAATTTTCCACAATTTATTGTGATCCACACAGTCAAAGGCTTTGGCATAGTCAACAAAGCAGAAATAGATATTTTTCTGGAACTCTCTTGCTTCTTCAATGATCCAGCAGATGTTGGCAATTTGATCTGCATTTTCTAAATCCATCTTGAACATCTGGAAGTTCGTTGTTCACATACTGTTGAAGCCTGGCATGGAGAATTTTGAGCATTACTTTGCGAGTGTGTGAGATGAGTGCAATGATGCGGTAGTTTAAGCATTCTTTGGCATTGCCTTACTTTGGGATTGGAATGAAAGCTGACCTTTTCCATTCCTGTGGCCACTGCTGAGTTTTTCAAATTTGCTGGCATACTGAGTGCAGCACTTTCACAGCATCATCTTTTAGGGTTTGAAATAACTCAACTAGAATTCCATCACCTCCACTGGTTTTGTTCATAGTGATGCTTCCTAAGGCCCACTTGACTTCTCATTCCAGGATATCTGGCTCTAGGTGAGTAATCACAGCATTGTGATTATCTGGGTCATGAAGATATTTTTGTATAGTTCTCCTGTGTATTTTTGCTACCTCTTCTTAATCTTTTCAGCTTCTATTAGGTCCATACCATTTCTGTCCTTTATTGAGCCTATCTTTGCATGAAATGTTCCCTTGGTATCTCTAATTTTCTTGAAGAGATCTCTAGTCTTTTCCATTATCTTGTTTTCCTCTATTTCTTTGCACTGATCACTGAGGAAGGCTTTCTTATCTCTCCTTGCTGTTCTTTGGAACTCTGCATTCAAATGGGTGTATCTTTCTTTTCTCCTTTGCTTTTTGCTTCTCTTCTTTTCACAATTCTTTGTAAGACCTCCTCAGACAACCATTTTGCTTTTTTGCATTTCTTTTTTTGGGCATGGTCTTGATCTCTGTTTCCTGTAGAATGTCATGAACCTCCCTCCATAGTTCATCAGGCACTCTATCAGATTTAGTCCCTTAAATCTATTTCTCACTTCCACTGTATAATCGTAAGGGATTTGATTTAGGTCATACCTGAATGGTCTAGTGGTTTTCCCTACTTTCTTCAATTTAAGTCTGAATTTGGCAATAAGGAGCTCATGATCTGAGCCACAGTCAGTTCCCAGTCTTGTTTTTGTTGACTATGTAGAGTTTCTCCATCTTTGGCTGCAAAGAATATAATCAATCTGATTTTGGTGTTGACCATGATGTCCATGTGTAGAGTCTTCTCTTGTGTTGTCGGAAGAGGGTGTTTGCTATGACCAGTGTGTTCTCTTGGCAAAGCTCTATTAGCCTTTGCCCTGCTTCATTCTGTACTCCATGGCCAAGTTTGCCTGTTACCTCAGGTGTTTCTTAGCTTCTTACTTTTGCATTCCAGTTCCCTATAATGAAAAGGACATCAATTTTGGGTGTTAATTCTAAATGGTTTTGTAAGTCTTCATAGAACCATTTAACTTCAGCTTCTTCAGCATTACTGGTTAGGGTATAGGCTTGGATTACGATGATATTGAATGGTTTGCCTTGGAAACTAACACAGATCACTCTGTCATTTTTGAGATTGCATCCAAGTACTGCATTTTGGACTCTTTTGTTGACCATGATGGCTACTCCATTTCTTCTAAGGGGTTCCTGCCCACAGTAGTAGATATAATGGTCATCTGAGTTAAATTCACCCATTCTGGTCCATTTTAGTTCGCTGATTCCTAAAATGTTGATGTTCTGTCTTGCAATCTCCTGTTTGACCACTTCCAATTTACCTTGGTTCATGAACCTAACATTCCAGTTTCCTATGCAATATTGCTCTGTACAGCATCGGACCTTGCTTCCATCACCAGTCACATCCACAGCTGGGTGTTGTTTTTGCTTTGGCTCCATTTCTTCATTCTGTCTGGAGTTATTTCTCTACTGATCTCCAGTAGCATATTGCGTACCTATTGACCTGGTGAGTTCATCTTTCAGTGTCCTATCTTTTTGCCTTTTCATACTCTTCATGGGGTTCTCCAGGCAAGAATACTGAAGTGGTTTGCCATTCCGTCTGCAGTGGACCACATTCTGTCAGAACTCTCCACCATTACTCGTCCGTCTTGAGTGGCCTTACACGGCATGGCTCACAGTTTCATTAAGTTAGACAAGGCTGTGTTCCATGTGATTAGATTGGTTTTCTGTGGTTGTGGTTTCAGTCTGTCTGCCCTCTGATGCCCTTTCTCAACATCTACCCTCTTTTTGGGGTTTCTCTGACCTTGGATGTGGGGTATCTCATCTCAGCCTCTTGCCCCTCCAGCACCATGTAGCTGCCACTCACCACTCAGGACCACTCTAAATGAAAGCTTTAATTTTGAAATTGCAAAGAAGCTTCATTTTTAGGTTTTCATTCATCTTGTCATGTGAGCCACCAAAAGCTTTACTCAGAAATTTTGCCTATGTCTGGCTAGATTTCTACATTCTTGACAATAATGCTATGTAGCTTTATCCTAAGAATAAATATCACCAAGGAGTTACATAATGTAAGACTGTATTTACTGTTTCATGGGCAGTGAAGATTTTCATCTCGTTTTTGTGAACTCTGAAAATTGACTAAGAGCAAAAGTGACTAGGAGGAGTGTGGGATAAGGGCCAACAGAATTTTAGATTTTTGGTTTCTTTTTTTCCTTTTTATTTATTTATTTTTGGCTGTGCTAGGCCTTCATTGCTGTGCAGGGGCTTTCTCTAGTTCCAGGGAGCAGGGGCTACTCTCTAGTTGGGACGTGTGGACTTCTCTTGTTACAGAGCACAGGCTCTTGGCAGGCTGACTTTAATAGCCGCAGCTTGCAGGCTCGGAAGTTGTGGAGCACAGGGCCATAGCTGTCCCGCTGCATGCGGGGCTTTCCTGGACCAGGAACTGAACCCGTGTCCCCTGCATCAGCAGGCAGATTCTTAACCAGTGGAGCACCAGGGAAGCCCATGGTTTCTTTAATGAGTCTTTAAATGAGTTATTAAAGAATCAGACATTAAAGAAATTTAGTGAAACTGGGAGATACATTTTGCATGATCTGAATTGTTTGGAAAGAGGAGCTAGCACTTCTTAAAATGCTTTTGTTTTCAATATGCAAGAGGGAGTCCAGTCTGCAGGTGTTTTAGCGAGGATTGCCTTTCCATGACACTGAGCTACGGCTCTAGCTCCCTTTTTACCTCTATGGCATCCCTACCCTCTGACCTTTAACTCATGCTCAATTTCATATAGCTTGGTAGTCTGTCTGAACCTTCACCTTAATCTTATGCAGTTTCTTCTCTTCAAGTTTTTTCAAACATGTCTGAAAGTGTTTCCATATTCTTACCTTCTGTTGAAATTATGTACCAATTAAAGGCAAATTTTCTGTGCAGCTACTGAGGCTTAAACTTCAGGGCCTCTTATTTGTATGAACTCTTTCCTAGACCTCCATAGGGGCCTTCACAATTTTGTATTGATAATTTTGTCCTTTTAAAGGGGATTCTAAAACTGGTTAAATTTTAAGTCCCCCTAAATCTATATCTGTCCCAGTTTCTGTTGCTGGCCGCCTCTGACAGGTTGATACTAATGCTAAAATTATCACTAACTTTAAGTTATGCCTAAGTAGACTTCTTGTACTTAACTATTAATCTCTTTTCCATGAAAACATCATTCATTTGGTCCTTATTTTTCCTTGTATCTGTGTGTTTTTTTAAGTTCCTCTTCATCTCAGATGTAGGTTATTTTTTCATCATCTCCACTGATGCAATCCAGGGCTCTATTCTTAGGCATTCCTTCTTATTTTGCTTATCCATTCTATGTGATACACTCATTCTCAAGTCTTCAACTACCCTCAGTGTTCAGTGCAGTAGCCACTAACAGCATATGGCTGCTTAGCTTGGAACAGGGCTAGTGCCACATGCTGAAAAAATATTTTGGATACATTTGTAAAATAAAATATAACTTCATTTATTCCTTTGTTTTTTTTAAAAATGGAGCTACTAGAAAATTTTCAACTTCATAGGCCAATTGCATTATATTTCTGAGAGCACTTTTAAAAGATGCTGATGGTTTCCCAATCTGTCTCTGGTTCACACCAACCTCACTGGAATTTCTAATATGAAACTCCTACTGGATATTCTCCTGAGCATCTTATGAAGTTCTGGACTGAATGAATATGTCACCTCCTTAGCCAATTACTTTTTCTGTTTTCTTTATCTCAGCTGGAGGTACTTACTATTAATTCACCTAAACTATAGACCTGATTTCATACTTGATTTCAAGTTCTTGCTCATGTACAAATGCAATCAATTAGAAGTCCTAGTCAATTTGATCTCAAAGTCGTATTTCAAGTATTTCCTTTTTTGTCCTCACTGCATCTAACCTGGTTTTAACTTTTATAAGTTTTTACCCTAATTATTGTAACTTTCAAGTATTTTCCCCATTAGCTACCCCTCAAACACGTTCTCTGGTGACTGATGGTTTATACAGAAGAAGAAATATAGGCAAACTCTTGGGAAACAAAACAAAACAAAACCGTGAGGCTTACCAGGAGACATTGCCATAACTTAGAGTGAAGAAGTAACCATTCTAGTATAAAGCAAGTGCCTTAATATATAAGGCACTTATATATATATATGTGTGTGTGTGGAGTGAATTACTGTATCAGATCTTTAATCCCTAGGTACAAACTGCCAACACCATTAGAAGATAGGTTCAGTTCAGTTCAGTCGCTCAGTCATGTCTGACTCTTTGTGACTCCATGGACTGGAGCATGCCAGGCTTCCCTGTCCATCACCAACTCCCAGAGTTTACTCAAATTCATGTCCATGAGTCAGTGATGCCATCCAACCATCTCACCCTCTGTCATCCCCTTCTCCTCCCACCTTCAATCTTTCCCAGCATCAGGGTCTTTTCAAATGAGTCAGTTCTTTGCATCAGGTGGCCAACGTATTGGAGTTTCAGCTTCAACATCAGTCTTTCCAATGAATATTCAGGACTGATTTCCGTTAAGTTGGACTGGTTGGATTTTCCTTGCAGTCCAAGAGACTCTCAAGAGTCTTCTCCAGCACCACAGTTCAAAAGCATCAATTGTTTGGCGCTCAGCTTTCTTTATAGTCCAACATCTGTACATGAATACTGGAAAGCCATAGCCTTGACTAGATGGACCTTTGTTGGCAAAGTAATGTCTCTGCTTTTTATTATGCTGTCTAGGTTGGTCATAGCTTTTCTTCCAAGGAGTAAGCGTCTTTTTATTTCATGGCTGCAGTGATTTTGGAGCCTCAAAAAATTTAGGTCTGTCACTGTTTCCATTGTTTCCCCATCTATTTGCTATAAAGAGATGGCACCAGATGCCATGATCTTAGGTTTCTGAATGTTGAGTTTTAAGCCAACTTTTTCACTCTCCTCTTTCACTTTCATCAAGAGGCTCTTTAGTTCCTCTTCACTCTCTGCCATAAGGGTGGTATCATCTGAATATCTGAAGTTACTGATATTTCTCTCAGCAATCTTGATTCCAGCTTGTGCTTCTTCCAGCCCAGCATTAGTCAGCATATAAGTTAAATACGCAGGGTGACAATATACAGCTGTGACATACTCCTTTTCCTATTTGGAACCAGTCTGTTGTTCCATGTCCAGTTCTAACTGCTGCTTCCTGATCTGCATACAGATTTCTCAAGGGGCAGCTCAGGTGGTCTGGTATTCCCATCTCTTTCAGAACTTTCCACAGTTTGTTGTGAACCATACAGTCACAGGCTTTGGCTTAGTCGATAAAGCAGAAGTAGATGTTTTTCTGGAACTCTCTTGCTTTTTTGATGATCCAGCACACGTTGGCAATTTGATCTCTGGTTTCTCTGCCTTTTCTAAGACCAGCTTGAACATCTGCAAGTTCACAGTTCACGTACTGTTGAAGCCTGGCTTGGAGAATTTTGAGCATTACTTTGATAGTGTGTGAGATGAGTGCAGTTGTGCAGTACTTGGGGCATTCTTTGGCATTGCCTTTCTTTGGGATTGGAATGAAAGCTGACCTTTTCCAGTCCTGTGGCCACTGCTAAGGTTTTCAAATTTGCTGGCATATTGAGTGCAGCACTTTCACAGCATCATCTTTTAGGATTTGAAATAGCTCAAGTGGAATTCCATCACCTCCACTAGCTTTGTTCATAGTGATGCTTCCTAAGGCCCACTTGACTTCGCATTCCAGGATGTCTGGCTCTAGGTCATTGATCACACCATCATGGTTATCTGGGTCATGAAGATCTTTTTTGTACAGTTCTTCTGTGTATTCTTGCCACCTCTTCTTAATCTCTTCTGCTTCTGTTAGGTCCATATCATTTCTGTCCTTTATGGAGCCCATCTTTGCATGAAATGTTCCTTGATATCCCTAATTTTCTTGAAGAGACCTCTAGTCTTTCCCATTTTGTTGTTTTCCTCTGTTTCTTTGCACTGGTCACTGAGGAAGGCTTTCTTATCTCTCCTTGCTATTCTTTGGAACTCTGCATTCAAATGGATATGTCTTTCCTTTTCTCCTTTGCCTTTTGCTTCTCTTCTTTTCTCAGCTATTTGTAAGGCCTCCTCAGACAACCATTTTGCCTTTTTGCTCTTCTTTTTCTTGAGGATGGTCTTGATCTCTGTCTCCTGTACAATGTCATGAACCTCCGTCCATCATTCTTCAGGCACTCTATCAGATCTAGTCCCTTAAATCTATTTCTCACTTCCACCATATAATCATATGGAGAATGTTGGATCCCACCAAAAAAAGATACCCCATGCCCAAGGGCAAAGGAGAAGCCCCAGCAAGACAGTAGGAGGGGTGAAATTGTATTTAGAATTAAACCCTTTACCCACCAGAGATCCTCAGTGGGCTCAAACAAACCTTGTGCACACCAGGACCCAGAGGCCCCACAGAGAATGAGCCAGAACTGTGTTTGAGTGTCTCCTGTGGAGGTACGGGTCAGTAGTGACCTGCCCCAGGGACAGGGGCTCTGCGTGCAGCCAACTGGGTATGGCATAAGCCCTCTTGGAGGAGGCTGCCATTAAGCCCACCTAGAGCCACCAGAACTTACACAGGACTGGGGAAACAGACTCTTGAAGGGCACAAACAGAACCTTGTGTGTACCAGGACCCAGGAGAAAGGAGCAGTGACCCCACAAGAGACTGACCCAGACTTGCCCGTGAGTGTCCAGAGTCTCCGGTAGAGGGGTGGGTTGATGGTGGCCTGTTGCAGGGTTGGGGGCACTGAGTGTAGCAGTGTCTGGATTGGGATCTTCTGAAGGAGGTCACCATTATCTTCATTACCTCCACTCTAGTTTGGCCTCAGGTCAAGTAACAGGGAGGGAACACAACCCCACTCATCAACAGAAAATTGAATTAAAGATTTACTGAGCATGGCTCCCCTCATCAGAACAAGACCCAGTTTCCCTCTCAGTCTCTCCCATCAGGAGGCTTCCATAAGCCTCTTATCCTTCTCCATCAGAGGGCAGACAGAAAGAAAACCATAATTACAGAAACTAAGCAATCTGATCACATGGACCACAGCCTCGTCTAACTCAGTGAAACTATGAGTCATGCCATGTAGGGCCACCAAGATGGACAAGTCATGGTGGAGAGTTCTGACAAAATGTGGTCCACTGGCAAAGGGAGTGGCAAACGACTTCAGTATTCTTGCCTCGAGAAGCCCATGAATAGAAGATAGGTGGATTTCTCAAATTCCGTGACCCAGCAAAATGCCTGTGCATTCTCTCTGAGAATTTGGGTGAACCCATATGACCTCATAGCATTTTTCTCTTATAACAGAACTTAAAGTTCTTTCCCTGGCTTTACTCTATGATATGCTCAGGCTAAATAATAAGCTACTGTGTGTGTGACAACTATTGTTTTCATACTCCTCTCTTGCTCCTATTCTGTGGTGTCTATTTTGGTTGACTGCTTTAGATTATAGGTGCCTAGAGTATAGGACGGAGGAGCCTGGTGGGCTGCAGTCCATGGGGTCTCTAGGAGTCGGACACGACTGAGTGACTTCACTTTCACTTCTCACTTTCATGCATTGGAGAAGGAAATGGCAACCCACTCCAGTGTTCTTGCCTGGAGAATCCCAGGGATGGGGGAGCCTGGTGGTCTGCTGTCTATGGGGTCTCACAGAGTTGGACACGACTGAAGCGACTTAGCCGCAGCAGAGTATAGAAAGTAAATTTGCTTAAACAACCTGTGCACGTTGGAAATCAATAAATTTATTTTAATTATGATAATCATGTTCCCATATTAATATTTATTAAAGCAAGTGCTAAGGAAAGTAAATATTAGTCTTCAAATCGTATAAGATTCTTAGTGAGAAAAATTAGATAACAAATTAACCAATTGCCATCTTTTAATTGTTCTTTTACATTGAAATTCCCCTTTTCTTTGACCATGCATTTAATTTATCAACATCTTCACTAATTTTTCTCTTGAGAGTCTGTACATTTACCAAATCAGTACCTGGCACCTGGTCATACTGCCTTCTCTTTATCTGACTTGGAGAAGGAGGACTGTTTTATTCATAGAAAGTGGCAAGCCTAGTAAAGACGTAAAAAAAGAAACAGTCATCTCCAGATGCAGAAATGAGTTATCTTGGTTATATGTCATGAATGCAGTAATTCATGGTTAGAATCATGTTTTGTCTTTTAAAGGTATAAAGGATCTCTGTTCTCCACTCACAGCCTTCTATTTGGTGTGATCCATTTCAATTTAAAATTTGTATCAAATATGCATTCAATTATTTAGATTTCAGTGCAATTTAATAAGCGTCCTTATTAACGTTCTCTATTGTGAACCCTTCAATTTTACTTCTGTGCTGAACTAGGGTTGCGCTGGGATGATTACATTAATAATACATCGCTATCCAAAATTAAAGTGCCGAGTAGAGAACATGCTAATAGGTTTCATTGATTTCAACTTGGAAATGGGTGCAGGCAATCAGAAGGCAGGTGCAAACCTGACTAGCAGTGAACCACTGTGAAAATATTGAGCTGGGATCAGTGGCAAGATTCATAGCTGCGATCTGAGTTAAACTTAATGAAGTTGGAGCCATTAAAGCCTTCTGGGAGAAATGTGAATGCTTCATTATGCTTTTCAGATGGTGGCTTTGAGTAATAAGAGTTCTAAACTCTGTCATAGGGATTTCATTGGTTTTCTTCTACTTCCTGTGGTGTTATCTACACATAGATTGACTCTCATTTTAGTTTTCTAAAAATCAAAGGTGTGGTTAAAAGTGCAGCTCAAAGTATCCAAATATGACACTACCCATGCACTTTTCTTTAAAATTAATTTGGATTTAATTTCAGTATATATAAAACTGCTTTGTTATTTTTGCTAGTTCTGTAGTTAAGTGTATATTCCTTTATATTTACTCTTGCCTTTGCCCTTAATTTTTTTTTTTTTTTGGCTGTGCTGGGTCTTCGTTGCTACATGAACTTTTCTCTAGCTACGGCAAGCACTACTCTAGCTGTGTGAGTGCTTCTTACTGCGGTGGTTTCTCTGGTTGCGGAGCGTCAGCTCTAGGGCGTGTTCAGGAGTTACGGCTCCCCGGCTCCAGAGCACAGTCTCAGTAGGTGAGGACCACAGGCTTTGTTGCTCCACAGCTTGTGGGCATTCCCAGGTCAGATATCAGAACCCAGTCTTCTGCATTGCCAGGGAGGTTCTTCACCACCAAGTCATCAGAGAAGCCCTGGCCTCAGCAATTTTAAAGGATAGATAGTGATGTACATAAGAAGTGATTTTAGAGTTAATTGAAGGGAAAGATCTCTTAAAATGCAAAGCAAAAGCAGTAATATTTCTACTTTTTTTTTTTTTTTTTGTCTGCTTGAAATGCGTTACTTTAAGGCATGGTACTTCTTGATGCAGGTAATAATTCAGATGATCATCGTCATCAGAAGCCTTCAGTAACACATAGAAATCGATTTACTCACTAGAAAGGAAGAGGTTGATTTGGCTTCGTCATACAGTTTACAGTGGGTGCTGGATTAAAGATCGGTCCTCTGTTCTATGCCGATGCCTATAGTGCCTAATATCAAAACATTATATATGGTTGAGGGGTCGCTCTTTAGGCATCGTCTTTGGAATCTGGAGCAGACACTTAGAATCTAGGTGACCTGAGTTTTAAACCCTTTTCCAACCACTTTGTGTCTCAGTTTTCTCATTTAAGAAGTGGGGCTCATATCCATGTCTGCTGTAGAGGTGTTAAGAAGATTAAGTGAGTTAATTAATTTAAATCTCTTGGCGCGAGGCCAGGCGCGTGGTCAGCACCCTATAAATGTTAACACGAGTAGTAGTTGTTGTGCTGCCCCATGCCTGCTTTCCCGGGAGTGGCCTCACAGCCTGTGTTGCTCCTTAGAGACACAGCTCCTGTTGTCATTCATTCAAGAAAACTCTCTTTCTTTGGCATTCCTGCTGAAATATCGCACTACATCTAGTTTGTTTTCATTCTTGAGAAGTCTGAAATTGACTTTCTGACCCTTTCTACCAAATCCTTAAGCGTGGGTGTGTATGATGCCAGAGAATGCATTTTATTCATTGTATTGAATGGGAAGAGTGCTCTTGCTTGAATCAGGACCAGATCTACCTCAATGGCTGATTCTTATCCTGGGATTGTTGGAATGATATGCAAAGAATAACTTGGTCCCATGCAGGACTCTCCTTCCTGCAGGTCTTTTCCTAAATCTCCTCAGCTACTATTTTATTGGCATAATTTTAGTTTTTAATGATCTTTCATGCATCTAAAGAAATAGAGGTCTCTTTTTTGCTCACGCCACTTCCAGTTGTGTGGTTTTAATCACATTGCTTAATTTCTCTGAGGCTGTTTGCCAATCTATAAACAAGGATGAAAATAGTATCTACTTGATACAGTTGTAGCTAGGATTTACTGATTTAATGAATATGATGTAGCTAGTATACTGTGTGTGAGCTTAATAGAATGTTGCTATTGTTATTACCAGTAAATCTTTTTATAGTTATATTCCTGGCAAGATCCTGACAAGTCCTTCAGGCCACAGCTCTACTTCTCACTGTGGCATTTGGTGAAGGCCTTTGAGCCACATGAAGGAAATTTACTTAAGCCAGCCCCAGGCAGAATTGGGTACCAAGCCCATTCCCTAGGCCACACCTCCTTCTAACCTGCTGCCCCCTTGTAGCTGAGAACGGTCCTGATTCCTTCTGCTTTCTTTACACTTGATTATGAATATTAATTTGTTCATCTCTTCAACTATAAGCATGGGTCTTGGTGAGCTAGAGATCAGTATTTTCTTTCTTCAGAAAAAGAAAATAATATTTAAAATGAAATAACTGAAGCAGGAAAAATGGGAAGAGGACATACACAAAGAGGAAAAAGACAAGTGTGATGCTTGGTACGTGATACATGTCGGTAGTCTTATGTGTTCTACAACAAAATGAAGGAATAGAAAAGCAGACTCTCAGAGATTCATATTCTTCATTAATGTTCAGTTAAGGGCAAGAGCCATCACCCTGTGAACTGTTTTACCTGCTGATAACTAAATTAAAAGTGAAGAAATTGAGGCTGTATAAAATTTTCACTATAGCGAGGATACAACCAGAAATTCAGCCATTGATTCATTATAATCAAATTATTCCCTTGTGCATTTTGTCTTCTATGCTGCAAAGTGCTTAATGCTGTTGGTGAGCTTATTAGGAAGCCCTGTGTCATTGTTTCTTAATTCATTTGATGGTGATGTTCATTAGAGTTTGTGAGGTGTACATGGCAGGTAAAATTAGCTGTTGTTAAGCTGCCAATACACATGCTATGGCCTTCACTTATACACTAATTCCTCCAATTATTCATTTTAATTTTCTAAAGCAAGGGTCACAAGAACACATTTTCTTTGAATGAATAAGCACATGGAAATTATTTGAGGCCATGGTGTTACATAATGTCCACTTTTCTTCTAGCAGCAGAAAATCCCAGAAGCTTTGGGAAATAACTGCCTGATTTTGTTTTGGATATCTAAAGAAAAAAAAAAGCTTGCAAAGGATTGTTGTGTATTTCCTTAGCTATGTTTGAAAAAGAAATTCAGCTTGGTCGATTTATGGATGTGTATATGCTTCAGAAATACTGCTTCTCTCTTAGCAATTGGATATTTGTAGACATATCCTTAAGTATGTAATATCACAGTGGATTAAGTGAAATTGTGCAGAATACCTCAGTGAGCCATACCTACCATTCAGTTCAGTTCAGTTCAGTTGCTCAGTCGTGTCCGACTCTTTGCGACCCCATGAATCGCAGCACACCAGGCCTCCCTGTCCATCACCATCTCCCGGAGTTCACTCAAACTCACGTCCATTGAGTCAGTGATGCCATCCAGCCATCTCATCCTCTGTCGTCCCCTTTTCCTTCTGCTTCCAATCCCTCCCAGCATCAGAGTTTTTCTAATGAGTCAACTCTTTGTATGAGGTGGCCAAAGTACTGGAGTTTCGGCTCTTGCGTCATTCTTTCCAAAGAACACCCAGGGCTGATCTTTAGAATGGACTGGTTGGATCTCCTTGCAGTCCAAGGGACTCTCAAGAGTCTTCTCCAACACCACAGTTCAAAAATCATCAGGTGGTCTGGTATTCCCATTTCTTTCAGAATTTTCCACAGTTTATTGTGATCCACATAGTCAAAGGCTTTGGCATGGTCAGTAAAGCAGAAATAGATGTTTTTCTGGAACTCTCTTGCATTTTCCATGATCCAGCGGATGTTGGCAATTTGATCTCTGGTTCCTCTGCCTTTTCTAAATCCAGCTTGAACATCTGGAAGTTCACGGTCCACGTATTGCTGAAGCCTGGCTTGGAGGATTTTGAGATTACTAGCGTGTGAGATGAGTGCCATTGTGCTGCAGTTGGAGCATTCTTTGGGATTGGAATGAAAACTGACCTTTTCCAGTCCTGTGGCCACTGCTGAGTTTTCCAAATTTGCTGGCAAATTGAGTACAGCGTCATCTTTCAGGATTTGAAATAGCTCAACTGGAATTCCATCACCTCCATTAGCTTTGTTCTTAGTGATGCTTTCTAAGGCCCACTTGACTTCACATTCTGCTACCATTAGGAGAAAGTTTATTCCATGACCACACATGTATTTGTTTCTAATTTGACTCTTCCTGTCGTAAGTGTGTACAAGTGTGTGCTTTTATGTGTGTGTTTGTCTTAGATTCTGCTTGACCACAGTTCAGTTGAGGGAGTATCTATGTTTCCTATTGATATTTGACTATATCCTTTCCATTTTTGTGACTTCTGAGGTGGGGGGTGCAGGTTGCAATATATCTTATTGTTTAGTTGCTAAGTCGTGTCTGACTCTCTTGTGACCCTATGGACTATAGCCTACCAAGCTCCTCTGTCTGTGGGATTTCCAAGCAAGAATACTGGAGTGGGGTGCCATTTCCTTCTCCAGGAGATCCTTCTGACCCAGGGATTGAATCCAGTCCTCTTGCAGTTCCTACATTGGCAGGTAGATTCTTTACCACTGCAACACTAGGGAAGCAGTATATCTAGAAAGTATCACATGCTAAATTTGTTTTCCTTGCAAATCTTTAAAATATAAAACAACAGACCCAAATCTTATTTTCTGGCTAGCTTATTGCTGCAGGAAATAGATGTTATAAAACTGACTTGCTGAATTTTCCATCCTCCCAGCCTCCACCTCACTTCACACCCATGATCTTCAATTAAGGGGTGTATTGTGGAACTTCTCTGGTCGTCCAGTGGTTAAGACGTCAGCTTCCAGTACAGAGGGGTGCAGTCTCCATCGTTGGTCAGGGAGTTAAGATCCCACATGACTCCTGGACAAAAAAACCAAAACATAAAACAGAAGCAATATTGTAACAATTCAATAAAGACTTGAAGAGTGTGTATTGTGAAATTCAGTTCAGTTGCTCAGTCATGTCAGACTCTTTGTGACCCCAAGAACTGCAGCACACAAGGCTTCCCTGTCTATCACCAACTCCAAGAAATTACTCAATCTCATGTCCATTGAGTCAGTGATGCCATCCAACCATCTCATCCTCTGTCGTCCCCTTCTCCTCCTGCCTTCAATCTTTCCCAGCATCTGGGTCTTTTCAAATGAGTCAGTTCTTCGCATCAAGTGGCCAAAGTATCGGAGTTTCAGCTTCAGCATTAGTCCTTCCAATGAATATTCAGGACTGATTTCCTTCAGGATGAACTGGTTGGATCTCCTTGCAGTTCAAGAGACTCTCAAGAGTCTTCAACACTGCAGTTCAAAAGCATCAATTCTTTGGCGCTCAGCTTTCTTTATAGTCCAACTCTCACATCCATACATGACTACTGGAAAAACCATAGCCTTGACTAGACAGACCTTTGTTGGAAAAGTACTGTCTCTGCTTTTTATTATGCTGTCTAGGTTGGTCATAGCTTTTCTTCCAAGGAGCAAGCGTCTTTTAATTTCATGGCTGTCACCATATGCATTGATTTTGGAGTTCCCCCAAAATTGTCTCTCACTGTTTCCGTTGTTTCTCCATCTATTTGCCGTGGAGTTATGGGACCAGATGCCATGATCTTAGCTTTCTAACTGTTGAGTTTTAAGCCAATTTTTCCCCTCTGCCCTTTCACTTTCTTCAAGAGGCTCTTTAGTTCTTCACCTTCTGCCGTAAGGGTGGTGTCATCTGCATATCTGAGGTTATTGATATTTCTCCCAGCAATCTTGATTCCACCTTGTGCTTTTTCCAGCCCAGCATTTCTCATGATGTACTCTGCATATAAGTTAAATAAGCAGGGTGACAATATACAGCCTTGATGTACTCCTTTCCCAATTTGGAACCAGTCTGTTGTTCCATATACAGTTCCAACTGTTGCTTCTTGACCTGCATGCAGATTTCTCAGGAGACAGGTCAAGTGGTGTGGTATTCCCATCTCTTTTAGAATTTTCCACAGTTCGTTGTGATCCACACAAAGGCTTTTGTGTAGTCAATAAAGCAGAAGTAGACATTTTTCTGAAATTCTCTTGCTCTTTGATGATCTGATGGCTGTTAGCAATTTTATCTCTGATTGCTCTGCCTTTTCTAAAACCAGCTTGAACATCTGGAAGTTCATGGTTCATGTACTGTTGAAGCCTGTGTTGGAGAATTTTGAGCATTACTTTGCTAGCATGTTAAATGAGTGCAATTGTGCAATAGTTTGAGCATTCTTTGGCCTTTCTTCTCTTTGGGATTGGAATGAAAACTGATCTTTTTCAGTAATGTGAAATTACTCTACCTCATTTCTGCCTCATTATCTGGGGGAAAGGAACCAATGAGGAGGTACACTGTGTCTATAGAGCTCAATTAATTAGTAGTTTTCAATAAATGCTAATTAATGAAAAATCCAGGATTCTCTACTTAGGTATTCATTTATTGATGCATTCTAAAAACAGTTATTGAATATCTGTGTTATTTAGGTATCACATATGTAAAACCATGTTTATGGAGTATGGCTATTGAAAATTCATTGCAACATGTTCATCCTAGAGTTATTTGGCATACAGCACAGTAAACACTGGAAAAGACCCTGATACTGCAAAACATGGAGGGCAGGAGGAGAGGGAGGCAACAGAGGATGAGATGGTTGGATGGCATCATCGACTCAGTGGACATGAGTTTGAGCAAACTCTGGGAGACAGGGAAGCCTGGCATGCTACAATCCACAGCATCACAAAGACTTGGACTCGACTGAATGACTGAACAACAACTATAGTAAACGTAATTTCAGGTAGTTTCTAATATAGTAAAAAATACAGGAATTAGTATACAGAAGTACAAATATAGAATGCAGTAAATATAGAATCCATGTGTATAGTAACAAGCAACATTTTCTTATTCAACAATTTTCTGATACATATAGAATATTGATGTGATTGCTGTCAAATCTAACATTTATAGATGTCAAAAACTGGAAATAATTTACCCTGTACTTTTATTTTCCTCTGTTATGCTTTTATTCCTTTGTCTTGCAGCATTTAGAGTATTTCGTTGTTTCTTTCATTCCAGGTTTTTTTGCATGCATATCTGTCTCTTGACAACTACTGTTTGACTTCTGAGTACATAGATACACACCCTGTTCAGACTCTTGTGGATATTTCAGCGTGAAAATAGTGAAGATAGCTGGTGATGTGTGAAATGCTGCCACAGTATTGATTTTCCTGCCACACAAACAAGAACAAACTGAATTACTGCCATCATCCGAGCCTTTTAATAATTATGGGAAAAGGCCAAGGTTAAGCTGAAAGGTGAATTGTATTTGGAATGTAATATGACATATGGATTTTTTGGAAAGGATGGAGGTTGAAGATGGAGAGCTTGTGAACTTTGCCCTGTTACATAGTATGCATTTGTTTGACCAAGATTAAAAATCTGCTGTAATAGGCAGACATGTCCCCTTCAGATAATATAGTTATTATTTAACTGTAGATAAGGTGGTTGAAAAAATTGTTACCTAAAAAAAAACAGTCTCATAGTTAGTGATTGATACATATCACTGACAAAATGATGTAAGTTTACTGATTTTAAGATACCAAACAAAACAGTGAGAAAATAATATTTCATCCTTAGTACTAGAAGCTCTGGCTTGTAGGCTTCTAAATTTCAAATTAAAACTGGTTTCCTGCTTTGGAGTTTTCTCAGAATTGTTTTCTTTTAGTTTTCAGAAACCTGCGTTCTTCAAATGTACACATTCCATTTGCTTTCAAGTGATTAAAAAATCTTGAGTTTAATATGTGGGTATATGACATCTGAGATAATATTCAAATCATGGTTTCTGTTAATCATCAAAATGTTGAACTCAATCAAGTATCTTTTGTTTTCCTCTAAATAAACATTTTCCCATGGTTTCACATTTTAGTCACTTGCTTTAGAATGATGTAAAAATATAATCTTGTGAACTCTGTGGTCCTAGTTAGTAATGTTTAAGATAGAAAACTTGTTAGGCAATAATTTCTCCTTTTAAAAAATCTTTATGAGGCACTGATGTATAGAACAGTCTTTTGGACTCTGTGGGAGAGGGAGAGGGTGAGATGATTTGGGAGAATGGCATTGAAATATGTATAATATCATATATTCAACGAGTCACCAGTCCAGGTTTGATGCACGATACTGGATGCTTGGGGCTGGTGCACTGGGATGACCCGGAGGGATGGTATGGGGAGGGAGGAGGGAGGAGGATTCAGGATGGGGAACACGTGTATGCCTGTGGCAGATTCATTTCAATATATGGCAGAACCAGTACAATATTGTAAAGTTTAAAAATAAAATAAAATTAAATTAAAAAAAAATAAAAACAAACAAAAAAACCACATCAGCTTAAAAACTAAAAAAAAAAGAAAATCTTTATGAGCTGTGGTTATGTTCCATCTCACACATCTCAGCACTTGATTACATTCTTCCATTTAATTTTTTTGTTTTATATTGAATGTTTTATCTCATATATAATGGTAAACTTATTCAAGGCAAGCAACGTAGAAAACCCTCAGAATTATCACCTTTTCTGAGGTTAACGTGCCATAGTATAAATGGTGTCATGCTGTGAAAAAATAAGAAACAAAATGAAAGAATTCTAAATCCAGCAATGTTAAAAGTCCACATGGCCCTGATTGTAGAGATGGTCCAGTCTTCTAGTGCTGGACAGTATTGGCCAGGACCTATGGGAAACACTGCCAGGAGCAGACAGTGATGAAAGAAGAGAAGGGGACAGAGATAAGAGCAGAATGATTATTGGTAGTAACGAGGAACAGGGAGAAGGGCATGAATGATAGTAATTTTTCACATGAATGAGTCAGAAATGCACTACATAAGTCAGGTGTTTAATTATTGCCTCTAGGTGGAAGATTATAACAATCTAATACTCTTGCAGGATTAGGCATATAATGAAATATTGATTTACATTTTCTATACCAGCCCTGTCCAGTAGAAATATAACACAAGCTGAATATACAATTTTAAGCTTTCTAGTCACTGTATCTCAGTAGTAAAAAGAAACAGAGGAAATATTGTCATCATAGCGTGCATATGACACCACCCTAATGGCAGAAGGGGAAGAGGAACTAAAAAGCCTCTTGATGAAGAGGAAAGAGGAGAGTGAAAAAAGTTGGCTTTTACTCAACATTGAAAAAACTAAGATCATGGTGTCCAGTATCATCACTTCATGCAAACAGATGAGGAAACAATGGAAACAGTGAAAGACTTTATTTCTTGGGCTCCAAAATCACTGCATTTGGTGACAACAGCCATGAAATGAAAAGATGCTTGCTCCTTGGAAGAATTGCTATGACAAACCTAGACAGCATATGAAAAAGCAGACACAAATCACTTTGCTGACAAAGGTGCATATAGTCAAAGCTATGGTGTTTCCAGTAGTCATGTACAGATATGAGAGCTGAACCATAAAGAAGGCTGAGTGGGAGGAACAAGGTAGCAGAGGAGTAGGTTGACGTGGAATACATATCTCTCCATGGATACAACAGGATTACATGTTCAGACACAGAAGTGCATGCAGAACACCAGCTGAGAGCTGACAGGAGTACGTTGCCAGCCAAAAAGAATATATAGACCCACTCAAAACTCGAGATCAAGTTCTCAGCTTTTGATTGGGAGCACTGACTTTAAGACCCTGGACTACCAGATAACTAACCCTAAGGGGTATCAAATAGTGATAACTCAAAAAAAGAAAACCACTGTAATACAAGACCTGGCATCACCCAACCACCATTAGCACCCTTTGCAGGACTCCTCATCTAAACAGCAAACAAAAATGCAAACCCAATCATCAGCAGACAGGATTACCACCTCACTCAGCCTTGCCCATCAGAGGAAAAACAAAGTCTCAGCACAAATCTCACCCTATAAGAAGCTTACACAAACCACTGAGCCAAACTCAGAGGGCAGAAACCAAAAGGAAGAAAGAATTCAACCTTGAAGCCTGGAAAAAGGAGACCTCAAACACAATAAAATTTAAAAAAAATAATGAAAAGGCAGATAAATACTACACAAATGAAGGAACAAACTAGAAAACAGAAGTCCAAATAAATGAAGAGGAAATAGGCAAACTACCTGAAAAAAATTCAGAATAATGATAGTAAAGATGATCAAAAACCTTGAAAGCAAAATGGAGAAAGTGCAAGAATCAATTAACAGAGACCTAGATGAATTAAAGAATAAACTTGCAGAGACAAACAACACAACTACTGAAATTAAAAATACTCTAGAAGGAATCAAAAGCAGAATATCTGAAGCAGAAGAACGAATCACTGAGCTGAAAGATAAAATAGAGGAAATAACATCTGAAGAATAAAGCAGAAAGAATGAAAAGAACTGAGGGTAGTCTCAGAGACCTCTGGGACAATATCAAGTGCACCAGCGTTTGAATTATAGGGGTCCCAGAAGAAGAAGAGAAAAAGAAAGGGTATGAGAAGTTTTTTGAAGAGATTATAGTTGAAAATTTCCCCAACATGGAATGGAAAATAGTCAATCAATTCCAAGAGGCACAAAGAGTTCCTCACAGGATAAACCGAAGGACAAACAGGCCAAGACGCATACTAATTAAACTAAGACTAAACACAAAGAAGGAATATTAAAAGCAGCAAGGGAGAAGCAACAAGTAACATACAAAGGAAATCCCATACACTTAATAGCTGATCTTTCAGCAGCAATTCTGCAGGCCAGAAGGGAGTGGTAGGATATATTTAAAATACTGAAAGGAAAAAATCTACAACCAAAATAACTGTACCCATCAAGGATCTCACTCAAAATTGATGGAGAAATCAAAAGCTTTTCAGACAAGCAAAAGTTTACAGAATTCAGTACCACCAAACCAGCTTTGTAGCAGGCAATGGCAACCCACTCCAGTACTCTTGCCTGGAGAATCCCAGGGACAGAGGAGCCTAGTGGGCTGCCATCTATGGGGTCACACAGAGTCGGACATGACTGAAGCGACTTAGCAGCAGCAGCAGCAGCAGCAGCAGCAGCAAACCAGCTTTACAACAAATGTTAAATGGACTTATATAATCAAGAAGTACAAGAGAAGAAAAACGATCTACAAAATCAACCCCACAATTAAGAACATGGCAATAGGAACATATATTATCAATAATTACTTTAAATGTAAAAGGATTAAATGAGCCAGTCAAAAGACACAGACTGGCTGAATGAACACAAAAATAAGACCCATATATGTGCTGTGAAACCCACTTCAGACCTCAAGACACATAAAGACTGAAAGTGAGAGGATGGAAAAATATATCCCATGCAAATGTGAAGCAAAATAAAGCTGAAATAGCAATCCTCATATCAGACAAAATAGACCTTAATATAAAGGATATTACAAGCAATAATGACCAAGGGATCAATCCAAGAGGAAGGCATAACAATTGTAAATATCTATGCACTCAACACAGGAGCACCTCAATGCATAAGACAATCACTAACAGACATAAAAGGAGAAATTGACAGTAACACAATAGTAGTAGGAGACTTTAACACCCTACTCACACCAATGAACAGATCATCAAAACAGAAAATTAATAAAGAAGTCTTAAATGATACATTAGATGAGATGGATCTCATTAATATCTTCAGGACATTCCATCAAAATGCAGAAGAATACACCTTCTCTAGTGCACATGGAACATTCTCCAGGATAGACCACATCTTGGGCCACAAATCAAACCTCAGTAAACTTAAGAAAATTGAAATCGTATGAAGAATCTTCTCTGACCACAATGCTATGAGACTAGATATCAATTACAAAAAACAAAAAAACAAAAACAAAAACTGTAAGAAACACAAACACATGGAGATTAAACAATACATTTCTAAAAAACCAATAGGTTACTGAAGAAATCAAAAGGGAAATCAAAAAATTTCTAGAAACAAATGATAATGAAAACACAACTCAAAACCTATGGGATGTAGCAAATGCAGTTCTAAGAGGGAAGTTTAGAGCAAGACAATCCTACTTCAAGAAATAAGAAAAACATCGAATAGACTGCCTAACTTTACACCTAAAATAACTGGAAATGGAAGAACCAAAAAACCCCAAAATTAGAAGAAGGAAAGAAGTAATAAAGATCTGAGCAGAAATAAATGAAAAAGAAATAAAAGAAACAATAGTAAAGATTAATAAAACTAAAAGCTGGTTCTTTGAGAAGATAAGCCAAATTGACAATCCTTTAGCCAGACTCATCAAGAAAAAAAGAAGAATCAAATTAACAAAATTAGAAATGAAAGAGGAGAGGTTTACAACAGACAATGCAGAAATACAAAGGATTATAAGAGACTATTATGAACAACTATATGGCAATAAAATGGACAACGTGGAAGAAATGGATAGATTCTTAGAAAAATTCAATCTTCCAAGACTGAACCAGGAAGAAATAGAAGTTATGAACAACCCAGTTATAAGCACTGAAATTGTAGTTGTGATCAAAAAACTCCCCAAAAACCAAAAGCCCAGGATCAGATGTCTTCACAGGAGAATTTTATCAAATATTTAGAGAAGAGCTAAGGCCTGTCCTTCTAAAACTCTTTCAAAAAATTGCAGAGGAAGGAACATTTCCAACCTCATTCTGTGAGGCCACCATCACCCTGATACCAAAACCAGACAAAGGCAACACAAAAAAAGAAAACTCCAGGCCAATATCACTGATGAACATAGATGCAAAAATCCTCAAAAAAATTTTAGCAAACAGAATTCAACAGTACATCAAAAAGCTCATACACCGTGATCAAGTTCCTGGATTTATTCCAGGAATGCAAGGATTCTTCAATACACCATATTAACAAATGGAGAGATAAAAACCATATGATCATCTCGGTAGGTGCAGAAAAAGCCTTTGACAGAATTCACCCATTTATGATGAAAACTCAATAAAAAATGGGCATAGAAGGAACCTACCTCAACATAGTAAAGGCCATATATAATAAGCCTGCAGCAAACATTATTCTCAATGCTGAAAAACTGAAAGCATTCCTCCTAAGATCAGGAATAGATAAGGGTATCCCCTTTCACTACTATTATTCAACATAGTTCTGGAAGTCCTAGGTACAGCAATCAGAGATGAAAAAAAAAAATAAAAGGAATCCAGATTGGAGAAGAAGTAAAGCTCTCACTGTTTGCAGATGACATGATCCTGTACAAAGAAAACCCTAAAGATAGTATCAGAAAATAATTAGAGCTAATCAGTGAATTTAGCAAAGTTACAGGATACAAAATAAATACACAGAAATCACTTTCATTTATATATACTAACAATGAAAAATTATAGAAATTAAGGAATCAATCCCATTTACCATTGCAGCAAAAAGAATTAAATATCTAGGAATAAACTTACCGAAAGAGACAAAAGAACTATACACAGAAAATTATAAGACACTGATGAAAGAAACCAAAGAAAACATAAACAGATGGAGAGATATTCCATGTTCTTGGGTAGGAAGAATCAATATTGTGAAAATGACTATACTACCAAACGTAATCTACAGATTCAATGCAATCCCTATCAAATTACCTATGGCGTTTTTCACAGAACTAGAACAAAAAATTTCACAAATCATATAGAAACACAAAAGACCCCAAATAGCCAAAGCAGTCATTAGAAAGAAGAATGGAGCTGGAGGAATCAACCTTCCTGACTTCAGATTATACTGCAAAGCTACAGTCATCAAGACAGTATGGTACTGGCACAAAACAGAAATATAGTCCAATGGAACGAGACAGAAAGCCCAAAAATAGACCCATGTACCTATGGGAACCTTATTTTTGACAAAGGAGGCAAGAATATACAATGGGGCAAAGACAGCCTCTTCAATAAATGGTGCTGGGAAAACTGGACAGCTACACGTAAAAGAATGAAATTAGAACACTTCTAATACCACACACAAAGAAACTCAAAATGGATTAAGGACCTAAATTTAAGACCAGAAACTATAAAACTCTTAGATGAACGCATAGGCAGAACACTCAATGACATGAATCAAAGCAAGATCCTCTGTGACCCACCTCCTAAAGGAATGGAAATAAAAACAAAAGTAAACAAATGGGACCTGATTAAACTTAAAAGCTTTTGCACAACAAAGGAAACTATAAGCAAGGTGAAAAGACAACCCTCAGAATGGGAGAAAATCATAGCAAGTAAAACAACTGAAAAAGGATTAATTTCCAAAATATACAAGCAGCTCATACAACTCAATACCACGAAAACAAACAACCCAATCAAAAAGTGGGGGAAAGACCTAAACAGATGTTTGTCCAAAGACACACAGATGGCTAACAAACACGTGAAAAGATGCTCAACATGGCTTATTATTAGAGAAATGCAGATAAAACCACAATGAAATATCACCTCACACTGGTCAGAATGGCCATCATCAAAAAGTCAACAAACAATAAATGCTGGAGAGGGTGTGGAGAAACGGGAACACTCTTGCACTGTTTGTGGGAAAGTAAGTTGATACAGCCTCTATGGAGGGTAGGATGGAGATTCCTTAAAAAACTAGGAATAAGACCACCATATGACCCAGCCATCCCACTCCTAGGCATATACTCCGAGGAAACCGAAGTTGAAAAAGACACATGCATCCCTTCGTTCATTGCAGCACTATTTACAATAGCTAGAACATGGAAGCAACCTAAATGTCCACTGACAGATGAATGGATAAAGAAGTGTTGGTACATATACACTGAAATATGGCTGAAATATTACTCAGCTATAAAAAGGAACACATTTGAGTCAGTTCTGATGAGGTGGATGAATCCAGAACCTATTATACAGAGTGAAGTGAGTCAGAAAGAGAAAGATAAATATCATATTCTAATGCACATATACAGAATCTAGAAAAATGGTTCTGAAGAATTTATTTACAGGGCAGCAAGGGAGAAACAATCATAGAGACATGGGGAGAGGGGAGGAGGGGGTGAGATGTATGGAAAGAGTAACATGGAAACTTACATTGTCATATGTAAAGTAGATAGCCAATGGGAATGTTCTGTATGTCTTAGGAAACTCAAACAGGGGCTCTGTATCAACCTAGAGGGGTGAGATAGGGAGGGAGATGGGAGGGAGGTTCAACAGGGAGGGGATATATGTATACCTATGGCTGATTCATGTTGAGGTTTGACAGAAAACAAAATTATAAAGCAATTATTCTTCAAAAAAAATTAAAGAAGGCTGAGCACTGAAGAATTGATGCTTTCAAATTGTGGTGTTGGAGAAGACTCTGGAGAGGCCCTTGGATTGCAAGGACATCAAACCACTCAATCCTAAAAGAAATCAGTCCTGAATATTCATTGAAAGGACAGATGCTGAAGCTGAAGCTGCAATACTTTGGGCCACTTGATGTGAAGAGCTGGCTCATTGGAAAAGACCTTGATGCTGAGAAAGATTAAGGGAAGGAGGAAGTGGGGATGACAGAGGATGAGATAGTTGGATGGCATCACTGACTCAATGGACAAACTCCAGGAGGTAGTGGACAGGGAATCAGGCATGCTGCAGTCCATGGGATCCCAAAAGGTTGGACACAACTGAACAACAGTAGAATTGAATTTTATTTCATCCTATGATCAACTGAAAATTTAGTGAGCATCATATATGTGTGTGCGTATGTGTGTGTATACAAACACATACATGTGTGTGTAGGTAGTAAATTTTAGAAATCTGATTTAGACTCGTAGTCACATTTCCATTGCTTAGTAGCCAGTAGTGACTGTATAGGGTAGTGAAGTTAGGGATTTTTTAAATAAATAAAAAGTATTATTTCCTGTCTTCTAAAAAGAGAAGCATGCCCAATTTGAGGGCATTTCTCACATCTGTATGTTGCCATTTATCATCTTAGAAGTAGTCTTTCATGTATAGGGTTTAGAAAATTTAGCAAGATATTCCTAGTGTTATTAAAGTTGCACTGTGTCCTTGGGATCTTACTCTGGCTATGAATGATGAGGGAAGCCCAGGAGACCCGAGAATATTGTTAAAATTCTGTGTTTGTGCAGATATATGATATGTAAATGCACATGTTCTCATGTACTTCTCTGGGAGAAGAATCTGTGCCCGTTTTTTCCTTTTTGTGCCACTGTAATTTTTAATTGAAGGATATTTTCTTTACAGAATTTTGTTGTTTTCTGTCATATATTAACAAGAATCAGCCATAGGTACGATTGTGTGCCTTTTATTTAATTCTCCAAGGGGTCATGACATCTGTACCCCGTCCCCCAAGTAGAGTAAAAATGTTGTCAGTGTTTATTTCCTTTATGTGAAGAGCCCCCATATTAAAAAAAAGTTGGTGAAGTGAAAATACCAAGTGTAGTTAAAATTGCTAAAAAGCCTAATATGTTGGTTCAAATACACCTTATAGCAAATGCCTAATTAGGAATCTGTGTTTCGGATGTACAGTATGAATTAAATTATGAGATTCTATAATAATGTATTCATTATCAAAACATTACAAGTCATTGTTTAATCCTTTAGGTTTTTAATGAAGTATTTACAGAACTTGGAAATGACACATTAATTAACATAACTTGTCTGGGGGCTCCACAGTCTTATTCTTCAATGACACATTTTTGGCAAGTTTACCTATTCAAAGAGTGTAGTGAGAATAACTTCAGTTTATCCAGGAAGCTTTATTTCTAGTGTAGCTTATACTATAGGATTTTTCAATCTCACATTTACATGGGGGAAAAAAAATGGAATTCTCTAGTTCAGTGATCTATACCCTAAATCTATGTTATTTTGTTTTCCATGAGATATTTTCCTTGTTTAAAGAGATCAAAATTATATTTCCACTTTGATGTATTTTAGGATGAGAAGAAGTCTGTGTTCCATATTTGTTTATAAGAGGTATCAGGTGGTGAAATCTTATTTCCTTTTTCTAAATAAATCTCCATTTAAAAATGCACTTGAAATGCAGAGACTGGAAAACATTTTTTAGCAATTTGTAATTATTAATTGATTACCAGTGTATTATACAAACTCCCTAGTGACTTGGCTGGAGACAACTGTAATATATCCCAGTATTAACATAAATTAATCATGAAAGAAAATAGGAGTTATGTGAAGAGCTGAAAATAAGATTAGAGGTGACATTCCCTCTAGAAAATAACAAAACAAGAACAAAGGCTTTAGGGAGAATAGAATTGGATCATCTCACAGACAAGTAGAGATGAAAAGCAGATCTCAAAGGGTTGATAACATGAGCGGGTGGGTGAGGTGAGGTCCAGGTTTATGTACAGGCAGCACAGGAGATAAGAGGATAGTGAAAAACTCATTGGTGGATCAGAAGGTGAAAGTCAAATCTAATACAAAGCCATTTGGAAAGGATTAAAATGTAGTTAGTAAAGATAATTGTCATGGAGAAGACAGGGGGAAATTATATGGAATGAAAAAGAGAAAATCCAAGAAATGGGTACTCAGTGCAGCCTGGCAAAGCTGGTGCTCCTGAAGCCAGGCTCCATCATGACCTTTGGATGGAGTTCTCACTGTGTGGCTTGGGTCTCCCAGTCTTCTCTGAGGAACTGAAGCTGACGTCTCGGTTGTGATGACAAGAAATGGACTTGAAGGAGTATTCGTGTCTTAGCCTGTTTGGGCTACAGACTGTGTGGTTTAGAAACCATAGAACTTTATTCCACTTGGTTCTGGAGTCTGGGAAGTCTAAGACCAAGGTTCCAGCAGATTCCGTGGCTGCTTCATGAATCATGCCATCACCCCCTGTGTCCCTGAGTGGCAAAAGGCGAGAGAGCGCTCTTGGGTCTCTTTTTAAAAAAGGTTTACATAACTTTATTTGTTTGGGCTATGCTGGCCCTTGCTGCGTGGGTGCTCTCAGTTGTCATGAGTGCGGCTGGCCTGTAGCCAGCACGTGGGCTCCTCATTGCAGTGGCTTCTTTTGCTGTGCAGCACAGGCTCTAGGTTGGGCCTCAGTAGTTGTGGGCATGCGGGCTCCTCGGCTGGGGCTCCCAAGCTCTAGAGCACAGGCTCAGTCGTTGTGGTGTGCAGGCGGGGGCTTAGTTGCTCCGCTGTATGTGGGATCTTCTTGAATCAGGGATCAAACCTGTGTCTCCTGCACTGGCAGAAAGATTCTTAAGCCCTTAGCCACCAGGGAAGCCTGTCTGGTCTCTCTTGTCAGGACACTAGCCCTGTGCAGAGGACTCTTCCTTTAGCACCTAATCACCTCCCAAAGGCGCTACCTTCTAGTATCACATTGGGAATATGGTTTCAACATATGAATTAGTGGGGGACACAAACAGTCAGTGTATAGCAATTTGCACCTATAGTCCTATTCAAGGGGCTGACTTTGAAAATCACATTGAACACAGGGACACGCTGTTTTGTGCTGGTCTCATCCTATCAGTAACCAGCGTTGTAGTTGGACCAGCCCCTGTGGTTCTTACTATGATTGTGAGATGCCCTCCTGATGGTTAGAACACAAAAATATGATAAAAATAGATTTATTGCTTAAAAGACTGATACAACTACAATGCACAGTTTGGGGAGGGAGCAAGCTGCAGGGGCTGTGGTTCTGCTTTTATTGGGATGGAGGGTGAGGGCCTAGGATTTCTAGGGCTCATTCTTTGTTGGTGAATTTAAAGCATAGAGCAGAAATGTAAAGAGTGGTAAGAGGAAAGAAGCAAATAGTCCAAATCAGTTGTTGAAATCAGCCAAGATGTCTAAAACAAAGGAGCCTGCTATGGGGAGACGGCCTGGCTCTTTATCTAGTCTAGTGGCTGGCAATGTGTTTCTGTAAGATAGCCAGTTTTGGAGTGCATGCCTCCTTGAAATGAAAGCCTGGGCAATCAAAGCTTAAGTCAGGCACTTGTATTACAGAAAAGAAAAAAAAAAAAAACAAGCATCTGTGAGCCCTTATACTACACAGACACACACACACACAGGGGAGTGTACAAATACTAAGATCTTCTCGGGCTCAATGGATTTGAAGTACGTAACAATGGCGGTGCTGCTACATTGGAATTTGCAGGTTTCAAAGAAGTCCAGGAGCCGATGTGGCAGGGCCTTTCCTGTAGCTCTTGTGGATCATTAGTTTGTGGAATGTGGGTTATGGAGAGGAACTTAGCTTTGAGGTGGGCATAATTATTAAGGGGATGGGGTTAATAAGTATGATACCATCACAGTATCTCTCCTGCTGACTCCTCTTTGTATGGTGTGTGTGTGTGTGTGTGTGTGTGAAGTAAATAATGTCTTGGAAAGGGAAGTGGGGAGCTACGTATGAAATAAGGCAATACTTAGATGGACAGTCTGTGTGGGTATTGATACATTAGGAGTTTAGTAGTTGGGACTCTCATTTTTATAGAAAATATTGTAATAGAGTACAGCCAGAAAAGTCTGAATCGAGACAGTTCCTGCAGGAAAGGAAAGTGGTGCTTTTGGGGCAGGCAGAAGGGAAGGCTACTGTCAAAAGCCCTAACAATATTGCACTTGCCTTCTCCCTGCCCCTCAAACACTCGTTTGCTTCCTTCTGATAAAAGAATCCATCGGGGATCTGGTACTTTCTTCTGAAACTCCGTCCTGAAGGTTCTCAGCAAAACCTTGGTTCACTTTTCCTTCTGCACTGTGAGCATATGTTTCTTCTCTAGCCCTTGATGCTTCTGAGATCCCAACAAGAATGTTCTTATGTATAACCTGTGACAGCCCTCTTCAGCATTAATTGACCCAGCTTCTTATATCCAGAAGTTCCTGGAGTCATTTATACCCACTAATTTTTATGGTGGTACATCATTACTTTGCGGTTCTTTCATTTTCTTTCTTTCCAGCTTTATTGCAAAATAATTGACATACAACATTGTATAAGTTTAAGGTGTACTATGAGATGATTTGATTTGGGTTATTTCTTTGATTTGTTTACACATTGCTTCCAGCTGCAAGTCTCTCTTCGACCAGAGACTCAGCATTTTCTGGGAGACGAAGACTTGTTGAATTGCCTAATAGGACATGAATACATCAGTAATCCTACTCTCTATTTACATATTTGACTGATGATACCCAGCGATGGATGGTAAAGCTGTGTTGTTTTTACTGCTAGTATTTCAAGAAAGAAAATGTGCGCCAATAAAGTCTATAAATTTTAAGAGCTTTAGAACAAAGTGTGTTTCTGTTAATCATAACAAAGGTAAATAAGTTCAGATTTACTGGTACACAGAAATAACTGCCCTCTGAAAGAGCAGTAGAAAAACTCTTCTTCCCACCCTGGTCACAGAGCCTGCTGTCCCCGGGTCCTGTGCATAATGTTTAAATGGTGATCGACACCACAAAATGCAGAAACTGTTTGTGCTGTCTGTAATGTCTAAGTCCGTGCGATGAGAATTTCCTTCCTTCCATTTTCCTTGGTAAACAGAACCTGAGTAGAATATAAAGTAGTCTTAATAAATAAGATTAATGAAAGTTGGTAATCAATGTATCTTACTCTGGATAATAAAATTTCCCAGTAGGAAATTTTCTCCCCAGCAGCCTTCTCAAAGTAATATTTATTAATCTTCCTCATACACATGGTCGTGTGCTATGGGAAAAGATTTTTCTGCTCAATACTTGAATAGATTACATATTTTCTACCCAGCATGTGGTATATTTTAAAAGAATATTGGTTTTGCTGTTTTAGTGTATCGTGTGTCTATAAACAATATAATCTTTCAACTTGAGCCAAAATATTTGCATTTGAGAAATAGCTCATTTGCTTTATTTATTGTCTCCTATTTCTTCCTGTCTGTGTCTGGTTACTCACAAGCTTAAGGGAAAAATAGTAGTGATGCTAGATTTTGGCTTGTTGACTCAAGCCAGTTGAATTTGTGTCCATTTTGCAGTGCTTTAAGCATATTGTCTTTGTGTGCCCCACTGTAGAAAAAGAACTGAAAATATTTAATTTTGAATAGCATCATTTTCCTTCTAATTGAGACAAAAAAATGTATGATCACTTCATCCTTCTTTTCTTTCACTGAATGAGAGAAAACATATTGATTGTACTCAAGCTCTGAATAAGTGTTCATTAGAAAAGGTAATATTACATTTCTCTTTATACATTTTTCCTCACTCTGTAGTATATTAACAGTTGCACCCATTGCTTTAAACTTAGAGACACTTGACCCAAAATGTTTTCTAGGAGTTGATGTAAAATGCACTGAGGATATCAATTTAAAAATGTAACCAACAAACTGTTTTCAAGTCAGCTTTTCCTATGTTTGCAGACTTTTCAGAACTCTGTGTGTGTGTGTCTGAACATACATACATACACAACTACACTGCTTGACATTACAAAGTTGAGTGATCTTACCAAATTCTGCCGTCTGGGTAGCAAGTGAAGGTAAAAATAAATTTAGTAAATTAGCTCCAAAGTCATTGTGGACTGGCAGACAGTGTGTATTGAAGAGAACTGAGATTTATACTAACCCAAGTTTTATAAGGTTGGCATAGAATTTGGAGAGATGGTTCCCCTACATCCAACTACTCAAGCAGTTGCGTCCACATTTCCTGTGTGTTCTACTCAACACCATGCAGCTCCCTGCAGTGGGAGACCTCCAGATTCCCTCAGCCGTGCTTCTTGAGAAATTCCACTGAACCAGGTATGTAAACGGAACGCCGGTCAGCAAGACCTCCCACCAGGAGGCGTTTGTGGAAGCAGAGAGAATTCAGAAAAAGAATCGAATCAGAAATTAAAGGCATAGCCTGCCCATAAATGTCAATTCTAGGGATAGAGTCACTTTTTTGTAACTCTTCTGAATATATACCCAGAGGACATGAAATCTGTCTTAAAGGGACACCTGCACTCCCATTGTTGCGTGCGTGCGTGCGTGGGCGCTTCATTGCGTCAGTCATGGCCGACCCCGTGTGACGCTATGGACTGTAGCCGCCAGTCGCCTGTGTCCATGGGAATCTCCAGGCAAGAATACTGCAGTGGGTTGCCATGCCCTTCTCCAGGGGATCTTCCCGATCCAGGGATCAAACTCGCATCTCTTATATCTCCTGCATTGGCAAGAAGGTTGTTTAGCACTAACGCACCCTGTGAAGACAACTTTTATTTATATTGAGGCATTATACCAAATAGTCAAAATGTGAAAACCCATGTTTGTCATTGAATAGAGAAATTGTGACAATATACATATATATCACTATATATGTGTGTATATATATTATATATACACATAAATGTATATAAGATGCATTATCATTATAATATGTTGGAATATTATTTAGCTTTAAAAAGGAAATCCCGCATTTGTGACAACATGGATGAACCTGGAGGTCATTATACTGAGTAAAATAAGCTAGACACATAATTAAAGATACTGCATGTTCTCAGATACGGAATCTAAGTAAGTTGAATACATAGAAGCAGAGAGTAGAATGGTGGTTGCCAGAGGTGGGGAGGTGGAGGAAATGGGGAGGTAATGACCAAAGGGTACAAAATTCCAGTTATGTAGGATGAATAAATTTAGAGCTATAATATGCAACATGTTGGCTATAGTTAATAATACTGTGCTGAATATTGGAAATTTGCTTGATTGTAGATTTCAGGTACTTACCACCCACCTGTACACAAAAGTTATATAAGATGGCATTCTGTAGTAACCTTTTCAAAATCTCATATGGTACTTCTTAAATGTATGCAGTTATACTGAAGTATAGTTGATTTACAGTGTGTGTTAGTTTTAGCTATACAGCAAAGTGATTCAGTTATACATATACGTCTATCTGTTCTTTTTCAGATTCTTTTCCCGGATGGAAAATTACAGAATTATTACACAGTATTGAGTAGAGTTCCCTGTACTGTGTCCTTGTTGATGATCTGTTTTATATATAGGATTGTGTGTGTGTTAATCTGAAACTCTCTGTCCCTCCCCTTTGGTAACTATGAATTTGTTCTCTATGTCTGTTAGTCTATTTCTGCTTTATACATAAGTTCACTTGTATCATTTTTTTTTAGATTCCACATATAAGTGATGTATATTTGTCTTTCTCTTTTATTTCACTTAGTATGATAATCTCTAGGTCTATGCATGTTGCTGCAAATGGCATTATTTCATTCTTTTTGATAGCTGAGTAATATTCCATTGTATATTTGTACCACATCCTCTTTATCTGTTCATGGGTATTTAGGTTGCTTCCATGTCCTTTTTACTTTTAAAAAGGACAGTCTTTCATTCTGGTCAAATTAAAACAAAAAAACAAAAGAAAGTTCACCATAGAATCTGCTAAACTAAGCTGCACACAGTGGCAAACTAGACCCATTGCAGCTCCAGCCACAAAGCTAGGGCCACCCTCCTGTATCTGTCCTGTAGATGTACCTGTGGATTTTGTAAGAGATTCTCAGATATCACTACATCCTGGTAACCAATGGCATTTCCAATAGAACAAAATTAGGATTTGGAAACAAGAGTTTTTCCCTCTGTTTCTATCCTGTTGTCATTTTTGGATAGCAAAACAGGATTAAAAAAAAAATTACTTCATATATCACCAGTTATCCTACTGGGAACCTGCCCAAGTAAAGGCTAATATTAAAACAGGCAGCCTGCAAGTCATCTGGAACTCTGTAAAGTAATACGGATAAAGTTTGCCCAACACGGGAATTTAGAAGAGGAGGTGTAAGATTTTAGTTCCACAGGGCCCCTAGTTAGGTCAGTGCGTTTCTGGAAGCCAGATAAATACCAAATGATGCTGCTGCTATGTTAAATAAATGGATAGTTGATATGGGACAAATCCATGGAGTATCTTTTGCTACTTTTTTGAGAAGAGAAAAATGCAAATCAGATCTTTTATATTGATATTTATTTAGTTGAAGATGTGTAGCATGCGGCCCTTCGAGGTCATCCATGGTTTAAACTGGAATTTGTACACTTGAGACCAAATGTCCCAGTTTGTTTTAGGGAGATGTTTGGGTAGTGGGGGAGGGGCGGGAAGTAAGCTGACATTTAAAAATTAGAGGTTTTAATTAATTAATTAATTTTTTTGGCTGGTGCACTGGGATGACCCAGAGGGAGGGTATGGGGAGGGAGGAGGGAGGAGGGTTCAGGATGGGGAACACAGGTATACCTGTGGCGGATTCATTTCGATATTTGGCAAAACTAATACAATATTGTAAAGTTTAAAAATAAAATTAAATTAAAAAAAAA
The DNA here is from genome assembly GCF_003369695.1 of Bos indicus x Bos taurus. Taxonomy (NCBI): domain Eukaryota; kingdom Metazoa; phylum Chordata; class Mammalia; order Artiodactyla; family Bovidae; genus Bos; species Bos indicus x Bos taurus. Next base: position 113,229,231 of record NC_040080.1, on the reverse strand, counting down.
GAGGTTTTAATTTAAATACTTGAATGTTTCACTTCTGGGAATACTTGGAATACATGCTGAGCCTACCTTCTTATGTGGTGATATTTTTCTAAGACTCAGTCGATCCCACTGTCATCTTTAAAGGAGTGTGTGTGTTCCCTAGTCTACAGGCCCCATGACTTTCTGCCATCTAAAAGTGAGGTCATGGGCAATGTTACGCTGGGCAGTGTTTTCTTGGCTCTGCAGACAGTGAAAAAACCTAGACCTGTAGCATTTGATTTTCCACCATGGCCAATTTCAGGTTACCTGCTGAAGTCGTTGAACACAGAATAGGGAAGATGCTCCGATAGCATGGTGTGAGCTTGTCCTAGCCTACTATGGTCAGTTTCATTTATCATCACACTTGTATTATTTTTCTTATGGTAAATATGGTAAATATCGAAATATTTCTCGATTCTCTTCTCTATTAAAATTGGAAACAAGACAAAAGACAAAATGCTTAAAAAAAAAAAAGGTGTTTTTTTGTGGTTCAATATGCTAATAACTGGCATGGTTTACTAGTTCGTGGTACCTGTCTGGACCTTCTACGTATTTGTTTGCTCCCTGTGGTCTGAAGGACTCCGAGGATTCAAGAGGATTCTTAGGGAGCTTTAAGGAAGCTGTGCTGTGGTGGGAAGCATAGCAGAGGAGCTCTTGGGAGTTTCAAGTTTCAAACTTCTGCCTACTTACTGTTCAGTCTTCAACAGATCATTAACCCCACTGTTAATATTTTGAATCACAGACCATTCGATTTGGAAGGAGCAAAAGCAGCTCTGTCTAACCCACTGTTTTAGACCCAGCTGTGTCTCCCCCGTCCTTGGTAACTTGCCTGATGGATGGCCCCACCACCGTTGCCACCACTGCATCTCCTAACAACTGCTCTTCTGGAGCAAGGTCCAACCATAGGGGTTCACACCCAAGGCCAACCTCCAGGGCCAGACTGACAAGACTCCCTCCGGGAGTCCTCTCACAGCTTCCTGTCTCAGGGGAAGTGTGGTCCCAAGATGCATAGGGTCTGGCTTCTGTCCCTTTAGTGAGATAGAGGGCAGGATAAAGAAAACAGAAAGTATTAGAGGATTACATAACAGGAGGCTGACTCTGACCAATGAGGAAGATATGACAGGAAGCAGTGTGTAGATAAAATTCTCTCCTGCTTGTCCCGAGCTGCTGTGGTTCCATGGCCTCTCTGAGGACCTCCTCTCTCTGTACCTGAGCCACTGACTATTTTCTTGTAAGCTTCATAAATACCCCACCCTGTATTTTCTTTCCCTCCTTATCTGCTTTTTCCCATCCCTCCTCAGCATAGCTGCCTTGGAGTTGCCCCTTTCATTCAAGCCTCAGCCCATAATATTTGCCTCAGACTTGGATTTTTAAATAATCAGTATTAAGATATTAGCCACTTGTCAAAACAGAGATTCAAATAGATGGCCTTGTGACTACATCTACTTCTGCTTAATTGACTACGCCAAAGCCTTTGACTGTGTGGATAACAGCAAACCGTGGAAAGTTCTTCAAGAGACAGGAATACCAGACCACCTGACCTGTCTCCTGAGAAATGTGTATGCAGGTCAGGAAGCAACAGTTAGAACTGGGCATGGAACAACAGACTGGTTTGAAATTGAGAAAGGAATATGTCAAGGCTGTATATTGTCACTCTGCTTATTTAACATATGCAGAATACATCATACAAAATGCTGGGCTGGATAAAGCACAAGCTGGAATCAAGTTTGCTGGGAGAAATACCAATAACGTCAAATATGCAGATGACACCACCCTTATGGCAGAAAGCGAAGAAGAAGTAAAGAGCCTCTTGATGAAAGTGAAAGAGGAGAGGTAAAAAGTTGGCTTAAAGCTCAACATTCAGAAAACGAAGATCATGGCATCTGGTCCCATCACTTCATGGCAAATAGATGGGGAAACAATGGAAACAGTGAGAGACTTAATTTTGGGGGGCTCAAAAATAACTGCAGATGGTGACTGCAGCCATGAAATTAAAAGATGCTTGCTCCTTGGAAGAAAAGCTATGACCAACCTAAGCAGCTTATTAAAAAGCAGAGATAGTACTTTGCAAACAAAGGTCCATCTAGTCCAAGCTAGTCAAAGTTTTTCCAATAGTCATGTATGGATGTGAGAATTGGAGTTCAAAGAAAGTTGAGTGCCGAAGAATTGATGCTTTTCAACTGTGGTGTTGGAGAAGACCCTTGAGAGTCTCTTGGAGTGCAGGGAGATCCAACCAGTCTATCCTAAAGGAAATAAGTCCTGAATATTCATTGGAAGGACTGATGTTGAAGCTGAAACTCCAGTACTTTGGCCACCTGATGCGAAGAACTGACTCACTGGAAAAGACCCTGATGGTGGGAAAGATTGAAGGCAGGAGGAGAAGGGGACGGCAGAGGATGAGATGTTTGGATGCCATCACCAACTCAATGGACGTGAGTTTGAGTAGTTTTGGGGAGTTGGTGATGGACAGGGAAGCCTGACGTGCTGTAGTTCATGGGGTTGCAAAGAGTTGGCAATGACTGAGTGACTGAACTGATGTGACTACTATTTGAGTAAATATTTACTGTATTCTAAAGCAGTTTTAATGCCAAGCTTTCAAGGGGTATTCAGAATAAATATAATTCCTATTTCACATGCTTTGCAAAAAAAAAACTTATAAAATGGTTAATAGTTGGGACTGTTTGAGTCAGGGAAATCTGAGGTCAGATCCTGTTTCCAGTACTTGCCATCACTTGGTATGTGATTGTGGCAAAATGTATAAAAAGTCTCCCCCAGCTTCGGCGTTCTTAAAATATAGGCCTGTGACAATTTAACTCTGTGTCCTGGGCCTTGATGGAAACTGCCATGGCCTTGAGGAACTTAGCCTTTGAATGACAAGGTGGGAGGGGACTGAAGATAGTTGATGGATGTATGGTCCAGCCCGCTACTTTGCGCCAGGTATCAGTCACATGGATTCAGGTGGGGAGGTTATCTGACAACAGCATCTATACGATTGGAAGAGACTGGAAGGAAAAAGAAAATGCAGTCAAAACTAGAAACTGCAGTTGTGCTTGTCAGCTTGTCAGCTGAATACAAAAATAAATAAGAGGTTAGTAAACAGCACACAGGAATGTAAGATAAGATTAGATGTGACAGCTTTGCCTGGACCTCTTCTTGGGGCTATGGAAAAAGAAGAAGCAGAAAAGCACATTTTGGTTTCTCTCTGTTTCTCTTATCGGCATAGCTTAGGGAAAGTCTCTGTGTTAGAAATATCACTTCCCATACTGTTTTCTGTTTCTCCCAGACAGTTTACTAATCATTGGTTTTCATCTTGATATATTGAATATATCATTTGCAAATATCCAAAATCCTAAGAGGAGGAAAAGTGAGAGAAAAAAAAAAAAAATACTTCAACATAAGTTCTTTTTTCCTGGCTAGCTGACATCAGTTAAAGGAATCTTTTGTTTGTGAAAAGTTACCCATTACTGTATTTTTTAAGATTATTAAGTGTCATGAAATTAGAGTTTTGTGACAAAACATTGTGTTTGAAGTTAAAAATGTCTTTCAGAATATGTATTTGATCCACACTATGTAAATTTTTTTGGACTCACTCTCCATTTAGTAGTATTTTCATTTTACAATGAAGAAAATTGAGGCCATGTTGATATTTATTGGTTCACAGTAATAGAATGTGGATGTTATTGAGTTCTTACATAAACCTCAAAATGCATTTGGCAGGGAGGAGCTAACTACACAGGGTATTGGGTGACCCAAAGAACATTTGAGCAGTTAGTACTTGGACTTAGGACTTAATTTTCTGGAACACTGAATCAAGTCAAGCTGCTTAGCTGGCCTGTTGAGGAAACTGATGCACCCAGCCATTAATGCTAGAAACTTGAACTTGTTGTATTGATGCCCCTTGAACATCAGTAACTTGACCTTGCCTCCACTGAGGTCTCAGGAAACTGGATGCCTACCAATGCCTACCATCCCCAGTGCCAGCAATATGGAAGCTGCCTGGAGAGCTTGTTTTCACTTGTTGCTCGCCTGTGAATTGATGGCTCAGTGGGTGCAGCTGATGAGTGAAGCATAGGTCCTATGTCTGGGATCTGGCTGCAGTTTAGCATCAACAATGGGGGCATGGGAATACCTCCAAACATGGAAAAGTTTCTAATCTGCCAAATTTAATGCGGTTGGGAGATCCTAGTGCTCACCTGCATGTCTGGTCCTAAGCTGGTGCTCTTCACCATTGTGCTGAGCAGCCTCAGTACTGCCTCTGCTTTATGCCTGCGCTTTGTGAAGGGTAATTCCTGGGCCAATAGCATTGGGACCCTTTAAAACCTGTAGAAATGCGGATGTCTCCCCAGATCTACAGAATGAGAGATACATGCTGGAACCCAGCCAGGAAATTTTTTTTTTCAACATTTTTTTTTTTTTTTTGATGTGGACCATTTTTTAAAAGTCTTTACTGACTTTGTTACAATATTGCTTCTGCAGAATATTGTTTATATTCTGGTTTTTTTGGCTATGAGGCACATGGGATCTTAGCCCCCGGACCAGGGATCAAACTCACCCCCAGCTTTGGAAGGCAAAATCTTAACCACTGGGCAGCCAGGAAAGTCCCCGTCATGTATGTTCAGCCAGTCCTCTGGGTGATTCTGAACTGACTGAAGTTCGAGAAGCACTATATAACCAAAGCTTCATTTTGAGGGACTTGGTACTTTTTGAAAGCTGGGGGAAAAGCAATGGAAAAGTGAGTGAATTAGAAACCATTAACATATTTTTACATAGTTCCTTTGCGATTCTTATCCATGTATATGTGATGTCTTCATTTATTAGGACTTCATAAACTCATAGTAATTTTCTAGAGTTGAAATATATCAAATAGAAGATTTGTTCAGTTGAGCTTTTAAATGAAGATGATGGGGTGCCAGAGATTTTTAACTCCATGTTACAGACCAGAAGTTCCCTTTATAACTGCACCTTAGAAGCTGAATCTTTTAATTTTGCATAAGCCCTGGAGGAATTCTCAGGCTTGGTTACTCTAAGGAGTTATTGCAAAACAAATGGCGCTTGCCTGCAAGGGCGGGAATGTGCATAAAGTCTAGAGTTAAGCGTGCCTTTCCTCCAGGTCTGTATGCTTTCGTCTTTCTGAATTTAGAATTGCTGGCTTGTTAAAATTCTTAGCCACATCTGCAATGAATGGGATAGGAGATGATAGAACAGATTGCAAGGTCCTCAATCACTTGTTCACTCGTTCATCCAGCAGTTATTTATCAAGAAAATAGCTTGTTTTTTTGTGCTTTTGCTTTATTGGGCTTCACAGATACGCAGATACTGTGTTTTTGAAAAACGGAACGTTTGTGGCAACCTTGAATCAAGCGAGTCTACTGGTCCCGTTTTTGCAACAGCATTTGCTCACTGTCTGTCTCTGTCATATTTTGGTAATTCTCAAAACATTTCAAAGTTTTAAATGATTTTTATATTTGTTTTGGGGATCTGCGCTCAATGATCTTCAGTGTAGTTACTGTAATTGTTTCGGGGTACCACGAACCACATTTATATGAGACAGTGTACTTAATTGATCGATGTTGTGTGTTCTGACTGCTTTACTGATGGGCCATTCCCCGTCTCTCTACCTCTCCTCAGACTACCTTACTCCCTAAGAAACAACAGTATTGAAATTAGACCAGTTAATAACCCTACATTGGCCTTTAACAATCAGTATGACAAACTTGATTGCTGTCTTAAGACAATAATTTAAGAAATTGGCATAGCCACCCCAGCCTTTAGCAACCACCACGTTGCTCAGTCAGCAGTGATCAACATTGAGGCAAGATCCTCCAGCAGCAAGAATACCATAGCTTGCCAAAGGCTCAGATGATGGTTAGTTTTTAACAATAAAATATATTTACTTTATTGTTCAGTTATGCACATTGTTTATTTAGACATAATGCTATTGCTTAAGTATAGCGTGTGTGTGTGTGTGTGTGTGTGTGTGTGTGTTAGTTGCTCAGTCGTGTCTGAGTCTTTGTGACCCCATGGACTGTAGGCCATGAGGCTCCTCTGTCCATGGAATTTCCCAGGCAAGAATACTGGTGTGGGTTGCCAGTTACTTCTCCAGGAGATCTTTCCAACATAGGAATCAAACCCAGGTCTCCTGCATTGCAGGCGGATGGATGCTTTATCATCTGAGCTACTAGAGAAGACCCGCATATAGTGTAAACATTGACTTTTCTCTGCACTGGGAAACTGAAAAATTTGGCTCACTTTCTTGTGATGTTCATTTTATTGCTGTTGGATTCTTTTCCACTGAGCCACCTTGGAATCCCATATAACATACTAACAATGTTCACAGAGTTAAGTATCAAGTAAAATACTTCAACACAAAAATTAATGGCCTGACACTCCCTTTGGGGAGAAGACAAGGTAGGTATGATTTAAGAGCACTGTTAGCTACTGAGAGTCTGCTTTGGGCTGAGCATTTTACTAGTCACTTAGATGTTTAAACTGCAGTCCACGTGAGGTAGGTGTGCTGCACGATGAGTGCTGGTGGGACAAAGCCCATGAAAGAGCCGCTGCCCTGTCCTCCAGGAGTTTGCACTCCAGTGGGAGACAGGCCTGGGTAATTTCAATACAACGTGACCTAAATCCAAGAGCATAGCAATCTCTACCTATAAATATACGAACTGAAATCCATCACATGCTACACACACCCAACAGTCAGCCTAGGCCCAGTCAGGGACACCCTGTTCCATCAGAGTGGATGCATGTGGATTGAGTTGTCTGGGGTCAGTGGCCTCAGTGTGTGTGTTCTTCTGTTTGGATGCTGGAGAATGAGAAACTGGGCAAAAGATATGGGTATGTTATTTGGCGTCTGTAGCAGGGCTAACAGTGCAAGCTTTGAGTCAGCCAGATGGGTCTCCCTGTAGCCTTGGAACAAAGGTAATGTTGGGACGCACTCCCAGTACAGTGGGAGTCAGTAAGAGTTATAGTGGCTACCCAACTAATTGATCTTTTTGGGTTTAAAACTAATGCGTAGGCACTCCTGAGACACAGAGATAAAATGACTTGACAGAAATTATATAATCGGTAAGTGGCAGGGCCAGGATTACTCTAGAGTGCCTGCTTTTAGCCATTATATTAGAACGTCCACTTAGTCACCACCACTAGACAGAGCAAAGTGGGGTTTAAGGACGTAAAGGAAGACCCCTGCTCGGGCTGGTACACCTCTTAAGTGTCAGACAACTGGGCCTAATTACCTATTGATTTTGCGCCAAAGTCGTATCATGAAAGTGAAAGTGAAAGTGAAGTAGCTCAGTCGTGTCCGACTCTTTGCGACCCCATGGATTGTAGCCTACCAGGCTCTTCCCTCCATGGGATTCTCCAGGCAAGAATACTGGAGTGGATTGCCATTTCATACTTAAGCTAATTGTTGTCAGGAAAAAACATTTATACTTCAACTGTGTCAACTGTTGGGGCTTGTTTTAGGCATAAATTGTCCAAATTCACATGGATATGATTAAATAACATTTCTTAGAGGCACAGCTAGGAAAACAATTTGAGTATCTCTTTTGGGGCTCATTCATTCTGGCAGGCCCTTCAAGAGGTAGTGTTGTGTGCTGGAGAGTGAGAACAAAAGATATTTACATTTCCCTGGCCCGATGCAACATTTTTTTGCATGTTCCCCAATACAGACCTGTGCAGTCTCAGCTTAGTACTGGTCTTATCACTTGAGCAATTCCGACTTTTATTCCTTCATAAAAATGTTAGCTTTTTCTCCCAAGGCATCTCTGCAACCTGTTGAGAGCTGAAATAACCTTTGATCTAGGGGGCATTAGATGCCACAGTTTTCACTGTGCAATGTCTGCTCGTCACTTTCCTCTCATGTTTCTGAAGGCTTTCGTTCTCCTTTCAATGAACAGTATTATGTTTGTCCTTCGGGCACTCACTTGAAATGCAATTGTGAATTGACTGCTGGGTAAGTTACTTTAAAATGTACAAGATGCTCACAATATCTTTGGCACGACTGGCTACATAATTTGGGGATGTGTTCGTGCGTGCTCAGTCACTGAGTCGTATCCAACTCTTTGTGACCCCATGGACTGGGGCCAACCAGACTCCTGTGTCTACGGGGTTTCCTAGGCAAGAACACTGGAGTCAGTTGCTATTTCCTTCTCCAGGGGATCTTCCCGACTCAGGGATTGAACCTGTGTCTCCTGCATTGGCAGACAGTTTCTTTATCACTGAGCCACCTGGGAAACCCTTGGGGATGCCCAAGGCAAACTAATAACAGTAGGCATTTTGTATTTTTGAGAAGCTCAAGGTAATGACAGAGCCTTAACCCCCCAGGTGAGAGGCCCTTCTGAGTCCTGGGCCCTGGGAGACTGCAAGGACCACTTACCTGTGAGGCTGACTCTTCATTTTAGGAAAATTGTCTGAGGGGGTAATTCCCAAATATCTGTGTTCTGATACTATTCTGTGGCAAAGCTTTCACTGTTGGTGGCAAATAGTGAAAAAAAAAAAAAAGGACATTAAAAGTATGAGGTGATCTTTAAAAAAAATGTATGAGGTGATCTTACACATTTTATAAAATTTACTAAAGGGCTAATGCTTTAACATATCATTTTGCCATTTAAAATAGCCTTTCTTTTTGAGGTTATTGAAATGACAGACATAAAGTTATCTTTATCTGACAAAAATAACACATGGCAACTCCCTGTCCTGGTGTTTTTTTCCTCCCCTGCGCCCTGATTTTACCCATTAGAAATTCCTAATATCTTGGAACCATGGGTCTAAAGTACCTAATGAGACTATATCATTGCTTTCCCCAAATTTTCATCGGGAGGTACCTTCAGAAAGCAACATATTATTTAAGCTTCATGAAATTATCTGCTATTATGTTCTAAGGGATCATCAAGGATTGTTATATAAGAAATGGCTCTATACTTAGGCCATTCTGTATTAAGAAGATGGGGCTCCAGGTGGCACTAGTAATGAGCCCACCGGCAGTGCAGGAGATGTAAGAGAGGTAGGTTTGATCCCTGGGTTGGGAAGATCCCCTGGAGCTGCAGGAAATGCAGGAGGAGGAATCCCCTGGAGGAGGAAATGGCAACCCATTCCAGTGTTCTTGCCTGGACAATCCTGTGGACAGAGGAGCCTGGAGGGCTACAGTCCATAGGGTCACAAAGAGTCAGACTCAACTGAAGCAGCTGAGCCTGCGTGCTTGCATATTAAGAAGATCGTTTGGCTACTCCATGTCCAAATGATAGTTTCTGTCCTATTTCTAGTATCTCCTTTGCCTGTAAGGATCCACAGAATGCATTCTTCCCAGGATTTAATGCCAGCAAAATCTGCCTCTCAAATGAGCTTGCTTGCACAAAGAGAACTATAAAATCCATCCCAAAATTTACTTGAGTGCTAAATTCACTCTTCAGTTGCAGGATGGTTTTATGTCATTTTTCTAGGATCTCTCTTCCTTTTCTTTAAATGGTTTCTGATCTCTCTTGAGAAATTTGTATGTTAACTGTTCTTACTCGGTTTTAAACATTCTTACTGTGACACTTTTCAGATCTATTCTTTTTTAAAACACTAGGGTGACTACACATTGTAAACAGTCAAAAATACGGGATACTGAGTGACAAGAGCTGTGAGCGTAGAGCAACATTTTGATGAGCTTGGAGAACTGATCATCCAGAAGGAGTAATGCTTCAGTCAAAGGGATACACTTTCTTCTCCTGATACTTCCTGTATCTGCCTTATTTGCATTTTTCTCATATGATCATGCCAACTGGTAGGAAGACAAGGAAGATGAAGATGACTTAGCTTCTTAGTGTATATGTGTCAATTCCAGGTTCTGCAACGTTGACAGGCTGTTATTCTTTTTCCTCAGATGTGTAGTCAGTGTGAAGTATAAAGTATTATTTCTTTCTCCTCTAGAATATAAACTGCTTCTCTAAATTGCAGTTTCAAACATGAAGCATAATCCCAGGTTCAGTCTGAAAATGCATAGGCAAAAGGTGGTGTGTCTTGAAAATATTGTAGAAGGGAGCCTCTAGCTAGCTGGGTTCTATGTCAGTAAACCTACATCTTAAATGGGGCTTTACAGATGTTTTCTTTCATTTTAATAAGCGACTTACAGTTCTGTAGAGCCACATTCAGTCAGCAGGACTCTATATTCTTACACTTATGCATGTTTTAACTTGTATTTTCATGGAGGGTTGATGTGTGTTCTTCATGAGGAAATAGTACAGAATGGTGGTTACATGTTCCAAAAGAGGGGGAGCTGACCTCATTTAGTAACCTAGAGTTACTGCATGTCAAGAATGCATTCATTGGTCACCCATTATTTTATTTCATTTTCTTTTTTTCTTTTTTTTTTTTATTTTATTTCATTTTCATGATAATTTCATGAAAATAAATTATTTCTATTTTTTACGTATTATGAAAATGAGACTCAGAGAAGAAACTTGCCCAATATGACACAACTAGTAATTTGAGGAACTAGTCTGTGACTATATCTGTCCAATCCATCTGATTTCAAAGACTGCACTTTCCCCTTTATGTTGCTGAGCTGGATATTTGAGGTCTTCAGGCAGCTTGTAAGGGGGTCACTTGGGAGTTGATGATATTGGCTGTATTCCTGATTTATCATCACTCAGCCATACTTTACTGCATGAAGACTTACCTACCAGAGCCAGCCCCATCATCTTGCTAGAACTTTCAGAGCTCCTTTGACACTGCAGTTGTTATCTTTGACAAGAACAAGATTAGGAAGCCTCAGATTTGAGGGAAGCCCTCTTTTTCCCACTCAAGGCCACTCAGTGTAGCATCTCATCTATACGTTAATTTGACACAAAGCATTTTTTTTTTGACTATGTGTCATGTTAGAATGTCTTAGCAATGTAGTGATGAACAAGCACATGGGCTTATTTCTCCGAGTGCATTGTTTGAGATGCATGCTGCTGCTACTGCTAAGTCGCTTCAGTCATGTCTGACTCTATGCGACCCCATCGATGGCAGCCCACCAAGCTCCTCTGTCCCTGGGATTCTCCAGGCAAGAATACTGGAGTGGGTTGCCATTTCCTTCTCCAATGCATGGAAGTGAAAGTGAAGTCACTCAGTCATGTCCAACTCCTAGGGACCCCATGGACTGCAGCCCACCAGGCTCCTCCGTCCATGGGATTTTCCAGGCAAGAGTACTGGAGTGGGGTGCCATTTCCTTCTCCAATGCATGAAAGTGAAAGTGAAGTCGCTCAGTCGTGTCCAACTTCTAGGGACCCCATGGACTGTAGCCCACCAAGCTCCTCCGTCCATGGGATTTTCCAGGCAAGAGTACTGGGGTGGGTTGCCATTGCCTTCTCCAATAATCACACAAATAATTCATTAATTAGAATTCTGAACAATATTGCAACAGAGAAGTACAGTGCCGGGGTCCAGCCCCGGCTGATCCAGGGTATTCGAAGGGGGAGACGGCGTCGGCGACTATTTAAATATTAATTAGAGATATAAAGAGTAATAGAATGAGGATAGCTCAGTAGGAAAATTCAGTGGAGAAAAGAGGCTGAGTAGCTTGGTTTACGCGGGAGACCAATAAAACTTCAAGACAAGAAGCTTGCACCACTTACGTAGGCCGCAGGCATCCTTCTGTTCTCCCGAAGGAGAGGAGACCCTGAGGCCTCCCTGGTCGGATCTTAGAAGCCCAGGCAAAATTAGTAAGCTTGGTGGGTTCCTCACTCAAGATGGAGACTCAGCCAGAGTGAGAGAGAGAGTGACACGGGGAGACCAGTATTTCGAGGAACTGATCCCCATTCTTTATTTTCCAGAGTCTGTTTTTATACACTGAGATGTTATACAAAAGTCACACGGGGACAGCAGTCCTGACTTTTATTAAAGTCAGGTGCTTCATACAAATGTATACAGAGGTCTTAGGGGTGTTACATCATCTTCTGGCCAGGGGGGCCTGCTGACAATTTATGACCCTGTCCTTGTGACAGCGGTCAGTCAACACTTATTTCTCCAGGGATGATGATTCTTAAAACAGACATCACTCAAATAAAGTTACATTCCTATAGGGTGAGGGTGTAGTGGGTTTTAGTTAAGGAAAGAATTTACTTGGCCTAAGGTCTAATGTGATTTATATCAAAGGTTAATACTTATTTCTTCTATATATTCATTAATGTGTGTAAGGGCAGGGGATGTGGAGACTTAGCAGTAAACATTGGCTCAACAAATGAAAAACCCTTCACCAATACAGTTTCTAATCAGCCCACTATACTTATACTAATAATTTTCTAACTTCTCTAAAGAACCTGTTTTTAGAAGGTTTAAAGCATCTCGTGCCTCTCACGGTTGGGAGGCTGTGAGCAATCACATGTGGCTGGACAAACCTGTCAGGCAGGCTAGAGAACCTTCAGAGGAGTTTGTAAGTTGAAACACTCCTGTCACGCCCAGGAATTATTATTAACTGGAGCTCTAAGTTAACTCCTTCTCCGAAAGAGGTGGTGGGGGACAGCCCCCTATAAAGTCAGAGGTGTAGGTGAGAGCACAAAGTAGTAAAGTAGGCAGGCTCTGGTTATGGGGGTAGATGCTCGAGGATTTCCAGGGGGACTCCTGAGGCTCGATCCCACCTTTGCGTATGTCGAGCCTCCTTCCTCATAACCTTTGCCGTGGGTGGAGTGCCTCACGCTGGCCCCCAACAGTACAGGGTGTTTTGAGTGTTAGAAAGGAGAACTAATACGTCTGAGATTGAGTAGTGATCAACTAAATGAAACAGGTGGGATGGGCTGAGCATTCCAGGCCTAACGTGCAGATGGTTTATAGAATTGTCACATGAAAGTAAGCAACGTATGTATTAAGTTGCTGGAGGACAGAATATGAGGATGCGATTACCTGGGGCTGTCAGATACTTTCAGTTGATACTTACACTAATTCTGAATTCCATCCTCAGCCCAGACAGTTTTGGATACACAGTACAAGCTAACTCAGTACCTACGTATTCATTAGGGCTCATGTGTTTGTCCTGAATTTTCAAATTACCTATTGCTGTGTAATAAACCATTCTCAAACTTACTAACACATTACTGATAGTTTGTTAATGACCTCCTGTAATTCTGTGAGTTGTCTGCCTCCATCTAGGTGGTTCCAGAAAGCCCAAATTAAAGCTATAGGATTCCTTATCTAGCTTTCTTGGTCTCATGACTTCAGTTTTGCCATATTCTATGAGTCAATAAATATCACTAAGGAAATCCCAGAGTCAAGGGACAGAGGATTTGATTTGACCCTTCAGGGGTGATCTTAGGACTTGAGGAGTGGGTAAGTCCCATTGGAGATGAGCATGTGGGAAGGGAGATATTATTGCCACCATCTTTGAAAAACACAGTCTGCCACGCTGAATAAAGGAGTTGGATGCCAGTCAGGACTGAGATACACTCATGGGAACGGGCTTATCTGCTCCTTATGGTCTCGAGTTTCTGATTCGATTTATATTTTAGGAACTGCCAAGATAGATATATCTTCCTTTTAATCAGATCTTACTTGGATTCATTTAATCTTTATGATATGGCTTTGCAAAATAGATTCTTGCCAAGTATTTTTGGTCAACTTATGTTATTTCTCTAAGTTAAAAAATCTGGTAAAAATATAGAGTGTAAAATCTTCCTTATCTGCTTCATCAGGTAGTGACAAGGTCGTCAGTGATCCGTTGATTCAGAACGAACAATGACAGTAAACACTTGGGGTGCTTGCTGTAGACGCGAAAGTCTTCCATTATTCTAAGGACTGCATATAAGACCTCGTGACAGGATAAGGGCCCGCTGTATGTGAGGCAGCATGCTCTGCTCTGGGTGTGTAAATATATAGAGAAAAAGGTACAGTGCTGCCCTCATTGGAGAAGGCAATGGCACCCCACTCCAGCACTCTTGCCTGGAAAATCCCATGGACAGAGGAGCCTGGTTGGCTGCAGTCCATGGGGTCGCATAGAGTCGGACACGACTGAGCGACTTCCCTTTCACTTTTCACTTTCATGCATTGGAGAAGGAAATGGCAACCCACTCCAGTGTTCTTGCCTGGAGAATCCCAGGGGGAGCCTGGTGGGCTGCCATCTCAGGGGTCTCACAGAGTTGGACACGACTAAAGTGACTTAGAAGCAGCAGCAGCAGCTGCCATCATGAGTCTCTAGCATAAAGGAAGGTTAGATTAGTCAAATGTTCACACAAATGTGAATTGGCATCTCATACACAAAAGCACTTCATGAGGAGAATAGCAACTTAGCTCAATGAAGATGTACCTACTTCATTCCAGGCCCTGGAGTACTTTGCAACAGTAGATGGTAATTCCTAGTATGAATGATGTTTAGGAATTATCATCCACTGATGTAAACTGTTCCATGAATGATGTATAAAGGGCATTACTTAGGTGAGTATTCTGGGGTTTGGGGAGTTACTGAGTAATCATAAGCTTCAGTCTAAGCAGACTGTAGAAAGGAGCTGAAATAGAGATTTGATGATGAGGAAGATCCTTTGAGTGCTGTGGTAGAGTTAGCTCCTTGTGGTATTGATTTGAATGGACAGACATGACTGAAGAGCGATGGGGATTACTTAAAAATAGTGTTTCTTAGCAAATTCAGCCATTTTTATGACATATGTGCCCACTTTTTCCTCCTGGAAAATAAAAATAAATTAATTTTTCTGGCCCCATAAGTTAGAAAGAATGATGTTCCCATCCCATAGAAGTAATAAAGAAAGGTACTTCTCTGGCCTTTTTGCCAAAACACTTACAAATACTCTTTAGAAGTCACGGAAGTACAATTTAGAACACCAAAATCTTTACCTTTGGAGCCAAGATTTGACTCTGTATTTCATCTCTACCTTTTCTAACCAAACATCCTCGGGTGTGTCACTTAGCACTTTTGAGCCTCAATTTCCTCATCTATAAAGTGGGATAATAATGTCTTTATATTATATAGGCAGTAAAACACTATGGAAAGCATTATATTAACACATTATAATTATTTAATTCTATTTGGCAGCACTTGGGATAGAATATTGTTTCTAGCTTAGACAAAAGCCTTTGTATCTCATATATTCTATTTTAAGATCAATAATTGCTTTCAAAATAGTATTGGACCTTGATATCAGTTATTGTTAGGGCTGATGGCTACTTGGTGGGTAAGATCACATTTTATGTCATCATTTGAATATTTGACTTAATTTGGTCACCTATGGGTTTAGTGACCAGTCAGTTTATTCTGCTCTATAATATTTTATCATAGAGACTTCTTATTATCTATTTTTTAAAGTTGAGTAGGACAAGTAATTGCTATAACATGAAGCGGTTTATTGATATTTACCTCAAAAAGTAGTCTCCATTCAAACATCTCCTGCTCTTAATGAAGCCGTCTTATCCTACACTTGACATCAGATATCACAATGAGTAGTTGCTTGCTGAAATATAATGCAAATAATGTCAATCACTGGAAAATTATCTCTTCTTTTGAGTGAATTAGAAATGAACAGTGTCTTGTAATTTTTTCATGCAATTTTGTCAGAAAAATAGTGCCTCTGAAATTGTATTTTTTGTTTCACTTAAAATATAACTGATTTTTAAAATTTCCATTTCAAGTAATTCTATCAATTCATCATTTATTATAAGATTACAGTATCTTCTTGATTGGCTGCTTCTGGGTACAAGTGTCCTCCAAAACAGAACTCTTATTTTATTTTAAATTGGAACCTGACATTCAGTTTAACAAAGTGTGAAAGGAATTTGATAGAGATTAAGAAAATAAGTTTTGAGGCCTAAAGTTATTTTTAGCAATTAAAAAATGGATTCATATTTTCTTTGTATTTATTTAAACTATATATAAAAAATGCAGCTTCTTAAAAATAGTTACTAGTTTAACATGAATTATTGTTAACTTGATTGTTAGTTCAATAATAACCACTATTCTTCTTTGGAGACTTGGGATTAAAAGAAGTAATGATAATTTGAGGATGACCCAGAGAGTAGTGGATTAAAATATAAGTTACAGTTTTTCTTTTAATTTCTTCTACCTTCCCCTTGTTGCAAATGTTTCTGTTGAAATCACTGAATATTATTTGCTCTGATTGATGATTCTCAAAGTGAAAGTGAAAGTTGCTCAGTCGTGTCCGACTCTTTGCGACCTTGTGGACTATACAGTCCATGGAATTCTCCAGGCCAGAATACTGGAGTGGGTAGCCTTTCCCTTCTCCAGGGGATCTTCCCAACCCAGGGATTGAACCCCTGGGTCTCCCACATTGCAGGTGGATCTCAAAAGAGGTGACAAACTCTAGAATCACCTGGAGAACTTTTAAAACACTAACACCCAGGCCCCACCCAATCCAGTTAAATGAGGGTAAGGCCCAGCCCTGCCTACTTTTAGGATTTGTCCAGGTGACCCTACAGTGCGACCAAGGTTGAGAACCATTGACTTAGATCCTTACCTAGCACTCTCTCAGAAGTCAGTGTAGGATGGCAGTTAGCAACCCCTCCAACTCCTGGAACCCATTGAGTCAAGAAAGTCTGCAGCTTTGATTTGTTATCTATTCTCAGCTGTCCTCCTATTGCTCCCGCTTAGGAGATCTGAGCATCATCATTTAGAGTGCAACAGACCCAGGATGCCGTTTAAGCGAGGTTCCAGCTTGGCTGCCATCATTGACTGGATTTGCTTTCTATAGAACCACACTTTCAGCTTAATATCATCATAGATTGGCAAGGGATAAACAGCTGCTTAATCTTCTAAACACCCTCCGACCCTGCTGAAGCTTTTTAGCTGCTACATACTGCCCTTGAAATGGCCTGGTACAAAGTCATGGTGGGAATTTCGCTGATATTCAGTTGAGGAGGTGCCCAGACAAGGCTATGAGGTGGAAAGATCCAGCTGCTGAGAAGGATGAGGCTGCCAGGAATAGCTTTAGTGCTGGAGCCGGGAACTTTGTCTCTCTTGCTCACTGCTTGGTCCCTGGCTCTTAGAATGGTATCAACCACAGAGTGTGCACATGATGAAAGCTTGTTGGCTGAAGGCATAAAGCGTGAAAAGCTGAAGTGCTGAGTGGCTCTGAGAAAAGCTATGAAACACCAGCCTTCTCCCTCCTCCAACACAACTGAATAATTTTATGATAATGGTTATTATTGAGTGCTTTTTCGTGACAGACATCGTACTGAGATTACACATACACTCACACACATATATGGGCACACAGGTATGCACACACAAATTATATTCTTTCTTGTTTAAAACTCATAACAGCCTATTCAATACTCATTATCCTTATGGCATAGTTGGGGGTAGTGAGACTTCAACTGGCTGACCAACATTTCTAAGTAACAACCAAGTAATAGCAGAATTGTCATCAGAGATCAGATCTCCCGATTCTAAGCCTGTGTGGTAGAACCAACTATATGATAGTGATAAATCTTTCCACGTCCAGCTTCAGATTCCTTAAACATTTTCATAAGCATCACCCCTTATAAAGCAATTATCACTCTCAGAAGTTAGGTTATTCCTGTGTCTGTTGCCTTGCCTACCTCTCTTAGAAAATCAGTTTCAGGAGAAGAAGGGTATTGTTTTTGCTGTTGTTCACCTTATCACCCCTGGAGAGTGATCAGGTACTCATCTTTAGTCCCTGTTTGAATGACTAGCCCCACCATCCAGTTGCTCAGTTAAGGCAGCTGGGCATTGTCTTTGCCCGTTGTTAAGCCTCATTCACTACCCATAATTGGATGCTGTGTTTGCCTCTCCAGTGGCACCCAAATCTATTTTTTTCCCCTCCATTCTCCACACTACTGCTTTAGTTCATGCTCTTACTCTTTGTAGAGTAGCCTTCTGATCGATCTCCCTGTCTTGAGTTTCACCTTCTGATTCACAAAACTTAAAGGGCAGTGATTCTTCCCTGGAGGAAATTTTACTCTCTGCCTCCAGGTGAAATTTGTCAGTGTCTGGAGATATTAATTGGTTGTCACATGTGGGTTGTGCTGGCATCTATATGGAAGGGACTAAAGATGCAGCTAAATATTCTGCATTGAGCAAGACAACAAAGAATTACCTGGCCACAATGTCAACAGTGCAGGTGTAGAAAAACTCTTCCAGAGTGACCTTCTTAAAACCTCATTCTAAATTTATGTATAGTCAATCCTTTTCAGTGACTGCCCTCTACCAAGAGGGTAAAACACGAAGTTCGTAGTGTCACATATGAAATATAGTTATGATTTGCTGCTTCCTTGCTACTTCAGCTACATCTTTCATTTTTCTTCCAAGTGTGCATAAAATTCCAGCCACTTTAAACAGTTTGCATGTTCTCAAAAGCATTCTGTTATTTGCTGTATTTTACCTGTTAAAGTTCCCAGGTAAGATTCTGAGATGTGCTCTTAGACTATCCTAGATACAGTCACTCAGTAAGCCTTGAGTGAGCTGTGTGGGTGCCGTGTTAGGCGTGGAAGGCACAGCAGAGAGTGAAATAAATGTGGTTCCTCCCTTGGAGGTTCCTGTCTTCATCTGCTGTGGCTAGCTTAGAGCTGTATAGCACTTGAAGCTGTCACTCCATCATCAGTAGACCACTAAATGCAATTTAATTATCACTTCAAAGAAAATGAGCAATACTTACGGTTATTCTCAATTCATATCAAATTCACATTTACTTGTCTAAAAAATATGTGCGTGTTTTAAGCATTTGTTTCTTCAGATCAGCTTCTAGACAAGATCCATACCTTGTTTGTGGTTGTGTTCTTTAAGTCTCTTTGAAGTCTCTTGGGTTTTTGGGATCTAAGAAGCAACTTCTTCCATCTTCCCCTCCCTTTCCCCTTCCTCCCTCCTTTTCTCTCCATCCTCCACCTTTCCTTTCTCCCTTCGTGCCTTCTTAATCTCACCCATCCCAGTCTTCCTCTCTTCTATCTTCTCTGTCTCCCATTCAGTTATTTTGTAGAAGCAGTCAGTCGGTGGTCCTGTAGAAAGTCCCACGTTTTGGAGTTTAGAGTTTTCTGACTGCTCCTTTGTGCAGGCATTTAGCTCATTCCCCTATTCTACATGTTCCCTGCAGATGGGAGTTGATAGAAATACTTAGATTTACATGTGTTTTGCAAGAACAATTCAGTTGTAAACAGTGTCTGGTGGTTTCAGTTTTCAGTTCAGTTCAGTCACTCAGTCGTGTCGACTCTTTGCAACCCCATGCCAGGCCTCCCTGTCCATCACCAACTCCCGGAGTTCACCCAGACTCACGTCCATTGAGTCAGTGATGCCATCCAGCCATCTCATCCTCTGTCGTCCCCTTCTCCTCCTGCCCCCAATCCCTCCCAGCATCAGAGTCTTTTCCAATGAGTCAACACTTTGCATGAGGTGGCCAAAGTAGTGGAGTTTCAGCTTTAGCATCATTCCTTCCAAAGAAATCCCAGGGCTGATCTCCTTCAGAATTGGACTGGTTGGATCTCCTTGCAGTCCAAGGGACTCTGAAGAGTCTTCTCCAACACCACAGTTCAAAAGCATCAATTCTTCGGTGCTCAGCTTTCTTCACAGTCCAACTCTCACATTCTCACATCCATACATAACCACAGGAAAAACCATAGCCTTGACTAGACGGACCTTTGTTGGCAAAGTAATGTCTCTGCTTTTGAACATGCTCTCTAGGTTGGTCATAACTTTCCTTCCAAGGAGTAAGTGTCTTTTAATTTCATGGCTGCAGTCACCATCTGCAGTGATTTTGGAGCCCAAAAAAATAAAGTCTGACACTGTTTCCACTGTTTCCCCATCTGTTTGAGCAATATTTAAATTGGGTCCAGATGCTGAGAGGTGACAGTCTGAACTTCCCCATCAGCTTTGCACTTACTGGTTTTACTCTTCATTAATGGCTACTGATTGCACAAATCAGTTATTTATTAAATATTGGAAAATGGTGGCAGTCTGATTATTTCATTCTGTTTGCACTTATTAGGTAAGATTTCCCTCTATCAACTTGCCTTATATTTACTGTGAAATACAACTTAAATAGGAATAGTAGCATAAATTTTATTTTCTCTCTTTATTCATTATTTTTTGGAGAAATACAGTGGTGCCTTAACATGTTTTAGTGGAATCCAATGAATTTAATTTTGTGTTTCCCTTTATCCCTTCTCTTCCTTTCCCCCTGTTATGAGTGCATGGCCCTTTTATCTATTACCTCTTTTAAATGGATGTCTTCCAATATTTAATACAAACCTTTGTCCACAAACAATGAATGTTTATAGTTTTTTCTAATAATCAAAGAGGCAATTTTTATTTTAGAATGTGGAAAAAAGTTCTCTTAGAGAATTAAATAGGGGCTGTTACTTAGGACAATAGATCTCACTGTTCTGGATGTCTTGCCTTACTTGTTAAAGACCTACTATGTGTCAAGACATCAGACTAGGTATTTTTATAGCAGATTTACTGTTGGTCATCAGATCTATGAATTATTTATCATTAGAACCAGATACTAGTGGAATATGCAGTTTGCTAGATGGTCTAGAGCTGTCTCAAGCCTCCTCTTTGCAGCAGGCTTGGGAGGATTACAGATCACAGTAGAACCTCTCTGACGTGTGTGCAGTTCCCTTGTGTAAGCAAGTGTTAGAGGTTCTTGGATAGTGACATTTTCTAGGTGAACTAACTGGTTGGAAAGGACTTCAGCTGCGTTATAACAGGAGCATAAGTTTAAAGGAATTCCTGCAATATTTTAATTTGCAATTGATTTCCTAGACTTTCTTGGTCAGCTCTTTGCATCTCCATTTTTACCTAATTGCTTCACATTTAGCAAATGGCATTTATGCCAACCTGCTTACCTTTTAGAGTTGTGGTGTAGTTTAATCAAGGGGCTTCCCTGGTAGCTGAGCTGGTAAAGAATCAGCCTGAAATGCAGGAGACCTCCATTCGATTCCTGAGTCAGGAAGATCTGCTGGAGAAGGGATAGGCTACCCATTCCAGTATTTTTGGGCTTCCTTTGTGGCTCAGCTGGTAAAGAATCTGCCTGCAATGCGGGAGACCTGGATTCAATCCCTGGGTTGGGAAGATGCCCTGGAGAAAGGAAGGGCTACTCACTCCAGTATTCTGGCCCGGAGGATTCCGTGGACTGTGTAGTCCATGGGATGGCAAAGAGTCTGACACAACAGAGTGACTGTAGTTTAATCAAGGTTATGTAAAGAGCCTAAGTTATAACTGAGTTTTCAATATCCTATTCCTGTATATGTCTTGATGTCTTATAATTTTACCTGGTTGATGCACACAGACATTCTGTGCTGTCAGTGGACTGTTATACAGCTGATTTCAGTTACAATTGCCTTTCATTATTGGAAATTGGAACACATAGAACAATCTGGGTTTTTTGCTTGTCATTTGTCAATTTAAAAAAATGATGAATATAGTAGTTACATGACCTGGTGAGTGAAAGTTGCTCAGTTATGTTTGACTCTTTGTGACCCCTTGGACTATAAATCTCTAGAATTCTCCAGGCCAGAATTCTGGAGTGGGGTAGCCTTTCCCTTCTCCAGGGTATCTTCCCAATCCAGGGGTCAAATCCAGGTCTTCTGCATTGCAGGTGGATTTTTTTTTTTTTATCACTTGAGCCACCAGGGAAGCCCACATGAACTGGTAATAAAGACTGAATCATTGAATGATCCTGTTCCTTGTCTGATTGCTTACAGGAGCAACATATTCTAATGTATCCACTCACTTTCTCTTGATTACAATGGACTATATCTTTGGATTATCTGCTTTGAAACACTTTTAAGACTTATAAAATAATTTTAAATAAAAATAGCTTCCACTTACTGATACTATGTGCTGGGTTCTAGGATATTGTACTCTTAATATGCCTTTTATCATTTGATTTTCAAAGCAACTCATGGATTTTCTGAAGAAAACTGAGTTTTATATAGGTTGAGATATTTTCCCAGTCTATCTGGCAAAATATATAACTGGAAGTAAAAGTTGGATTAACTGAAATCTGCTTGACTCCAGACTTTATGCTTTTAACTGTAAACTACTGTCATCTGTTTAAAAGATGAATTCCCTCTCCATAGGCTTTTCCCATCATAATAAATACCTGTTTATATAAATTAGCATATATTTGTAAGTATGAATATATTATGTAGTTCTTAATAACCTAGAAGTCCATTTCTTAACATCCGAGCAGAATGAGATGAAAGAGGCAAAGTTTATAGTCCAAAATTATTTAAAATATATTCTTTATTTTCTCTGACCTTTAACAGACATAAAAATAACCTAAATATGTGGCTTGCTATCAGTAGTTTTTTAAATTCCCTTTTGTAACTCACAGCTCTTCTCTCTTCAGATTAATTCTTCAAATTCCTTTTTCACCATCTGTCTTTTATAAATAATATTCCCCTTTCTATCTTTTTCAGTTAATTTAGGAAAGAGTTATTCCTGTTTAAGTGGTAAGAGATAATCAAATTTGTGGCTTTCAAACTTTCTTGAACACATAAAATGAGTGAAAAGTATCAGAAAATAATGTATTGGACTCTAACATTTCTATTTTATTCTGTTCCATTCTGCTCCACTCCACCCTTCCTCACCCCTCTATTCTCCTCTGTCCTCTATTTAAAACTTCCAGTTACAATTTTATGATTCATTAATAGATTCTGGGCAGTAATAAGAAACTGAATCACATAATTATCTTTGATTAGAGAAAAAGAGAAGTCTATGAACATGGCTAAATTAATAATTTTGCTCCTAACACCCATATAAATGCATGTCACAATTGCTTTGGTAAGAATTACTTTAGTGGGAATTTTTATTGTGAAAAGTCTAATTAAAGTCATTATCAATGAAAGAAAAAAGGGTAATGATGAGGTCAGAGGGGAATGAAGTAAAACACTTTGAAAATAATAGGATTAAAATGGATTATGGCTTTAGTATATTTTGTATCATTTAAAAGTTGTTTCATAGAGTTGTTAGGCAACTTGGTGTTTCCTTGGAAAGGAGATCAGAAGACAACAAGCGATTTTAACAGGGAGTAAACGGAACAAGAGACATTATAAGTATTGAAAATACATGTTTTAAGACAGACAATGACAAGTGTTGGTGAGAATGTGGAAAAAGTGAAAACCTCGTGCATTGCTGAAGGGAACATAAAATAGTGCAGCCAGTCTGGGAAACAGTTGACTGTTCAAAATGGTGAACATAAAGTTACCACTTGATACAGCAGTTCCACTTCTGGGTATGCATCATTTTTATATTTGGCAAAACTAATACAATTATGTAAAGTTTAAAAATAAAATAAAGTAAAAAAAAAAAGAAAACATATGTCCACACAAAAACTTGTATGTTAATGAATATTCATGGCAGCTCTATTCCTAATAGCCCCTAATTTGCAAGAACCCCCAAATCTATCAGCTGATAAATGGATCAACAGAACATAGTATACTCACTCAATGGAATCTTATTTGGCCATAAAAAAGGAAGGATGTCCTGTTACATATTATAAGATGAATGAATCCTGAGAGCATTATGCTAATTGGAAGCAGTCACAAAGGACCACCTGTTGCATGATTCCATTGATGTGAAATGTCCAAAACAGGCAGATTTATAGAGCTAGAAAGTGGATTAGTGGCTGTCTGGGCTAAGGGTAGGGTGTGGAATGAGGCGGGGCTGTTAATGTGTTTGGAGTTTCTGTTGTAGATGATGAAAACATTCTAAAGTTAGATCATGTTGATGGTTGCATAACTCTAGTAATATAATAAAACCCACTTTCAAGTACACTTTAAGTGGATGAATTTTAGAGTGTATGAATTATATCTCAATAAGGCTATTTAAAAAAGGAAATATATATTTAAGGATCATGTGGAAGTATTAAATAAATTCTGCCTGGTGGGCTACAGTCCACAGTGTCACAAAAGAATTGAACACAACTTCGTGTTTAAATAACAACAGCAGAATACTTTGATGAACCAAGTGGCAGTCCTCGTGTTTGCAGTGTAGTGTGCATATGTACTTATCACGTTATGCTCGTAGCACTTGGTGCCTTCACATGTCGAAGCACACAACCAGCATAGCAGTTTGTACATCCATAAGAATATAGCCGATTAATATAAAAGGTTTTTTCAGAAAGACATCTAAAACTAAGTCCAATAAAATGGCCAAAATAGTTTAAGAACAGAAGGAAAGCAACTATAAACAGAATAGGTTTTACAATGTAGGCAGTAGATTTCATGTTTCTAATTTTAATTCAAGATTTTTATAAATACACTTCAGAATTAACCTTTGATCCTTTCTCATGCTTTAACTGGGGACATGATTGCTTCTCTTGCAGAAGTTTAATTACAATTTGAAGTAATTCAGAAATAGATACCAGGCTTTTCTGGTGGCTCATATGGTAAAAGAATCTGCCTGCCACGGGGGCAACCCAGGTTTGAATCCTGGGTCAGGAAGATCCCCTGGAGAAGGGAATGGCAACCCACTCCAGTATTCTTGCCTGGAGAATCCATAAACAGAGGAGCCTGGTGGGCTACATACAGTCCATGGTGTCACAAAGAGTTGGACATGACTGAGTGATTAATACACACAGAGAAATAGATACCAGGATTTTAATTTAATTTCTTTTTTGAAAATAAATTTATTTTTAAATAAACTTTGTATTTGGGAAGTCATTTTTTAATGTAGAAAAATTGTGAAGATGGTAGAGAGTTTCTTTCCTCCTCTTACTCATTTCCCCTTAACGTTAGCTATGGTATTTGTCAAAACTAGGAAACCTATATTAGCACATTAATATTTATAAAGTTCCAGAATTTGTTTGGACTTCTTAAGTTTTTCTGCTAATGTCCCTTTTTCTGTTTAGTGATTCAGTCCAAGTTATCACATTGTACTGAATCATCGTGCCTTCTTAGTTTCCTCTGACTTGTGTTGGTGTTTTACTTAGCCTTCTTTCATACGACCTTGACACTTTTTAAGAGGTACTGGTCAGTGAGAGGTCTAAGAGGGAGGGTATATATATACCTATGACTGATTCACTTCATTGTACAGCTGAAACTAACACAACATTGTAAACAATTATATCCCGATTGAAAAAATTCTAGAAAAAATAGAAATTTTTAACATGTGAACAAAAGAAAAGAATTCTTCAACTTAGTTTTGACTAAATATTAGACTTGAGTTTTGAGGCTTGGGAAAGAATATCACAGAAACCATATTCCCTCCTTCTCACCTCCTATCAGGAGTACAGAGTACCAACATCACTTACTCCTGGTGTAACTTTGATCACTTAGCTTGGGTAGTGTTTGCTAGATTTCTTGACTGGAAAGTTCCTATTTTCCCCATGTGTATTCTATTGTTTGGAGGTAAGAGCATAATTTTATATGATAAAACAAGAGCTACATTTTAATTTTTCTGTTTTATCTAGACACAAATACACCTTGTAAATCTGTGCAGTAGGAAGATTCTTTTTTATCTTTCATTAAAACATTCAAATGATACTGTTATGATTCTTAAGTGAAATTGGTTTTCAGAACACACCAAAGATTCCACTGTAAGTTAGGTGGTGACAGTGAAAGAGTTAATATAAGATGAAAAATTCTCCTATCAAAGGGAACGTATATTTAGGGCAATCTAATTAAAAACTCTTTCATGAGTGTGGGGAAAATAAGTGTGCATTTTGTGTTGTACCTGGGAAGATATGTACATGTACTTTTCATGGGTTTGTCTTTCCACTTATGGAGTTCTATTTATCCTTGGAAATAGTATTTTTTATTTAGTCCATCATACTTTACAAGTTCTACATCAAGAATTGTATTTCCACCCTCCCCCTCGTCTCCTCCAGAGATTAAAATTATCTTTAAGACTTTAAGATTTAAGACTTTTCCTATCCAAGGCTAATAATTCCTCTTGGTCCCGTTACCTCCTTTCCTCTCCAAGAATTGATTCCTTCAATTAGTTCCTCTTTTTGATTTAATTTTCAGCCTCTCCTTTAATATGGGCTTCTTCACTAGAGCTGGAAATAAACTGGCTTAGCTTTAAAATGAACATATGTGCAGGCCCCCATATGTGTGTGTGCGTGTACACACACATGCACGCATGCATGCATGTTCTAGCACTTTCAGGCAAACACAGAACAGTGTCTTGAGGCTTAAGAGCTTAGTCTGTCTGTGTCTCTAAATCTGCCATTCTTCTCCTAAATCTCTTAAAAGAAGAGATTACATTTTCTCTTTAGCATCCTCATTTGCCAATTTTAAACCAGTTTCATTCTGATTTCTACTGATATCTCTCTAATGAAATTGTTTTGTCTTTGTCACCAATCGTCTCTAAATTTCAAATTAAATGGACTTTCTCCTCCTAGAGTTTGACAATTACTGACACAGTGTTTATTTAATAAATATCAGTTTATTGAATGTTGCAAGAACTTTGAATACTCAATGAAATTTTGGCATATATAAAAATACCTTTCACAGTGTTGTGAAATTTAAATTTGCTTCCTTTATTATAACTGATGCCTTTTCCCTTCCATGGATGTATGGTTCATATCTGTGAATCTGAAGGGAGCAGTAATAGCTGGTATAGTGAGACAATGTAATAGCCTTTGTAATGTTCATATGGATGATTATTGTACATTTTTACTTAGTTCTATAATTTTAGTAAATGGTTTCAGGCCAGTCCATGACCTTCTTTTACCCAAACACTCTACCCTTTGGATTCCCAAAGGAAAACTTGTACTTGTTCTGGACAAGAGAAAATGGGACGAAGAGAAACATTCCTTACCCAGAATGGGTTACATGTTCTCTCTCCTGAGAAGGATCACCTGGTGGTCTGAACTAAAGACACAAATTCTTAAAAATGAAGGAGGAGCCCTATCCTCTGGTTACAGAAGCAGAATGAGTATCCGGCCACAGAGAAGAGTGGTTTTTAAGCAACGCTAGAGAGAGTTTCACTAATCAGTCCTTGAGAAATATTTTCCCAGGCTCAAATACAGAACCAGAAGAGACT
This sequence comes from Bos indicus x Bos taurus, assembly GCF_003369695.1. Taxonomy (NCBI): domain Eukaryota; kingdom Metazoa; phylum Chordata; class Mammalia; order Artiodactyla; family Bovidae; genus Bos; species Bos indicus x Bos taurus. The sequence continues at coordinate 113,202,281 of NC_040080.1, read as the reverse complement.
TCTGCATCCTTACATAAGGCCAAGCTGCTTTTCACAGCAGAGTTTTGTCTGTGCTTGTTGGGTCCCAGTGGATCTGCTCAGAGGTTTTCTCCCTTTCTTCTCTCATAAATATACCTTCATTTAAGCTTCCTTTATTTCAAGGCACACTGTAGAGAGTAATGGCATAGATGTTCCTACTAGGGGAAGGTACCTTGGTCTCATCTCAGTATTGTCAGCATTTTGCTGAATTGAGAGTAATGCTGCTGAGGCTGCTAAGTCGCTTCAGTCGTGTCTGACTCTGTGCGACCCCATGGACGGCAGCCCACCAGGCTCCCCCGTCCCTGGGATTCTCCAGGCAAGAACACTGGAGTGGGTTGCCATTTCCTTCTCCAATGCATGAAAGTGAAAAGTGAAAGTGAAGTCACTCAGTCGTGTCCGACTCTTTGCGGCCCCATGGACTGTAGCCCACCAGGCTCCTCTGTCCATGGGAGTTTCCAGGCAAGAGTACTGGAGTGGGGTGCCATTATGAATATTAATAACAGTGACAGTGTCCGTTACCATTTATTGAGTACCTGCCATGTACTTACAAAAGGCGTCTAGGCATTTTACAAATATTGTGACGTCAGGAACCACGTCTCTCTCATTCACTGCTATATCCCCATCCTTGGCAGAGTTACTGTGATGTGGAAGGCAGTTAATAAGTGTATACACACACACCTTAAGACATTGAGGGTTTGGTTTCCAGCTCAATGCAGAGAAGGGAACATAAGTTTATATTTAGTTTATGCTAGTTTTATTAGTCTATCAAATGTGCATTAGCATTGTCTAAAAATGTGCATACTTAGTTTAGAAATGCTTTGTTATTAAAGAAATCCTGACCATCTTTGAGCCTTCAGCAAGCTGTAATCTTTTTGCTGGTGGCGGGCTTTGCCTAAGTTTGATGGCTACTGACCCATCAAGGTAGTGGTTCACCGTCACCCCAGGTGAAGGAGGGGTGGCTTTAGCAATTTTTTAAAATAAAAAACCCAGTAAGGTTTGCTGCATCGATAGACTCTTCTGTTCAAGAATGATTTATCTGTAGCATCAGTGCTGTTTGATAACATTTTATGCAGAGTAGAACTTCTTTCAAAATTGAAGTCACTTCTTTCAAACCCTGCTGTTGTTAAAACAGCTAGATTTATGTAATATTTTAAATCCTTTGTCATCCTTTCAACTTAGGGTAGATTTCATCTCTAGAGAACACTTTCTTTGCTTATCCACAAGAAGCAGCTCCTTATCCATTTAGGTTTTATCATGAGATTACAGCAATTCAGTCTTAAGTTTCCACCTCTAGTTCTAATTTTCTTTTTCTTTTTACCATATTGAAGTTATTTCCTCCACTGAAGTCTTGAGCCCCTCAGAGTCATCCATGATGACTTTAAAAGAGTCATCCAACTTCTTTTAAACTTTTGTTAATATGGATATTTTGACCTCTTCCCATGAATCACAAATGCCCTTAATGGCATCTAGAAGGATGCCCACATTCTTCAGAGGAATCACTATCTATGGCAACTATAGCCTTTAAATAGCCTTTAAACTATAGCATATTAAATGTCTGTTTTTTTTTTTTTTTCCTTTCTTTTCTTTGAAATATTTGGTCGTGCCATATGGTTTTGCAGGGCTGACCAGGGCTAGAATGCATGCCTGCTACGGTGGAAGTGCAGAGCCTTAACCACAGGACTGCCAAGGAAGTCCCCCCAACGTATTTCTTAAATAATAAGACTGGAAAGTTGTAATGGCCACGGGCTGCACAATGGATGTTGTGCTAGCAGTATAAAAACAACATCACCCTCATTGTGCATGTCCATTATAGCTCTTGGGTAACCAAGTGCATTGTTCATGAGTGATGATATTCTGAAAGGAATCTTTTTCTCTGAGCAGTGCGTCTCAACATTGGGCTTAAAATATGTAGTAACCACGTTGTTAACAGATGTTTTGTCATGCAGGCATTGTTGTTCTGTGTATAGAGTACAGGCAGAGCAGATTGAGCATAATCCTAGGATTATACTAGGATGTTTGGAATGGTAAGTGAGTTTTGGCTTCAACTTCAGGGTGCCAGCTGCATTCAGTTCAGTTCAGTTGCTCAGTCGTGTCCGACTCTTTGCAACCCCATGAATTGCAGCACTCCAGGCCTCCCTGTCCATCACCAACTCCCGGAGTTCACTCAGACTCACGTCCATCGAGTCAGTGATGCCATCCAGCCATCTCATCCTCTGTCGTCCCCTTCTCCTCCTGCCCCCAATCCCTCCCAGCATCAGAGTCTTTTCCAATGAGTCAACTCTTCGCGTGAGGTGGCCAAAGTACTGGAGTTTCAGCTTCAGCATCATTCCTTACAAAGAAATCCCAGGGCTGATCTTCAGAATGGACTGGTTGGATCTCCTTGCAGTCCAAGGGACTCTCAAGAGTCTTCTCCAACACCACATTTCAAAAGCATCAATTCTTCGGCGCTCAGCTTTCTTCACAGTCCAACTCTCACATCCATACATGACCACAGGAAAAACCATAGCCTTGACTAGACGGACCTTTTTGGCAAAGTAATGTCTCTGCTTTTGAATATGCTATCTAGGTTGGTCATAACTTTACTTCCAAGGAGTAAGCGTCTTTTAATTTCATGGCTGCAGACACCATCTGCAGTGATTTTGGAGCCCCCCCAAAATAAAATCTGACACTTAGCCCCTAACAAAAGCGTCAGCCTGTCTTTTGATGCTTTGAACCCAGGCAATGACTTCTCCTCTCTAGCTTTGAAAATTCTAAATGGTGTCTTCTTCTGATGGAAAGCTGTTTTGTCTACATTGAAAATCTGCTTCTTGGTGTGACCACCTTCACTAATGAACTTAGCTAGATCTTCTGAATGACTCGCTGCAGCTTTTACATCAGCAGTTGCTGCTTCACTTTGAGCTTTTATGTTACAGAGGTGACTTCTTTTCTTAAATCTCATCAGTAATTTAAAAATTTAATCCAGTTTTTAAAAGTACAATGTGAAGTTAATCTCATCTCAAACTCTGCTAGCTAGAAAAGCTTCTGCAGCTTCCTCAATTCTCTCTGCCTACTTAAAACTGAAGAGAGTTAGGACCTTGCTCTGGGAGGCTTTGGCTTAGGGCAGTGCTCTGGCTGGTTTGATCCTCTATCCAGACTTTATGCCTATCAGCAATAAGGCTGTTACACTTATCATTCATGTGTTCACTGGAGCAGCACTTTAAACTTCTTTCAAGAACCTTTCCTTTGCATTTACAACTTGGCTAACTATTTGGCACAAGAGGCGTAGCTGTCTGCCTGTCTCAGCTTTTGACATTCCTTCCTCACTAAGCTTAATCATTTCTAGTTTTTTTTTAATTTGAGAGACTTGCAGCTCTTCTTTTTCACTGGAACACTGAAAGGCCAGTGCAGAATTATTAATTGGCCTAATTTCACTATCGTTGTGTAGAAGCCCAGGATGACAGAGAGATGGGTGAAGGGAGGTTGAGTGAGCAGTCGGGACATGTGTTTACTGATCAAGTTCACAATCTTCAGTGGGTACAATTTGTGACACCCCAAAACAATTGCAATAGTGATGTCAAAGATCTCTGATCATGGATCACCATAGCAATATAATGAACAAGTTTGAAATATTGTGAGAATTACCAAAATGGGATACAGAGACACAAAGTGAGCAAATTCTATTGGAAATAGCACCAATAGACTTGCTTGATTCAGGACTGCCACAAACCAACTTATTAAAAAACACAGTTATCTGTGAAATGCAGTAAAATGAAGCACGATAAAATAAGGTACCACTGACTCGATGGACGTGAGTCTGAGTGAACTCCAGGAGTTGGTGATGGACAGGGAGGCCTGGCATGCTGTGATTCATGGGGTTGCAAAGAGTCGGACACGACTGAGTGACTGAACTGAACTGATGTTCAATCAAAGAGTCATTCTCATCCTGAGAACAATCCTGAACAGATCTGTTATTACTTCTCTTCTATAGACGGAGAAACTGAAGCTTACAAACAGGTAACTTTTACAAGGTCATTAACTAGTAATCAGTAGTATCATGTTTGAGCTCAAGTATATACAGCTTCAAAGCTGTAAATGTTTCCACTCTGCCATGTGGTTAGTAAGTGGATGGATGACATGATAAAAGAATGAGTTTAGTGAACGAATTGTTGCCCTATTTACTTGAATTTATTACTCAACCATCTGTAGGCTGGAGAAGGCGATGGCACCCCACTCCAGTACTCTTGCCTGGAGAATCCCATGGACGGAGGAGCCTGGTAGGCTGCAGTCCTTGGGGTCGCTAAGAGTCGGACATGACTGATCAACTTCACTTTCACTTTTCACTTTCATGCATTGGAGAAGGAAATGGCAACCCACTCCAGTGTTCTTGCCTGGAGACTCCCAGGGACTGGGGAGCCTGGTGGGCTGCCGTCTATGGGGTCTCACAGAGTCGGGCATGACTGAAGTGACTTAGCAGCAGCAGCATCCCTAGGCTACTTTGCTCATGAGAATTTGTTCCTTTGGTTAAAATAATAGAATTGCACTTGCTACTGGGGAGAAGGTGACTTTGAACACTGCTCCCTGTTCTCCATCTCCATAGCATCTGTGGAGATCAGAAAAAGCCAATGGGCATCAGGTTTCTAGATGGATCCACACTGTGGAGACTAGCCTGCTTGTATAGCTGTCAGTCTCCAAGTCTTCCCTCTCCATTAAGTCATGAGAGCTTGTCACCAAAGGTTCTCAGGACTCTCTTTGTCACCAAGCATGGGTCTGTGTGAATGAACGATTCAAATGCCTTGTGAGCTCAGCTTCCAAATGCATTATACTTAGGTAATTCTATTCTGTGTTTGTCTGGCCCAGAACCTGATTTACTGTCAAAACTTGGGGAACTCACAAATCAAAACAGTCAATTTCAGAGAACAGCGGCCTATTTAAATGCATTTCCAGGAAGGTGCTGGAATAGGAGGAGTCTTGAATAGAAGGGGTCTTTAATATGGCAGATCAGAGCAAAAGACTGAAATGGGCAAGGACAGAGGAAAGGCATTCTTTGCAGAGAATAACAGATTCATTATCACACTTGGGCACCTTCAAATGTTGATCCTTTTATTTCCCTTTTGTATCTTTTCACTAGAAATCGTTGGCCGGAAAGTGGAGTGAAGATGATAAAAGGCTGTAAATCATCGAAAAGTTTAATAATTCTTGTCTGCATTAGAGAATTTTGAGTTATTGGATATTTAAATAGCATCACATATGGAAAGAAAATTGAAGTAGCCAACAAAACTCCCAAAATACTTTTGAAGGATCTATTTAGCAAAAGACATGCTATTTCAGAATCTTTTCCAAACTTCTAGTGAGAGTTCTAGCACTAACAAGGTGTATCAAATATTACGGCCTGTTTATTAGAGGGCTGTAGTTATTCAGCTGGAAATACAGTATTTTAGTTGCTAGACAAATTATGCCTGCTATATTCAATGGTGCTTTTACATACATTTATCTGACAGTTTGAAAGAAATGAATTCCCATCCTCATTTATATCACTAGTGTATGCTTTTGACTCTGCTGATTCTAAAACATTGGTTATGACCGTGTTATATTGTTAATTTATACAGTAGTACACTGTTTATAGACTACAGGCTTCTGGGACTTGAGACATTTTGAGGAAGAACATACTGGCATTCTTCCTATAAAACATAAAAGTATTTTGAGGTTGTTGAATTAGAATTCTTTGAAGATTGTTGCATGCATCCTATTTGTATTAAATCATTGGCTCTTTGTGCTTTTCTTTGCATGTAAAACAAATATTTGAGGAAAAAAGCAATCTCCAAAATTTTGTTTTACATCACTTTTATGTCTCTTCCACTTAACTTCCTCTTTAACTTAACATCTATCTAAACATGAAATAAAGCCATTTATTTTATGGGCATAATTGAAGACTTCTTTGATAGTGTTTTGGTACGGTTAAAAGTATGTGCTGCAAATGGACTTTCAGGAGTCATATGCTGACTTCGTTTGCTAGATGCATGGTTTTCAGAGGACGTGATATTTGGCTGTGCCGGGTCTCCGTTTCCGCGAGCTTTCCTCTGGTTGTGGCGAGCCGGCCCTCCCTCTGGTTGTTGTGTGCAGGCTTCTCTTTGCGGTGGCTCCTCTTGTGTGGAGCAGAGACTCGGTAGTGTCCTCGGACTTCAGCAGTTGTGGTGCCAGGGCTCGGTTGTTGTGGATTCCCCAGACTCCAGAGCACTGGCTCAGTCGTGGTGGCACACGGGCTTAGCTGCTCTGCAGCATGTGGGATCTTCCCAGCTCAGGGATTGAACCCATGTCTCCAGTATTGGCAGGAAGATTCTTTACCCCTGAACCATCAGGGAAGCCCTAGCTGTGAGATTTTAAAGCAATGTATAAACTGCTTTGTGCCTTAGGTTTGCCAGCTTTAACTGGGGGTTATAATAGTACCTACTTGCTAGCCTTGTACTAAGGATTGGATGAGATCCTTCTGATAATATGCTTACTTAGAACAGTATCTGGCACATAGGAAACATAATTTATATTATAATTTTTGTCTCTGAGGTTTTATAATCTCTATTTTATTTTGATTGATAATTAAATTTCTAGTGATCTAGTCTACCTGAGTCTTGTTCAATCAGGGTTCCATTTACTGCATTTACTGTGGGTTCCTATTCTAGCAATTTGTGAAGAATATTCTTTGAGAGAATCCAAAGATAATGTACAGTGGCAATCAAATCTAAATATATAAGTACATATATAATCATTTTGTATTATTATTTTGTAAATGATAGACTATTTCTACCTAGCTTATCTGTTTTGAAGACAAAGTGCTTTAGTACTTTGAAAAATTCCTGTTAATACTGTATGCTGCACTCTTTTCTTATGCTCCTTAGTAAGCTATGCTTTGTTCTCAAAAGATGAGCACTTCACAGTTATAAAATCACTGAAGTAGAATGATTAAATCTTTTAATTTGGTAATTTGTGTTATGCCCCTTCTTTAGAGAAATAATAGGAAAGTTGGAAACTTTATAGAGCCTATTTTTATTTTAATAAGGCATGGGATGCAAAGCTCTACGATATGGTAATAACTTGATTTCATAGCATGTTGTCAGGAAAGGATATATTCTAGATAAATACACTTTTTTCCAGGTGATTTCTCCCCGTGATGTGGTACTCTCTTCCTTGTCTTTTGATGCAGTACGCAATGAAAATAGTATCAGCTTTCTTCATAATACAAGGTCGTCATTAGGCATTTTTTATTATAACTGCTCAGTGATACAATACTGTCCTCAGATGTATGAAAATATGTAGGCCTTCTTGACCATGTGCTAAATGGATCCAGACAGCTGTCCTGTTGTGAATTCTCATGTCTACTGTTATTTCTCACCACTGGCAATGTGCCTACTTTTAGAAAGCTTATCTTTATTTGCTAATTCTGACTGCAAGCTATGCTTGCTGGGATCGTGTCTAAAATAACACCAGAGCTTTTGTGAAGACTTGATATTTTCTCAAGTGCAGTTCATGGAATAAGGGAAATGTTAGTGTTTGTAGATGGGCTGAAGACTGCCTTAGGGACTTACTTTGATTTCTGGAACACTGTTTTCTAATATTCAATCAAATGACCTATATGTTTAATATTTTTAATATATGCCTAATTTAAGAACTCGAGCACAAATGCTAACATTATATAGATATTATTTAGCTCAGTTATGCCCTACTATTTGCAACCCCATGGAGCCCACTAGGCTCCTCTGTCCATGGAATTCTCTAGGCAAGAATACTGGAGTGGGTAGCCATTCCCTTCTCCAGGGGATCTTCCAGACCCAGGGATTGAACCCTGGTCTACTGCATTGCAGGTGGATTCTTTACTGTCTGAGCCACCAAGGAAGCCTGGTTTACTAAATCTGTGAGAAGGAGTGACAGAATTGTGAATTCATGAATTAGACATCTCAAATATAATGATGGTTAGAGTAGGTGGTGGTTTAGTCGCTAAGTCGTGTCTGACTCTTGCGACCCCATAGACTGTAGCCTGCCAGGCTCCTCTGTCCATGGCATTCTCCAGGCAAGAATACTGGGATGGGTTACCATTTCCTTCTCCGGGGGATCTTCCCAACCCAGGAATCAAACCCGGTTTTCCTTCCTTGCAGGCAGATTCGAGGGAAGCCCAAAGGTTAGAATGGGAACAGAATCTAATGTAAGTGGTGGAGAAGTCTCCATCCCTGGAGATATTTCACAGCATCCCTGGAGAGTGGCTCACCCATTTTGGGGAAACCCTTTGGTAGCAGGTGTTTTATGGCCATTTGAAAGTTCTTTGGCATTGCCTCTTCTCTACTTCAGATATGAACATTGATGGATTGCTTCATTGATTCATTATTTGTGAGCTTATCTTCTAAATTAAAGGTATTATTGGAGGGACCATGAAGGTGAATGAAATAGATACGGCCCTTTCCTTTCTGAAAGACAGGAGTAAAACAATTTCAAAGAAATATGTATTTTTCAATTGTCACGTCTTATGAATGAAAATAATTGAATGCTATGAGTTAGGAAAAAGAGATAATTAAATTGGAATTCAAAGACTAGTTGAGCTCAAGTTGAGGTCTGAAGGATGAAAAAAAGAACACTCTTAACAGAGTACACAGCATGGGAACATTCTTAGAAATAGAAAAGACCTTGGCATATTCTGAGAAGTGAAAGAAGGCCGAGGTAACTGGTGTGCAATGAGCAAGGATGGACAAGTTAGGTAAAGATGGATAAATATGTCAGTGCCAGGTCGTGAAGTGCTTTGTAAGGATTTTGAATCCATTCAGAAGTGAAATGACACTGAAAGGTCTTAAGTAGATGATGGCATAATTACAGATGAGTTAAAAAATATTTTCTACTATTCATTGATTAATGAAATTTGGTAAAGGATTGAAGGTGGAAGTGTAGAGACTGGCTAAGAGGATATTGAAAGAATATAAGAGTGGTCAAAATGATGGAAAGAGTCAGGATATACAGACCTAACCTTCAGTTTCATTATCTGAAAAATGGGAGTAGTCATGTTTGGTATAGAGTTCACGTAAGTAAATATTACCTACTGTTGTTATTTGTATTACCCAGTAGAATAAACTAGTTGGTTAGTTAATTGAAAAGTTGATTAAAGGGAAATATTAAATAATATGTACTCTGATCCTATATTTTATTTTAACTTAAAGACTATAAACACTCATTGCCAGTCTTTTGATACAGCTTGGGACCATTTGTTGAGGGTGAATTTGTGAACTGCAATTCTGACCTGATTTTGTTTGGTTTACTTTTATGTGAACTGTACCTATAGTTTCATCTTCCACAATTTCCAGTTTTGGTTCCCTTATATGAAGCAAGAATTTTAAAGACATCTGTAAATGGCTTTATGAATTAGGGATGAGAATGAGATCACAAAACTTTCTAGTTTCTTTTTTTCCCCCCCAGTTTTGCCCATTATGGGATTTTAAAAACAATTCATATAGAAAATTTTCTTGGAGATTTGCCAAACATTCTACCTAGTTTTTATGAAGCCAAACTTTTTTAAAATTCAAAATTACCCAGTCTATGTAGTGTTTAATTGAAATATATCATTTCAGTAATAAGTGCATACTGGTATCAGCAAGTTTGGAGAAAAATACAAGTGACTTCTGGCACAGATGCCATTTAACTGGAGGGAGTAGAAGTGTAGGGTGATGCTCGAAGCAACCCTCGTGTTGACTGCAAGCATTCAGTGTCCCATGGTCACAAGTCTTTTTATGGAAGTGAAAATATCAGTTACTCTAACAACCAGGTAATTGGAGAGTAGATTAGAGTGCTTTTACTGGGTCATGTGTACCCCAATGTTCATCGCAGCACTGTTTATAATAGTCAGGACATGGAAGCAACCTAGATGTCCATCAGCAGATGAATGGATAAGAAAGCTGTGGTTCATATACACAATGGAGTATTACTCAGCCATTAAAAAGAATACATTTGACTCAGTTCTAATGAGGTGGATGAATCTGGAGCCTATTATACAGAGTGAAGTAAGCCAGAAAGAAAAACACCAGTGCAGTATACTAACGCATATATATGGAATTTAGAAAGATGGTAACAATAACCCTGTATACGAGACAGCAAAAGAGACATTGATGTATACAACAGTCTTTTGGACTCTGAGGGAGAGGGAGAGGGTGGGATGATTTGGGAGGATGGCATTGAAATATGTATAATATCATATATGAAACGAGTCGCCAGTCCAGATTCGATGCATGATACTGGATGCTTGGGGCTGGTGCACTCGGATGACCCAGAGGGATGGTATGGGGAGGGAGGAGGAGGAGGGTTCAGTATGGGGAACGCATGTATACCTGTGGCGGATTCATTTTGATATATGGCAAAACCAATACAATATTGTAAAGTTAAATAAAATAAAATTAAAAAACAACAACAACAACAACAAAAAACAAAAATAAGACAGGCCCTGGTGTGTGGTGAGGGAAAGGAGAGTCCCAAGAATGTTTCCAGCATTTCTGGTGTAAGCAAGGAGGAACTGATAGATGGGTGGGAAGATGGGAGATAGGGCCCAAATGTGGTTTTCCATTTAAGATGCCTGGAAGACATTCAAGTGCAAGTATTACAAAGGCCATTGACAAGTCATCCCCAAAGTTTAGAAGGGGATCTTGGCTGCCTTTGCTTGAGGAGCTTTAAAGGGAAATGCCGTGGGGTTCTAAACAAGGATAGAGAGGCCCATCTGCTAGCCTGGATTATGCCAAATATGGAGTCATGGTGGCTGGAGGACAAGGGGTGAGCGGATCTGAATCCTACCAGAAGCAGAGGGGTGTAGCTGCAGAGGTAGTACTCATTGTCAGTAACCAGGGTCAGGGTAGAGCTCCAAATGCAAAAATGAGTAAGATGCGTAATAAGAACATGACAAGTCTACAGAATTAGGAGTAGGAAATAGTGAAGTATGGCAGGAAACATGTTAAGGTAAATGCTTTAATAGTAAGACTGTGAAAAATGCCAAGGTGTTGGAACATTATTTTTGTATAGTACCGACTGAACAGTATGTGGGCCAGTCTGGGAGCTCCTGATACACAGTCACCCAGGCATAACATTAATTTGATTTTCTGGAAGTGTCAATGGGTTTTTCATAATATGGCCTAAATATGAGGATACCCTTGAAATCAGTTGTGTGTGTTTATGAGCACATTAGCCCATGTTGGGGTGAATGAAAGAAAGCAATTTTGAATTCCCCCGAAAAGGACTAAGCTCTTGAACTTGGCCTTATTCACATTGTTCTGTTACAAAATAAACAAAGTCTGATCCTACCAGTGTATCATCTGCATGCACAACAGTACAGATGTTTGTTATCACCAGATCCCTCAATTCATATTGATGTGAGAATCATTCAATTGTTTTGGAATTCATGCTGAAAACACAACATGTTCAAAAATTGGTGAAAATTATCATTAGATCTGAAAGTACTCTGTCAATCACAGTGAATACTGTGTTGTTTTACCCAGCTGAGTTCAGAGGCAAATTGTGGTTGGGAAGGAAGTGTTTATTTTTAGTTGATGAGTATAGCTAATCTGCCTCTCAGTGTAGGGATGCTGGGCTGTGATATGATATAATTTGGCTCAGTGACCACGTGATGGGTTGTTAAGTAATTCCAAACACCCTGGCATGAACATTCTCATTGATTTCCCATTTTCTGAAAGATAAGATTGCTGAATCTGGGTATCTTTTCTTTTTAAAGAGGCAGTTTCTTAAAGGGTAGTTTCTTTCTTCTGATGGGAATATTTATATACTGAATATTAAAACTGAGAATAGCAACTATTGATTTGGGGGAGGGAGGCTTGATCCCTTTCTGACATAGTGAAAATCATTTCCTAAATGTTTTAATATTTAATGTACAAATATTTGGTGCTTATTAAATTCTTTTCCTTAAGCATCTATTTTAAAAACACCCCAGAAGGAATATTCCTATATGTGAGAAATCTGTCAATTTCTCATGTGTGTAATTTTTTTTCATTTTATATTTAAAAGGAGCCAAACACTTCATTATGATTTACCATATTCCCCTACCAGCTGTTCTTCTTTTCATTTCCCTTTCACAGACTTTGGTTCTACCATTGAATCTCTTGTATAAGTCAACAACCTGGGCTTCATCTTTGACTCGTATTTTTCTCTTTTTGTTTGTTTTTAATTTTAGCTACCAAAAAAATTAAAGAAGGATTTAAAAAACATTTTACTTTATTTGGCTGTACCTGGTCTTAGCTGCAAGCTTTGGTATCCAGTTCCCCACTCAGGGATTGAAGCCGGGCTCCCTGTATTGGGAGGGAAGAGTCTTAGCCACTGGAGCACCAGGGAAGTCCCTCTCTTTCTCTCCGTTGAACGAATCCTAGAATCTGGTCAGGATTCCCCATCTCCAGAGCCACCACTTAATTCAGCCCACTATCTCCCGGATGACCGTGGTGGCTTTCTGCATTCTCTCTGCCACTATTCTCAGTGCGGCCTTCCCACGTTAGTCAGCAGGATGTGCTGTCCTGCAGTCTCTGTGCTTAAAGCACCAGTGGTCTTGCCCTTAGGGTCAGAACAAAACTACTTAGAATGTTGTAAAAGCATTCCAAGGCTTGACGCCAGCCACCACCTCCCCCCCGCCCCGCCCCGCGCCCCACTTTGTTCAGCTTCAGACTCACTTCTTAACTTCCTCCCTTTCTGAAGCTTAATGCATGGTCTCAAATCTTGCATGGCTACATGGCCCCCCTAGACTTCACGCATGATCTGCCTTTGGTTTCAAATGCTATCTTCTTGCTTTCTTGTCCTCAATTTAGGTGGTGCTACATGGAGGACATCTTCCCTGAGAACCACAGACGAGGAGAGGTGTTCTTGCTAACATCCCAGTGCAGGCATTCCATCTTTTCATGGCGCTTTTTAGTTCTTCATTGCTGTTGCTTATTTACTTCTCTACACCTCCCAATAGACTATAAGTGAAAGTGTTAGTTGCTCAGTTATGTCTGACGCTTTGTGACCCGGCAGGCTCCTCTGTCTGTAGAATCCTCCAGGCAAGAATACTGGAGTGGGTTGCTATTTCCTACTCCAGGGATCTTCCTGACCCAGGGATTGAACCTGCATCTCCTGCATTGCAGGCAGATTCTTTACTGTCCGAGCCACTGCTGCTGCTGCTGCTGCTAAGTCACTTCAGTCGTGTCCGACTCTGTGTGACCCCATAGACGGCTGCCCACCAGGCTCCTCCGTCCCTGGGATTCTCCAGGCAAGAACACTGGAGTGGGTTACCACTAGGGAAGTCCTAAAAGACTGTACGGGATGGGATGGAATGGGACCATATCTGTTGTTCTGTGTATCTATTGCTACGTGTTTTAGGTTTGTTACAGTGGTACTCTGCTTACAGGAATCAAAATCTGTTCCTGTTACAATAAAAAAAAAAATACCCTCAAAGCTTAGTGGTAGAAAACAGTCATCATTTGTATGCTCATGGAATACATAGATCAGAATTTTGAAAAGGACATAATGCAAATGTGGGCATGTTTTTCTCTGCTCCATGGTGTTGGACGTCTTAACTAGAAAGATGAGACATGCAGGGGCTATTTTAATGGCCAGAGGATGGAATCCTCTGCAGGCTTCCTACTTCTTTACTTTTAATAAAGTCCAGTTGATTTTTTTTCCTATTGTCACTGTATTGTACTAGTACATTTGGTGTTGAGAGGTCATTGTCTAGCTCAAGATCATGGAAATTTAGCTCATCAGTAGTAAATGTAGTAGTTCCCACATGTGCTGTGCTTAGTGGCTCAGTCGTGTCTGATTCTTTGTACCCCCATGGACTCTAGTCCACCCGGCTCCTCTGTCCATGGGATCCTCCAGGCAAGAATACAGGAGTGGGTTGCCATTTCCTTCTCCAGGGGATCTTCCTAACCCAGGGATCAAAGCCGGGTCTTCTGCATTGCAGGTGAATTCTTTACCATCTGAGCCACTTGGGACTCAATGTGCCTTACACATAGTATAAAAAAGGATAACAAATATACGGTCCTATCTCCTGACCATTCCTCAAAAGAAGCAAAAGACAAAACAATGAAAACAAACAAGCAAAAAAAAAAAAATGACCAAGTAGCAAACAAACGATCATAGGGCAGCCCGGTAAGGTGAAATAGTATCGTATACCAGCTGAGCTGCTAGGGAAGCCCAACAAAACTTAATTTAATTTGTAAGGAAGCAGAAAGAAAACAGAAATAAGTTACTCATAAGGCAGAATGTCACATTATGGTTAAACGTCCACGGATCTATCGGTACACACCTGCACTGACATACACAGACTACACTCTGGGTAGGAAAAGTTTCTTTAGTTTAACTAAAACCTCTTCAAAACAATGCAACTTTTTCAAGTTGCCACATACTGAACCTTTATCCATAATATTTTGGCAGGAAAAAAAAAGTCTTAAAACTCACCACTTATCTTTAAATTAAAGATATGTGCCGAAATTCTTTTCCTGTTTTTGGTATCCGCCATTCTCTGATAGCTCAGTTGGTGAAGAATCTGCCTGCAATGCAGGAGACCCCAGTTCGATTCCTGGGCTGAAAAGATATGCTGGAGAAGGGATAGGCTACCCACTCCAGTACTCTGGGGTTTCCCTTGTGGCTCAGCTGGTAAAGAATCTGCCTGCATTGTGGAGACCTGGGTTCGATCCCTGGGTTGGGAGGATCCCTTGGATCTTCAGGGAATCTTCAGGAAGATTCCCTTCCTGGAAAAGGGAAGGGCTACCCACTCCAATATTCTGGCCTGGGGAATTCCATGGACTGTGTAGTCCATGAAGTCACAAAGAGTCAGACACGACTGAGCGACTTTCACTATCATTCTTTAACATTGCCTTGAAAAGTATTCGGAAAGCAACGTGGCTAACTTAAGTCAGCGCCATCTAAATAATATATACATGCACAAAGCTGTGCGCAAGTTAGTGGGATGGTGTTTCCCAGACAAGGAGACAAGCTATGACATTAAGGATTCCAGAAACCACCTGCTCAAACAAGCTCATTAAGTAATTGTGTAATTTGCGTTGACCCAGCTATTAAACAGACTCTCTGAGAAAGCTTATCAGTTTTTATTCATGGAGAAATCATATTAGAAAACAAGATTACAATCTCTACTGATATCTTTGGAATTGACTGTATAAGTTAAGGTTCTTTCTTTCAATCAGTGAATTATGATTGGCTTAAACCAATAAATGAATTTATTTGAAGTTTATGGTATAGTTTCCATTATTGAAAGGAATAATACAGGCCAAGCTTCAGATAGACCGGGACCGGGAATATTAATACGGCTTTTGGGAGTAGAGACACTTTAATCATCTTGCTCTGGCAGCTCCCTGGGATTTGTGAGCTCATGCTTACTCTGTCCTTGCATTACCTTTCTTGAATTTCTCAGAGCTTGTATTTCAGGTTGTTCCCACAGCTTAACCTTATATGGATGGAAAAAGAAAAAGACCCATGATGAGACCTTCCTTGGGAGGGTCTGTAGCGGGAGTGTGTGGCACCTTGACTTACTGCTCCAGCAAGATACCCTGTAGAGAAGGAAAAGTTGTTTCCTGAAATGAAACTGGATGTTGTTAGCAAAGCAGGGGTCTATCAGGCAGCTTGAAGGCAAGAGCTCTCCTCTACACTGGCCGTTTCAGGAAACTTAAGGGCAGTTTGGCTTTGCATAATTAGTCCTGCTTCTGCTCACAGTTCTTCTTTAAAAGAGTGAACTGCTGCTGCTGCTGCTAAGTCGCGTCAGTCCTGTCCGACTCTGTGCAACCCCATAGACGGCAGCCCTCCAGGCTTCCCCGTCCCTGGGATTCTCCAGGCAAGAACACTGGAGTGGGTTGCCATTTCCTTCTCCAATGCATGAAAGTAAAAAGTGAAAGTGAAGTCGCTCAGCTGTGTCCGACTCTTAGACCCCATGGACTGCAGCCTACCAGGCTCCTCCATCCGTGGGATTTGCCAGGCAAGAGTACTGGAGTGGGGTGCCATTGCCTTCTCTGAAAAGAGTGAACAACCATAGCTTAAAACTAAATAAATATGTGTTCTGGAACTTTCTTCACAATGTTGTCCTATAGACTCACTGTGATACTATACTATGCTTAGCACAATACACCTAGAAAATAGAGTTTAGATATTAAAACAAGTACTGTCTTTGGAATGAAAAAAATTTGGGTTGCTACCAGTTTAAACAGAATTTGAGGATAGAACTACAAGAAAACCTTATAAAAATGAACTGCAACCTTTAATCTAATGGGAGAGCAATTAGAAAATTTTGTAACTGTCTAAAAGATAAATATTTGCCTTTAAGAAGCTGCAGAGCATTCAACAAGCTTGCCAAGATAATTCAATAGGGAAAGAACAGTCTTTTCAACAGATAGTGCTGGACTAATTGGATGTGAAAGTGTTAGCCACTCAGTTATGTCTGCCTCTTTGCAACCTTGTGGACTGTAGCCCACCAGGCTCCTCTGTCCATGCAGTTGGTCAGAGGCAAGAATACTGGAGTGGGTAGCCATTCCCTTCTCTGAGGGATATTCCTGACCCAGATAACCACATGTGAAAGAATGAATTTGGTAAACTTCATACCATATAAAAAGTTAACTCAAAATGGATTACAGACATAAAAGTAAGAGCTACAACTATAAAATTGTTTTAAAGAAAATGTAGGAGTAAACTTTTATGATCTTGGATTAGGAAATGGTATGACATCAAAAGTTAAGCAGTGAAAGGAAAAAGATTAGACTTTATTAATATTAAAAACTGTTGTTCTTAAAGGGATACCATCAAGAAAGTGAATCAATGACCCATAGAATAGGAGAAAATACTTGAAATTCATTTGTCTGATAAGAAATTACTATCCATACTATGTAAAGACCTCTTATAATTCAATGGTTAAGACAATTCAACTAAAAATAGGTAAAATATATATGAGTATGTTTTTCTAAAGAAGATATCACAAATGTTAAGTGCCTGAAAACATTATTAGTCATCAGAGAAATGCAAGTTAAAACAACATTGAGATACCATTTCATACCCACTAGAATGGCTAATATCAGAAAGACAATAACAGATGTTGTTTGGATATGGAGACAGTAGAATCTTAATTGTTGTTGTAATTGTAAAATGGTGCAGTCACTTTAGCAAGCAGGTTAGTAGTTCCTTCACATGTTAAGGACATAGTTTAGCTATTCTTCTAAAGAACTCCACACCCAAGAGAAATGAAAACCTATGTCTCATGAAGACTTGTATACATAAGTTTGTAGCAGTATTATTTATAGTAGCCAAAAAATCAGAACAACCCTAATAATTGATCAGTTGATTAGTGGGTAAATAAAATGTAATAATTTATGCAATAGAAGATAGTGTGGCAATGAAAATGAATGAAGTAGTGATATATACTACAATACGGATAAACCTTGAAAACGTGCTTAGTGAAAGGAGTCAGTGACTAATGGCCACATGTTGTATGATTATTTATATGAAATGTTCAGACTAGGCACATCCCCAGAAATGGAAGTAGATTAGTGGTTTCCAGATACTGGAGGGATGAGGAAATGGGGAATGGCTGTTAGTGACTATACGGTCTCTTTTTGAAGTGAAAAGATTTTCTGAAATTATGTCATGTCGATTGTTGTACAACTCCATGATTTTTCTAAAAATCTCTGAACCATATCCTTTAAAAGGATGAATTTACTGTCATGTGAACTAAGGATCAAAAAAAAAAAAAAAAACAAAAAAAACCCAAAATAGTGAAGTCAGGATCAAGACTTGGTACCTGTGTATTTGTAAGAGGAGTGCATCTTTGGTCTTGATTTTCAAGAGTGATGTGTGCTCCTGGTATGCAGAGTGACTTTAACCCTTTACTGGCTGTGGGTGCAGGGCGGAAGATCTGGGCCTTCCTTCTCTTTCTGGAGCTGTGACCAAAAGAAGGGAGTATAAATTATCCTTTAGTAAAAAGCTCATTGGTTCAAGTCAGTGAGCATTTATTAGGCACCTAGTGAATGACAACCCATGTGCTAGACAAATTGGCAAAGATCACTTGAGGCATTTTTGTTATTCGTGAATTAGAGCATTAGTTTCCACCTCTGCTGACAAAATTGCTAGAGGTCAGAGGAGAGGAGAAAGTCCTGAATTGAAATTGGATGGCATTTCAAAAGAGACAATAAACTGCATAAAGCACAGCCATTAATTTCAATATTAAGAATATTTATTCACTTAATTTGGTGATTTAATGCTATGCTTTTTAAAGCTCCAATAACTGGTAGCTTGTTTTCTGTTTACAGTAATGCAACGAAAATAGTAAAGACCATTTATTGTGTTGTATTGTTTATTTGTTCATAATAGAAATTATTTCTAGGTATTTAAATGATATTAAAGGTTAAAATCTGTTTTTAATTTGTATGTTTAAAATAGTTCAAAGATAATTGTATGCTTGGAATAAAATAGTAATGTTCTGTTGTGTTTTACTTGAGTAATTAATATCATCATGCTTTGTAATTTAATTCAGCTAAAAGAAAATCTGTTTTCTTCACGTTTGCTTTTTATTATCTTATTTCCATTTTTTTGGAAAAAATACACAGATTATTCTCAATGCAGAAAAAAGATGAAGAATGAGATGTGAGTAAATTATTTTGACACATGTATTCATTAAATAAAATACAGTTGTCTAGGAAGGGAGTTTAAAGCAAGCAGTGTAAATGAATTAGTGACAAAGTAGGAAGAATGAGTTAAGATAAATGTAGAACAGGTTTGGGGGGCACTCTGGTATGTTTTCATATGCTTAGTTGCTTTCTATCAGTATTTCTGCTAGTTGAATTTGGTAGTTTTGAATTTTATGTATCTACTATTTAGTAACTTTTTAGTAAAGGTAAAGAGTACACTTTTTAATATTATAATCGTGAAAGCAACTTCTTATTTGTATGGTGGTGCTAGCGATAAAGAATCTGCCTGCCAACACTGGAGATGAGGGTTTGAATTCCTGGGTCAGAAAGATCCCTACTCCAGTATTCTTGCCTGGAGAATCCCATGGACAGAGGAGCCTGGTGGGCAACAGACCATGGGACTGCAGAGTTGGACACGACCTAGTGACTGAACACACACACACACATGTGTGCGCGTGCACGCACACACACACACATACACACACACACAAAGCTATTAAGTATAATGGCTAATGTTGAATATAAGCAGTCTTATTTGAGAAAAATATGAACCCTTAATTTCATTGCTTAATATAATCACATGTCTGATTCTGTTGGCAAAAATAAAAAGATTTTGCAACAATCTAGGATGACTAAAATCTATTTTATCTTAGTAATTTCATTGACCAAGAATGTAAATGTACCCAAAGATACAAAATTTACCTTTTTTCTGTGGCTATACCAATGATATGTCCTATACTAATATTAGAAAATTGTTATGTTTTCATCTTTATAATGAGGCATAAGATCCTTTAGAGATTATCTGGTAAGTGTGGTAAAAGGAAGACCTTGGTGTTAGTTCACTATTCCTTCTGTGTGATATTTTGTTATATATGTGGAGTGTCCACAACTCCGTAGTTTATAGCAAATGTTATGAAATGCATACATAACAGATTCTCACTTATAGATTTGGCACTTACCACATTTTTTTACATAGACAAAAGTTATATCAAGTATACTTTTAATTTTGTTTTTAACATCACAGTTTTAGCCCTTGTTAATGAGAATACATGAAAGGTGGGTTTGGCCAATAGCAGAGTCTCCATGCTTGATATTCTGTTCAAGGAGGGTTTGGTATATCTGCACATGAACAAGGATGTAGATGTTACTCTAAGTAATTTTAAGTTCAGTTCAGTTGAGTTGCTCACTTGTGTCTGACTCTTTGCAACCCCATGAATCGCAGCATGCCAGGCCTCCCTGTCCGTCACCAACTCTCGGAGTTCACTCAGACTCACGTCCATCGAGTCAGTGATGCCATCCAGCCATCTCATCCTTTGTCGTCCCCTTCTCCTCCTGCCCCCAATCCCTCCCAGCATCAGGGTCTTTTCCAATGAGTCAACTCTTCGCAAGAGGTGGCCAAAGTACTGGAGTTTCAGCTTTAGTATCATTCCTTCCAAAGAAATCCCAGGGCTGATCTCCTTTAGAATGGACTGGTTGGATCTCCTTGCAGTCCCAGGGACTCTCAAGAGTCTTCTCCAACACCACAGTTCAAAAGCATCAATTCTTCGACGTTCAGCCTTCTTCACAGTCCAACTCTCATATCCATACATGACCACAGGAAAAACCATAGCCTTGACTAGACGGACCTTTGTTGGCAAAGTAATGTCTCTGCTTTTGAATATGCTATCTAGGTTGGTCATAACTTTCCTTCCAAGGAGTAAGCGTCTTTTAATTTCATGGCTGCAGTCACCATCTGCAGTGATTTTGGAGCCCAGAAAAATAAAGTCTGACACTGTTTCCACTGTTTCCCCATCTATTTCCCATGAAGTGATGGGACCAGATGCCATGATCTTTGTTTTCTGAATGTTGAGCTTTAAGCCAACTTTTTCACTCTCCACTTTCACTTTCCTCCAGAGGCTTTTTAGTTCCTCTTCACTTTCTGCCATAAGGGTGGTGTCATCTGCATATCTGAGTTTATTGAGATTTCTCCCGGCAATCTTGATTCCAGCTTTTGTTTCTTCCAGTCCAGCATTTCTCATTATGTACTCTGCATATAAGTTAAATAAACAGGGTGACAATATACAGCTTTGACAAACTCCTTTTCCTATTTGGAACCAGTCTGTTGTTCCCTGTCCCGTTCTAACTGTTGCTTCCTGACCTGCATACAAATTTCTCAAGAGGCAGATCAGGTGGTCTGGTATTCCCATCTCTTTCAGAATTTTCCACAGTTTATTGTGATCCACACATAAGGCTTTGACATAGTCAATAAAGCAGAAATAGATGTTTTTCTGGAACTCTCTTGCTTTTTTGATGATCCAGCGGATGTTGGCAATTTGATCTCTGGTTTCTCTGCCTTCTCTAAAACCAGCTTGAACATTAGGAAGTTCACGGTTCACATATTGCTGAAGCCTGGCTTGGAGAATTTTGAAGATTACTTTATTAGCATGTGTGATGAGTGCAATTGTGCAGTAATTTGAGCATTCTTTGGCATTGCCTTTCTTTGGGATTAGAATGAACACTGACCTTTTCCAGTCCTGTGTTGATAATAAATATGTTTCAGAGTTTAATATGTATTTATTGAACATAACACTATAAGTTTTGATATTTTTTTTAAAATTTAACTTTATCTTTCAATTTGCATTCTTTTTCTTTCATTATAGTTAGTTTATAGTATTACATGTTTCAGGTATATAGCATAATGATGCACTATTTTTGAATGTTATACTCCATTTATAGTTATTAGAAATATTGATTATATTCCCTGTGTGCAGTATCTCCTTGTAGCCTGTTGAATTTTTACATCGCAGCTTTTATCTCTCATTCCCCTACCCCCTTCCCTCTCCCCACTAAGAACCCTAGTCAGTTCTCTATATCTGTGAGATATATGTCTGTATCTTTTTTATTATATTCACTAGTTTGTTTTCCTTCTTGGATTCCATATGATATGTGGTTTTGTACAATATTTGTCATTTTGTTACTTTGCTAGATTTAATACCATCCATGTCCATCCATATTGCTGCAAACTGAGTTATTTTATTCTTTACTATGGAAGGGTAGTATTACATTGTGTGATTATGTGTGCGTACCTCTGTGTCTATCACATCTTTATCCATTTATCTGTTGATCGACATTTAGGTTACTTCCATATTAGCTATTGTAAATAATGCTGCCATAAACATTGGGGTGTATGTATCTGTTAAATTCGTTTCTTTGGATATATACCCAGGAGTGGAATTTCTGAGTCATGTGATAGTTCTATTTTTAATTTTTTGAGAAACCTCCATACTGTTTTCCACAGTGGCTACCCCCATATACATTCCCACCAACAATGTGCAAGGGTTCCCCTTTCTCTACACCCTCACCAACATTTATTATTTGTGTTCTTTTTGATGATAGCCATTCTGGCAGGTGTGATGTGATACCTCATTGTGGTTCTGATTTTGCAGTTCTCTAATGAAAAGCAGAGACATTACTTTGCCAACAAAGGTCTGTCTAGTCAAGGCTATGGTTTTTCCAGTAGTCATGTATGGATGTGAGAGTTGGACTATAAAGAAAGCTGAGTGCCGAAGAATTGTTACTTTTGAACTGTGATCTTGGAGAAGACTCTTGAGAGTCCCTTGGACTGTAAGGAGATCCAACCAGTCCATCCTAAAAGAGATCAGTCCTGGGTGTTCATTGGAAGGACTGAAGCTGAAACTCCAGTACTTTGGCCACCTGATGCAAAGAGCTGACTCATTTGAAAAGACCCTGATGCTGGGAAAGATTGAGGGCAGGAGGAGAAGGGGATGACAGAGGATGAGATGGTTGGATGCCATCACTGACTCAATGGACATGGGTTTGGGTGGACTCCAGGAGTTGGTGATGGACAGGGAGGCCTAGCGTGCTGCAGTCCATGGGGTCGCAAAGAGTCAGACAGGACTGAGTGACTGAACTGAATTGAACTGAATGACTAACAAAGTTGAGCATCTTTTCATATGTCTGTTGGTCATCTGTATGACTTTCTTGGAAAAATGTCTGTTTTGATCTTTTGTGCATTTTTCAGTCAGGTTGTTTGTTTTTTGATGTTCAGTTGTATGTATGAGCTATTTGAATGTTTTGGATATTACCCCTTATTGATCATATAATTTTCAAATGTTTTCTCCTATTCAGTAGGTTGTCTTTTAATTTTGTTAATCATTTCCTTTGCCCTGCAAAAGCATTTCGATTTAATTAGGTCCTTTTTTTTTTTTTTTTGCTTTCTCCAATAGGAATTTTTCTGTGGTTCATACTTTTAAAGAGACAGATCCAAAAAGATATTGTTCTGATTAATGTCAAAGAATGTTCTGTTTGTTTTCTTCTATAAGTTTTATTGTTTCTGGTCTTATATTTAGGTCTTTAATCCATTTTGGGTTTATTTTTTATATGGTGCTAAAAATGTTCTAACTTCATTTTTTACCATGTGGCTCTCTAGTTTTCCAAGCACCACTTATTAAAAAGACTCTTTTGTCTGTTATGCCTTCTTGCATCTTTTTTAATAGATTAATTCATGTGTGGGTTTATTTCTGGGCTCTGTTTGGTTCCATTTTTCTATATGTCTGTTTCTGTGCCAGCAGCAGTGTTTTGATTACTGTAGCTTTGTAGTATGGTCTAAAGTCAGGGAATATGCTACTTCAGGCTCTATTGTTTTTAAAGATTGTTTTAGCTATCTAGAGTCTTTGTGTTTCCTTACATGTTAAAAAACAATTTTGTTCTAGTTCTTTGAAAAATGCCACTGCTATTTTTGATATGGATTGTTTTATCATTTTTCTGATTCATTTTTGCATTTGGAGCTCCATGGTGATCCCGGTACTATGGGTACTTTTGGTGCAAACTGTCTTGCTTTGCCTCCTTTTTCAAGCAAGATTTTGACCCTCTCACCCCTTGTCCTCCAGCTACCATGACTCCATATTTTATATAATGCAACCTAGCGGATGGGCCACTCCATCTTGATTCAGGTTGTCACCACACTTACAGCTTCTCTAGTGTGGGAAACAAATGTCTAAATGAATAATAATGATTGCAGTCAGTGCTTGGAGAACTTAGATAGAGATGTGGCATTGGAGCCCAGCGGACAGAGTGACTGACAACCAAAAGCAGACAGAGGATGACCTGGATCAGGGATGAACCGTCATTTCCGTGACAAAGGAGGTTAAATGCTTTTAGGGATGAGAAGGAGCACAATTAAAGCTCTGGAGTTGTGAAGAAGAACATGCCTTGAGGATGGAGATAAATGAAGCAGGTCTGGAGTTTGAGTTGTCGAAGTGAGAACATTTGGAGCCAGATTTTAATGCTCTCCAGTGGGAATTTTTATGTGGTTCATACGTTATTCTCGGTAATGAGGAACTGTGCTAAGAGTGATAACAACCACCATTTATTGAGGGCTAACTGTGGGCAGTGGGTTGCTTAAGTTATTTGCATGTATTATCTTCTTCCTAATTGGTAGATAAGGAAACTAAGAGGTTAAGTGACTTAACCAGAGTACCTAGTAGGTGACCTGCATAGCTGCATTTGGAGCCACACAGGCTCAGACTCCAAAGCTTTTGCTCTTAATGTAGTACTTCACTGCCTTCTGTTAACAGTTTTTAAGGAGAGGAGATATCGATTGACGCGAGATGTGTTTAAGGATGATATTGTAGAAATAATGTGGAGGAAGCCTCTGGAGGAAAAGGTAGGCTACAGCAGTAGTGCAGGTGAAAAATCCTGAATCCAAATAAAAACATTGGTAGGAAATTGTTGAGTCTGTTACTGAAGAAGCTTTCTCTGCCTGTGATTCCTATCTTTACTCCTAGAACCCACCCTGCCTCCCCTTGGAATCAGAATGGCTGTCATCCAAAAGAACACAAATAACAAAAGGTAACAAGGATATGGAGAAAAGGGAACCGTAGTACACTGTTGATGGGAATGTAAATTGGTTCAGCCCCTGTGAAAAACAGTAAGGAAGTTTCTCAGAAAGCTAAAAATAGAACTACCATATGACCCAGCCATTCCATTCCTGGGTGTATATCCAAAGATAATGAAAACACTGATTTGAAAAGATATGTGCACCCCAGTGTTCATAACAGCATTGTTTATAGTAGCCATGAGATGGAAGCAAGATAAGCATACACACACAGACACACACACAGACACACACACACACACACACACACACATACATTAACACAATGGCATGCTGGAAGTGAAAGTGAAGTCGCTCAGTCATGTCCAGCTCTTTGCGACCCCAGGGACTGTAGCCTACGAGGCTCCTCTGTCCATGGGATTTTCCAGGCAAAAATACTGGAGTCAGTTGCCATTTCCTTCTCCATGGGACCTTCCTGACCCAGGGATCGAACCAGGGTCTCCGGCGTTGCAGGCAGACGCTTTACCATCTGAGCCACCAGGGAAGCCCTCAATAGCATGCCACTCAGCCACAAAAAAGAAGGAAATCCTGCCATTTGCAATAGCATGGATGATACTATGATAAGTAAATAATTCAGACAGAGAAGACAAAGCTATATGATACTACTTATAGGTAGAACCTAAAAAAAATTTTCAACACACTAGTGAATGTAACAAAAAAGACTCACAGAGATCAAGCTAGTAGTTACCAGGAGAAACAGGAGCAGGGGAGAGGCAGTAAGTGGTGGGGATTAAGTGGTAGACTGATAAATGTATAGAGTAACTTACAAGGATTTAGTGTACAACACGGGGAATACAGCCAGTACTGCCTGTACTGCGTGTGCGTCCTCAGTCATGTCTGACTCTTTGTGACCCCATGGACTGTAGTCCACCATCTTCCTCTGTCCATTGGATTTTCTAGGCAAGAATACTGAAGCAGGTTGCCATTTCCTTCTCCAGGGGATCTTCCTGACCCAGGGATCAAACCTGTGTGTTTTGAGTCTTTTACATTGGCAAGCAAGTGCTTTACCAGCTAAGCCACCAGGGAAGCCACATTGCCAACATTTTATAATAACTGTAAATGGAGCATACCTTTAAAAATTGTGAATCACTATTTTGTATAAATTGCAATGTATAATATTGGACATCAGTTTTACTTCAATTAAATTTTTTTTTAAAAAGAGAGGAAGCTTCTTGTAAGCCAAAAGCTCCCCTGCCACTGTAGTGTGCCTATATAAACACTACAAAGGAGGAGACCTCCAGATCAGAGCTTAGACCATTCACTCACACAGCATCTCAGAAGCAGTAATCCCGCTGTGTTCCAGTTCCTTGTGGGGCCACGCAGTGCGGACTAGACACATCTGTGCATGCAGAGACTGCGCTGAGGGAGAGGAACCCCTAAATTATGAAACTCAGAGTTTTCTATAAGGCAGCAAGCATGTTTTCCCCTCTTTCTCCATGGAGAGATAATTTCTGTCTGGGGAGGGGAGGGAAAGGTCTAGAGATTTTTATTACCCTTAACACGTAAGCAAATATCTCTGAGGCAGATAAGCCCTTAGATCTCTCTGGGAAAATTCTCTATCTCTAACTTCCATTCAGTCATCTTTTAATCCCAGGTTGCTGGTAATTTTTACCCAGAAAGTCCTGAGTATGCAGAAATGTGAACCTATTCATGAAACATAGTCTCCCAGCAGTGGTATGAACAATCTATTGAAATTAGACAGAATTGCTACAGCTTTTATAAGATACTGGAATCAGTCCATCTCTAGCTTTGAATATCTACTACACCAATTGAAGTGGACAGTTTTTGAGACCAAATTATCTGTTTAAAAGGTGTTCCTGAAAGAAATTTCTGGGTTATTCAAGTGATAGTCTTGGTTTGTATGTTTTTACATTGAGTGCGAATAAATTATGTTTGAAGGGAATCTTATTTATTCTGTGTTCTGCAAGTTTCTCAAGAAATATTGATAAATGTTTAACAGAAAGACCAAGGAATCTTGTTTTTATTCAGAAGCTTGGGAATTTCAGGATTATAGAAATGTATCTTGTGAATATATTCTATGTAATAAAAAATTGCATGGGGTGTGAAATTAAAAAAATAGTTTATTTTAGTTGATAATATAAATCTTAGTTTAGACTTTAGTTGAATACTTTGTAGGTCTTGCATTTTATTTCTCAAATGTATATATATATTTATGTATGTATATATATTGAAATGATGATAGCAATAACAAGTCATGTTGAAATAAGAAATTCCACTATTCTGCCACCACCAATTTACTTTTCTATATTACCTTGTACTTCAGACACACTTAGCAGAATTTTAGTACATATTAGACACTTTCATCTTTCCTTTTAGCATTGTGTTATGTTTATTTATGGAGTTGTGAAAAACACAAAAGAGAAAATTAATCATATGAGTTAGATGTAGTCAGTCTTTCTATTTTAAGTTTGCCAGAGTCGCCCAAGGCTACTGTTAGTCCTGACAGTGACAAGTTAAACTACTGACAGGGATAAAGCGATCTCTTGTCATAGCTGTTAGCCAAGGTGAGAGTGCCAATTTCACTTTATGTTGATAGCTTTGGAATAGTGATTTTACAAGGCCCCTTTGGGAGCTTGACTGTTGCTTCATCAGAGTTGTTCAGTCTATAATTTCTTTAAAATATCAATTATTTTTGCATGTATATTCGTACATCATAATCATTTTAAGAGAAATGCTTTTGCTACATAAGCCAAAAGCTCCTAGATCTGTTAAAAGCACTTGCATATCTGAATATGGATCAAGTGAAGTCTCAAAATTTGTCGTCTGCCTGGAGTATTGCTTTACAGTGGGGGTTCGTACACATCTCCAGAGAATCTGGTTCAGTCGGTCTGATGGGAGGCCTGCTAAACTTGTATTTTTAAACTGTACCCCCAGGTGATTTTGATGCAAGTAGTTATTGGACCACCTTGAGAAAACTTAAGATTTTGTCTGCTTACTTCAACTTAAGATTTTGTCTACTTGACGCACTTATTTATCAGGTCAATACACTGTGGACTAGGGAGAGTGACTATCAGAAAGGCTGCAGTTAACAAAAAGCAGCTGCACACTGTGTTAATAAGAAATTTTATTGGCTCCTTCAAGAGGAAATTGAGAGGCAAAGGGTTTCAGGTCTGGCTCAGTTAGGACACAGCTCTGTCTCTTCCTGTTACTGAGCTCTTTGCTTCCCCTGAGCGACATGTCGCTCGCTCACTTCTCCTGTGGTTGCTGGACGGTCACATTGGCCACGGGAACTGTATGTTCCTTATTTCTGTTTGGCAGTCATTCCCTGAAACTTCTTAGCTTATTGGCCAGAATTGGATCATAGTTCCATCCATAAAATAATTTTTGACAGAGGAAACAGAATCACTATGATTGATGTAGACTAATTCTCATTTTTGGAGCTGAAATCAAGTTTATGATCTACCTTGCCTATTACTGAATGGGCAAAGGTGAAATAAATGTAGTAGAAATTGAAAGCTACAGTGCCTTGTTTAAGAAAACATTTATCTTGAATGCTGTTTTTCATCGAAATTATGCAAAGTGTTATTGCTTCTCTATAAAGCCTTTCTGTTATTTTTCTTTTCTTAACATGCTTAACAGTCTTGAAGACTTATCCTCTCTTAGGATAACACTGTAATCTCCAAACTTTAAAGTGTTTTTAATATGTAAAAGTTAAAGTCGCTCAGTCGTGTCTGACTCTTTGCGACCCCATGGCCTATACGGTCCATGGAATTCTCCAGGCCAGAATATTGGAGTGGTAGCCTTTCCCTTCTCCAGGGAATCTTCCCAACCCAGGGATCAAACCCAGGCCTCCCACAATGCAGGTGGATTCTTTACCAGCTGAGCCACCAGGGAAGCCCAAGAATACTGTAGTGGGTAGCCTCTCCCTTCTCCAGTGGCTCTTCCCTATGCAGGAATTGAACCGGGGTCTCCTGCATTACAGGCGGATTCTTTAATAGCTGATATCGCAGGGAAAGAAAGCACCAAAGAGCAAGTTTTTATATTATTATTTAATTGAGGTTCTATTTGGAAATATAATTAACGTGTCACATTTGTGTCACATCAGCTTGCTTTTGTCAGTAAGTCTCTTAACTATACACTGCCATGTCAGAGACCATGTCAGTGCTGAGAACATGGTGTTGAATCCAGATAGGTAAGTCTCTGTGCCAGTGGATGTGTATGCGGTTGAATACAATATTGTCTCTGTTCAGAGTGCTGTAACTTATCATAGACTGAGTGCTTAAATAACAAATAATCCTGTTCTGGTGCCTGCAAGTCTGTAAGCAGGTTGCCAGCATGGTCAGGTTCTTGGTGAAAACCCTCTTCTTGATTATGTTGTCACATGGCCTTTCCTTGGTGCTTAGAGAGGGGAGGGGAGAGAAATCTTTGAGTCTGTTAATTTCTTTTCTAATTTTCAGTTTCTTAAATAATACTTATTTTAAATATTTGTTTTCAAATAAGTTCAGTTGTGTCCAACTCTTTGGGACCCCATGAACTGCAGCACACCAGGCCTCCCTATCCATCACCAACTCCCAGAGCTTACTCAAACTCATGTCCATTGAGTCAGTGATGCCATCCAACCATATCATCCTTTGTCGTCCCCTTCTCCTCTTGCCTTCAGTCTTTCCCAGCATCAGGGTCTTTTCCACTGAGTCAGCTTTTCGCATCAGGTGGCCAAAGTACTGGAGTTTCAGCTTCAGCATCAGTCCTACCAATGAACACCCAGGACTGATCTCCTTTAGGATGGACTGGTTGGATCTCCTTGCAGTCCAAGGGACTCTCAAGAGTCTTCTCCAACACCACAGTTCAAAAGCACCAATTCTTCAGTGCTCAGCTTTCTTCATAGTCCAACTCTCACATCCATACATGACTACTGGAAAAACCATAGCCTTGACTAGATGGTCCTTTGTTGGCAAAGTAATGCCTCTGCTTTTTAATATGCTGTCTAGGTTGGTCATAACTTTTCTTCCAAGGAGCAAGTGTCTTTTAATTTCATGGCTGCAGTCACCATCTACAGTGATTTTGGAGCCCAAAAGAATAAAGTCGGCCACTGTTTCCACTGGTTCCCCATCTATTTGCCATGAAGGGATGGGGCCAGGTGCTATTTCATTTACTGATTTGACTCTGTCAGGTGTTAGTTGAGGCGTGTAGGATCTAGCTCTCTGATCAGGGATTGAACCTGGGACTCCTGCATTGGGAGTACAGAGTCTTTGCCACTGGACCACCAAGGAGGTCCCTTGGGTCTTAAAATTTTTAATAAGGGCATTAATCCCGCCATGGGGGCTCGACTTTCATGACCTCATGTAAACCTGATTATCTGCCAAATGTCTTACCTCCATCCACATTGGTGATCAGGGCTTCAAAATGTGAATTCGGGGTGTAGGGGACACAAACGTTTAGTCTGTACCGAGTATAGTGTGGTGAGTATGGTGACAGGAAGGCACACCAGGAGCCATGGAAGCCTGGATTAGGAGAGGATCTAACCAAGATCAAGAGGGCTGTGTCAAGCACCTGGAGGAAGGAATAGTTAAGTTTGATCTTTAACGGTAATAAGGTAGAAAGGGGTAGCAGAGAGAGTTTCCAGAAAGAGAAAGCCAAGGAAGGACAGTTTGGTTGAGTGTCCCCCAAGTTCAGCATGTCATTGTGTTTGGAGCAGGGCTGGCTGGTGGGGGGGAGCGGTGCAGAATACCCAGGGATGTGGGTGGAGAGACTCCCAGTGCCAGATTCTTAAGGACCTTTGTAAGATATACTCTAGAGCTGCAACTTCATCTTGGAGCAAATAGGGAGCCAGTGAATGCCATTTAAAGAAGGAATTGCCATTCTTGAATCCATACCTGCAAGGGGTGACTGTTTCCTCTGAGAATAGTAGATTTCAGAAGGTAAGCTAAACAATTTGAAGTGTTGGTTGATCGAAATGAGGGAGGCTGAAAGTCGGATTGAAGCAGCAGAGGTGTTTCACAGGTTGAATCAGTGGGGCTTTGTGTTTAAGGGACTTCCGTGGGTTAGGATTTAGATCCCTTGGAGAAGGGAATGGCTGCCCAGTCCTGTATTCTTGCCAGGAGAATTCCATGGACAGAAGAGCCTGGTGGGCTACAGTCTATGGGGTCACAAAGAGTCAGACATGGCTGAGTAACTAAAACTTTCACTTTTTTCAGTGGGTTAGGAAGAGGGGAGTTTGGGGATTGATGCAGGGTGTCTAACCTAGAAAACTGTGATTTGTAATGCCAGTGACTGTGATGGCCATAAATTGGATGATGCCTCTCCATCCTTTTCAACGCCTGCACTATCTCCAGGACGTGAACATGATGAATACATTTGGGCCTGACAAAGTGATATATATGTATATCACTTCTCCATATATATATATGTGTGTGTGTGTGCGTGTGTGTGTGTGTGATGTTATCAGCTCTTTTGTTCTTAAGTTTTACATTTTAAGTTTTATATCAATACCACTAATATCCATAAACATAAAAAATGTATTTAGACACATCTTTTCAACTCTTACTTGAAGTCTTCCTGATTTTGGTCCTTTAAAAATGACTAATTTTCATTTGGCATTTAAACTTATAATACTGCACAGCTATGTCAGTTTTGAATTATGAAATACCAATAAATGAAATATTTGTTGTTAAGAGTTTTTGCACAGTAATTATTTTCTGATTACTGCAACACATAGAGCTTTCTGATATAAAATATAATCAGGTCTCTATGAATAAATCCAAACCAATCAGAGTTATTTCACAAAAGTGTTTCCTACTGCTCATGGTGAGCTTGAAGTTCCTTGCCAGCTGCAAAAGTATGTTACTGTATCATCAAAAAAACTACATGAAGAAAATGAAATGTATGATAATTTCTTACATTTTCTTCAGATCAGATCAGTCGCTCAGTCGTGTCCAACTCTTTGCGACCCCGTGAATCGCAGCACGCCAGGCCTCCCTGTCTCTCACCAACTCCCGGAGTTCACTCAGACTCAGTCCATCGAGTCAGTGATGCCATCCAGCCATCTCATCCTCTGTCGTCCCCTTCTCCTCCTGCCCCCAATCCCTCCCAGCATCACATTCTTTTCCAATGACTCAACTCTTCACATGAGGTAGCCAAAGTACTGGAGTTTCAGCTTTAGCATCATTCCTTCCAAAGAAATCCCAGGGCTGATCTCCTTCAGAATGGACTGGTTGGCTCTCCTTGCAGTCCAAGGGACTCTCAAGAGTCTTTTCCAACACCACAGTTCATTTTTCTTAGTTGAGCATAAATGTTGACAGAGCTGACAGTCTTACATATACAAGCTCTTACATGCAAAACATGTCTGATTTAATACTCAAACACTCAGAATCTTGCATGCTTTCTTACATTTTGCAATCAATTTTTTTTTCCTTAAAGGATCTCCTTTTTGTTGTCGTTCATTACGAAGTACCTGGGATTCCAGTGTAGGATCTCTAAAGATTTTTGACAAATAAATAAGAGGAAAGAAACTAAATTATGCCTTTCTACATATCTTATTTATATATTCATTGTTAGACAGAATTGCATTATGTATATAGGTTGACTTTAAAATTTTGAGCTCCAGGGTCATACTTGGTATCCTTTTTATTTATTTATCTTTTATACTGTATTATTTCAGAGCAAAGTGTCCTGATTTCTTTTTTTTTTATTGCATGTGTCCTTACTAAAATGTTTTTAAATCCCATTCGGTCCTATTATTCTGTTGTTTATTCACTTTAAACTGTATGTGTTGAGTGTTCTCAGCTGATCATCAGGTTATTATTTAGCTTTAATGTTTTAATACGTTGGGTTATTATATTTGTTCTATTTGTCTTAGTCTCTTCCTCCAAAAAATACCCGCTATCCGTGAGTTGAAAATCAGGTATCTAATTTCATTATTAACTCTCTTTGTCGGAGTCAACTTTTGTATTCTTCCTTCCCATGTTTGGAAAGTCTGTTAAATATGATAATTTATGATTTGATTTTTACATTATTACGTAATGTTCTTTTGAATTCTACCATGGCTTTAGAAATGATCTATGATTCTTTGTGCAACCCCCTTAGTATATTTTATTCTTAGTATTTGTGCTAAATGGTATGAAATAATCTATGTTGCAAGAATAAATGCAAATGTATTTCTTCTCATGCTGCATAACTTATGGTGATGGTGTGCACTATTCCACATAGGCACTCAGTGATCAAAGCTGATGGAGCCTGACTGTTTACCAGCACCACTTGGGACAGGCCACATTATCAGTTACCACATTGTGACTTAATTTTTCTGGCTTACTGGCCAGAAGCAGTCATTAAGCCCCTCTCTTAGCCCACAAAACTTCATGTGCCTAGAGGAAAGAGAGACCCATGTATGAGTGAGGGCTAGAAATCAGTGGTTACCTTTTTAAGATTTATCTTTTTTTTTTTTTTTTTTGCAATTGTGGGTCTTTGTTGCTACACCCAGGCTTTCTCTAGCTGCAGAGAGCAGGGGCTATTCTTTGTTGTGGGACCCAGGTTTGTGATTGTGGTGGCTTGTCTTGCTGTAGAGCATGGATGCTAGGTACACGAGCTTCAGTAGTTGTGGTTCCTGGGCTCTAGAGCACGGACTAAGTGATTGTGGCACACAGGCTTACCTGCTTTGTGGCATGTGGGATCTTCGGGGACCAGGGATCTTACTGATGTCCCCTTCATTACAAGGCAGATTCCTGGAACACCAGGGAAGCCCAGTTATTTTTAAAAGTTGTTTGAGTGTATAGAGCAGATGCTATCTAATTGTTACCTGTGTTTTTGGTGCAAAACTTTCTCAGATGTATGATTGTTCTCTTGCTTTGGTTTGGCAGAATCTAGAATGCAAAGCATCAAAATATCATGTTTTACTTGTAGTTAGTATATTTTAATATACCAATTTATACTGTATGAAATACTTACAGGTATCTTAAAATGCTGTCTCAGGTTGAATACTAGCCGGTTGCTCCTGTCTACCACTTACTGGATATTTCTTCTCATTGCTGATTTGAATTGACTCTTTGTGTACTAAATGCTAATGTCTTTTAACCAGCTGGTAGGGAAAAGCATTACATTTATTTTTTCTTAAGATTTTTTTGAATCATCTGTATATATTTAACCTTCAAGTGAATTTTAGGGTCATTTTATCCCTCTTAAGATTTCTGAAAAAAAGTAAGTGAAGGGGTTTCATCCCATCAATATTATGCATGATTAGTAGAAAGCCTTAGGATTATTTTTTGTGGAGTCGGCTTCCTGGAATCTAATCTCCACTGAGCCACTTTACAGCCATGTGACCTTCGGAAAATGTAGGCTTTCTGTCTCAATTTCCTCATCTGTAAAATGGGGATAATAATATCATCTATCTTACAGGGTTTCTATGAAGATGAGTTGAGTTAATATTTGTAAGGCTCGTATCACAGTGTCTCATATGTATAAGGTTTTGTATATGTGGGAGTTTTAAATTTTAACTGAAGTAAATGAAAAGCATAATGCTGGAATACAGTAGAAATGTGTGAGCTTCTTAAGGATATTGTGTTAGAGAAATGTAGTTATTTCCCTGATAGGAGAGAGACACCATGTGTGAGTGGAGGCAGACAGTATCATTCTTTTGGGTGTTGGTTTTTAGGGCGAATGAACTGTAGATGTACCTGAGAACACCTGAGCTTAAAACGTTTGCTATTCCTAAGGAAAGAGTAAAATTCCTGTCAATGGACCCATACATATTGGGGAAAGGCTAACTGAACCCTGCCCTCAAAGCATGGTTTTCATAGTAAAGCTTGCCTTTAGAAGTCTGCATCTTTAGCCAAAACAAACTTGTTGGTTGTGAATTCTTTGAATCAAAGATATCAATTAAAAAAAAATAATGTGTGCAGACAATCATACATTCTCTGAATCTTCTATGTCTGTTAGTAAGGGTAAGTTGGAAATTTTATGTGCTGATAATGCTTTTTAAAAGTAGGCTTTGTTACATTGGGTATTATATTTGAAGAATTATGAAATCTACAAAGAAGTAATATGATCTGACTAATGTACATTAATATTAAAATATGGAGCTGTATGAACTGAAATATGAGTATACTGTTTGCATGACCACCTGAAGCCACATGAATCAGCTCACTTTAAAATGTTAAGAATCCCTTGCCTTTCCCTGAAAGAGGAAGAAGTATACGAGATGAACTATTATTGCCATACTAGTGGAGAGCAATATACCTTCTTTATTACAGAATCAGGGAACAATCCTCTGAGATTCTTATTTGAAGTAGAAAGGAATGAATTTTTATTGATTCGTTATTTCATTTAAGACATCATCCTGCCCTCTTGCTCTCTTGTAGTATGTGTGTTCAATAAATAATACATTCTCTTTTCTCCATGTTGCCATCTAAGAATCTGTTTGGCTCAAAATAAGCCAGGTGTTTCCACAACCTACTGTTCCGGCTTCTCTGTGGTTTTGCCTAACAGCTGTCAGGACTGGCCTTCTTAATTGCTTTATGTGAGTGATGTTAATTCGGGTTGTAACATCAAAGGTGGTTGGGGGTCACTAGCTGAATGCCCCTTGCCCAACTGCCGTGTTAAGGAAGTGTATGTTTCATACTGACTCTGGTTGATTGCGATGATGGCCGTTGACCCCTGACTGTTGTATGTGCCTGGAGACTGATCGATTGAATCCACCTCGGAATGATCAGGAGCCGGGCTTGTGAGGCCAGCAGCAGCCAGAAGCAGAATTGCAAGTAAGACCCTCGTTTCATGGTCTGCTTCAGCAGGGAGCCTGGTTGTGACACAAGCTACTACATTTCCACAATCAGGAAAACAAATGACCAGACAGGTCTTTCCAGAGAAGGTTATTTATATATTTCATCAATGATTCCTTTTGGTTTTTGTTAGGAGGACGAGGGTTGTCAGTTTTAGATTGTTTTAGTAGCCCTAAAATAAGAAGACAAAGGGTATAATTTTATTTTTTTTAATTTATTTGTTTGTTTTTAATTGAAGGACAGTTGCTTTACAATATTGTGCTGGTTTCTGCCATACATCAACACGAATCATTCATAAGGATGCATATGTCCCCTCCCTCTTGAACCTCCCTCCCATCTTCCACCCCAGCCCACCCCTCTAGGTTGTCACAGAGCACTGGGTTTGATCTCCCTGCATCATACAGCAGATTCCCACTGGCTCTGTATTTTACATATGGTAATGCATATGTTTTAATGCTACTCTCTCAATTCATTCCACGCTCTCCTTTCCCCACCGTGTCCACAGTCTGTTCTCCGTGTCTGCATCTCTCCATTGCTGGCCTGCAAACAGGCTCATCAGTACCATCTTTCTAGATTCCATCCATATGTGTTGACATACACTATTTGTTTTTCTCTTTCTGCCTTATTTCACTTTGTGTAATAGGCTCTAGGTTCATCCAGAGGATACACTTTTAAAATGGTACCTAGAAGGATTTCTGTGAGTGTTTTAGTTGAAGTTTGGATTGAGCTAGAAAGCCTCTTTGGTTGTTTCCAGACATTCATTCCTCTGTGAAACTGCTGTGCTCTTTAGGGGAACTGCATAGATAGAGATCAGTCTCAGTGGGAGGTGTCACGGTTAGAAAGGCTGCATGAACTGGGTATGTGGCTTGCATAACATTAACTGCCTCAACTAGAGGGTAGATTTTTACTGTCAGCTAACAACATTCTGGAGAGAGTATGTTCATTTTTATTCTTAGTATCCCACTTGGTCCTTCCCTGTCACTTCTAAGAACTCAGTTTACTATATTCTATGCTTGAACCCTGACACACCTTGACCCCGGCTGGAAGGACAGGATTAAATAGAGTGAAGGCATATCTCTTCGACGATATATTTGTAATGAAGCGTCTCTCTGGGAGCCTACTTAATACAAATCACCTTTCATTTTCCAACAAGGTTGCCAATGTTGGAGTCTGGTAGTAGTTTTAAATAAAAGTTCATTTTACTTCCAACTTCAGAGCTCAAATTTAACATGATTTTTAAAGGGCCATGACATAATATCTTTTTAATATGTTTTAGTTTCCAAATATCACTTTAGAATAAAACATATATTTTGAAGGTATACAATGATTTGTGCTTGATTCTCATCAGGTTTTAAAATTATAAATATCCTAGGTTTTTATCTCATTCAGCATTTGAATAGTTTTGAATTATACAGAGGATGTACAAATAGATGTTAAACATGCATTATAACACAGAGCAGAGATGGCAGAAGGAAAGTGTACGTTGAGGTATTGAGGAGGAAATTGGTGACTTTGCTGTGAGCATTCATCTTAATTTCAAGTTTTGTTTCCCAGCAGTTTAAAGGCCTGTACATCCTCCAAAATTGTGAAAACATTAAGAAGTCAAAGATAATTGAAATAGGAAATGGTAATAAGAGGTCTTCAATGCCAAGTCACTACATATTATGATCCTTTGTATTTCTTATATACCTATTCTTTGTTAATACGAGTTTAGAGTGTCTATTTAGCACTTAATAGTCTCTTGGTCCTGCCTTGGATTCTGTATTTTTATTGAGAAAACATATTGTCTTTTTCTAGTATAAAAGAAATAGTCATGTTAAAATATTTAGAAAATATATACAGTAAAAATTAATGAAAAGAATTCAGGATTAAATGATACATGATGATATTTGCTTCAAAATAATTTTGGATAGAGAAAGAGGTGAGGGTCTAGATGAAACTGTATTGGCACTGGTAAGTTTTGGGTACATAGTGGTTCATTGTGCTGTTCACTTTATTTTTGTATCTTTTGATAATTTCTGTAAGCTAAAATAATAAAAGTCTCTAGTCCCATTGCTCAGAGAAAATTATTTCTTCTTCTCTATAAAAACAGATTCACAGAAATACACTTAACACATATTCATATATATGTTTTTTAATTTAAGCAAAATTGTACCACCCTAAAATAGAGACTCTGAGCTTAGTAGACTCAGGCTGTTCTCTCAAATGCCTGGGAGGCTCCTGTGTAGGGCCACCATTTAAGATCTGTTGACTTGTTGGATGGTCAGGTTTGGTGAGTGAGTAAAGCTACGTGTGAACTCATTTAGGGGGCTTCAGTTCCAAAACACAGTTAATTGCTGTATTTGTTGTTGTTTAGTTGCTAAGTTATATCCGACTCTGTGACCCGATGGAGTGTAGCCTGCCAGGCTAGCTTTGTCCATGGGATTTCCCAGGGAAGAATATTGGAGTGGGTTGCCAGGTCCTTCTCCAGGGGATCTTCCTGACCCAGGAATTGAACCTGTATCTCCTGCACTGGCAGGCAATTTTTTTTTTTTTTTTAACTACTGAGCCACCTGAGAGCCCTTGTGTTCAGTCGCTAAGTTGTGTCTGACTCTGTGACCCCATGGACTGCAGCGCACCGGACTTCCCTGTCCTTCATTATCTCCTGGAGTTTGCTCAGACTCGTGTCCATTGAGTTGCTGATGCCATCCAACCATCTGTCTTCCTCTTTTCCTCTCACCTTCAATCTTTCCCAGCATCAGGGTCTTTTCCAATGAGTTGGATCTTCCCATTAGATGGTCAAAGTATTGAAACTTCAGCTTCAGCATCAGTCCTTCCAATGAATATTCCAGGTTGACTTCCTTTAGAATTGACTGGTTTGATCTCCTTGCTGTCCAAAGGACATAGCTTAAATATTTTCTGTAGGCTGATATTTAGAAAAAAAATAGAAAAATAGGGAAGCTACCTCATTCTTTCCTCTCTCCCTTTGTATTGTTACTCTCTCTTCCTCTGAAAGAAGAAATGGAGGGAAAACAGAGCAGAAGCTCAGAAGGGTTTATTTCAGAGTGAGGAATGAGAGTTGGATTGCCATCTGCTTCTACTGGTTCTAGCCCCTCTATGTCAATACCTAAGCCCAAGTGTGTGTCCATTTCATATGTACAAGTTCTTTTTCCATACCCCAAGCAATAAAAAAAAAAGGTATAAAAATAGAATTTCCAGGATAGATCCTTAGGTAGCATGAGTCAAAGAGTTGTACAGGTGGCTAGGTAAGTCTTCTAGAAAGATAGTTCCTTTAAAGAGATTTAATTATAGTTCCTTTATTTACTTTAAAGGTATCTTTTAGCTTAGGCTTTTAGCAGAAGTTCACATGACTTCAACTTTGTGTGAATGGCATTATACCCTAAAAGCATGTGAGAGGCATTCTTGGTGTACTTGGCCCTTATCCACGGTAATTTTCAGAACACTACAGGAAAGTGTTGACCCTGTTATGGAAAATAATCTCATTGATTATGGAAAGTTCAGTTCGATTCATGAAGCAAATGGCTGCCGATCTGTAAGACTTTTGTTAATGCAGCACAGGTCTCTTGGACTAGCCTACCTTTGCATGACTAGGCATTCTTGAACAGTTTTTCATGGTGCTGAAACTCCAGTACTTTGGCCACCTCATGCGAAGAGTTGACTCATTGGAAAAGACTCTGATGCTGGGAGGGATTGGGGGCAGGAGGAGAAAGGGACGACAGAGGATGAGATGGCTGGATGGCATCACTGACTTGATGGACGTGAGTCTGAGTGAACTCCGGGAGTTGGTGATGGACAGGGAGGCCTGGCGTGCTGCGATTCATGGGGTAGCAAAGAGTCAGACATGACTGAGCAACTGATCTGGTCTGATCTGATGATCCTTTTAAAGTGTTGGTTTCTGTTTGCTAGTACTTTGTTGAGGATTTTTGCATCTATGTTCATCAGTGATATTGGCCTGTAATTTTCTTTTTTTTGGTGATATCTTTGTCTGGTTTGGATAGCTGGGTGATGGTGGTCTCATGGAATGCGCTTGGCAGTGTTCCTCCCCCTGCTGTTTTTGGGAAGAGTTTGAGAAGGGGTAGGTGTTAGCTCTCTTCTAAATGTTTGACAGAATTTGCCTGTGAAGCTATCTGGCTCTGAGCTTTTGTTGTTGGAAGATTTTTTTTTTTTATCACAGTTTGATTTCTGTGCTTGTGATTGGTCTGTTCATATTTTCTGTTTCTTCCAGGTTCAGTATTGGAAGGTTGTACTTTTCTATGAATTTTCCATTTCTTTCAGGTTGTCCATTTTATTGGACATTGGATTTTCCTTTGACAAGGGAAAAAGTGTTTGTTTCTATATTATGGGTTAGTTTGCAAGCCAGAATGATAAAGACATAAACCCCTTTATTCCTCTATCTTGGCAAGGGAACGCTATTATTTTCTGATATTTGGATCAATAAAACATTGTTTTTATAGAAAACTGGACACTGTCACTTACTGAGGAATTTGCTTAAAGTCACTTCTTTTTAATTTGCTCAGACCAGGTACTGGAAGATGGTTTTTTCTAAGATGTAGAAGGTATACCCCTTGCTTTTTAAAATTGCTTTGAGTTTCTTTGGGAAGGTAGGGATTTGTGAGATGTTTGAATTAATCCCTCTTCTGGCTATGATGGCAGAAGTGCACGTTTATTTAACTGTTAACCTATCCTCTTAAGACATCTTCCACTTCTTGTTAGGTTTATTCTCTAGACTACAGAGAGGTTTATTCTCAAGGCTACAGAGGTTTATTCTCAAGGCTACAGAGAGCCTTGAACTGAGAGCTCTCATCTCACCCCTTCTCTGTCCTCTCCTCTGTTTCATCACCCTTTCTCCCTTCTTTGCTGTCTTTTCTCTTCTCCCTTTATTTTCCTTCCTCTCTTCTTTCTCTTCCCTCTGTCTCTCCTGCTTTAAGCCCCCCTTTCTCTACCCTCTCTGTCTCCTTCTATCCCCCCTGTCCTGGAATGTGCAGTTTCAATGGTGACTAAGTTAAAATGAGAGATCACTAGATGCCATGGCTAAGTGGCAGCCAAATACATAAATAAGTATCCAGAAAAGATGTTTTCAAACTTGACTTTAATTAAAAATTAATCTCTCTGAAATAACAGGATTCCTTTATTGCTAAGGAGTAGTTCAATCAAACATTACTTGAAGCAACCTATCAACTTCATTTTGAAAGTGCCCTAGGTCTGTTGACCTTAAGTGTTGGCTTAAAGACGATCTTGCTTTGGTTTGGCAATATGTTTCAAAAACTTATTGTTATTTTTACATGGGTCCAGGAATTAGTGGAAATTTTCAACAGAAATTAACTTATTAGAACACAACTGAAAATTCAAAGAACATAAAAATTTTCCTAGTTTCTTAGAGTTTGAGTTGAAGACTTAAAATGCAAGTAGACACAACACCTACTATGAAATGATATTTGGAGGAAATATTAATACTTTTACTAAATGTTTAGGTATCATCTGATATTAGAAAAACACAAGATTACAGCAAAAGTCAATGTAAAATATGATAGAATATAAAGATACTAAAACTAAAAACTAAAAATCCCTCCTTAGTTGTGCCAGGTACTCCTTAGTTATAATCAACATGGGTTTTTAAAATAGCCATTAATGGAAAAAATCATGAATCATAAATTATGTTATGTGGCTATATCATTTAATAGTTCCATCTGCAAAACTAAATCAGTAACTAACTTGAGAGTATAATTCACAATAAATCTGTATTTTAAAACATAGAGCTTTCTAAACCCAGATTAGGGGTGAGATAATTAGATGGCATCACCAACTCAGTGGACATGAATTTGAGCAAACTCCAGGAGATAGTGAAGGACCAGGAAGACTGAGGTGGTCTCAGAGTCAGACACAACTTAGTGACTGAAAAACAACACCATCAAAATATTTATGTCCCAGGTACTACCCTGCTGGTCCAGTGTCTCAGACTCCACTCTCCCAGTACAAGGGGCCTGGCCTCAATCTCTGGTCAAGGAACTAGATCTCACATGCCACAAATAACAATTTGCATGCTAAGGATCCTGCAGGCTGCAACTAAATGAATAAGTAAAAAGAAGTAAAAAATGCCATGGCATCCTAAGTTGCTGGAAAGATTTTAAAATCAAATGATGGAACTGTAAGTATTAAACAGAAGACTGCCAGGAGTCTTCTCTTAATGTAGTCATCCTCTTCTGTTGGTGTAATTTGAAATGTGTCCTCAGGAAAAAGCTTCCGTGGGAGGAGAACGAGGACAAGTATATGGGATCATAAGAACCTAGAAAGTGAGATAAACTAGTTCCTTTGGTGAAGGACGTAAGAGCCTCGCAGCCAGACTCAGTCTGGCACATTGCTGAGTGCTTCCAGGCCACAGCCAGCCGGCGTCGTCCAGGGGTGACCCAGTGAGGCAGAGTGTAAGACCAAGTCATGCCAGCAGATTTATAGTCTAAGCACAGCTGGGAAGGAGGTGTAAGGCTAAACTTTCTAGAAGTGGAACCTGGTAGCAGTAGAGCAGACCCAGATACTGAATAGAACAGTTGTCCTGTGGAGTTCAGTACAGTTCAGTTCAGTCGCTCAATCGTGTCCGAGTCTTTGTGACCCCATGAACTCCAACACACCAGGCCTCCCAGTCCATCACCAACTCCCGGAGTTTACCCAACGCATGTCCATCAGTTGGTTGGACTGATCATATTGATCAGTTCAGTTCAGTTCAGTCGCTCAGCTGTGTCCGACTCTTTGCAACCCCATGGATTGCAGCATGCCAGGCCTCTCTATCACCAACCCCCAGAGTTTACTAAACTCATGTCCGTTGAGTACCTGATCCATCCAGCCATCCCATCCTCTGTTGTTCCCTTCTCCTCCTGCCCCCAATCCCTCCCAGCATCAGGGTCTTTTCCAATGAGTCAGCTCTTCGCATGAGGTGGCCAAAGTATTGGAGTTTCAGCTTCAGCATCAGTCCTTCCAAAGAACACCCAGGACTGATCTCCTTTAGGATGGACTGGTTGGATGATCAGTTAAAATTGCTATTACAAGTAGTTCTCCCTCATAATGTAGCTTAAGTAAGAAAGGTTTTTGGAGTGTGTGGCGTGTGTGTGCATATGTATGGGGGGATGTGGATGCATGTGGATGCTCATATGTGTGTTTTATTCTTACATGGTGCTCTACAGGTAGACCAGGTCTAGTGTGTAATTTTTCACATAGGGACTGAGGCTCATTCAATCTTGTTACTTTATTCTCAATAGGCAGTTTTCATGTGATGGTTCAAGAAGAGTGTCGCCATCATATGTATACTTGAGGTCATCAGAAGAGGAAAGGTCAGCTGAGCATATATCCATTCCTTCTAAGGCAGTACCACACTTCAATTCTCTGTAGGCTCCATTAGCTGGGTATTAGTCATGATCACATTAGATGCAAGAGAGGCTGGAAAATCTCTAGCTAGGCTGTTGTTTACCTATTTAATTCAAAAATTTAAATTTGCCATTTTTGCTATTAAAAGAAGTAGATGATGCATATTCATGCAAAGCCAGTGATCTCTTCCAGAAGTTTTGGGTATGCTAATCCACCAGTGCCTTCTGGTTTAGTCAGTAGGTGAGCCCAAGCTACTGGTTCTGATTCTTATTGGGCCTGAAGAATATAATTTATCACCTGCCATACTTGGCAGGAGCCGAAGGACTGCAGTTCTAAAAGTGACTGGGTGTCGTCTGATATTACAGTGGGTGGAAATATTTCCAGTTAGCAAAGAACAAGCTAAATTGTCTTACTAAGAAATGTAGTTTTTGTACCTTTAAATGTACAAAAGGATTTATTTAAATCTACTAAAGGATTTAAATGGACTAAAGGATTTATTTAGTTAATTTTGTTCTTGTGTGTAAATAAATGTTCTGGCATGCTCCA
The DNA here is from genome assembly GCF_003369695.1 of Bos indicus x Bos taurus. Lineage (NCBI taxonomy): Eukaryota > Metazoa > Chordata > Mammalia > Artiodactyla > Bovidae > Bos > Bos indicus x Bos taurus. Next base: position 113,159,088 of record NC_040080.1, on the reverse strand, counting down.
GTGAAAAACACATAAATAGGGAAGATAATTTATAGAGAAAGTTTAAACATACTCAATTTGCTGTAATTATAGTCAGAGCAGGAAAACATTCCATAATGTATTTGGTACAAATACTATGCATTTTTACAGATATGCTATTTATGGCATATCTTGTATAGCCTTTTTTCTCTGACCTGAATAGCAAGTCTTGTCTGTATCTGATTTATTTGAACAACATATTTTGATCTTTTTGTGTATTTCTGTTAATATCCCAGGGTAGATGCTTTCATATACATTATACTGTTTAATCCTTTGGATATGAAGGGTGTTGTTATTTTCTCCTTTTCACTGATGAGGTCAGGAAGTCTGTTGTCAGAGGAGGGTGGGGATACAAACCTCGTCTGATCACCGTCTTTTGCTTCTTGCAGTTTACTCTACATCCTTTTATTATTGGGGCTCCCCCAGTGGTGCAGCAGTAAAGAATCTGCCTGCAATGCAGGAGACCTGGATTTGATACCTGGATCAGGAAGATCCCCTGGAGAAGGAAATAGCAACCCACTCCAGTATTCTTGCCTGGGAAATCCCATGGACAGAGGAGCCTGGAGGGTTATAATCCTTTTGTTCTGATAGCTACCAATTATTACTTTATATTTGTCTATACTTTAACTTATTTACTCAGTTCTGAGTTCTTTGTAGACAAGAACTTAATTATAGAAAACAAAGTATTTGCTTGTCACATGTCAGCTATGAAAGATGCTCTGAAAGATGCTCATTTTGATTAGAAAACATCTATGCATGCTGTTTATTTTCCTTTTGTATATGGAGCCTAGGTTGTGTGTGTGCAAAGGATCTGAGGAACTTCCTTGAAATTTCTTCTGTGCTTTCATCTCAGGTGTTTCTGCAAGTCCCAAATCATTTAATAATGACTTCCAAACAAAATAGAAAATATAAGATGAAGTTATTAAAAATTAATCAGTAATTAAAATAGATACTTTTGATTTTCCTTTTTCACAAAAATATTTTTTCTATTTAAAGAAATTAAGAATTTCCTCTTCAGTTGTTTTTTAGTTAATATCACTTAACTAATTTAATTTGTAGAAATATGTTTGTGTAAAAAAAAAAATGTTGAGAATTCCCTGGTGCTTCAGTGGCTAAGACTCCATGCAGGAGGCCTGGGTTTGATCCCTGGTCAGGGAACTAAGAATTCTGCATGCTGCAACTGAGATCCCACTCACCACAACTCAAACCCAGCACAGCCAAATAAATAAATATTTTAAAAAAATTGTTGTCATACACACACTGAAAGAAAACAAGTGATTTCCTCTTTACCTTGGTATAAGGAAAGACATGTCTACTTATCATGTATGAAGCGAGATGCCAGTCCAGGTTCAATGCACGATACTGGATGCTTGGGGCTAGTGCACTGGGATGACCCAGAGGGATGGTATGGGGAGGGAGGAGGGAGGAGGGTTCAGGATGGGGAGCACATGTATACCTGTGATGGATTCATTTTGATATTTGGCAAAACTAATACAATTATGTAAAGTTTAAAAATAAAATAAAATTTAAAAAAAATCCAGTCAATAAAAGAAAAAAATTGATAATTTGGATATCACACATGCATAGCTCATGGGATAAAACACCATTAGCAAATCAAAGACAACTTACGAACCGGTAGTTGCCTGGAGCCGGTGAGGCATTCCACTCATGACAACGATCACGAGGAAGGAGGCTCGGCATACGCAAAGGCGGGATCGAGCCTCAGGAGTCCCCCTGGATATTCTTGAGCATCTATCCCCCCAAAAACCAGAGTCTGCCTACTTTATTGCTTTGTGCTCTCACCTCTGACTTTACTGGGGGCTGTCCCCCACCACCATCTCACTCTATCTGTCAAAGAATTAACTTACAGCTCCAATTAATAAAGTTCCTGGGCAATTAGGAGTGTTTAAATCCAAACCCCTCAGATAGCTCTCTAACTCACCTGACAAGTTTACCCGGACTCCTACAGCTATGCATACGATTGTTTACAGTCTCCCAGCCTCGAGAGGCACGGGAAGCTTAAGATATTCAAATAGCTTAGAGCCTCTCAGAGAGTTAGAAACTGTCAGAATAAAACTAGTAAAAGATTTCATTGATGAGCCAATGCTTGTTGCCAAGTTTTCACATCCCCTGTATTGTATCCTTGAATATGTATTAATTAATATAGTTGGTATATAGAAAAAATATAAGTAGTGGCCTTAGTGTTAGCAACTTTAGACCCTTAAGGTAATAAATTCTTTCCTTTGTTGTAAACCCATTACACATCCGCCCTATAGGAATGCAATTTTATCTAACACCTTCGGAAGATGGCGCCAAACCTTAAAATAATTACTCTTAGAGAAAATAAAGCTTTGTCAAGAGTCATAAAATGTTAATAGGCCTTCTGGCCAGAAGATGATGTAAATCACCTAAACCATTTGTATACGATAAATTTGCAGGATAGAAACCCTGGTTTTTGATAAGGATCAAAGACTGCTGATTTGCATCCCCTATTATCCTCTATGTGTAACTTAGGGTGTAAAAGCCCCTGTTGAAAATAAAGCTATGGGCCTTGCTTACCAAAGCTTGGTCTCCCCATGTCATTCTTCCCCTCAGTTTCCAGCTGAGTCTCCATCTGGAGCGTGGAAATACTCTGCAACCATTTATTTGCCTGGGCTTCTAAGACCCACTCGAGAAGGTGTCTAAGGTGGGGCACCTTCTGCTATTCGAGAGGGCGCCTGCGGCCTCCGTGGTCAGAGCTAACCTGGTGTCACAGGTTATATTGATCTTCCACGTAAACCAAGCTACTCAGCCTCTTTTCTCCACTGAATTTTCCTACTGAGCTATCCTCATTCTATTATTCTTTATATCTTTGATGGATAAGTAAATAAATAGGTTGCCGACGCCGTCTCCCCTTCGAATACCCTGGATCAGCTGGGGCTGGACCTCGGCAGGTAGTAAATATTTGCAACATATACCACAAACATAAAGCTTAATACATCCTTAATGTACAAAGACTTCTGAGAAGCTGAGAAACAAAAGACTAAAACATCAAGAAAATAAATGGGAAAAGTTATGAACTATCAATTCAAACTTGCAAGTAAAGATATAAAAATGGGACTTGAGCACGAGGAAAAAAAAGTTCAAGTTCACCCATAATTAGGTAAATGCTAATAAAAATAGTACTGAGATGCCTTTTCTCAACTATCAAGTTAGTGAAAATTAAATACTGTGGTAACACATCCCACTGATGAAGCCATAAAGAAATAGGCTGGTAGGAATGGACCCACTACAACCTTTCTGAATGGAAATTGGACAATACTTGGCTGTATTCCATGTGCTACTCTCTTTTGACCCGCAGCTGCACTTTTAGGAATCTCCCCTGTAAGTACAGTACTCTGGAAATACCTATACAAATTTATGCAGTGCAATTTCAATGAGAATTACAGAATAGTGGAAACACCCAAATACCCACATACAAAGGAATGGTTGAATCAGCTATTGTATAGTCATTGAGTGGAATACTATGCAACAGTAAAAAAAAAAAAAGGCAGGATTATTCACAATTGGTAAAACCTGAAACCAATCCAAGTGTCCACTAACACATAAATGGAAATACAAAATGTGATGTATATTATTCAGAATATACAGAATATTATTATTCAGAATATTATTCAGCCTTTAAAAGAAAGGAAAATCTGCAATATGCTAAAACGTGAATGAACCTTGAGGACATTATACTAAGTGAAATAAACCAGTCACAAAAAGGCAAATGCCGTGTGATTCCACTTACATGAAGTACTTGGAGTAATCATATTTAGGGATTAGGTTGTTATTATAAATGTGTGAAGTGACTAGTTTTAAGATAATAGCAAGTGTCCAGACATGTTGGGAATTGAGAATGCATGATAGCAATTAAACAACAGCAAGAAAAAAATTCCAAAACCTCTCCGAAGCACATGTAACCCCCATGACTAACATACACTCTCTGGTGCTAGGTTTCTGGTCAGGTAGGCTGTCCTTTTCTTTCCTTGAGATGAAGCTGAAGATCTGTCATTCTTAATGAACGCCTTCCTATGATCCTTTTTCATTTGAAGTCATGCTACAAAAATTTAAATATAACAGTTTTACCAAAATTTTACTAAAATAGATAATTGGAATCAGGATTAGTTTGCCGTTTTCTAAAGTCTGTTTTTTAGAATATATTTGAGAAGATATCACTTTATTGTGCTATTGTAAAGTGAAGTAGAGTTCATGCTTGACATTTAGTAGGTACTTGATGCATAGTAATTGAATGAAGGAATACCTGAATTGCTTTTATGAATAATAAGAGCCATTTGTAACTAACCGATTCATCACTTGTAAACAAATTACATAGAGCTGAAGTGCTTTGAAGCATCTTGTGCTTGTTGAAGTACTATTTGTACTGTTGATTTGCTCTGAAACTCCTTTCAAACTAACATTAAAGAAAAATTAAGTCCAATATAATTCTAACTTCTTAATATAAATTATTAGTGTGATGGGTCACTGGTGATTGAAATATTTTAAAAGATTATATTTCCCATTATTAAACAGTTCTTTTTTTGATACATATCTTTATAATATGTACAGACCCAGAATTTCAGAAAGTCAAATATAGAATAATCCTTTACAAAATACTGCTAAGTCACTTCAGTCATGTCCGACTCTGTGTGACCCCATAGACGGCAGCCCACCAGGCTCCCCTGTCCCTGGGATTCTCCAGGCAAGAACACTGGAGTGGGTTGCCATTTCCTTCTCCAATGAATGAAAGTGAAAAGTGAAAGTGAAGTCACTCAGTCGTGTCCAACTCTTAGCAACCCCATGGACTGCAGCCTACCAGGCTCCTCTGCCCATGGGATTTTCCAGGCAAGAGTAGTGGAGTGGGGTGTCATTGCCTTCTCCTTACAAAATAATTGAGTAGTAAATTTCTTTGGTTGGCTACTGCATTCTTCCTTCCTTCTTCCCTTTCTTCATTTCTGTTTCCTTTCTTATTTCCATAATCATTTCTTAAACTCTGTGCTAAGATAAGTTACTCCTGAAGAATAAAAATAAGATAGTCTTAACTGTTCGTAAGTAACATTGTGTTAGAAGGGTACGAGAGTGGCTATATCTCATTTGACTATATTTCCTGTTTCTCAGATATTTATAGTCATTGTGATTGTTTAAACATAAAAGAGCGTGTCTTTGCATTTCATTTTTATTTCTTAATACCTAACATGAATGAGCAGGTTAAATAATTAAGTATTAAAAACTTTTCCATAATGAAATTAAGATTCTATAAAACTCTAGTCCATTTGGAAACTGAAGCACTATATAACGCATACCTTCCTTCTTCCTGAGTACTCTTCTTGAGCACTCCAAGAGTACTCTTGTGCAGTGGTGCGTTGTGTATGTCAGCAGAAATAGAAACAGAAAAAAAAATTAGGGGCGTTTTTCTTTATTTCTGCTTCATAGGTTTATCCAAGTTTCGTTGATGAACAGAGGAAAACGGTTTTCAGTGCGTGATAGCATCATTCCAGTAGAGAAGAAGAAGAACTGTGCAAAGCTGTGTCGGGATAGGAGCCAGTGATCTTGTACGGGTGAGGGAAACCGTGGTATTAAGAAATTTAAGATGTAAGTGGATTAATATGGCACAGGTTTATTTCTCAGTTGTATCACTTCCTGATGTGAGTTGGGCCACTCTTCTGGGTGACACTCCCTCAACAGTAACTCAGGAATTCCAACTGTTTCCCTCTTAGCTACATAGACGGGAAAGACTCACACTCATTGTATTTAACCATCTAGTTCCAGAAGTAACAGCTCACTTTGGCTTTTGGTGAGAACTAAGCAACATATTCCTAATCGTGTGGCTGAGAATTGTGGTCTTGCTTATGCACAGGAGGAGAAAACGCTGTGGTGAGCACATGGCCTGGTTTCCTATACACCTGTGGATAGTAATACATAAAAATAAACTGCTGAAGAAAGAAAAAAAAATTATGTCCAAAGCAGTTTTTTTTTTTTTTTTTTTTTACTGGACACAAAAATAATACAGACTTTCCCTGAAGGGCTTCTGGTATCCCCATCCTTTAACAAATATTACAAAACAGAATGACCTCCACTGAAGGCTGGTGTTTCTTTGATCTCTCTTCAAATATATTACTAGCCTCTCTAGTAGAAAGTTTCCACAGTTTTATATGCTGGCCAGAATTCTGATTCTCTAATTCACATTGAATTTGTGATATTTAATAATATAATTTGCTCCTTTATTTGTGTCATACTGATGTCCAAAAGTTGGATATTAAGAGAAAGTAAACTGTAGACTCATTTGGCTATAAAATGTCAACAAATCACGACTTAGGATTATCTGAAATCACAGAGGGCCGCAAACATCTCTCAACAAGGAGAATGTTACTCTACTCAGAGTATCTGTAGGTTGCAGTCCACTGATCAAACTAGTAAAGACTCTTGGCTAAGGAAGTGGTGGAAATTAGAGAGCCTACAAAGTCTTAGAAAATCAAAGTTGTGGGGATCCTTAAAGATAGCGTACTTAACCCTTCTGTTTTTGAAGATCAAGTGATTGAGTTGAAACCACATAAAATTTTTTAAAACTTCTAGTTCCAAGTTCGTGAAGTACAAATTGTTTTCTTTAACATAGCATCCCATCTTCTGTCTTTTCAGTATGATATATTAGTTCAATAATGTTGCCTAACCTCTCCCTATTCTCTTCCCCCCAAACACAATCGCTCAGAACAGCGGGTATGGAACTTCCCTGGTCGCCCAATGGGTTTTACTCCGTGCTCCCAGTGCAGGGGGCCTGGGTTCCAGCCCTGGTCGGGGAACTAGATCCCACATGCTGCAACGAAGAGTTCACAGACACAACAGAAGGATCTCCCACTCCACAACTAAGACTCAGCACGGCCAGCTAGCTAAACCAATACGTGTTTTTTAAAAAGTACAGCCAGCATTTATTTTCCCATTGATGGGTAAAGCTGGGCTTGACTGAGTTTGCCATAATGCTGTGGGTTGGATTTAGGTTTTCTCCATGTATTTCCTCTTCCTTCATGAGCCAGTGGTACCCAAGGTTCTCAGGTTCTTTCCATCTCAATGCCCTGACATTGCCCATAGGACGGTGTCCTCGTCACACGGCTGAAGTTTTCTGACCAGCACAACGTTGCATTCCAACTCATGGGAATTGGGGGAAGGGAGAAAATTGCCACAGAAGCAATGGCCTTTTGAAGTTATTTGAAAAGGATTTCTGCTCTTATTCCATTGGCCAGAGCATTGTAAAGGGGCAGGACTTTGTGACCAGGTAAACTGGTGGATGTAGCCTTTCATTTTGAGGCCCTGTATTCAGGTAAATAAAACCTTGAGGATCGACAGAGAACAGATATTGACAATCAGCAGTCTGTACATTCAGAAAAGTTTGAACTAATATATATATACACACACACACACACACACACACACACACACACACACATATGTATGAGTGTGGGTATACACACACGTGTAATATGGGGGAATGAGCATAAGTAGAAAAGATGAAAAAAGCCCCCTTCTGCTTAGGAGAAACTATGTAGCTAACAGTCTTTTCATAGCAAGAAAATGAGATTTTTGAACTTTTCTTAGCTCATCAGCCTTCAGTATAACTTATATGATTACCTCAATAAAATGATTGTCTACTTGTTTTTGCAATAAGAAACAGCCATGTGTTTCAAATCTCCCTTATGGGAGCCTGTATTTTGTAAATAACCAAGTTCATGTACAGATTAAATGTGAGGACTTGATCAAATGAAAAGTTTGATTAAAATGACATAATAAGGCCTTGCATGTTTATAAGCACACATCATAATTTTATTTCACATAATGTGTGCTGTATTGTCTGGGTTGTGACCTGAATTATTGGAAATATCATGCATGTATGTGTTTTTCTTCTCTCTTCAGAGCTTTGAAACTCCATTTCAGAACTATTATTGAAGATTGAATTGATGTCAGCCAGGAAACCGTAATTTCCTGTCACTTGGCATTGAATTACTACCTTGAGGTTTTAGACAATGAACAAATTTAGCTAAAAGATGCAAGCTTTTTTTGACTTATCATTAGTACCTAAGAATATGAATCTTTGATACTGTTTCATCTCCGTTACAGATATGGTTATTGGCTCAGAATCATATTCAACCCTCTTTGTATCCTTTTATCTTGAACTAATCAAGTCCAAACTTCCTGCTGGAAACCCATGTATGTTCTTTAAATGTGGACTGCAGAGCCAATTTATCTGATAAAGCAAATAACATACCATTTTCTACAGAAATGGAGCAGAGCAGCCATGTTGCAAGGAACATAATGTTTTCCCTTGCTGTTTTTATTTCTCCTGTGTATCACCAGTGGGAAAGATGGGATTGTACGAGAATGTAGTTTGTGAAGCCTGATGCAGGCAGTATTTTTTAAAAGTAATTTTCCTGAATATGTGGTATACAAGAGGAAGATTTGTTTTGTCTTTGAAAATTGGGTTGCAATTTTCTGAAAACCCACAAAATTTGCATTATATCTTTGTTGACTTTCTGGTTGCCAGGTTCTCTGTGACACCTAAAAAAAGTATACATTTATGTGTGCAAGGGCCTTTTTGGGGCAACCAGTAATACCAAGGCTCTATTTCATTGTATACAGCCTAGTTCAGTGGAGCATGAAGGTGTCCTGGGGTTGACTTGATGGAGATCATGTCTTTGCCTGAGAGGATGAGCTGGGAACTCAGCTTCTGGGGAAGGGGCAAGATGGAGCCTTAAGCATCCGCTTTCTTCCTGGCCCTAAAAAAATCTCTGATACATGGGAGGCTCTAGGAATAAAAAATTTATATATATATATATATATATATATATATATATATATGGAAGAATCCCAAGGGAGACACCGTCTTCTCAAGGCGAGGATCTTGAATTTATATTGTGATCAAGTCAGACATGTTCCAGGCTGCTTGATATAGTGACTCTCGAGATGTAGGGACAATTTTTCTTTGTGCTGAACTGTGCAAATTGCATTGCAAGATGTTTATGTTTCCGCTCCCTCCCAGTAAACGCCAGCAGTGTCTCCAGTTCATGGGACAACCAAAAAGAGCCCACTCCTCCTGGTACATTGTAAAATGCCACTTATAGAGAGGTTCTAGCTCTGCAGAAAATCACTTGCTATAGTCCCATAGTTGGTTAGTTGGTTGATTTGAAGTGAAGTCGCTCAGTCGTGCCTAACTCTTTGTGATCCCATAGACTGTAGCCTACCAGGCTCCTCTGTTCATGGGATTTTCCAGGCAGTAATACTGGAGTGGATTGCCATTTCTTTCTCCAGGGGATCTTCCCAACCCAGGGCTCGAACCCAGGTCTCCCACATTGTAGACAGACACTTTACCGTCTGAGTCATCAGGGAAGTCAGAAAGTGAAGTCGCTCAGTCATGTCCGACTCTTTGCAACCCCGTGGACTGTAGCCCGCCAGGCTCCTCTGTCCATGGGATTCTCCAGGCAACAATACTGGAGTGGGTTGCCATTTCCTTCCCCAGGGGATCTTCCCAACCCAGGGATTGAACCTGGGTCTCCTGCATTGCAGGTAGACACTTTATCCTCTGAGCCACCAGGGAAGCTCTTGGTTGATTGATTGATTTATCTCTTACAAATAATTTTACATTCTGTAAATTCTTTTTTTTTTAATATTTCTTATTTTTATTGTGAACTAGTTTAAGTGTTAAGAAGAGCACAATGAATAAGCATAGATAATATACAGAATTAACACTTATGTGTACTCAACATCTAGCCTTGGCACATATTAGCATGTGGCTTTCTAAATTTTTTGAAGCCATGGGGTACTGCATCATTATTATAGCTTTCTTTGCGGTCCTCCTCAGTCTCTTTTCTGTATCCTTACCCCAGGAAAAAAACTGCTGTCTTGATTTCAGATTTTTAATTTCTTATGTGTTTTTATGATTTTTACTGTATTTCTGTATATTTCTTAGTGGTATTTGGTATTTATTTACATATTTTATTTTATTTTTTTAATTTTATTATTTAACTTTACAATATTGTATTGGTTTTGCTATATATCAACATGAATCCGCCACAGGTATACACGTGTTCCCCATCATATTTTAAAACTTACTATAAATGATATTACAGCCTATTCTTATGCATCTTCTTTACTTGATGCATGATTATGTTTTCAAGATTTGTCTATGAGATATTGGCGCTTTAGATTATTCATTTTAAAAAGCTATAAACCGGGTAATACAAATACCTACCACAATTGATTTATCTATATTTCTGATACTTGTATATTTAGAATATATCTAATTTTTTAGAACTCAGTACCAAGGATGCTATATTGAATGTTCTCATACATATCTTTTAGTGTATGCGTTTATCCCTAGAAATTCAACTTATGGGTGTGAGGATCTGCTGGCATTTAATATACTAAGTTTTGCAAGATTACTCAATAGTGCTTGCCTGTACCAACAAAGCATTGCAGGGCGCACTGAAAGTTCGTGAAATTTCAGTATTATCTTTTGCAACTGCTACCATTGGCAACATTAAAAAACATTAACAGTCCTTTGTGTGGGACATTGTTTGTTTTTAACACTTTGTATTTTCACAGTTACTACTTTTCATATGTTTATTGGCTATTCATGGTTCCTCTTGTGGGCCTTGCCTGCTCACATGATTTTTCCCATTTTTCTACTGGGTCTTTTGTTTTTGTAGATTTTTTTAGCCAGATTTCTGTTTTTAGTATATATACACACACATATGTATATGTATGCTATAAACAGATTTTCCCAGCCTCTGACTTTTTGTATGTTATATGCTTTTTGTTGTACAAATGGCTGAGGCCAATTTTTATCAGTCTCTTTTATTAGAGTTAGCAGTTTTCCTGTATTGTGTCAAAAAATCTTTTTATATTAGTCTTATTTTCTCTAGGTGAAAAGCCAGTTATGCAAAACTCAGCTTTTAAAATTATCATTTTTTTCCACATTGGATTGCATATTAAATAATCTTTATGTGGTATTTCTATTTCTGAGCTATATATTTTATTCTGATATTTATTTATCTTTTCCTTTGTCCATTACCTCTATGACCTAAATATCTTTGTTTTAGATAAATCTTGATATTTATGAAAGTGTGCATTTTTCAAAATTGTCTTGGCTAGCCTTATGCTTTACTCCTTTTATTTTCTTTGACCACCCCAGGTCTTCTTGCGGCGCGGGCTTTTCTCTAGCTGTGGTGAGCGGGAGCTCCTCTCTGGTTGTGGTGGAAGGGCTTCTCACTGCCATGGTTTCTCTTATTGCGGAGCCCGGGGTTGAGGATGTGCGGGCTTCAGTAGTTGCGTAGGCTCCGGAGTCACAGCTTCTGGGCTCGGAGCACAGGATCAGTAGTTAAGACACATGGGTATAGTTGCTTTGTGGCATGTGGGATCTTTCTGGATCAGGGATGGAAGCTGTGTTTCTTGGCATTGGCAGGCATGGTCTTTACCACTGAGCCACCAGGGAAGCCCATTCCTTTCTTATATATGAATTTAATAATCCTTTTAAGTTATTAATACATAAAAGTTATACATTGAAATTTTGATTGGCACTGAATTGAACTTACAGAATAATTAGAATAAAACTGTAATTAACAGAGTTTATTATTAATGATTAATTAATCATTAATCATTAATAATTAATAAAACATCTCTATGCTATTCATGCCTCCTACTCATGAACCTGTTATCTCTCTATTTATATAGAAAATCTTTATGCATTTCAATTTAAAATGAGACCATTCTATAAAAAAACTTTTTTCTAGTTGTATCTCTAGGATATTGTGTTCTATGTGTCTCTTATTAATGGAATTGGTTTTAATATTATATTTTCTTTCACTGTTTTTATTGTTGTTCCTGATACAAAGGTATATATTTTCCTGGTGTATTGTAAATTATAGCTTTATTTCTTCTAAATCATTTCAAGATAAATTTTCTCAAACTCTCCATATAATTGGTAATATTATATGCTGATATTTTTCCTACCTTTTCTATTCTTATTACTTTGTTTTAATTTTTTGTCTCAACATGGTGATAAGTGCCTGTGGTATAAAGGTTTATTGAATGGGTGACAGACATTTTTATCTTATTCCTGCCTTTAGAGACTTATCATTTCATGCATGATTTTAAACTTTATATATATTTATAAATGATGCTTAGTAATGATTTACATTGTTTTAGTTGTATATATTGTTCAGTCACTAAGTCATGTCCAACTCTTTGAGACCCCGTGGACTGCAGCATGCCAAGCTTCCCTATCCTTTGCTATCTCCCAGAGTTTGCTCAAGCTCATGTCCATTGTGTCATTAATGCCGTCCAACCATTTCATTCTCTGTCAGCCCCTTCTGCTGGTATCATATTCTATATGTTCACCATTAATATGGTCTTCTCTACTGTAGCTTTTGACTTCTTTCTATTCTTATTTCTGTTATTTAAAATTTTCTTTTTATATTTAAATCATGAATGGGTATTCATATTTATCAAAAATAGTTGTAGACTTTTTTCCTTTTATTTACTGGAATAGTAATTTCCTTTTATTTATTTACTGGAATAGTCATGCTATTCCAGTAGTTTTCTAATAGTTGTACAGTGGTTGAGTCCTTTATTACAGGGAACACTGGAGTCATGGGTCTGGGACCCACTGACGGGAGGATGAGTGGAGCTTCTGGCTAAAAGCCATTTTCTACTGAAGCAACTTCTTAGCCCTTTCCAGTTGGGCTTGGCTCTTTTGTGCTTCAGAAATACTGACTGAGCTACGTAGAGATGACAGTTGGCCCTTGAGCAACATGGGTGTGAACTGTGAATGTCCACTTACTGTGGACTTATTTTACTAAGTACGCAGTGGTGTTAGTACAGTATCCAAGGTTGGTTGAGTCTGGATGCAGCCCCATGGCTATGGAGGGCGGCCTGTGAAGCTATCCTCAGATTTTCTACTATGCAGAGGCGTGGGCTCCCTTAAACCCCCACTTTGTTCAAAGGGCAACTGTATTTAACAATTCATTACCAGAATTCAAAGCGTAAACAATGGCTGTTTCACCTCAGATTAATGGTTTAAATTCCAAAAGAAACTTCCAGTCATTTCTTAATGATTTCTGGATCTGGTTTTATTACTCAGTCAGCAGTATGGACACAGAGACTGTTGATTCTTTCTGCATTCTCTTTGCCTTGAATAGAGGTCATAGAGCCTGGGGGAAATATGTGAAATAAAGTGAGCCTCTTTATTTCTTCATTTGTAAACACAAGGCATCCGGAAAGCCTGTATTAGGATATTGAGTTCTGGATGGTTAAAAATCTCAGATGAATTTAGGCTTTCTTTTGGGCAAGTACATGAATTGGGATGCATAAGCATAGTCCCCCCTCTATAGAGCAAAAGAAAGTAATGAACTACTGCTGCAAAAAAATGATGCAGATGAATGCTGCAGAAAACAAATAGAAGGGAGATACTATGTGATTCCACTTAATGCGAAGTTTTAAGAATAGAGAAAACAAATCTGAGGTGATAAAGCAGAAGAGTGGTTACCAACCGAGTGAACACAGCTTCACTTTGGGCTTTTCCATGTGGCTTAGTGGTAAAGAATCCACCTGCCAGTGCAAGAGACACAGGAGACTCGGGTTTGATCCCTGGGTCTGGAAGATTCCCTGGAGGAGGAAACAGCAACCCAAGCCAGTATTCTTACCTGGAAAACCCCATGGGCAGAGGAGCCTGGTGGGCTGCAGCCCATGGAGTTGCAGAGTAGGACACAGCTGAGCACTTACACATGCACTCTCACTGCTGTGGGAGAGGGGAAAGTAGTAAGTCTCAAGGAGTTTTGGAAACATTTTGTATTTTCATATGGGTAGTGGTTAACTAAGTGAATTAACTATGCCTTTAAGATTTTTGTACTTTGTATGTGTGCGATGCCTTAATTAAAAAGAGAATGGCTGAAATAAATTCAGAAAGGGCTCAACTATATGTTTTTGATAAAATACAGTTTTGATATAACCTTTTTAGGTTCGTAGGAAATTACAGTTGACTCTTGAACGACAAAGGTTTGAATTGCACAGGTCCACTTATATGCAGTGTTTTTCAACAAGTAGGTACTCCAGTTTTATATGATCTGTGGATGGTTGAATCCATGGATGCAGAGGGCTGACTGTAAAGTGGATTTTCAACTGTGTGATGGTTGGTGATCCTGAAAGCTCCTTTGGTCAAGATCAACTGTATTGGTTGGAGCATTTATGTATGTAAGCATGCGTGCATTTCACATGCTTGCTTCACAATCATATGAATCCCTTTATAAATGGCTACCAGCCTGAAGGCATTGTGTCAGGCCTTGGGGGCATCTGAGAAAGTATACAGGGCTGACAGTCCAGTGGGTGCTGAGTAGCTAGATAAGTGTGATGGTATGGGGGAAGTCTATGAATGCCAGTACACTCTTAGGAAAGAAGGGGTCAGTGTGCTTGGAGTAGGGTTGGGGGCATAAAGAAAGTAGAGACTTTGGAGAGGAGATGGATTTGAGGAGACATTTTAACGATAAGTAGGACTTTGTCAAGTAGATGTGTGGCACTTAGGGGATATGTTAAAGCTCAAGCTGTAGAATGAGGCATTGTACTCAGGAACTCTGTATTTCTTATAAAAATATAAACTCAGAAGCAGTACTATATGAAGCTGGAAAGTTGAGAAGGGATCATGAATAGGGTAGAATGTTGAATGACATGCTAAGGAATTTTGATTTTGATTTTCCTTTTGGCTTTAGGGGTTAGGGAACTGCTGAAGAATTTTAATTAAGTGTCATGATTATGTTTGCATTTTTCGAGATAATTTTGGCAGTAGAACCTAAGACAATTTTGATCTTCCCTGGAGGTATGCCTTTGGTGCTTTTCTCAATTTATGTAAGTTCTATGAGTTATCTCTTTAGACTGATGACTCTTAAATCCAAATCTCTATTCCAAATGTCTCTCCTTTTTCTTCACACTTCTTTTTTTTAATTTTATTTTATTTTTAAACTTTACAATATTGTATTAGTTTTGCCAAATATCGAAATGGATCCGCCACAGGTATACATGTGTTCCCCATCCTGAACCCTCCTCCCTCCTCCCTCCCCATACCATCCCTCTGGGTCGTCCCAGTGCACCAGCCCCAAGCATCCAGTATCGTGCATCGAACCTGGACTTCACACTTCTGAGTAGAATTATTTCTCTGTCCCTGGATAGAAACTTGTCTTATTTCATGTGTTTGTTCACCTTTAAATAATGTAATCTTTATGATCACTTAGGTCACAAAACAAGTTTCAATTTTAAAATTTAGAATATTTATTTCAATACATTTATAAACACATCATTACTCAAAGCTCTTCCTGTTCCACCAAACCAGGACTGGGTTCCAGTTCCCCTCCTTAACCACACTTCAGCCATGTGGAAAGAACCTTCTTTTTTCACCTCCACACATATTCACAAGGATCTTTGTAAGGGAGGTGAGGAAGAGAGAGGAGGTGTAGCGGTAGAACATTTCTTATTGGTTGCTCCTGGCTTAATGGCCAGTATTGGCTTGGTGACCTAATGGCCTAATTCTCTGTAGGACTGGAGGATATGAAAACTAACTCTTGGTTATTTATGTGAGATGTTTGAGGACTTCCCTGTTGGGTCCCTCTTATCTCACCTCCTTTGATCTGGAAAATGACCTCTCCTTGAGATGAACATTTCAGATTACCTGGGCTTCTCTTTTCTGCAGTCCCTATAGCCGCCTCCTGCAGGAGTCCCTTACCCATCCTGGCAAATTGCTTTTTTGAGCAGGATCCCTTTCCTATTTTATATGGATTCAGGCAAACATTGCTACCACAAATTCCTGTTCTTGTTCCAAGACAGATGCATCTCTGATCTACAGTCAGAGAAGGCTACAATTTATTCCTCAGATGCCTTGCCCTCTCCTGCTGCCACAGGCCACCGTACAACACTTAGGTTCTGAGCTTCTGGGTTTTCTTACTTGCAGGGGACCTACAAATGCAGGGAGCTCTCTGATGATCCCCTTAAAATCCCTGAGAGAAGGCTAGGTCAGGAAATGGCACATATCCCAATCACCCAAAAATCCTTTCAAAAATCTCTTCGTCTTCATCTTTTTCATCCTGCATTTGTGTGAGGGACTTTTAGATAAGTTTGAGCAAGATGGAAACCTCTTAAGCTATATAAAAATGAAATTATTTATATTTATGCATAAAGTGAATTTTACTCCCATACCCGACCACTAAATTATATTGAGTAAGAGAAGCAGAGAATCGATATGACATACTTGGGATTACCTCCGTAATGAGAGAATAACCTATGAGAATTTTTTCAATATACATAACCTATTCTTTTTGAGCCAGTTAGTTTTATTGTAAATGCTTTTTATTCCATGAAAGTAAGCATAAGTTGTGTTAGATTGTTTATGCATTTAAAATGAACTGAGTGTTAGTTACTTAGTTGTGTCCGACCCTTTGTGACCCCATAGACTCTAGCCTGCCAGGCTCCTCTGTCCATGGAATTCTCCAGGCAAGAAAACTGGAGTGGCTTTCCATTCCCTTCTCCAGGGAATATTCCCAACCCAGGGATCTAATCTGGGTCTCCCACATTGCAGGCAGATTCTTTATTGTCTGAATCACCAGGGAATATATTTAATATTCATTTCATCCCATTCACGTGAAATTCCCTTTTATCATTTATGTAAACTTCTCATAGGTATTCCAAGGTTTTGATGTTAGACAAAACTGAAGAGTTTTCTGGTGCTTCTTGGTTTTAGTTAAATCTGACTGCTCACTGGACTGTAAATTCTGTAAAGACAAGGACTAGATTTGAAATTTGACTCCTTTGTCCTGCATGGTGGTGAGTACATATTAAGCACTCAGTGCTGTGTGTTTTAAATGTCTTTTCACACTGTAATGAAAAGTAAATTAGATAACATTGGTAAATTTAAATAATTTAGAGCATTAATGGTACTTTGGAAATTCTATTTTATACTCATATAAATTTGTTCACTTGCTAAGTCGTGTCTGACTCTTTGTGACTACATAGACTGCAGCATGCCAGTCTTTCCCGACTCACAGAGTTTGCTCAGATCCATGTCCTTTGAGTCAGTGATGCTATCTAACCATCTCATTCTTTGGTGCCTTCTTCTACTTTTGCCTTCAGTCTTTCCAAGCATCAGGGTCTTATTTCCAGTGAGTTAGCTCTTTGCATCAGGTGGCCAAAGTATTGGAGTATCAGCTTCAGCATCAGTCTTTCCATTGAATATTCAAGGTTGATTTCCTTTAGGACTGACTGGTTGGATCTCCTTGCAGTCCAAGGGACTCTCAAGAGTCTTCTCCAACACCACAGTTCAAAAGCATCAGTTCTTCAGCACTCAGCCTTCTTTATGGTCCAACTCTCACATCTGTATGTGACTACTGGAAAAACCATAGCTTTATCTAGACGGGCCTTTGTCAGCAAAGTAATATCTCTGCTTTCTAATATGCTGCTTAGGTTGGTCATAGCTTTTCTTCCACAGATCAAGTGTCTTTTAATTTCGTGACTGTAGTCACCATCTGCAGTCATTTTGGACCCCCCCCCAAATAAAGTCTCTCACTGTTTCCTTTGTTTCCCCATCTATTTGCCATGAAGTGATGGGATCAGATGCCATGATCTTAGTTTTCTGAATGTTGAGTATTAAGCCATCTTTTTCCTTTTCCTCTTTCACTTTCCTCAAGAAGCTCTTTAGGTCTTCTTCACTTTCTGCCATAAGGGTGGTGTCATCTGTGTAACTGAGGTTATTGATAGTTCTCCCAGCAATCTTGATTCCAGCTTGTGCTTCATCCAGCCCGGTATTTCACATGATGTACTCTGCATATAAGTTAAATAAGCAGGGTGACAATATACAGCCTTGATGGACTCCTTTCCCAATTTGGAACCAGTCTGTTGTTCCATTGTGAAGTTCTAACTGTTGCTTTTTGACCTGCATACAGATTTCTCAGGAGGCAGGTCAGGTTGTCTGGTATTCCCATCTCTTGAAGAATTTTCCAGTTTGTTGTGATCCACACAGTCTAAGACTTTGGCATAGTCATGTAGTCAATTATGACGTAGTCAATTTATGACATAGTCAAAGTCTCATATGAAGCATATTAGACATCAGAAGGACTGTACAGATTGGTTATTGACCATTTGTATATCCTCTTTTTTTTATAAAATTAAAAAAAAATAATTTCAGCTTTGCAGGAAGTGGTTGAACCAGTTACCACCTCTTTTTCTCCAGTGGTAACATCTTGCATAACTGTAGCACAATGTCAAAGCCTGAAATTGGCATCAGAGATACCAGAATCGATTCATATTTCACCAGACTTATATGCATTTATGTATGTGTGTATGTATATGTGTTGTTTCATGGAGTTTTTCACATGTATAATTTCAAACAACCACCTCTACATTCAAGACTCAACATTAGTTCCTTACTGCAAGACTTCTTTGTATCATGCTTTGGCAACCTGACCTTCTCTGTCCATGGGCAACACATAGTAACCACTAATCTGTTCTTCATCTCTATTATTATTTTTGGAGTGCTGTTAAAATATTTTTTTATTGTTACCTGTCTTTGCTTGATTTTTGGATGTTTTTACATGTAATTTCATGTTTAACTACATTTTCCTACTCTATGGGTTGCATTTATATTTTCTTCTTTGTACAATCTGATGATTTTGGTCATCTCATGTGCACAGATGACTCACTGGAAAAGTCCCTGATTCTGGGAAAGATTGAGGGCAGAAGGAGAAGAGGGTGTCAGAGTATGAGATGGCTCGATGGCATCACCAATGCAATGAACATGAACTTGGGCATACTCTGGGAGATGGTGAGGGACAGGGAGGGCTGGCGTGTTGTAGTCCATTGGGTTGCAAAGAGTCA
Organism: Bos indicus x Bos taurus; assembly: GCF_003369695.1. Classification (NCBI taxonomy): domain Eukaryota; kingdom Metazoa; phylum Chordata; class Mammalia; order Artiodactyla; family Bovidae; genus Bos; species Bos indicus x Bos taurus. The sequence goes on along the minus strand of NC_040080.1, from coordinate 113,140,158 downwards.
GACACAACTGGGTGACTGAACAACAGCAACAACAATCTAATGAATAAAATTCTTGATTTTAGTATAATCTTATTTATGTATATATTTTATGTAAATATTTCCCTTCCCTCAGATCATGAAGGTGTTTTCCCATAAGCCTTATTGTTTTGTGTACAGTCCACCTGAAACTGATTACTGGTGTGAAGTTGAGGTCAAGTTTTATTGTTTTCCTTATAAACATCCGGTTGACCCAGAACTGTTCATTGAAGGCTTTCCCCCGGGGCTTTGCAGCTCCACCTCTGTGAACTGCATATGTGCTATGAGTCCTTTGGATTTTTGCATTCCACTGTTGAACTTGTCTACCCTTGTACCAGCGAAACAGTTTTTTATTTACTGTTGGTGGATAATAGGTCGTCACATCTGCTAAAACAAATAGTTGCAACTTGTTCTTCATGAGTGTCTTGGATTTTCATGATCTTTTACATTTGCATATGTATTTTACAAACATCTTTTAAAGTTATAAAAAGAAAATGGGATTTTGATTAGTAATGCACTGAATCTAGGCATGAGCTGGCATTTCTAGAGTACTGAATCTTAATTTATTAATATGGCATAGGCTTCTTTTGTTTAGATATTTATTTTTGATGGTGTTTTATTGCCCTCTCATAACGTTTTTGTCATCTTTTATGAGATGCATTCCAAGATATTTGTTATTTTTGTGACACCATTAAATAGTATATTTTTAGAGCTTCATTTTCTGAGTATTTGTTGCTGTTATAAAGAATATAAAGGAATGTTATATATTTTTATCCAGGAAAATTGCTAAACACATTAATTCTAGTAATTTATCTCTTGATTTTTTAGTGTTGTCTGTGTGCATCATCATGACATTTGCAAATAATATTTTCTGCTTTTTGATGCTTTATACCACTTGCCTGCCTCTGTCTCCTTCCTCCCTCTCCTTCCCTCTGTCTCTCTGCCTGTCTCATATTTTCCTTTCTCAATGCATGACTAGGACTTTAGGTACAATATTTAGTAGACGTAACATTAGCAGGCATTATGTGCTATTCCTGAGCAAATGGAAAATCTTTAGCTTTTCATCCATAAAGTATGTGTTTGCTATAGACATTTTATGAATACACTTTATCAGATAAAGGGTGATTGTGAAAATCCCTTTTTGGTCCTCATTTGCCCAGATATTTTTGCTTTTTTTGATCATGAATCAATGTTAACTATGTCAAATTATATTTCTGTACCAATAGAAATGAGCACATCATTTTTCTTCCTTGTTGATATGGTGAATTATACTGATGGATTTTTAAATCTCAAACCAGTCTTGTATTCACAGGGTGATACCAACTTGAAATTGATGTATGATTCATTTTATACTTTACTGGATTCAGCTTGCTCGTGTTCCTTTAGGACTTTTGCTTCTATGTCTGCCAATGAGATTGGCTTGTCATTTTCTGGATTTCAATAAGCATCTTTGGTTTGCTTTACAAATTATGTGATCTTCCCTGTATCTAAAGTGCTTCTCTTATGGGATTTGCTATCTTAGATAGTGATATCATCATCTGTTCTCAGGATGATGTTCACACACGGATGATGCTCACGGATGTTCACACATGCATTCTCGTGTCCAAGCAGTTACCAGTTCCCTCGACTCCGCCTGTGCACCGTAGCACTCAGTCTTGTCATTTTTTCCCATCTGTCAGCTCCTACACTTGTTCAGAGTGCTGTTGTCTCTTTGATTGTTCTAACGATCCCTATAAAGTTTCTCTGCCGCAAGTTTTGTTCTTTCCCACCTATTTTCCATACTTTAGTTAGATGGACTTTTAAAATTAAAAAAATATATATATTCTTTTTTGTTACATTCTTTATTTAAAAATGTCATGGCTTCTCATTGAATTTCTTTGAATTTCTCAGATAGGCTACGTTTTCTCCCATGTCCAAGTCTTTGCCTGTGTAGTTTCCTTTGCTGGTAACCTTCACGTAGGACAGAAACTTTGTACATTGTATATAGTAAAAATACCTATGCTGCAGAGCAGAGGAGTTGTAGAACAAGCAAGGGTTGGCCAAAGCATGACTAGTCAGGAAACAGTCCAGGAGCTGATTTTTCAAACATTATCTGTCTACTTTATCATATATTTTATGCTTGGCTTGGCATGTTTAGTGGTACCTGGAGGTGAGTTCTTAAAGGGAACATACCATGTTCGACTCTTGTGCTCGTTTCTGGATAGAACAGTTTATGGGTCATGTCAAAAGTAAAGCCTTTTAAGTAAATAACCAGGGCGGCGAGGAACGGTTGCAGGCACAAGGCATAGTTAACCCTGCTAAAGTGATACTTGAAGAACTGTCAGATGAAAAGGGAAATTTAAAAGATTTTGTGTACATTGAGCACTACAAGGATATGAATAATTACAATGTACAGACACATTCAGGAATGCAGACTTCATTTCCAAATTAGGGAGAACAATCTAAAGCCTGGAACTATCCCAATCTGGAAAGAGCTGCCTCCTGAGACACGAAGTTTCCTCCTGTTCGATGTATTCTTGCAGTGGCTGGTCAATTATGTAAATGGAATTTATATATTAGAGCAGTGGTTCCAAGACTCAGGCCATATCTCAGACTACTTAAATCACAGTCTCTGGGGATGAGACACAAGAATCAGTTGTTTCTGAAGCTTCCCAAATAATTCCAAAATGCAGAAAAAAGTTTGGAAAGTGCTCTGCATTAGAGGGAGGTTTCAACTCCTCAGTGGTTTTCTTGCATCAGAAGGGTTTAGAAAAGATGGAAAAACGAGAAAAGCCAGAGTGTTTGTGAGCACTACCCTGTAGCTCCTGAATTGGCAGGGTGGGGTGGACCCCAGGAATCCATGTGATTAAGATTATTACCAGTTGATTCGCTCTTCTGGCTGGGTTTGGAAACCGCTGGATTATAAGGAGAGTGCCTTGTGTGTTCATCGTCTAACAAGGCACTTAGTGAACTCATTTGTGGTTTCCTCGTGGACAATAAAATGCATACTGTGAATTGAGACCACTGTGTCTGGGACAAACAATGGGTTTTGGATTCAAAGTTATCTGAATTGAAATTCTAGTCCTGTTACACTTATTTAACTAGACTTACAAAATTTACTTACCCTCTCAATCTCCTCATTGTAAAATGGAATAATAATATCTATTTTATAGATTCATTTGGAAGTTTAAATAAAGTTGTTTATGAAAAGTGTCAGTCTTGTATGCTGTCTATCAGGCTCTTTTCTAAATTGTAGCTCTATGAATGCTGACATTAATGAGTGGGACCATAGAGCATATACACATTTGGTGAATGTGTGTGTTTTCTTGATTGATTTTTTTTGCTTCAGTATACTGTCAATCCCTGGTTTTAATATTCTATTTTGGTTCAGATATTATAATTGGTATTTTAAAGGCCCTAGGGTTAAAGAATAATGCCGTTTATTTCCATTCCTGTTTTGTGAAATATAATCCATGCCTACAGTTTTTTTCTACATTTGACATTTCAGATAAAAATTTTTCATTAATTGTACTATAAATGGTGGGCTAGTAGAATTAACTGTGTGCTTTTTTTTTTATTATTATAGGCTTACAGGAACTGTAATTATTGGTTAAAATGGAAAACTGTGAAGAAAGAAAAAGATAGCAGTTGCAGTTAAAGTTCCTGGATGAATATTTTGCTTTTGAGAAGTCTGCATTTAAAAACGATATGTTGATTTGGAAAGTCCCGGAAGTCAGTTACAAAATCCACTTTTTCCATTCAATCAATGGATTTTTTAATCATTCCTTGGAGCTGATGAAATTCAGAGATGGTGCGTGATGGGAAGTGTTTTCCTAGTGATTGCATCTTGGATTAGCTTGCTGCTTTTTTGAAGATATTCTATTGTGAAGGGCAAGAACCTAATGTGATGGATTTATCTTCAGAGATGAGCAGACATGGGAAGAATCCAGTGAGTCACAAGCTAGAAGATCAGAAAAAGGTAATACAGATACATTTCCTTTTGCTTGGTCACTTTTTTTTTTGCTTACACAGAAGACTGTAAATTGAAAATGAATATGCTCTGAGAAATAACATGCTATTTCATGAAAATTAATCCTGCCATGTAGCCAAGTGTTGCTCTGGGCCTGGATTTCATCATCAGTTAGTGGTTTAGTTTCTAAAGGCTTCTGAATTCATCCATCCAGTGGGTTTGTAAAGGATTCTACTGTGTTTGCTCACCCTTGACTTGATTCTGTTAATAGTAACATGCTGGTCTGACTGCTCATGAACAGTTTTCTGAGATCCAGATGAAGTGTGAGTCGGGCATCTCTGGAGTAATGGAGCAAGACAGCTGCTGCTGCTGCTAAGTCGCTTCATTTGTGTCCGACTCTGTGCGACCCCATAGACGGCAGCCCACCAGGCTCCCCCGTCCCTGGGATTCTCCAGGCAAGAACACTGGAGTGGGTTGCCACTTCCTTCTCCAAGGAGCAAGACAGAGTTCTCCTAAAAGAGAACAACTACCTTGCTGCTATTGCTGCTGGAAGGCTTGGGTGGCATTTGAAATTCTCTGATTTCATGTCCTCGGGGCACATCAACCTCTTAGATTTCCACTTAGCCAAGAAAGAGAGTCATGAGCCAACTGTGAGCTATGGTTTGCCTCTTCATGTGTGATGTCCAAGCAACTAATGGAAAATATCAAGAAAGAACTGTGCTAATATATATATTTTTTTAAGTGGGCTTAGAGAGCTTCTGAGAGGGAAGCTGGGAATTGAATACTGAGGGTTGCATTTCAACCTCATTTTTCTACCTTTTGAGAAACTCTTACCTGCTAAACTGTTGTACTGTTGTGAGAGCCATCTAAAGAGCACTTAGCGGAAGGGTCAGGGATGGTCCCCGGGAGAGGAAGCCTACTCTTAATGAAATGCATTCTCTTTTGTGGTGCCTTTCATTGAATCCATTAGTACAGAGAGGCTTGTGGGCACCCAGGGGCTAAGGCACAAAAGCAAGGAATAGTGAGAAATCAGAAAGATTTTTAGTTAGAGCTGGATCTCAGGGACACGATTAAGGTTTGTTTTTACATCTGTCTCGGAAATTATTTACCACTCACTTTGTACTCCCAGAATGCAACTAGCTCTTTCACAGTTTTAGAGGTAAGAAATTTAGAATAAGCCAAGAAGAGTCAATAGCTTATTAATTTGTTCTGATTTTGTGACCATTGCCACTAGAATGGGGGCTACAGGGATCCTTTTTGCAGCAGTTTGGGCAGAAATGGATGGATTATTTATGCCCAATTTGGGTCCTTCATGGAATCTACCTTCAGTATAAGTAAGTCTTAGAAAACACTAAGTATTGTAAAGTCCAAAATGGCTGGAATCTGTTTTCAATTCATTGTGGATATAAATTTCTGCACAAATAAGTGTGTTACCAAGAATGCTGTTTGTGTTTTAAATGGTCAGCATTTTTTTTTTTTTTCCTTGCTGTTTAGCAGTAAGGGTGTTAATCTGAAAAAAGTTGGCAAGGTAAGTTTCTATCTAAAGTATGCTCTTCAATTTCTTAACTACAAAGGAACCATTTAATCTGTTTCCTCTATCCACATTTCTAAAAATGTTCTTCACACTGATGATAAAATTTTACCTACTGTATCAGACCAGTGAGGAATGTGAATGACAACTACTGCCGGCCATGTCAATAGACAAAGGATGTTGCAGCTGTCAAACCATCGGCCACTACAGCAAGCCCTGATGGTGTGTACCCTGAGGAGACTCAGGATGAAAAAGCACAGGATACTGGCCCCAGATAGCTGAGGTGCATATCAAAGGAATGATTCCAGTGAGCCAAGACTCTTGCCTCTTCCCATATATAGAAAAGCACTAAATTCCTTAACTTCAGTATTTAGTTTTCTTTAATTAATGATAATTTTCCAATATCTGACTACCTGGTCTTTGTTGCAAAAACTCCTTCATATTCTGACTTCTCTGGTAGCTCTTTGGAGCAGTCACTCAGAGCTATGTGAGAGGGTGTGTCCTGGGCTTAAGCCTTCAGTGTTGTCTGCCCGGATAAAACGTAAGTCTCAACTTTTAGGTTTTGAATTATTTTTCATCTGACTAGAGGAAAATGAGTTCAGTTCAGTTCAGTCACTCAGTCATGTACAACTCTGCAATTCTGTGGACTGCAGCATGCCAGGCTTCCCTGACCATCACCAGCTCCTGGAGCTTGCTCAAACTCATGCTGATTTGTCAGTGATGCCATCCAACCATCTCATCCTCTGTCATCCCCTTCTCCTCCCACCTTCAATCTTTCCCAGCATCAGGGTCTTTTTCAGTGGGTCGGTTCTTTGCATAAGGTGGCCAAAGGATTGGAGTTTCAGCTTTAGCATCAGTCCTTCCAATAAATATTCAGGACTGATTTCTTTTAGGATGGACTGGTTGGATCTCCTTGTAGTCCAAGGGACTCTCAAGAGTCTTCTCCAACACCACAGTTCAAAAGCATCAATTCTTTGGTGCTCAGCTTTCTTTACAGTCCAACTCTCACATCCACTACTGGAAAAACCATAGCTTTGACTAGATGGACATTTGTTGGTAATGTAATGCATCTGCTTTTTAATATGCTGTCTAGGTTGGTCATAGCTATTCTTCCAAGGAGCAAGTGTCTTTTAATTTCATGGCTGCAGTCACCATCTGCAGTGATTTTGGAGCCCCCCCAAATAAAGCCTCTCACTGTTTCCTTTGTTTCCCCATCTATTTGCCATGAAGTGATGGGACCAGATCCCATGATCTCTCTTAGTTTTCTGAATGTTGAGTATTAAGCCATCTTTTTCCTTCTCCTCTTTCACTTTCCTCAAGAAGCTCTTTAGTTCTTCTTCACTTTCTGCCATAAGGGTGGTGTCATCTGTGTAACTGAGGTTATTGATAGTTCTCCCAGCAATCTTGATTCCAGCTTGTGCTTCATCCAGCCCGGTATTTCACATGATGTACTCTGCATATAAGTTAAATAAGCAGGGTGACAATATACAGCCTTGACGTACTCCTTTCCCAATTTGGAAACAGTCTGTTGTTCCATGTGCAGTTCAAAATGTTGCTTCTTGACCTGCACACAGATTTCTCAGGAGGCAGGTCAGGTGGTCTAGTATTCCCATCTCTTTTAGAATTTTCCATAGTGTGTTGTGATCCACACAATGAAAGGCTTTGGCATAGTCAATAAAGCAAAAGTAGAGGTTTCTCTGGAACTCGCTTGCTTTTTGGACGATCAAGTGGATGTTGGCAATTTGAACTCTGGTGCCTCTGCCTTTTCTAAATCCAGCTCGAACCTCTGGAAGTTCACAGTTCATGTGCACCTGAAGCCTGGCTTGGAGAATTTTGAGCATTATTTTGCCAGTGTGTGAGATGAGTGCAATTGTGCGGTAGTTTGAACATTCTTTGGCATTGCCTTTCTTTAGGATTGGAATGAAAACTGACCTTTTCCAGTCCTGTGGCCACTGCTGAGTTTTCCAAGTTTGCTGACATATTGAGTGCAGCACTTTCACAGCATCATCTTTCAGGATTTGAAATAGCTCAAGTGGAATTCCATCACCTCCACTAGCTTTGTTTATAGTGATGCTTCCTAAGGCCCATTTGACTTCACATTCCAGGATGTCTGGCTCTAGGGGAGTGATCACACTGTCATGTTTATCTGGGTCATGAAATCTTTTTTGTACAGTTCTTCCGTGTATTCTTGCCACCTCTTCTTAATAACTTCTGCTTTTGTTAGGTCCACCCCATTTCTGTCCTTTAATGTGCTCATCTTTGCATGAAATGGTCCCTTGGTATCTCTTATTTTCTTGAAGAGATCTCTAGTTTTTCCCATTCTATTGTTTTCCTCTATTTCTTTCCATTGATGGCTGATGAAGACTTTCTTATCTCCCCTTGCTATTCTTTGGAACTCTGCATTCAAATGGGTATACATTTCCTTTTCTCCCTTGCTTTTCGCTTCTCTTCTTTTCTTATCTATTTGAAAGGCCTCGTCAGACAACCATTTTGCCTTTTTGCATTTCATTTTCTTGGGGGTGGTCTTGATCACTGCCTCCTGTACAGTGTCACGAACCTCTGTCCATAGTTCTTCAGACACTTTATCAGATCTAATCCCTTGAGTCTATTTGTCACTTCTACTGTATAATCGTAAGGGATTTCATTTAGGTCATACCTGAATGGTCTAGTGGTTTTCCTTACTTTCTTCAATTTAAGTCTGAATTTGGCAATAAGAAATTCATGATCTGAGTCACAGTCAGCTCCCAGAGGCAGAGAGACAGGCTTGTAACAGCCAGAGCCAGAAGGCAAGGGGCTACTGCAATCCTAGCCCCAGAGATGGCTTCCTCCACCAAACTGAGAGCAGGCTCCCAGTTGCTAACCAAGTCTTCCTGGGATCCTGGATGGTTGACATCCACCAGGAGGGTCACGGCCTGAGATCAGCTCCCAGTGGAGACAGACAGCCCACCTGAGACAGTGCTCTCGCGGGGCACCCAGGAAACTGGGCAGCTGGGACTGGGGAGGTGATGAAGATGCACAGTCCACCTGGGACACTGTGCTCACCAAGCACCTGGTCGCCTGAGCTGTTCAGACGTGGGAAGGGCACAAAATTCACACCCAGCCCACAGAGACTGAGCCAGACTGTGTCTGAATGTCCCCTGTGGATGTATGGGTTAGCAGTGGCCTGCTGCAGGGGCTCTGGGTGCTGCAGACCTACGTACGGCATAAGCCCTCTTGGAGGAGGTCACCATTAACCCCACCACAGAACCACCCAAACTACACAGAACTGGGGAAACAGACTCTTGGAGGGTACAAACAAAAGCTTGTGGATGCCAGGACCCTAGAGAAAGGAGCAGTGACCCCACAAGAGACTGACCCAGACTTACCCGTGAGTGTCCAGGAGTCTCCGGTGGAGGCGTGGGTCGGCACTGGCTTGCTTCAGGGTCGGATGTACTGAGTGCAGCATGGGACCTTTTGAAGGAGGTCGCCATTATCTTCATTACCTCCACATTATATCTATTCCTGTGGGCAAGACTCCCTTAGAAGACATGGAGTAGCCATCATAGTCAATAAAAGAGTCCAAACTGCAGTACTTGGTTGCAATCTCAAAAACGACAGAATGATCTCTGTTCGTTTCCAAGGCAAACCATTCAATATTCCAAGTAATTGGATATTGACAGTAATCCAAGCCTGTGCCCTGACCAGTAATGCAGAAGAAGCTAAAATTGAACAGTTCTATGAAGACCTACAAGACCTTATAGAATTAACACCCAAAACAGATGTCCTCTTCATTATAGGGGACTGGAAAGTAAAAGTAGGAAGTCAAGAGCTACAGTAACAGGCAAATTTGGCCTTGGCATACAAAATGGAGCAGGTCAAAGGCTAATAGAGTTTTGCCAAGAGAACACACTGGTCATATCAAACACCCTCTTCCAACAACACAAAAGAAGACTCTACACATGGAAAGTGGGTTAGGTAAGCAATTAGTGCTACAGAATCCTGATTTTTGATAGCAGCCCTGGTTTTCTCGCAGGCAAACAAAGTACTGCTGCATGTGTTATTCTTTCATTTCCTGAATAAAAGATTTTTGCAAACACGGAAGGGAGTGCAAACTAAAGAATGGAATGAATGGCAATGGGATGTATTTTAAGTCATTTGAAAATTTCTTGAGTGGAACTTTAAACAATGGTCTGTAGTGATACTTGGTTTCCCAGGCCAATCACAGAGGACTGTTTAGCACATAGAGAATAGTACTAGAATTTGGACAAATTATGGGGATCCATGATCTTGTGGAAAACAACATAAAAGAACAGCTTGGTGTTGTGTTGTAAGAGAATCCTTATTGCCTTACCTTCTAGTTGGCAGGGAGATGTGGGAGGAATGAACATTTTCATTAAGCAGTATCAAGACGGAAAACAGGGTTCTAAGGATATTGGCTGCCCAATTGGTGCAGGCATTTGCTGTGAATAAGTCAGGAACTCAGGTGTTGATTGATCAGTACATAAGATGGAAATCTGTTACATGTCAGCAGGAATATGTATTCTAACAAGTTTTGTGAGTTTGTATCAAGGAGAAAAATGAAATTTTGCATCGTAAATCTTCATAGATTAAGCTCTGGACACAGCTCTGACACCACACAATTGCCAGCAGAGATTATAAGATCATTCATGTAATTACTCTAAGTGTTTGTAGTCCTTTGAGATGAATTAATTAAACAGGAGCAGTGTTTCACAGATGTGGAATAAAATTCATTAATTCTAACTCACAACTTGAAAATCCAGTGGTGAAACTTTTTTTTGGCATTACTGAAAAATTTGTACTTTTCATAGTTTGACACATGGTAGACATTCAAAGCAAGATGCATTGAACTAGCTTGAGTCTAGGTTCTTATTTTGAGCTTTGAACAACCAATTTCTTGTTTTATGAATAAATAGCTCACTAGCTTTTTTTCTTACCTTAGATAGCTCAGTAACTTTTGTTCTTAATTTAAAATGTGTGGATTTGTACTTATTCTCTGCTTCCAAGTGGAAACTTTTAGAGTACTGAGAGTTTGTGAGTATGTCTGTTTTATTGCAATGAGTAGGTAAATATCAGAGATCATTTGTGGAGTACTTACTATATACCTGGGACTTCCCTGATAGTTGAGTTGGTAAAGAATCTGTCTGTAATGCAGGAGACCCTGGTTTGATTCCTGGGTTGGGAAGATCCGCTGGAGAAGGGCTAGGCTACCCACTCCAGTATTCTGGCCTAGAGAATTCCATGGACTGTGTAGTGTATGGGTTCAAAAAGAGTCAGACACGACTGAGTGACTTTCACTTTCACTTTACTGTATACCTGGCACATGCTTGGTCCTTTCTCATTAATTAAGAATGTACCTTCATACAAAGATAAAAACTGTTTTTTACATCTTTAAGATAGTTGGTCTTATAAACATAATGCTCAGTTCTCAAGTATATATACACACTCATATATACACATACATTGGAGAAGGCAATGGCAACCCACTCCAGTACTCTTGCCTGGAAAATCCCATGGATGGAGGAGCCTTACTGGCTGCAGTCCATGGGGTTGTACAGAGTTGGACATGACTGAAGCGACTTAGCAGCAGCAGCAGCAGCAGCAAATACATACATACATACACACACTATTATTCAAAACTAATAGTTCAAAAGTGTGTGTGTGTGTATGTGTGTGTGAATTCTTTGGCTTCTTTTAAATAATACCTCATCATCTCACTAACTCTGAACAGAGGAAAACATACTTGAAAGTTAACAGTTGCTCAGTACTCTGTATTTCAAGAAAATTAATCCAAAATCTAAAAAAAAAAAAAAAAAAGAAAGAAAGTTATCATGTCTACAAATCCTATACTAAAGTGCTCTTCATTATGGATAAGCCAGAAATGTGGATCTTATAGGAACTGAGAATACATCTAAGAATTTCAAATCACCTTGGATTAGTGTAGGAGTAGGTGGAATTCCATTGTCTTTTTTGATTCCTATGATTATTATCAGTAGAACTTCCAGTTAACATTGGCACATGATCCTCCTCTTGGCATTCAACTTCTGAAATGTCCCAGATGGCAGAGTTATGATGGCATTGCAAAACTTCTGGATGCCTCTAATGAGGTCTGTATTTTTGGAAACTTTACCTTCTGAACCTTGTTTGCTCATTGATGCCTGTGAAGTCGGTATATTACTTTCCACTAATTGTATTGCTTTGTGGAATTATTTCTGCAAAAGCTCCCAGAACAGTGTAAGCCCTATAGGTACAAATGTCACTTCTATGTAATTACTTGTGACCCTGAACTCAAAAGCACAGCTCGGATGATTTTACTGTCAGTCTAATTGTAGCAGTTTGCTGACCAGACAGCCCTGGAACACTGCATTTTTGCTCTACAAATATTTTGTGTATTAAACAAAACTGTTTGTCATAGTCAGTGATTTACTAGGTACTGCTGAAAAAGGTAGCAGGATACACATTTTGAAATTGTGGCAGTGGCATACAATAAATGTCCAGTGACCTGTTGGAATTACTTTGTTTCTCTGTTCTCTAAAGCAGAAAGGAATGAGCAGTATTGTTGCATTTACGTGGAGGTACTTACTTTTATGGACATATCCAAGACGGATGCCATCTCGGTTTGTCACTTTTAAAATTATGTCTTTTACACGCTTGGCCTTATCTTCACAGTGCGGTGCAAAAAAACTCGAGATAAATCCCAACACGTCATGTCTTTCTTTCTGAGTTGACAGTTATTTCAGTAGTGAATGAGTCTGAGATGTGGAAAATCATGGAAAATGAGAGAAATGATTGTATTTATTAATAGAAAAGAATATGCTGATTGTTGTTCAGTCACTCAGTCATATCCAGCTCTTTGTGACCACATGGACCACAGCACACCAGGCTTCCCTGTCCATCACCATCTCCCGGAGTTTACTCAAACTCATCTCCATTGAGTCGGTGATGTCATCCAACCATCTCATCCTCTGTTGTTCCCTTCTCCTGCTTTCAATCTTTCCCAGCATCAGAGTCTTTTCTAATGAGTCGGCTGGAACAAGCCTGTTATTTTAAGGGCAGGCCCTGTAATGCTGTGGAATTAAAATCAAGTTTAAGTAGTGGGTTAGAGGAAGCATCATCTGTAAATGACAGTGAGTGCTTCGTCATTGTCTTTGCCCATGGACTAGTTGTGTTCTTTTTTTTTTCTTTCCTGTTGACATCATGCAGAAGTGTGACCCAGGTATGTATCTGAATATGACTGTGTTAGGCTGCTCTAATAATTTTACTGAAAAATCTTGCCCACTTATGGTTGCCACTGCTTTATAGAGTAAAACTGCTTTATCAGTTTAAAACTAGCATAATCTTTACTATTTATTTGGTGTGATGAGATTTTAAATTTAGACTACCTTTGTTGCATTTTCTTACAGTGATGGTAAAACAGCATCATGCAGGAGTACAGAAGTGTGGGATTATTCTCACAGGTGTTGAAGACTACTTGAAACTTTATGTTAGAAACTAATTAAAGGTCTGTCTTCTTAAGATAAAGTATGAAGATAAATCACCAGAGAAGAGGGGCTTAGGCTTAGGATAGATTCAGCTCTTTATTCTTTGATATTCTTCAAGGTTAGACTCATTTCATGGTGCTTTATTTTTCTAAATCTGCCGGACTTCTTTTATGTTAGTGTGTAAATATATGTTGAAAGGACTGTGCGGGAGGATGAGGTTTCTGAAGCAAAGCCACATCATTTGTTAATCATCAAGTTCTGAAGCATGAGAGCTAATTAATGAATGCATTATCAAGGGTTTCAACAAAACTGACCAGTCATCCTGTTATGGGTTACTCAAAATTTTAATTTTTGAAATATTGCTGACCTTTTATTAACACTTGGCTTGAACTGTGTGGGTCTGCTTATATGCAGACTTTTTTTCCCCAGTGAATATGTACTGCAGGACACGGTCCATGGTTGGTTAAATCCAGAGACTCAGAACCTTGGCTAAAAAAGACAAGTAGAAAATTATATGTGGGTTTTTGACTGCAAGAGGATTAATGCCCCTAACCTTTGTATTGTTCAAGGGACAAATGTACATCAAGCAACCATTTTGCACTCAGTTCAGTCAGTTCAGTCGCTCAGTCATGTCCGACTATTTGCGACCCCATGAATCGCAGCATGCCAGGCCTCCCTGTCCATCACCAATTCCCGGAGTTCACCCAAATTCATGTGCATCGACTCGGTGATTCCATCCAGCCATCTCATCCTCTGTTGCCCCCTTTTCCTCCTGCCCCCAGTCCCTCCCAGCATCAGAGTCTTTCCAATGAGTCAGCTTTTCGCATGAGGTGGTGAAAGTATTGGAGTTTCAGCTTTAGCATCAGTCCTTCCAAAGAACACCCAGGACTGATCTCCTTTAGAATGGACTGGTTGGATCTCCTTGCAGTCCAAGGGACTCTCAAGAGTCTTCTCCAACACCACAGTTCAAAAGCATCAATTCTTTGGCACTCAGCTTTCTTCACTGTCCAACTCTCACATCCATACATGACCACAGGAAAAACCATAGCCTTGACTAGGTGGACCTTTGTTGGCAAAGTAATGTCTCTGCTTTTGAACATGATATCTAGGTTGGTCATAACTTTCCTTCCAAGAAGTAAGTGTCTTTTAATTTCATGGCTGCTATCACCATCCGCAGTGATTTTGGAGCCTCAAAAAATAAAGTCTGACACTGTTTCCACTGTTTCCCCATCTATTTCCCATGAAGTGATGGGACCGGATGCCATGATCTTTGTTTTCTGAATGTTGAGCTTTAAGCCAACTTTTTCACTCTCCTGTTTCACCTTCATCGAGAGGCTTTTTCTGCTGTTGTATAAATCTGGAATACATGTGTAGATACAAATATGAATATCAGGGTCACAAAAAAGTAGTACTGGCATTGTGACACATTATAATGGCAGTTAGGACTGCCCCTAATTTCTTCTTCTGCCCGACTGTCTTTTACGAAAGGATGCTAAAAATGGCTGTCTCTCAGCCATTTGACCTGGAGTTCTCTAAGGATGAATTAGATAAGGTGAGTTATTTTTCTGCTCAGAAGTGATTCTAGAAATGTTTCTTTTCAATCTGAACTTGGATTTGAATTGCACATAATTTCCTTTAAAACTTCCTTTATCATGTCATTCATGTTCCTCAAGTGGACTTCTGAAAGCTTGTACAGCCACTGGCCTTTTTGCTTCTGGCAACATACATTTGCCCTATAAACAGACTTGGGATAATGGAAAGAGCTGGAAATAGGTAAAAGTAAACACTGTATACCATGCTGCTTCTTGGGACTATTGCTTATTTTCTAAATGAAACCATGCTCTTTTTCCTGATTGCTGAATTTAAAATGTCAGAAGATATAATGACCATATAATCTGCATATAGATAAATAGACCAGTCTTAAATATATGGTACTTGAATTATAAATTAAGAAGTGGTGGCAAGAATACCCAGAAAAACTATACAAAAAAGATCTTCATGACCCAGGTAACCATGATGGTGTGATCACTGAGCTAGAGCCAGACATCCTGGAATGCGAAGTCAAGTGGGCATTATGAAGCATCATTACGAACAAAGCTAGTGGAGGTGATAGAATTCCAGTTGAACTATTTCAAATCCTAAAAGATGCTGTGAGTGTACTGCACTCAATATGTCAGCAAACTTGGAAAACTCAGCAGTGGCCACAGGACTGGAAAAGGTCAGTTTTCATTCCAATCCTAAAGAAAGGCAATGCCAAAAAATGCTCAAACTACTACACAATTGCACTCATCTCACATGCTAGCAAATACTTAAAATTCTCTAAGCCAGGCTTCAACAGTACGTGAAATATGAACTTCCAGATGTTCAAGCTGGATTTAGAAAAGGCAGAGGCACCAGAGTTCAAATTGCCAACATCCACTGGATCATCCAAAAAGCCAGCGAGTTCCAGATAAACCTCTACTTTTGCTTTATTGACTATGCCAAAGCCTTTGACTGTGTGCATCACAACACACTGTGGAAAATTCTGAAAGAGATGGGAATACCAGAGCCCCTGACTTGCCTCCTGGGAAATCTGTGTGCAGGTCAAGAAGCAACAGTTAGAACTGCACATGGAACAGTAGACTGGTTGCAAATTCGGAAAAGAATCTATCAAGGCTGTATATTGTCACCCTGCTTATTTAACTTATATGCAGAGTACATCATGTGAAATGCAGGGCTGGATGAAGCTCAAGCTGGTATCAAGATTGCCAGTAGAAATATCAGTAACCTCAGATATGCAAATGACACCACCCTTATGGCAGAAAGCAAGGAAGAACTAAAGAGCCTCTTGATGAAAGTAAAAGAGGAGAAGGAAAATGTTGGCTTAAAACTCAACATTCATAAAACTAAGATCATGACATCTGGTCCCATCACTTCATGGCAAATAGATGGGGAAACAATGGAAACCATGTCAGACTTTATTTTTGGGGGCTGCAAAATCACTGCAGAAGGTGACTTCATCCATGAAATTAAAAGACACTTGTTCCTTGGAAGAAAAGCTACGACCAACCTAAACAACATGTTAAAAAGCAGACACATTACTTTCCTGACAAATGTCCATCTAGTCAAAGCTATGGTTTTTCCAGTGGTCATGTATGGATGTGAGAGTTGGACTATAAAGAATGCTGAGTGCCGAAGAATTGATGCTTTTGAACTGTGGTGTTGGAGAAGACTTATGAGAGTCCCTTGGGCTGCAAGGATATCCACCCAGTCCATCC
This sequence comes from Bos indicus x Bos taurus, assembly GCF_003369695.1. NCBI lineage: Eukaryota > Metazoa > Chordata > Mammalia > Artiodactyla > Bovidae > Bos > Bos indicus x Bos taurus. The sequence continues at coordinate 113,123,928 of NC_040080.1, read as the reverse complement.
TAAAGGAAATCAGTCCTGAATATTCATTGGAAGGACTGATGCTGAAGCTGAAACTCTGATACTTTGGCCACCTGATGCGGAGAACTGACTCATTGGAGAAGACCCTGATGCTGGAAAAGATTGAAGGCAGGAGAAAAGAAGGAGACGACAGAGGATAAGATGGTTGGATGTTATCACCGAAACAATGGACATGAGTTTGAGTAAGCTCCAGGAGTTGGTGATGGTCAGGGAAGCCTGGTGTGCTGCAGTCCATGGGGTTGCAAAGAGTCAGACACGACTGAGCGACTGAACTGAACTGATGTGCACGTGTTTTGAACATTATTTATTTTTGCCTGTGCTGAGTCTTTGTTGCTCCAGTTTTGGCAAGCAGGGACTGCTGTCTAGTTGCAGTGTGCAGGCTTCTGTCTGCGGCGGCTTCTCTTACCGCCGAAAACGAGCTCTAGGTGCACGGGCTTCAGTAGTTCCTGCACATGGGCTCAGCTGTTGTGGTCCCCAGGCTCTGGAGCACAGGCTCAGTAGTTGCGGGGCATGGACTTAGTTGCTCTGCAGCTTGTGGGATCTTCCTGGATCAGGGATCAAACCTGTGTCTTCTGCATCAGCAGGGCGATTCTTTACCACTGAATGACCAGGGAAGCCCTCTTTTGAAGGCAGCATTATATATAAATTGTTTTATGGTTATCAGTCATTAGATCTGTGATAGTGCTTACTTAAATACAAGACTTAGTAAGTTTTAGTTTCTGTCTTTTCATAAATACCTTCCTCTGTCTTGGTATTATCATGGGAGTAATCATGCTTTTATCATTTCATGAAAGAATGACTGAGACTAATTTTTTCCTTAAAATATCTGGGGAAAAATGTGTGCATATTCAGTGTAGAAAACTTGAAATGTGTGAATACATCGTTCTCTTTCACAGTTCTATACACATATCATTAGATTATATATATATATATATATATATATATATATATTTATGCCTAGTATATATAAATACCTTTGGGGCTTCCCAGGTTGGCTAGTGGTAAAGGACTGCCTGCCGATCCAGGTTAGATGTAAGACACTGCATTCCATCCACGGGTTGTCGAGATCCCCTGGAGAAGGGTATAGCAGTCCACTACAGTATTCTTGCCTAGAGAACCCCAAGGACAGAGGAGCCTGGCAGGGTACAGTTATAGGTTCACAGTGACTTGCCACGGCAATAAGTAAATGCCTAAGTTTTTAAGCAAATGCTAAATCTTTTGTGACCTGTCTTCAGTGGTCATTCAGATCATTGTTGGTTTCTGGTTAAGGCTGGGTTTGTAAAGGGACTGGGAAAGCCTGACAGTGCAGTGCCTGGGATAAGAGTTGCAGGAGATGAAGCAGATTTAATGATAGGTGATGAAAGCAGTTGGCAGGAGAAATTCTGTCAATTTTAGATGCAAATTTTGAAAATTTGAGTGAGAATTAAGTATCAGCATCTTTGTTCTTCAAAGTGCTCTGAGGAGCAGCAGCAGCATCTTTCTAGTCTGGAAGCATGTAAGGAATGTAAAGTCCCAGATATCAGGCTAAATCTGCAGAATCAGCATGTGCCAGATCCTGAGGGGATTGGAGAAGCCCTGCCCTGGAAACCATGTCTGAGAGGCCCTCAGTGGAATTGAGCTCTGGTTATCTACTGTTGTGATAAGGTGCCCTTTATTTTCTGTCTTCTGGTTCTCATCTCCCATTCTGACTTCCCTCCTAGTATTTCCTGGAATCATCAGCCAAATCCAAAACTTGCATTTGAGTCTTTCTTTCTGGTCTGTTCTGGGGAAACTTAAACTAGGACATTGTATAGCGAGAGTTCTGGGCTAGTGTTCAGCTCTAAGTTCATGCAAATGCTTAGAATTTAATTTTTTTCACGAATTCCTCTATCTTTTTTTATTCAGATGTATTTTATTCTTGGCTATCCCAAGTGTGTGGCTTCCCCGGTGGTGCTAGTGGTAAAGAATCCGTCTGTCAATGCAGGAGACACAAGGGATAGAGGTTTGATCCTGGTTCGGAAAGGTCCCCTGGAGGAGGGAATGGCAACCCACTCCAGTATTCTTGCCTGGGATATCCCATGGACAGAGGAGCCTGGCGGGCTACAGCCCACGAGGTTGCAAAGAGTCAGACATGACTGAACACACATGCACACACACACACAACCCAAGTGCACACCCAGTGCACACACAGACATCCTGAGTCCACACTCAGACAGATGATAAATCAGCACCTGTATGCTGTGGCTGGCCTGGACGTGTATGCTCCCGCTGACAGGTGACCACTCACAGCACTGCTCTTGCCTCCTCCCACTGTCACCCACTGTTGATGGCCCTTGCGACGGGAACGTTTCAAGCAGTTGCTGAAGTTTCTGCTAGTACCTCTTTCCATCTCCTGCCTTTACCCCATTCACTGAAAAATCACACAATTAGAAGTCATTTATTCGGAGAAGGCAATGGCACCCCACTCCAGTACTCTTGCCTGGAAAATCCCATCGATGGAGGAGCCTGGGAGGCTGCAGTCCATGGGGTCGCTAAGAGTCTGGCGTGACTGAGCGACTTCACTTTCACTTTTCACTTTCACGCATTGGAGAAGGCAATGGCAACCCACTCCAGTGTTCTTGCCTGGAGAATCCCAGGGACGGGGGAGCCTGGTGGGCTGCCGTCTATGGGCACAGAGTCAGACACGGCTGAAGCGACTTAGCAGCAGCAGCAGCAGAAGTCATTTATTAGGCATTTCCCTGGTGGTCCAGTGGTTAAGACAGGCTGGGCTCAGTCTGCCTGTTTCCTGAAGAGAGAGTGTAGGTGGTGCTCAGGGTATTTCCTGTTTTAAAATATGGATCAGGGTCAACCATGTGTGTTTAGAGCTCAACCCTAGAGGGGGTCAGAAGGAAGGTCTGTAAGTTCAGAGTCTTTATTTCCCTTAGAATAGTGAATTTGATAAACCAAAATACTTTCTGGCCATGACATGGTTTGACAGATACTCACTTGCCCTCTAATACATGGTACATTTTATTTTATTTTATTTTTTTATTCCTTTAAACTTTTATTTTATTTTATATATATTTTAAAATTTTATTTTATTTTTAAACTTTACAATATTGTATTGGTTTTGCCAAATATCGAAATGAATCTGCCACAGGTATACATGTGTTCCCCATCCTGAACCCTCCTCCCACCTCCCTCCCCATACCATCCCTCTGGGTCGTCCCAGTGCACTAACCCCAAGCATCCAGTATGGTCCATCGAACCTGGACTGGCATCTCATTTCATACATGATATTTTACATGTTTCAATGTCATTCTCCCAAATCATCCCACCCTCTCCCTCTCCCACAGAGTCCAAAAGACTGTTCTATACTTCAGTGTTTCTTTTGCTGTCTCGTACACAGGGTTATTGTTACCATCTTTCTAAATTCCATATATATGCGTTAGTATACTGTACTGGTGTTTTTCTTTCTGGCTTACTTCATTCTGTTTAATAGCTCCAGTTTCATCCACTTCATTAGAACTGATTCAAATGTATTCTTTTTAATGGCTTGAGTAATACTCCATTGTGTATATGTACCACAGCTGTGGTACATGGTACATTTTAAATAAAATTTTATTTTCTAAATTCTAAACATTAGTATGGATTTTATTTCAAAGAGAGGCAAAGATTATTGAATATAGGGAAAATTGTCAGTACATCGAGTAATTCATGCTTTATCTGTCACTTCCAAAGTGAAGCTGAGAGTGTAAAAATTGTGTGTTACAAAGACGTATGATAAAGGAGACATAGAAAATTGTTAATTGTAGACTCTAGTGTTAGGTGTATAGGTGTTTACTGTAAAATTACTTCAACTTTTTTATATATCTGAAAATATGCATGAAACAGCATGGGGGAATATGTTAACAAAATGTGATGCTTGCTTTCAGCGTATCGGGTTGGCCAAAAATTTCATTTGGTTTTAAGTAAAATAAAGGACACGTATTTCATTTTCACAAAGAACTTTATTGAACAACATATTTCTTAAATGAACAAACGTTTTGGCCAATCCAGTATATAAAATCCGTTTTTCTGCCTTACTTCCACTAGCTTGATCCTTCTCTCCAGTGTAACCTGGGGATCCAGAGAGCCTGGTGGATTTTAGAGGAGTTAAAGGAGACTACTATAACTAGTTTTATTAAGCTGAACTAGGCAGTTTTTTCAATTCTCCTTGGATCCTCTATAAGTGTTTTTTACATGATATATATGGGAAATAGACTCACAATTTTTAACGACATTCTTAAAAATCAGTTTTAGGACACCATCACATGTGTCGATTTTTGCCTTGACTTAAGAATAAGTTTTGTATATTTGATCATTTGTATGTTTCGTAAAAGGGCACGATTCTTGTGCTCCAGTTTGAATCTGAGTTGTCAGTTCTAAACATTAATGCAATAAAAGAAAAAAAAATCCCTATTAATCATTTTTGGAATCATGTCCTTTGATCAGTTTGTCATATTTGGCAGAATATGCTCTTTTATAAATGCTCCTTAACACATATTTTACTGGACAGTGCAGTGGTTAAAGTACATTAAAACGTGCAATATTAACTTGCCTTTTTTGAAGCTATTTCTTATGAATATTTTTGCATAATGGTAAAAGAGTTCATTGGTGCCCAGTGGATGCAGTTCGTGCCTAAGAATTTTCCACAGTATATTCAGAGGGCTCTGCATATTACTTGCTACCTTCCAATTAGCTAATTAGATTTTGAAAAGTGATTGTTTCAGAAATAGAATTAGTTGATTCAGGCTAGTAGTACTTCTTTTAGTTGTATTATATATATATATGTATTAGCATAATATTTTGTTTGAAGCTGGAAATTATCTATTTGTGGATTTACACAGATTTAAATGGCACAGTATTTTGGCTGAATTCAATGTGTTTTCGTGTATTTGTAGAATGCCTTCTAGTGCCCTGTGGTAGGTAACAGTAATACACTTCATGGTGTTAACTGCATTACTAATGGCTTCATCCATTTATATCCCTCCATCCACTTCCTTTTGAATAACAAACGGGGTTAGGCTTCTAACCAATATTTGAATAGCAGCCTGTGGTTTACAAAGCACTTTTCCTCACATTTGTATCTACCCTTGCATCTCAGTGGAGCTGAAGGTCAGATATTCTTTGGATCCCTTCTTGTGAAGGACTTGGCCAAGGTCAGAGAATTCACGAGGCTGCATCTGTCTTTTGTGCTTAGTGGTCTATGATTTTATTCAAAATTCTTATCTACCTATGTTTAGCATGTTTTCTGCGTACATGAAAATTATGTGTCAAATAATTTCTTTTCTTTCTTAAAGCCATTTAATTTATTCATGGTTTATTAAAATCTGTTTGAAGGATATACATCTACAGAAGCCTTTCTAATTTTCTATTCAACTTTTCTGCCATATGAATCTGAGCATGATATACATTCTTTGAGCAAATATTTTTCAAAAGCAACTCCCTAAATGAGTTTGGAAATATGTGAAAAATGAGAATTCAGATTTGGGAAAGTGCAGTTCTTTGTTGGCATTCAACCTGGTTTGGTCACATTAGACTTGTCACATTTGGGGACCCAGATTCAAGGTTCTCTAGCTTATTAAAGGTGACAGATTTCATTAAATCACATCAGGAAGCTTCATTTAGTTGTTGGAAAATACATTGTAAGGAACACAGGTCACGTTTAAATTTGATGGGCTGCATGGAGAAAAATCATCAGTCCATACCGGTAGGGCCATGCTCCATCTCAGCTTCTCAGTTTTGCCAGGCTCGTCAGCCACCAGATAGCCCACAAACTTGGCTCCCAGGTCCCCCGGCTGTGCCAGTGACACATGTGAGCGCATGTAGGTATGAGAGCCGTCCTGCCCTCCTGTCACGAGGCAGCATGTTCTGTTGGATCACGTTCATGTTCAGAATGAATGCTCAGCCTGGTAGAAATGAGTGGGACGCAGGGCCTGTCCCAGAGGTAATATGGCTGACCATTTCCAGGCACAGCCACGTCATTTTTGAGGGAATATTAAAACATAAAATGGATTTGTGCCTATCTTTGGACCTAATTTGCCATATGTTTGATTTGTCTGATGCAAAATGAAGATGAGCATAGGGTTCCAGATAAATGGCCCCTTTGATTTTCCACTCTGATAATATTTTTCTTGTTTTCTGGGGTTTTTCTTTTAAATTTTTTTAAAATAATATTTTACAGTGGTGCTCTGGGTACAAGCATCACATTTTCCTAATGTCTGTGTTTTCATAAACACTAATAGCTATAGGGTACTAATCTAAGTGTTCTCATTCAAGGCTACCTCTTCTTGCAAAGGTGATAGAAACCACATGAATTTTCCTGGTTGCATTTTGCTGCTGATAGTTAATTTTGTACTTTATATTTTTCATTAAAATTAGATGTTCTCCTTCAAAACCCTGAAAAACTCCCTGAGGAAACATCCATGTAAGTGCAAGGTAGGAGTCTCACCTCATGCTATCTTGGTGAGAAAGGCCTCTGGCTTTTAGCAGAGAATCCCAGGGACAGAGGAGCCTAGTGGGCTGCTGTCTATGGGGTTGCACAGAGTCAGACACAACTGAAGCGACTTAGTAGCAGCAGCAGCAGTATTGGCAAATAGTAATGTTTGCAAATAACAGATAAACACCTTTTATATATATGTAATCTCTAACAGTGGGAAAGGGTTTAGGGTTAAACTTTAAAAACAATGTGAATTTTGTAATAAATATCTTAGTCTTCTTCGTGATGTAAAATCTTTTTTATGTAATTATGAACTGATGCAGTGATTTCCACATTGCTCTGAGAGAAATGTACAAAATAATGTTAAGAACCAGGCCTTAATATTTCTATAGCGCTTGCCACTTATGTCTTTCATAGCCATTATCAAGTGCTACATTAGTGGGTTCAGCCTAAGAGATGACCCTAAGCGTATCCATGGGTATTAACAGTGGGTTTTTTTCCCAATACACTATGCCTCCAGATTTATTCCTTGCTGTTGTAAAGCCTTTTAGTGGCTTTTCAGTGCATTCAGAGTATAATCTGAACTCCTTCACATGGCCCGTGGGGCCGTGCGTGATATGACTTCCATTCTCTCTTCCAGTCTGGTCTCCAGGCCACAGTGTTCAGTGTTCCACACTTTGGGTCTGTACATGTATTCACTTCCCAGGTATCAGCTGGCATCAGGGGCACTGGATCACGTCTGTTTCCAGGGTCTCGCCACTACAGGCATTTACACGAAGATATCAGCCACCGTTTTTTCCCCTCCTGTCAAACACAATGTGCTTAATTATACTCTCTTTTTTTTGAGTAGTGGGCTTCTAGTAAAACTTCCTTGAACCTTAGACAAAAATCAATTTCAACGACTTTAAGATAATTTCTAGCAACTCTCTTGCTGGGGAAGAGAAAACATAAAAATGAAAAAATAAACATTCCTCTGAGGAGTCATACTGCTTTATGAAATATATGATGTCACATTAGGCTTGTTGGTTTCCTTACCTCTGAAATATTACGCATGTCCATCTCAGAAGCTTACTGTAATGTTATTTTGTCATTTACATTGACCACCAGCTCCTTTTACATCAATTCTCTTCTGTAAAGTCTTATGATATTGATTGGCCAAAAGTATTGATATTCTTTCCTGGAAGAAAGACTTTATTGTTGGTACTTAGGAGAGCACTTTCCTAGGTAAGAAAATGTAATCAAGTCTCTATGTGCTAGTTTTATATGATGAGATTCTTTCCAATATTTAGGGGTCCTTTAGCACATGCTGCTGTTTTATTTTTTTTTCTCAGAGATAATGGACTTCTCATACTCTTGTTTACAAACATAATTAAAAATAGGCTTTTTGTAGAGAGGAACTTGATTCTAATAGAATACTGATTAACTGAAGTGTTATTTAGTTTTTTTTTTAAAAGTCCTAGAGAGCACCTGACAAAATTTAGGATTATTTTCAAGAGAAAGTAAGACTAGAACAACTATTGCAAAATAGAAATGAGAGCTTAGACAAAATTTGAATACTTTATCTGTGCTTCTTGATACTGTATTCACTAGTCAATTTAAAATGATTAAATTAATTAAAATCAAATCAGTTCTTCAGATGCTCTAGGTACATTTTAAATGCATAGTCATCACATGTGGCTACTGGCTGCCACATTGGACAGGACACATTTACAGCATTTTTATCACTGCAGAAAGCTCTGTTGGATATCGTTGCTGAAATGTCATCCCGGTTAAAATGCACTGGATAATGGGATGGTAGGGGAGCCAGAGTCAGAGTTTGACCAGTGAAAGGAAGGAAAAAGAGCATTCATGAAAGGTATTTTTAATTTTTTAAGTGCACAAAATTGGAATGGGAGGCCATCATTGTTCCATGATAAAGAGGACACTTACCTCTTTTTCTGCTATAAATTAGTGAATAAAGTGCTTGAAAGAATCTTAAAGATCAGTTAGACCAATTACCAAATTAATATTTGAGCTATTTATATTTCTTATTTTTTGCTTACTTGGAAAAACCCAAGCTCCTTACCTTAAGCAGCAACATACAATGAATGAGATGATCAGCTTTGTGTTATATATAAGGAAAATGTTGAATTATCATAAATGATTATCCATAATAAATTATTTGATCATAAATTTTCACTAGTGCACTGAAGTGAAGGCTTTGCAAAGCAAAATTGCTTTCCATGATCTCACAGGGAACTAAATGCTATTTCGAATCTTACATCGTAATACAGTCAGCCAACAAATTAGTATTGGGGCAAAAATATTGAGGTCAAAAAGAATAGTAAAATTCTTACAAAAATACTTGCCTAATATTTTCCATCATTTTAGCAAGTGGTTTAAAATCGTAACTGTGCCCATTTATATTTATTGTCTTCTTGCCAAATAATAAGATCAACAGAGCCGTATGTTTTCTGAGCTCTTGTTAGAAATATTATTAATGCTAAAACAAGTAAAATGTTAGCTAGTTAGCAAAGGCATCGTTAGTCAAATTTGTTTTCCAGGCAGCATTGATCCAAAATAGGTATTGTGAAATCCCATTTTCAGTGAGGTAATGTCAGACCACTTTAGGTACAAAATATAAAACTGAACAGACCTCAGAAAAGCATGGTGAAGCCATTATATTCATTAAAAATGAAAGATTTGCATGGAATTTATATAGTAATACAAATAAGATATGTGAATACTTAATTTACCAAGAATGTTAAGTCTTAGTAGACTGAAGTATGTGTTTCATGTAATAGTTACAGAATTTTAAAACCAAAAAAAGAAAAATCTTAGTGATTACATAGTTCACTTGGAGTGTGAGAAATCTGAGATTGAGGGGCTGTGTAACTCTATAACCAAGGTCATAGCATCAGATCTGTGATCAAAGACACATATGTACTAACAGCTACAGTTCCATCAGGGAGATTTTAAAAATTAGACCGACCATTACAGCGTTTAACAACTTATAATCATCCCATGTTTTTTAAACATACGTTTATATACACCAGTCATTCCTAAGGGAGAGGGTGGGATGATTTGGGAGAATGGCATTGAAATATGTATAATATCATATATGAAACGAGTCGCCAGTCCAGGTTCGATGCACAATACTGGATGCTTGGGGCTGGTGCACTGGGACCACTCAGAGGGATGGTATAGGGAGGGAGGAGGGAGGAGGGTTCAGGATGGGGAACACATGTATACCTGTGGCAGATTCATTTTGATATATGGCAAAACCAACACGATATTGTAAAGTTAAATAAAACAAAATTAAAAAAAAAATAAAATAGAGAAGCTTGTCTTAATGTTATAAGCCAATACAGGTTTACTGTTATGTGTGACCAGTGATAGGATAGGAACAACCCACTAGAGGACTTACATTGAGCATCTTTCACTGTCATCTTGGCAATTTCAGACAGTGGTGTCCACATTCCAACTTGTGCTATAGTTCTTGATGAATACTAATCAGTAGGAGATGAAAGCAGTCAGTTTTAGGTAAGGACTACATGTGCTTAGTCGCTCAGTCATGTCCAGCTCTTTGTGACCCCATGGACTGTAGCCTGCCAGGCTTCTGTGTCCATGGGGACTCTCCAGGCAAGATACTGGAGTGAGTTGTCATACCCTGCTCCAGGGGATCTTCCCAAACCAGGGATTAAACCCAGGTCTCCCACAATGCAAGTGGATTCTTTACTGTTTGAGCCACCAGGGAAACCCAAGTTAGGACTAGGCACAGCAAACTAAAACCTAGGAGGAGCTGAAGAGGTTATTCAGATGGGTGATATACTAGAGCTTCAAGTAAAGGCAGAGTACCAGTTTCGGGAAGAGGTGGTGTACCTGTGTCTGCATTGGGCACTTTAGGTCGGTGATGGGCAAACATGGACAGCCAGGGGTTGGGGCTGTGAATGTCTCATCAGTAATGGGTTAAGCTCCTGGCCTATCTTTTGCTTAAGCCCTCCCTCCACAATTAAGATGAGAAGACTCGATAGCATATTCCTCAGTAGGAGGAATGAAGTTAAGACCCCATCTTGTAGTTTTAATTATTCACATCAATGTACTCATTCGTGGAGATGGGTCATCAAGAGTATATACATAGATGCTTTTGTGGAATTTGTGAATAGACATAGAATTTTATAATGATTAACAGAGAACATTGTGGAGTCCTACAGATCTGGGTATGAGTGCCAAGATTACTCTTTGTCTTTATGTGATCATAGCTCTTTTAGCTTCAGTTTATTTATCTGAATTATGGGAGTCATAATAATATCCACCTTATTAGGTATTTGTCATAATAAGGGTGATAAGCCATGGAAGTTCCATTGTAAGTGCTCTTTGTGTAAGAATGGCTCAAGGAAAAGAGGAAGAGGAGGAAATGATATCAGATAAGCAGTGGTGACTTATCGAATTGATTTCTCTGAATATTGCTCATAGTCATTTAACTGGAAAATTGAGGGGGGCAGGGGCCTTCTCATATATGTTAGTTATTTTTCTAAATTCACTGCTCACCAAAGCCAATATCTTCTTAATCTGTCATTTTGAAACCTTATTTATTAAAAAGAAAGTTGTAATTAATTTAAACATTATGTTACTTAAATTCATTTCAAATACATTGAAAGATATTTGTCTGTTTCATTTACTTTTATGGCTAATTGGATAGATCTTATCCACCAGATTTCTTTTGTAGGTTTTTAGGATTATTTGCTGTAAGAGATTTTATAGCATGGGGGACATGCTGGTGATGTTACCTATTTAATTATTTTGTACAAACTTTAAAGTTGGAGATATTTCTGGAAAATTTAGAAAAGATACAGACATTAATGCCAACTCTATACAGATGGAAGAAGCTGAGGAAGCCCGTGCTACTAATTTCTTGAATCAGCCAGTAGAGATAAGTTGAATGGTCAGGAAACTTTGTACATAATACTTTGATCAGTCTTATTTAGATGTATCATTTGATTTCAAAACCACTTAAATGTTAAGCATATATTCTAGATATACGTATCTAAAAATCAGTGTACCAGGAGGTAATCATATTTAAATATAAGATTAATATGCACATATTTATTTATATAAGCTTGGATTTATATATCTATGTGTGTTAAATATGTTTATATATGTGTTTCTATATAAATATATATATATTCAAATATGTACATGTGTGGCTAAGTACAGTATCATATTTACTTTATTATTGATCAGAATATCTATGTGATTTTTAGTAAAATGTAAAGAGTATGAATTTCCATGATGATTTATAAACTGTAAAATATACTTTTCTGTTGAAGCAAGGCTTCTGAAGTAGGTTTCAATGGTAGGTTGGTACACTGGGCTTCTTAATGACTAGACGCTTTGCACAGTGTCTGGCTCCAAAACCAGCTTGGGATCCTGCCTGGCTCACTGGGCTTTCCTCTCAGGTTTCCTGAACAGGAAATTGAGGGCCAGCTGCTGCCTGTCATCAGGAAGCGTATTGAAAGTCAACATGGGGTTGGGCGCTGGCTGAGGGCTATTGGGGTGCTGTCCACACTCAGCTAAAGGGTCACTTAGAGCGAGCCTGTGCTGATGCTGCTTGCGGCCTGTTGTCTGATGCTCTTGCTCTACAAGCAGCCACCGAGAGGTAATAAATCAGTTCAGAGTGTTCTATCGTAGATGTATGTTGCCTGCCTTTTGTCATTCTTTGAGCTCATGCAAACATTATTATGGGCTTCCCTGGTGGCTCAGTGGTAAGGAATCTGCCTGCAGATGCAGGAGACGTGGGTTTGATCCCTGTGTCAGGAAGATCCCCTGCAGAAAGGAATGGCAACCCACTCCAGTATTGTTGTGAGGAGAATTCCATGGACGGAGGAGCCTGGAGGGTTACAGTCCATGGGGTCGCAAAGAGTGGGGCACGACTGAGCGACTAAACAACAGTTATTATGCTCTAATAAAGATCCCTTTGGTGTTATTCTGAAACTTAAATTTAGCTGCTTGTCCTTTCCCTTTCTGACAGGAGTCTTACCAAGCCGACCCAATTGTTTTAGTAGAGTAAACCTCAAGGGGTGAGTTATCTTCTGACCCTCCTTAGTGACGATATCAGATTATGTCCTGTAGCTTAGTTCCTAAGCTGTTCCTAAGTCGGACACACTGAGCAACTTTACTTTCACTTTTCACTTTCATGCATTTCACTTTCATAACTCCATTATGTCCTTAGCTTACTTCCTACACTTTGGTCTGAATATTAGTTGGTGCTGCTACATATGTTGTACTTGTTCATATATGCTACGTTGTAAAACTCTTGTGCCGCTGCTAAGTCGCTTCAGTCGTGTCCAACTCTGTGACCCCATAGACGGCAGCCCACCAGGCTCCCCCGTCCCTGGGATTCTCCAGGCAAGAACACTGGAGTGGGTTGCCATTTCCTTCTCCAATGCATGAAAGTGAAAAGTGAAAGTGAAGTCGCTCAGTCGTGTCTGACTCTTAGCGACCCATGGACTGCAGCCTCCCAGGCTCCTCCATCCATGCGATTTTCCAGGCCAGAGTACTGGAGTGGGGTGCCATTGCCTTCTCCGGTAAAACTCTTCTAAATTCCTCTGAATATTTTGGTTGAATGATCTCCTGTGCCAGTTGATTATCCAGGTTGCCCATATACTAGGTATTCTGAATTCGTCCTTCTTGTAGCAAACCATTTCACAGAGTCATATTTTTGTTTAGCAAAGTCTACTGAATGAAAAGAAAATGCTGACATTTGAATGGAAAGGCCAGTAGCCTGAGGAAATGCCAGAGGAATTCTACAAATACCCTTTCTCAGTGGCCTAGACAACTGGGATCTAATTCTTCTTAGGCAGCAGATGGAGGTGGTTAAAAACTGAGCTTCTAAATGGTATGAGTCTCTGAGTTAAAGGGCTTGGTGCTGTGGCGTGCAAACAATCCTGCTTTTTGTAGCCTGGAGCAAGGATAGAAGCCAGCTTGCAGAAAAGACTGGGCCTGCCAGAGAAAAGAGAAACCCCAATCACCCTTGGGTGCCTAGAAATGATCATAGTGGAAAAATAATGAATCTGTTGAAAAGGAATGTAACTGTTATGCCAACTGTAACACTCATTAACTCTCTGCAGTATGTGTGTGCATGTGTGTATTTTTATCCTTTATATTTTAAATAATACAAAGCTAATTATATATTATTTTAACATATTTAACTTCTCTCTCCCTCTCAATTTCTCCCCCTCAATTTCTCCCCGCTTCGCCCTCACCCCTCTTGTCTTCCCCTTTCCCTCTCCCTGGCTGTCTCCTAAATAGCCAAAGTGTCACATTTTTTGTGATTTTTTTGGGCGGGGAGGATGAGTATTTTGGGTAGATGAAAGTGAAAGCTGATGTTTATAGCGTGTTTCATTGTCAGATGTCTTCATGCTCTTTTCTCAGTATTTCCCCTCTTCTCTAACTTCCTTGGTTCTGCTGCCTTTTTGCAGTCTTGAGTATATGAAACTGCATGTATGCTGGGACGACTTCTGTCACATAATATTCACTTACTAATTTTTCAACACATTTCACATGATTTTTATCTCTTCTTTTTTTTAGCCAGCAGATCTACTTAATGCCAGTGACTAACAATACCCTAAAAGGAAAATCTTACTAACGCCCTTTGCTGTTGGAACAGCAAAAAAGATTGCTAATAGTTTTTATGTCTTTTAGCGGAGGAATTGTGGGGACTGTCTCACACATTTACAACTACATTTTATGTAATCATTCCTACTGCCCACAGGGGAAGTGGTGATAGGAGGAAGTAGCTAGTGTGCTGTCCTGAAAATACTGTCATGGAGAAGAAAACAGTCACTCAGGATCCAAGCATCTTTTGTAATCATATATCTGTGCTAAGAAAAAAAGAAAAACAAAGGCTTAGCCCTTCTTCCAGTGTTTAAATAAAAGTGCCCAATTATTTTAACTAGTTTCCACTGACTTGTCAAAGATCCTTGTGTATCATAATGGTCTGCCGGTGGCAAGACTGGACAGAATATTGTGCAGTAATTGATTTTGTTAGTTGAACATCTGGCAGAAGAGCCTGAATATTTACTTGGAAGGAATGCTCCCCAAGCACAGCAAGGTTGCTGTTGGGTTTTAGGGCACTAAAGTGCCAGATCAGGCTTCTTTGGGCATAAAACACATAGTTGACAATAGGCAAGTGAATCATAAAAGAAAATGAGGAAGAGACAGGACACTTAGACATGGATTGAAGGTTAGAAGACCTTTTCCCAGGCCCTCCTTCCTGGGGTGCAAAATGGAAACCAGGCAATATGCAATAGGATCATTGTTTTTTACTTCATATGATTTGTAATCACCTATTATTTTCCTTAAATGTAGTTTTACTTTAATAAATGCCAGGTGAGGAAAACCCAATTATGAAGAAAAAAGAATTCATTGTCAGTGTAATGCTTGCAGAAGTTTATCTGTGGTGTAAGAGCCTACTGATTGGAATGCAATACTGGTTATGATAAATACAATCATTGGGCTTATTTCATATCTAACATGCATAGCATGTGTATCTGTATGTTGAATGGTTTAATTGCTTTTCTCATGAATGTGTGATTTGGACAACAATGAAAAGTACACAGTGGGTTCTTTTCTCACCCTTATTTCTCTAGGTGGGCTATAAGCTACAAAGTGTGCCTGAGGATGTAAAATGTGGATATTTTTGCTGTTTATTTAATTCTAAAGATCTTGTGGTAGCTTATTTTCTTCTGGGACACTAACAAAAAAAAGTTTTCCAAGGAAATGGTCAATTGTGCTAAGCATGAATGGTAGGATATGTTGGCATGACCTCCTTATTTGTGTTCCTCAAATCACAACAGTTAATTCATTGTACCTATAGAGGTAGACTTGCCAAGTGGCTGAGGTTGCCGTGTGGGTAAGACTATATCAGACCAGTTTGTATATTCTATTCAGTTTCTGACTTTTAGTCGATTATTAAGTAAATACTTATCGAAAAATAATCCCTCTATCATTTATATTTATTTTCAGCACATCTTTTATCATGTCAAAAAAGTTTATGGAAGATATAAACCATCCT
Source organism: Bos indicus x Bos taurus (assembly GCF_003369695.1). NCBI lineage: Eukaryota > Metazoa > Chordata > Mammalia > Artiodactyla > Bovidae > Bos > Bos indicus x Bos taurus. The sequence goes on along the minus strand of NC_040080.1, from coordinate 113,108,416 downwards.
ATACAAATGTGAAGTGTTACTTTGCTATGTATATGTTTAACTTGAATACTTGTCACATTCACATACTTCTAATTAGCTTCATGACAGATACATTTGTCTGGCAGATACATAATAAACAAGAAAGTAATGCACTGAACTGTGAAATTGTTTATCTCAAGTAGGAAGAAACTTACCTTAAGAACATTGGAGATTTACTGGATGCATAGGTTTATTCAACTGTCGGGTCCATTCTGGCCATCTCTGAGTAGCATGTCATTGTTTAGTCATGTAAGTAGTGATCAAAGGTTGGGGGGCGGGCAGATCTGAGTGCAGTCCTAAGTCCATCACTTTCCAGGATGTCTGACCCTGGACAAATGGGTTGATCTCTCTGAATTTCTTGTACTCAAGGGAAATGTTAATAGTATTCTGGGACGGTTGCAGTGTATTCTAAAACCTTTACGAGTGCAAGATACATGGCAAGAACTCAGAAAATGGTAGTTTTTGATTATTTGAGCATATCAACTTAACAGGTTTTATTTGTACAGACTCTGGATTTGATCACTGTTTGGCCTTTATGGGGGCTTTCCCAGTGGCTCAGCAAGTTAAGAATTCACCTGCAATGCAGGAGACACAGGAGATGCAGGTTTGATCCCTGGGTCAAGAAGATCCTCTGGAGGAGGAAATGGCAACTTGCTCCAGTATTCTTGCTTAGGAAATCCCATGGACAGTGGAGCCTGGCGGGCTACAGTCCATGGGGTCGTGAAACACATGGCATACATATGTGTGTGTGTGTGTGTGTGTGTGTGTGTGTATCCCATTTTATTGAAGTATAATTGATTTACAATGTTTCAGGTGTACAGTGAAGTGATTCTGTTTTAGATATATATATATATATGTGTGTTCTTTTTCAGATTCTTTTATGTTATATGTTATTTACAGTAAAAGAATCTGAAAAACTTTAGACTTTTATCAAGTCTATTTTAGTATTTATTCATTAATACATTGGAACATAAATATTTTACCCTTTTAATACCAGTAAAATAAAAATTTAAATGTAATACTCCCAGTATAATGCTGTTTGTGCTTAGTCACTCAGTAGTCTCTGACTGTTTGAGACCCCATGGACTGTAACTCACCAGGCTCCTCTGTCCATGGGCTCCTCCAGGCAAGAATACTGAAATGGGTTGCCATGCCCTCTTCCAGGCTGAATAGTAGTACTAGTATTTAAATGCAATACTAAAATTTAAATATGGTACTAATTAAATGTATATAATTGGCGGTTCAGTTTTCTTAGCTATCAAGTAAAATTTAAACAAATCTGAGAAAAAAAAAGTATGCAGATAATCACATTATTCAGCCAGTTTCCTAGATTTTAGTTAGAGTAAGTCAGAATATTTTAGCATATCTTTATACTTTCAAATTAAAGATTTGTTCAACAGTCTGGTCTTGGAGCAGTCCCTTACAGATGCACACTAAGTGCTGAGAATAGGCAATGTGAATGACAGCGTCTTAGAGACAAAGAATGAAAGAGAGTTTAATAGGTTAATCAATGAAACCAATACAATATTGTAAAGTAAAAAAAAAATAATAAATGAAAATATTAAAAAAATGAAATGAGAAGCTTGAATAATGTAGAGAGTTAACACAGAGGAAGTAGTGATTAGCTATTAAAGAACTATTAAAATATTTAACTTCTTTAGTGATGGATATTTATTCAAGAATTTTCAAACATTTGTTTTTTATCATCAAGTGTCATAGTCCACTTTGACAATGAACAAACTCCAAGTATGTTCCTCAGGCTTTCTTATTTCTTTCAACATAATAGTGTTATTAAAAGAAGACTCACATCAGGTTTCCTTCTCTAATAAAATACTGTGGTTTACATTTGAGAGACTGTTAATTTTTAATCTGGTTAGTTTTTAGTTCATAAGAATCTAAACACAAACCCAAGAAATACAGAGCAGGAAGGCACATTAACGATTATTTAGCTTTTAGTCCAGTCCTCTCACACTATGAATGGAAAGTCAATTTGCAGAAATATTTTGCCATTAGGCCAGTGCAGCAGCTTTTTAATTATTAAAGAAGACTGTCAGCTCTTTGAAAAGCTACACAACATCACAGATTTTCTTCTCCTTTGTAGCTGTACTTGCTGTCAGAATATATTTAGAAACATTGATGCTTAAGCAAATGTGCAATACATGTGGTCAAAGTAATGCAGCATTGAGTGTAAGCTTACTCCAGGGAATGCAAAACTAGAGTTTTGATGTTTGCGCTTAAATGTTTAGTTCCTAGGCAGAATTGGGAAAGCATTAGTAATACCTTTGGCATTCATGTATTCTTTCATCGTTTTTTCTATATTCTGTATACTGCGTCTGTGTCTGTGATTTGTTACTGACCAGTACATCTTAGCTCTCTTTTTTACTTACGTTTACTGGTTCCTATGCCCTCCTGATGGTCTGTTCTCTCTAACCCATCTTTCCACCATGAAGTCTTGTCCAGGCTTCATACTCAGTCTCTGAGGTTTCAGTAGGAATCATGCCAGGTCAAGTGGTGATGGATGACCATTGGGTAGGAATAAAGGTCCAGTGTAGGACCAGTCCAGGAGACAGTGGACTCTGGCTTCCAGTATCTTTGCAGATTTCTCTACAGGTATCTTTTCATGTGCTGGGCCTTAAAGTGGCAGTCTTCTTTCAGGCATCCTGTAACCTTTGAACTTTAATTATTTATACAATAATTAGCCAGTTTTAGAAATGTATCCCTACCTGATAATAATGAGAAAAGATAACAAGGAGTCACCCCTACTGTTCACTGGCATCTCCCAGTACTCTCCTTAGCCTTCCTTGTAACACTTTATTTTGAAATTATAAGAACAGCTAACTTTTCTATAATGCTTAGTGTGTGGCAGTTGCTGTTTTAAGTGTTGTGTATGGAAACATTACATATCCAATTCATTTACACTTTTTATATTTTTACAACTCATTATATAATCAAACTTATAACATCCTCAGTTCAGTTCAGTCACTCAGTCAGGTCTGACTCTTTGCGACCCCATGGACTGCAGCACGCCAGGCTTCCCTGTATGTTCCTCAGGCTTTCTTATTTCTTTCAACATAATAGTGTTATTAAACTCCTGGAGTTTACTCAAACTCATGTCCATTGAGTCGGTGATGCCATCAGCCATCTCATCCTCAGTCGTCCCCTTCTCCTGCCTTCAATATTTCCCAGCATCAGAGTCTTTTCAGATGAGTCAGTTCTTTGCATCAGGTGGCCAAAGTATCAGAGTTTCAGCTTCAGCATCAGTCCTTCCAATGAATATTCAGGAATGATTTCCTTTAGGATGGACTGGTTGGATCTCCTTGCAGTCCAAGTGACTTTCAAGTGTTTTCTCCAACACCACAGTTCAAAAGCATCAATTCTTTGGTGCTCAGCTTTCTTTATAATCCACCTCTCACGTCCATACATGACTACCGGAAAAATCATAGCTTTGATTAAACGGACTTTTGTTAGGGAAGTAATGTCTCTACTTTTTAATGTGCTGCCTAGGAGGCAATGGCACCCCACTCCAGTACTCTTGCCTGGAAAATCCCATGGACGGAGGAGCCTGGTGGGCTGCAGTCCATGGGGTCGCTAAGAGTCAGACACAACTGAGTGACTTCACTTTCACTTTTCACTTTCATGCATTGGAGAAGGAAATGGCAATGCACTCCAGTGTTCTTGCCTGGAGAATCCCAGGGACAGGGGGGCCTGGTGAGCTGCCGTCTATGGGGTCGCACAGAGTCGGACACGACTGAAGCGACTTAGCAGCAGTAGCAGCAGGTTGGTCATAGCTTTTCTTCCAAGGGGCAAGCATCATTTAATTTCATGGCTGTAGTCACCATCTGCAGTGATTTTGGAACCCCCCAAAAATAAAGTCTCCCACTGTTTCCATTGTTTCCCCATCTATTTGCCGTGAAGTTATGGGACTGGATGCCATGATCTTAGTTTTCTGAATGTTGAGTTTTAAGCCAATTTTTTCACTCTCCTCTTTCACTTTCATCAAGAGGCTCTTTAGTTCTTCACTTTCTACCATAAGGGTGGTGTCATCTGCATATCTGAGGTTATTGATATTTCACCCTTCCAACTTGTGCTTCATCCAGTCCAGCATTTCTCATGATGTACTCTGCATAGAAGTTATAGTATCCTCACAAACACTGAATTAGGTGAGAATAATTCCTCATTTCAGATGAGAAAACTGAAGCCCAGAGGGTAAGTAGCATGCCTAGGGTTGTACAACTGGTAGGTGGCAGGGTTAGGATTTGAAACCAGCCACTGTGACTTCAAGTCTCATGCACTTTACAATTCCTAAGCTACTATGTCAACTAATACTTTTCTTTTTGTAACCAAAAAGAGTGACTTGATAGGGGCGGAGACTAGGCTGACTATAAGGGAGAACGGTCACCATTGTATATCTTAATACAGGTAGGATGCTTCCTTACATTCCTTAAATCAATCTTTGTAGATATGCTTAAACTTTTGGAGCTTTTGTGTAGTCATTCAAAAAATATTTACTACCGTTTACATACCAGGGTGATAGAGATACAAAGATAAAAAATAAAATGATTTCTATCCTTTGGAAATCTTAGAGTGAGTCAGATGTGCAAATAGATACATTAAAGTACGATTTATAATTGTAGTTACAAAAATATGAGCAAAATCATATAAATAGGACACAGATAACAGAACAGTGATTTCTAAGGGAAGATTTCTAAGTGTCTTTATTGATGATATCACATTTATACTGGGACTTAAGTGTTTTTTTCATGTAGATGTTTTCATGACCAAGGAGAGGAAAGGGGATATTTTAATCAAAGAGACTTCAAAAACAAAGGCCTAGGGTCTTAAGAAAGCTGAGGTCATTTCAGAAATAAAGGGAACTTCTGTGTGACAGGAGCAGGTGGTATATAGTGAGGGTGATAGGAAGCGAGAAAGATTTCAAAGATCTGGGTATACAAAACTAAGAGATTGGAACTATATTTGGTAGATACTGGGAACCTTCAGAAGATTTGCTGCTGAAGACTGATAGCAGAGGGTTTATTTGATAGAAAGATTGTGCTGTAGGCTGTTGAAGAATAGAAAGAAGCATCAAATATGAGACTTAGAAAATTCTAAGCCAAAGGTTTTGGCAGCTAGAACTAACGGTGTCCCTGCACTTGGGGAAGAGAAATTGGAGATTTTTAAAAACTTTTCTTTTAGATTTTTAAAATTTAAGTATATTTGATGTATAAGATTATATGTTACAGGTGTGCAATGTAGTGCACAATTGTTACAGTTTATACTCCACTTTAGTTATTATAAAATATTGGCTGTATTCCCCACATTGTACAATATATCCTTGTGGCTTATTTTGCCTCTTATTCTCCTATCCCTATATTGTCCCCTCCCCCTCCTTTCTCCCAGCTGGTTACTACTAGTTTACTCTCTACATCTGTAAGTCTGTTTCTTTTTTGTTATATTCACCAGTTGTATTTTTAAGATTCCACCTATAAGTGATATTATGTAGTATTTGTCTTTTTTGTCTTACATATTTCATAATGCCCTCCAAGTCTCTCCATGTTGCTGAAAATGGAAACATTTCATTCTTTTTATGGCAGAGTATTATTCCATTGAATATATACTGTGTCCTCTTTATTCATTCAACTGTTGATGGACAGACAATTAGGTTGTTTCCATATCTTGGCATTTGTAAATAATGCTGCTATGATCCTTGCGGTACATGTATGTTTTTTTGAATTAGTGTTTTTGGTTCATTTGGATCCATATCTCCAGGTGCAATCGCTGAGCCCATTTGGTAGTTCTATTTTTACTTTTTTGAGAAACCTCCATATTGTTCTCCACAATGGCTATACCAATTTACATTCCCACCAACCATGTACCACGGTTCCTTTTTTTCCACTTCCTCACCAATGCAACACTTTTTACTTGTGTTCATTTTGCTGGTAGCCATTTCTCCGAGGTGTAAGGTGATCTTTCATTGTGGCTTTGATTTGCATTTCCCTGATGGTAATGATTTTGAGCATCTTCTCATGTGCTTGTTGGTCATCTGCCTTTGCTCACTGAAGTGAAAGTTGCTCAGTCTTGTCTGACTCTTTGTCACTCCATGGACTCTATACAGTCCATGGAATTCTCCAGGCCAGAATACTGGAAAGGGTAGCCTTTCCCTTCTCCAGGGGATCCTCCCAACCCAGGGATCAAACCCAGGTGTCCCGCATTGCAGGCAGATTCTTTACCAGCTGAGCCATGAGGGAAGCCCAGCAAAACTGGAGTGGGTAACCTTTCCCTTCTCCAGGGGATCTTCCCAACCCAGGAATTGAACCGGGGTCTCCTGCATTGCAGGCAGATTCTTTACCAACTGAGCTATCAGGGAAGCTCATTTGCTCATTGGAAAATGTCTATTCAGTCCTTCTGCCCATTTTAAAAATTGTGTTGTTTGGGTTTTTTTGATATTGAGTTTTATCCACTGTTTATATATGGTGGATATTAAGCCAATATTGGTCAGTACATTTGCAAATATTTTCTCCCATTCAGTACGTTGTCTTTTGGTTTTGTCAGTGGTTTCCTTTGCTCTGCAGTTGCTTTTCACTTTATTAGGTCCCATTTGTTTATTTTTGCTATTATTTCCTTTGCTTTAGAAGATAGATCCAGGAAGTGTTGCTTCAATTTAAGTCAAAGAATGTTTTCTTTTCCTTTAGGAATTTTATGGTTTCTGGTCTTACATGTAGGTCTTTATCCATTTTGAGTTTATTTTTGTATACGCTGTTAAAGAATGTTCTAATCTCATTGTTGTATAAGTAGCTATCCAGTTTTCTCAGCACCACTTATTGAAGATAGTCTTTTCTCCATTGTATGTTCTTGCCTCCTTTGTCATAGACTAATCGACCATAAGTGTGTGGGTTTATTTCTGTTCCAGTGATCTATGTGTTTTTGTGCCAGAGCCATACTATTTTGAACTTGAGACTTTTTTTTATCAGAATAAATAAGATTTGTTAAATGAGTAAAGGTAGGGGATGAGATATATTGATGAGACATACCTATGAAGTTTATAGCTTGAGATATGCTGTGTAGTATTTAGAATCCTGGTTGTCCTCTGTACCAAATTCAGTTTAACAATACTTGTTTAAATAAAGCAGAAGTTGATAGGTGAAATGTGATATTTATATATTTATTCACATGGGATATTAGTAAACTTTAAGAAAGAAAGAAATCCTGCCATTTGTGACAACATGGTTTGAACCTAAGAGACATAATGCTAAATGAAATAAGCCAGATGCAGAAAAACAAACACTGTATTATCTCAACTATATCCAGAGTCTAGAATAGTCTAAGAGACATAATGCTAAATAAAATAAGCCAGATGCAGAAAAACAAACACTGTATTATCTCAACTATATCCAGAGTCTAGAATAGTTGAACAAATACAGTAAGCAGGTGGAATGCGGGATGTTGGTCAAGGAGTACAAAGTTTCAGTTGTGCAGGATGAATTTATGACAGCAGTGCAGCTATAGTTAATAAGATTTTATGCTTGAACTTTGTTGAAAGTATAGATCTTAAGTGTTACTACGTTAAAAAAAGAAGAAAAAGGTACTTGTGAGGTGATGGCTATGATAATTAGCTTGACTGTAGTGATTATTTCACAATACATACATATATCCAATCATCAAGTCATATACCTAACATGTGTATAATTTAAAATTGTCAGTTATTAAAAAATAGCGGAAATTAATTTCTCTTTCAATGAAATCATCCAAGCACAACAGTCTAGTGATGATATGGGAATCTGTGGTATTACCAATTCAGGTATATATTTTTTTCTTGTTGCTCTGCCTTCCCTTAGGCTGATACCCTCATTCATATGTTTGAAGAAATCTCTTTCCCAGTCTAGAAGACAGAAAGAAGCGTGGTCAGGAAGTCTGCTCACATTTTACTGGCTACCACTTAGTCACATAGCCATTTGTAATAGTAATGAAGGCTGGGGATTATAGTCTTTATTCTGGATGCCCATGTATCCAGCTAAAACTTGGATGTTCTGTTGTTAAAGGAAAGGAGAGAAAGTGAATTCTGAGGTATAATTAGTAGTTCAGCTCTAGAATGTTTTATGACCACATTAATAGAGATCTGAGATGAAGGAGGTGGGACAAATTTAGGAAGACATGGGGAGATAATGAGTTTTGTTTTGGATATTTAAAATTTTAAGTGTCTGTGAGACTATCTGATAGGTAGTTTGTAATAAGGATTTTGGTCATGAGAGAGATAAATTTGAGTCATCAGAAATTTGCTGCTGTTTCAGATGGACTGAGGAGGGCATTAATAGTGAAGATTAATAGCAGAATCTAAAGGACAGCAACGTTGGAGGGAATGGATTAGAGAGAAGAACAGAAAGCAGTAAGAAATGTTAGTGATGGGGAAGATTGACATTAGGGTTCTCTTTTGAAGTTGTGTACCCCAATCCACTGCTCCTGTAGCAGCAGTCTGTAACATCCTTGCATATATCACCATGTCCTTCAAAGTGATTCCACTTTGCAGCCTCCTGTCTATCAGAAAACAATTTCCAAATTCCTTGAACACAGTCACAGTGACCATCAAACAAGGCCTCAGTCTTGTTTGAAGACTACTGTTCTTCAGACACAGTCTACTGTTCAGTCTAAGCACGCAAAGCAAAGACCAGTGCAAGAGGGAAGTCTAAGAAATTTTGAAACACTTAGCCCTCAGTTCAGACAATTGAATAATATTATCTCTCTCAATTCCTTGCAACAAACAGCATTTATCTCCTACCTTATTGTCCTTAAGGAAAGAGTAGAAACAAAGCTATGGGCATCCTGGACCTTCTGATGCTGAACCGTGTTGGATATTAAGGCAACAGACTTTAGAACTGACTCATGGGATTGTGGCCCTTAGGTTCACCTGTAAGCGTATCAGTCCATGCTCAATGGTGTGTGGAAGCCACGACAGAGTGCATATTTAGAAATAGCAAGTGCTGAAGAGAGATCAAGTGAGCTGAGAATGAACATTAATAATATTAACTGACATTAATGAACTCTTTGGTGATTTCAGCAAAAGAATTCCAGGCCAGAATACTGGAGTGGGTAGCCTTTCCCTTCTCCAGGGGATCTTCCAACCCAGGGATCAAACCCAGGTCTCCTGCATTGCAGGTGGGTTCTTTACCAACTGAGCCACAAGGGAAGCCCAAAAGACATTTTAGTACATTGGTATTAGTAGAAGCTGAGGGGTCATAACTTGCTAAGTAATGCCCATTGGACTGTTCATTAACAAAAATTGAGCAAATAAAGACAGAAAATGTAGACTGTGATGCTTTCAAAAACTTCTTGCTGATGAGCAGAAGCTGGATACATGATTGTGATGAAGGGAAACGGAAGCAGGATAGAACCTTGAATGGAAGACAGATCTCTAATGAGTTATATTCTTCCTTCTGCCCTCCTTCCTCCTTATTTTCTCCCTCTCTTCCTTCCTTTTACATGGAAGTTTTAAATGTGTTTATAATCTCGGAAGAAGTAGCCAATATTAAGGAATTTGCTTGAAGCATAGGAGCGAGAAGTCTAGTGTATGGAGGAAATCCTTCATAAGAAAGATAGGAGCAAATGGCATAAGAAAGTATTCTGTATTGGATAACTTTAGAGATTACATTTGAGGAGACACGTTGGTAGAGTCCCTGTTTGATATTTTCTCTATGAATTAGAAAGCTGGTTTTTCAGGACTTCCCTGGTGGTCTAGTGATGAAGAGTCTGTGCTCCCAATGCAGGGGGCGTTTTGATCCCTGGCTAGGAACAAGATCTCACATGCTGCAACTAAATAGTAAATATTTAAAAAAAAAGAAAAGCTGGTTTATCAACTATGTATAATGGCAACCCACTCCAGTACTCTTGCCTGGAGAATCCCCATGGACAGAGGAGCCTGGTAGGCTACAGTCCGTGGGGTCGCAAAGAGTCGGACACGACTGAGCGACTTCACTTTCACTTTCACGATGTCTGCAGTTGCAGACATGACAAGGAGCTCACTGAGGGCAAACGTGATGAGTGTAGAACAGCACCGATTGCCCAGGTGGAGTCGGAAACCACTCATCATGCGTAGTGGGTAGGTTTTTATCTAGTACAAAAGGATGGGTGCAAGAGAAGAATAAGAGAGGAAATGAATCAAGAATTAGAAGAGGATTAGCATTCTCATAAAGATGAACACTTAAGCCAGACATACTGATACCTTAATAAAACTGTGAACAGAGTCGTTGGTAAAGAATCTACAATGCCTGCTAAGTGTAGCCCCAGATAAATATTCTCTAAGAACCATACATTTATTCTTAAGTGGCTTTCGAGGGTGGGGACACATTTTGGGAAAATAGTTGGCTAGAATGTGGGTGAGATGCAAAGTGAGGATTGGATTGCATTGCTTTTTCTTTGATGAGATTTTCTTCCTTTGGAGTGTCTACTAGGCTGTATAGTTTGTGCTGATATAGTCATTGGTTCATTTCTGTGTCTTTTGCCCTTATTTAGTTGGGTTTAAGCTTTGTATATAAGGTATAAACTTTGTTTATAGTTGGTAAAATTCCAAATATCTTGGGGATGTTTAGATAGCTTATTAAGAGGATTTATTCACCATTTCTCACAAAATTGGACTCTTGTATTAACACTTCACTATGTATAGAAATAAACCTTGTTCCTTTAAATTCTAAATAAAGACTTAACTATTTTAGATGGTGCGCTTAAAAAAAAAAAAAAGTAAATGGGATACTGTAGAATGGTTGTTTGCTGTATGAGTTGATCTTATGTTGCCCTTCTTTATTCAGTATTTGTTAAGAGCCTGGTTTTTTAATAAAGCCGAAGAATTGATGCTTTTGAACTGTGGTGTTGGAGAAGACTCTTGAGAGTCCCTTGGCCTGCAAGGAGATCCAACCAGTCCATCCTAAAGGAGATCAGTCCTGGGTGTTCATTGGAAGGACTGATGTTGAAGCTGAAACTCCAATACTTTGGCCACCTCATGCGAAGTGTTGACTCATTGAAAAAGACTCTGATGCTGGGAGGGATTGGGGGCAGGAGGAGAAGGAGACGACAGAGGATGAGATGGCTGGATGGCATCACCAACTCGATGGACATGAGTTTGGGTGAACTCCGGGAGTTGGTGATGGACAGTGAGGCCTGGAGTGCTGCGATTCGTGGGGTTGCAAAGAGTCAGACACAACTGAGCAACAGAACTGATGGACTGACTGATAGCTTATATTATGAAAGATGAACTGAGGACTCAATACTTAGGGAACAAGAGAGAAGGGGCTGCATTAATGATGGATCATTTCAAAAGCAGCTCAGTTTCCTATGCTATAGAAATGCCTGTTAGCTACAGCTACTCTAAAGAAGATGATTATGAGATAAATTGGAATCAAGTTTAACAAAATACCTTACAAGCATTTGTTCAGTCAAGTCATTTAAGCTTTGAGAGTCTCAATTTCCTCTTTTGTAAAATGGGAGTAATTATGCAAACAAGGTAGTTATGAAATAAAGTTGATAGCACTTTCCCTCAAAGGGAATGGCTGGAGAAGAGCATGGTGGCCCGCTCCAGTGTTCTTGCCTGGAGAATCCTGTGGACAGAGGAGCCTGGTGGGTTATAGTTCGTAGGGTCGCACAGAGTCGGACACGAATGAAGCAGGTTGGCACACACACCCACTCCAGTGTTCTTGCCTAGAGGATTCCACAGACAGGAGAGCCTTGCAGGTTGCAATCCAAGGGGTTGAAAAGAGTCAGACACGACTGAATGACTAACACTTTCACTACTTCATTCATTTTCTTGCCCACTTTCCTATTACATTAGAAGATTCAATTAATCAGTTGACTCTTACTATATTCCTTCCTCAGTGATGAAAAGTAAAGGAAACAAAACTCCAAACCACGCTGTCTGGTTTTATTTGTACATATCCCAGTAAGAAGAGTGAAGATATCAGTCTTTATTTTGGCACAGTGATTTGTATTGGGCCTTCCTTAACATGTTCATTTTTTCCTCTGAGATTAAAGACATCAGAGGTAACTGCATGGCATAATCATACTTCCTGCATCTCTGATTATAGTAACAATGTTCACTCTCAAGAGTGTCAATAACCAGCATTTGCCTTCAGTTCTTTATACTCTGTAACTTTCTTTCTTATCTTTTATTGCATATGATTCCATGGGAAACATTTTACTGGTAGAGGAGTATATTTTAACATCCAGCTACTGTTTTACCACTGTGGTTTTTTGAAACTGCCTCACTGAATTTGTTGAATTCAGGTCTTCAGAGATTCCTTCTGAAAAACCCCTCAGGTAAAATAAGTTACTTGATAGTGGTCTAGGAGTTAATACTTTGCATTTTATTCACTGGAATGTCTTTGTCATGCCACACAGTAAATGACAATTTATTTCAGGAATGATTTGGTGATTTCAAGGGGCTCAGTGCTGGGTGAGAGTATTAGTATTTGGCATTTCAACCGCGGGCATTTCATATTGAATGCATAGGGAGTAGCCATGCTGCTAACTGGTTGATACTGTTATACTGTGTATAAGATAATGAGGTAGTTCAGTCTTTATGTTAATTTTTAAGTCATTTTTTTTAAGCAGTGCTGGATTAAGTCCCCCTCTTCATAACTTTCTCTTGTTCTCTTTACCTTCCTAATTTATTATCACACTGTATTGTTCTGTTTACCTTCTTAATTCATTATCACACTATATTAGTTTGGTTGTGTTGTTGTTTTATTTTTTTCAATTTTTCTGCTAGAATGTTCGCGACTTCAGGGAAGAATTTATGTCTCTTTGCTGCACTTCTAGAATTAGCGCATGGCATGTGCTCAATATATATTTGCTCAGTTCATGAGTTATTATGTGTTTGGTTGCAGGTTAAGGGAAAGCCTGCTAAAAATGCCTTGAACAATGAAGGAATCTGACTTAATAATTTAGGTCTACTTCAATCAAGACTCTCATCACATCTCTCTGCAGTTTGGCCCTTTCCATCTCCGGGTCAAAGCATCACCCTTACGCTTCCCTCAGGCTGCAACGTGTATCTCCACGGATTTAGGGCAGGGAATAGCATTTGTGTTCCACACTGCTGGAAAGAGTCCTGAGCTCACTCCAAGAAATTGGATTCTTGTGAGTCACATGCCGTTCTTAAACCTGTGACTGTGGTCAGGCATAGAATCTACAGACTGACTCTGCTGGGATTATAGTCTGCCAAGAGAGGATTGGAGTCAGGAGACAAATGAATGCAAGGATGCTATAAAAAATATTTACTACGGCTAATGAATGGAATTCCAAAACTTTTGTGGCATTGTATTTAATGAAGTGTAGTGAACTGAGGACATTGAAAAAGTTTTTTTAAGTCTGAATTATCTCAGTCTATCATAGTTCAAAAACAGTGGCACACACGTGTGTAAACATGTGTTTTGAATCTATTAGTAATGATTCCGGCAGCACACAATTAACTAAAACCTAAGACTCAGTTTAGCAAAAGTTGTAGTATATACTTGCATTCATGATGCAATTTAGGAGAAATCTTCTACCACCCCCATCTCCACCAACCTACCCTCCTAACTCTGAGAGGAGTTTTAGCCTTCAGCAAGGGATGTATTTTCCTTTTGACACTAGGGAAATGACTGAATGACTAGGTAAGGGAAACACACATCGGAAAGGGAAAAGGGAGGGAAACAAACTTGGCAGATGCATAGTTTTGCCAAGAACCATCCCAGGGATCTCAGACTTCTTACAAACTTGATTTTGTGTGAGCATTTCCACTTTGAAAGAATATACATCACGAGTGCATAAGGTGTCTAAAGGATGGGAGAGGAATAGCCAGGAGGGGAACCAGGAAGCCAAACCAATATTGTGGGGTTGGTGCTGCATATAAAACTTAAGTCATCAACTTGTAGGATGTGTGTTTATCAAGTATTCACCTCCATGGCAGTTCTCCTTTCTTCTCTTTCAACCCCATACAAATCCTATTATCTAGTCCGTCCTTCTCTTACTCCCCTTACTGCTCTGAAATATCATTTAACTGTTTTCTTCCACATATATTGTCTCCCTAAATAGAGTGTAAACATCCTCAGAGCAAGAATTTTGTCCTGTCCTTTTCTGGAATTAACATCTGTTTTCTGGAAAAAAATATCTGTTTTCATCCACATATATTGTCTCCCTAAATAGAGCATAAACATCCTGAGAGCAAGAATTTGGTCCTGTCCTTTTCTGGAATTAACCTCAGCATTTTGAGAGTTGTGTAGTAAATAATTGGTGCTGAGTAAATGCTTGTGAGAATTGGTTCAAATGTTCTATTTCATAGTAATTTGGACACAGGTAATTGGATTACAGCAATGTGAAAGTGTTTGCCTAGCTTTTTTTCCTTGAGAAACTCAGATTAAAATTTAAATATTGCCAGGCAAAGAAAAAGATTCAGTAAGAAAGAAGACTGTTAAAAGGCTTTCAAAGGGAATAGAACCACTTGAAATTATTTTTCCTGCTTTCTGATGCCAGGTTTCTAATGACTTTCAAACAACTAGATTATAAAGGAAGAAGTTTTATGGGTGTGTCACTGTATTTATCTTACTTCCAAAAAATTCATAAAAATGTCAAGATATGGACATGCTATAGTGTTATTCAAACATCCTTCTTAAACAGATGCAGGGAAATGAGGAGAGATGGTACAGTATCATTATTGTTTCCATATTTGTTGTCATAAGCAGTGAAATCCTTGTCTTTGTGAATTGTCAGTTTCAAACGTTCTGCCAAAAACTTTCTAAAGCAAGTTCTTATTAGAATTAATCACAAGTGTCAGTTGAGACAGTATTATCCTTTCCATGTAATTTAAGCAGACTGTTAGAGCCTATATGCAAAACATTTGCTTTGTTTTAGATGTGGAGTTGGGCCATAACAAGATACTAATAAGATTCAGTTCAGTTCAGTCGCTCAGTCGTGTCCGACTCTTTGCGACCCCATGAATCTTTTGGCATGGCTGAGGCTCAGCATGCTATGCAGCCGGGGTCTTAGCCTCTTGTCTCTAGTACAGCTCTTTTCTATGTCTCTGTCTTGATTTATCCAGGCTGGTGGTAGCATTTTCCCAGTCACATTCCAGAGTGAACTGGGAATTCTCCATTTCATTCTCCTTATCTATGCATTTGTCATGTCTTATCAGTCTTCTCCTTGAACATTCTGGCTATATTTTCTGTAGCATGCAGTGTGGCGTGGGAGAAATCCCTGTGGACTGGAGACAGTCAAGGACGTTGAAAGAGTTGTGCTGGTCGTGGACGGAACTGGTGATGCCTCAGTAGCTTCTGTAGTTGAGATCTCATCCTAAAAGTCTTGCTGGAATCAGTCAGGCTTCATTTATTGAGATTCAGAAGAAAATTTCAAAGAATGTCTCATTTGTGCTTGGAACTGTAAGGCTTCCTACCTGTAGACAGTACTACAAGAGTCGAGTTCTGTGAAGGACCTGAGAATGGGAATGCGGTCTCTGTGGACTCAGACGTAAAGTGCCTCTTTTCTGCCTTCTTATTTGGAAAGTGGGCTGTTTTAGGAGCCGAAGCGTATCTGACCCAAGATGTGTGTGATCTGTACACTTTTAGAAGTAAAATAGACAAGAAACTAGACTAAGAGGGAAGTGAAAATGAAACCCTTGAGAATGGAGGATGCCCAGTTTTCAAGTAATTCTGAAAAGTCTTGTTTAAAAAATATTCCCTAGCTCTGCTTAACAGGAATATTCATGTTTGCTAATTTTGATGACTGTAATAATAGTTTTTCATTTTAAATGTTAGTATGAGAACAGTTTAGTCTTGTACCTAATAACCCACATCAGAGAGTGAAAATAAAAACACTTTAACCAGGGCACCCTGCAGGGCAATGCTTCCCAGTGAAATCTCTCTCCTGACAGGGCAATTTTGTTTTCTAATTTTCCATTTCTTTTAATGTTCCATTTTTGTTTATCTTTTCCTCCTGTCAGAAAGCTTTTTCTTTGAGTTGGAGGATATTAGTGGCAATGCCTAGATTTGTATGCCTCTCTTTTCTGGGGAAAAAATAATTATAATTTTGGTTGAGTTTGATGAGACTGGGCAAAAGGATGAAATGCTAAATATATATACTAGCTGTTTATTCTCCTATTAAATATTACACTCTTTGAAAGAGTTGAAACTCAATTTTAAAAGAACTATGTGCACATAGAAAATTGCATAAAATATGTTAAAAGGAAAATTCTTCTTTAAAACTCATTTTATTTATTTATTTGTGGCTGTGCTGGGTCTTTGTCGCCGTGAGGGCTTTTCTCTCGTGCCAGAGGGGCCACTTTTCTGGTTGGGCATGCGGCCGTCTCGTTGCAGTGGTTTCTCATCACAGAGCATGGTCTCCAAGGTATGGACTCGGTAGTCGTGGCCCTGGGGCTTAGTTGCTCCATGATATGCGGGGTCTTGAAGGATCAGGAATTGAACCCATGTCTCCTGCATTGACAGGCGGATTCTTTACCACTGAGCCACCGGGAAAGCTCCAAATGAAAATTCTTTAGGACATTTTCTGTGAATTACCAGTTCTCCTTCCCAGAGGCAGTCACCATTAACAGTTTTTTGTGTATCCTTTCTGTTTGTATAACACACACACACCAGAAATTGAATCATGTTCTCTATAGTTTACAAAGCCTTGATTTTTGTTTCAAAAGTGCAAACTTTAATGAGAAGCAAAAGTGCTATAATAAAAATAGAAGAAATAAATAATCGAGGACAGCTTAGCAAGTGTACCTTTTGTAGAAAAAAAACCTGAAGCAGATTAACAGTACTCTATCCAAAAGCACATAAGCATCTCTTCATTGTTAAATTGTTGATACAGGAAGCTGGTTTTCATTTATATTTGCTTCTACTCATTGCCTTTTTTAATTCTGTAAGTACTGTTAATGAGCTAAGGAGATAATGACCCTAGAAACATCTTCTCAGACATTTTGGATGGTATTAATGTTATGATTTTATTGTACATTTCTAGTTTAAATTCTTAATAAACTATTAGCAAAACTAAATTTTAGATTATTTGCCAGAAAAGACTAGACCTTATGAGTTCATAATCCCATAGTAAATAGTGTGAACAGACTTATAGGACTGTAATTGCAGCAAAAATATTTTGTATTACAATATTATTTGAAATATGTGAATTTGGTGAAAACACAGTCTTTATTTGACCTTGGTTGTGGAAGAATCACTCTTCAGTCATTCATGTGGAAGGTACCTTCAAATGGTGATCTACACTTGAAGAAAATACATAACTTTGAGTTTTTATAGAGTAAAACTTAAATACCTGCTTCACTGTTGGATAACTCTGTGATTCCTATAATTTCCCCGTGCCACAGGTAGGAAGCAGCAGAATAGAAAAGATGCTCTGTGGTGGTAGCGTGCGTGCGTGCGTGCTAAGTTACTTCAGTTGTGTCCGACTCTTTGCGACCCCATGGACTGTAGCCCAACAGGCTCCTCTGTCCATGGGATTCTCCAGGCAAGAGTACTGGAGTGGGTTGCCATTGCCCTGCTCCAGGGGATCTTCCCAACCCAGGGACTGAATCCCTATCTCTTAGGTCTCCTGAGTTGGCAGGCAGGTTCTTTACCACTGGTGCCACCTGGGAAGCTGTGCGTTTATCTGAACCTATCACTGCTTCTTGTGGATTTGGAAGCCACCCTAACAGATTTTGGAGCAAGGAAATATTTTTCTTTAATGTTGCTTTATTATTTTATATAATTAAATTTTTCATAAAGATTTTTGGTGACCTAAATTCTTTCTTCTCACTTTCAAAATGCCACCCCTTCAACTGGAAAGGAGTCTCCTTTAGCAGCAGTTGCAATCTCGTTGAGTTCTAGATTCATATTGCCCTGGAAGCAGAATAGATTTTATTTGTTTATTGGCCAGCTACTTGCCTACTTTTTTTTCAGAATTCTAAATAGGGCAGTGAGTGGATTTCATGCACGCATGAGTCCTGTACTGTTTTAAGTTTTTTGTTTACCGAGGAACCCAACAACATTCATTTCTGTTTACCAGTGTTTTCTCTGTCTAAGGGCATTGATTATACTGGTGCACCATTTGGGAGCACTTGGGAACACTGTCCTAAAGAGAGGTCTGGGAGGTGGTGGTAGCAACCTTTAGCCTCCAGGACCGGTACACAGCCTTTTTACATGAAAGCGGTGCTCCAGGGACCCAGGCATCCTTTGTCCGTGAAGTGTGCAGCCTCATTTCCCGCTCTGCTTGCTTTCACCCTTACTTGGTACTCACTTTGTAGAGAAGAGCAGAGGGACAGTCTTGGTATTCAAGGCAGCCCGTGTTCTTCCAACACTTGTGCCCGTGTCTTAGAAGAGGACTTTGTTCTCAGTGGTTGTGGGTGAGGCTGGAAGGAGTATGTGGAGAATAAATGGCCTTTTCACAGCACAAATCCACATATGATGCTGACGTTTGTTTTCTGTGTTTTGTATGACAGCTCACTGAGCTTTTGTCACTTCTCTGGGGAGTTGTCTTTTTGTCTATTAGAGATTTCAGGGTTCTTCTCCAAGAAGCCATTTATATAACTACAAGCCAAGCTTGCCTGGCAGCTGTTTGTTGGTTTGGTACCAGGGGGCCTGCCTGGCCTTCTGGTTGGGCACCCCTATCTAACGTTAAGTTTATGATCATGGAAAAGGGGAGCTTGGGTCTTTAGACCAGGTACCTATGTGTCAGGGCCTTGCTGCTGCATTGAACCTATGACCCCAGCAAAGCTACTTTGTCTTTTTAGAACACAATCCCTTCTTGAATGAAATATCTAGGGTGTTGGAATGTTTCTAGATGCCCAGCCCTTGGCCTGAACCAAGTAGGTGTATTTAGTGAATAATTCTCCTTCCCACCAACCTTTACTTTTATTTTCCTATTATCTATATATTCCTTTTTAAACAAAAATTGTTATGTTAAATTTCTTATTTAGTATAACTTTTATTGACGTATAGTTAAAGTGTGTTAATTTCAAGTGTACAGCAAAGTAATTCAGTTACACACACACGTACACATACATATTTATAAAATAAGATATTGCGTATAGTTCCCTGTATTATACAGTAGGTCCTTGTTTGTCTGTTTTATGTATTAGTACAGAGTATATGTTAACCCCAACTTCCTAGTTTATCCCTTTCCCCATTTTTACTCTTTTCTTACCAAAAGTTTGTTTTCTCTGTCTGTGGGTCTGTTTGTTTTGCAAGTAAGTTCATTTGTATCTTTTTTTTTTTTTTTTTAGATTGCACATATAAGTGATTTCTCTTTCTGACTGACTTCATTTAATATGATTATCTCTGGATCCATCCATGTTGCTGCAAATGACATTATTTCATTCTTTTTTATGGCTAATATTCCATTGTATGTATATATACCCTGTCTTTCCTTTTTTTTTACAATAAGGCAGCAGGGTATTTTATTCTTTTTAAAAATTCATCATTCAGTAAATGTTGTTACACTCTGAAATATTACATTTTAATCTAGTTTTCAATAGAAAGGTTTTCTAAGGAGATGACTTGGAGCCTTCCACATTTATCAGATGGCTTTTCATTATTCTTTTCTATTTTTGCAATTCTGGATCCAAATTGCCTGGCCTGCTTTGGCAGAAGACCAGAGATCTGTTAGACCAAGTTCCAGTGCTGCAAGGTGCAAAATTCGTTTTTCACCGATTCCACGAGATAAAGTTAAGTTTGCCTTTTCCCAGACTGGTAGGAAATTTAGAAAGGAGACAGTATTTTCATTCAGGAAGGGAAATCTTGCTTCTTTTCCATGATCACCAATAACTCGATCATCACGACCAAGATTTCTAGAAGAAATTTGACCCAGTTCCATTTCAATTTCCTTATTCAGTCTTTCCAACCTGTGTGTCTGGAAGTGGACATGATGATGAGAATAACTTGCAAGCTGCTCCTCTGCACCAACTCCAGAAAGAACTGCCTTCCCACGGCTCTGATATGGGTTTGCTTCATCTTGGGTCACTAACCAATCAACTCCTCTGGGAGCAAATCAGGCCGTGCAGCCACTGCTGTCATTCAGTACTGAAGCCAAGGGCTGAACTACGTGGGATATTCAAGTTCTTCTTAATCTTTGCAATTCTAGAGAAACATTAATTTCAACAAAGTTCCAAATGCGGGAAGGGTTGGCAGCTTGTAGTTCCTTCAGTCCTGCTCTTCCTGTGACGCGATCTGGTACACTGAATTGTTCACCAGGGTTAGCAGCAGCAGTTCGTAGCAATAACATTTTTGGAGCATTCCTCAGAGGGTATTTCATAATGATTTTTCTGTTTTCTTCCCTTTTTGTTAAAACTAGCTGGTACAATCTATTCTTTAGTGATGAAAACCACATTAAGAAGATCAACTGATTCATTGCACAGCAAATACCACACACATTACTATGTAAAATCAAGTTGGCTATTTCTTGATTTTACTCTTCTCTGAGTTTTTTATTCCTTGATATTCTTTCCTCAGCTCACCCAATATATCCTCCTCTTCTTCAGGTTAGAAGGTTTATCCACAACAAATTTTGTTCTTTCAACTTGCTGCTGAGCGCTTCCTTTTGCAGGGTCAGATTGTCAGCAGGGACCAGCCCAGCATTGTCCTTTGGTCATGCACCCCAGCTGGGCACCCCCATGGAGTATCACATACACGCAGCCTGCCCGGCACTCCACAGCCCGCAGCCCCCACCATGCCTTGTTTATCCATCCATTCATTTGTGATGAGCGTTTAAGTGGCTTCCAGGTACTGACTGGTGTAAATGGTGCTGCTATGAACATTGAGGTGCTTGTATTTTTTCAAATTAGATTTTTCTCTGGATATATGCCCGTGAGTGGGACCACTCTGTTTTTATTTTTTTAAGGAACCAACATGCTGTTTTCCACAGTGGCTTTACTGATTTACATTTCTACCAACTGTGGAGCAGGGCTCCTTTTCCTCCACACCCTCTCCAGCATTTATTATTAGAAGACTTTTATTTTTGTCGTGCTGTGAGACATGCAGAATCTCAGTTCTCCGACCAGGGATCAACCTGTGCCCCCTGCAGTGGAAGCACATGGCCTTAGCCACTGTGTCAGCCTTTGCTTTTGATGTTCTAGGATTCTTGGACGTCAGTGTTCATCTTCCCAGAAGTCATTATTTTCCAAAGCATTGGCCTCTCTCTCTTGTCCTTTGAAATTGTGGGTTTGTTTTTATTATTTTTTGTTACTGCTACTTAGAATATTATTAGGACATTATGGGATTTGGAGGTTAGTGGAGATTCCTTAAATATTAATCAGCATATTAGAGTTTGGAAGGGAATGTACATTCAAGACTAGCTCTATGGCACTGCTGACGTTTGAAGCCAGGCTGGGCTTTGCTGTGGGGGTGGTTTTCCACTGGGTTAGGTTGTTTTGCAGCATCGCTGGCTTCTAACCACTAGATGGCAGTAGCATTGCCCTCTCAGTTGTGACAACCAAAACTGT
Organism: Bos indicus x Bos taurus; assembly: GCF_003369695.1. Lineage (NCBI taxonomy): Eukaryota > Metazoa > Chordata > Mammalia > Artiodactyla > Bovidae > Bos > Bos indicus x Bos taurus. The sequence goes on along the minus strand of NC_040080.1, from coordinate 113,086,959 downwards.
CTTCAGCCAGTGGCCCCCCCATGCTCCCCAAGGGCAAAATCCCCCCTGATTGAGAACTGCTGATCTGCAGGGAAAGGACATCTGCATGGGGATGCCTCTTAAACATATAGCCTTTATAATGCCAGTGCCTCCCTTTACTGTGGCTCTGTGTGTTTGCGTGTTCAGCTGCACACTTTCCAATTCTTTGTGACCCCATGCACTGTAGACCGCCAGACTCTGCTGTCCTTATAATTTTTCAGGCAAGAATACTGCAGTGGGTTACCATTTCCTACTCCAGGGGACCTTCCTGACCCAGGGATTGGACCCTCACCTCTGGTGTGCCCTGCATCGACAAGATGATCTTTTTCCACTCAGCCACTTGGGAAGAATTCTGTATTTTCCAGTAACCTTTTGTCCTCGGTCTGACCGTAATAGAATAAAATTTTAATTAATATTTAAAATATTTATCACTATGCTAAGTCACTTCAGTCGTGTCTGACTCTGTGCGACCCCATAGACGGCAGCCCACCAGGTTCCCCCGTCCCTGGGATTCTCCAGGCAAGAACACTGGAGTGGGTTGCCATTTCCTTCTCCAAAGCATGAAAGTGAAAAGTCAAAGTGAAGTCGCTCAGTCGTGTCCGACTCTTAGCAATCCCATGGACTGTAGCCTACCAGGCTCCTCCATTTATCACTATTATATTTTTAAATCACTTATTTATATTTTAAAAAATGAAATTGAGCACCTACATGGACCAGGCACTGTCCTACATAATGAGTATTTTAAAATAAATCAGATGAGGCAGTATTCACTCAGCAGTTAAGAGGCTGTGTCCTAGGGTCAGACTGCCTGAGTTCAAAGAGTGGTTCCAGCATTTCTGGCTGTGTGATCTTAACCAGTGAGTACCTCAGTTTCATCATATGTAAAATGATAGTTGTGTTGCTATTCAGTCACTAAGTCGAGTCCAACTCTTTGGGATCCCATGGACTGCAGCATCCTCCACTATCTCCGAGTTTGCTCAAATTCATGTTCATTGAGTTGGTGATGCTATCTAACCATTTAATTCTTTGTCCCCTTCTCCTTTTGCCTTCAGTCTTTCCCAGCGTCAGGGTCTTTTCTAGTGAGCCAGCTCTTCATGTCGGGTGGCCAAGAACTAGAGTTTCATCTACAGCATCAGTCCTTCCAATGAATATTCAGGGTTGATTGATTTCCTTTAGGAGTGAATCCATATCAAAATAATAGTTACAATACTGCCTGTTTTTACACACTTGTTCATAAGGTTAAACAAAACCATGTATAAAGCATTTAATGCAGTGATTGGTGCATATGCTATGCTATGCTAAGTCACTTCAGTCGTGTCCAACTCTGTGTGACCCCATAGACGGCAGCCACCAGGCTCCCCCGTCCCTGGGATTCTCCAGGCAAGAACACTGGAGTGGGTTACCATTTCTTTCTCCAATGCATGAAACTGAAAAGTGAAAGCAAAGTCACTCAGTCGTGTCCGACTCTTAGCGACCCCATGGACTGCAGCCCACCAGGCTCCTCCGTCCATTGGATTCTCCAGGCAAGAGTACTGGAGTGGGGTGCCATTGCCTTCTCCAGATTGGTGCATAGTAAGTGCCTAAAGAATGTTAATTGAGGTGGATGTTACCACTATCCGCATCAACATTATGACTGAGGATGCTGTTCTCGTCAGGAGAGCAATGCCTCATCTTGAGTGGAGGGGTGCTAGTAACCTCAAAAATCTTTCTCATATAGCTGAGCCCTGTAGGACTAGGTCACCCAAAAGGACGTGTGGTAAAGAAGAGGGTAGGGCATTCCAGCAGAAGTATTACCTTTTAAGAAGTGTATAATCTGTGATACAGAAACAAATGCATTATTTAAATATTTTAATATGTAACATTTACTTTCAACCTGTATTTCTTAGGTCACAACTCTCTATACCTTATAAAAGTGTATTTTGCTGTTAGAATTTTCGTGGAGTATTTTTAATCCATTTTAATGAAATATTGACTCTCAGTGAAAACCTAATATTTTCCTTGAAAACGATATCATTGCTATATGATAATCTTACCTAATTTTAGAATTCCTTCTTATCACAGACTCAGGAAAGCCTGGCTATTTCCTATTTCCTTTTGCTTCTTTACAAATAATGTCAAAGGGCAAGTATTATTTACCAGATTTTTTTTCCTGTCCTTCATTTCCATGTTAGCTATCCTATTTGTGTGAGAATAGGCATCTAATCATCCTTGGGCAATTCTTGATGAATGGTCAGCTGCCCTGGTGATACAAATATAATATTCAAAAACAAATCACACCCCTTCCTAACATATGTAAGACCTGGTGCTGTTTCTGACACATGTACAGGTCTCTGGAACCCACATAATAACCAGTGGGGTAGGTAGGACAATTTTCGAGATTGGGAAACTGCTGTAAGAAGTATTATTGCTTGCCTAAATTGACCCAGTAAATATCAGAACTGGGCAGGGAAACAAGGTTCTCCTGACTTCAAAGCCTGTTATTTCTAATATAAACACAAACATATATTAAAGTAGACCCTATGCTGTCATACACCTCCTTTTCAGAGACCTCTTATTACCTGTGAAGGTTGGATGATGTTCTGCATAAAAGCTCAGTATGTCTTCTTTATTTTTATTTTTTACATTTTATGATCCTAAGCTTCTGCCAATGGACTTAAATTACTAATTATTTTAACTCTTCACCGGTTTAGTGATTTTTTGAATAATTCAAGAAAAATGTATTAGAATCCATTTTAGTATTTGCATGATTCTTTTTTTTTTTTGATAGCATGATTCTTGAATAATCATTTATCTTGCCCATTCTTGTGAGTTTCCTGAGGACACCTTCTATGACTTTATCTTGGATGCAATTCACAGTTTTTCTCATTGAGTATCACACCTACTGGAAATGTTTTGGATGAATGACTGTTGACTCTTCTAGAGTAGATCACACAGTTCTTTATTTTTGACCATTTTACAAGATAGGTGGTTGTAGTAGCCAACTTCCAAATGTTCCCCAGTGATCCTTACTCCCTTGTATTCATGCCCTTGGGTTCCATCCCACTTGTAGTAGGGCTGACTTGTGTAAAAGGATGCTGCTGTCAGAGACTGAGACCCAAGACTAGATCATAAAACCCATTGCAACTTCCATCTTGCTCTTTTGGATCCCTTGTCCTGGGCGAAAGCTAGCAGCCATCTCCTGAAGACATAGCCGTCTTGGCTCAGCTTTGTGGAGACATACATGATGAACCAAGGAGACCCTTCAAGTCTATGTGAGTAAGCTGTCTAGGAGGTGAGTCCTCCAGCCACAGTCAAGCTTTCAGATGACTGCAAACTCTGCCACTGTATTGACTGAACATCATGAAAGATGGACTGAAGCCACACAACTAAACCGCCGCCAAAGTCATGACCTGTGTAAACCAAAAAATAATGTTTATTGTTTTAAGCCACTAGGTTAGGGGATAATTTGTTATACTGAGCAATAATTAACAAATGTAGTCTTTATTTGAAATGATTTTAAACCTCTTGATAGTTGGGCACTTTTAAAATGGACATACTCATCATTTCTTTGTGTGTATTTAAAATGGAAAGTGAAAGTGTTAGTTGTAGTCATGTCTGACTCTTTGCAACCCCATGGACTATAGCTTGCTTGTGTCCATGAAATTCTCCAAGCAAAAGTATTAGAGTGGGTAGCCGTTCCCTTCTCCAGGGAGTCTTCCCCACCGAGAGATTGAACCTGGATCTCCAACATTGCAGACAGGTTCTTTACTATCTGAGCCACCAAGGAAGCCTACAAAATGGAATACACCTTTTATTTGTTCATCTACATTCGATACTATATTTAAAAATGATTCTTTTAATTCATTTTACCAATAGTCATTTAGTATTTTTAATTTAAGATGGAGGAAATAAATGGAAAACATTCATAAAACTGAAGTGTTAGGCAGTGATAAACTATTGAACTGAATTCACTTCATAACTGTTATAATGTGTTTTAACCTATTTATATCTCATAATATTAATAAAAGAGCTTGAAGAGACTCCCCCTTAATAAAAAAATAGTTGTAATCCTTGAGTATTACTTTTATCTTAGTATTTGTAAGATTTACTATTTGATCTAATAATGACTCAATGAAGGTGAAGTAAGGATGAGAGGAAGAATGATAAGGCAATAAATATTTTTTGCCCTCATCTACAAATCAAGAATTGAAAGCATGCAACGTCTAAATTGATTGCCAGTAGCCTGGTAGAGTTTGCTCCTGGTATCCAAGGAGCTTATGTTTCTTTTAGTTTCATTGTCAGGATAAGCTTTGTGTTGTGTAACCAAAAAGTGTAGCTTTGAAATCTAAGAGTGTAAAGGATGGCTCAAGAGATTTGCTCAAAAAATGACTATCTTGTAATAATCATTGAAAATATATTTTCATAAGTCAGGTTAGTAGTGTATCAAATGCTTTTAGTATTCAATTTAGTATTTAGTATATCCTCTTTTGCTTTTAACACAATACATTTCCTTCATGAAAGAATTTTCCATCTCCATGTTTTGAAGAAGTGGTTTATTCTGTTGGCATAACATAATGATCACTGCCAGCCACGTTCTTCCATGCTTCTGTAGAATATAAAGCTGCTTCTTTATCCCTACTTAAGTTTATGAATATTGTCAAAAGCCACAAAGCTTCCTGAAATGTTTAAAAGGAATGTGTGCCCATCAATAATATTTTTTAGATTTCATAAGCTTCTGCTGACTAAGACCATAAACCACATCAGACAGATCCAGAAATCGGGCTGGGTTCAGTCTTTTCTGCCGGTCCTTTGTTCTGACCCGGCCAGTTGCCTTTGATGATTTCCTCTTACTTTGACAACTTTCTTTATTAGTAAGGTAAGGAAAATGCGTGTGTTAAAAGTGTAGCTGTGAATCTTAGCATGTTTTCTTGTCTTGAGCTCTGATGGCTGCATTACTTAGCCTTCTAAGCAGGCCTTTCGTGGTCACTGCAGATGGTGTGTCCTGTCAGTCGGACTCACACATGATGTATGGAATTAATTGTGTCTGCACTATTGAAGGAATGAATGCTTTTGCTATCACAGGGAACTTTGAGAAAGAAAAATGAGTCAGTAGAGTTGTCACATGTGAATCACATTTTTAAGTCACCATTTTTCTTCATGCGTATTAAAAAAAAGAATAAACACAGGAAGGCACTCCATCCTCAGAATGACTTTGGAGTGGAAGCGTTTTTTAAGACAGACAGATCGCAAATTTGGAAGGTCTCTCTGTTTCTTTTTTTCTCTCTCTGTCTCTCTCATGCACACACACGCAAACCCACCCCAGATTTGGAAATTTTCAAATGTTTATACACCTTTTGGGTAAAGGGTTTATTAAAATGATATGAAAGATGATTCTGAGTTTATTTCCACTGCCCAAATAGACACATTTTGTTCATTGTAAAATTAAGGATGCTTTTAATTTGGAGACTACCTTTTAGACCAAATCATAAAAATAAGTGTCATTTTTAGAAAAACTAGCGATGTTGCTAGTCTCATACCTGAAATTCAGCCTTCCCCTCCTCCTGTGCCTGACTTTGCTACCTATGAAATCCTAGGCAACTAACTTATCTGCCTGAACCTCATCTTTCTAATCTTGGTAATGGGTTTTTTGAAGATAATAGATGATGGAAACTTCTTATGACATGCTACTTCATATAGAAGTCACCTGGTAAATATGTCAGTTTTGCTACTCATGATGATGTTGGCAGGTGTTGCTGAGACAAAAAAGTAGGCTTCCTAATGGAATCCATTCACACACCACTTACCTGTGCTTGCGCCCAATCTTCAGAATAACATGTCTGATTTTGAACATTTGTTTTATGAAAAAGAGGCCAAATGGCTGATGAAAGAGTACAGAAAGAAGATATTTTGGCATTTATATGAATGAATTGAATGAACAGTTAAAAGCTTAAAACTTACAAAAATCAAGTCGTAAGACACTTGAATCAAAGAGTTGATACACTTAGATGACATCATGACAAAAGCTAGAAACTGGCGTTGGTGTGGCAGCACGAGTGGTGGAAATTTGGAGAAACTGATGGAGGGGTGAAACAAGTGGCTCAAGTTTTTATTTTTTAGTAAGTTATTCTTGAAGAAGGATTGGATTTTTGATGTGTGTGAGTCCATTCTGAAAGTCTGTGAGATGTACTGAAAGTGATAAGCAAACGATTGTTTGCCATTTACAAGTTTGTCATTTATAAAACTATTCTCCCTGCATTTTATGGGTCAATCACCGTGAAACCAGAGGGGATGGTAGTTAGGAAGCCTTCCTACGACTTTTGGGCCTTATTTTCATAGTGGAACTATAGTCATTGGCACACTACCCAACAAAGCGCCCAGCAACCTAGGACATGTGAGGTTTGAAATGCTGTAGGTCCTGAAACAGATCATCGCTTTGCGGCTTCCCTGGCAGCTCCGTGGTGAGGCGCCCTCCTGCCAGTGCGTGAGACTCAGGTTCCATCCCTGGTCCAGGAAGGTTCCACATGCCGTAGAGCAACCAAGCCCCTGGACCACAGCTGTTGCGCCTGTGCTCGAGAGCCCGGGGCCCACAACCAATTAAGCCACCGCAGTGAGAAGCCTTGTACCACAGCCAGAGAGTAGCCCCTGCTTACTGCAACTAGAGAAGAGCCTACGCGGCAGGGAAGACCCAGCACAGTACCCGCGCTCCCACAAATAAATAAATAAATTTTAAAAATCCATCACTTTGTTTAAACCCTAAGGAAGTAATTAGAAGCTAATACAACCATCATTGAACTCTCTCTTTGAACCACAAAGCTCCGTTGCATGTCACCTTTGAGCTCAGAAAGTCTTATCAAAAGAAGATAACCCCCAACCCCAACCGACAATCACACGGTTAACATTTTCCTGCCCGTTAATACATCACTCATGTCTTAGAACCTGAGAAATAATATATGAGTGAATACAGTGTATAAGCTTCAGTGATGCTGGGGGGGATTATTGGACATGTTCAAATTTAACATCTTATTCTTTCAACAAGAATGTTTTGGCTCCCTTATCTTTCTAGCATAACGCTTGCCCGAGCCATTATTATTATTTACGTATATAAATGAGGAAAATGAGCAGAGGAAGCAGGAGACTCACAGCGCTGAATTTCAAGTCTTCAGTGTTTCTCTACCGTACCACATTGATCAAGGCCATTGTGTTCTGCATGATGCTCACCCTTATGAATTTTTCATCGGAAGTTGGAGGAGAAATGATTAGGCAGGCACCGAGAAAACACAATGCATAGGCTGGTTGTACTTGTTCCAAAATATTTAGAAAGGCAATAAAGTCCTCGTGTTTTAGTTCCTGGCCTCAACACATTGTGTTCTATCAATCACAGTGATTTTGTTCCATTTGCTAAATGAATTTTGATGTGGAGAATTTATGAAACATAAAGTTGAATTAAATATGTATGCGTGTGTATCTATAATGTGTATCTATAATTTATATAGTTTAAAAAATGCATTTGGTATCTGAAATGTACTGAGAGTTAGATGCGGATGTACTGTTTCTTTCGTCATCTAGAAAGGTACGAGAGTGCGTACGTGTGTGTACCCGGAGAATGTTATATACACATAGTGATTTTCAGTGTATGATATTTGTAATACAGCTTTATGTTGGACAGTCTCACAATGGAAAGTAATGGGTACCAATTTATGTTGACAGGAATGTGCCTTGGCAAATATCAGGGCAGGAAAAGAAATGATTCACCAAAGTGTCTGCTTAGATATCTTGGTATAGGATGGCTTTGAGGTCAGAACACATTTGTCTTACTATAAGTATGTTCTTTTCCAGTTAAAACATAGTATTCTTTTGTTACATAAAATTGCTTGATTCCTTTATAAGAATATAAAATACTGTAAGACTAAAAATAAAATATTAATTAAAATTAAAGATATTAAAGGCCCTTTTTACCCATCGTCTCTTATGCAACCAGAGAGCTGTGGGGGGCATCTTGTTTAGAGATGGGCTTCAGGAGGTTAGTCTGAGGATAATATATTCACTGGATTATAAGCCAATAAGGAATTAAGTCAGACTTGGAGGAGAATATTACAGAAGAATAAGAGTGAACCTGAAAGGCTTCTAGCCTATTACAGGTTCTTCACTGGAGGTGGGGAATGTTTGGGAACATTTTTTAGTTGTTATCAGGTCCCTGGGGATGCCTGTGGTGTTGAGTTGGTGGGAATCTGGAGAGTGAAAGATCCTACATTATGAGAGATCACCTTTACAGCAGAGTTTCTGATCCCAAGTGTAGGACAGCCCTTTAGTGAATTGTCTAACACAGTCAGTGGGAGTTTGGGGTGATACTGTCTAAAAGGCAGCATAGTAAGGGATGAGACACTTCAGGGGAGTCTGTCTTACTTCTGCACACCATTATTAAGGCCTAGCATGTCCTCTAGATGGAGGTATCTTTGTGTTTTTGTTCTTGTCTTAAAGAATGCTCAAATGCCAGGATTTTCCTTGAATTTTTTCTTGCAGAGGATCAGGAAGATAATTCTTATCAGTAATATAAAGATAAATATTTCAACCTTTAAATTATTAACAGCATTTTACAGTAGAAAATTATAGATAAAAATATCCGTTAGAAACTCAGGGCAAGAGCTTATGATTCATTCTCCGTAAAGAAAATAAGATGATGAAGGACTAGATTCAATTTACTGCTGTCCTAGTGAAATGATTGTAAGAAGAAATATTGTATCTAAATTCACCTCTTCTTTCAGCCAATGTTTTTCAGCATCCACTGTGGGTCAGACACTGCTCTAGGAATTAAGCCTACAGCAATGTCTAAAGGGAATTTACATAATAATAATGAAGGCAGAATATCAGTAAGGTCAGATAGTGCAGGAAGCACTAGGAAGACAGGGTGAGTAGACAGAAAATGACAAAGGGTTATTTTAAAGGGGCTGGCCAAGGAAAGATTGTCTTAAGTGGCATTTTGAGTAGAAACGGAATGAAGGGTGACGTCAGCATGTGAATATGCGAGATGTAAGAAATTAAGCAGAGATACCAGTGAAAGCTCTGAGAATAATGGTCATGTTGAGCACCTGTAAGGAGACCAGAGAACAGGAGGAAAGTTGTAGAAACCAAGTTGGAGAAGCAGCCAGTTGGCCACAGGAATGGCAGCTCCATGTTAGCCTGTGGAACGGCTTTTGTTCCGAGACGCCTTAAATGCCCCTGGAAGATCCTGAGTGCAAAAGAGACGCAATCTGATGAGTGTTTCCAGAGGTGCACTCTGTGCTCAGCAGTCTTCTTCAGTAGTCTGACAAGAGTGGATGCAGAGGTTGACCTGAGCCCGGCGAAAAGGCAGAATAGGGAAGTGGCTGCTGAAGGCAGAGCTGGTAGGATATGCTGAGGGATGGCGTGTAGGCTGGGAGAGAAAGAGAAGAGCCGAGAATGACTGCAGAGTTTATGACTCCTCTCAATGTTTGGGATGTTCATTTGAGAAATTAACATGTTACTGCAAAGTTAAAATCAACATCATCTATCAGATTTAACCTCCTTAAGTCCTTTCAAATATTGCATTAGTATTAATGGCTGCTGTTGCTGCTGCTAAGTTGCTTCAGTCGTGTCCGACTCTGTGCGACCCCACAGACGGCAGCCCACCAGGCTCCCCCGTCCCTGGGATTCTCCAGGCAAGAACACTGGAGTGGGTTGCCATTTCCTTCTCCAATGCTTGAAACTGAAAAGTGAAAGTGAAGTCGCTCAGTCATGCCTGACTCTTAGCGACCCCACGGACTGAAGCCTGCCAGGTTCCTCCGTCCGTGGGATTTTCCAGCCAAGAGTACTGGAGTGGGGTGCCATTGCCTTCTCTGGTATTAATGGCAGACATCCTTAATTCTCAGGGATATTTTAGTGGCTTATTGCAGATTGGAGATTTTTCCAACCTTTGGCTTTGATTTTCTGTAGTTTTGTAAATAGTCACTCTAGAGCTTAAGGTTAAAAATACATATAAGAAATACTTTTGGAGGAATGAAGTATCAATAATAGTGTAGTTGTTAAAAGTGTGAATTCTAAAAGTAGACTGCCTGGGTTTAAATACTGACATCCCCACTCATGAGCTTTGAAACTTCAAGGCAATTAGCTACCCTCTTTTCCCTCATGTGTAAATTAGAAATATGAATATTGCCTACTTTAGAGGATTATTGTGATGATTTAGTGGTTTACTGTATGTCAAATGTTCTGAGCAATGCTTGCACATAATAAGTTCTTAATAAGCGTTGATTTTTATTGTCTATCAATACCATTGCTAGTAAGAACAGATATGTAGTGATTTGAATTTAAAAAGAGGCAGGTTCAGAAACAAAAGGCCTAAATATTCCATAAACTGAACAAGCCAAAATGAATAATTGAAAGCGAGTTCTGCATAAAATTAATGGAAAGAAATGAAACTCAGTAAATTCATGTATAAGAAGTTAAAAATTACATCAGACTATTCTTGCCTAACAAGATGTTTAAATTTGTAACCTGAGAGAAGAAACAAAAGAAACTATTTTTAAATTGTTAAAAGAGAAACACTTTTTCAATTATTATTTGTGTCATTAAAGTATAATTATGGTATACATTTGCTGTTTTTTTGTTTGCAAGTTGCTTTTGAGAAATCCAGACTCTATATGTTTTCTGCATTTTCCAGAATTAAAAAATTTTTAATGGCATTCTCAAGCACATTCAGTTCAGTTCAGTTCAGTTCAGTTCAGTCGCTCAGTCCTGTCTGACTCTTTGCGATCCCATGAATCACAGCACACCGGGCCTCCCTGTCTCAAGCACATTGAGGGTACTGAATTGAATGTACACAGTAAGTAAATCTTAATTGCTCACATAGTTGAAAATAATTTTATCATATTGAAAGAAGTTCTCAAAATTGCCTAAAGGCACAGTTTTATAAGCTGTTGATCAATATCTATACTACTTAATAACAATTTTTTCCTAGCATAGAAATAATAAAGTTGTAAAAAAAAATGAGGGCTGACTTATTTACAAGCCCATAAATACTGTCTTTCTTCTAGAGTCTAGTAATAGGATTCCAGCTGGCTTGGATGTAAGTATTCAATAAATATTTGCAGCTTGATCAATGTTTAATTATAAATTTCATGTGCTAAGTGAAGTGAAATAGAAATTCTGAGTTTGCTCTATGAATCAAAATAACTTGACTTTTAAAGTGTAATTGTGATAAGTGGCCTTTAGTTTGACATTTTGAAGCTGACCTGACAGCATGGGATCATCCACAAATGTTTATCCAGTGCCCATTATTTAATGTGCATTGTGATTGGAGCTTGGGCATTTCATTTGCAAAGCTGTGGATAAATTTGATTCTTTTCTGGTTCCTTTTATCTCTTGCTTTGGACTATTGCAATACCATTTGCTTTAATTTTCCCCTAGAATAAAATCCAAAACATTAAATATTCTTTTCACTGTGGTACCAACAAATCTTTCCAAGCTGTTTATGAAGTAATATCCTATTTTGCTATCTTGATATGCTTTATTGGTTAAATATATGTAAGCCATATTAACTTTTGTATATTGAAAACACTCCTCTCTTTAAAATGACATTCTGCTTGTTACCTGCTTCTTGGGTGTTCTGGGAATTCCTGGTATGCTGAAAATAGGAGCCAAGTAGGCTTGGGAGAAGATGGGAGAAGCTACCTATGTAATGGATGATTCCTTGCCAGGTTTTAGTAGTCTTAAAATATCCATAATTGCATGATCCAGCAATCTGTGTTGGGCATGGCAAATCATGCCCAACATGAGTTGGGAGCTCATGGCAATAATGGTTACAAAAGTAGTTCTTGGAGAGGGTCCCATAGGTTTAGCACCAGAGATGATGGAAGTAAGGTGAGAGAAACATTTCAGTCAGAAATTGGACAGCAAACTCCAGGATTCAACTAACCAGGCTCAAAGTTGAAAAAGCTGCAGGCAGATTCTCTTTCAAATACTTTGGAACATAGGGATTTGTCTTGGGTAGTTTAGTCATTTTAACAATATTGATTCTCCCAATCCAAAAACATGGTATATTTTTTTCCATCTGTTTGTGTCATCTTTGATTTCTTTCATCAGCATCTTACAATTTTCAGAGTACAGATCTTTTGCCTCCTTAGATATGTTTTTTCCTAAGTATTTTATTATTTTGATGTGATGGTAAATGGGATTGTTTCTTTTATTTCTCTTTCTGATCTTTTGTTGTTAGTGTAAAGAAATGCCACAGATGTCTGTGTATAAACTTTGCATCCTGCAACATTACTGAGTTCATTGGCAAGCTCCACTAATTTTCTGGTAGCATCTTTAGGATTTTCTGTGTATAGTATCATGTCATCTACAAACAGTGACAGTTTCACTTCTTTTCTAGTTTGTACACACTGCTGTATTTAAATAGATAACCAACAAGGACCTACAGGAAATAAATAGCACCAATAGGAGAAGCGGTCACCAGTGGTCGTGTAGGGGGACATAGGAGTGTGACGAGCAGGCGATCAACTGCAGATTGCTCTCCATTGTGGTGTCTCCCGATTCAGTGTCCGTACCATCTTCCTAGTGGAATTCAAGGTTATGTCTGCAGGTGAGCAAGTTATTCCTTCTGGCAGCTATGAGCAACTCAGCGGGCCAGAAGTTTCACCATCCTTCAGGGATATTGGGTAAAATCTGTTTTCATCAGTCTCCTGGGCTGGATTTAACCTGCTTGTCTTCTAGGTTCTTAGTGCTTTCTGTAACTCGTTAATGGACCCTAATAGAGTTGGCTTTGTAACAGAGTAAAACCACGTTTCTTTAGACCAGGCCTCCATTCCTCCCTGGTACCTGGTAAGAATTCAATACATACCTTTTTGAGTGTGTGAAATATTTTAATGAAGTGAGGGAAGAATCAGATTTATTTTTTCTTGGCAGCACCTTCCTATTCTCTTAACTGCTTATATTTAAGATTTTAGGCTCCAATAAGGACCCCCCGCCATTTTTATTAAAGCATATGGGAGAAAGACAAGTCTTTTATATTTATTGCTTTATTTAAATAAATTGGCAGATTCACACCTGAAGATTTAATCATCTATTTTTAGACTTCATTCACCCTCTGCACACTGGGTGAACAACTTGCTGCTCATTAAACAGATTGTACATTAAAAACTATAGAGTACAAAAGCAGAAATGTCATACATTTGGTGATAATTAGTAGTGTTCATTTCCTCAATAAGTACTAGGGCATACCACACTGTTTCCATAGCAACCTCTATTCTGTTCAATTAACTGCCTAATGTGAATATATGAATAAGTTTCTGTATTTAAGGAAAAAAAACAAACAATGGGGTGATTTCAGAGTTTACAGTTACAGATGTAAGAATACTGGTTTTACCTTATTTTCTACTTTACTTTTAGAAACACATTTTTGATGTTTTTAGGTACTGGTCATAGCCAGAAAAACCATAAAGAGTGAATAAATTTTAATGAATTTCTAAATGGCCTACTGAACCAGATTCTCCCAGTCCCCAGCTACTCCCTGGTTGTAAATTATGCAAATAAACAAGCTGCTTTAACTCTTTCAGGACATTAGGGTACCATTTGGCAAGTAGCTACTCCAGGGAACTCATCCATCATGGGGGTAAAGAAAGAAAAACAAAGGCCATTTCATAGCAATTAAGTCATTGTTGCTTTAATTTATAAAATATCCCTGGAAAGCAGGAGTGACATTATGTTTGTTTTTCTGAAGAGAAAAGCTTAGATATTTTCAGTAGAGTCTCAGACCCCATGGCCAACAGCATGCCACAGAGGAGAGAGCAACGACTGGATTCAGAGAGCAAATCCTGGAGCCAAAATACACTAAGGCTGAGGCTAGAAATACCAGCTTGCCCCACCGTGAAAGTGATAGCAGTACTCTTGATACTGAGTCGATTCTTAATCTTACTCTAGCACCTTCTTATGTGATTACGTCAAGGCACAGTGAGTAAAGCTTGATTAGTTTTCCTCTTTTCTTTGGTGGAAGCTTATTAAATTGTTAGCATTAAGCATTTCTGACACCAAAGAAAGTATAGTTCACTGGGGCCTAGTCCATTTTCCTAAAGCACTAAAATGTGTTGTTTGGCTAAATAACCTGTGTAGCCTGACACATTGCAAGCAGCCAGGAATCATTAGTACCTTTTCTATTTCTAATGATTGGTGGGTAGTGGGTGGAATGTCAACCAGAGCAGTGCTGTCATCAGCCTGGTGCTTGCCTGCATGATTTGGGCTGTTGACATCAGGTGGGGAATCAAGAAAACAGATTTATGTCCTACTCATTCCACTAAGACGCACACCTGGTGAGCTTAACTATTATTCCTCTGCTGCTGCTGCTGCTGCTGCTAAGTCACTTCAGTCGTGTCCGACTCTGTGTGACCCCATAGACGGCAGCCCACCAGACTCCCCCGTCCCTGGGATTCTCTAGGCAAGAACACTGGAGTGGGTTGCCATTTCCTTCTCCAGTGCATGAAAGTGAAAAGTGAAAGTGAAGTCGCTCAGTCGTGTCGGACTCCTAGCGACCCCATGGACTGCAGCCTACCAGGCTCCTCCATCCATGGGATTTTCCAGACAAGAGTACTGGAGTGGGGTGCCATTGCCTTCTCCTCTATTATCTAAAATGAGAATGATGATGTTGATGTACTTTTCCCAAAGAGGTTGCAATCTTTTGATGTTCTTTGTAAACAACAACAACAAAAAGCTAATAGGTTTATATTACCATACGTTTTTATATCACTGCCAAATATTTAATATCACCTCTGTTATCTTTTCTGGCTATTTTAAAGAAAATAAATCTAAATTCCAATGCTGGAGAGGGTGTGGAGAAAAGGGAACCCTCTTACACTGTTGGTGGGAATGCAAACTAGTACAACCACTATGGAGAACAGTGTGGAGATTCCTTAAAAAACTGGAAATAGAACTGCCTTATGATGCAGCAATCCCACTGCTGGGCATACACACTGAGGAAACCAGAATTGAGACACGTGTACCCCAGTGTTCATCGCAGCACTGTTTATAATAGCCAGGACATGGAAGCAACCTAGATGTCCATCAGCAGATGAATGGATAAGAAAGCTGTGGTACATATACACAATGGAGTATTACTCAGCCATTAAAAAGAATACATTTGAATCAGTTCTAATGAGGTGGATGAAACTGGAGCCTATTATACAGAGTGAAGTAAGCCAGAAAGAAAAACACCAATACAGTATACTAACGCACATATATGGAATTTAAAAAGATGGTGATGATAACCCTATATGCGAGACAGCAAAAGAGACACAGATGTATAGAACAGTCTTTTGGACTCTGTGGGAGAGGGAGAGGGGGATGATTTGGGAGAATGTCATTGAAATATGTATAATATCATATAAGAAACGAATTGCCAGTCCAGGTTCAATGCAGGGCACAAGATGCTTAGGGCTGGTGCACTGGGATGACCCAGAGGGATGGTACAGGGAGGGAGGAGGGAGGAGGGTTCAGGATGGGGAGCACGTGTACACTCGGGGCAGATTCATGTTGATGTATGGCAAAACCAATACAATATTTTAATTAACCTCCAATTAAAATAAATAAATTTAATTAAAAAATTAAAATAAATAAAGTTGGGGGGAAAAATAAAGTCCATAACATATGCTATGAGGAATGATGAGTCTTTTAAAAGCAATGTATCAAGTTTGGGGTTTCCTTTTTTCCTATCCTATAAGTATCTATAGATACTCTCTCTATATATAGTAAAAGATATACATACATATATGTTGATTTTTGAATAAAGTATGTACAGGCATTTTTGGATAGCTGTATATTGAAAATATCTTAGAAAAATATACAGATACACATCCCCTAATTTAAAATCTTTACTAATGTTTAGCCTTGTGCCTAGTAAGTACTCAGAAATGCCAGCTATCATTTCAACTGGTTTTCTTTTATTTTTCATATAGTGATGCTGATTTAAACAAAATTATATTATAGATATTTCCAGTTTTGACTAAGAGGTTCATATTCAGAGATAAGTGGAAAAACATTTCTGCTAGAATAAATTCAGCTGTAAAGTGAATTTTATTGATTTTTTAAAAAATGCTCAGCAGCATATGAAATGTTATATGATTACTATTTCGTTGTATGCTCATTATATCCCTATGAGTTATGTTCCACTGTTGTGTCCCTTAGTATCTTAAGTGTACATCATCACTTTAATACTTTCATGAATCTGTAACTGTTTCATTACGTTTTTTTTCCATAAGCAGAAGGAAGGGTACTTAAGATGAGTCATCATTACAGTCCTTAGACTTTTAAAAAGTGTTTCTAATACTTATTGTTAAAGTCAATGTATACTTAATATAAGAGAACATTTATTTTGCTGAAGTTATTCTACACCATTCCTTATCACAAATTTTTCACAATGAAGAAGTTAAAATGATAATTAAAATAGTCGTCCTTCAGACTTCTCTGGTGATGCAGTGGTTAAGAGCCCACATGCCAATGCAGGGGACACAGGTTTGATCCCTGGTCAGAGAAGACCCTACATGCCAAGGGGCACCTAAGTCCGTGCACCACAGCTCCTGAGCCTTCACTCCAGAATGCATGCTCCTCAACAAGAGAGGCCACTGCAGCGAGACGCCTGAGCACTGCAGCTGGTGAGCAGCCCCCGCTCCTGGCTACCAGAGAAAGCCCATGCGCAGCAATGGAGACCCAGCACAGCGAACTTTTTTTTTTTTTATAATAGTCATTTTTCTTCAAAGTTGACAATTCTTATGCGTTCATAAAGATGTTTATCAAAGAAAACTAGATATTATTCTTAGCATTGGCCAGAAAAAGGGCTAAAAGATTCAAAGCACTTTCCAAATATTAAATAATTGACTTAAAAAATTTAAAGGAAAAGCTAAACCAATATACATTCCCAAGTAACATTTTATGTTAGTAGTGAGGTTAGAATTTGGCTACTATTTTTAAAGTGCTGAGAGGTCTTATAAATGTGAGGTTCATGGTCAGAAAATATTTATACACCATTGTTTCAGTGAAGGGGTTTGCAAGATAAATATTTCCATTTGCCACTTCTTTCTTTGAGTAAGAATATACTTAGGTAAAATTAAAAATACTCATTTTACTCTGTTTGAAAAACATGATTATTAGAGTGCTGTTTGGAATTGCATCAAATGTATATATTTATCTTGGGACATCTAACATCTTTATGATAAATTTTCCCATGTCAGTCTATAAAATGAGTTTTTAATTGTTCAGATCTTATTCTATATCATTCAAAGATATTGTGATCTTTTCTTCATAAAATCCTGATCTGTTCTGTTACATTCATCTCTAGCTATTTAACAGTTTTGTTTTTAAGGTAAACAGAATATTTTTTCTGGTTCTATTTCTCACTTTGCTGCTGCTGCTAAGTCGCTTCAGTCATGTCTGACTCTGTGCGACCCCATAGACGGCAGCCCACCAGGCTCCCGTCCCTGGGATTCTCCAGGCAAGAACACTGGAGTGGGCTGCCATTTCCTTCTCCAGTGCATGAAAGTGAAGTCTCACTTCTTTATGTGTATTTTAATTTAGTTTCCAGCCACCTTGAAAAATCTTCTCTTTAATTCAGGCTGTTTTTATAAGAATCCTTTGAGGTTTTGAGAGGATTGAAATGAGATGTGTTGTTTTCAAGCTTAAATGATGCCTGACACAGAGCAAATCCTCAGTAAATAGTGGCTGTTCTCATTTTCTAAGGATACACTTTCAGGCTTCATGGTTTTTATCTATAGGACATCCTCTTCAGCGTTGGATTGCATGCACTGCTATTTTGGTGGTTTAATGCATTCACTTTACTTTTGAACAGTGAACAGTGAAAGTCGCTCTGTCGTGTCAGACTCTTTGTGACCCCATAGACAAAATCGTCCATGGGTTTCTCTAGGCCAGGATACTGGAGTGGGTAGCTTTTCCCTTCTCCAGAGGATCTTCCCAACCCAGGGATCGAACCCAGGTCCCCTGCATTGTGGGTAGATTCTTTACCAGCTGAGCCACAAGAGAAACCCAAGAATACTGGAGTGGGTAGGCTCTCCCTTCTCCAACGGATCATTTATTGGGCTTCTGCCATCACACGCTTGTTGCATTTACAGAGAATTTTTTTCTTTCTGTGAAACAGCATGAGCAATAATTTATTTGTTCTAAAGACTATCATACCATAAACAGTACTACAAGGGACCAACTGCAAGAAAATCTAGCTTTGGGATGACAACTAATGTTAATTAATTAAAGATAGTTATTAAACATGTTGAAAAGAGAGATGCTCTTTTCCTTGCAGTGCCATCATCTTTAATAGATGATGACAATATTTTTGCATCCTCAAGCACAAAAATATATATGTTTTAATGTGAAAAATGTGACATTCATAGTGTGAAACTTTGAGGTAGCCATCATGGTTTGTTTGTTTGTTTGTTTCTATTTTGGAAATTTCCTTAAAATATTCCCTGTGGAAATTATTCCTGGGGAAATTAAAGCTTTGAGAATTGAATAAACTTCCCAAAGTTACAGAATTACTGTAAAGCTGATATAATACTCAAATCTTAATTAAATTCTAAAGTCATCCTCGTATCCTCTAATTCTACTACTCATTACATCATAAATAATGATTTTATTGAAATAAATAATTTTACTTTAAAAATATTCATCTAGTTTATAAATATCTGCGGCTGCTAAGTCGCTTCAGTTGTGTCCGACTCTGTGCGACCCCATAGACGGCAGCCCACCAGGCTCTCCCGCCCCTGGGATTCTCCAGGCAAGAACACTGGAGTGGGTTGCCATTTCCTTCTCCAATGCATGAAAGTGAAAAGTGAAAGTGAAGTCGCTCAGTCGTGCCCAACTCTTAGCGACCCCATGGACTGCAGCCTGCCAGGCTCCTCCATCCATGGGATTTTCCAGGCAAGAGTACTGGAGTGGGGTGCCATTGCCTTCTCCATTATAAATATCTAGGGATGCATAATGGATTTAATATGTAAAATAAATCAACACTATAAATGTTTGACTAAAGGTGATTACCGATGCTTGTGACAAAAAATTTGCCATAGAATTTGTAATATTTAAACCATCACTGAGATTGAAAATTTACTTATGGCACTTAGAATTGTAAAGTTAAGTATTCGTTAGAATTTTAGGGGGGGGAAATAGCATCATGATCAGGAAGATTGCAGCCTTTTTACAGTTTTTGTCCTTAAAGGTAAGAGTTGAAGCAATTTCCAATACTGATAAAAATTTTTACCCTACAGATACATCGTAGCTGCTTTGTTCTAGAGATTGCCCTAAGCATTTTATAAATATTAACTTACTTAATCCTCATATTCATGGGAGGTAGGCACATTATTATTCCCATCTTAGAGTAAAGAAAATGAAGCATACACACTGGCCTATGTTTACACAGCTAGTAAATGTGGCCATCAGATTTCATCTAGGCTGTCTAATTCCAGAGTTTGTGCTCAGGGCTGCCTTTCATCCATATCATCCAAATACTTCAGTCATTCAGTCAGTGCTTTATTTTAAACATATTGCCTATATTTCCATGTTCTGTGTTCTACAAAGTAGCTGATGCACGCAGCTGTAATTTCAGAGAATTCCATTATTTTTAAAATTGTGCTATGATAGGGCAGAGTCATGTTTTTAAATAGCATTTCCTTATTTGACTACTGTCATAGAAATTTTTAAAATTGACATTTTAATTAATGAGTCAAAGGTTCTCAACAGACACTGTTTGATGGATCATGAAGCAACCTTTGTGTGTGCTCTGCTGCCGTTTGTCATCTCATCTGTGCAGTGGAGCAGAGGACATAATGCTTCTTGTCTATAGGGATTTCTTTTGCAATTGATCATTAATTGAAAAACGTGGCATAACTAAGTCTTAGGAGAGAAATTAATGTCTCGTCCCAATTAAATGCATTAATTAAAAAAATAGGATCTTTGAATGATTTTTATGAATGGCCAAATGTCTTTATACTGCTGTCTTGAGTATAATGGGGGATTTTTTCTGTTGCTTTGTTAGAAAACAAAGGATAAAATCATGGAATTTCTCTTAATGTATCTTCTGCTGTGCTTAGTCGCTTAGTCCTGTCTGACTCTTTGAGACCCCATGGACTGTAGCCCACCAGGCTCTTCCATCCATGGGATACTCCAGGCAAGAGTACTGGAGTGCATTACCATGCCCTCCTCCAGGGGATCTTCCCAACCCAGGGACCAAACTCAGGTCTCCCACGTTGCAGGTGGAATTTTTACCATCCGAGCCACCAGGGAAGCCCAAATGGATCTTACCAGCCCCTAGAAAGGATAACTCTTTGCTCTTCTACATCTTAATTCTCTTCAAAGACTAGGATTCCATGTTCTGTACTTCTTGTCAGTGTACGCCACCTCCTGCTCTTTCTATGCTTCGTCCCTTTGCCATTCTGCCACATCCAATGTAGGTGTCTGCTTTCTCTGAGAAGTCACGGTCTCTGGTGTGAAGGTGTACAATCTTCCACAGGAATCTATAGGTCATACTGTGTTAGCTATAGTTCTCTTATTTGATAAGTATCGTCTGGATATTCTGAAAGTACTGATTGGAGAATAGAGCAATTTACGAGAGGATTTTTACACTATTTTTGAACATGTGACATTTTTATGTATGAATAGTTCATCCATAATACTTGAATAGATTAAAACTCTCCAAACAGCAATAAAATCCATAATATTCATAGCAACATCACCACTGTGTCATAGTGGTGCAAATGACAGATATCGTCTGAGCTGTTTATTCTTACCTTGTTACTCTATTTGAGTAGGACTATTACCTTGAACCTGCTCTCTAATGTGCTTAGGTGACAATGTTTAAATGTTCTCTGTTGCTGCTGCTAAGTCGCTTCAGTCGTATCCGACTCTGTGCGACCCCATAGACGGCAGCCCACCAGGCTCCCCCGTCCCTGGGATTCTCCAGGCAAGAACACTGGAGTGGGTTGTCATTTCCTTCTCCGATGCATGAAAATGAAAATTGAAAGTGAAGTCATTCAGTTATGTCTGACTCTTAGCAACCCCATGGACTGCAGCCTACCAGGCTCCTCTGCCCATGGGGTTTTCCAGGCAAGAGTACTGGAGTGGGCTGCCATTGCCTTCTCCATTAAATGTTCTCTAGGAAGGATGAATATCTATTTGGACTGATGCTTCACTTTTTTTTCCCCTTCAATATATTTCACATTCTATTTAAAGGACATTGGAGTGACTGTATCTATATTCAGCAAAAGTTTTAAACATTGAAAAATAATTGGTAATAGACACATTGCATCCTGATTTAGAACCACTGAGGTAGGTGTGGGGAAAATGCCCATTGAAATAAAGTTTGGGGTAGCTAGACCATCTCCCTTTGGGTCTAGATTGCTGACAGATCAAGGATCTATAAGTAAGTTTTTACTGACCTTCATCTTCTGTGTATAAAGGACATTTGAGATTCCTTCATTACTTAATTTAGTCAGGTAACAATCTGATCTAGGTGCTAGGCACTTGTCTAGGTATAAATGGCTCAGAAATGAGCAGGATAGACCCGCTGTCCACTCTTGAGCAATGTATAGTCTATGGAGGACTGCTGAAGCAGAAACTGAATGGCTCATTCATTCCCTGATTCAGCACACTTTATCTGTAGCACTTTTTGTGATTTGCCCCATTATACATTTGTTGGCGGTCTCCCCCAACCAGGATGTAAATGGTCTGAAGGCAAGGGTTTGTCTACTTTGCCCATTGCTGGAACTCCTCTGCTAGAGTATGTGCTGGCTCCTACTGTGAGGTCAGTGTTGAAGGAGAAGAATTAAGTGACACATATTTTATATTTATCTGCTAAGTAAGAGGGTGCTTACTGCCAGGTATAAAAAGATGAATGGAAACCACAGGGAGTAGGAAAGTCTGTTTGGGAACAGACAGTCCACCGAGAGCTGGCGACATGCAGCGACAGACCGAGAAATCAGGTACTTTGAGAAGCACAGAGCAGGACTAATAGGTGCAGACTTTAGAGGTGAGCAATAGCCTCCTAAAAGACATGCTGTCTGACTGCACGGAGCAGTCATCAGCCTTAAAACTCAATACTCTGGGATCTTAGTGTTAGTCCCCGCCTCACCTGCATATGCCCCACATCCAGACAGCTGCCTGCACAGAGACGTTACGCGTGCACTGTTGCTCCTAGGGCATCCAGGCAGCACAGAGGGACATCTGACTGGAGGCCTAGAAGAGACATGACAGGGAGGAAAATGGACCTGAAGTTTCAAAGGGGGTACACTGTTACGGAAAAAGCTGAGAAGAGGTCCCATGGCAAAGGTGGTGGTGGTGGTTTAGTCATTACGTCATGTCTGATTCTTTTGCAACGTCATGGACTGTAGCCTGCCAGGCTCATCTGTGCCTGGGATTTCCCAGGCAAGAATACTGGAGTGGATTGCTATTTCCTTCTCCAGGGGATCTTTCTGACCCAGGGATGGAACACATGTCTCCTGCTTTGGCAGGCAAATTCTTTACCACTGAGCCTCCTGGAAAGCCACATGGCAAAGGTTCTTGTATAGAATCTTCCTGACCATCATCTAATTCTTGGATTCAGTTCTTAGAGATTAAGGCTGGTTGATTAGTCTTGTATCATGTACCTTCCCCCTTCTTTAGATGTGCTTCTGTTTATTTCCTTTGACTAAGTTTTATGGCATTAAAATGTATCAGGGAAGTAGAAGATTATAATTGCCGAGGAAACTGTACAAAAGAGATGATGAATTTGGAAAACTAATCACAGAGATGCAGAGCAGAGAGAAAGAGACTTGTCTTGCAACACCCTGGAAAAAGCAATTCCTCAGTGGGAGATGAGTCATCATTTTGCAGAAAAGACTGCAGAAAAGCAAAACTTTCTTTAAAATACTCCTGATAAAGAAAATATAAATTGTAAAACCACTTTGGAGAGCAATTTGTTAAAACCTAGTAATCCTGACATGACCTGGCAATTCCACTCCTATTAGGTTGAACTGTCTGAAATTGCTGACACCTACCTGTTTTTGACCTACAAAAACACCATTTTCAGATGGTCTACCTGTATATTTCTTAGAGACATGTGTCTATGTGTGCAAGAAATACAATTGTAGCAGCAAAAATTGGAAATGAACTAAATAATGCCTTCAAGAAAAGAATGGATAGATCATTGCATATTTATACAATGAAGAGTTAAAAACAAAGCATTTAACTTCATTATAATTAAGAATGACTTGGGGGTGACATTTCTTGGTCAGGGGAGAGCAGCTCCCTTGTATATTAGAAAGGCTTTACGTGTCTTAACTGGCACATCAAATTATGCTTTCTTCTGTTTATGCTTCAGCTAAAATCACAGTAAGCTCAAGTCATTAGTCTTCTAAAACAGCTCTGTGTCACAGCCAGCTGTAGACTCGTAGCACATTTTTCTTTGCTGAAACTGAGTAGACATTTTTCTTTCATCTCAGAAATTTGAGAAAATTTTACCCTCCTTCCATCTTTCCAGAAACACTTGGAAAGGCACATGGTCAGAATCTATCGCTGCTTGCGATAGATTAGTGCTGTTTCTGATCCTGTTCTTTTTGATATAAAATGAAGTGATTTATTAACATTTTACAGCCAGTACTGTTGTTATACTGTGCCAACCCTCTCTAAGGCTTGGAATGAAGTAATATAGATGCACTACTCTTTCTAGTGAAATTACTACTGTATTATGTTTTACTACTACAGAAGAATAAAGCCTGCCAGTCAGGAAATTGCTTGATTTAAAAGCACAGTTCTACCATTCCTATACCATATAAAAGAAAAATGTGGTTTCTGTACCTTAATTTACAGTGTACATCTCAACTTCTCCTAAAACAGATGGAGAAATGCAATAACATTACATTTTGGGCCCTCAATACCAAGGAGAAACCTGGCAGCTGTTCAAAAATACTGAAACAACAAAGAAGGAAACAGATCCTGACGCTTCCCTCTTGTTGCACCCTCTGTCATTGCCCAAACAGAGATTTTGCCCTGTTTGAAAAATCATACCTATTTGGAAAGATATACAAAGTACAATTGAGTCTTGCAGCATTGTCCGGTAAAAGTAGGTCCTGGTTTCAAAGGAATTACTTTGGAGGAGTATAAAAGCCATGAAGCTGCTGAGATTTATCATCAAACAAGGTCTGATCCTGAATTATGCTATGATTTAGCTACAGTTAGAGACCTGATCTTTATTATCTTTTCAGGAGCACATACACATGCACACGTGTACAGCCAGACACCCTTAATTTTACTTAATTAATTGGGCTCTTGGTCGGAGACTTTGTCATGTATGGTGTTTTAAGTCAAAAACATCAAAGGTGGTGAACATTGCAGATAATCAGTTTAATAGCAGTATTTATATCTCACAAATTACAGAGTCTTAGAATATATTACCGACTGGTTATTAAATGGTAATAGTTGGATCAGGGCCAAACTGACTATTCAAGTATTTCTGCTTCTTTATTATGAGCTTGGCAGTCAGTGGAAGAGCTCTCTTCTGAATGTTATTGTTCATCCAACTGTGGAGAAAAACTGTGAAGAAATCTGCAAACAGCAGGTCCCCTAATATATGTCATAAAATTTTTGGCACCTGTTTGCTCTAATAATTATCTCAGTTTTGCTTTGTGTATGAAGTGTAGAGCTGATGGAGCTTGCTAAAGTTTCTTTCAACTCTGTATTCTATGAACTTTCCTGAACTTTTTGCTGGCAGATATTATTGGTTAAGGTATCTACTGAGAAGATAAGTCTTTTTTATTTTCCTTTTCAGAGTCCATTGGAAATCCTCTGTTTACACCCCATATTGTTTTTGATGTAACTTATTCTTTCAGCACATCATAAAGTAAGCTATTTGGGAACTAGGAAAGTGGTTTAGATAGAATCAGGCTCAGATGATAAGCTGTAATCATACATTATCCCCATAGATGATTTTCCTGGGTTGTTCCTTTCTCAACTTCTTAAATAAATTTCAGAATATAATTTGGATTAGACCTTATTCAAGCCAGTGGTTCTGCAGAGAGACCACTGCAACATAGATATACCTAGACCAGGAATGAAAAATTCATTCCATCTTTCAACCAACATTTATTGAGTACCTCTTATATGGAAGGCAGTTTACCAGGCACTGAGGATAACTTAGTGAATAAAATGCAGGTTGTTAATGACCTTAGATGTTTCAAAGTCTGATGATATTTGTGTATTTCAAGTTCTATGATGAGTATTAGTGACAAGAGATGGAGATAATACATTACATGTAACCCCTGGATAGTAATACACTATGTGCTATATTATTTTTTGTCCTGTTGGCACTCATTTCAAGTTTTAATTTATCTTATTTAATTAAAAGGCATAAATTAGCACATCATATGGTTTGCATCAAATTATGCAGCTCACTGCTTGGATTATCTCTGATTCACACAGTGAAGTCAAGATACAAACAAGGGTTGGTAAATCAGAAATACAAAGAAACTTTCCATTTGAATTTTAAAGTACAAGCAGAATTCATGTGCACTGTATCTGTACATCATTGTGACCATTACATTGATTAATCTTCTTAAAAATGACTTTGTTATAATAGATTCAGTTTGAGCAGTCTTCTGTAATATGGCAAATACAAAATCATTTTGCTATTAAAACTTGCTCTCTGCTATGTTTTGTATGATGAAATATTTTTTTACGTGTGCCTTTGGAAAGGAATAATTTACTAGCTCTTTCTTTTCAAATGACAGTCTTCACTTTTGCTTCTCCTTGCAATAGTCTTATTTTCTTTACCGAGGTCATGTTGAGTTCCTCTTTCACTTTAGTTTAGGTCCTTTCATGAGTCATTTAGTCAGAATACATTGAAACAGAGATCTTTCTCATCAGATATGTTGAGCTATGTTGTTTCATTTCAGTGGTGATGCCCTGATGTCCCTCCATCCCCTCTTCTCTTTGTCTGCTAAGCTTGTCTTCTCCACTTTTGGCTTTTGGCTGGCCTTCTGTTTCTCCCTCCTTTTTCAGATAGTTCCCAGGTGCCAGACCGAGAAGGCAATGGCACCCCACTCCAGTGCTCTTGCCTGGAGAACCCCAGGGATGGGGGAGCCTGGTGGGCTTTCGTCTGTGGGGTCACACAGAGTTGGACACGACTGAAGCGACTTAGCAGCAGCAGCAGCAGGTGCCAGGCTCTGTGCTGGCTTCTAAAGATGCAGTTGATGAAGCCGTTAATCACATATGTCTTCGAGCTAGTAATAAAAAAATATTCCTTAAACAAACAATCGCACACTGAAATGATTCTGTGTTTTTAATGTCCTGAAAGGGAAAGTATGAGGTATATTGAGAGGTGTAATTGGGGAACTTACCCTAGGCTATGGAGGAGGGGGTGAAATAAGAAAGTCTTCCTGAACTTGACATTTAAGATGATCCTTGAGCGCTTCTGGAAAAGGTCAGTTTTCATTCTAATCCCAAAGAAAGGCAATGCCAAAGAATGCTCAGACTACCACACAGTTGCACTCATCTCACATGCTAGTAAAGTAATGCTCAAAATTCTCCAAGCCAGGCTTAAGCAATACGTGAACCATGAATTTCCTGATGTTCAAGCTGGTTTTAGAAAAGTCAGAGGAACCAGAGATCAAGTTGCCAACATCTGCTGGATCATGGAAAAAGCAAGAGAGTTCCAGAAAAACATCTATTTCTGCTTTATTTACTATGCCAAAGCCTTTGACTGTGTGGATCACAATAAACTGTGGAAAATTCTGAAAGAGATGGGAATCCCAGACCACCTGACCTGCCTCCTGAGAAATCTATATGCAAGTCAAAGAAGCAACAGTTACAACTGGACATGGAACAATAGACTGGTTCCAAATAGCAAAAGGAGTACATCAAGGCTGTATATTGTCACCCTGTTTATTTAACTTATATGCAGAGTACATCATGAGAAACGCTGGACTGGAAGAAACACAAGCTGGAATCAAGATTGCCGGGAGAAATATCAATAACCTCAGATAATGCAGATGAAACCACCCTTATGGCAGAAAGTGAAGAGGAACTAAAAAGCCTCTGGAGGAAAGTGAAAGTGGAGAGTGAAAAAGTTGGCTTAAAGCTCAACATTCAGAAAACGAAGATCATGGCATCCGGTCCCATCACTTCATGGGAAATAGATGGGGAAACAGTGCAAACAGTGTCAGACTTTATTTTTCTGGGCTCCAAAATCACTGCAGATGGTGACTGCAGCCATGAAGTTAAAAGACACTTACTCCTTGGAAGGAAAGCTATGACCATCCTAGAAAGCATATTCAAAAGCAGAGACATTACTTTGCCAACAAAGGTCCATCTAGTCAAGGCTATGGTTTTTCCAGTGGTCATGTATGGATGTGAGAGTTGGACTGTGAAGAAGGCTGAGCGCCGAAGAATTGACACTTTTGAACTGTGGTGTTGGAGAAGACTCTTGAGAGTCCCTTGGACTGCAAGGAGATCCAACCAGTCCATTCTGCAGGAGATCAGCCCTGGGATTTCTTTGGAAGGAATGATGCTAAAGCTGAAACTCCAGTACTTTGGCCACCTCATGAGAAGAGTTGACTCATTGGAAAAGACGCTGATGCTGGGAGGGATTGGGGGCAGGAGGAGAAGGGGACGACAGAGGATGAGATGGCTGGATGGCATCACTGACTCGATGGATGTGAGTCTGAGTGAACTCTGGGAGTTGGTAATGGACAGGGAAGCCTGGCGTGCTGCGATTCATGGGGTCACAAAGAGTCAGACATGACTGAGTGAGTTAACTGAACTGAACTGAACTTGAGCACTTCTTCGTTGGCGAGAACAAGGAAGAACTTGAGAAGAAGCAGTTCTATTCGCCACTTCACTTCAAGTGAAATGTCCGGAGATATTTCACTTGATGCTGAGTTTCAAAGAGATACAGCTGGAAAGGAAGCGTTGTTATTACATATGCTGAATTAATCTAATAATGATTTGAAAAGAGAGAATTTGTCTTAAGTGAAAATCTGATGAAAAGAACATTTTGCCATGTACAATGAACCGTTTCATATTTCTGTATTTCTTTGACTTGAATTATTTTGTGTGGTTTATTATTTCAATTTAAAAATTATATGAATTGTAATTGATTTGTTGAAGGATGCTTTGTTTTACGGGTTCAGTAAATCTGAAAATGTTTTTGGAGCCCGATACCAGTCTTGGGAAAACATTGTTTGCTGGTTAGTCGCTAAGTCATGTCCACCTCTTTGACCATGGACTGGAGCCTGCCACCTCCTCATCCATGGGATTTCCCAGGCAAAAATACTGGAGTGAGTTGCCCCTTGCTTCTCCAAAACATTAGTTAGTGTTAATGACTTACATTTCCCACTTTTGATATTATTTAATAGGCTAATAAAGATCATAGAGATGGTCTTTATAATACCTATTACTAGGTCAGCAATAAGATTGAGAATCAAACTAAAGATGCTGCTGTTGATATATGAGGAGTCTGACGGGCTGCAGTCTACAGGGGGCCAAAGAGTCGGACATGACTCTTCGGCCATTTAGATAGATATGGCCATATCACATATAGATAGATATAGGAACGGTTTTCAAACTTTAATGTTTTCAAGTGATTTGATCCTATTGAATGGGTACTGAGAATTGAAAATTCCATTTCTCATTAATTTTTAGCAACTTTCTTAAATCTAGAGTAAATTCATCCCAAGAACTCAGATTGTTATTAAAACTAGCTTCTTAGCCCTTTAGACTCATCAAAATACAAATATGTTTTACACTGCTAATAACATTTTAACACAAAATGCCTTGGAGGACAGGGTCCCTTTGATTTAAATTAATCATACAACTTTCCTACTTTTTAGACCAGCTGTAGTCATAATTACTTCTTGGCAAATATAATCAATTCCTTAGAAAATTTTGGTCATTTATACTCAAGGGAATTCCCCACCATATTTATACTGACATTAAAAACATTGAAGTAAAATTTCAACTGCTTTTCCTCTGTGACCCCTCAGTCTTTTCAAATGTACGCTGAATGATCCATTCTTACATTTTCTCCATTTTGTTGGTGACTTAGTCTGTTACTACTAGCATCTTTCCTATGCTTTTTTTTTTTTTTTATTAGTTCTTGCTGCTTATATGAATGATGATTGGAGTGGATTACTTAACAGCCACAGGGATTTAGAATACTTAAAAAAAAAAAAAAAAACAACCCTCTGAAATTTGATCCATCAGTAGGGCAGACTTCTCTGCGCTTAACTTTCTAAGGGCTTCCCTTGTGGCTCAGCTAGTAAAGAATAATCCTCCTGCAATGCGGGAGACCTGGGTTTGATACCTGGGTTGGGAAGACCCCCTGGAGAAGGGAAAGGCTACCCACTCCAGTATTCTGGCCTGGAGAATTCCATGGACTGTATAGTCCATGGGGTCGCAAAGAGTCGGACACGACTGAGCAGCTTTCACACACACACACACACACACACACACACACACACATATGTTATACATAAATGTATTACATCCCTTTATTAAAAAAAAAGTTAATCACTCAGTCGTGTCCGACACTTTGCGATCCCACAGACTGTAGCCTGTCCGGCTCCTCTGTCCTTGGAATTCTGCAGGCAAGATACTGGAGTGGTTGCCATTTCCTTCTCCAGGGGATCTTCCCTACCCAGGGCTCAAACCCAGGTCTCCTGTATTGCAGGCAGATTCTTTACTAACTGAGCCACTGGGGAAGCCAGTGTACATGTAAGCACTGTGTACATGTATGTATATGTCTTTATTTTCACAATTGCAAACACACAGATGTATCTCTGTGGGAAGGGTATTGGGAAAAATTGTAGTTTTCTGAATTAAGAAAGACATTCAGAGAGCCCTGAAGTGAGAAATACCAGATAGCCATTTTTCTTTATGGTAATTATATATGTGTACGTAATATATATATATATGTATGTATAGAAATACATCAGAAATTGCTTATGGTGGATGGAGCAAAATCTAATGATGTTCTTATTCAGCTACCACCATCAGTTTAAATATATGGCTTATTAAGTAGAATAATTTTAGCAAGTAGGTGTTAGTCCCATTTTCCTACTTTAATGGTATTTGTTTTATTATAACATTTAAGTCAAATATTGTGGAATCCTAAGCTAAATTATTAAAGCTGGGAATTGGGGAAAAGTCTGAAAGATTTAGTTCTATGAGCCAATTCTGTGCCTTCAAAGGGATTAGATTTTTTTTTCATGTCTATGCCACAAGGTTTCTACATGAATTGTCTAAAGATATTGCCTTTATTTTTAATAAAAAATTAAAGTAATATGTAAATTGTACTTCATTTTTTAAAGTATAATTTATGTATAATAAAGTTCACCATTGTAAGTTTTCAGTTTGATATATTTGAGGAAATGTGTGTAATCTTATAACCACGGCCTCAGTCCAATTTTAGACGTCTGTCTTCACCAAAAGTTCCTCTGTGGCCCCTGCTGTCCATTCTTTTCCCATCCCTGGCCAAATATAATCCAACACGGGCACACAGTTTTACATTCCCACCAGAGATTATTGCGAGTTCTAATTAGCCGTAACCTCAACAAACAGATTTTTCAGACTTTATGATTTTAATCATTCTAGTGTAAACAGTGGTATTTTATTGTGGTTTTAATTTGCATTTCATAATTGTAGAGAGAAAAACCTTTTTTAGTGAGTTGCATGTGTTTTCTCATGGTCTGGGGCTTATCTTTTTACTTAATGGTGTTTTTTTGAAGAGAAAGGTTACTAATTTTCCTGAAGTTAAATTTAAATGTTTCTTTAATGGATCATGGCTTTGGAGTAACACAAGGAAATTTTACCCAACTTCAAAGTCAGGGGTATTCTTCTGTTTTTCCTATTGTCTTCTCCTGTTTCTTCCGGATAGTTTGTAGTTTTAATTTGTACATTTGAATATTTGTTTCATTTTGTGTTTATTTTTGTAAATGGTGTGAGGCTAGATGTTAAAATTATTTTGTCATATAAATATCCAATCATCCCAATGGTATTTAGTGAAAAGTTTTTCTTTCTTCTTCATGTTGCCTTGGCACATTTATGAAAAATCAGTTGACATAATTAGAAGGTATGTTTCTGGAGTTTTTATTTTATTCCATTGGTATTTATGTCTATGGAAATAACTTACTGTCTTTATTACTGTAGCTTTATATTAACCTCTAAAATCAAAGAGTGTGTGTATGTATACATATATATATATATATATATATATATATCCTTCAACTTTGGCTTTCTTTTCCAAAATTGCTTAACTTTTCTACGTCTTTTGCTTTTCTATATAAAATTTAAGATTAGCTTATAAATTTCTATAATAATGAGATTTGGAATTTTAATTGAGATTTTGTTGAATTTATAGATCAGCTTGAAGAATTACTTTCTTAATTATATTCTTCCAATCTAAGAATGTGGCATATCTTACCTTTTTTGTGTCTTTTAAAGTTTTTCTCAGGAATGTATTATAGTTTTTAGTCTGCAGGTCTTGGATTTATGTTAAATTTATTCCTATTTTATTCTTTTAATGCTACTGTTAAAATTTGTTTTAACTGTATTTCAGATATTTTGTTTATATCAGATGCAAATAATTTTTATATTTATCTTGTATCCTATATATATCTTATCCTATATATATCTTGTATCTTGTATCCTATCCTATGTTTATCATGTACACATTTATTAATTCTAGTACACGAACCATTCTTTCATAAAAAGTTTTTAGGATTTTTATTTATTTATTTTTATTATGAACACATTTTATTTTTAAGAGAGTTTTATTTTATTTTTTTAATATAAACTTATTTATTTTAATTGGAGGTTAATTACTTTACAATATTGTATTGGTTTTGCCATACATCAACATGAATCCGCCACGGGTGTACACGTGCTCCCCATCCTGAACCCCCTGCCCACCTCCCTCCCTGTACCATCCCTCTGGGTCATCCCAGTGCACCAGCCCCAAGCATCCTGTATCCTGCATCGAACCTAGACTGGCGATTCATTTCTTTTATGATATTATACATGTTTCAATGTCATTCTCCCAAATCATCCAACCCTCTCCCTCTCCCACAGAGTCCAAAAGACTGTTCTATACATCTGTGTCTCTTTTGCTGTCTCGCATACAGGGTTATCGTTACCATCTTTTGAAATTCCATATATATGCATTAGTATACTGTATTGGTGTTTTTCTTTCTGGCTTACTTCACTCTGATTTTTAAAGGGTATCTCATTCTGAATGTCTCCCAGAAATAGTCTGTATGCTACCTGAGAGTAGATAACCATGCTTAGCACATAATGAATACTTGATACATATTTATTGAATGATGGAATGGATTTTTGCATATATTTCTCCAATATATTATGCTTTTCCTAACTTTAGTTTGCAAGTACTTTAAATTCATAAAAATGAAACTTTAATAGGTTTGATTATATATTTACATTTTGTTACAAATACATTGCAAATGTTTCGTGCTTTAGACTCCATTCCTAGGTCATACAGACAATGTGATAACAAAACCCAAGTTGGTGATAAAATAAGAGTTATTTTATCCAAGAGCATTTTGGTGAAAAAATTCACTTTTTTCTTTTTTCCAAAAGGATACAAAGTTCAAGGTGAATATGTGATCAATACTAAATGCATTAAGAATGCATTCCTTACAATCAGGTTTTTATTTCATGAAAGAAAAATGCTTATGCCTTATCATGTTTATTTTGTAATTTGCAATTTATAGCAACAGGGCATTTATTTAATTTTCACTTAAATTTTGTAAATTGCATTGTTTAAGTATACACTGAGTACAAATCTTTTTTATTCACTTCAGTTTTTTTTTTTTTTTTAACCAGCAATCTGTGTCATTTTAAACATCTCACATTTTACTGGGAAGATCTTTTTTTCCTTAAATAATTTTTGAGTGAGGAATTTTAATTGCATAAAACACAAACACCTGTTTTCCCCACGTATGAATTGATATAATGCCAAACATACATCAGTCTGACTACTGTGTGAGTTGTGTCAAAACATAATGTTTCAAGCCAAAGACAGGTTTATGGAGTTTGGAAATTAAGGACCCAGAGAAAAATGTAAACAAACATAAACAGAAAGATGCAACCTACAAAGTTAGCTTTTTCCACTACAAGTAAAGATTATCCTACGTGGGAAGCAGTATTTCTTGCGAGTGTGTGGAGTCCAGCCTGCAGCATGTGTGCCCGAGTGTATGTCCACTGCACTCAGTCGCATATATGTATTAATATTACGTGGAAAGTATACAGTAATCAATAAACGCTCAAGAGGTTTTCACCATCCTGGCATCTCTGCATGTGGCTGCCGCTTCCCAAACAATCCATCTGTCGTCACTACCTGTCTTAACCTGTGTGTTGCCATTGCTCCCGGAGGCGGCTGTAAGCAAAGGGCAAGAGCCAGGACTCTGCACTCTATTACCTAGGTTCACATTTTTGGCTTAGTCACTTATTAGCTATGGACTCATGGGCAATTTATTTATGTGAGAATGGCAACCCACTCTAGTGTTCTTGCCAGGGAGAATCCCATGGACAGAGGAGCCTGGAGGGCTACAGTCCATGGGGTCACAAAGAGTTGGGCATGACTGAATGACTGAAAACACTCGCCCAACACACATACATGTGTGTAGTTATGCGTCTTTGTGTTGTAAGTGCTATTCCTATCTGTTATCTCTCTCTATATACGTATTTTCATTTTTTAGTATTAACCCTTTAGCGTGGTACAAAGTTTGATGAAGGAAAACTGATAAGAAATAATTTCATTATCAAGAAAATGGATTAACTATGAATTTATTCAGGTTTTGGTATGTTCCAGTGCTAAAGTACATATATGAAGAGTTAATAACATATTTAGTAGTTATTTTAGATTCTGAATCCAAATTACTTCAGAAGTATGAGAACTGAACATTTAAGTATCCATGCTCATCCTACTTAAAACATGTCAGAAAAATGTTCCATCCTGTACCAAATAATTGTCATATTCAATGAAGAATTAAGTTCTATTGAACATATCTTATTTTTCTTTTCCCTAGAGGAGTTTGTTTGATATTCAGTAGATGTATGTCCATTGCTTCCTCACAATGCTTGAGGATATTTTAAAATACTTTTTCTTTTTGAGACTTTTAATGTGTACTTGTAATTATATTAAATACATAATCTGACAGTATCATTATTAATGACAAATATGATCTAGTGAAAATATATTATTTTAATATCTACCTGCTAAAGTCATAGATGGTAATCTCCAAGTACTATTATAATTCCTAAGTCACAAATTCCATTGAACTTCAAGAGTAAAACACTTATTACTCTATAAATCTTTGTTCAGAATTTCTTGTCCGTTAAGATGTGATATCTTTACTGCTTCTCCACTTATTTAGTTTTATTTAAATTAAAAACAAGAAAAGAAAAAGCATGCTATAATCTTGTTAATCTATGTAGAGTCTTCTCTGATAACCTGTTTTTTTTTTTTTTTCTTGATAGCCTGTTGTTTTTGTACACTAAAAATAAATATTGAGTGACAGATCCTGTAGACAAGTTTGCAGTGCTCTGCAGTGCATAAGAGTTGTGATGTATGTTGGCAGTTTTGGAGCATTTTATCTTTGGTTTATGGATCCTTTTGAGAATCTATAAAGAACCTGTGAAAGCCCTAGACTTTTCCTCTAGAAAAACATATAGGCACTTATGCAAATACAATTTGGTATACAGTTTATTTAGGTCACTGGATCTCTTAAAGCTAAATCAAGGAGATATTCATCATGTAACTCTTAGTACTAAAAGAAACCCAACTCTTATGGTGGTGATTGTGGTTTAGTTGCTAAGTCGTATCTGACTCTTGTGACCCCCATGGACTGTAGCCCGCCTGGTTCCTCTGTCCATGAGATATTCTAGGCAAGGATACTGGAGTGGATTGCCATTTCCTTCTCCAGGGCATCTTCCTGACCCAGGAAACCAACCTGGGTCTCCTGTGTTGCAGGCAGATTCTTTACCGACTGAGCTATGAGGGAAGCCGATAACTCTTATCAGTTCAGTTCAGTTCAGTCGCTCAGTCGTGTCCGACTCTTTGCGACCCCATGAATCACAGCATGCCAGGCCTCCCCATCCATCACCAATTCCCGGAGTTCACTCAAACTCACGTCCACAGAGTTGGTGTTGCCATCCAGCCATCTCATCCTCTGTCATCCCTTTCGCCTCCTGCCCCCAATCCCTCCCAGCATTAGCGTCTTTTCCAATGAGTCAACTGTTCGCATGAGGTGGCCAAAGTACTGGAATTTCAGCTTTAGCATCATTCCTTCCAAAGAACACCCAGGACTGATCTCCTTTAGAATGGACTGGTTGGATCTCCTTGCAGTCCAAGGGACTCTCAAGAGTCTTCTCCAACACCACAGTTCGAAAGCATCAATTCTTCGGCACTCAGCTTTCTTCATAGTCCAACTCTCACATCCATACATGACTACTGGAAAAACCATAGCCTTGACTAGACACACCTTTGTTGGCAAAGTAATGTCTCTGCTTTTGAACATGCTATCTAGGTTAGTCATAACTTTCCTTCCAAGGAGTAAGTGTCTTTTAATTTCATGGCTGCAATCACCATCTGCAGTGATTTTGGAGCCCCAAAAAATAAAGTCTGACACTGTTTCCACTGTTTCCCCATCGATTTGCCATGAAGTGATGGGACCAGATGCCATGATCTTCGTTTTCTGAATGTTGAGCTTTAAGCCAACTTTTTCCACTCTCCTCTTTCACTTTCATCAAGTGGCTTTTTAGTTCCTCTTCACTTTCTGCCATAAGGGTGGTGTCATCTGCATATCTGAGGTGATTGATATTTCTCCCAGCAATCTTGATTCCAGCTTGTGCTTCTTCCATCCCAGTGTTTCTCATGATGTACTTTGCATAGAAATTAAATAAGCAGGGTGACAGTATACAGCCCTGATGTGCTCCTTTTCCTATTTGGAACCAGTCTGTTGTTCCATGTCCAGTTCCAACTGTTGCTTCCTGGCCTGCATATAGGTTTCTCAAGAGGCAGGTCAGGTGGTCTGGTATTCCCATCTTTTGAAGAATTTTCCACAGTTTGTTGTAATTACACAGTCAAAGGCTTTGGCATACTCTCATATTCCTGTGTAAATCAGAAATGATTAATAATCCATACTTTCTTGTATTTAGTCAGCATCACAGAAATCCTATTGACTTTTTGTTTTTCATTTTTAGTTCTAAGGATGAAATTATTATGGGCCTTGTGGCACTATTTCATATTATGGTTCCTTTGTAAAGATTACAAATGTTTTAAAAGTTATTATGAAAAAAAATGAACATTTTCTCTCCATCATGTTTTTCTTTTTTTTTTTTAATTTTATTTTTAAAATTTACAATATTGTATTAGTTTTGCCAAATATCGAAATGAATCCGCCGCAGGTATACCCGCGTTCCCCATCCTGAACCCACCTCCCTCCTCCCTCCCCTACCCTCCCTCTGGGTCGTCCTCATGACGATATTCTTTTCTCTCAGAAAGTTGTAAGGAAGTCTCCATTATTGGTCAAGTAGCTCAGTATGTGGGGAAGGCAAAAACAATGTAGAGCTGAAATAGCTTTAAAATATTTTATATTCTGAAATTAAGTTATAAAAATACTGACTGTTAAACATTTGTGACAGGCCAGGCTTTATCTTCATAAAAAACCTACAAGTTATATCAGTCTGTTCAGGCTGCTCTAAGAAAAATGTCTAGACTAGGCGGCTGAAGCACAGAAATTGGTTTCTCACGTTCTGGAAGCTGGGGAGTCCAGGTTCAAGGCACTGGCAGATTTTGGTATTTGGTGGATACAAGGTTCCCGGTTCATACACAGCCATCTTCTTGCCATGTCCTGCATGGAAGGGGGGACAGGGCTCCTGTCCGAAGTCTCTTTTAAAAGAGTACTAATCCCATTCATGAAGACTCCTCCTTCACGGCATATTAATTGGCTGGGGGTGTATGGGTGAGACAGGGGGACATACACACATTAAATCATTACCACATTAAACATTAAATGTTTAAAACGTTAAAGGGTGTACATGGTCATTCCTATTTTATGGTTAAAGTGACTGTAGCTGTGAGTGGGAATAACCTTCTTAGGATCACTCAGTCAGTGGTTCCTGGAGGACAGATGGGGATTCCCTGGTACTTTGTCTGACTTTCAGCCTCTAATTGTAACCATTCCACTGAAAGTGAACATGGTTTGCCTAGAGTTACAAGGAAATGTTGATTTGATAGTTTCTCAAAAAGGAGATCCAACCAGTCCATTCTGAAGGAGATCAGCCCTGGGATTTCTTTGGAAGGAAGGATGCTAAAGCTGAAACTCCAGTACTTTGGCCACCTCATGTGAAGAGTTGACTCATTGGAAAAGACTCTGATGCTGGGAGGCATTGGGGGCAGGAGGAGAAGGGGACGACAGAGGATGAGATGGCTGGATGGCATCACTGACTCGATGGACGTGAGTCTGAGTGAACTCCAGGAGGTGGTAATGGACAGGGAGGCCTGGCGTGCTGCGATTCATGGGGTCGCAAAGAGTCAGACACGACTGAGCGACTGAACTGAACTGAACAAAGAAAATGGCAACCCACTCCAGTATTCTTGCCTAGAGAATCCCATGAGCCTGGTGGCTACAGTCCATAGGGTTGCAAAGAATTGGATACGATTTAAGTGACTTAGCACACAGCACACAAATTAGAGAAGAAACACATCGCATGACCTCTGAAACTCTTTACACATTTCATTTTAATTAAATTATTCAGTATTTACCTAGTGCTTAGGATTAAC
Organism: Bos indicus x Bos taurus; assembly: GCF_003369695.1. Classification (NCBI taxonomy): domain Eukaryota; kingdom Metazoa; phylum Chordata; class Mammalia; order Artiodactyla; family Bovidae; genus Bos; species Bos indicus x Bos taurus. Next base: position 113,049,137 of record NC_040080.1, on the reverse strand, counting down.
TATCCTTACTTTACAAATAAGAAAACTTGAGGAGCCTATACAGTTATGAATATAATTAGTTTGTTGGCCATTAATCATAATTTAAGTGCAATTTTATTCCTAATCTCCTCTGTTTTTATAAAATTCCGTATTAAAGTTGTTCAGGTATATTCATGTAGACGAATCCAGCCCCAGGTGTTTCCAGTCAATTGCTTGTTTTGTTTGTTATCAAGAGGCCTCTCTTGAATCTTTCAAATCTTCCATAAACAATTTCTTTTCAAATTACTGGTAGAACAGTGGTCCTTGGTTTTTATTTTAATAACTACTCCTGTTAAACCAAGCACATTGTGTATAGCAAAGAGCAAATACCTGTAGAAGTAATGTGTGAATGAATGAATTTTATAATGTCTAGACTACAAAAAATTAGAGTACTTAAAAAAGGGATAGAGTTGTTCAATTGGATATGTGTTAAAATAGAAGCTGAATTCCTGAATATCTCTTAGGAAAAAATACTCTATAAGAAAATGATAGTTTTAATTTCGTATATCTTGAGAATGAATTCAAAGATTTTAGAGCAACTGACTTGTGCTAAGTAAGTCTAAATATTCTGCTACAAGTATTAAATTGTAGGAATTTAAGGAGGAATTAAACCCTATTCTTTAAAGGTATGTTGTGCTTCTTTGAAACTTATTCTATCTGGATTAAGTATTTTTATTTGATTTAAAATTTTGCTTTGATACCCACATCAGATAGGAGGATAAAATTTGTTTGAAAGAAATTCTGGTAAGTTTGATTTGATTTCTTATACTTCTGTTGAACATTTTCTACATGTTGTTTATTATGATGGGTAATAATAGGTTTCTTTCAGAAGCAGAATACCCATTTCTGGGTATTGCATATTTAATTTCTTAAACCAAAAATTTTAAAATCATGGTATCCTATATTGATGTGTTTAATAAGCAAAGATTATATGATCTGAAACAGAGTGTGTATTATTATTCAGAAATAATAACTTGAAAATCAATTTTCAGAGTCAAAGGGTTTTATTTTTTTTTAATTCATCAGTCCCATGTCAAAGTCCTAAAAATAAATTCCCAATCACAGAGAATGTGAATGGAGAATGCAAGGAATTTTGTGGGAAAGGAACTACTTGCTAGTTTAGTCAATGTTAAAATGACTCTAATGTTTTTTGACTATTGTGAAGGGTAATAAGAGAAGAGGATAAAAAAGAAAAAACTAATGGCTTCCAAGTAAAAGGTGCTTGACCTTTGTTCTTTATTTTTTCCCCCACTTTGAATAACTCATATATTTGCACATTAATACTTTTGTTGAAATTATTAGTTATTGTGTTTGCTCATATTTGGTAGTAATCAAGTATAGTTTGCTATATAAATTCAAAAGTTTTCATTAAATCAGGGATATTAACTTATGGGAATAGCAGTTTCTTTATTCATCATTTTGTTGTTGTTGTTGAATGATGTGTCCTTCATTTTGATTAAAAACTCCATTGACAATAATTTTTTGTTTTCACTGTTCATACATATTTGAATTTAAACTTTAAGTCTTTAATAATCAAACTTCATTGCCAGACCTTCATACTCAGCGTACTGTATGAATGATTAAATGGAGCTTAATAGCCATAACAGTAATGTCTTTTGATTCATTGAAAGGTGTAGGTGCGTGCATGCTAAGTCGCTTCAGTCATGTCTGACCCTTTGCGACCACATGGACTGCGTAGCCCTCCAGGCTCCTCTGTCCATGAGATTCTCCAGGCAAGAATACTGGAATGAGTAGCCATGCCCTTCTCCAGGGGATCTTCCTGACCCCAGGATCAAACCTGCCTCTCCTGCGGCTCCTGCATTGCAGGCAGATTCTTTACCACTGAGCCCCCGGGGAAACGTAGTAGTTTACTTGTTAGGTTGTGTCATACTCCTGTAACCGCATGGACTGTAGCCTACTATGCCCCTCTGTCCATGAGGTTTCCCAGGCAGGACTACTGGTTGGATTGCCATTTTCCTTCTCCAGGGGATCTTCCTGACCCTGTGATTGAACCCAGGTCTCCTGCGTTGCAGGTGGATTCTTTACTGATTGAGCAGCACTAGTGGATACTAGATGTAACTGTTAAAAAGATTCCCTCTTAGCAGTATATCCAAAGCATAATATACATTTTAAAGTTCCTATGTCTGCTTTCAAGCATGAGATCTCCCTTGAACAAGTGAAATTATCTTAGTGAATATGAAAGATGCACTAATTTGTTGAACATGCATCCAAGTAATTCTCTGATTCACAAGTGGCATCAAATTCATTTGAAAGTAAATAGTTGTTCCTGAGTTTTTGTACTGTTTGATTTTAGCCTTTTCTACAATTTCTCCACTTAAAAAGAAATAAGTGAATAGATGGTTGAGGATCCTTTTCTCATGGGAAGGATTTTCAACGTGAAAGATTTCATTTCCTAAACTGCAGAAAACATAGAATTATAAGGAGGTTCTATTTCATTTCTACTTTTCTGCTAATATGATCAATGTCTAATGTTTAGGTTGTGCCAAAATACCAAGAATTTGGTTTGCCTTTAGAATATGAACATAGGTTTTTGTTAAAAATATTTACAACTCCCTAAATTCTCATTACCCAATTTAAACTTCCAAATTAATATCCCAAGTCATGAGATGAATCATTATTTCCAAGGGATTCAAATACTATTAAGAATGTCATAAAATGTGGTGTCATTTAGCTGTCTTGGAGAACCATAAAATCTCTGTTTCTGCATAAATGTAAAATTGGCAAACCAATTTATGAGCTCCTCTTCACACAGCTCTGGCTTGAGCCATTTTTAGCTCATGTGATTTGTATTTTATTAACTAAAAAGAACTTCATGATTGCTGTGGTCGGAATGTATCTCCCCAAAATTCATGTTGAAACTTAACCTCCAAGGTGATATTATTGAGAGAGGAGGCTTGGCAGGTGATTAGGTCATGAGGGTGCTGTCCTCATAATGCGACTGTGAAGCGAAAGTGAAAGTCGCTCAGTCGTGTCTGACTCTTTGTGACTCCATGGACTCTATGGTCCATGGGACTATAGAATTCTCTAGTCCAGAATACTGGAGTAGGTAGCCTTCCCTTCTCCAGAGGATCTTCCCAACCCAGGGATCAAACCCAGGTCTCCCACATTGCAGGCAGATTCTTTACCAACTGAGCTATCAGGAAACCCTTGTTTGGATTCAGAGTGTGGAATTTAGAGGTAAGAAAGGCAGGAGTGATTAGCATTGCCTGTGTACACAGCCCACTGAATACCACTGTTGGTCACTTTGGGCTGCTACAACAAAATACCACAGGCTGGGTAATTTATAAACAGTAGAAATTTATTTCTCATAGTTCTAGACACTGAAGACTGAGGAAAGTGTGCCTGGTGGTTAAGCAAGGACCCTCTTCTGGGTTTCAGATTTCTTGGATCCTCACTTGATGGAAGGGTTAAGGGATCTTAATTAGCGATCTTATAAAGGAAGACCCTAGAAAGATTTTGTTGTAGCAGCCCAAACTGACTGACACAGGCAATGCTAATAACTCCTGCTATTTTTACCTCTAAATTCCACATTCTGAATTGTAAACTAGAGTTCCTTGAAAGGTATTGCTAAGGATCAACTACCAAAAGCAGATATTTTCAGATTATATTCAAATGTGAAATGCAGGGTGTTTTAAATGTTACACCCACTTAAGTGCATGCATTCACTCAGTTAATACTTGTTTAGCATGTGCTGTAAGTCCTTGACAGTGTGCATGATAGTGAGGATATATTGCTGGCCAAGTCAAACCTGAGTCTATCTTCATAGAGCTTACACTTCAGGGGGAAGACAAATGAATATCAAATAATGAGACATTCGTTTCAATTGTAATACGTGCTACAAGAGAAGAACAGGTGTCATGAGCATGTTTAACAGCAGACCTGAACCTGACTGGTGGTCAAAGGAAGCAGTCCTCAAGGAAGTGGATTTGTAGATCAGGCTTTGGAAGGAGGATGGGCTTCCCTGATGGCTCAGCTGGTAAAGAATCCGCCTGCAATGCAGAGACCCTGGTTCGATTCCTGGGTCAGGAAGATCCGCTGGAGAAGGGATAGGCTACCCACTCCATCGGCTTCCCTTGTGGCTCAGCTGGTAAAGAATGGCTCATATGGTAAAGAACTGGCCTGCAATGCAGGAGACCTGGGTTCAGTCTCTGAGTCGGGAAGATCCCCTGGAGAAGGGGATGACAACCCACCCCAGTATTCTTGCCTGGAAAATCCCATGGACAGAGGAGCCTGGCGGGCTACAGTCCATGGGGGTTGCAAAGAGTCAGACATGACTGAGTGACTAAGACTTCAGAAGGAAGATAAGAGACTAGGAGAAGTGCATTTCAGGCCAAGAGGGGAGTAGGCATGAAATACTCTAGGTATGCTGGTCTGACTTACATATATTAAATTACTCATGCCACAAGCCAAGAAGTGAAGAAAAATGTAATATTTACATATTTCATTATTATTTTGGCTTTATTTGATTACATCAATCCGAGTTCAGCCAGAGAAACAGAAGTAGGAGGAAATATGTATGGAGACTTATTGTAAGCGATTGGCTCACACAGTTGTGGGAACAAGCTAGACAAGTCCATTGGCATCCGAAGGGTGGGCTAGTACTCTTGCCTGGAGCTGAAGCTGCTGTCTGAGGCAGAATTTCCTTCAGTTCTGCTTTGAAGACCTATCAACTGAAAGGCCCACCCAGAATATCTTGGATAGTCCTCCTTACTTAAAGGTTACTGATTATGGATTATAATCATATGAATCATATCCACAAAGTACCTTCACAGCAACACCCAGGTTGGTGTTTGATTGAACAAGTGGGAACTCTAGCCTAGTCAAGTTGACACATAAAACTGACCATCACGCTGATACAATTTAAATTCGTCCAACGTGAACATTTAAATGGTCTTTATAGGTTAATGTCAACCTGTCATTTAGACAAAAATGTGCTCTTTGAACTAGTCCCCTTTCAATCTTCTTCCCTCTCTACGATATCATCTAGGTGTCTGAGGGTGAGTATTCTGGAAAGGTTGTGCGTCATGAGACCTGGGGTCATGGGAAGAATGTGGGGCTCTCTCCCATGCTGTCCCATGTATGTGTGTGTGTGTGTGTACACTCACTGCTATTTGTACACTCCAGGTTTTTGTACTTGATATACTTAATTGATGCATGATCTTCTGTTTGTATTTTGGTCCTGGCTGGTGTCTCTAGACACATCCTCAGTGGCTAGTCATGTAGACATTCAAACCTCTCTTTTATCCTCCTTTTCTTCCGTGGCCTGGGAGTTTTCATAGCCCCTCACTCACCAAGAGGGCTCAATGGTTAACCCACTGGTTCTCAACATGTCATTAACTTTGACATCGGAAAGTGAAAGCCACTCAGTTGTGTGACTCTTTGCAATCCCATAGACTGTATAGTCATGTATAGACTGAATTTTCCAGGCCAGAATACTGGAGGGGGTAGACTTTCCCTTCTCCAGCGAATCTTCCCAAGCTAGGGATTGAACCCAGGTCTCCTGCATTGCAGGCGGATTCTTTTTTTTTTTTTAATTTTATTTTATTTTTAAACTTTACATAATTGTATTAGTTTTGCCAAATATCAAAATGAATCCGCCACAGGTATACATGTGTTCCCCATCCTGAACCCTCCTCCCTCCTCCCTCCCCATACCATCCCTCTGGGTCGTCCCAGTGCACCAGCCCCAAGCATCCAGTATCGTGCATCGAACCTGGACTGGCAACTCGTTTCTTACATGATATTTTACATGTTTCAATGCCATTCTCCCATATCTTCCCACCCTCTCCCTCTCCCTCTCCCACAGAGTCCATAAGACTGTTCTATACATCAGTGTCTCTTTTGCTGTCTCGTACACCGGGTTATTGTTACCATCTTTCTAAATTCCATATATATGCGTTAGTATACTGTATTGGTGTTTTTCCTTCTGGCTTACTTCACTCTGTATAATAGGCTCCAGTTTCATACACCTCATTAGAACTGATTCAAATGTATTCTTTTCAATGGCTGAGTAATACTCCATTGTGTATATGTACCATAGCTTTCTTATCCATTCATCTGCTGATGGACATCTAGGTTGCTTCCATGTCCTGGCTATTATAAACAGTGCTGCGATGAACATTGGGGTACACATGTCTCTTTCCCTTCTGGTTTCCTCAGTGTGTATACCCAGCAGTGGGATTGCTGGATCATAAGGCGGATTCTTTACCAGCTGAGCCACAGCAGCTTCCAAATGCTAGCGCTAAGGTTATCCGCTAGCTAACCTCTATATCTTGACTCCCTGGCTCACAAATAAGAGCTGACAAGATCGCATTCTCCCATGGACTCTCAGAAAAATGATACTCTGATTCCAGTGCTCTCCCAGCAGAGCCACCAAGGATGTATTACATTAGTTTTTCATTTTTATTTTTTCCTTCCTAACAATCCCCCAAGACTAGAAAGGGGGTGGACTTTCTTTTATTTTTGCAGAACTCTTCTTGTATGGGTTGCAAACCTGACCCTTTAATGTCTTTTGAAAAGCAGAGTTTGAGTATCAAGTATGTTGGCCTTCAGTAAGCACAGGTTGAGGAGAGAGGACTTTTTTTTTTTGCTTCTGCTGGTAAACTTTTTATTAGGGAAAGTTAAGGGGTGGGATGAGGGTGGTGTGTATTGGGGGTGGGGGTGGGAAAGTAAGGAGTGCATTCTCTAAGCTTTCCTTAGAGCCCCAGAATTTAAATGTCAACTCTAGATAGAAATGATAATTAGATTTTAAAATAAGCTTCTTTACAGTCATAAAAACTCCCAAACCGGCACAAATGGAGCATGCAGTGTTTCACCAGTGGTGCGGATGGATTCCTAATGATCCATTTTTCTTTTCTTAACCTATCTCCGCGTTTAACCAGAGGCATTTTCAGCATGAGTTATTGAAGAGAGGGGTTCAGTTTGAGGCCAAGAGATAGGTTTATTTATTCAACAAATACTATTGAGTGTATCTAGGTACAGCCCATAGTATGAATTCTGAGTCTTAGTTTATAATTGGCTAATTGACCATTACAGATACTTATTCTTTGAAGAATACAGTTTAGGTGGGTTAAAAAAAGAGAGAATTGCAGACATTTTGTGATATGATGGAGCAGAGGCGGGACAGACTCTTGTTGTGCTGAGAAGTGCCCACGCTTGGCTTAGTGCACTGCTCTGGGCATCTTAACATCCCTAATCATTTTTGAACAACGGTCCTCACATTTTTGTTTTGTCCTGGGCCTAACAATTTGTGTAGCCAGACAGGAACAGATGGTATTTGCCTTCTAATCATGGTTTTACTTACTAGCTCTCAGGCAAGTTACTTAACTACTCTGAACGTCACTGTCTTATCTGTAAAATGGGGCTATACCAGTGTCTGCATATGCCTGCTGAGTAGATAAATGAGGTGTATGAATGGAGTAATTAGTGCTTCGCTTGGCAGTTACCAAGCACGCTGGAAACCTTGGCACCTGCTGCTGCTGCTGTTACTAATACATAAATGAATGTGCTTTGGAACCAAACTGTTTTCCAGGCCTGAACAATGTACTAAAGTAGCAAATAAATTTCACCATTCTAAAATAATAATGATATAAAATCATTTTTTTAAAACATTCTCGTCTTATTCCCTTAACATTGCCAGCCTCTATTCTCTCGTCATTGGCTAGTTTCCACACAGCAAGTAGACTGCTGTTGTTTCCCACAGATTCAAATTTGGAATATTTTGTTTCTTGTAACTTCAAGATTGCTAAATTGCATAATTTTCTAAAGGAGGAGTAGTAGGCTCTGATATTATGCCTTATTAGCACTGATTTGCTGTTAGGATTTTGACAATGTAACTTCTTTAAGGACTTAATATTTGATATGGATTTATAAATAAAGTACACATAAATTCTAATAAATAGAAAAGGATGAAGGTGGTGGGCAAATGGGAATGGAAGATTAGGAGGAAGCAATAGACATTATACAGCTATGTTGTATTTTAAAAATGTATAATCAGCCTTATTTGAGAAAAGATTGGAAGCAGAATACCTCAACCATTCAGCATGCCAAGGGAAAGGGTAAATGAACTTTACTTATAGCTGACATTTAAGCACTTAAATTTGTAATGTTTGCTTTAACATGTTTTAGTGGAAATTATCATTTCTATGGGAACCTTAAGTATTGCAGGCATTTGATTCAGAAAATAGAGTGTACTAAGCAGTTTTTATTAGTAACTTAAGATCATCACTATATGAATATCACACCTTAACTGTTTTCTCTTTGAAGATAATAAAAGGACATAGGGGTTCTTTATTTCTTCAAGGAAGCTCCCCAACCTTCTGAATGATGCTAGCTGGCATTTGTTTCATGTGTTACCAAAAGCCGTGTTTTCTAAATAACCCATTAATGGATATGTGTGTTCTAGTAACTTTCCCCTTTCTCAGGAAGTTTTAATAATTTGATTCTGTTCAGCCTCTATGTGGTTCGATTAAGAGATCTGTAAAAATGCAGGAGCAGTACCTCAGCCGTCTTATGCCATATGGTACCCTAAGAAGGAGAGGAATCTAGTCACAGAGAAATCGGAAGTAAACAGAAGGGTAGAGAGGCAAGAGACGAGGGTTGAAGAGAGCATGCCCAGATTTCCTGAAGGCTTTCTGGCTTCTGTTTCTAGAGCCTCCTGAGGTCCTGCTTCCTTTGAGATTCTTTAGTGTCTCATTATCTTTTGCTACTGTTGCTGCTGCTAAGTCGTTTCAGTTGTGTCTGACTCTGTGCGACCCCATAGACGGCAGCCCACCAGGCTCCCCCATCCCTGGGATTCTCCAGGCAAGAACACTGGAGTGGGTTGCCATTTCCTTTTCCGGTGCATAAAAGTGAAAAGGGAAAGTGAAGTCGCTCAGTCGTGTCTGACTCTTAGCGACCCCATGGACTGCAGCCTACCAGGCTCCATCCATGGGATTTTCCAGGCAAGAGTACTGGAGTAGGGTGCCATTGCCTTCTCCCATTATCTTTTTAATAACTCCAAAACTTAAAAAAAAATAAAAAGTTTGCATTTGCATTCCTTTACTTGTGACCAAAGGCATCTTAAATATGATTGTGTCTATATAGAGACTTCTGAGCAGTTACTATTCAATGGTAACTTCATTTGAATTTGCAGTTCAATAGCTCTAGCTCTTTTTCTTTCTTTTTAATCCCAATTCAGGACTTTATATTTAGCTCTTTTTCACTTAGGTCCTGAGCACAGTGTTTGTATGACTGAGGTGGTGCTCTCGAATATCCAAACCATCTAAAAAAGAGATGGTAGAGGCCTCTGCTAATGTCAGGGTCCTGATGGAGACTCTGGGGAAACCATGAAGCATAGGATAATATTAGGAAGAGGCGTGATAGGTCCTGAATGAAGATAATGAGATGGATGAGCAGTTCAGTGTTGCAAATGCATGGGTAGAGTTTGATGGCATCCACTAAGATAGAGCATGTACAAGTTGGTAAACAGAATGGTACATTTCTTTCAGACCCTGTCATGTTTATAGATGGGAAATAAGTATTTGAATCTGGGAATCAGAAGAGAGACTCAAAGGACATTTAAAAAATTTTTGAGAGTTATCCATTTTTAAGTAATAGTTGACTCTACGGTGGTGAGAGAGACCACTGAGCAAAGGGAGACAGTGTGAGAAGAGAAAGCTAGCGATGGGACATGGAGGAGCACCAGCCAGTGGAAGCAGAGGGGGAACCTCTGGGAAGATAGAGACCCACAGTCTGAAAGGTGTGAAGGAAGCCGGAAAAGACACCGTCTGAAAAGACAGCGAGGATGTTTGAGGAGGAAAGGATGGCAACAGTGTCAGTGGAAAGTCCAGTAGGAGCAGGAGTGATATACGCTCAGTAGCTTTGGTAGCTCAGAGAGAGTTGTTGACGTGAGGCACCAAACTGTCAGTGGATGGATGGGAGGGAGGCCAGATTACACCGGATGGGGAAGCAGTGGGCAGCGTGAGGGCAAGCATCACGTATCTGTTCCTCAGAAGCTGCACTGCGGATGCAAGGAGACCAGTTACAGATGCGAGAGGGCACATGGTGAAGGGAAAGGATTTTAGCAATGGAGACTGCATACTATTCACTGAAGGAGCAAGGAAGCCAGGAGGTATAAGGAGAGCAGAGATTTACTGATACAGGGAGAGAGAATGAAAGGTACTAGAGCTACTGTATCTGCGTTTGACCCAGATAAAACTTGAGGACAGTTGTTTTTATGTCATTAGGGAAAAGGGCACAGCAGGGGTGGAGTGGAAAACAGAGATGTGCTACTTTCCCCACCAGTGCTGTTTCCTCCACGGGGAGAGAGTACTTACTGGGGTAACACTGCTTCTTTCCACCTTCTACCCACTACTCCCCTAGGCGAAGAGGGAGACATAATTTACTTAATTTGTGAATTTGACACGCTGGGTGTTTGTGGCCTCCTCTTTTTCTTTCCTTCCTGTTGTGAATTCTCCTCTTTTTTTTTTTTATTATTGTTATGATTGGGTTGATAAGACTGCTTGGTTTTGATTTTTGATAATATATAGAAGCTTTATTTAACCCTTACGCTTTAGTCATTGTCTCCAGTGTTTACTTCAGTAGTAAGAAAGATGATATTTTGGACTTAATTGATTTTTGTCTTATTTCTCAATCAGCTCCAAATTCAGCTAAGGAAGAGGTACCTTTATTCTTGGTGCCCCTTAATTGATTTTCAGGAAACTTTTCTTCTTAAGTGGAAAATGGTTGACAACAGAAGATGGAATATCTCCATATGTATCCAAATGAAAAGTTAAGAGCATCTTGACCTTTTGCCTTCAGATAGGAGATAAGAGTAAATGCTAGGAGAAGGGGTCAGGGTACAGAATAAAATCTGATGAATCGAATGTGGACACTCAGGATAAGTACTGACTGGCATTTTTCATCTAGTGGAGACAAGAATTTATTAAAATAGCTTTTCTTTTTAGTTTTTTATCCAGATTGGCTAAGATTATAAGAATTTTTGTCACATTCTTTGTCAGATTTCTGGCAATGGATTTTTATCTTAAAAAAAATTTTTTTTGAAGTTGTTGTTACATACCTAGATATACATAGTATTTTTTATTGCTATTATTTCCAAGATGGCTTGGTAACTTATCAGGCAAGTACTTTATCCTAATTATCTTTTAATTTTGAAAATATTTCAGGCCAAAGCAGGGGTTCCTCAACTTACTTTGTCACCCTTTAGAACAATGAAATTGAAAGCCTAGTTAAAATAGCGCCCAAATAATAAAAACATACTTTGCATGTCTTTTTGTTGAAAGACAGGTAGGTAACAGTAATTTATGTTGGTGATGCCAATTCTATCAAACCTTTAGACCTTTAGAAAGTAGGAATTCTGGCCCAGGAAATCTAACATTCCTATTGTTAGGTAGGAATAGGAAATAGGAGTCCAAAATGGCGGTGGCTAAAGGACAAAGAAAGGGAAAAGCCTGGGAAAAGAGAACAAAGGAAAAACTGCCAACCTGAGTGAGAACTTCCTGTGGAACAAACACGCCCCCTTTCGGGCTAGCCCTAAACTGCATGGGGCAGGCTCAGGCGGGAGGAGATGAAGCTTATAGAAAGAGGGAGCCAGGATGGATTCAGGCCTCTCCTTTGAGGTCACAGGCCCTCATGCCTCATGGGTGTTCTGTTCTTTGTTTGCTGAATAAAACTCTAAGCTCTAAACTTTGCTGAATGAAACTCTGAGCTGTAACACTGATCCGCCATTTTAAATCTTTGTTGCGGTGAGACAGAACCCAGGAAATTACACACACTCCCGACACTGTGAGTCCTAGGAAATAAGAGCACAAAGCGTTAGGACAGGAGACAGTTGGTATTTTCAGTAAGATAAAGGCGTATTTTCTTACGGAAATGTCTGTTTTAAAATTTTAACTCAAAAAAGAATCTCACCTGTGTTGAAATACCTTCATGTGAGTGGGATTTGCAGTTGAGAAAAGGTAAGAGCAGTGAAACATGTTAAATGATCACTTTTTTTTGTCAGTAGGTTCTGATGCAAGGTATTCTGTTAAATTGGATATTTTATCCTTTTTTGTTGGCATTAATTTCAAACAGTCACAGTCACAGATCTTATGTGTGTTTTGCAGAGTTTGGATAAGTGTATGCACTCATGTAACCGAAACCTCAATCAGGATACACAGCATTGTCATCTTTCCAGTTTATCCCCCTTTCTCACAGAGGCAATGGCTCCTCTGATTTCTTGCTTCATAGAATGATTTTGTTTGTTTTTGAAGACTGCAGTATTTTGTTATACAATGAGTGAGTGAAAGCCGCTCAGCCGTGTCCAACTCTTTGTGACCCCGTGGACTATACAGTCCATGGAATTCTCCAGACCAGAATACTGGAGTGGGTAGCCTTTCCCTTCCCCAGGGGATCTTCCCAAACCCACATTGCAGGCAGATTCTGTAACAGCTGAGCCACAAGGGAAGCCCTTATACAGTAGGTATGTTTTTATGTCTGGATTCTCCTAAGAATAATGTTTTGAGATTCATCCCTTTGCCCTGCATCAGAAGTTTACTCTTTATTGCTGCATAATGCTCCATTGTATGAATATGTTACAGTTTTATATTCTTTTTCCTATTGATGGATGACTGGGTTGTTTACAGTTTTAGGGTATTATGAATAAGATTTCCATGAATATTCATATATACGTATTTTGGGAGACATGGTTTTATTTATTTTGGGTAAATCCATAGGAACAGAATTAATGGATCATGAGGTAGCTGTATTTATAATTTTATAAGAAACTGCCTCATGATTTTCCACAGATGTAGAGCAATGTTATATTTCCGTGTGCCATTGCTCTGTATTCTCTTCCACATTAAATGCTATCACACTTTAAACTTAGCCCTTCTAATGAGTATGAAGTGATATCTTCATCTCTCTTTCCTTGATGGTTATGCTGAACATTTTTCATATGTTATGATTCCAATGTACAGTTTTCTGAAGTGTCAAGTCTTTTGCCCTTTTTAAACTGACTTGTTTGATAATCATGTTAGTATTTATTTGTAGGCATTGTTTAGATAATCTGAATCCAAGTATATGATTTATGTATTGCCAATATTTTCTCATTTTTTGATTTGATTTCTCATTTTCTTAATGGTGTCTTTCAATGAGTAAACTTTTTAAGTCCAGTGAAATCAAGTTCATTATAATTTTTTATGGTTTGTTCTTTTTTTGTTCTACTTAGAAATCCTTTCCTAATTGGTCACAGGGATAATATCACAAATATAATTGCCTATCTTTCCTTCAGTGAACTTTGTAGTATGATTTTTACTTCATAGTATGGTTTTTGCATTTTCTGTAATCTAGACTTGTGTGTGTGTGTGTGTGTGTGTGTGTGAGTGTATGTGCACTTGTATACTCTAGCAAAAAAAATAAGCAACTTTCCTTTCCCCACTGAATTCCATTGATACCTTTGTCAAAAGTCATTTGGATCATTTATGGACTCTATTCCGTTGATCTTTTAGTCTTTATGTCAGTTCCAGACTATTATGATTACTTTAGCTTTAAAGTAAGTCCCTGAAATCAGTTAATGTTAATTCTCCAACATGATTATTATTTTTTAAGATTTCTGAAGCTGGAATTCTTAATTAGTATTACTTTGTACTTATTGAGAGCCTCTATTTTTCCTCTGCTTTAACTGAAAAATGGCTATTTTGTGAATGGGTTATTGAAGAATCCCAACATGTAAATGTGCATGCATCTTCCCACTGTGCTTCCTAGATGCCATGTGTGACCTGCCGTGAAAATGTCAAGTAACTGAGCACTTCTTTAGTTTCTGTGAAACAGGTTTCCTGACAAGTGTGCCATCTGCTGTTTGCAATTGCATTAAAGGTGATAAACTTCCTTTCTTTGTTCATTCAGTGCATCAGTGACAGGTACTCTAACTCAGTTGTTAACACACTCCTAACACAAGCGCAAATATTTGAATTACTGGATTTTAATTTCAAAGGCTATTTTAAGCCTCAGAAGTAATGATGGGTCCACACATAGTATCCATGAGTGCTGAATACTTCGTATATATAATTTCATTGTATTATTATCCCTATTTATAGATGATGACACTGTGCTTAGATGGCTGAGATAACATATCCCAGATAATAAGTACATGGTGGAGAGAAGCCAGTATTTTAACCAGGTCCATCTCACTTCACAAGCTCTTAATACGCCTTACTGCCTATTTCTCTATTTCAAATACTCTCTTAAAATAGGTGTTCATAAAGGCTCTGATGAATTTTCAAAGCTCAGATCTCTTCTTATTAGAGTTTATGTTGTAATACACAAGCAGAGTTATAGGAGAATTAAAAAGAAACAAAATTAATAGTGTGTACATGTCTAAAAGGCAATACTGCCTCTTAGTGGGGTCTCTTTTCCATAACAACCTTTTCATTTTCACTATCCTATGAGCCATTGGACAGTGTACTTCTTGTACTGAATCCATAATTTCCTGCATATGCACACAAGTCTGGTTAAAATTTTTATTTTTTCCAGTTTTATTGAGATATAATTGACATATAACATTGTGTAAGTTTAATATATACAGTATGACTTCATATGTGTACAAAATTTGTTTTTTCTTTCATTTTCTGAGTCTTATCTCTGGTCAACCCAGTCTTCTAATTTTATACCTCCAGGCTGGAAGAACATGAGCAATTGATATGCAATGTTCTTTCTCCCTTTTGTTTTTTTTTTTTCTTTCTTTTTTTTCCTATGACAGATGATCAGTTACAAAAGCTGAAAGAAGTGGCCTGGTGCATTTTATTATCTTAGGTCTGCTATTTGATTTTTTTTAGGGATGTTCTTCATTATTTGGACATATCATATGCTCATATATGAGAAAGGATGTGTGTGTGCATGCACATATGGAAGAAAGCTCTGTGGAGCCCATATTTATCAACTAGTCCTAAAGTGTACACTTTATCCTTCCACTTCTGGGGCCATCCCAAACTCATTTCTGAGAATCCAAGATCTAAAAACACCTAAAACGTCTGAATCTGTGGACAATCAAGAGATGGGAAATTGACCCAGGAAATGCCTAGAGATAATGAAAGAGACTTAATTAATCAAGCTTATATCTGCCAGAGCTTTAAATGGACTATTTATTTGCCCAGTCACAGGCCAAGTATGAGCAAAAAAAAAAAAAAGAACAGCATATGGAATCATTCTAGCATAATGCTAGGATGATCATGAAAAAAAACTGGATTTGTAGGCTCAACCACTGAATGGTAATATGAATTAGGTAGGTTCCATGAACTCTATTAAGAGATGGTAATGCCTTTCTTGATTATAAGCTACTTGTGGATCAGGACAGAATCGATTACCCTATTGCATAGTAACAACTTGTAAAAACATCAATATGTCATTTAGTGTTTTTAACTTGTTGGGCTGAGTATTCCCTCAAAATTATTTTTATAAAAAATGTATGCTAGTCCATATCTTTTTCATTGTATCTTATAAAGGTAAGGTTTTCAATATATCATAACTATGGATTTTACATAAAACTGCTAAATCACACTTTTAATTATATCCAGTGAAATATAAATATCATAGCAAATGAAAACCCACTGATATCCATTTAAATAGTATATTTGTTGCAAGCTCAATTTTAAGTTATTTTTTTCTTCTTGAAATTTTTCTTTCCATTCACTTCTCCCACATAATTATTGTTGGTCCACAAAGTTGAAAACAATATTAATGTACTTAACGTTTTTATAAGTGATAGAACTTTACATGAAACACTTATCAATTAGCTTAAGAGATGGTGCAAATGCTGTTTGGTTAAGGACCATTCAGGCTCCTCCTCTAGACCATTCCTGACCCCTGGAATAGGTTAGATTTGGTTACTGTATGTGCTCGCTGTAGTCTCTGCTATTTCTTTCTTAATACTCTGATTACCTTTTTATTGTTTCCTTCCCTGAGGATAAGGACCTTATCTCGTTCACTGTTTCATCTCTAAGGTCTAGTCTAGTGACAGGATAATAATAGATTCATAATGAATATTCAGTTGAATTTTCATTGAAGAGTCAGTAACTGAGGGGGACAGATTGAGAGAGAACAAAAGTGAAGTATTAGAAAAACCAGTGTTCAGATAAAGCACAGTTGTTACAAGAAATGGTTTATTGCAAGCACAAGATTTTGGAAAATGAATTTTCAGTAGAAGGAAGTTAACGGACATTAAATTCTAGAGAATTTAAGGACTGATGGGTAATGAAAAAGGAGAAGCAGTATAAGAAAAGGGAAATTTGGTGAAATTGGGATGTATAGGGGTGGGGACAAAGAAGCAAGAGTTTGGCTGACCACTCTAAACAGTGTGCTCTGTAAGCAATACGGGGTGAATGAAAGGACTTCTCAGACATTATAAGAAGCCAACTAAAATCAGAAAATCTGAATTATCAGTGGGCTGAAGTTCCATAGTTCTGTAACTTTCTCTGGAAGGGCCTAGGACGAAACCAAGATAATAAGAAGTATAAAAGAGGGGGAGTTCAGGATTTAAGACCGAAACAGCAGTGGGCTTCCCAGGCGACACTGATGGTAAAGAATATCCCAATGCAGGAGACATAGGAGATGCGAGTTCAATCCCTGGATTGGGAAGATGCCCTGAAGGAGGGCATGGCAGCCCACTCAGTATTCTTGCCTGGAGCAATACATGAGGAGCAATATGCCTGGAGCTCCTCATAAACAGAGGAGCCTGGTGTGCTACAGTCCATAGGACCACAAAGAGTCAGAAATGACTGAAGCGGCTTACCACAGCACAGCAGAAGGATTAAGGAGGAAACAGGGTTGAGAACATTATTAAAGACCTTATCAGTAGAAATATGGAAGATCTCAACACTGAGCAGGCTATTTCCAAGTATTAACAAGTCTAAAAGAAGATAACATTTCCTGCTGAAACTGATGCTGCTTTTCCAAGCAAAATATGTTATTCTCATGTCTTGAACATCAGCTGCCAGGAAAAAAAAAATCTCAGAAAGCTCAACATTATGTACCAGTGTTCAAGCCAAAGCAGTGCTAAAATTACTGAATGAATCAAGATGAGCTCATTCGAGAACCATTTTAGAACATAGCTAGTCTTCTACTGATGTTTGAAGTGCAATGAAGATTGTAAACCAAAAATATCAACCTCTATTGATGCCACGGATTCTCTAGTCTAAGATGTATAACCAATACACGGAACCCAAATTTTTCTAGGCAGTGGCTTTTATGTTGGATGTTTCAGGAACGTCGTTAAGATGTCTGTGAACTCAAACTTTTAAGGGACTAGCAGATGGTGGTTACCTTAGTAACTGTAGCAGTGTACTATACTTAGATGTTTTTCTCCGAGAGCTGATTGTAGAAACACTGTCCTCGTGCTTCGATGCAGTAAAGAATGAATAAGAACATAAACTGAGGTAAGGGTTTATCATAAAGGTAACATTTCCAAATGACTATAGTTAAAGGAGAACTTCATTTTTAGCTGTTTTTATTTAAGGTAATAATTCAAATGGGGAGTCAACATTTTAAGTAATGCACCTATTTTTTACTACACAAATTTTATGTTGCAGTGAAATATTTCGATATTTTCAGAAATCATAGTAGGACTAATTATTGCCATGTCAGCTGTTAGATTTCAGTTCAGTTCAGTTGCTCAGTTGTGTCCGACTCTTTGCCACCCCATGAATCGCAGCACACCAGGCCTCCCTGTCCATCACCAACTCCCGGAGTTCACTCAGACTCACGTCTATCGAGTCAGTGATGCCATCCAGCCATCTCACCCTCTGTCGTCCCCTTCTTCCTCCTGCCCCCAATCCCTCCCAGCATCAGAGTCTTTTCCAATGAGTCAATTCACATGAGGTGGCTAAAGCATTGGAGTTTCAGCCTCAGCATCAGTCCTTCCAATGAACACCCAGGACTGGTCTCCTTTAGGATGGACTGGTTGGATCTCCTTGCAGTCCAAGGGACTCTCAAGAGTCTTCTCCAACACCACAGTTCAAAAGCATCAATTCTTCGGCACTCAGCTTTCTTCACAGTCCAACTCTCACATCCATACATGACCACTGGAAAAACCATAGCCTTGACTAGACGGACCTTTTTTTTTTTTTCCACTTGCCATTCTGAAATAAAATTGAATAATCACTAACACTGAGCCATTTTCTCCGCCTCAGACAAGTGGTTCTCATACTTCAGGGTATATTAACATTCAGCTCTATCAGGTTCTTCAGGAGCCACCTATATAAGAGTAATTTATGGAACTAGATAAAATGCAGATTTTCAGGTCCCTTTCTCAAGTATTTAGCGGGGCTGAATTGTTTTCAGTTTCACAATGATTCTGATGCAGATGGTGTCTAGACACCACTTGAGAAGCAGACTGTCTCAGTGTGATGCCCCAGGGAGGTCTTGGGTCACTTTGACAAATGAGAGACTCCAAAGGAGGCAGATAGACTTAGTGTGGATCATATGTGGCTGGAAACAAAAAAAGCACTGCTCAAATGTCTAGAAAACTACCTCCATTCTTGTAAAGGATAAGAAAATCCATTCTTGCAAAGGATAATGTTTAGTTACCCTTTCTAACAATGTAATTAAAAACCAGTAAATACTTGGAAGATGTTTTATACTTTGTAAACATCATTCCAATATAAATACATTTTAAATTCCTGAAACTTAACATTTTAAAATTTCTTTCTGTTGTCAAAGGCATGCTTATCTCATTTCTGCTGCATATGGGGCAATATGGTGGAGTGGAAAGAGCCTGGGCTATGCAGCCAGACGGCTGTGCATGCCATTCTCAACTCTGTCATGTAACAGAAGGATATTAGGCAAGTTATCTGCTTTTCTAGAACATTACTATTCGCCTTTGTTAAAGTGGAGGTTATCTTAATTACAATCCTGGATGCTTCTGAATAATAAGTAATAAAATATGTGTGTGATACCTAGAGTAATATTCACTTATAAATGTCCCCCCTTTCCTCCCTTTCTCATTAAAAAAGGGACACTTATTCAGCGTGAATGATATTCTGAGTTTGTTTCAGTAGTTCACATTGCTAAAATTAAAACCAAACTCTTAAACTGCATCTACATCTTAGTAATAAATTATGTTCTAAATTTGTTTTCTTTCATGCAGTTTGTCAGTTATATCCACTATCTTCCTCACATTAATCTCCCAGATGTGAGCCAAACTAATATTATTTTTATATTAATAATATGATTATTAGAAAAAAGATCCTAAATGAAATAATGGCAAATTATTATTGAATCTCAATTATATTAAAAAGAAGAAATAGCATTTCAGGAAGCTAAAGTAGAATCAATCCATTACTCTTCACTTTCCTAACACCTGCAACATTACTTAGTGCATGGAGTGAATAATCAGTCAAGCCTTGATAAGTGAAAAATGAATGAGATTAAATGAGGACCTCAATTTAATAGAGGAGACAGTTGGCTGCTGTTGCGCATCTACTAAAAGGAAGCAAGTAATATTATTCTGATAAGAATCGCATGAGTGAACATCTTTCTTCTCATGTTTGTTTTAAAATTAAGAGCATTTAAAATAGCACTTAAAAATATGCAGTTACAGTTTTGAAGTAAAAATAAAGCAGGAGCAGAGAAAACCAAATGGTTAAATATCATAAGATGGGGCAGCAGGTGGCAAGTTGGTCAGGAGCGACTTGACCAGCCTGGAGCACGTTCTTTGAGAGCCATTAACAACTCAGTTATTGTCAGGAATTATGGCTTTAGAATTCAATTATGGGGTGACATTCCCTTGTAAATGGCATCCTTTATTTCTGCTTGGTTTATCTGAATCTTTAATAGCTTCCTTATCACAGTGGCAACTTAGATGGCAGGGTCTGGTATCACCTCTATAGAAAGTAGTACAGTGTGATTTCCTGAGCGGAAGTCCCCACAAAACATGTAAGATGGAATATTTTGGGTACTATTCTGAAGCTGAAAGTGATTCTTTGAAAAAATAAAAAATTTGTCTCATACTTTTAACTAAAAGTCTTGTGACTTCTGTGTTTTGTTTATTTTAATTTGTTAATATTAATACAACTTCATATGAATGGCTGGGCATTCATGATAATGACCCTTAATGATAAATGTAGCTTTTCCTTTTTTGAATTTTCATGTAATGCAGTACCTACATTAATCAGTATCTTACTATTGTTTCCATATTTGAATGATTGCTAATAAAAATTAGATATAATCCTATGAGGTTGGTTATTACATTGTCATTTATAGATGAAATCATTGAGGCTTAGAAAGTAACTTGTCCCACATTGTGATTGGAAAATCTGGGATTAGAACTCAGATCTGTCAGAATTCAAAGTACTTAAGGTCTTACCCATATTATTTTATTACATCAAATTTTAATAAACACACACATATATATTTAACTTACTAAACTCTAAGTTCATTTAATATAGGGACTGTACCTTGTACATCATGGTATCACCATTAGCAATGATGCCAAATGTTCATCTACAGTGCTGAGTATTCCTCTGTATTTGTATTAAGCTCTCTCCAGGGATTCTAGTACACAACCAGGTTGGGAAGTTTCTTTGCCTAATATTGTGTCTCAAATAAAGATTATATTGGAATATGTAAATGAAAGACAAGAATCAGTTCAGTGCAGTTCAGTTGCTCAGTCATATCCAACTCTTTGAGACCCCATGAATCGCAGCACGCCAGGCCTCCCTGTCCATTACCAACTCCCGGAGTTCACTCAAACTCACGTCCGTTGAGTCGGTGATGCCATCCAGCCATCTCATCCTCTGTCGTCCCCTTCTCCTCCTGCCCCCAATCCCTCCCAGCATCAGAGTCTTTTCCAATGAGTCAACTCTTTGCATGAGGTGGCCAAAGTACTGGACTTTCAGCTTTAGCATCATTCCTTCCAAAGAAATCCCAGGGCTGATCTCCCTTAGAATGGACTGGTTGGATCTCCTTGCAGTCCAAGGGACTCTCAAGAGTCTTCTCCAGCACCACAGTTCAAAAGCATCAATCCTTCGGCGCTCAGCTTTCATCACAGTTCAACTCTTGCATCCATACATGACCACTGGAAAAACCATAGCCTTGACTAGCCGGACCTTTGTTGGCAAAGTAATGTCTCTGCTTTTCAATATGCTATATAGATTGGTCACAACTTTCCTTCCAAGGAGTAAGTGTCTTTTAATTTCATGGCTGGAGTCACCATCTGCAGTGATTTTGCAGCCCCCCCAAAATAAAGTCGGCCACTGTTTCCACTGTTCCCCATCTATTTCCCATTGAAGTGATGGGACCAGATGCCATGATCTTCGTTTTCTGAGTGTTAAGCTTTAAGCCAACTTTTTCACTCTCCTCTTTCACTTTCATCAAGAGGCTTTTTAGTTCCTCCTCACTTTCTGTCATAAGGGTGGTGTCATCGGCGTATCTGAGGTTATTGATCTTTCTCCTAGCAATCTTGATTCCAGCTTGTGCTTCTTCCAGCCCAGCGTTTCTCATGATGTACTCTGCATATAAGTTAAATAAGCAGGGTGACAATATACAGCCTTGACGTACTCCTTTTCCTATTTGGAACCAGTTTGTTGTTTCATGTCCAGTTCTAACTGTTGCTTCTTGACCTGCATACAGATTTATCAAGAGTCAGGTGGTGTGGGATTCCCATCTCTTTCAGAATTTTCCACAGTTCATTGTGATCCACACAGTCAAAGGCTTTGGCATAGTCAGTAAAGCAGAATTGAGAAGTGATTCACATAGATTGGATTACTAGCAGTAGTGCCAGTCTGGAGTTTACAAGGTATTGTTAACAAAGCTTACACACTTTGAAGCACAAACAAAGGCTACCATATCCCAATGCTATTTGGTCCAGCCGCTCTGATTCCTATTTGATATCCTGAATAATATTGGGTACACATTCTCTGGAAATCCCATGATAATCCAACAATTGTTGCTCTTAAATCATTTAAAAGAATTCATGTAATGCCATTAAAACTGCCATTTAAATAGCAAGGATTACCAGCTTTTTTTTTTCAGGGGAAAACGCTCCTATTAATGAGTCAGTGGATTTTTGTATACTCATTAATAGCTAAGGGTAACAATAGTAAAAAGCCAGCTCTCAATATTTGCTAAAGTAAAGTGAACTGGGCTGCATTGTAACAAACTGGACATTAGTAAACTGGACATTTAGTAATCTAAAAGTATATTCCAAAAAAAAGTCTAAATAACTGAAGAAATTGTGTAAGGGGTTTTTTTATTTCCCATGTTGCAAACAACCTTCTTCAGTATGTTCTCTGACTTATACTATCAGCTCAAAGACCCTTAGTGTGTCTAGGAATTTCCCACTCATCTGGGAATTTCTATAATAACACTACTTCTTTCTAGGATATTTGAGTTTTAAATCTAGTTTATATTTTTTATATTTATAAGATTTTATGATACCTTTTTAGGAACTTAATAGCATAATGTAAGTCATTTTTAAGGTTCCAGAGACAGTAAAAAGGATAATGGAGAAATCTTATTGTTGCTGTAATATTACACTAACTTTATTTCTATGTTAGCTTAAAGGAGACTGTATATTTATCATGTTTGCATATGTATTAACCAGGAGTCTTTCTCTCATGATAGTGAAATAAACGATGTAAACTAGCTCAAACTGGCTTGAAATTCAAAGGGAATTTATTGGCTAACAAAAGTCAGAAATTTAAAATTATAAAATGGCTTTAGACCCAGTTCCCAAAATTATATTTTAAAATGTTATCTTTCCTTTTCCTTTTAAAATTAATTTATTTTTAACTTTTTATTTCATTTTGGAGTGTAGCTGGTTAACAACACTGTGACAGTTTCAGGGGAACAGTGAAGGGCCATACATATACAGGTATCCATTCTCCCCCAAACTTGGCTCCCATCCAGGCTGCCACGTAACATTGAGCAGAGTTCCTTGCACTGTATAGTAAGTCCCTGTTGGCTATCCATTTTAAATATAGCGATGTGTACATGTCTATCCAAACTCCCTAACTATTCCTTCCCTTAGCCTTCCCCCGCCCCCGCAACTATAAGTTCAGTCTCTAATGACATCCCTTATATGTGGAATCTAAAAAGAAAAGATACAAATGAACTTTATTTACAAAACAGAAAGGGACTCACAGACTTATCTGTCCATTACTTTCCTCTATGTGGTTCCATTCTTGGACATAGTTTCATGGGAAAAAAGGAGACAATATGGCTATTGGCAGCTCCAACCAGATAGGGTACTTGGTTGGTTTCACCTAGGTCATTTTTTGCCCTTAAGTTCAAGCATGATTCACTGAAATCATAAGTACTGTTTTAAATGCTGATTGCAAACATTCCAAGTTTATGCCCTCAAGGAGCTTAATGTCCTAGCCACAGTTTGAGGATGTAGAGATGTCAGTTATTAATAATGAACATTTTTAATCTCTGTATTACACTTGGTATTTTTTCTTAGTCTTATATGAGTTTTCAGATATTTTATAATACCCATCTTATTTTTTAAGTTACATATTTTCACTTTACTTCTTTCCTCAATTGGAATATGCCTTTGATGTGTCTATCCATTTTGATTGTGTTTTCCCATCAAAGCTATTAGAATAGAGGATATTCTTACAGTGTATGATATCTACAGTTGAGACTTTACAATTCCTTTATAAAGACAGGAAAGTTATTATTGAACAACCTTTAACTTTTATGACTCATACTTTATATCAAAGAAGATTACCCTGTTGTGTAGCTAAGAGATATGATTTAATAAAAACTTAATAAAATTTCAGGTGGACTTATCACTGTGCAAACTACTCCAGAAAGTCTGGTTAATCATTTTGGAGAACTCAATTAACATTAACAGATCTCCATTATGAATGGTGAAAAATCACATTAAAACTTTAATGAGTAAATTGAACTTCTACAAGTGCATACTATATTTCCCAAGAGTTGTTCAAAGACTTTGAGATCATTTTCTCATTTCCATATAAGGAGACTTTCCTCAAGTTTTAGAGACAAACTCGACCTGTTGATCTATGCCCTCCATCCATTCCTGACACCTCTTTGGCATTCGCCTTTTAATGTTCACCCTCTGTTACCTGCCAAGTGGTAAGTTATTACGATTGTCTTCCCTGGCCCTGATCACTCTTCTCACGCTGGAAATCAAAAGATAGAACAGACCCAGGATTACAACATCTGAGGAAAAAGGTGTGTTTTTTTTTTTTTTTTTTTGCATGTTGATAGTTTGCAGGTTGGTAAACGTTTTACCAGCTTTCAATTAACTACTAAGTTCCTCTCTTCTCTTTTCAAGGTACTAGCTAGAATCCTACCTTTTTTCTCTTACTACCAAGTAGTTTCAACTTTCTTTTCTTGTACATTTTAATTTATAATGACTGGTTGCCTATTATGTGTCTGCTCTGCAAGGCATCATGTTTGTAAACATCCATTACCTTAAAGGGCCATGCAATAGAGTGGGATGGGAGCAATGTAAGTATAAATTCAGTGAAGTATTTTAGGTACCATATTTGATAGGCATAGCAAGGGAGTATGTCAAACATAGTGTTTTAAAGTATAAAATATTCTTTATATGCAATTTCTTCTTAATTACAACAAAATGATGAGTTAGTTATATCCCTACCTGATCATTTAGAAACTGAGATATTGAGTATTGCCACTGTCGTAGTCTGGCAAAGGACTTTTGAATAGAAGCACTCTTTCTGCTGCATTTGTTTGACACCATCCTGTTAAATCGCAACCTTCTCAATGTTGATTTTGTATTTCTAGCAATTAGCATTGTGCCCGACATGGAGTACACACTCAATAAATGTGTGCTTAATTAAAAGATGTGTGTTTTCCTTCCATATATATTTTCCAGTGATCTTTTAATCTGTCTCTGTTCAACTTGTTAATGTTAAAGAGTGAGCCAAATTCAGTAGGCCCAGATATACCACATCAACCCAGAAGAACTATCTGGAATCTTGAGCTCTTCTACTGTGGGCCTCATATGAGCATCAGCAGAGACAAATCTCAGCTCACATTACTTAAAAAAAAAAATTGGAGTACAGTTGAGTTATAATGTGTTAGTTTCAAGCATACAGCAGAGTGAATCAGTTCTGCATATACGCATATCTGTTCTCTCGTTTAGGTTCTTTTCCTGTGCAGGAACACTGAGTCGAGTTCCCGGTGCTACACAGTGGGTTCTCATTGATGACCTGCTTTCATATGTAGTGTGTTTATGGCAATCCCAGTCTCCCAAGGTGTCCCTTCTCCTGCTTATCCTCTGGTAACTGTGAGCTGGTTTTCTACATCCATGACTTTACTTCTATTTTGTGAAGAAGTTCATTGTACCTTTGTTTTTTTTTTTTTTAGATTCCACATACAAGCAATATCATATGTTATTTGTCTTTCTGCATCTGACTTATTTCACTCAGTATGAAAATCACTAGGTTCATTCATGTTGCTACAAATGACATTATTTTGTTCTTATTATGGCTGAGTAATATTCCATCATATGGATGTACCACATCTTCTTTACCCATTCCTCTGTTGATGAACATTTAGGTTGCTTCTATATCTTGTATAGTGCTACAATTAACCCTCCTACACTGTTGTTGGAAATATAAATTGGTATGGCCACTATGGAGAATAGCATGCAAATTCCTTTAAAAACTAAAATAGAACTACCATATGACCCAGCAGTCCCTTTCCTGGGCATGTATCTGGAGAAAACCATAATTTGAAAAGATACATACACCTCAACAGTACTTTTTAAAAATAATAACTTTTCATAGTAGTATATGTCTTAGAAAGCTGCATTTTGAAAGCCAATAGTTAGTAAATGGATTATAACCTCCTCCCAAAAAAAATAAGAGGATGGTTATTCTTGTTAGAGTGTTTACTTTTTTCTTTTAAATACCCTAATGTATTTCAACTATAGCATACTTCAAGTCAATAAAGATTCAGCTCTCTCCAGAACACTTAAAATCACTTCAGAAACAAAATGCTTTTGCACAGACTCTCTTGATTATGAAGCAAAAATTTTACATCTAACATAGACTTAGTTTGTGATTCTAAAACTTGTTTCTTTCCTGGACTTGATTCTGGGCAGCTGTTACCTGTTTGGAGCGCTTGTCAAATAAATAATATTTTGGATGCCCTACAGCTTACCGACTCTTAAGGATTAAAAGCAGAAGTAGAAGACTGAGTTCAAGTTTGAATCTGCCAATGTTCTTTGTGATGTTGAAACTCACTTGTCTTCTTTGTACCAATTTTTACATCTGGTAAATGGATGTTAATGTGATTTATCTTGCTTCCCCCCGCCCCCCACAGGTACCGTGGAAATTACTTACAAGTGTTTAGAAATATGTCAGTATTACACAACCATAGTTTAATGAACAAATTAATAGAAAAGTTATCAAGAACAAAGTCCTGGTAGAGTGTCTCTGACATGCGCATAGACAAGAACGTGTGTTCTTTGTTCAGGCTCTCTTGAATTTTTGTGGAATTCTGTAACATATTAGAAAGATAGTACTTCACATTACTTGTATTTCTAGACATGATTTGAGCGTTTTCCTTGTTCTAGCTCTTGGCAGTGGATTAAATGAACTAATCTAATACACTTGGCAAAATTTCTTTGAGTCAGCTTTTCTGTTTCTGGCAGCTACCTTTAAACATAGTTTAAGAAGTTGTTTCTAAGAATTTTGAAGTTATTCAAATTGTTGATCGGAACTTTTGTACCATGATATTTCTTGATTCCATTTCAACCCAATGACCTTATAAAACAACAAACTGAATAAAAATCCTTGTCAAATACTGTGTTACTTTGCACTTCTCAAAGAAATGAAATCACTAGACATTGTGCATTGTGGAAATAATTGCTAATTAAACTGTCTCAGTATGCAACAAAGCTCAAAATGCAGAGCATTTTGAAACATCAAACTCACTTAGAATCCCACTGTCATCTGCAGACCCTCTGTGACTTTGCATTAGAATTATCAGTGGGAGCCTCAGAGACTCATGTATTCTTCACTCTTGTTAGTGTGACCTAACCCCATGCCTCTGGACTGACATAGAAGATTGTTTTTTGTTAGTTCATTGGTTGGTTTTGTTTTGTTTTGTTTTTTGCTTATCTTTTACATTTATATTTTATTTATTTATTTATTTTGCCTATGGCCTCTGCCCTGACTTTTGTTGTCTGTACATAACTGGTCTCATGAGAAATTCCCAGTCTTCGCTATTAATGTAATGATGTTAAATTCATCTTTCCCTGACTCTGAGGAAATCAGTGAAAATAGGAAGAGTATTGGGCTATTTTTCTTTTCTCCTCATTTTGCTTTTAAAATCTAGGTCAAGGGGCAAGAACTTTGAACTGATCTTGAAATTATAACTTAAAACTGGAAGGAATCCCATCCAGGACCTTACCTCTGCCTGTGGCATGGAGTGTGGTGTCAAGGGAGGCCGAAGGGCAGACACTCCTGACGTCCTGTTAGTCTTGTTCTTAAGCTGCCTAAAGAAGATTAGCCAGGATGCCAGTGGGACAAGGGATCTCTGAGGGAGGAGGTATCCACAGACTGGAAAGCTTTTAGCTGGAACCCCATTGCTGTGAATCTAGTGATAATTTTTTTACTACCATCCCCTGAGAGCCCAAGAAGGCAGCCATCCTTTTAAGCCCCAGATGCCTGTCTGTTACTTCTCTCTCTCTTTCCCTCCCAGGGGTCTGAAGCTGTCCTGTAAGTCCTGGAACCTTTCTTCTCACAGTGGGAGGAAATTGTAGAGTGGAAGCTATAATTGCTTGTAGTTTATCAGATGTAGTTACTTGGTTATATCCAGTGAGATGCAGTCATGCAGTGTTTGACAGTCTGCTTGGGGATGCTCCTGTCCTCTTTTTATCAATTCTAGGCTCTCATCTTGAACACTGGTCATGGACTAAGGTCTTTTCAATCTTTAGGTTTGGGGAACAGATGTCTTCATTTGCGGTCATAGATAAAAACCGCTACCCCAGTGGCCACTAAGCAACCACTAAATCAGCTCTCAGGAACTTTCTGATTAGTCTTCTACTACTCAACCTCTGTGCCAACAAATAGAGCTAAGGTTATTTACCCCCAAGTGTGATCTTCTTGTTTTCTTATTCATTGCCTCCTGTATTTGGTTTTATCCTTTCTCTGGTGGTCTACTTGTAGAGCTATTTACAGTGAACTCATTCTGCCTCCTCTTTCTTTCTCCCTCCCTCTCCCTCTTTATTTTTTCAAAACCCATAACTCCATTAAAAAGCTTTTAGTTCTTTGAATTAAGACTATATGCATCTCTTCTTCAACCTCCAGGTCATTTAAACCACCTGTAATTTGAGCATGGTAAAAGCAAACTCTGGTTTAGATGTCTTATATTATTTTCTAATAATGCATTTTGTCATGCCTAGCTTTGGTACACCCTTTAAGCTGCAATCTCCTTTTCAGAGAGAGAGAGAGAGAGAGAGAGAGAGAGAGAGAGAGAGAGAGATTTGTGAAAATAAGCAGCAGAGACTAAAGGAAAGCCAAGAGAAAAAATGAATGCTGGACTAAGGGAAGATTTAAGTGGATGGAAGATACCATTTTATGTTTATCATATAATGTTTTCCCTTGTGAATTTGTTCCACTTGTAAGAATACTCATTGTTTCTAGAAAGCACCATTCTAAACATACCCAGGCTCCCTCTAAAGTAAAATACATTGAAAGCCCTATCTTTATATTAGGAAGCAGGAAGATGCTGGCCTCGGATAAGTTCAGGACCAACAAATGCTGAGGTCCAAAAAGTGTTTCCAATGAAAGGCCACTTCTGTTGATAATTAGAATTGAGACTCCAGTAAGAAAAGTATTAATCTGATGCCCTAGCCAGAATATGTTTACAGTGACCTAAAGGTGCTTACAATCTTAGTTTTGCCTGTTGGATTCTTAATAACTGATAGTTATAAGTTCCCAACTATGGACATTTCTTTTCAAATGAGGCTTCATTTGTATAAAATGCCAAACAATTAAGTTCTTTCCGATAATAGTGAAGTAATGGCGCAGTGGTAAAGAATCCGCCTGCAGGAGACGCAAGAGATGTGGGTTCCATCCTTGGGTTGGAAAGATACCCTGGAAACGGCAACCTACTTCAGTATTCTTGCCTGAAAAATTCCATGGACAGAGGAGCCTGGAGGGCTACAGCCCATGGGGTCACAAAGGGTTGTTCATGACTGAGTGACTAAACACACACACACACACACACACACACACACACACACACGACCACTGTTTCAGAGTTTGCATAGAAATAAAGCAAACTCATCCATGCAAATTACTCATTAAAAAACAGGCAAGCGAGGTGATGGAGATCACTTAACACAATTATATACAGCTAAATTTCATAAATCACGCTCTGGAGCTGTATCTGGTTTTCTCAACAAAGTGGGCATGTGGCTCAGTCCTGTTGGACTGTTTTGTGATGGTTCCAGTGCTCATGGCCACTGCAGCGGTGGGCCCAGATTCCTTCCGGTCAGACACTGCTTGTCCTTCCGCTCCCTGGGTTCGCATCACCATGGAAGCTAGTTCAGGCCTAGTGTTCTTCCGCTGAGGCAGTATGAAGGCCCACAAATGGCCGTTCCATTGGTTACAGTTGACTTAAGCAGCATGTCTATGCATTGCCAGCTCTGTGTGCTCACATATTCATTTAGGTAGAAGAAAACAGCAAGTAATCAAGTCATCTGAAAGAGGAAGGTTGATGTGTGTATGCATTAGTTTCTGATTTCTTCAAGCATTTGGTTTTCTATCCAGTTATAAAAATATCTTCACTCACAAAAATATGTTGTGTTCAGAAATTATCTATGCTATGTATCTGTACCTATCTATTCCTATAGTTTTAAAAGTTGATTTATAATGTATATTCAGTTTTATATACTGTTTAAAACTCACAGAGTGAGTAAATTTTGCATCGTAAAATAGTATTCCAAAACTTGATTTTAGTAATATGCTGCTGCTGCTGCTAAGTCGCTTCAGTTGTGTCGGACTCTGTGCGACTCCATAGACCGCAGCCCACCAGGCTCCCGCGTCCCTGGGATTCTCCAGGCAAGAACACTGGAGTGGGTTGCCATTTCCTTCTCCAATGCATGAAAGTGAAAAGTGAAAGTGAAGTCGCTCAGTCGTGCCCGACTCTCAGCGAACCCTGTTCTTAATTACACATTTAAGTGAAAGTCAGTGAACGGAAAAATAGAAACGGTGTTCGGCAACATATAGAGTATATGAAGCTCATAAAACGCTGATTGGAAGCACCCCTGCTTATTCTATTTTATACTCTTTATCATGCTTTAAAGGTACCTTTAATAATCTTCCTTTCTGATCTTTACTATGTGACTTTTTGATGTCTTTATTTCCTCTGTTGCATCCTTGCTTTTTATCTCTTTCCAATCTAAGATTAATAATGGAAATGTGCAAGCCAGAAATGGAAATACAGCAATGTATATACTATCTCGTTGTGGGTAATGGCATGGTTGTTATGGTCGGAAAGTCTGGATCTGAATCCTAGCTCTAACATTTACCAGTTCAGTGGATACTGTCAGCTAAGTAATTCATTGTTTATTAATATTATTCATTTTCATTATTAATTCATTGTTCATTTTGGTTTTTTAATGACTTTTTGATGTGGGCCATTTTTTAAAGTCTCTACTGAATTTGTTATAATATTGCTTTTGTTTTTTGGCCACAGAGAATGTGGGATCTTAGCTTCCTGACCAGGGATGGAACTCATACCCCTGCGCTGGAAGGCAAGGTCTTAACCACTGGTTTGCCAGAGAAGTCCCTAGATGTGTTCTCATCATTTCTAAAAAGGGCCAATAATATTTCCTAGCAAAATTAGGTGCCCCATAAGCCTTAGTTGTTATTTTTGTTACTATTACTATTATAAGACTTCTCAGATGGAGCTAGTGATAAAGAACCTGCCTGCCAATGCAGGAGACCCAAGAGATACAGTTTCAGCCCCTGCGGAAGATCCCCTGGAGAAGGAAATGGCAACCCACTCCGGTATTCTTGACTGGAAAATCTCATGGACAGAGGAGCCTGGTGGGCTACAGTCCATGGGGTTGCAAAGAGTTTGACATGACTAAAGCACATTATTAGCATAGCAAAGCATATTATTATTATATATTTGTATAATATAACATTATTACATTGAGGAAATATTTTTTCTGCATGGTAGAAAATATCATACTATTTTATGGAGATCATAAAGATACATATTTTCTTCTGGGAATATTATTTATTATATGTATAATGCATGGCTTGTGACAGACATTTGGAGAAATTCCAAAGAAGTTTGCTACAGACTCTGCTTCTCAAAATCTAGATTGAGGATATAAGGCATAAAGATGTCAAATCTGTATAACTTAGAAATTTGGGAAATGAAGCTATGAAGAGCTATAAAATAATACTGCATGAATGGATAGAAAAGAAGATCTAATGCAACTCTACCTTATACTCAAATTTATCCTATGAAATTCATCAACTGAGGCTGTTATTTTATTATTGTTTTCAGTTTACTAGCTACATGCTGAACTGTAATGAGCCCTGTGCACAATCTCTGATTAAGAGACCTGGTTTCTGATCTTCTTGATTTTATTCAGTTTTGTGTCCTACAGCCCATCAGATCTTTTTAGAATTGAATGTGCAGCGCCACCTATCTGTGAGATTCCATTCTTATTTTATTTCTCTCACTCGGAGAAGGCAATGGCACCCCACTCCAGTACTCTTGCCTGGAAGATCCCATGGACGGAGGAGCCTGGTGGGCTGCAGCCCATGGGGTCGCTACAAGTCGGACACGACTGAGCGACTTCACTTTCACTTTTCACTTTCATGCTTTGGAGGAGGAAATGGTAACCCACTCCAGAATTCTTGCCTGGAGAATCCCAGGGACAGGGGAGCCTGGTGGGCTGCAGTCCATGGGGTCGCTAAGAGCCCGGCATGACTGAGCGACTTCACTTTCACTTTCATGCATTGGAGAAGGAAGTGGCAACCCACTCCAGTGTTCTTGCCTGGAGAATCCCAGGGACAGGGACCCTGATGGGCTGCCATCTATGGGGTCACACAGAGTCGGACACAAGTGAAGCGACTTAGCAGCAGCAGCAGCAGTGTTCTTGCCTGGAGAATTCCGTGGACAGAGGAGACTAGAGGGTTACAGTACATAGGGTTGCAAAGAGTCGGATATGACTGAGAAAGTAACACAGGGCCACCCTAGAACATTCGTTTCTTTAGGGATTTCTGTGACTGGTATCTACCTTAAACAGCTACCCATTTAACCCTGAAAAATTAAAATATATTAGATTCAATAACATCTATGGTTTTATTTATAATAAATGATTCAACTTATTGAATTCAATTTTTTATTCTGTAACTAAAATTTTTACTTTCAAACCTCATTATGTGCTATCAGGAAGGAAATTTGCAAAGATATGCCTTTAAAAAGTATCCCTTACAATTTGGGAGTCTTTGCCATTTTAAGTAAGCTGTGAAAGTGAAAGTGTTAGTCACTCAGTCATGTCTGACTCTTTGCGACCCCATGGACTACAGCCTGCCAGGCTCCCCCGTCCATAGAATTCTCCAGGCAAGAATACTGGAGTGGGTAGCCTTCTCCAGGGGATCTAAATCCTAACGCAAAGAGTCTGTCATGACTGAGTGACTGAGCGTGGGTACATTACTGAAAACACTAGTTTTAGATATTTTAAACCATTGATCATTTCTGAAGTAAGTCTTTTGTCTTTTTTCAGTGTCTTTTGTTACTCTATTCAGGGTGCCTCATTAAGGAGGCACTTAGGGGCTGAGTAGCAAAGCTTTGCTGCCTTGGCCATTTTTTACTTTTTGTGTATTTTCTCTGTGTAGTGTGCCAGTTTGCTGAATGATAAAAAAAAAGAGTTATGGTGGCCTTCAACCATTGTTGTAGGAGGACATTTGTTTACATCTTGAGAACTTGAGGTCTTTATGAAATTATACTATGAAATTATATTATAGATATATATATAGATATATCTATATGAGCTATGTCATACCTACAGTGCAAATTTTCAAAAGTCTGTAGAGCCTAGGCCATTATCGAGATTTAGAGCCAAAAGAAAAATCATTGTACTTCACAAGTACAATATATTTATGTTATATTTACAATATACAAAACCTGTAATTGTAACTTTGAACCTCTTAGAGTTTGTCAAGTTCTTAACAATGAAATTTTGTCTCATTTTTCAAGCTTCTTTCCAATCTATGTAAGTCTTGAGGACATCAGTGTTTTTTCCTAAATAAGAGTTTAAATTAAATATTGTAATACTTGTTTTTTAAATAAATTTTGAAATTCAACCTGTTTTTTTAAATAAGTTTTGGAATTCAAGAAATCTAATTCATTTATCAAAAGGAAATGATGTAATTTTCCTTTCTTTACACATCTTTAATATCCTCAAGAGCAACCACATTTAGAGGAATAGCAGAAATTATGACCTTTAGTTTTCCTGCACATTTTTTCAGTCATGACATAGAGATTTATAAGCATCTTATCTAAGCAACTAAAATAATTTATCATTCAAGGTCATATAGTAACAAATCAAGTTACCAGTGAATAAATCTAAATTCTCAATTTTTTTCTTGGACAAAAATTGTTAGAATCCTGGACTAGAGCTCCACATATCTAATTTCAATCTAAACTATGCTATTTATTCCCTCTTACCATGTATAAGCCTCAACTTTCTTATCTGTCAAAAGGGAGGTACAATTCCCACCACACCAAATTTTGAATAATATTAAATGCGATGAGGCAAACCCCATTAAATGGGATGAGGAAGGAAATTAGACACCTCATATTGATGGCAGAAATCCTATGGAATAAGGTTTTTAGGAAACTGCTTGTAACATTTATTCTAAGGGAGCACTATAATAAAAAGAGTAAAGCAACTGTGTTTTGCAGCTTGCTGAAAATTAAACATATGTCTGTGCATGAGTGTGTGCATATGTGTATGTATAGGGAATTATTGAATATCTCTGGTTTTTATCCTTTTTTATTGTAATAAAAACACATAACATGGAGTCTATTGTCAAATTTTTAGGTGTACAGTTCAGTATTAACTATATGCACATTGTTGTATAGCAGAACTCTAGAAGTTTCTCATCTTGAAACTCTATACTCACTGCGTAGCGACTTCTCATTTTCCTGCCCCCACCACCAGTCTGTCAATCACCATCCCATTTTTGGCTTCTTTGAATTTGACTGTTTTAGATACCTCATAC
This sequence comes from Bos indicus x Bos taurus, assembly GCF_003369695.1. Lineage (NCBI taxonomy): Eukaryota > Metazoa > Chordata > Mammalia > Artiodactyla > Bovidae > Bos > Bos indicus x Bos taurus. The sequence goes on along the minus strand of NC_040080.1, from coordinate 113,014,867 downwards.
AGGGGAATCATACAGTATTTGTCCTTCTGTGACTGCCTTGTTTTGTTTAGAATAATGTCCTAAAGGTTCATACACATTATAGCATATGAGATTTCCTTCCTTTTAAAGGAAGCATAATATGCCATTGTTGTTGTTGTTTAGTTGCTAAGACTTGTCCAATTCTTGCAACTCCATAGACTGTAGCCGTCAATCTCCTCTGTCCATGGGATTTCCCAGACAAGAATCCTGGAGTGGGTTGCATTTCCTTTCCAGGGGATCTTCCCTACCTAGGGATCAAACTCGCATCTCCTGCATTGGCAGGCGGGTTCTTTACCACTGAGCCACCACGGAGGCCCGTGATATTTCATTATATGTGTGTACAATTGTCTATCTGTTCATCCATCACTGAACATTTAGATTTTTGTACTTCTCTGCTACTGTGAGTAATGCTGTAATAAACATGGGAATGCAAGTATCTTTTTGAGAGGTGCTTTCAGGTTTTTTTTTTTTTTTCTTTTTTATAAATACACAGAAGTGGGATTACTGGGTCATATGGTAGTTCTACTTTTAATTTTTTGAAGAAACTGCCTGCTGATTTTCATACTGATTTTACCATTTTGTATTATCATAAACACTGCACAAAAGTTCCAGTTTCTCCATATCCTTATCAACGTTATATTCTGTTTTTCTCTCCCCTAGTGACCATCCTAACAGGTATGAGGTGATCACTCATTGTAAATGATTTTGATTTGTATGTTCTTGATGATTAGTGATGTTGAGCATCTTTTCATTTACGTGTTGGCTGTTTGTATGTCTTCTTTGGAGAAATATCTATCAAGTTCTTTGCCCACTTTTTAACACAGTTATTTGTGTATGTGCTACTCATAAAATTGGTTCGTTTTGACAGTAGCTGCTTGGCCCTGTGCTAGCATAATGAAGATATTTGAGTCTGCTGCAAATTCTGAGTAATTAAATGTTTAAAATTACCTGTTTATATTTGTCTTTATTCCCTCACAAGCTTCCCTGATAGCTCAGTTGGTAAAGAATCCACCTGCAATGTGGGAGACCCCAGTTCAATTCCTGGGTCTGGAAGATCCCCTGGAGAAGGGATAGGCTACCCATTCCAGGGTTCTTGGGCTTCCCTTGTAGCTCAGCTGGTAAAGAATCTGCCTGCAATGTGGGCGACCTGGGTTCAATCCCTGAGGTGGGAAGAGTATTCTGGCCTGGAGAATTCCATGGACAGTCCATGGGGTTGCAAAGAGCTGGACATGACTAAGCGACTCTCACTTTCACTTTCACTTTAATTCCCTCACATATGTGAATGTATATCTATTTCTTATATGTGAAATCCTATAATTCAGTAGTGTAGGTATGCATTTTATACTTAAATTAGTGTCAGTTATAAGTAAGAAGCATGGGTATAAAAATACGAAGCATTTAATGGAGAGTAAAGAGAGAAGCTTTAGTCATCTATCTTTTAAAATCAGTGATCCTATTACCATCCTTTATATTGAAATTAAGATGTTACATTCAAGATCTGAAATGCTGAAAGTCATACTAGCACATAAACAACCAAAATTTTAGAAAATTGTTGTGTAAGAATGTAGCAATTTACAAGGCACTTTTACTCAAGAAAAAAAGCAATTCAAGACTTATCTGATTTGTGGGGGGGGGGGTGGTTAAAAATCACAAAATCTTTTAATTAAAGGAAAAGAGGCTTTTCTGACTCCAGAGAGCCAACCCTAACCCGGTCTGCAAACCACTGCACTTCTTAGGTTTTCTGAGGGCGAGAAATTAAGGATAGCACCCTTGGAAGAACTGTGAATTTTACTCACATTTGGCAACAACAGTTGCCATAAACCGTGGGCTCCTTGTGTTTAAATGGAACAGAAACTCAACTCAATTTTCTGCTGGACAAATGTTTGCATTGAAAACAACAGTGATGGAGCCCACAAACAAGCCTTTCAACATGATGCACATTTTTTGTTTATTCTCTTGTTTTATTGTAAGTGGGATGTCTCTAGAAAATGAAAGACATGGAAATGATTTCAGTTGTGTTTGGCAGTATTTTTGACACTGTGTACTGGGCTGTGACTGACACTTCATTTGATAGGAATTATAAGCACCCTTTGTTCATGAAAAAGAGCATTTAAGACTTCCTGTAAGGAATATACTTGTGTCCTTTCCAGCGAAGTACATGTTGTGTATTTATATGTTAAAGTGCCAGGTAATATAAAAAAAAGTTGTTAATATGGTATGTGATAGCTTTCAGCTTTTTGATGTTTAAACCTTTGTTTCTACAAAGCATTATGCTAGTAATGCTGCTTAACAATAAGTTTTGATTACTGAAGGGCTATGAAACTCTTTAAGTGGGCAGTATTAAAATTACACATAAATTGCACTGATAGAAAAAAATGAAAGATATTCTGCTATCGTCTGGGAGAAATTTTGTTAAATAATGTTATTATATGGGTCACTGAGTTCTTTTAGAGTCTTTTGAAGAGTGTCCAGGCTGTTTCTATGCTTTGTTTATGTGGGAACATGGTTTAAATAAAAGAATGATCTGAACTATTCTTAAATTAGGCCAAATATTTAACTTGTGGCATTATTGATAGAAGTTTTGTCATGTTCCTTGGAAATCATGCAATGTTTACGAGGATAGCAATTTTCGAGCCAAGACCTTACTCATGAAGTTCAGCTTTCAAACGATTTCTTTTTTCTCCTTCTTTGCCATACGTATTTGGCATAAGCCTCAATGAGGCTAAGTCCAAATGAGTGTGTGCAGACTTTCTGTTTCTGAGTCTACATAGGGGTACCGCTGTAGCTCTTGGGTGACAAGCTTTCATGATCCTAAATAATCTTTCTACCTTTTAGAATCTTCGTGTTTTTCTGATTTGTGATTAACTCTCTGCACTTCTCTGATAGCTCAGTTGGTAAAGAATCTGCCTACAATGCAGGAGACCCGGTTTGATTCCTGGGTCGGGAAGAACCCCTGGAGAAGGGATAAGCTACCCACTCCAGTATTCTTGGGCTTCCCTTGTGGCTCAGCTAGTAAAGAATCTGCTTGCGAGGCAGGAGACCTGGGTTAGACCCCTGGGTTGGGAAGATCCCCTGGAGAAGGGAAAGGCTATCCACTCCAGTTTTCTGACCTAGAGAATTCCATGGGGTCGCAAAGAGTCAGACACGACTGAGCAACTTTCACTTTCACTCTGTGAAATATATAAGCTGTTTCATTTATTGATTGTTCTTCATTCCTCAACAAATATTTGATTGTCTGTCTACTGTGTCCCAAACACTGAGCAGGTTACTAGGATGCAGAAGTGGCAGTGGTGTGGTCTCTGCCCTCATGGGAGACTATGTGATCTACGAAAATATCTCTTCTCAGCCCCTTTTCATTTATCGGTTCAGTTCAGTTCAGTCAAGTCACTCAGTCGTGTCCGACTCTGCAACCCCGTGAATCACAGCACGCCAGGCCTCCCTGTCCATCACCAACTCCCGGAGTTCACTGAGACTCATGTCCATCGAGTCAGTGATGCCATCCAGTCAGCTCATCCTCTGTCGTCCCCTTCGCCTCCTGACCCCAATCCCTCCCAGCATCAGAGGCTTTTTCCAATGAGTCAACTCTTCGCATGAGGTGGCCAAAGTACTGGAGTTTCAGCTTCAACATCATTCCCTCCAAAGAAATCCCAGGGCTGATCTCCTTCAGAATGGACTGGTTGGATCTCCTTGCAGTTCAAGGGACTCTCAAGAGTCTTCTCCAACACCACAGTTCAAAAGCATCAATTCTTCGGCGCTCAGCTTTCTTCATAGTCCAACTCTCACATCCATACATGGCCACGGAAAAACCATAGCCTTGACTATACAGACCTTTGTTGGCAAAGTAATGTCTCTGCTTTTGAATATGCTATCTAGGTTGGTCATAACTTTCCTTCCAAGGAGTAAGCGTCTTTTAATTTCATGGCTGCAGTCACCATCTGCAGTGATTTTGGAGCCCAAGAAAATAAAGTCAGCAACTGTTTCCACTGTTTCCCCATCTATTTCCCATGAAGTGATGGGACTGGATGCCATGATCTTAGTTTTCTGAATGTTGAGTTTTAAGCCAACTTTTTCACTCTGCTCTTTCACCTTCATCAAGAGGCTCTTTAGTTCTTCTTTGCTTTCTGCCATAAGGGTGGTGTCATCTGCATATCTGAGGTTATTGATATTTCTCCCGGCAATCTTGATTCCAGCTTGTGTTTCTTCCAGTCCAGCATTTCTCATGATGTACTCTGCATATAAGTTAAATAAGCAGGATGACAATATACAGCCTTGAAGTACTCCTTTTCCTATTTGGAACCAGTCTGTTGTTCCATGTCCAGTTCTAACTGCTGCTTCCTGACCTGCATACAGATTTCTCAAGAGGCCGTCAGGTGGTCTGGTATTCCCATCTCTTTCAGAATTTTCCACAGTTTGTTGTGATCCACACAGTCAAAGGCTTTGGCATAGTCAATAAAGCAGAAATAGATGTTTTTCTGGAATTCTCTTGCTTTTTCCATGATCCAGCGGATGTTGGCAATTTGGTCTCTGGTTTTTCAAACCTTGCCATTTACTGAAGTGCCTATCAATAAAGACTGTATGCATTAACACTTCACTTTTGCAGAATTGCACCACCTGTTACACTTAATGTTGTTGGAAAATATTGGATATTTTTGGCTTCATAGGATGGTGTTTTTTTTTTTTTTTTAGTTTTATTTTATTTTTAAACTTTACAATATTGTATTAGTTTTGCCAAATATCAAAATGAATCCACCACAGGTATACCCGCATTCCCCATCCTGAACCCTCCTCCCTCCTCCCTCCCCTACCCTCCCTCTGGGTAGTCCCAGTGCACCAGCCTCAAGCATCCAGTATCGTGCATCAAACCTGGACTGGCAACTCGTTTCATACATGATATTATACATGTTTCAATGCTATTCTCCCAAATCTCCCCACCCTCTCCCTCTCCCACAGAGCCATAAGACTGATCTATACATCAGTGTCTCTTTTGCTGTCTCGTACACAGGGTTATTGTTACCATCTTTCTAAATTCCATACATTTGTATTAGTATACTGTATTGGTGTTTTTCTTTCTGGCTTACTTCACTCTGTATAATAGGTTCCAGTTTTATCCATCTCATTAGAACTGATTCAAATGTATTCTTTTTAATGGCTGAGTAATACTCCATTGTGTATATGTACCATAGCTTTCTTATCCATTCATCTGCTGATGGGCATCTAGGTTGCTTCCATAGGATGGTGTTGTGTGAAGAGTTGTAATGAGATGTTCATTAAGGAGACAGGCAGACTGCAGAGGCCATGTGGCACGATTGAGCAGATATTGAGCATGTCTCACCCTGTGACCAACACTACGGTGCCTGTTGGGAGGTCAGTGATGAACAACACAGGGATGATCTTTGCCTGATTAATGTAAATAAATTTCAAAACTTAAGTTATGATAAATACTGTGAAAAGTTTGGCTCTTCAGGCTTATGTATCTTCTCCTTGCAGCAAATCTAGATGTAAGCCAAATTTTGATTCTTGGATGTTTAATGATCATGGAAATAGAGGATTAATGGGAGATCCTGATCACTAGCCAAATCTGTCCTTTCTGTGTCTTCATACAGATTTAGGGACTTGTGTTGACACTTCTGACATTTGGTACATATGTGTCTGTTATAACAGTATCCCATGGTATTGTTTCACTTATAACTTCTGCAACTTACACAGTGAACGCTTTCAAAGTAGTAATGAGCCTTTTACATGTTAAATTCCCAATTTTGATCTTTGATATGTGCATATATTCACATCATGTACATATCATGTACATACTATGTCATGTACATGTACATATCATATACATAACAAGTCTTCCCCTATAGCTCAGTAAAGAATCAGCCTGCAATGCAGGAGACAATGAAAACACAAGTTCAGTCCCTGGGTCGGAAGATGCCCTGGAGGAGGGAAAGGCAACCCACTCCAGTATTCTTGCCTGGGAAATCCCATGGACAGAGAAGCCTTGTGGGCTACAGTCATGAGGGCACAAAGAGTCGGACATGACAGAGCCACTAACACTTTTTCATGTTAAATTTCCCAGTTTTGGTCTTTGACATGTTCATGGTGTTAGGTAATGAGTACATTTATCCATACATTTATTCTTTGAATATGAGAGTGCATTTGAGTATTTGTTGTGTTGTTCTATTCATTATTTTAAAATATGTCAATGAATTATTACTTTTCTGTATCCATTAATGTGGATAATAGCATGCACACACATGCATACATCATTAGCTTATTGTTTAACCAAATGAAATTATTTATAATATACTTTACTGTTATCCCAGACATTCATGTAAGATCTCAATAAATGTTGGATATTACTGACACTAAATAATATCACATTCTAAATCTAAAAAATAAAAATAAAGGTACTTTTCTCTTAAAATGTCTTCTTTCATATATAAACCAAGCTGAAATCACATATGTGGGTACTTGTATATTTATCTACAGTCCTGATTTTTGATTCTGCCTTATCCAATTTTATTTTTGAGTTCAAACCTTCAAAAAATTCACCATACCTGAAAATAAATTAACTCAAAGGTCTGGAAGAAATCTTAAAATTATCTTTTCTGATATGGACATTTTATGGACACATCACTATAATTACAGAAAAAATATATTTGGACTGCTTTGAGGGATAATCCAGATACTGAGTAATACCTCAAACATTAAATAATGTTTGCAATAAATTCTTCCTCTTCATTTTAGAGAAATCAGCAATATACCAAGTTTGCCACCAGAAGGTGCTAGAGGGAAATGAAACCAGCTCTATGAATGCTTTGCACTAGCTTTTTTCCATTTGCTTGGTGGTGTTTTCTCCACCTAAATAATTTCATCTGTTCAGTGACAGGTTTTCATATGGTTTAAATATTAGATATACAAAATGTCAGGGTTTTGGCCATGTGCAAAAACAAAAGCACATTTTTAATCTGTTTATTTATCAAGATAACTAGAAGAGATCTTGGAGGGGCAGGGGGAAATGTACAACTTATTTGAGAACATAATAGTCATGTAATTAAAGATAAATATTTTATGCTTCTGTGTAAAAAATCATCTTTTAAGTCAACTATACAAAGAAACCTTATGATCTATCCTAATTTAAATTTCAGATCTTTCAAAAGTCAATTTACACTCATTTCAAAATAAGATAGAGCTGAGAATGGTAGTGTTGAATGCATACTTCTAGAGCACACTTTCTAATCTTGTTAGTAAATTAGTTAAATGTAAAGACTCTGCTGTCCTCCAAGTTTCCTAGGTATAATATCAGGTATGCATGTGTATTTTATTGATATAGTTTATTTCAAGATGCTGACATTAAAAGCTTTCATTGAGGATTTCCCTTTTCTTTCCCATTCAGGAATTACAGCATACGTCTCAGATTCCAAAATCCAGTACTTATCTGTATTACTACTGTAAAGGTATAAAAAGAGGATAAAATAGTAAAGGGACAATCATGTTATCACGGGAGCTCTTTCTGTCTTTCAGTGTTAAAAGTCATCAAGCTATATATATATTTTCCAAAGTCCTTTTCTGATGTCAATGTAACTGATGAAAATTTATTCATTCATCATTTTAGCAAGAAAAACTATGGAATTTCTCTGTATATTTCTTTGAATATCTGCCATTTACATTTTCATGTAATGTCCTTTTAGGGACAAAAAAATGCTTGCATGTGTTAACCAGATAATTTCTCCACTTTTTTTTTTTAAATTTTATGGATTGAGTGGAAATATGGCAGTCATAAGGACAGTGCTGATAAAATTGAGCTAAAAGCAGAGAAAGGAGAAGTTACAGAGAGCTTATATGAAAAACATGCAAACTTTGAAAACAAAAGCTCATCAACTCTCCTATCCTCGTATATCCTTTTACAGTATTTGTCTCCTATTTCTGTTTTAACAGATTACTGCAAACTGATGGATTAAAATCCTAAAATATTTTATCTTAAAGTTCTAGAGGTCAGAAGCTCCACAGTGGGGTTTTACTGGGATAAAGTTGAGGATGCAAAGCTGTGTTCTCTCTGGGGGCCCTGGAGAGAATTTTCCTGGCCTTTCTCAGTTTCTAGGAGCTGTTCACATTCCTCTTCCATCCTACTTGGCTCCTCTGCATCATCTTCCACATTTAAGAGACCCTTGTGATTACATTGGGTCTGACCAAATAATCCACAGCTCTCTTTATTTTAAGGTCAGTTGATTAACAGTTTCCATTACCCCTTCCCATGTAATACAGCATATTCACATGTTCCAAGGATTAGAATGTGAACATCTTTGGGGACGGGGTTATTTCTCTGCCTACCACATCTGTCTTCTGTGCATTTTTTACAAAATTGAAATAGTATGTGTGTAACTTGTATGTAGCATTTTCTCATACTAGCAGTTTTTAGTATATGTCTTTTCACCTGTACTACATTGAAAGAATTTACTATACTCACCTCATATTGGCCATTTCACTTATTCAAAAAATATTTATTTTGTTCCAATTATGTTAGAGGTATTTTGCAAAGAAATGGGGCTTTAGTTGTAAGTAAGACAAAGCTTCTGCCTTTGGGGAATTTACGGGAAAATGGAAAAGAAAGAAACGTAAGGGATTAACTGAAGAATTAATTAATTAAAATTCTGACTTGTGTGTGAAAACAAAAACAAGGGTACCATAAAAATGGAGAGAATATTCCTAGTTAGGCCCAGTTTCCCTGATTAAGTGACATTAAAACTGACAAGAAGGATGGATGGATTTATATACTTTGAGAAGTGGGGAGAAGTATTTGAGGAAAAAGAAGAGTGTAATTAAAGGCCACAGGTCAGGAAGTTGCTTAGAAAATTCAAGGAATCTGTATAAGTCAGAGGAGCTTCCCTGGTAGTTCAGGTGGTAAAGAATCCACCTATAATTCAGGAGACCCCAGTTCGATTCCTGGGTCGGGAAGATCCCCTAGAAAAGGGATAGGCTACACACTCCAGTATTCTTGAACTTCTCTGGAAGCTCAGATGGTAAAAAATCTACCTGCAATGTGGGAGACCTGGCTTCGATCCCTGGTGTGGTAAGTTCCCCTGGAGGAGGGCATGTCAACCCACTCCAGTATTCTTGCCTGGACAGTAATCCTCATGGACAAAGGAGCCTAGCGGTCTACAGTCCATGGGGTTGCAAAGAGTTGGACATGACCGAGTGACTAAGCACATACACAGAAGTAAGAGAAATCTCCTCCTTGGTGAGCAGGAGAATGGTTTAAGACAACGATGGAGAGGTGGGCTGAATCTAGATACTACAAGACTTCATATGCCAGGGTGAGAATGTTGGGTTTTGTGTGAAAGACAAAGGAAAGCTATTTTTTTTTCCTTTAATTGTAATGATTCTTTTTTTTTATTTTATTTTTAATCTTTACAATATTGTATTGGTTTTGCCAAATATTGAAATGAATCTGCCACAGGTATACATGTGTTCCCCATCCTGAACACTTCCCCCTCCTCCCTCCCCATACCATCCCTCTGGGTCATCCCAGTGCACCAGCCTCAAGCATCCAGTATCGTGCATCAAACCTGGACTGGCGACTCATTTCATACATGATATTATACACGTTTTGATGCCATTCTCCCAAATCTTCCCACCCTCTCCCTCTGCCAGAATCCATAAGACTGTTCTATACATCAGTGTCTCTTTTGCTGTCTCGTATACACGGTTATTGTTACCATCTTTCTAAATTCCATATATATGCATTAGTATACTGTATTGGTGTTTTTCTTTCCGGCTTACTTCACTCTGTATAATAGGCTCCAGTTTCATCCACCTCATTAGAACTGATTCAAATGTATTCTTTTTAATGGCTGAGTAATATTCCATTGTGTATATGTACCATAGCTTTCTTATCCATTCATCTGCTGACGGACATCTAGGTTGCTTCCATGTCCTGGCTATTATAAACAGTGCTGCGATGAACATTGGGGTACACGTGTCTCTTTCCCTTCTGGTTTCCTCAGTGTGTATGCCCAGCAGTGGGATTGCTGGATCATAAGGCAGTTCTATTTCCAGTTTTTTAAGGAATCTCCACACTGTTCTCCATAGTGGCTGTACTAGTTTGCATTCCCACCAACAGTGTAAGAGGGTTCCCTTTTCTCCACACCCTCTCCAGCATTTATTGCTTGTAGACTTTTGGATCACAGCCATTCTGACTGGCGTGAAATGGTACCTCATAGTGGTTTTGATTTGCATTTCTCTGATAATGAGTGATGTTGCGCATCTTTTCATGTGTTTGTTAGCCATCTGTATGTCTTCTTTGGAGAAATGTCTGTTTAGTTATTTGGCCCATTTTTTGATTGGGTCATTTATTTTTCTGGAATTGAGCTATAGGAGTTGCTTGTATATTTTTGAGATTAATTGTTTGTCTGTTGCTTCATTTGCTATTATTTTCTCCCATTCTGAAGGCTGTCTTTTCACCTTGCTTATAGTTTCCTTTGTTGTGCAGAAGCTTTTAAGTTTAATTAGGTCCCATTTGTTTTTTTTTTTTTTTAAATAAATTTAATAAATTTTCCGCCATAGGTATACATGTGTTCCCCATCCTGGACCCTCCTCCCTCCTCCCTCCCCATACCATCCCTCTGGGTCGTCCCAGTGCACTAGCCCCAAGCATCCAGTATCGTGCATCGATCCTGGACTGGCATCTCGTTTCTTACATGATATTTTATGTGTTTCAATGTCATTCTCCCAAATCTTCCCACCCTCTCCCTCTCCCACAGAGTCCATAAGACTGTTCTATACATCAGTGTCTCTTTTGCTGTCTAGTACACCGGGTTATTGTTACCATCTTTCTAAATACCATATATGTGCGTTAGTATACTGTATTGATGTTTTTCCTTCTGGCTTACTTCACTCTGTATAATAGGCTCCAGTTTCATCAAAACCTCAAATAGCCAAAGCGATCTTGAGAAAGAAAAATGGAACTGGAGGAATCAACCTACCTGACTTCAGGCTCTACTACAAAGCCACAGTTATCAAGACAGTATGGTACTGGCACAAAGACAGAAATATAGATCAATGGAACAAAATAGGAAGCCCAGAGATAAATCCACGCACATATGGACACCTTATCTTTGACAAAGGAGGCAAGAATATACAATGGATTAAAGACAATCTCTTTAACAAGTGGTGCTGGGAAATCTGGTCAACCACTTGTAAAAGAATGAAACTAGACCACTTTCTAACACCATACACAAAAATAAACTCAAAATGGATTAAAGATCTAAATGTAAGACCAGAAACTATAAAACTCCTAGAGGAGAACATAGGCAAAACACTCTCTGACATACATCACAGCAGGATCCTCTATGACCCACCTCCCAGAATATTGGAAATAAAAGCAAAAATAAACAAATGGGACCTAATTAACCTTAAAAGCTTCTGCACATTAAAGGAAACTATTAGCAAGGTGAAAAGACAGCCTTCAGAATGGGAGAAAATAATAGCAAATGAAGCAACTGACAAACAACTAATCTCAAAAATATACAAGCAACTCCTACAGCTCAACTCCAGAAAAATAAATGACCCAATCAAAAAATGGGCCAAATAACTAAATAGACATTTCTCCAAAGAAGACATACAGATGGCTAACAAACACATGAAAAGATGCTCAACATCACCCATTTGTTTATTTTTGCTTTTATTTCCAATATTCTGGGAGGTGGGTCATAGAGGATCCTGCTGTGATGTATGTCGGAGAGTGTTTTGCCTATGTTCTCCTCTAGGAGTTTTATAGTTTCTGGTCTTACGTTTAGATCTTTAATCCATTTTGAGTTTATTTTTGTGTATGGTGTTAGAAAGTGCTCTAGTTTCATTTTTTTACAAGTGGTTGACCATTTTTCCCAGCACCACTTGTTAAAGAGATTGTCTTTAATCCATTGTATATTCTTGCCTCCTTTGTCAAAGATAAGGTGTCCATATGTGCGTGGATTTATCTCTGGGCTTCCTATTTTGTTCCATTGATCTATATTTCTGTCTTTGTGCCAGTACCATACTGTCTTGATAACTGTGGCTTTGTAGTAGAGCCTGAAGTCAGGTAGGTTGATTCCTCCAGTTCCATTCTTCTTTCTCAAGATAGCTTTGGCTATTTGAGGTTTTTTGTATTTCCATACAAATTGAACACTTTTAATCTAAGGAGGAATACACTGAAGTTGCATTTAAAATGATCCATCTGGCTGTAGACATTCCTGAATGAAAGGGGCAGAATGAAACTGGGAAAGAAGGGTTGTGTTGAGAAGTGTGTGCAGGTTGATAGTGAAGTGAATAGTCAGGGTGACAGGAACCACTGGACAGTTATCTCCATTTACAAGAACAAGTACTGGCAGAGAAAGCAGCCGTAGTGGGAATATTGAGTTTGGGCTTGGGTAGGTTGAGTTTAAGATGCCTTTCCATCATCAGTGTGACACTTCAAGGGGAAAGTTTAATAATTTATTCAAAGTCTGAGAGTTCAGTCTGAGTTAGATCTATATCTGTGGCCATCTTTAGTCTATATAAAGCTACAGTAAGCATGGAATGGAAGCAAAGAGGGGGGAAGAAAGGGAACCCCTTCCTATTTCAGGTCTTAAGGGGAGCAATTAAAATATTGCATAAATCTTTGACTACTTTTTATATGATCTAGAAGTACCATTACCAAGTTGAAGTATAAATATTTTAATATTGAGATGAAATTTACATGGCACTGCTGCTGCTAAGTCACTTCAGTTGTGTCCGACTCTGTGTGACCCCACAGACGGTAGCCCACCAGGCTCCCCCGTCCCTGGGACAAAGGCAGACGAAAGTAGGGAAGGGCATTCCAGAGACAGAGATTAGTGCCAGCATGGCCAAGAGGCACGGAGGGAGATTTTGTCTAGAAGTGTGAGTATGAGGAACAGGATAAGAAATTATGCTGAAATATTAAGCAAGGGCCAGGTTGTAATGGGTTTTCTTTGTTACGGTAAGAAAAATTTGATTTATTTATACATGACTAATGTTTGTTTATTACAGACTATGGAGCTAAGACTGTTATAAGAATTTTATCCTTATTAAATCAACAAGTCTATGAAATAATTAGTGTCATTACTCTCATTTTATATTTTGGACAGGAAAGACACTGAGAAGTTACTTTCCCTAGTTATACAGCTAGGAAGTTGTGTTGGAATTTGAGTCCAGACAGTCTGTATTACATAGTGGGCAGTGCTGTTGCTCAGCATCCTTCTATTTATTCCTCCTTTTGTAGGAAAACGCTCCTCTGTTCATTCTGTCAATCATCTCCATTCCCATTGGCTATCAGAGTAGACAGGAAGCCCTGACTGGCCTCATGAGAATCTTTCTTTAGGATTAAAAATCAGAATTAAGAATAAATCCCTACTTCTCTGGTAGCAAAGCCACTAAAATGTGTGCTGCAGATTGCAGGTGACTAGGACTCCAGCCTTGTGGGCATAGTCAGTGGAATTCATAAACTAACACACCAAGAGAAGCAGAGGAGAGATCTAGTGAGTCTTTGGGAGGTATTCAAATACTTGATTCTTTCCAGTCCTATGGGGGCAAGCATCCCTTTTCAGAAGTCTGGTCATATGAACCAAAAAATTACTAAGGTTATTTGAGTCGTTTATTAGCGCATATGATCAAAAGTGTTTTATTACTTTTCAGTAGGCAATGCCATGGGTAGATTTGTTTCTGGTAAAGTTCTCCCTTGTAATGACGTGGAAAGTGCAAGACTATAGACAGAAAGAATATAGCTGGACACTTTCTATAAGCCCAGTAAATGTTGTTATAAAGTGGGTTAAAGCATTTGCACTGAGGAGAGGGGACATAGTTATTTAAAACATATTAATTTAATCATGCTTGCTGATTTTGTTTCTTTATTAGATGGAGAAGGATGGGGAGAAGGGAGAAAATGTCCAAGTCTCTAGTTTGAATTGTAAGTTGAGTAGTGGTATGGTTTAATGCAGCAATAGCTTCAATTTTGCAAATGATGTCCAGAGCACACTTGTACATGTGGAGAAGAGGCCTTGGCTCAAATATATAGGTTTGGAAATCATCAGTATGTTGATTTTAGAGTGCAAAGTGTCTTTATTGATCCTGGCTAAAACAGTGTTAGCAGCAAGTAGATAGCCAGAGGGAGCCTACACAGGAAGCCCACCTTGGTGCTCTGTGATGACCTAGATGGGTGAGATGGGGGCAGGCAGGAGGGAGATTGAAAAGGGAGGGAATATATGTATACATGTAGCTGATTCACTCTGATGTAACAGCAGGAATGAATGCAACATTGCAAAGTTAATTATAACCCCAATTTAAAAAGGCTAGAAGCCTGATTTTATAATTGGAAAGGGAAGAGAAGTCTTCTTCTACTGAAACATGGAAGATTGAGTTCATGTGTTTATTTTTACCTCTCAAATCTCACTAAAATGTTAGCAAAGGGAAAAAAAAAATACTCCAGGAAAAGTGATGGGAGAGGATAAGAGTAAGATGTATGGCTTGTTCAAGAGTGAAGTGCAAAGGAAAAATGGTCAGTAGAATACAGTAGAGCTGCAATGTAATTACCTTTAGAAGGAAGATCCAATGAGAAGTGGACCCTGGAACAGCTAAGGAATCAGAAGTGACAAGAATCACAGAAAAGGGAGATGAATGATTGCTGAAATTTAAATAAGCTTAGTCTCCCAGATTCCCTCCAGAGCCATGTAACAGTTCCTCCTCAATCCAGAAATAAGGCAGAAAGTTTAATCACTAGTAAATTGAACCAGAAATAGTATTAGACACAGTTTTGTATCTGATACAATAATTTCAGACACAATAAAGGCCTAAAAACACTTGACAATGTAGGTATAAATAGACCATGAAATCCTTCCTTTTATATTAACAGAATGCTGCCTCCAAGCTTTTAGCTCCCTTGATGAGAGAATGGTAGCTGTCTTTCTCAAAAAAGGGGAATAGGAAATAGAAGGCTTTGTAGATAGTGACATCTGAAAGCTTCTATGTTGAAAGCAGATTCTATCCACTCACTCCATGATAAGACCCATGATCCCATAAATTCTAAATATTCACAAAGATCTTCTAATCTACTTTATCTGCTTCATGTTAATACATAGACTTCCAAGGATCACAAGACATTATGAGAAATTCCTTTAATGTGAGACAAGAACCTTAGGAAAAATCAGGAAAAATAACTCAAATGAAATGAAAACATTTATATTCACATAGCAAAAGAAAAGTTAAAGAGCAATAATTGATAAGCTCAGAGGAAAAAAATAGAAGATACAAGAAAGAAGAATAGGATAAGATTTTTAAAAAGAACAATTAATGAAAAGATTTTTAGAAGTGAAAAAGCGTGATTCCAAGAAATTAAAAAATAATAAGATTTAACAGTTAAAATCAGGGAGACAGTAACAGCTAAAAAGGGCATGAGAGAATCATAATAGGAAAGCGAAGTCAGGAAACTAAACCAAGAGGGCTAATATCCTAATTATAGTATTTCAGTCAAATTTTATTAGCAGTACTTTATGTCATCTATTATTCTAGATGCTGGGAACATGCAGTGGATAAAATAAAATCCTATGATAACGAGATCTAGAAAGACAGAATTGAGAAGTTCAGTTCAGTTCAGTCACTCAGTCATGTCTGACTCTTTGCATCCCCATGAACTGCAGCATGCCAGGCCTCCCTGTCCATCACCAACTCCTGGAGTCCACCCAAACCCATGTCCATTGAGTCAGTGATGCCATCCAGCCATCTCGTCCTCTGTCGTCCCCTTCTTCTCCTGCCCTCAATCTTTCCCAGCATCAGGATCTTTTCCAATGAGTCAACTCTTCGCATGAGGTGGCCAAAGTATTGGAGTTTCAGTTTCAATATCAGTCCTTCCAATGAACACCCAGGACTGATCTCCTTTAGGATGGACTTGCTGGATCTCCTTGCAGTCCAAGGGACTCTCAAGAGTCTTCTCCAACATCACAGTTCAAAAGCATCAACTGTTTGGCACTCAGCTTTCTTTATAGTCCAATTCTCACATCCATACATGACTACTGGAAAAACCATAGCCTTGACTAGATGGACCTTTGTTGGAAAACTAATGTCTCTGCTTTTGAATATGCTGTCTAGGTTGATTATAACTTCCCTTCCAAGGAATAAGCATCTTTTAATTTCATGGCTGCAATCACCATCTGCAGTGATTTTGGAGCCCCCCAAAATAAAGTCAACCACTGTTTCCACTGTTTCCCCATCTATTTGCCATGAAGTGATGGGACTCGATGCCATGATCTTAGTTTTCTGAATGTTGAGCTTTAAGCCAAATTTTTCACTCTCCTCTTTCACTTTCATCAAGAGGCTCTTTAGTTCCTCTTCACTTTCTGCCATAAGGGTGGTGTCATCTGCATATCTGAGGTTATTGATATTTCTCCTGGCAATCTTGATTCCAGCTTGTGCTTCACCCAGCCTAGTGTTTCTCATGATGCACTCTGCATATAAGTTAAATAAGCAGGATGACAATATACAACCTGGACGTACTCCTTTTCCTATTTGGAACCAGGCTGTTGTTCCATGTCCATTGAGAAGTTCCATTTCATGTTCCATTGAGAAGTTACAAGTGAAAAAATTAGGAATTAAGTAATACAAAAATAATATTGAATTATTGAGCTTCCAAACTGAAGTGCCCATTGAATTATATGATATAATGAATTTTTTAAAAAGGCACATTATGATGGGATTTTGCATAGTCAGAATAAAGAGAAAATTGTTTAAAAGCTTTCAGAAAGGAAGGTAACTTCCAAAAAAGAAGACAATCGTTCTTGAAAGGGTGCTGCTGCTGCTGCTGCTGCTGCTAAGTCGCTTCAGTCGTGTCCGACTCTGTGCGACCCCATAGATGGCAGCCCACCAGGCTACCCCCTCCCTGGGATTCTCCAGGCCAGAACACTGGAGTGGGTTGCCATTTCCTTCTCCAGTGCATGAAAGTGAAAAGTGAAAGTGAAGTCGCTCAGTCGTGTCTGACTCTTAGCGACCCCATGGACTGCAGCCTACCAGGCTCCTCCTTTCATGGGATTCTCCAGGCAAGAATACTGGTGTGGAGTGCCATTGCCTTCTCCAGAAATGGGTGCTAGAAGCTAGAAGAAAAGAAAATTCCTGAAGTCCTCAAAGGAGAACAGTTGCCAATCTACATTTTGATATTCAGCTAGTCTCTGATTAATGTGAGGATTAAAAACAAAACAAAGGTATTTGAGAAAATACATGGCATTGAACATTTTACCACTTACATCACATATGGTCCGTCAGATAAATGGATTAAATAAAAAGTGAAGGTAGCGTTAGATTCAGGAATAAGGAGACCTAACCCAGAAGAGAGGCAAAGGTGATTCCCAGAAAAATGAAGTTGAAGGCAAGGGTGATGTCTGTATACCAGACCTACAGGGCAACCAGTACTGACTATTGAAATAAAAGGAAAGAGTCCAGGGGAAGGTCTTTCAAAGAAAAAGTTAAAATGATGGATTAACTATATGCTTCACTATAGAGATTTATAGAATAATTTTGTGACAGGAACATAGAAAACAATGCACATGTTTTAAAAAAGGCATTTAATTCCAAGAAAAGCAAAAAAAAAATGTATAATAAAGTAAATGATTTTATGCTGCAATGCATGACCCAGCAGTAAACAAAGTTACTTAGTTACTGTAATATAAACACTGAATATTGACTTCTATCCAAATTTTGATTGGAAAGAGCGCTTCAGGAAGTAAGCTCATAGGAAAAAGAAAATCTTCATCTTTCATGTAGAAATTCAAGAGATTCTTGAAATTTGAAATAATAGGAAATAACACAGATATTGTTTGTACGTCTGAGATAAATTCTAGGAAAATTAACTCAAAGAGTTAAAATAATTGCTTTTTAAGAAACTGAATTCCATGTTGACACAGGGGACTACTCTTCTTATTAAAATCTTTAATTAAAAAAATTTATATTAGGCTATGGTTGACTTATAATGTTGTGCGAGTTTCAGGAGCACAGCAAAGTGATTCAGTTACATGTATAGACATACCTGTTCTTTTCCAAATTCTTTCCAGTATCTTTTAACTTAAAAAAAAAGATATTTTTTTAACTTAAAATTTGCACATAACATTCTGGATATAAAATTATTCTGAAATAGAAGAGGAATACTTGAAGAAGAGTCTGCACATGTAGTACAATTGTGGTTAGAATTAAGCTAGGAAGGGCAGAAGGAAGAAACTTGAGGAATGGTTGCTCCATTGAGCAGCTGTGTGAGAGAAATTTGAGTCATGTTATGGAATACAGAGAGTTAAACAGGACAGAGAAAAAAGTTTGAAAACAAGGCAAAAAATGAGAGCCCACAAATTAAATCCCTCAAATAGTAAAGTTTGCATGGAGGCCACAGAAAAGGATTAGGGTTAACACAGAAAAGGATTAACATTCTTCTCCTTCATTCTGCATCCCTACTGCTTTTCCATCCCAAATTCCATAGCCCACTTTGCAGCCCATATGCAGGGGTAGTGAAGTAGGTTTTTATCAGTTGAGCAATTCCCCCAAAAGGTCATGGTGTTGAAATGAAGAACCAATGAGAAAGAGTTTAGGAAGGGAGTTAAACATTAACTGAACTGGAGAAGACTTTGACTGAAAGAGAACATAAGCTGACAGAGGGAGATTGGAAAGGAGGCTCTTCTCATTGTTTCTTGAAGGCGCTTCCATGGGTAAGTGGAACCAAACTATAGGGCCTCAACACTGCATCTTAGCCGCTTGATTAGTTTTGTGAGCTATTTCTCAGACGGGTTAGAATTTAGTACTTCCTGTAGATACTCCTTGCATACATGTTTGGTGCTTACTGCTAACACTTACTGAGAGGTTATTGCTGCCCTGTTTTCATTGCTTCATATGGATTATCTCACCTAATCCTTGCCACAACTCTATGAGGTAAGAGTTGTTTTTACCCTATTTTACAAAAAAGAAAAACAGGAGACCCAGCACTTAATTGGCAAAGCGTCACAAAGCAAGTGAATGGAGGAGGTGATATTGAAATCTGAGTAGCCCAACTCCTTTCCTTTCTGGTTAGCTATTATCCTATGTCAGTTGTAACTAAATTGTAGATAGGAATAGCGAGTGCACAGGTTGGAAAAAAAAAAGTGATTTGGACAACTGAAAGTTATAAGCAGAGCCGAAACATAGAATACATGATGCACATATTAAGGGGGCATGTGGGGAACTAGTAGGAAAAAATGGGTAGACGTCGGAGAAACTAGTTCATGAAGAACCTTCTTGTCATATTCAAGACCTTTGTTTGGGCATTAGCCTGATAGTTAAAAGGAGCCATTGATGAACTTTAAGTAAGAAAATAACATTTGTGTTAGAAAGAGCCCTCTGACATTATAGAAGAAGATTGTTTGAAAAGTCAGAAGAGGAGATACAGCATTGAAAACTTTTAAGAAACTGACATTGATTGAGCTAAAAAGTTGGCACAGAGAAGAGAAGACCAATAGGACAGGCAATATGGAAGTACAGTTAGACAACTTAGTGAGAGACGGGAGAGGGGTAAAGGGTACAGTTACACAGACTCCGTGAGAGACGGGAGAGGGGTAAAGGGTACAGTTACACAGACTCCGTGAGAGACTGGAGAGGGGTAAAGGGTACAGTTACACAGACTCCGTGAGAGACGGGAGAGGGGTAAAGGGTACAGTTACACAGACTCCGTGAGAGACTGGAGAGGGGTAAAGGGTACAGTTACACAGACTCCATGAGAGACGGGAGAGGGGTAAAGGGTACAGTTAGACAGACTCAGTGAGAGACGGGAGAGGGGTAAAGGGTACAGTTACACAGACTCCGTGAGAGGAGGGAGAGGGGTAAAAGGTACAGTTAGACTCAGTTAGAGACAGGAGAGGGGCAAAAGGTACAGTTAGACTCAGTGAGAGACGGTAGAGGGGTAAAGGGTACAGTGAGACAGACTCAGTGAGAGACAGGAGAGGGGTAAAGGGTACAGTGAGACAGACTCAGTGAGAGACGGGAGAGGGGTAAAGGGTACAGTTACACAGACTCCGTGAGAGACTGGAGAGGGAGTAATGGATACAGTTCCTTTGATTTTGCCTTGAGAGACTTGGTGGAGGAAGCACCATTCACCCATCTGAAAAAACCATGAAGAAGAGCATTGGAGAGACAAAATGTGTCGTCAGTTTTCCAACATATCAGCTCTGTGACCTGGAAAGCTTTTACATGGAAATGTTCAGTGTTGGTTATTTTGAAGTGTGTATGTGTGTTAAGTATGTGTGTGTCCATGCATGTATATATATATATGTGTGTGTGAGAGAGAAAGAAAGAGGAGACATGAATGAGTGGATGAATGGATGTGAAACTCATGTATTTCAGTCTGGGTTTTACCTGTATAAGTCACCTGCACATATTGGCCATAACTGTCACAGGAATGTATAGCAAAGTTCCAAAACATCATCTGGGATCATTTGAGAGATATAAACGAAGTGGTAAAGAGGAATGTCGTTATAATTTTGGGGGAAAATCACATTTAAATGGTAGCTAGAAACAAAGACCCCAGAGGAGATTGAAGAGGAGCCAAGTTTAAGGGAAACCTACAAATCATGGTTTCATGAAAGCTTGAGAATAGCGAGTAGAATTTCAAGGAAACAGTAATCAAGTTTTACTGAGAGTCCACTGAACCTTTGGCACTTAGCAAGCCATTATTGACTTGTTTTGATTAGATTCATTGAGGCAGTCAGGTTATGAACTTGTTTTCAGTTTATAAATAAAGAGAGGTGAGGAAGTAAATCTAATTTTTGTAGACTAGGCATTTCCCAAAGCTAAGAGATAACAGGAAAAAATAGGGTCAAAAGATTTTTTTATTTTTAAGATGAGAGAGACTCAAGGGAAAGACTCAGAAAATAAAAATGAATTGGAAGATTCTGAGCAAAAAAGGAACCCTGGGGGGATATATTAAGCTTCCCAGGTGGTACAGTGGTGAAGAACCCTGTCTGGCAATGCTGGAGATGCGGGAAACATGGGTTTGAACCCTGGGTTGGGAAAATACCCTGGAGAAGGAAATGGCAACCCATGCTATTATTCTTGCCTGGAAAATTCCATGGACAGAGGAGACTGGCGGGGTACAGTCCATAGTATGCAAAGAGTTAGCAGGACTGAGTGACTGAGCATGCATGCATGGGGGAATGTATTAATGGGGAGGATGGCATCCAGAGTAGAAAAGGGACATTTGACTTGCTAACAGTTGAAATATCTTTGTTCGCTAATGCTGTAAAGGATGAAAGTGAGAACTTGGTAGACCAAATCTAGCAGTCTGTCAACTTGATAGACTCTACTTTTTTGTATCGTATCCTGTCTTCAATGAACCACTCATTTTTCCTTTCTCTGAATTCCAGTTGTATTTGTGGTATTTTTCATTTGCATATTTAAATTGGTTCTGATGTTTAGTAACTTAATTGCATACTTAGATTTCCATTGTGTGTGGGCGGGGATTCCCCTGAACTCCAACATGCCATTCCCAGATATCAGCGGGGTGTCCATGAATTCAACTCAGTTCTGACACAGTTTACTCAGAGATAGCATCAGATTCCACAGGTGTAAGGTTGGAGTCCTTCAAGACTGCGCCCCTACTTCAGATACCAGTTGTATGCCCAGGTTGTTACATTTCCTTCTGAGCTACTGGGTCTAAATCAGAGGTTCCCATAACATCCTTCTTGGGTTTAATTAATTTGATAGATAGAACTTAGAGAAATATTTTACTTCCTAGAATACTACTTTATTATAAAAGGATAAAAGTCTGGAACAGCTAGATGGGAGAGAGACTAGGGCAGGGTATGGGCAATGCCCACCCAGAGCTCCCATGCCTTTTCAAGTGGACACTATCCCCCATCTCAACAGTGTTCACCAGTCCAGAAGCTTGCTGAACCTCATCCTTTGGGGCTTTTGGAGGCTTCATCATATAAACGTGATTGGTTAAATCATTGGCTGTTGGTGGTTGATTCAACCTCTAGGTCTTCTCCTCTCTCCAGAAGTCAGGGAGTGGGACTCAAAAAGTTCCAACATTCTAATCATACACTTGGCTTCACTGGCAACTAAACTCATCCTCAAGTCATCCAGATGGCCAAATATATATTCTTACAAATTGCAGTATCACAGTACTTTTTTATCTTGGCACCACAGACTATGTCTCTCTGTCCTTTAATTTCTCAGATTCACCATGTATGGTAGCCGTGTGATAATATTTAAGGAAAATTTGACTGATATCTTATCTATACATGAGAAAAATACCTAGCATCAAACAAGCAAAACAAAAAAATAAGCAACAACTGAGTTTTGAAGCTTTGGCTAAATGACTTTTATAGAAGTCAGTCACAGCAACTAAATTTGAGGTTTTTTGATTTGCGTATTTGGATATAATTTTGCAGTCTGAGCCGATGATCTACAACCTGGCCTCAAAGATCTGCATGCAGTAAATTGTAAGATGTGCCTTCTTTATTTTTTTAACCTCTAAGAGTGGAAGGGATGAGTCAGCCTATCTGGGATTTTAAACAGTCAATTCCAGGGACACTGCAGAACCCGAAGCCATGCCTCCAACAAATCACCATTAAAAATATTCTCTGCTAGGCAAGACCGCCTAATGTGACAACCTTGACCAGTTCCTGTAAGTAAAAGGAAACATTTAGAAGCAAAAACAACAGAATATTCATTGAAGGCAATGAAGCGAAAACAACAGAATCATCATTGAAGGCAATCATAAGGTTACTTCCTTCATTTGCCTTTGAAAATCTGATGTATGTTTTATTCCCTGGTAGCCTTGATGTTTTACATGAACAGTCAGATGTAACTCGTTTTACTAAGGACAAGATGAAGTTGAATCAATTTTCTCTCCAAAAAAGCTAGTAATATGTAAATTGTATACAAATATCAGTGAATACACTCTGTATGTGCACTTGAATGATATAGGCTTTTTTCCTGCACAGATATCAAGAACATGATATTATTCACATAATTGCAAACATTTTGACACAAGACAAAAAAATATTTTAAAGAAAATTGTGAAATCATACAAATCTTGTTAGTCTTTTAATGTCTTATAAGGCACATTGAAAATTGGTATCCTGAACATTGTTTATAATATTAATAATGGAGCACTAGAAAATGATACTTATATTTGAATATAAACACTTTATTTTTTCTTACAGAGGATTTGAATTTCAATACCAATGAGAATGTACAAAAATGTTAATAATAAATGAATTTACATAAAAGAAAGTGCAGATCACTGTTCACAGTAGGAGTTCACCAGCGGTTAAGTGAATTTGAACGATGTAAAGATAAGAGGGAAAATGTGTTAAACCTTCTGTAAACAGAAGATGCTCCCTGGCAGAGGTCCATTCTTTTTCTTAGCTTGATTAAAGACCTTCTTACAATTCAGGGTGATTATTCTTTTTCTTTAAAATTTCCAATATTCCTTTAATTTTTCTGCCCTGTTAGACATTGTTTCATTATTATAATAGAAAAATATATTTTTATCCTGGAAAGACAAATGACTTATTTATATGGAATTTTACTTTAAAGTAATGGTGCATGAAATATCTGCCATTTGAATCTGCTGTTATACTCCAAACACTGACTTTCATAAAATGAAGTGCCATGAGCAATAAATGAGTTCATGTACCACTACATAGGCTCCCTGGGGGCTCAGTGGTTAAGAACACACCTGACAATGCAAGAGACTCAGGGTTGATCTCTGGTTTGGGAGGATGCCCTGGGGAAGGAGATAGCAACACACTCCAGTATTCTTGCCTGGGAAATCCATAAACAGAGAAGCCTAGCGGGCTCCAGTCTATGGGGTCACAGAAGAGTCAGACAGGACTTAGCAACTGAACAACAGCAAAACCTCTACATAAGATGTGTTGATGTTGATGTTTCTTTGGATATACAGGTAGAAATATGTACTGGTTGCAAGGTTTGTGAGTTTGGAACAGAAAGAGAGATCTAGAATGGAGAAGAAGGTTTAGGAGTCATTGCCATACAACTGGTTTTTTGAAGGCTTAGGAGAGATTGAGCTCATCCAAAGAATGCATAGAATAGTGTTTCATAAAGAGGAGGAGGGTATAGTAGAATTCTCTAGAGGTCATTTGCAAACTTTGGATTCTAATCTTATGCTTTGTCTCCCAGCATCACAGCAGTGGAGAAGCAAGCAAGCAAACAAGCGTGTATTCTTTGAAACACCACCCCCTGAACCCTGTGTGTGTGTGTGTGTGTGTGTGTGCGTGCGCACGTGTACACACACACACACTTCCAGGGGATGTGGACATTGATGCTGTTTTAAAAGTTCTTCAGGAGATTCTGATGTAAACCAAAGATTAAGAAACACTGAAGAGAAGTGAAAAGGGAAGATGGGCCAGCATTCCATCTAGGATAAATAAAACTCAAACTAACAGGCCAAAGCTGGTAGTGTTATCTATATAGATATAGATATAGTAACTACAGGATATTAAGAACTACCACAGATTTAAAGATAACTTCATGTATGTAATTTCTCTGAAGGACTCATTGTCATTTATGGGGCTCTTTAACAACTCGTGTACCTTCTGTCTTGTAAGAATTCAACAGTAGCTCTTTTTCTAGAGATACAAGTGTTTCCAGTATTTCACATTGATTTGGTGACTGAATTTGAAATCTAGAAACTTTCAAACATGCTTATCTGTATTTTTCTAGTTCTCTTTTGGGGTGACAGCAAATTTCAGTAGCTTATCCCTTGCTTCATAGCCTCTGTTTTCTTCCCTTGATGTACTACCACATCCATCTTAATTTTAGCATCCTTGAAGGATGTTTCCTGTATCCAACTTGTTCTTGCTCCTCAGGTTCTTGGATGTTTACTTTAACCTTAGTTTCTTTCTGTTGTTCCATGGTGAATCTCCTAAGATATGCAGTCTAGTCCACATCTACTTGGATTCTGAAGGCCAATCAAATGTAAATGTGAATTATGGAATTTTCTTCTTGGTATTTAAAAATATTTCCTAACATCCGTCTATCTTATTATCTCTTTATCTTTTTAACTGATCAGTTAATAGAGTGAAAATTCCAGGTCTTACTGCTTCCTCCTTTTTAGCATTTCAATTTCTAATTTGTAAAATGAAGACAATTGCAGTATTTTCCTTATGGAGGAGTTCAAAGGCTTATAGCAGGCATTAGATATAAAATATCAGGTATAGAGGTGGCCGTTTAGTGAGTATTCAATAAATGTTAGTTTTTGTTTTTACTTCCTTATGACACCTCCTTTTCCCACAAAGTTTATAAGCTTTTCTGAATAAATTTATAGCAAAGTATAATTAATGGAAATTGAAAGTTGCTCAGTCGTGTCCTAACTCTTTGTGACCCTATGGACTACACAGTCCATGGAATTCTCCAGGCCTACTGGAGTGGGTAGCCATTCCCTTCTCCAGGAGATCTTCCCAACCCAGGGATTGAACCCAGCTCTGTGTTGCATTGCAGGCAGATTCTTTACCAGCTGAGCCACCAGGGAAGCCCATGATTAATGGAAGCCAGACTCAAAAGTGCACAAGCGCACACACATACACACACATAAGCACACAGGCACACATAAACATAATTTGATTTGGGTGGTGGTTACATAGACGTAACCATTTGTCAAAGTTTCTGAGATCTATACTTAAGATGTATACATTTTCTAGATGTAAATCATACCTCAATGAATTACTTGAGGGAAAAATGTGTAATTAGAAGCAGAGTAGTAGAGCAGTTAAGATTGTGGCTTCTGGAACTGGATTTGGCTTAAAGCCTGGTTCCAACACTAACTATCTATGTGATTTTAGGCAAGAGATTGACCTCTATACTT
The DNA here is from genome assembly GCF_003369695.1 of Bos indicus x Bos taurus. Classification (NCBI taxonomy): domain Eukaryota; kingdom Metazoa; phylum Chordata; class Mammalia; order Artiodactyla; family Bovidae; genus Bos; species Bos indicus x Bos taurus. The sequence continues at coordinate 112,988,995 of NC_040080.1, read as the reverse complement.
CACTTTTCTCATTAGTTAGATCTGGATGAAAGGACCAAATGTTATGAGGACTAAAGGAAGTGATCTAAAATAGTACTCGGAACATCTTAAATAGCATATAAAAGTTAGCTATTGTTTTTTAACTTGCTAATGTATTTTCTTAAAATAATGGCATTACATACTTCAAGAGTATGTATCTTTGTCTTTGTATAGCCTATATATTTACTTAAATAGTGCCCTTTTTTTCAGAGAATATGGTTTTATAAACATTTTTTGTTACTTCTGTGTGTGTCTAGCATTTAGCATGATGCTACATTTAATATCAAAATCATCATGCATCGAACACTGACCCAGAATGTCACACTGGATCAAAATAAGACATTTTTATTGTAAAAACTGATTAAAGTGGGTATTCCTGACGAGTAGTGAAAATTGTATCTGACTGATTAAAGCAAATCTACCCGAAACATAATTATTCATTTCACAGCAAATTTTAAAATGGTATGAAAAAAAGTTTGTGAGATGCAAACAGATTTTATTTTAACCTCAACTATTCTACTCGACTTTACAGATCCCAGAAAATTATAGTAATATTAAAATTGGAATAATGTCAGATGATGGAAAATTCAAATCCACATGGATAATTATCTCTTCTAAGTAGAGAATGGCTATGGTTCGGGAGCATTAAACATTTAAATTTAAAAGACAAATGTGCTAGTGTTTTATAATGATTCACTCAGTGACCTTTTTCATTATGCATTTGAATTGTTTAAATCAAATTTTAATATTAAGTGCAAAATCTGTTTAACTATCATTTGTGTGAATTAAAAGAATGCCATCAATGCCTTAAAAGAAAGTTGTAGACTTTATTTTTAAATTAGGTTGATGGTAACCATATTAATTAATAAAAATATCTATTCTTTCAGTCATATAGTAAAGAGAAAAAAGATGCCTCTTAATTCCCAGTTCTTGGATTGGAACTGATAATTTCAATAATCACCACTTATTGTATATTAATTGTTTTTCGTTTCCTATGCTTGGTGGATTTTACAGGTTTTATTAAAACTATGTAATTATTATCCACATGTAAGCATAAGAAAACTAATAATATAGTGCTCAATTTAAATCTTAAAATGGTTCATTGAATGTATGGACATTTTCTTCTTTAATATGATGTTTCTAATATGTAGAAAGCTGGTACACGGAACCAGAATGCCTTAAACACTATGAAAATAACCATCTAGAAAGTGATAAGATGATCTGTAACAAAATAAGGGCCATTACAGAACTCAATAAAACATATTTTTGGTTGGAGGAAACATGATTTTGCAAAAAAAAAAATAGAGGGGATATTTATGATATATGAGGGGAGAGTTATTCTTTTATAAGTTAATTTCAAAACAGTATGCTAAATAATTCAGTTTATTTAGTTAAGGCGTATTTCCAGTGAAGGGAGTGTTTCACCTGTGGTACTGGACTGATGAATGCCATTCTGTGGTTAAGACCACATCTGGAGTCCTGAATCCATTTCTAAGGTCATTTTCTAAGAGGATGAGCAAGAATGTAAGAGGTCTCTCATGGTTTCCAGTGAGGGTAGGCTGTCATGATTACTCCTCCGTGGAAAGGAGACGTCTTGCCAGTAGACTTCAAGAAGGCAGAAGATGAACAAATGGGTGAAAATTCCTGGGAGGTAAAGTATGGCTCCTGGAAGAGAAGCATCATTTTCCATTAGTACTATTGCAGCCACGATGCAAGGTCGTTAGCCAGGAAGTTAACTGTCATTTACTGTGACTTATTCAGTAGAACCTGGGTGACCACATGGCAGGGATGTGATAACTGAGGATTCCTCCTTGGGAGAGAGGGACCGGAACTTATAAGCAACCTTCTGACCCATAGCCTTTCAGACCAACCGAAGTGCACAGAAGTTTGCCAGGTAGATTGTATGTTATCAGAGTAGGAGAGTCCAATATTAAAAAAATGAATTTATGGAGAAAGTATTTCTTGAAATGTCATTTGTCACTGGTTGTAAAGAATTATTTGATATTAGGAATAACCACAGCAAAATTTAGTTGGCAAAGATAGTAAAAATGAGAATAAAAAAGGAGAGACAGAAAAAAGTAAAATCTTTGTAAAATTTGATGCAATTAGCACTTTTTTTAACTTGCCTATGTTAATTTAGTCATTATTTTCCATTGTATTATAATAATCTAGGTCTTCCCCGGTGGCTCAGTGGTAAAGAATTCATCTGCAGTGCAGGAGCTATAGGAGATGCGGATTCAATCCCTGGGTAGGAAAGATCCCCTGGTATGGCAATCCACCTGGATATTCTTGCCTGAAGCATCTATCTCAGGGACTGAGGAGCCTGGTGGGCTACATACAGTCCATAGGGCTGCAAAGAGTCAGATACTGAAGTGACTTAGCATGTATAATAATCTGAGGTTTAGGAATTATGTTGTTGTTACAAGCTATTAATTTTTACATTATATATTTCTGTCCTTTAAATATGCACTTTTAATTTTTGTATCGCTTTCAGGGTGTTTTTTAATATATTTACTATAGTTGCTGCTGCTGCTAAGTCGCTTCAGTCGTGTCAGACTCTGTGCGACCCCATAGACAGCAGCCCACTAGGCTCCTCTATCCCTGGAATTCTCCAGGCAAGAACACTGGAGTGGGTTGCCATTTCCTTCTCCAATGCATCAAAGTGGAAAGTGAAAAGTGAGAGTGAAGTCTCTCAGTCGTGTCCGACTCTTAGCGACCCCATGGACTACAGCCCACCAGGCTCCTCTGTCCATGGGATTTTCCAGGCAAGAGTACTGGAGTGGGGTGCCATTGCCTTCTCCATTAGACAACTTTTATTTAACTGATTTTGTTATCCCTGCCAGTATTCTGTTCCACCACTTCTTTATTCAGTATCTCTTAAATTTGATTTATTACTCAAACACCTAGAGTATGCATTCAAATTGTTTGTTTCATAATTAGGTAGTTTGAGTTACTGGAGATACCTTTCTCTTGCTTCATATATGAATAAAGATATGGCTAAATATAAAGGTACTGGTTGGTCATTAAAATTGTAGGCAGTGATCAATATTTTAATAGGAATTCAGTTTTGCAGATGGTTGTGATAACAAATCAATGTCTTTCTTTTTCATTGATAACTGATTTTCCTAACTTCATGCTTTTTTGACAGTTTATCTTTGTACAAAAAAATATTAAATATATGATTCTACTTAGGCAGGAGGGTAAAAAGCCTGTTATTAATTAATTTGAATTTGTTAAGAATCCAGTGACTTCATTTGATCTTCATATATAGCTTCACTAAGTTTTCTTTCATAATTACCACATATTATTCAATATATATTGAGATTCTTATCGCTTATTTTCTGGTTTATGCATCCAGTATACCTAAAAATCTTTCATTATGATCTGCTCTGCTATCGCTATAAAAATTTTCTTCTGACATAATTTGAACTTTTTGCACTTTTTTGCCCATGAGTTTTTCTAGTTTGACATCTGTGTTACAGTTTTAACCAGCATATCAGCTGTACCCTTAGTTCAGCTGGTACAGTGTTAGTATATATATGTAGCCTATCCTGTTGGAAATAATTTATCTCAGCACATTGCTTTTGCTGGAGGCAATGTTCAGTGATACACCATCATTATAAAATTAAGCGTGTACCTCTCATCTGACACAGCAATTCGCTCCTAGGTATTTACCCTAGGAATCAGAAACATAAGACTTTGATTTTGAGCTGAGACAACATGCTGCAGGAGCAAGTGAGAAGCCTCGTGTATTGTGTAAGAACTTCTCTGTTTAATAAGTGGAAGCATATATGTGTGTGTGCTCAGTCGCTTAGTCATGTCCGGGTCTTTGTGAATGCGTGGAAGGATATATAGGATACGTTATTTTTCCTCTGTCTCATTTCATGGAGTTTATGGAGTGTGGCACTTCCTAAGATTCTAGACAGGCTCTTTACTGTACTTAGTTTTTGACTGTGGTGGGAGTTTTTTCAGTGTTTTTCATGGTATATTAATAAAAATATGTCAGGAGAAGGTATGTCAGGAAACTACTGTTATTAGTTAAACTATTTAAGTATTTTTATTTATTTAAATATTTTATCTCTTTTTATGTAAAATAAAAATCATAATGGGCTTTTTTTAATAGATATGAACTTTAAAGTATGTTTCTAAAATAGATCATGAGAATATCCTTTGATGCTAAGTAGCTCCATCTATCTATGGAAGGTTTGCATTTCAAGGGTGAACAATAACTATATTTCTGTCTTGATTTGGACAGTGTCGTGTTAAATGCAATGAGCAACTCCCTTTGTTATTGAAAAAAAATTGACAATCTGGGCTGAAGTGTTGTCTTTTGGTTAAAAACTAGTGTTGCAGCAATTTTTGCTGATTTTAGTATCATTAAACTTTGTCAAATGAGATAGTATCTAAAACCAACACTTTGTTAGTGGTGAGTAAGTATTACATCATTCATTCTGCATGAAACTGAGGCTATCTCTTTTCCTTTTATTAGTAACAGTTTAGACTACTTAGCCAGGTAGTAATCATTGGTTCTTGTGAAAGCTGGGAATGTTTGAGTCAGTTAGAAGAGTGAGAGAAACAAAAGCAGTGATGAAGTAGCCAAAAGTGTGTGATGGAACAAATTGTGAGAAGACTGGGGATAAGTCCAGGAGGCTTGGAAAGTGGAACTCAGTGAAAAAGGATGCATGCAGCAGAGGTCAGCCTCATCTTCTGGTGGAGAGGAAGGAGACTGCAAGATGTCATCTCCAGCGACTGTCGTCTTTGTAAATTCAGAAGCAGAGCCACTGCTCAGTGAATACTCATTGAATGAGTTGAGGGCATTGAGCAAGGGGAAGAAAAGCCTGAGAAGTTCTGATGGTAAAGTTTGGGGTCAAGTGTGGAGGAGAATGCAATAAGGAATCCTTTAGGAAGGAATCAAAGGCTTACTGAGCATCAGTGAGGTCTTGGTGTGGTAATATGTGTATTCTTGGTCAATTACAATGGGCTTTTCTGGTAGTTCTTGACAGAGAGGGACAAAGGAAAGTAACTCTAGGATAAGTGGGACAACAGTGACTGCTCAAGTGAATAGGATACCAAGAAATTTAATGGGAAAATGGGCAGGGGTTTAGAAGCCCTGATTCTGAAAACTTAAACTGGAAATCTATACATACATACATTTCTATACAAGAAATCTATACAAGATTAGCTAAATGTGCTGTGTGTGTGCTCAGTTGCTCAGTCATACTTAAGGTCAAAATATAGGAACATATTCTAGGAACCATTAGTAAAGAGTGGTAAAGAAAAGTTAAAGTGAAGTTGCTCAGTCGTGTCTGACTCTTTGTGACCCCATAGACTGTAGCCTCTGTCCATGGGGATTTTCCAGGCAAGAAATTGCCATTTCCTTCTCCAGGGGATCTTCCCAACCCTGGGATCAAACCTGGGTTTCTTGCATTGTAGGCAGAGTCCTTAGCATCTGAGCCACCAGGGAAGCCCTAAAGAGTGGTAACCTGTTCCCCAATTGGCAAGCTGATAACAACAGCTGCTGCTGCTGCTAAGTCACGTCAGTCGTGTCCGACTCTGTGTGACCCCATAGACGGTACCCAACAGGCTCCTCTGTTCCTGGGATTCTCCAGGCAAGAACACTAGAGTGGGTTGCCATTTCCTTCTCCAATGCATGAGAGTGAAGTCGCTCAGTCGTGTCCGACTTTAGCGACCCCATGGACTGCAGCCTACCACGCTTCTCCATCCATGGGATTCTCCAGGCAAGGGTACTGAAGTGGGTTGCCTTTGCCTTCTTCAAAGCAGTCAAAAGAAAATCTATCAGGCTAGTCCATCTTCTGCCATTATTCCTGTTAGTTGAGGGCTACTCTGTGTTGTGTGTTTTGTTTGTATGAGATGTTGACAGATGATTTCTTACTGGGCTGGATAGTATATATTTTTGGCTTTGTGGGCCCTATTCTCTATTGCAGCTACTGAGATCTACCATCATAGCAAGCAAACAGCCATACACAATATGAAAATGCTTTTACATGTAAACTATAGGTTGTTGCCCAGAAGCATTTGTGTGAAACCCACATTAGAATTCAAGATAAAGAAGTATTATAAACAGTGTTGCAGTCCTTGTAAAAATAAACTGTCTAGCCTCCTGGATGTTAAAGAGCTTTTTAAAAATCTATCTACAGGTATCTCTAGCTGTATGTATGTATGTGCATATATTTCCACATATGCACAAATACATATATGTGTGTATATGTCTGTTCATTATATTATATACCTAATACTGTTATTGTTTTTAGGATATAATATCATAAAGAGACATATGACTTCTTTGATAGCTCAGATGGTAAAAATTCTGCCTGCAATGCAGGGTTCCTGGGTTCAATTCCTGGGTGAGGAAGATCTCCTGAAGAAGGAAATGACAACCCACTCCAGTATTCTTGCCTGGAGCATCTCTTGGAGAGAGGAACCTTTGCAGTGATTGCAAAGAGTTGGACACAACTAAGCAACTAACACGCACAATACTGTTATAGTCTCTGGTGAGAAACATATAGAAATTAAAGAATTAGTCTGTCTTCCCAGAAATGAATATCTATTTGAAGAAGGAAATGGAAAAAGGAAGATTGGGAGAATGGAAATAATTATAAAATATCATATCATTGGACCGTGAGTTACTGTTAAAAATGTTACTTAATGACTTTGATTGCGGAATGCCTGTGCACCAAGCGGGGAGATTTTTCTCTCTTTGGACTTGAGATTTGAGACAGTTCAACAGGGAACTCTTCTCTAACGTAGAGCATTTCAGCTATAGTCATTAGTGTTCCCTTTTGATATCACAGAACAGTATGTTGAAAGGGCCAGTGCTATCACTTTTCTACTAGTAATTTTACAATAAAATACAGTCTGTGATTCTAGATGGAAAATTGTATTATCAGTTGTTCAGTGTCATGACGGTGGTGTCTATAAAGTTTCCTGAGCAGTTTGGTTGCTGCTGCTGCTGCTGCTAAGTCGCTTCAGTCGTGTCTGACTCTGCGACCCCATAGACGGCAGCCCACCGGGCTCCCCCGTCCCTGGGATTCTCCAGGCAAGAACAGTGGAGTGGGTTGCCATTTCCTTCTCTAATGCATGAAGGTGAAAAGTGAAAGTGAAGTCGCTCAGTCGTGCCCGACTCTTAGCGACCCCATGGACTGCAGCCCACCAGGCTCCTCCGTCCATGGGAGTTTCCAGGCAAGAGCACTGGAGTGGGGTGCCATTGCCTTCTCCTAATTTGGTTGCTACAATCACTCAACTTCCATTTGTGGTTTGCCTTTCTCATTGTCAAATTCAAGATTTCTGTTGTTCTAGCTGACCAAAAAAGTTTGTATGTAAGTTTTCAAGATGGTGGGTAAGATTCAAGTTGGCCTTTTAAGATGTATGTAATGTTAAACTATCACACAATGTTGATAGTAAACTTTCAATGACAAAGTGTGAAAGATTCTCCCAACCCAGAACTATTGAAAAGAGATGTTCTTCTTTAATGATGACAGGCATGATGAAGGAAGATTTGATATGAACTGCAATTATAAAGAGAGTGATTCTAATTAGACTGTGGTGATGGGCATCAGATTAACAGAGAAGGAAATATTATTGTAAATGGAAAAGGGAAAGCTTTTCATTTCTAATAATTCTATGTTCAAGGATATCTGAGGATTTGACTATGAAGGATTCAACCCTGAGACTGAGTTTAACATTTAAAAGTGTTTATAAATATTAAAACTTGAATGAGGTCATAAAAGATATATAATTTTTGCAGATAAAAATACAGGAGGGAGCATTCATATGATGGATGAGAACATCAATGGACAAGGTTAATAGCTTCACTTGATGGATATCATCAAATTATGGGCTTAAGTTTGACTGTACATATTTATTTAAAAAATCAATTTGGACAATTTTAAGATAATGGAACCACAGCTTGATAGCAAATGATGCTTTTTAAAAAGGTTAAGCTGGTTTTTGTCTTTAATATTTTTTCCTACCTCCTTTCGAAGAGTTGGGTTGCTTTTCTGGGTGCCTGATGTCCTCTGCCGGCATTCAGAAGTTGTTTTGTGGAATTTACTCGACGTTTAAATGCTCTTTTGATGAATTTGTGGGGGAGAAAGTGTTCTCCCTGTCCTACTCCTCCGCATGTATACCTGTGGTGGATTCATTTTGATATTTGGCAAAACTAATACAATTATGTAAAATTTAAAAATAAAATAAAATTAAAAAAAAAAAACAAACAGACAAAAAAAAAAAAAAAGGTTAAGCTGGGTATTTTCATATGACCATAATATAAACCAGTAGTATGAAGCAGCTGCTAAAAATAAAAACCTTAGTCAGAGAGAAATGTAGTAAAGATCAAAAGAATCTTTTGATTCCTACACTGTTGGTGGTGGTGTAAACTGTAGCCACTATGGAAGACAGTAGGGAGGTTCCTCAGAAAGCTAAAATTGCAGTTGCCATGTATGCAGCAGTCCCACTCCTGGGCATATATCTGGATAAAACTCACATTCAAAAAGTTACATGTTCCTCCGTGTTCATAGAAGCGCTATATCACAGTAGCCAAAGCATGTTAAGTGTCCACTGATAGATGAACTTAAAAGCAACTTAAGTGTCCACTGATAGATGAACGGGTAAAGAAGATGCGTATATAAACACAGCAGAATACTGCTAAGCCATTGAAAAGAGTGCAGTTATGCCAGATGCAGCAACACGGATGGACCTAGAGATGATCACACTCAGTGAAGTCCGAGAAAGACAATATCAGCTGGTATCACTTACGTGTGCAATCTGAAATGTGACACAGATGAATTTATTTATGAAACAGACTCTCAGATGTAGAAAACAAACTTATGGTTACCAATGGGGAGAAGGGGGTGAGGGGGTGATAAATTAGAAGTTTGGGGTTAGCAGATAAACACTACTGTATAGAAAATAGACAAAAAATAAGGATAGCACAGGAACTGTATTTGATATCTTATAAAAATAAACCATAATGGAAGAGAATATAAAAAAGAATGTATCTATCTACCTATCCATATTGTATAACTCAATCACTTTGCTCTACATCAGAAACTAATGCAACATTGTAGATAAATTATACTTCAAAAAAAGAAATAGATTTAAAAGTATTGCTAGACACTTAGCACCCTGTGATGTACAGGCCACATCCAGAGGCTTGTGCTGCCCTCTGTGAGCCATGATTTAACAGAGTGCTTAATATGTCACACTGGGTCCAAATGAAGCTGGAGGCTGACCAGTTTTCCTCAGATGTTCAACTTGCCAATAGAAAAGATGCTAGAATTATTTTCTGTCAAGTAAAAGTCATGGGCGGCCACTGCCAAACAGATATAATAAACAGGAATCTTTGGTTTGGTAGAGATTAAATGGAATAACTTCTGCTCTGTTTTAAATGTCAAAGATACCATGATTATTTAATATTAATTAAAAATTGGAGAGAGCAAAAAGAAAGACAAGCCTGGGTAAGAGCTAAGTTAGGGTTTCATTGGGGGATATCACCCTTGATTAGCTTCTGCACCTATTAAATCATATTGTTTAGACCTTGGGTCTCTGTTTAAATACTGAATTGGACTTAATTGTGCTACAATGTTGAGTGGTAAAAGGTTATATCACACGTTGTAACTGTTAGCATTAAAAAGGGAAAGTCAGAAATCGTTCTATGTGGATTTTTTTCCCAAATCAAGCAATGCAATGATGTACAATAAAAAAGGCAAAACACAAACCTCACAAAATGAGAGTCTGTCTCCTTTGAAGGTTTTCATGCACTAACAGAATTATAGTTTTTTACATTATTTCCCTTAGTTATTTATACTATTTCACTTAATTTTTTTCACGATTTCACTTACACTATTTCACTTAGAACTGAAAATAAAGGTGCCTTTGGCTACATGACTGCCTTTATAATATGGTCAGTGGTTCCTACAGTCTCATGGCTAATTGCAAGAATTTTCTATTTCTCCTTGTTTATTTTCAGAGAGATGGGCTAAAGGGTTATGTTCTTTAGAGTTTCACAAAGATGCAGTAGATCTTAGTTTGAACAAACTGAACTTCTTATTTCTTTAGGATCTTTTAAGTGTATGAAAGTTTAGTTTGGTGTGGGTCAGGGGAAAGAAAATGTAAAGATATTAGGTAACAAAAGAGAAAAGAAGGATGACTAACACGTCACACTCTTTAATGCCTCTCTACTTCAAAAATGAGTCTGGAAACGACTCTCTATTTCTCCCTCAAATCCAGTACCCAGACACATGCATACGTAGACTCATTTTATAATCTAAAACTGTAATAGGAATCTGAGAATACACTTTGTATTATTACAGGACACAATGTTCAATTTCTTTTTCTTTCTCATCTGAGTTTATAGTCAATTGTTCTGTAATGTTAACACATTGTAGTTATTCTTAGTTTGTTATTAAAGAAAACATTGGTACTATTAGACATCTTCAGGGAAATTTTTTAAAAACATGTTGCCAGATGAGTGAACATTTATCCTTTCCAAGAATATAAAATTTGTGACTCATTTTTATCTTTGGTTTTCCACTGTAAAGAATGGGTGTCAGCTTCCTATGTAATTTCGATTTGTTTATCCAGCAGTTTTGTTTGTCTGTGCAGTTTTCTGTGTGCCAGTTGTGGTCAATATTTGGTTTCCATAAAAGGTATGAGTTTTCTTTGAGGCTATCTTTCTTGCCATTGCCAAACCCACAACTGATGCACCATTACTTTGACTTTTGTTCTTAATTTAAACTTGGCCCAGATCCTGTCTTTGGTGTAAAATATGAAGCAAACTCCATTTTGACCTGGAATCTGGGGAGGAAACTATTTGCTTGACATTCTCTAAAGGTCTTACATACACAGGATGTTCGTGTTGCTCTAATTAGAAGTGCTACCTGAATGTGCCTGTGCCCACAAGTTCAGGGTTGGACTGCTATTAAAAAAAAAACCTAGCCAAGTCCATTTTTCTCAATTTATAGGTAAAAGCATATAAAGACACACCAAAATGTCTCAGTTGAATGGAATGCAAAGCAATGCATTCAAACAGCCCAGGATAGGATTTAGATCCAGACGGCCTGAGTTTGAATTCTGACTCTATCACTTATATGCCCAGAAGAGTTATTTCCTGTCCCTGAGTCTTTGTTTTCTCAACGCTAAAATGAGATATCAAAAGTTTCAACCTCATAGAGGTCTTAGAAGGATTAAGTTGAGGGAGTTTGAACAGGGATTGACACAGAGTACACCTCCTCCTCCTTCTCTTCATCTCTCAAAATTGAATATAGAAGTTAATTCCTTTTGCCAACACTATGGGGTTTAAGGTCTTAAAAAGGGTTAGCTTTGGGCATTCTGGCTTCACTGTCACCCTGCTCTCACTCACCTAGTCAGTGACATAGTCTTTACTTCTTCCCTAGTGAAGTGAATGGTAACGCAGTGACCTGGAGGTGTTAATACAGCTCTAAGATGTGAACCATTCCATCGTGAAGGTCAATTCAGTCACTAAGTCATGTATGACTCTTTGTGACTCCATAGACTGCAGCATGCCAGGCTTCCCTGTACATCACCAACTCCTAGAGCTTACTCAAACTCATGTCCATCGAGTTGGTGATGCCATCCAACCATCTCATCCTGTTATCGCCTTCCCCTCCCACCTTCAATCTTTCCCAGCATCAGGGTCTTTTCCAATGAGTCAACTCTTCACATGAGGTGGCCAAAGTATTGGAGTTTCAGCTTCAGCATCAGTCCTTCCAATGAATATTAAGGACTGATTTCCTTTACGATGGACTGGTTGGATCTCCTTGCTGTCTGAGGGACTCTCAAGAGTCTTCTCCAACACCACAGTTCAAAAGCATCAACTCTTTGGTGCTCGGCTTTCTTTATTGTCCAGCTCTCACATCCATACATGACTACTGGAAAAAAAAATAGCTTTCACTAGAGGGAACTTTGTTGGCAAAGTAATGTCTCTGCTTTTAGCTGTCTAGGTTGGTTATAATTTTTCTTCCAAGGAGCAAGCATCTTTTAATTTCATGGCTGCAATCACCATCTGCAGTGATTTTGGAGCCCCTAGAAATAAAGTCTTTGTTTCCACTCTTTACCATGAAGTGATGGGACCGGATGCCATGATCTTAGATTTCTGAATGTTGAGTTTTAAGCCACATTTTTCACTCTCTTTCACTTTCATCAAGAGGCTCTTTAGTTCTTCTTCACTTTTTGCCATAAGGGTGATGTCATCTGCATATCTGAGGTGATTGATATTACTCCTGGGAAGCTTGATTCCAGCTTGTGCTTCATCCAGTCCAGCATTGCTCATGATGTTCTCTTCATATAAGTTAAATAAGTAGGGTGACAATATACAGCCTTGACTTACTCCTTTCCTGATTTGGAACCAGTCTGTTGTTCCATGTCCAGTTCTAACTGTTACTTCTTGACCTGCACACAGAATTCTCAGGAGGCAGGTCAGGTGGTCTGGTATTCCCATCTTTTAAAGAATTTTCCACAGTTTGTTGTGATCCACACAGTCAAAGGCTTTGGCATAGTCAATAAAGCAAAAGTAGATGTTTTTCTGGAACTCTTGCTTTTTCAGTGATCCAACGGATGTTGGCAATTTGATCTCTGGTCCCTTTCCCTTTTCCAAATCCAGCTTGAACATCTGGAAGTTCACAGTTCACATACTGTTGAAGCCTGGCTTAGAGAATTTTGAGCATTACTTTGCTAGCATGTGGAGTGCAATTGTGTAGTAGTTTGAGCATTCTTTAGCATTGCCTTTCTTTGAAATTGGAATGAAAATTGACCTTTTCCAGTCCTTTGGCCTCTGCTGAGTTTTCCCAATTTGCTGGCATATTGAGCACAGCACTTTCACAGAATCATCTCTTAGGATTTGAAATACCTCAACTGGAATTCCATCATCTCCACCAGCTTTGTTTGTAGTAATGCTTCCTAAGGCCCACTTGACTTTACATTCTAGGATGTCTGGCTCTACATGAGTGATTACACCATCGTGGTTTTCTGGGACATTAAGATCCCTTTTGTATAGTTCTTCTGTGTATTTTTGCCACCTCTTCTTAACCTCTTTTGTTCTGTTAGGTCCCTACTATTTCTGTTCTTTTTGTGCCCATCTTTGTAAGAAATGTTCCCTTGGTATCTCTCATTTTCTTGAAGAGATCTCTAGTCTTTCCCATTCTATTGTTTTCCTCTATTTCTTTGCATTGGTCACTGAGGAAGGCTTTCTTATCTCTCCTTGCTATTCTTTGAAACTCTGCATTCAAATGGGTATATCTTTCCTTTTTTCCTTTGCCTTCCACTTCTCTTCTTTTCACAACTACTTGTAAGGGCTCTTCAGACAACCATTTTTCCTTTTTGCATTTCTTTTTCTTGGCAATTGTCTTGATCACTGCCTCTTCTATAACATCACAAACCTCCATCCATAGTTCATCAGGCACTCTATCTATCAGATCTAGTCCCTTAAATTTATTTCTCACTTCCACTGTATAATCGTAAGGGATTTGATTTAGGTCATACCTGAATGGTCTAGTGGTTTTCCTTACTTTCTTCAATTTCAGTCTGAATTTGGCAAAAAGGTGTTCATGATATGAGCCACAGTCAGCTCCTGGTCTTGTTTCTACTCACTGTATAGAGCTTCTCCATCTTTGGCTGCAAAGTATATAATCAGTCTGATTTCAGTATCAACCATCTAGTGGTGTGCGTATGTAGAATCTTCTCTTGTGTTGTTGGAAGAGGGTGTTTGCTCTGACCAGTGCATTCTTGGGCAAAACTCTATTAGCCATTGCCCTGCTTCATTCTGTACTCCAAAGTCAAATTTGCCTGTTACTCCAGGTATTTCTTGACTTCCTATTTTTGCATTCCAGTCCCCTATAATGAAAAGGACGTCTTTTATGTGTGTTAGTTCTAGACGGTCTTGTAGGTCTTCATAGAATCGTTCAACTTCAGCTTCTTCAGCATTACTGGTCGGGGCATAGACTTGGATTACTGTGATATTTAATGGCTTGCCTTGAAAACGAACGGAGATCATTCTGTCGTTTTTGAGATCACATCCAAGTACTGCATTTCAGACTGTTTTGTTGACTGTGATGGCCACTCCATTTCTTCTAAGGGATTCTTGCCCACCAAAGTAGATATAATGTTCATCTGAGTTAAATTCACCCATTCTAGTCCATTTTAGTTTTCTGATTCCTAAAATGTTGACATTTACTCTTGCCATCTCCTGTTTGACCCCTTCCAATTTGCCTTGATTCATTGACCTAACATTCCAGGTTCCTATGCAATATTGCTCTTTACAGCATTGGACTTTACTTCCAGTCATCAGGCACATCGACAACTGGGTGTTGTTTTTGCTTTGGCTCCGTCTGTTCATTCTTTCTGGAGTTATTTCTCCACTGATCTCCTGTAGCATATTGGGCACCTACCAACCTGGGGATTTCATCTTTCAGTATCCTATCTTTCTGCTTTTTCATTCTGTTTATGGGGTTCTCAAGGCAAGAATACTGAAGTGGTTTGCCATTCCCTTCTCCAGTGGAACACATTTTGTCAGAACTATCCACCATGATCCAATCTGTTATGGGTGGCCCTACATGGCATGACTCATAGTTTTCATTGAGTTAGACAAGTTTGTGGTCCATGTGATCAGACTGGTTAGTTTTTTGTGATTGTGGTTTTCAGTCTATCTGCCCTATGATGGAGAAGGATAAGAGGTTTATGGAAGCTCCTGATGGGAGAGACTGACTGAGTAGGAAATTGGTCTTGTTCTGATGGGCTTGGCCATGGTCAGTAAATCTTTAATCCAATTTCTGTTGATGGATGGAGCTGTGTTTCCTCCCTGTTATTTGACCTGAGGCCAAACTTTGGTGGAGATAGTGAAGATAATCTTGACCTCCTTTAGAAGGTCCCATGCAGGCACTGCTATACTCAGTGCCCCCAACCCTGCAGCAGGCCACCGCTGACCCACCCCTCTGCCGGAAAGACCTGGGCACTCCTGGGCAAGTCTGGCTCAGTCTCTTGTGGGGTCACTGTTCCTTTCTCATGGGTCCTGGTGCACACAAGGTTCTGTTTGTGCCCTCCAAGAGTCTGTTTCCCCAGTCCTGTGTAAGTTCTGTTGGCTCTATGGTGAGGTTAATGGTGACCTCCTCTGAGAGGGCTTATGCCATTTCCAGATCTACTGCACCCAGAGCCCCTGCCCTTGCAGAAGTCCACTGCTGATGTGTACTTCCATAGGAGACACTCAGACACAGTTCTGGGGGTCTCTGTGGGGTCTCTGGGTCCTGGTGCACACAAGGTTTGTTTGAGCCATCTGAGCATCTCTGGCAGCTATGGGGTTTGATTCCAAATGTGATTTAACCCCTTCTACAAACTTGCTGAGACTTCTCCTTTGCCCTTGGGTGTGGGGTATCTCCTCAAAGTTGCTCCAGCACCATGAAGCCACAACTCCACAAAATTCCATTGTATTCTATGAGTAATTTAGGTCTCATAGGCCCAGTTCATCTATATTTTGGAAGGTTTTCAAACTATCTTCAGTAAGAGCTATGTGAGGCTAGAAAATGAAACCATGTAGAAATAGTAAAAGAATTCCAACAAAACTTTACCTGTCAAATCACCCCTTTTATTCGTATTTATTGAGTGTCTAGAACGTTCGCTGTGGAGAATACTACTTATCATTCTCATGAGCTTCCTGTCTTGCACATTGTAGGCACCTAATAAAAAAATTTATTTTTCAACTGAAGTTTATGACCAAGATTTTCACAGTGAAGATTCCTCCTAAAATATTCTCTAAATCTCTCCTTTTAAGAGTATATGCCCAGCCAGAGTGGAGAAGTAGCGATTGCCGAGCTTTGTAGTAGCCGACAGTGAGCTTCAGCACTAGGCCTAATGACAGCTTCTTGGACGCTGCTCACGTGTGCTTCTCTCCTCTCTCTTTTTAAAGACAACCCCTAGGTCTGCATCGACTGCTGATTCTGCAGTTCTTACCGGTAAGGTCATGTTGAGAATCATGACAGCATTAAAAATGAAGGGTTGGATTCCTTTTTATCCTTTGGCACAAATCAGTAGGAAAGGAAGAGAAGAGGAGGTGGTCCATTGCTGTTGTTCTACAACACTGAACTCATGGCTCTTTAAGAAATGATGTGGAAGTTGTAAACATTGTATAAAAAATTTTGTCTACAGTGAAATTATTACAGATGAGGAGAATGTGTGCTTATCAAGGTAATAATGCATCAAATTATATCCAAAGAAGAATTAAATGAGAGATGTTTTGTCATTCTACATGCTATTCACTAATATGAGATTCAGGTTTTTTCACATTGGTCAGATAACCACTTTTAGTGCCATTAAATTATGTGTCATTTTTAGTGTCACATAATTAACCATTATTTTGAGTCTTGATATATGGAAAAAAAAATGAGGCTAGTACACTTGTTTGTTTCTGAAATAACGAATACTTTTATGTTTATCACTGAAATTTTAAATATTTCTGAATGAGCTTTTACAAAAGCATGTTGTAGGCATCTCATCGTTTCACGTCACCCTGCTTCTCTCAGCTTTTACCATTTAGAGCTTCTATTTGGACGTTTCCTCTCATGTCCTTCACGTCCTCAACTGGAATCTTGGCGTAGGATTAGCATTACCAAAGCTTTCAGTTACATGGAACTAGAGTCAAACACATTAACTGAATTATCTGTTGGCTTAGTTCCCCACTATCCTCACGTGGAAAGGGAATAACTCCAGTATATGTAACTATACTCCAGTACAAGCTGGGCTTCCCTGGTGGCTCAGATGGTAAAGAATCAGCTACCCACTCCAGTATTTTGCCTGGACAATTCCATGGACACAGGAGCCTGGTGGACTACAGTCCATGGGGTCAGAAAGAGTCAGACACCACTAATCGGCTAACACTTTCACTTTCCAGTGGAAGCTAGGCTATTACCAGTTCCCTATATTGGATTATTAGATAGCATATTCAAAAGCAGAGACATTACTTTGCCAACAAAGGTTCATCTAGTCAAGGCTATGGTTTTTCCTGTGGCCATGTATGGATGTGAGAGTTGGACTGTGAAGAAAGCTGAGTGCCGGAGAATTGATGGTTTTGAACTGTGGTGTTGGAGAAGACTCTTTTTTTTTTTTTTTAATTTTATTTTATTTTTTAACTTTACATAATTGTATTAGTTTTGGAGAAGACTCTTGAGAGTCCCTTGGACTGCAAGGAGATCCAACCAGTCCATTCTGAAGGAGATCAGCCCTGGGATTTCTTTGGAAGGAATGATGCTGAAGCTGAAACTCCAGTACTTTGGCCACCTCATGCGAAGAGTTGACTCATTGGAAAAGACTCTGATGCTGGGAGGGATTGGGGGCAGGAGGAGAAGGGGACGACAGAGGATGAGATGGCTGGATGGCATCACTGACTCGATGGACATGAGTATCAGTGAACTCAGGGAGTTGGTGATGGACAGGGGGGCCTGGCGTGCTGCGATTCATGGGGTCGCAAAGAGTCGGACACGATTCAGTGACTGATCTGATCTGATATTGGATTATTATGGTGACCTTCATTGCTCTTAAAAAACTACTTTATCTTATCTTTCTCTTCCATGGTCTGTAGAGCCCAGACTGAGGTTAACTGAACATCTAATTTTTACATACTAAAACTTAGATAGCTTCAGAAAACAAGCTTTTTAATCATGGTTTCGTGTTCCTTGCTGCTACTACGAGAGGAGGAAGGCAAAATTATTAACTAGTATTAGAGCTACTTTATGAAAATCCTAGAAAAATGTTAATGTTCCTTTTGGCTGTGCTTCCAGTGAATGAGTTGTTTATGTGAAATTTTGCCTGAATTGCTCATGAGATTTGTTTCCCTCTACCTTGGAAAGAAGTGTTGCCAGAATCATGTTCCTTGTTATATTGTGACTTTGTTCCTGATTTTGCGCTAAATTCAAAGATATAATCAGGTAGTGTTGGGTGAAAATAATTGACATGGATATAGAATGCTTTATCAAAATATTTAAATATAATATTCTAAATTACAAGTTTCTTTCCTGAATTAAAAGAAAACAAAAACCTAATAGTTTAATTTTCCCTTTTCTTTCAGTTAGCCATGAAGGTAGGACTACAGATAAACCTTTTCATACGGATGCATACCTCACCTCATCTTGGTATTTCTAAGCCTGTTTTTTCCTGAAGTTTGTTTTACTCAGTCTTTTTTTCCCTAAGAGATGATTTAGGAAATTGAATTAGATATCTTATATCATAATTAATAATTTCCAGTTTATGTTTTCCTTATAAGGCTCTTCTAAAATAAAATGAAATACACATATTAACACATGTTAATTAATATGTGATATATCAGATCAGATCAGTAACTCAGTCCTGTCCGACTCTTTGTGACCCCATGAATTGCAGCACACCAGGCCTCCCTGTCCATCACCAACTCCCGGAGTTCACTGAGATCACATCCATCGAGTCAGTGATGTCATCCAGCCAGCTCATCCTCTGTCGTCCCCTTCTCCTCCTGCCCCCAATCCCTCCCAGCATCAGAGTCTTTTCCAATGAGTCAACTCTTCGCATGAGGTGGCCAAAGTACTGGAGTTTCAGCTTTAGCATCGTTCCTTCCAAAGAAATCCCAGGGCTGATCTCCTTCAGAATGGACTGGTTGGATCTCCTTGCAGTCCAAGGGACTCTCAAGAGTCTTCTCCAACACCACAGTTCAAAAACATCAATTCTTCGGCACTCAGCTTTCTTCACAGTCCAACTCTCACATCCATACATGACCACTGGAAAAACCATAGCCTTGACTGAGATCGACCTTTGTTGGCAAAGTAATGTCTCTGCTTTTGAATATGCTATATAGGTTGGTCATAACTTTCCTTCCAAGAAGTAAGTGTCTTTTAATTTCATGGCTGCAGTCACTATCTGCAGTGATTTTGGAGCCCAGAAACATAAAGTCTGACACTGTTTCCACTGTTTCCCCATCTATTTCCCATGAAGTGATGGGACCAGATGCCATAATCTTCGTTTTCTGAATGTTGAGCTTTAAGCCAACTTTTTCACTCTCCACTTTCACTTTCCTCAAGAGGCTTTTGAGTTCCTCTTCACTTTCTGCCATAAGGGTGGTGTCATCTGCATATCTGAGGTTATTGATATTTCCCCCGGCAATCTTGATTCCAGCTTGTGTTTCTTCCAGTCCAGTATTTCTCATGATGTACTCTGCATATAAGTTAAATAAACAGGGTGACAATATACAGCCTTGACAAACTCCTTTTCCTATTTCGAACCAGTCTGTTGTTCCATGTCCAGTTCTAACTGTTGCTTCCTGACCTGCATACAAATTTCTCAAGAGGCAGATCAGGTGGTCTGGTATTCCCATCTCTTTCAGAATTTTCCACAGTTTATTGTGATCCACACAGTCAAAGGCTTTGGCATAGTCAATAAAGCAGAAATAGATATATTTATATTTATATATATATTAATATATTCTATATAATATATATTAATATATAAAATATATGTATTAATTTAACATATTCTGCATATATTTTGACCTCTTTGCTCACCTATGTCTACCAGCTATGGCTGGGCATATGAGGGGTGCAAAGCCATCTGCCTTTTTTTGGTGGGAGCTGTAATCTTTTTCAGAAACTATTGGATAATAACATTAATAGGTTGAAACAATAAGTTGTGTTGAAACAACAAATTAGAAATCCTTTTAAGACATACTGAAAGGTTAAAACTACTTTAATGATCTTACATTATAGGAAAACACAGGAAAAAGCCTACAGTGCTAACTTAGAATGGCCTTGGGAATAGAGGTACCACCTTTGGAGTCCAGCATTGTTGCTTAGCAGGCACCAATTACACTTGCCTTTTTGCATTCTCATTTTGTTTTCTTTAAAAAGTAGAGGTAATAAAAGTCCCACCTTACAGGGGTGTGTGAGGACCATGGGGTATAACGTGCCGAACCACTGCCGCTCAGTAGGCTCTTCATGCATTTTTGCCTTCTATTTTTACTACCAAAGTTATTAAAAACAAGATTTTATGGAAATTAAGTAGCCTTACAAAAATTAGAAAACTATACGATAGAATAATCTTTCAGAATGTTGGCTTATATGGCTTTTGTAGTTTATGCATGCCATGCTCACTTAACTGTCAGATTTATTTTTAAACTTTCAATTTCCTCTCCTATCTCCAGGAAGCATGTATTTTTATTTTTCCACGCAGTGTGTTGTCCTATTTATTATTCTGGACATGGGAATAAAGGCATTCTTGGAAATGTCTCGATTATCTTTGCCATTCTCTTGTTACATCCTGTGATATCATTAAGACAGGCTCCTTCAGGAGCTGTACAGTTTATGAGTCTGGAGTGTCATATAAAAAAGAAATAACCATAACTTTCTGTTTTATAGCTGGAGGTTATATAAAGATTCTTGGTTGACTTTCTTTTGAGATTGAATATTTCAGTAATGGTTTAAAAGTGATGTCCTGAATTATCAGGTTGTTTTTTTTGTGTGTGTTGTTCTTATTTTCTCATTTGAAAGTCAAGAGCTCCTAATAACCAAAATGTAGATGTACTTTGTAAGTCTTTGAGATACACAGTATCCACCAAATCTATCCATCTGTCTTTAGTGGGTACATTTCAGCTACTCTATTTAACTGTATTAACTGCATTTATATATATATATATATATTTAGTAAATTTACCTCATGCCTGAAAAGATTCTTTTGTCATTTAACTTGCTAACTTCACTCTTAGCTTAAGATTTGAGTTACTACTTTAAGATGAAAGGGACCTCCCTGATGACTCAGATGGTAAAGAATCTGCCTGTAATGCAGGAGACATGGGTTCGATCCCTGTATTTGGAAGATCGCTTGGAGAAGGGAATGGCAACCCTCTCCAGTATTCTTGCCTGGAGAATCCCATGAACAGAGGATCCAGTAGGCTAGAGTCCATCCAACAAACCCTTAACATCTAATTAGGTAGCCTTTTCTGGTTTACACTGCAGTAAGAGAAATCTCCATGAAGTCAAAACTTTATTCCCTGCTCATGTTCAATGTTTTCTGAGGCTCCCCTTCATGTTTTTGTCCTGGTGGGACTCAAGCTGAAGGGCAGTCCTTATCTAGGCCATGCGGTAGCAGATTGGACAAAAGAGATTGTGAGACCACATGCTGGCTCTTACTTCTTCTGCTTTCAAGAGGCCCGTGTCTCATCTCTCTCTCACTCAGGTTTCATGAGCCATAAGTCACGTGGCCACGCTTGATAATGATGTGATGGAAAGTATGGCTCCCTGCAGCAATAGGCCTAGTTTGTGGGGGAAGATAGTAGCAAGAATGTTTAGACAAAATTATAGTCTACCACGCTACATCAGTAGTGCTATCATTACGTGTTGAAATGTGCCTTCCTCTCCCTAATTTGAAAACATCATATAGTCACTTTTGAGATGTATATTTAATAGTAACTATTACATGTTCCACATAGTTAATAATTCTAAGCACTTTCATTTTTAATTCCCATTTTTGATCAGCAGAAGTATTTATCATAAGTGATACTCATTGAGAGCCACCTATATGCTAGGATTATAGTAGTTGCTTTATAAATGTTATCTAGCAGCAGCTGCTGCTGCTGCTGCTAAGTCGCTTCAGTCGTGTCCAACTCTGTGCGACCCCATAGACGGCAGCCCACCGGGCTCCCTTGTCCCTGGGATTCTCCAGGCAAGAACACTGGAGTGGGTTGCCATTTCCTTCTCCAATGCATGAAAGTGAAAAGTGAAAGTGAAGTCGCTCAGTTGTGTCCACCTCTTAACGACCCCATGGACTGCAGCCCACCAGGCTCCTCTGTCCATGGGATTTTCAAGGCAAGAGTACTGGATTGGGGTGCCATTGTCTTCTCCCTAGCAGCAGCAGCTCTACACAAAGAAATGAAAATGGATTAAAAAGAAAAGGAGGCCCAGAAGCATTACAAAATTTGCCAAAACTCATGTAGCTTAAAATGGCAGAGCTGTGATCTCAGATCTTAGTTTTTGACTGATCTAGGAATTTATATAGGACCAGTGGTCTTCAATTTCCAGGGAGCCATTTATTTCATAGGGAATTACACTGTGCTAATTGAAATGAGTGTGAAGCTGTAAATGTGCTCCTCTGACTCTTAGGTAACTGGTCAAATAAAATCATTCCTGGTGGCCAGTATAGCTGAAGTTAAGTTGAGAAATGGGCTCTTAATGGATTAAATGCCATTATTTTGGTTATCTACTATGTTCAAATGAACAAATATTAATTTTACCCTGTTGTGGATATCCACCACTCTATGAACAAATATGCAGGAGTTAAAGTAAGGTTGTTTACTGATGAATACTGTCTCATTTAAAAAATATTTTGGGATTATGTTCCAGTTTGATTCTAGAGGAATCCACAACTTTTTTTCTAATAAAGTAGTCCATCTTCCCCGTACTGCTCTCTTTCTGGATTCTAAAGCGCTGTCACATGACTTCTGCTTGAAGTTATGCTTAGTATGCTGCAATTTCCTGTTTGCAACAGAAGCCCGGAGAGTGAATTGAAAGTGTCCTGTTTGTCTATAATTAATGCAGAAGTGCCTCTTCCCCAGGATCAGTTATAAATCCAAGGAAGCTGGAACCTTTCTAGTGGTGATTTGAATATCCTAGACTGTTGAACATTGTGAATATCAGAAGATCTCTGGGGTAGAATATGTTTAATGTTTTGAATTTCTGTTAGAACAACATTAAATCCAGATATGGCAGGAGATACCCATGTGTATGAGGAAAGCAGTATCTTTTGAGTCATTGAGTAGCCACGTAAAAAAGAAAATTTTTTTGGATTCTTGTTCCAAAATAATTTTCCTTTTGTCAGGATTTTAGTTACACTTTCAGGTGGAGATCATTTTTTATGCTGAGAAAGTATCTTGGCCTTGGTCCCACTGTCCTGAATGGAATCAGAGTGGGCAGATGGGTTTCTGGGGAACCACAGAACAGCATGCAAGTTTACTTTGGATTCTGGGGTTCTTGCCATACGTGCAAATTTCAAAGTGAAATGTTAACCTGTCTTAGCATCTCTAAGCCTTTACTGTTGATCTTGGCTATTGTTTAGTGACAGTTGTGCTAGCAGCAGTTGGAGAGTTTGCAAAGCTATCTGTAGCCTTGTTTTTAATATTCCTCTAGCTGTCAGTAAGTTGGACTTCAAAGCTATCATTATGAAGAAGTTGCATTGAAAATGAATTCTGTTTTAGATGAAATTCTTGGTCAAAGCAAGGGAAATATTGTCATATAACTTTTCCAGTGTCGACTTATGGGATGAACCCCTGGAAGTATGAACCCAGGACAACATGGAGCTTAGAGAGACTGAGAGGAAGGTAGAAGGTCATAGTGTTGGGTCACTAGGGGGGCACAATTTTTTACCAAGCTTAAGTGTGATATAAGAACCTGAGTATACTAGGAGTTAGCTCTGAGTGATAATGTTTTTCCAGGCAAGTGGATTTCTAGGAAACAAAATTAAGTAATGTTAAGCTCTGACCATTTTAAGAGTAAAAGGAAACCCAGCCTCCTATTGCTGTCTCTCTGACTGAGGCCATAATCTTACCCCAGGTTTCAGGTTAGGTTCCTAAGCATTAGCAGAAATGGAAGATACTAGACAGTTCCAGAAGAGGTATCCTCCAACAGATTCTGTAGGCTTCCCCAGGAATATCTAGTTACAAAAAGTCCTCCCCTGACACCCATTGAAGTAAAGGTTAGCAGAAAGTATATATTAGCAGGAAGTATAGGTATCCAGGAAGTGGCCAGTATTTACCAGCGTAGGGTGGGGATGGAGGACTCATTCAAAGCCAAGTGCTAGAGTGCTTCACATATATTAGAGGATTTCTGAGTGTCCAACACCGAATGCATTTCACAGTAGGGTCCTTGTCCCAGAAGAGTTCAAAATCATAGGCCTGGTCATGAATCAGGGAAACTTTAGGGGAAATGTGGCAGTAGCCCAAGTCTTTTTCAGCTGCAGTAGGAGTATCAGGATGGAGAAGGCAATGGCACCCCACTCCAGTACTCTTGCCTGGAAAATCCCATGGACGGAGGAGCCTGGTAGGCTACAGTCCATGGGGTTGCGAAGAGTCAGACACGACTGAGTGACTTCACTTTCAGTTTTCACTTTCATGCATTGGCGAAGGAAATGGCAACCCACTCCAGTGTTCTTGCCTGGAGAATCCCAGGGACGGGGGAACCTGGTGGGCTGCTGTCTATGGGGTCACACAGAGTCAGACACGACTGACGTGACTTAGCAGCAGCAGCAGCAGCAGGAGTATCAGGAAGAATGTCTACCTGTGCATGGATGTTGGGTGATGCAAGAAAGCAGCGGATGAACCAGGACCTTAGATGATATGAGGAGCACCACCTCTTGGAAGTTGACCCTAGGACTGCAGGAGAGCCCTGCTGAGGTACTGATCATCTAAATCTAGGTTGATCCAGGCACAGAAGCTGAAAGTCAGTGTGTGCAGGGACCCCTGCTGTGATTGGTTGCCATGGACACAAAGAACACACTGACTCTAGGGACTTCCCTGGTGGTCTAGTGGCTGGGAGTTCTCCTGCCAACGCAGAGTACCTGGGTTTGACCTGAGAAGACCCCACATGCCTCAGGGCAACTGAACCCATGCACCACAAGTACTAAGCCTGTGGAGTCAACAAAAAAGCCTTCCCTGCAACAAGAGAAACCACCAGAATAAGAAGCCTGGCACCACAGTTAGAGCCCTCATGGAATAACAAAGGCCCAGCACAGTCAAAAATAAAGGAGTGAACAAATAAAAGTAATACAGGAAGAAGCTCTTTCTGTTGTCTTCAATTAAAAAAAAAAAGAATACACTGATGCTGTACTAGATCTAGCGGGCAGATACCGGGCATGTCTATAGATCATCTCCTAAGGTAGATCCTTAAAACAATATGAATAAGCAAAACAACTTACCATTTAAAAAAAAAGCTGATAGGAAATTATGTTAGTTCAGTGCCTAGTGCTCTCACTAGTCAACTGTTTTTCCTTTGACTGTACTGATCTCTGCTAGGTTGTTGTATGTTAAGAGAACATTATACGGTGACACTGTTAATAATTCCACTTCTAAATCAAATATATATATATATATATATATATATATATATATATATATTTCAAATGAAGAAATGGAGTATTTGAAAATATCTTAGATTGATGATGATGTTTTGTCCAGAATGCTTACAGTTTTCCCTGCACAATAGTGGAATTGCATGAAGGTTATGATGGAACTGGGTGATTCAAAGGAGAGAAGAGTGAAGGAGATAGAACAAACCACAGATTCTAGAAACCTCAGTGCACGATTTCCCTTTACTCTAGTAGGAATACTCACGGTCATTCATTGCAAAATGTCATGAGGCTTAGTCAGATTAACAGAACAATGGAAGAACAACAATCTTAGAAATTTTTTAAAATTCTGTTTCAATGGTATGTTTTTCAAAATTGGCAGCTTATGCACCTATTAACATTTTAAACTCAGTTATATCAACTTAATGCAAACTAGTACAGCAACTATGGAGAACAGTGTGGAGATTCCTTAAAAAACTGGAAATAGAACTGCCTTATGATCCAGCAATCCCACTGCTGGGCATTCACACTGAGGAAACCAGAATTGAAAGAGACATGTGTACCCCAATATTCATCGCAGCACTGTTTATAGTAGCCAGGACATGGAAGCAACCTAGATGTCCATCAGCAGATGAATGGATAAGAAAGCTGTGGTACATATACACAATGGAGTATTACTCAGCCATTAAAAAGAATACATTTGAATCAGTTCTAATGAGGGGATGAAACTGGAGCCTATTATACAGAGTGAAGTAAGCCAGAAGGAAAAACACCAATACAGTATACTAATGCATATATATGGAATTTAGAAAGATGGTTACAATAACCCTGTATACGAGACAGCAAAAGAGACACTGATGTATAGAACAGTCTTATGGACTCTGTGGGAGAGGGAGAGGGTGGGATGATTTAGGAGAATGGCATTGAAACATGTATAATATCATATATGAAATGAGTCGCCAGTCCAGGTTCAATGCACGATACTGGATACTTGGGGCTGGTGCACTGGGACGACCCAGAGGGATGGTATGGGGAGGGAGGAGGGAGGAGGGTTCAGGATGCGGAACACATGTATACCTGTGGTGGATTCATTTCAATATTTGGCAAAACCAATACAATATTGTAAAGTTTAAAAAAAAAAAAAAAAGAAACCCTATGCTATACCTTGCAGAAACCTGAAATTACTTAGAAAATTGTTTTGATACCACTTTGGGAATTCCGGTGTCTCTCACCAAAGAAGGAGTGATTGAAGACCGTGATAATTCAGCAACACCCTAAAGATCATCTGTTTCCATCTACTGCACTGCAGCTATCAACTCCTGACCTTTCTGACATTCGATCTGTGTTCTTTGATCTCTCTTATCATGGAAAATGTTCAAAAGATGACTATTCCACATATAAACAGGGATAATTGCTACGAAATTCTTAATCAGCAGAACTCTCCTTCCTTAAAATCCCACTCATTTCTTCAAATTCTTTATTCTTCAGTCAGTTCAGTCACTCAGTCGTGTCTGACTCTTTGCGATCCCATAAATTGCAGCACGCCGGGCCTCCCTGTCCATCACCAATTCCCGGAGTTTACCCTAATTCATGTTCATTGAGTCAGTGATGCCATCCAGCTATCTCATCCTCTGTCGTCCCCTTCTCCTCCTGCCCCCAATGCCTCCCAGCATCAGGATCTTTTCCAATGAGTCAACTCTTCGCATAAGATGGCCAAAGTATTGGAGTTTCAGCTTCAGCATCAGTCCTTCCAATGAACACCCAGGACTGATCTCCTTTAGAATGGACTGGTTGGATCTTCTTGCAATCTAAGGGACTCTCAAGAGTCTTCTCCAACACCACAGTTCAAAAGCATCAATTCTTTGGCGCTCAGCTTTCTTCACAGTCCAACTCTCACATCCATACATGACCACCGGAAAAACCATAGCCTTGACTAGACAGACCTTTGTTGGCAAAATAATGTCTCTGCTTTTGAATATGCTACCTAGGTTGGTCATAACTTTCCTTCCAAGGAGTAAGCGTCTTTTAATTTCATGGCTGCAATCACTATCTGCAGTGATTTTGGAGCCCCAAAAAATAAAATCTGACACTGTTTCGACTGTTTCCCCATCTATTTCCCGTGAAGTGATGGGACCAGATGCCATGATCTTTATTCTTAAAAGTGCAGTTTTTGGCTAACTGACTGTTGCTCACTGTGGGCATGACTGTTTTACTTTTAGTGTCACACATCTTTAGAACTATTCATATTGAAGCAATATGCATCTTGCCTCTGTATTTCCATGATGCCATTTATTGAATGCTCAATGGATTATTCACGATACTGCATTATCCATTGTTCTTTCCCTGAATACTGACTTGTGGTGGCTCCCTCAGAGGTTATTGTTATAAACACTAATAACCATGAAAAGACATCTCAGAATATGGAGGAAAATGTGAACCATAATTTGTTTCCTATTTACTATTTAAATTTACTATCTAGAGTGTGAGCTGAAAATAACATATCCATCTTTATTATATCTTTTCATGAACTCCTTAGACAATAGTCAGTGTGTTTCTAGATTGTGATTATTTTTAAGGTAGACTGTGTCCTTGGCTTATCCACAAGGCCATCCCTAGGGTAGGGATGATGAAAACTTTGATAGAGAAGGTGTCTCTTCATACAAAGAATACGTCTTCTTTGCCCATACAGCTTAGGACTGGACTGGGGAAGCAGCTCAGTAGGCAGTAAGAGAGGACATTGATTACAGTGACTCATGAGTGTTAGGGAAAAAGGCCTTTGAAAAGATGGATATGGTCACCACTAGAGAACATTGGAGAAGGAAATGGCAACCCACTCCAGTGTTCTTGCCTGGAGAATCCCAGGGACAGGGGAGCCTGGTGGGTTGCCGTCTATGGAGTCGCACAGAGTCGGACATGACTGAAGCGACTTAGCAACAGCAGCAGCAGAGAACGTTCAGGCTGGGACCTGAATATGGGGATTGATGGCAGCCCTGGATGCAGAGGGTAAGGAGCCCACAGAGTAAAGACTGCATGCTGCCACCCCTGCTACCCTTGAGTGCCATGGATGAGCAGTGTCACAGAGTTGGAACATGGGTGAACTGATGGATGAGCCGTCGAGCTCAAAGTAGCCTAGACCTTTGGTTGCCCACATTCTGAATTTGCCCTCTATCCAACATGATGCTGCTGCTGCTAAGTTGCTTCAGTAGTGTCTGACTCTGTGCGACCCCATTGACGGCAGCCCACCAAGCTTCCCTGTCCCTGGGATTCTCCAGGCAAGAACACTGAAGTGGGTTGCCGTTTCCTTCTCCAGTGCATGAAAGTGAAAGTGAAGTCGCTCAGTCATGTCCTACTCTTAGCAACCCCATGTATTGCAGCCGACCAGGCTCCTCCATCCATGGGATTTTCCAGGCAAGAGTACTGGAGTGGGGTGCCATTGCCTTCTCCATCCAACATAAGTAAACACTATTCAAAACCAGTTATGTGTGCACAATTCTTATGACCTAACCTTGCCCAACCTTATGAAAGAAATAGTGCACTGACCAGTGTGAGGGAGTCCTTGCCCGGCTGCTCTCCTGGAATGAGGGCAAGGTCACTAAGTCCTGAAATAGGTGTGGGTCCCTCAATACAGCATGGCAGAAGACCTCAAACGGAAGAAAGAGGAATAGTGCCCGCGAGGTTCTGGTCTGAGTTTGAGGTACCACACCTACCTAGCACTGTAGACCCTGGCCAGCTCCAGGCACTAGAGAGGGACTTTTTAGGACAATTTCAGTGTTTAGTTATGCAAGAGGAGTAAGTTCTAGAAATTTGCTATACAACATGTTATTAACCTCTAGTTAATAATATTGTATTGCACACTTAACATTTGTCTAGAGGATAGCTCTCACATTTAAGTGTTCTTACCACACACACACACACACACACACACAAGAGGAAGGAAACTTTCAGAAGTGATGGATCAGACATATCCATTTCTTTGTGGTGATGGCTTTCCAGCTTTATTCATATGTCCAGGCTCATGAAGCTATGTATATTAGGTATGTATAGTTTCTTTGTATATCAATTATACCTCAATACAATTATTTTAAGAACAGAGGAAAATTTCAAACAAGGCACTTCAGATGTGGGAGCCCCTGAATCCTGGGGCCCAGGATGGGGTCCTCACTTGCCTGTTTGTAAAAGATGGTGCTGCCCATTAGAGCTGTTTAATCATGTAAACAGTTTTCTTCCCAGTTCTGAGTCATCTTTTCTTGTCCTTTACAATCTCTTCAAATATTCCCACAAGAGGATGAACGCCTCCTGAAGTATAACAGCATTGTAGATGCCGCTCTTTTATATGTGTGACCATCTGCACACAGGCACTGTCCTTCCTAATTAACTTGTACATACTGGCATCTTCATTGTTTATACATTTGCTTGGCATTCATGCCCTAAGTAATACAGCCTGCTCAAAATCAATAAAATCACCCCAATTGTCCCTCATCAAATGCAAATATTACCACATAGGCCATCATTGTTATTTTGGTATATGTTTTAAGACCCACCCAGAGGACCCTGGGCATTTTGTTACTGAGACCAGTCATTGGTTATTTCAAAAGGAAGATAGAAATGAACTTCTCATATCTGTTTAGGGATTTAAAGACAAATTTAATCCTGAGGTGTTTTAAGATCCCCTTAATCAAGTTGCAAAAGAGAATTTAACTTCATTTAAGTTGCTATTTAGTTGATTTGAATGAGATTAATTTTCTTCATTTCATGGGATTAAAAAAAAGTTTTATTAAATTGGTTTTACACTGTTTTTAAACCTAATAAAATAGTGTTGTTAGCTGTTGGAAAGGAAGAAATTTTCTTCTACTCTTCTAGGTTCTTCTGGCTGGCTTAGAAATTAAATTGACATGAGACAGATCATGGGAGAACATCCATCAAATGTTTAATAATGTGTATACATGGGAGAGACCCAGGAAGACTAACTAGGTGAAATGGCCAAAGCCCTCACCGTAAATGCCATTTCAACTAAAGCCAGAAGAGAATATTGGGGGTTGTGGCTTGGGACTTCAAGAAGAGGAAGGCAGGTCATATGGAAATGGAAAAACAAATGTTTGGTAAACAAATGTTGGCTGGTCCACGCAGAAACAACTGGACACAGAGGGGAATTTCAACAAGCAGACTTTACTAGATTCCTCCTGGTCTGCCACACATAGTTCATACTCTAGTTATCTATGGTATTAGTTCCTTTCCTGGAATAAGTTCTTTATGTACACTCTTTTAGGCAGGTAGGGGAAAGGCCACAGGGTCTTCCTGAGTCTCTTGGGCCTTGATTATTTTCAGCTCAAAATAATCATCATGCAAAGAGACACATTTTGGGGTGGCAAATTTTGTTCTCCCACATGGCATTATTGCATTTTCTTCTGCTATAACTATTTTATCATGTTACAGGAGGTCTGTACCTCTGAATTAGCTAATGGACCTCTCATTTAGAAATGGAATGAGTCGGTACATAAATTTCTGCGTATTCATGTCAGTGTATAAGTGACATTTGTGAAAGCAAGTCTGGGTCATTGTTTTGGAAGCTATCCCAGTTCCCGTAACCTGAGTGTGTAAATATACCACATCCAGGAAGTGTTTGCATAGGTATGCATCGGCAAGCCAGTCCTCCCCATGCCCTCTTGTAAAATCTCCTAATGGTATGTTCTCAATTATGCTAGGTTAGGAAACCTGCTTAAAAGTTTTCATGAACATAAAACATTATGAAGGCTATTAAATTAAACAAACTGGTGTTTGGAAAGTGGAAATCCCCAGAAATCCTAATATTTTAAACATTCTTCTTTATTCACATCTTGTTGGAAATGCCTAGCAGGTTCATACCCTGAACTGAAGGAAGACTTCTGACAACAGTCTTGCTGCCAGACCTGAATTCTTTAGTCTCCAAGGTTCTTTGACCTTTCTGAGACCCTCGGCCACAAATCTCTTTTCCAGCCACCTTAGCCTCAGCTCTGTGCTTCTCTAAATGTCAGTGTCAGCTGCTTAACCCATGACTCCAGATTGTTCACTGAGCAGACTGTTAAGAACTAATTGTGGAAGGGTCTATAGAATATAGGTATCATGACAATTACTTGGGCTATGAAGATAAATAATACATTTCAAAGTGGTGCCTTTGAAGATCACATTCTGCTACAGGAGAAGTCTAGTTACAAAAGAAGGTGATAGGTGCTACAGAAACTTTTAAAAATCTAGAAGCAACAGCAGCTGACTGTGTTTCAGGCATTCAGTTAAGATGGTTTTTAAGCTAAGTCAGGAAGCAAAGAAGAGAAGAGCCATGCAAATAAAAGAAGTGACGTGACCAAAGGCATGCAGTTCTGAAAGAACGTAGGATATTGGAAGGGCAGTATGGGTGGAGCCGAGAGTTCATGTGAGAGCTGGTAAGGACTGGTTACCAGAGGAAGAAAGGAAGAGCTGATTCCAGTGGAAGAAAAGGAAATTCAAGATGGGCACACAGACTGAGAACAGAAGGAAGGCCAACAGTGAACTCTGATGAAACTGACTAGCTAGGAAGAGGATACCAAGATCAAAGAAAGAGAGAAGAGGAAGAACCGGGAGAAGAATGTAACATAGAAATAAGAGAAAAATGTAATGGAAGAGGAAAGAATCACTGATGAACTTTGAAGGAAGGACATGAAACCCAGTGAGACGTACAGTGTGTTCTGAGTGTCCAAGCTGGATCTGTTTTAGCTGACTGGTTGAGGAGAAATGGCCATAGTTTGAGAAATTTAAGCAGTGTGAGAAAAAGATGTTGAGTGGTCGAATTTGTTGAAGGAGAACAGAGTAAAGTAGCGGAAACTGAAGCCTTATACAGACAGGCTACTTTTTGCTGCTAGATAGAAAAACTTAGATCAAATTTATCACACAAGGGAGAAGAGCTAGAAGAAGGGAAGATAGTGAAGATACAGGAAATAGAAGAGATGGTAATTACTTTTAAAGGAGGTGTGGAAAATCTGTCAATTCCTTTTATACATCAACACCACCATTTTCTCTTTCTCCATTTCCTTTCCAAGTGAAACTGAACTCCCCTTTTGGCACCACTCTCATCCACCAACAAAGCTATTCCTTTTATCTCCATCTCAGAACCTGGCTCAGCATTTCTGTTAGTGACTGGCCCTTTCATTCCCAAGTTATCATGGCCTCATACATATTCATCAGCTCACTGTCTAAAATGGCTAATGGCCAAGAGAATGTTTTTACCATTCAAAGAGAATGGTTTTCTGTATAAAAAACATATTGATAGAACCAAAGAAAGTAAAAAACAGGATAGCCACATGGCCTTAGAACAAATGCCTTAAGTGTTCTAAGGCCATGTGGCTATCCTGTTTTTCACCTGTTCTAAGTTTCAGTCTCTTCCTGCTTTTTTAAAAAATATATATTTTTAGTAAAGTTTCAGGTTTACAGTAGAGTTGGGACAGGCACAGAATTTGGCTCTATGCTCCTGACCCATAGTCTCCCTCATTATTAGCATCACTCACCAGAATGGTACACTTTTTACCAAAGATGAAGCCACATTAGAACATCATAATCACCCAGAGCCCTTAATTTACTGAAGGGTTGACTCTTGATGTCGTATGTCCAATGGGTCTGAAAAAGTGTATAATGACATATATTCATCGCTAAACTATCATATCATGCATATTAATTGCCCTAAAATTCCTCTGTGCTTTGTCTGTTCATCTCCCTTTCCTTTAATTCCATGAAACCACTGATCTTTCTGTTGTCTTTCTATCTAGTTTTTCTTTTTCCAGATGGTCCTATTGTTGAAATATACAATATATACCATTCTCAGATGGGCTTCTTTCACTTAGTAATATTTGATTAAGTTTCCCTCGTGTCTTTCATGGCTTGATAGCTCATTTTCTTTTCTTTCTTTTTTTTAATTGAAGTATAGTTGCTTTACAATCTTGTATTAGTTTCTTCTGTACAGCAAAGTAAATAAGTTACACATACACACACACACATATATATATCCCAGGCTATTTATATTTTTCTTCCCCTTTAGGTCACCACAGGATAGCTAATTTTCTTAAAATGCTGAATAATACTCCGTTGTCTAAATGTACCACAGTTTGTTTATCCATTAATCTGCTGAAGTACATCTTGATTGCTTCCAACTTTTGTCAATTGTGAATTAAGCTTTTGCAAAAACTCCATGTGCAAGTTTATGGGTGGATGTAAATTTTCAACTACTCTGGGTAAATACCAAGGAGAGTGATTGGTGATTGCATGGGAATAATATGTTTTTTTATTCAAAAGTTGTATTTAATTGGAGGGTAATTGCTGTACAATATTATGTTGGTTTCTGCCATACAGCAACGTGAATCAGCCATAAATAAAGATACAGCCCCTCCCTCTCGAGGCTCCCTCCCACCTGGTTTGTTTCATTTTACAAAACTGCCAAATTGTCTTGCATAGTGGCTGTGCCATTTCGTATTTGCACCAGTAGGGCATGAGAGTTTCTGTTACTCCATATCCTAACATTTGGTGGTGTTAGTGTTTCAGATTTGGGGCATTCTAACAGGTATGTGGTAGTATCTTGTTTTAATTTGCATTGCCCTGATGCCATATTTGTGGAGCATCTTCTCATATGCTTATTTGTCATCCATATATTCTTTAGTGAAGTGTCTCTTAAGGTCTACCCCCCCTTTTTTTTTCTTTATCACTTTTGTTTTAAAGTCTATTTTGTCTGATATGAGTATAGCTAATCTCATTTTCTTGTTGTTTCTATTTGCATGAAATCTTTTACTGTCCCCTCCCTTTGAAGTTGTGTCTTTCACCCTGAAGTGAGTCTCTTTTAGGCAGCACGTTGTAGGTTCTTGTTTTTTAATCCAATCTGCTACTTTATGTACTTTGATCCACTTTTAAAAATTGCATGGTTTTCTTATTACTGAGTTTTAAGAGTTCTTTGTGTATTTTGGGTAGCAGTCATTCATCAAGTGTGTCTTTTTCAGTACTTCCTGCCCCCAGTCCCTGGCTGTGGTTTGTTTTCTTCACAGCCTAGTCTTTGATTTTCATGACGTCCAGCTTATCATGGATTTATGAGTCATGCCTTTGGTGTTGTATCTTAAAAAATGCATCACCATACTCTAGGTCATCTAGGTTTTCTTCTATGTTGTCTTCTAGGAATTTTATAGTTTTGTGTTTCACAGTTATGACTGTGGTCCATTTTTAGTTAATTTTGTGATGGACATAAGGTATGCCTCCTCTTACGATTAAAAATGATAACTTTGTATAGCTTCTGTCTAAGATGTATTCCAGATAAAAATTTAAGGATATTAAAATTAAGCGATTAATCATTTTATGCAAAAGGATGAAATGACTAGTAGGAACTTTGGTGGCAAGTTGGGGGTTACATGGATAGGTTCCAATCTTGGCTTCTCGTGTGGTAGCTTTGTGTCTCTACCTGAGTTTCTTGAACTCAGTTTCGACCTCTTCATAGTGGGTATGTGTAGTTTCCTACAGGATTGTTGTGAGAGCCACATGTGATGATCTGGGTAAAAAAGCCAGCACAATTGTGGCACGTGATGGGTGCTTAGTGAGTACCTGTGATTCTCTTCTTCCTCAATGGCAATGCCTTTTCCTCAAGAAAATACTAGTAGCAGACATTAAATGAAAATTTCTTGTGAGCAATACATTGTTTTAAGTCTTTTACATAAAGTAATATATCTAATATTCTTTAAAAAACTCTTTGAGGTAGGTAGGCATTATTTTCATTACCATCTCATGGTCGAGGAAACAGGCATAGAGATGTTAAATAATTTGCTAGGTCACTCATATAGTAACGAACTAAGCCCAGATTGAAATCCAGTCAAGTCAACTCCAGAACCTGTATTGTAAACTTCTACATATAGTTGCTGCTTATTTATGAAATAATTCTTTTCAAATATGTTTTTGATATAAACTAAATTTGATACAAGGCTTAGCAGTAAGAAAGTAAGAAGTAAGAAAGCTTCCAAGCTTTCAAGTTTTATTTCTGATACAACTGCAGACATATGTAAAATGCCCAGTTTGTCATTAATAACTAACAGAAGAACACACATCTCAGAGCAGTAATGCCATCTGTCAGAAGCATTTTCTGATAGGGCAGTACTTGCTGTATTTGAAAAGAGGAATGTTGACCCATTTTGTATAGTTAGCCGGATAACTACTTCAACATCTGAGACGTTTTCTGTACATTTCCTTGACTGAAAGAGCAAACAGTATATTCATAAAAGAAAAGTAACAGGAGTGTTTGAAGAGACAATTCTGATTATGGGTTAATAAACACGAATTATTGGACTTTATAAATTAGTAAAGGAAAACATTGAATCATTAGAATAATTTAGTAATAATCCCAACTGAAATGGTTTATTTTTATAATTAAGGTCTTTGATGCCAGAGTTTGAAATATACTGCCATTATAGAAACTTAGATGTCTCAACAAGAAAGTGATTTTTAAAACATAAAATGATGACTACAAGACATTGAGTGTATCATATACTGACTTTCCCCAAACAACCTGATAGTGAATATTATTAATTTAAAAACTGTCAGTTCCTGTTTCAAGATAGTAACCTCTCATCAGGACATCTAGTGAAATGAATGTTTGACCAATAACTAGGATATTCAGGTAAATTTCTTTTGAAAAAATGAAATTAAAGAAATGAATAAGAAGGAGAAATTGTCTTTTAAAAGAAGTTGATAAGTTTGAATCTGGGTATGTTTTATTGAGAAATACCAGTAGGAGTATGAAAAGAGAAGACATAAGAAAGTTGCTTATGCCAAACTTCTAGATTTTCTTTGTCATCAAAATATTATGAGCCTGGGAGCAATGGGCTTTCTCTAGTTTATAAGAAAGAATATTGGCATTGAGGACAACATTTATAGGGGAGGAAAAATCATAATTGAGAAAGTTCAATCCCTGTAGGAGGAGAGTAAATTGTCAGTTTGCGGTCTTAGAGATGGAGCAATTCTGAATGAAGTGAGGTCTCTGCTGAAGTAGCCTTGGGCTTGGATGTCACTGGGATTGACTGAGCATGTCACAGAAGTGGGCCAGTCAATAAACTGTCCTCCCAAGTAACCAGAGAATGTTATTCAGTAGGAATTTTGAATTGTAAAAGACCCTGATACTGGAAAAGATTGAAGGCAGGAGGAGAAGCAGACAACGGAGGATGGGATGGTTGGATGGCATCACCCATTTGATGGACATGAGTTTGAGCAAGCTCTGGAAGTTGGTGATGGACAGGGAAGCCTGGCATGCTGCAGTCCATGGGATTGCAGAGTTGGATGTGACTGAGCTACTGAACTGTAATGAACTTCCTTGAACTACACAAGAGCTCTTGAGAAATAGATGTAGAAGGTTGAATTCGACTTAGAGGTGGCTTGCCTCAACAGTTGCTAAGAGCTTCAGATCTGAGTAGTTAATGATAGCCTAGCAATCACACCTGTACCCCTTCTGGAGCCTGTCTACTCTTCCTTGCTTTTATATATGAAGCATTGGATTTAGGTTATCCCAGGATATGATACAAGAGAAGACTCTGCACATGGACATCACCAGATGGTCAACACCGAAATCAGATGGATTATATTCTTTGCAGCCAAAGATGGAGAAGCTCTATACAGTCAACCAAAACAAGACCAGGAGCTGACTGTGGCTCAGATCATGAAATCCTTATTGCCAAATTCAGAATGAAATTGAAAAAAGTAGGGAAAACCATTAGACCATTCAGGTATGACCTAAATCAAATCCCTTATGATTATACTGTGGAAGTGAGAAATAGATTTAAGGGCCTAGGTCTGATAGATAGAGTGCCTGATGAACTATGGACTGAGGTTCATGACATTGTACAGGAGACAGGGATCAAGACCATCCCCATGGAAAAGAAATGCAAAAAAGCAAAATGGCTGTCTGGGGAGGCCTTACAAATAGCTGTGAAAAGAAGAGAAGCAAAAAGCAAAGGAGAAAAGGAAAGATATAAGCATCTGAATGCAGAGTTTCAAAGAATAGCAAGAAGAGATAAGAAAGCCTTCTTCAGCGATCAATGCAAAGAAATAGAGTAAAACAACAGAATGGGAAAGACTAGAGATCTCTTCAAGAAAATTAGAGATACCCAGGGGACATTTCATGCAAAGATGGGCTTGATAAAGGACAGAAATGGTATGGACCTAACAGAAGCAAAAGATATTAAGAAGAGGTGGCAAGAATACACAGAAGAACTGTACAAAAAAGATCTTCATGACCCAGATAATCACGATGGTGTGATCACTCATCTAGAGCCAGACATCCTGGAATGTGAAGTCAAGTGGGCCTTAGAAAGCATCACTACGAACAAAGCTAGTGGAGGTGATGGTATCCCAGTTGAGCTATTTCAAATCCTGAAAGAGATGCTGTGAAAGTGCTGCACTCAATATGCCAGCAAATTTGGAAAACTCAGTAGTGGCCACAGGACTGGAAAAGGTCAGTTTTCATTCCAATCCCAAAGAAAGACAATGCCAAAGAATGCTCAAACCATGGCACAATTGCACTCATCTCACATGCTAGTAAAGTAATGCTCAAAATTCTCCAAGCCAGGCTTCAGCAATATGTGAACCATGAACTTCCAGATGTTCAAGCTGGTTTTAGAAAAGGCCGAGGAACCAGAGATCAAATTGCCAACATCTGCTGGATCATGGAAAAGCAAAAGAGTTCCAGAAAAGCATCTATCTCTGCTTTATTGACTATGCCAAAGCCTTTGACTGTGTGGATCACAATAAACTG
This sequence comes from Bos indicus x Bos taurus, assembly GCF_003369695.1. Lineage (NCBI taxonomy): Eukaryota > Metazoa > Chordata > Mammalia > Artiodactyla > Bovidae > Bos > Bos indicus x Bos taurus. Next base: position 112,951,107 of record NC_040080.1, on the reverse strand, counting down.
TGGAAAATTCTGAAAGAGATGGGAATACCAGACCACCTGACCTGCCTCTTGAGAAATCTGTATGCAGGTCAGTAAGCAACAGTTAGAACTGGACATGGAACAACAGACTGGTTCCAAACAGGAAAAGGAGTACGTCAAGGCTGTATATTATCACCCTTCTTATTTAACTTATATGCAGAGTACATCATGAGAAACGCTGGACTGGAAGAAGCACAAGCTGGAATCAAGATTGCTGGGAGAAATCTCAATAACCTCAGATATGCAGATGACACCACCCTTATGGCAGAAAGTGAAGAGGAACTAAAAAGCCTCTTGAGGAAAGTGAACGTGGAGAGTGAAAAAGTTGGCTTAAAGCTCAACATTCAGAAAACAAAGATCATGGCATCCGGTCCCATCACTTCATGGGAAATAGACGGGGAAACAGTGGAAACAGTGTCAGACTTTATGTTTCTGGGCTCCAAAATCACTGCAGATGGTGACTGCAGCCATGAAATTAAAAGATGCTTACTCCTTGGAAGGAAAGTTATGACCAAACTAGATAGCATATTCAAAAGCAGAGACATTACTTTGCCAACAAAGGTCCGTCTAGTCAAGGCTATGGTTTTTCCAGTGGTCATGTATGGATGTGAGGGTTGGACTGTGAAGAAGGCTGAGCGCTGAAGAATTGATGCTTTTGAACTGTGGTGTTGGAGAAGACTCTTGAGAGTCCCTTGGACTGCAAGGAGATCCAACCAGTCCATTCTGCAGGAGATCAGCCCTGGGATTTCTTTGGAAGGAATGATGCTAAAGCTGAAACTCTAGTATTTTGGCCACCTCATGCAAAGAGTTGACTCATTGGAAAAAGAGTCTGATGCTGGGAGGGATTGGGGGCAGGAGGAGCAGGGGACGACAGAGGATGAGATGGTTGGATGGCATCACTGACTCGATGGAGGTGAGTCTGAGTGAACTCTGGGAGTTGGTGATAGACAGGGAGGCCTGGCATGCTGTCATTCATGGGGTTGCAAAGAGTCGGACACAACTGAGCGACTAAACTGAACTGAACTGAGGATATGATAAAGTATGAAAAATTAACACTATATATTCAACATTGGTGCCTACTAATAATACCTATTAATAATAAGTATCATTCTTTTATGTTGTACCAAACACTGTGCTAAGGGCTTTGCATGATGATCTTCTTTAGACCTTACCTCAACCCTGAATTTGATATCATTAACTTTATTTACAGATGAGAATTCTGAGACTTGGAGAGGTTGTGTCATTTGCTTCAAGTGACATTGCTAATAACAAGGGGCGAAACTAGTATTCCAGCTTGGGTATATCTAATCTCTTAAGTTATACTGATTCTGTGAAGCCTTTTCAAAAACTTTGAATGTTTTGTACTCTGAGCAACAGATGATAGAAACACAAAGATGATTTCAAAATATCGAAGAAATAAAGTTGGAAATCTTTTAATTAGGAAAAATCAGCCACTAACCACCAAGCAAGTATTTTTATTCATGAATCTTTGATTTTGACTATACCTGTCACTCCTTTTATGAATATATGTCTTTCTATAAGGAAATATCAGAATCAAATCCTTGCTCAGGTTAATGATAAATTGTGTTAACACTGATTTTGACTTCACTGAGCAAAGTCAGTAAGGAGATTCTAGCAATTTTCATATTGAAACCTGAACTGAGGTTTTTTTTTGGGGGGGAGGGGGCTATCCTTTTAAATTTCAGTTCTCGGTTTGAGTTTCTATTTCAGTGGGTAAACTCACAGTCACATGAGAAACTGTTTTAAAAGGAAAATCCTTGATGGTTCAAGCGGTTGGAATCTGTGTTGAATTCTTACTGAGGTTTAGGGTGACTGTTGATGGCCGAAATGTGCTTGTGGGACACGCATGTTACACGATAGCACCCAGACCTAGCTTAATGAGCTAAACAGATCGCTGGTCTTTCCTACCAGCTGTTCCAGCCTTCTATAGTTGTTTGCATTATGACTCTTCATGAACAACAGATAAATTTGGACATTTCAACAGCAGATATGTTACATGAAAATTTGTAATGCTGAAAAAATAGGCTTGTTTCTGACACTCTTTCATTCCAATATTTAATCATCCTAAATGGCAGAAACAGATGAGTTCTCCTATTGGCTACAAAGCTATCTGCTGTCATAGATATGACATCATTATGGAATATATATGTCTGGTTGCCATATAATTCAGTAATAAATAATCAGAAATTGTTTTCCCCCAAAGTGTTGATTATTTACTGTATCACCTTATCAGAACTCCTTTTGCTCAAATCATCAGTTTTTTGTTGTTTTCTCCAGTGATCATCCTCAGTGTTTAAAAAAAAAAAAAGTATTGGAATTATTGTAGACAACAGCAAAAAGGCTGTAACTGTTACCACCAAGATTTCAAAAGAAAAGCAATGTAAACAATAGCATCTTCCATTGGAATATTCTATTTGATGTCTCTACTAGTTTGGTTGTTGCAAGGTGTTCTATAATTTTAAATAAAATTGACTGTTAAGTCATTCTGTGTATTAATTCATAGCTACTTATCAAATACAAAGTGCTAGTAAGTCATACTTCCTTAAACATGTTGGAAATAAATAATCTCTGGCTCTGTGAAGTGGAAACATAGATTGTCCCAAAGGAGTTTAAAACCTAGTTGAAGAGTCAGACAATAAATGAGATACATAAGTAAACTATATAATGTTAGATGGTGATAAGAGCTATGAAGAAGTACAAGGCGGGAAAGACAGAGAATGCTGTTGGGGAGTACGGGGAGATGCAATTTAATAGATTACTTATCAAACATTAACTCTCAAATGTGTTTTTTGACAACTTTATATGGTGTTTTCCCCGTGTACATAATGTGTAACTTTGATATATTCGTCTACTTAATTGTGTAATTATACTATACAGTATTTTTGTATTTATGTCAGCCAACCCCTGCTGTTGTGTTAATTAACAGAAAATAAGTGGGATTTGGCAGATTCACAAGCTGCTCTTCTTTCTTGGGAGCTGTAGGCATTAGATATGATTATTCTGCAATTAATCACTATTATACTTTGTATTATGTTGCCAAAAACTCTGTTTTTATTGTACTTAACTTGCCTGTTAAGCACATGATCAGAAATTGGTCATGGGTTAAAAATGCTTGCATTCACACAACAGTTCTACATTAATATTACTGAATTAATATGAATGAAACAATTTTCTTGAGAATTACATAGCAGTTTCCAGGTGTGATTTTCATGCTCTGGTGAACAACACGCATAGTTGCCTGCCTAGTTTTAGAGACTAGACAGAATAAGCATGTCGTCTTCTACTCAGATGCTCAAATGGTTATATTCTCACATACTGGGAAAGACATAGCAGGAAGTGTCTGCAGGTATCCAGTCATAGCCCTCCTTTGACCCACTTCCGTGAAGATGTAGAGTGGACTTCATTAGCTTTCATAAGTTGATGCTGGTCTAGTCTTATGTTTCTGAATAATCAGTGCTCAATCAGCAATGTACAATAGTGTATTCAAGGCATTTCTTGGAGAATATTATTTTGACGTCACTGCCCCAAATATTTATCAAAAGGTAGAATGAAAAAAGGAGTATTTATGGAAGATTCCTTAAGGGAGGTGCAGATCATCTACCCTTCTAGACTAATAATTGCAAACTTAAAGGACTAGAGAAGCCAAGAAAGTAACAAAATTGAATGAAGGCAAGTATGTGACCTATGGCCTCCTGGAGGTTACATGCACATCTAAGGGACGTTAGTCCTCATTCCATAAAGCACACGTTTTGAAGGTTGATTTCTGGAACCGGATGACCACTTTAAAACCATGCATTTAATCCTTCAATTAAAATAGGCTGGTATCTGATTAAGATACCCAAACCACATTTTTCCAATCTGTGTTAAAATGTAATATTTCTGAATTCTAATATATTGTGACTCTAACAGTCTACATTAAGGAAGTTAAAAATAAAGATTATGAAGCATGCAGTTCTATTTATTTATATATCACAGATTAATCCTATAAGGATCCTTGGGAGAAATCTCTGTCTGTTTTTAGTACCAGGATTAGTTGAGCTTAGAAGCTCAGAGCTTCTACTCTGAACAAATGGGTTATTTTCCTTATGAATAAAATAAGTAAGTTGGTTTCATTCTATACCAGGAGCTCCTGACTTTAGACATGGATATTTCAGCTAAAAGAGTCTATTTGTCAATTTGCGCTGTCTCTTGCAAAGTTAATTTAAATTCATGACCAAGCTCTAACCAGTGAATTTCATCTTGCAAGGTATACTTGTCTATCAACTTCACTCCTGACTTTATCGTATCTTTCTTATTCTTATTTTCCCTCTGATATATTTCCTCATCCATTTATTTAAAAATTTGTATTTTGCTTTAGTTCATATGACTATATAGAGCACCTTAGAACTTTTGGAAACTGTGGGATTATAAATAAATGAATAACCAGTTTACAGGATCTGTACTGGTTGACATTTTTCTTACCACAATAGGATTGCATACCAGTATATTATGAGGTCAAACACAAATGTCCCTATTTTTATTGAGGTTTCCTTGGTGGATCAGATGGCAAAGAATCTGCCTGCATTGTGGGAGACCTGGGTTCAAAACCTGGGTTTGGAAAATCCCCTGGAGAAAGGAATGAGGAATGGCTACCCACTCCAGTATCCTTGCCTAGAGAATACAATGAACAGAGGAGCCTGATGAGATATAGTCCATGGGATCACTAAGAGTCTGATGTGACTGTTACCAAGCATAATTAAACAATAATACCAAACTATTTACATTTGACATGAACTGATGATTACTAGATGGTCTGTATAATGCAATTTTAAATAAGACCATTGTTCACTTTCTGAAGTTTGATAAGAGAGTTAAGTTTACATCTAATGCTGGAAGTGGCATGTCAACAGATGTTTGTACTTGTGTGTATACATTACTGCCACTGGCCCATTTGCTTCCTTTCTGTGATTTAAAAAAGGGACATTCTGTCCTCTCAGATGATACAACCCAAGTTCGGGACGCACTTTTGTCCTCAGGATGTGGAAAGGTTTGTAGTCCCCATCCCTCTGAGCCCAGGAATTATTATAGGGGAAGACATAACCTGCTGGAGCATTCAAGAAACCTTACTGTTGTGTTACATGTGAAGTTCATCAGTCACACGTGTCCAACCAGGGAAAACTAGACTGGGGAGCTGATGGGGTAAATTCTAGGTTGGTGACATTTTATAAACACGTGAACATAAACAGGCAGTTCTAATATCACAGAAAAAGAAGACATGACAACGGGTAGATATGTGTCACACAAAAGACTAATAATATTTTGGATATGTATTGAACTTTTCCTGCATTTAATAGCTAAGTACTTTTTGGTGGGTCATAGACCTCTCGAGAATCTGATGAAAGCTAAAGTCCTTCTACGGAAAAATGCACAAAAGCGTAGAAGTGAAGTGAAGTAAAAGTCACTGAGTCATGTCCGACTCTTTACAACCCCATGGACTGTAGCCTGCCAGACCCTGTCCATGGGGATTCTCCAGGCAAGCATACTGGAGTGGGTTGCCATGCCCTCCTCCAGGGGATCTTCCTAACCCAGGGATCAAACCCAGGTCTCCTGCCTTGCAGGCAGACTCTAACCTCTGAGCCACCAGGGAAGCCCTTTTACATAGGTCATAAACCTCTTGAGAAACTGATGAAAGCTCTGGTCCCTCTACAGAAAAATACACAAAGACATAGGCATATTTTTTTAAATTCCGTTTCTAGAGGTTATCAGATACTTGGAAACAAACTCCAACTATTGGTTATGGAGAGCTCATTCATTGTCAGTCATTTGTTCAGTAGGATGATGATAACCTCCTTATGAAGGTACCACACTTCTCTGACCCTGTGTCTCAAGATCATCAATCCTTAAGCTCATCAAAGTCGTCTTCTGGGATTGCATCACTGATAAATATAGTCTCTGAACAAGTATAAACAGGAGCTGAGAGTTTTTCACTATTCAAACTGTGATTAATAGAAACGAATGTGAAGATTTCCTTATCCATGTAATCCAATTGTTCAGATTTCATTCGATGGTTAATCATATGCTTGAACTATCATATCATCATTTAAAAGTATGTTTGAAAATAATTAGTATCCATATAGGAAAAAGGCTTGGTATATACTGTTATGATAAAATAGACTACATAAGTGTTTCATTAGTATATTTGCAACACTTTCCCCTTAAAATGTATTTAAAAAAGACTAGAAGATACTATACCAAAAGTGTTAGTGATCCTCTCTGATAAAATTATAGATCATTTTCTTTTTCGTTACACTGTTTTATTTTCTGTATTATTTTAATGAACATGTATTTTAAAATGAAATGGGAAAAAAGTTCCTTTTAAAATTATAAAAAATAGTTTGCTGGAGAAAGGAAATTGTATATAGTAGTGAAGCATAAAATCGTGTCATCAAGCAGAGTTCTCCATCTTCATTAATAAATGTGTATATAATTTGATGACATCAATTATTATCTTTGGGACAAAGAAATAATCAATTTAGTGATTACTGAGATTGACTATCTCGTATGACTCTCACGTGACTAAGTTAAAATGTGGATTGAAATTTGTAATTTTCTCAAATTATTAATAAAAACAAGCATTAATAGGCTTTACAAATGTAAGTTTAATAGAAGCCTTTTTAATACTACCCAGAGCCACTTTGTATATATGAGAATAAATTATTGGCGTCTGTACTTATGTACTGCTTTGTAATGACACTTTTGTGGCAATTGGTCACATTACTTATTTCCTCTGCAAGTGTCAGTTTTGGATAAATGTTATGAAGCCGCTGAGATTTGTGGTTTTGAATTGAAATTTTTTCACCACACTGAAACAAACCTCACCCAGAGGGTATGAATTAAATGTTTGGTGTCTACCCATGAGTTGAGTGAAATCAGCACTAAAATAATATCTCAGTGGGCATAAAACCAACCATTCCAATAAGATGGACATACAGGCAATGCCTTATTGTGCTTCATTTATCACTCTTTGCAGACTTAGCCTTTTTTTTATTTTGCAAACTGGCAATTTATGGTAACTTTGTGTTGAACAAGTCTGCTGACACAATTTTTTCAATAGCATTTCCTCATTCATGTCTCCATATAACATTTAGCTAATTCTCACAATATCCCTGGTGGCTCAGGCAGTAAAGTGTCTGCCTACAATGCGGGAGACCTGGGTTGAATCCCTGGGTCAGGAAGATCTCCTGGAGAAGGAAATGGCAACCCACTGCAGTATTCTTGCCTGGAAAATCCCATGGACAGAGAAGCCTGGTGGGCTATAGTCCATGGGGTCACAGAGTTGGACACGACTGAGCGACTTCACTTTCACAATATTTCAAACTTTTTCATTATTATTTTCTTTGTTATGGTGATCTATAATCAGTGATTTTTGGTGCTATGATAGCAAAAAGATTATAACAACCTGAAGGCTCAGATGATAGCAGTTTTTAGCATTAAGTATATTTTGATTGAAGTGTATACATTGTTATTTTAGACATAATGCTATTGAACAATTAAAGACTGCAGTATGGTATAAGCATGCCTTGTATATGCACTGGAAAACCAACATATTTGTGCAAGCCATTATATTGTCATATTCACTTTATTGTGATGGTTCAGAACTGAATCCACAATCTCTCTAAGGTGCCTTCATTCTGAAATTGAGTTCTGTGCAGCTTGTATATACTCAGATCATCCAGGACTGCTGAAAAAGAGAATTAACAGCAGTCTTAAACTGCTTATTGTAAACAACTAATATGTACATCTTGTGTTGCACAACTTCATGAAGTTCTATGTGAATAAGTATGAGAGGTAACTTCTAGAACTGAGCAAATACTGGATGGAGTTAAACAGACAAGAAGACTTTACTATTCATGTCTGTTGCAATAGGGGTCAAGACTATTGTAGTGAGATTATTCAAGATTATGCAGTAGAGGAAAGAGATTGTTTTAATTATGCTGAACCAAAAAACAGTAGAATTTTTAAGTACTTGTAATGAGCTAGTAGAAAAGTTTGTGGACTAACTGTGGGGAGGTCAGTCAATGTGTTTGCAATATGGCAATTTACCTAATTTAGGCTCCTACCTTCTACAGAGACTGGAAAATTAAGGCTAAATCTTTACTGATGATAAAATTTCAAAGAGATGTTTCCCAGGTCCTTGAGAAAGACTTTTCTAGTAGTAGAAGGAGCCAGAGGCTGGGAAGTGATTTATATCTCAAAGAGAGAAAGAATTTACAAAATCAAGTTTTTAGAAGGAAATCTAAGAAAAGAGAAGGCAAGGGCCAAAAGTCAGGAAGAAACTTATCTAAATCTTAGTGATGCCGAGCGTGCTGTTAAGGGCATCTTGGTTACATTCATTTTCCTTGGAGGCAGAACGAACGTAGAGAATTCTAAACCTAAGAAGTTAGGTTTTGTCTTTGGCTCTGGTTTCTGTATATTTTGTAGATGTTAGTTCTTTATGCATTTTCTGTAGGGCATGACAATTACCACACACCTGGTGGCTTGAAACAACACACATTTATTTATCTCACAGTTTCTGTGGGTCACGGATTGCTTATGCTCTGTTGAAATCAGTGTGTTGACACAGTGATGTTTTCTGGTAGACACTCAAGCTTGAAAGCATCTGCTCCCTCCACTTGCATGATTATAACCAACATTCAACTCTCTGGCTATAGGATTCATGGCATTTGTTTTTTCAAAGTAGAAAAGGGGAGAGAGAGATTCCGGGGCAAGTTGGCTAGCAAGGAAAGTTGTGCATAACACCGTGTAATCCTAGAAATATCATCTCAGCATCTTCACCATCATCTATTGGTTAGAATCAAGTCACATTTTCCACACACACGCAATGGAAGAATTTTACCTAGAGATGTAAATACCAGGAGGCTTCCCGAACAGTCTTATGTGCTATATCCTTCATTTGCATATTTTGTGAAATTAAAGCAGTTTCACTAATAACAGTTTCCTTAGATCTGTAGGAGTCCTCAAGTTGCTGCTAGAGAAGTTTGGTGATGAAGGTGCTGTCCTCATATCGTACAGCTCTGATTCTCTAAATCTACTTTACCTTGAAAAGCGTGCCGAGTTTTCTTGAGAAATTTTTTTTTTTTTCCCTTTCTTCTCTTTTTTCTTTCCTTTTTTGATGAAATTCTTCTCTTTCCTTCAAAATATAATAAAAAATGCACTGTGCCAGGTAATACTTCTGACCCCACTAGCTGGAAAAGCCATGATTCAAATAAAATTTAAAATAAAAACGTCATGAATTAATGCTTAGCGTTATGAATTTGACCAGGCATAATTATGTGACTTGTCCTAGAGAGATTTTTGTCTGACTCTGTGTGACCCCATAGACGGTAGCCACCAGGCTCCCCTGTCCCTGGGATTCTCCAGGCAAGAACACTGGAGTGGGTTGCCATTTCCTTCTCCAATGCGTGAAAGTGAAAAGTAAAAGTGAAGTCGCTCAGTCATGTCTGACTCTTAGCAACCCCATGGACTTCAGCCTACCAGGCTCTTCCATCCATGGGATTTTCCAGGCAAAGTACTGGAGTGGGGTGCCATTGCCTTCTCCGAGAGAGATTTTAAAGATTCCCTGTATTGTGCAAAGAGCCTGTAAATTGGGGGTTTACTTCACACAGAGTCACATAGAAACAATTCAGTCAAACTTCTCCACACAGTTTCACACCATTTTTATCCTCTGCATTTCTTTGCATCTTTCATAGCTGTACCTTCTCAAAGAAACTATCCCACTTGAAATAGGATAATAAGAAAATCCTAGTGGAGCTGAAAGTAGTATCCAGATGAAAAAGGAAGAAGTCACAAGTTGCTCTCATTCTAAACTTTTATTACTTAGTTGCACTTTGCACACATTCGAGAGCATACTTTAATTTGTCCCCACTTTTTATTGCAGAGTTCTCTTTTCTATCTTGGTGTGAGAATGGAGCATCTGCTGATGCAGTGTCCTGGGCTGTGTTTACAGACTCTCTGGAGGTGAGGTGGAAGTGGAAGGAGCACGGGAAGAATCAGTTCCTTAGCAATTGTTTTTCTCATTATGTTGTAAAGCAGCCCATTTCAAGTTATCCTTGAAACATATTTTTTTTTATATTCATTCACCATTGACTCTATTGTGATAATTTATTTTCAATTTATAGTATTAAGGTTGTCATTTTAAAAGATGCTATATTAAAGTCCAGTTTGAGCTATGGATTCCAGCTCCCACTTCATGTTTTACTTATTAGGACTGTTGCAACCAGTCTTCTCATTTGTACTTATAAAGTGTAAGCACATGACCTTTCCAGCCTAATGGGAGAACCCACCCAGAAGGAGCACATGGAGCCTAAAATTGTGAAGGAAGATAAGCAAGGGCAGGTTTGGTGGCCTCTGATCATCAGTGTCTGGCAACCTCATTGCATTCCTTCGAGATAGGCTGGGAATAGGATCAAGCAGAAGACTTAAGTGAGTGCAACAGTTGAGCTTACCAGGAAAGAGAGTGGTGCAAAGAGCAAGCAGTAGAAGAGAAGATCACAGTGTGAGCCTCCAAGGAACTCAGCATCTTGTTGAGGTGGTGTGGGTTATGTAGAGAGTAAATTAAGTATTATGGGAATTAAAATGACGGGCTCATTTTTTTTTAAGTGGGGGGATGATGGGGCAGGCTTCATTGAAAAGGATGTGTTTGATCTGGATCATATGGAATGAATAGGACAGAAAATGGAGATTATAAGGATAAGAATGTTTTATATTATAGGAAACTACATTAGTAAAAGGATGGCCATCTGGGGCTTAAGGCATAGAGCTTATTTGTAGATATATGCATTTTGATTTGCCTGGAGTTCAGATTCCATGTGGCTGAGAGAGGGAGGAGGGACAAAAGGAGAGAGAATTTTGGAAAGGCAAACAGAAGCAAATCATAAGACTCTCAGTTAGGTAGTAAAGGCTTGATGAGTTTTTTCATGGCTATGTGTGTTGCGGGCAGATTGGAGTTAGAGTGTAGTGATTCAAACCACAAACTTTGGGATCAGAGCAACTTGGGTTTCCATCCTTACTCTGTCATCCACAAACTGTGTAAACTTGTTTAGTACATAATGCTTCTCACCTCCAGTTTTCCCCTCAATAAATGAGGAGCAATAATGCTAATTGCTTCAAGGCATTCTGAGGATCAAATAAGATTATTAGGTAAAGTGCTTAGGCTGGTACCTGCCACTCATAACAGTAGTCTGTGAGCAGTAGCTATTATCATGCTAAAAAGAAGGATGAAAATCCCATTTCAACACAGTTATTCTCTTGATTGTGAGTGGAGATATAACAATCCCTCTCCCATAAGCTGAAGCTGTTCCTGCTGGATTGAGCTTCTTGCAAATGGATGAGAATGCTGGACTGAGTGGGAGTCCAGTGATCTCATGGAGAGAACATGAAACCAAAGTTACATAGAAGAATGTGCAAACAGTCAATGAAGAGAGGAAGAATCTAGGGATAAGGTAACAGAAAGCAAAGAGAAACTAAAGGAGATGGAAGCTGGTAAAATTAAGCCTGGAATTAATTCATTGAGATTTTAAGGCTGGGAGAGATTTGTTCAGTTCAGTTCTGTTCAGTCGCTCAGTCGTGTCCGACTCTTTGTGACCCCATGAATCACAGCACGCCTTGCCTCCCTGTCCATCACCAACTCCCGAAGTTTACCCAAACCCATGTCCATTGAGTCGGTGATGCCATCCAACCATCTCATCCTCTGCCATCCCCTTCTCCTCCTGCCCTCAATCTTTCCCAGGATCAGGGTCCTTTCCAATGAGTCAGCTCTTTGCATCAGGTGGCCAAAGTATTGGGTTTCAGCTTCAGCATCAGTCCTTCCAATAAACACCCAGGACTGATCTCCTTTAGGATGGACTGGTTGGATCTCCTTGCAGTCCAAGGGACTCTCAGGAGTCTTCTAGGAGCCTGCAACTATGAGTTGTTCAAAGAGGAATCTATTATGGTATTTCCCTCATATAGACAGAAGGGGATAATAGTTCTTTATTCTTTCTATGAACATTTGATTGTCATTGTCATAAGATACACATCATGAATGGGAGTTCAGATTGCATTCTGATTGAAGTCAGGATCTGAAAATGTAGATAGTGGAGCACATAGCACTGTCAGAAGGTGGGCCATGCAGGGAACATGAAACAAGCACAGTGTCACCCTAAGGAAGGACAAAGTAACTGATATTCCATCATCAAAAATAGAACATTACCTGCTAAAGGCATGTCAAGGTTAGAGGTGCAGTGAGAGTCAGCAGTCGAACTTCACCTATGGCAGGAGTCAGGGAGTTTGGTCAGTGAAGCAGTTAGTTGAACTAGTATCTTATATTTTCCATTTCTTGTTTGGCTGGAGGAGCAATATGTTGGGAGAACCAGTTTAGGTACAGTTGACTTTGGGAGATGTATCCATCAAGGATCTTAGCACCAAGCTACAGTAGCCAACACATGAAAGTGAAATGGATATTAATTAGGATAATGCAAGTTCAGTGAGTCCAGTGAGAAGCAGGAGGTTCAGACTTGGAAAATGAAGAGAAGCTATAGGCAGAGCTCAGGGTGAAGACCATGTGGTCTCCATGCCTCCACTCTGACCTCCAGTGCTCCCCAATTTATGGTATCATTTACTCAACACTGAAAACCTCAGAGAGCCTCATATTGACCTGGAATCTGTCCATGCCTGGCTTCTGTCTGTCCTGAACAGGGTCATGATGATATATTACTTTGACTTCCTTAGCGAGAAGTAGTCACTGTTTCCTAAGACAATGTGCAGTGTGGTGTGGCGGAGATGGGGAAGATTCCCTAAACAGAGATGGATGCTAATCGGAAAAGGGTTAGCATGTTAGACAGTAATGTTCCTAGGAGTTCCTGAGGTGGAGAAGCAGGAGGAGAGGGGAGGGGACTGAAGAGGTGAAGGGACAAAGAAGGCGGGGCAACTTCTGAAGACCCATCCGGTACTGATGGCACATTGATATTTTAAGTATGGATTCAAGGGGAAGGTGGAAACAGAACTGATCCTTGAAGGATTGAGGAGAAATAAGCCAAAAGACATTCCAGACGACAAAACAGGTCTGTGTGTATGCTTAGAAGGGCAGAGCCTCGTGGCCGTTTCTGCCGTTTGTAAGCAGGTCAATATTCCTGGAGTGGGAGGCCTGGAATATGTGTGGGCTGTTTTCTCCATAGTCTTACTGATGAAAGGAATGTAAGAAAGGAAAATTCTCCTTCTTTGTAGATCCTTTGGCTGTTCCAATAATTACATTGATATGAAGCAGATTAATAAGAAAAAACAACATACATTTAAATTTTGAAGGTATGGGGAGCTCATAGAAATATGAGACTCAGAGAAGTGACGAAAAGAGGCAGCTTTAGACAAAGAAAGAATACATTTGTGAAGAATTGACACGACAAAGAAGTTTGGGCTTAGAGAAGCAATTTCGGGTAGAAATAGCAAGGTTTGTTTATACAGTCTCCTCAACTCTCTAAATTCTCTCTCTCTGAGGAGATAGATAAGAGATCTTTCTCTTCCTCCTGGTGTAGGAAGAATATCTTTGACATGGGACAGTCATCTGCTTCCAGGGAGACAGGGGAGGGTCAGCGTGTTCTTGTACTGGCTGTTTCTTAAGTAGCTTTAATTCAAAATCATCAATATCTCAAAGTGGCTTTCTGGGGCAGCCTACCCTGAATGCCATCAGGAATAATGGTGGGCTCCTATAGTAGCTTTAAGATGACTTTTATCAAGGGGACAATTTGCTCAGTATATACTTTGGAAACCCAAGAAATGCATAGTCATCCATCCTTCCAAATCCCTCAGTAACAGAGCCTGTGTATATTAAGATGAGGAGAGGTTTGTCATGTTAAACCTTAAACAAGTCAAGCCTTAGCAGGAGCTGAATGATCTTTTTTGATGAGTGTAGATTTATAAGAATTTTGGCTTGGGGTTTGGGATCAAATTCTCTCACCTAAGCTGTGGGAGCCCACAAAATCTTTCCAATAAAAATCATTGCAGTGAGATTTTTGCAAAAAAATGCCTCTTTAAAAAAATCCCTATATAAGTCATTTCACAAGAATAATTGAAAATGGCTATTTTGTTATGCTAATGTTATGTGGTACTATTTTTTTTTTTTTTTGAGAATATGATAGAGAATAAGATAATTCTGATTATGGTGAAATATGAGAACACTGATACTATTTTATCTGGGTGTTTTCCTGAGTTAAAGCTTTATATTTTTGGATTGTTCATCATATACCCGTTTGCCTGTTATCATTTCCAAATGGTGACTATTATCCATGTATTTTAATATTCTTCACATGTCATTATAATGTTATTCATATGTTAAAACTGAAGTGACTTTTTTTGTCTTTGTAATACTAGGATAATTTAAAGAGAATGGTTTGAAACATCATTCTATTTTTTTGTAAAATGGGCCAAATAAAATCTTTGTTCATTTGGGCAGCATATCAACAGCCATGTAGTTTAAATAATAAGCATAATTTCTTTGAACATTTTGAAGCAGTTCAGATGGAGGCAGTGTATAAGGTGGATCCTTGGAAAAGGTCATGTTAAAGCTGATATTGAGACATGGGGTTACGGTTGCAAGAACTATATAGGAGAAATCCCTGCATCTTTAACTCTTGCTTTTTTGCTGTCCCCACACCTCCAGCTTTTACCATCTCTGACTTCCCAGGGTCTTTCTTTCCTTATCCTACCAGCAATGGAATTGAAGTCTTAGAATCACATTGTTCTTCTGAAAGATGTCTTGGCCTTTCCTCTCTCAGCACGTATTATTTTCAGTTCTGTTATGCCATTTTTCTGCTCTTTTATTCCCAATCTTTTGTTCCCCACTATAACTCAGCACTCAAGAAAGAAGACCTTTGAAGCTTAAGAACTATTTATTACTTGTTGATTGATGAGTACTTCATTTATCCTCTCATGTGATTGGACAATGTCATCCTGAGGTTGAAGGGTGATGGCTGCCAGAGACAACTATGGAGAAACAGAATTCTTATTTGTGTGGCTTATCTGTCCCCATCTGTCCTTTAAGGCTGGCAGCACTTGCTTAGATACCCAGAAGGTAACTTAGGTACAAACACTGATGTGACCAACATATTTTACTGGCATTGTTTCCTTTAGGATGTATTCACTGTCTTACAGATAAGAATGTCCATAAAGTAGTGATTCCTTGAACTAAGTTAAACAGTTTTTTTTTTTTTTTTAATAATCTTCTTTGTTATTTAGCAGGTTTTTTGGGAAACTGTTCATTTTATGTAAATGTGGTTTACCAAGCCAAGACTATTTTGTAGATCGTCATTAAGTTATTATGGAGTATACAGATGCAGTTTGGTAGTTGTACAGATATACATATTTTAAAATTATTCATGGACTTATCTTGATAATGATTAGATCTATATTTAAATGGCAACCTGTTTGAAAGTATTTTGGTATTATCAATGTGTAATTAGCTCTGTTAGTTTGCAAACAACAAAAAAAGAGATGATTGAGAGACAGTATATTATAGAGTTCAAAATGCTGAAGCTAGATTACTTGTGTTCCAGTCCTAACTCCACAGATTATTAATCCTCTGACCCGGAGTCAGACATTTGACACTGCTGTATCTTGGAGTTTATATTTATTAATATAAAGTGTAGCTAATCCTCATGGGATTGTAGTGAATATCAATAGACCCAAATAATGTCTTTACTGTGGATTTTATGGAGGTGTATTAAATGCGTATATGTGAATTCCTTACTGTTATTAGAGTTATTCAGACTGATGCTGAGAGATTTCTAGTAAAATTAGAAATTCTGAATGTTAGAAAGAAATGCAACAGGCGTTCAGTTCTGAGTCTGTGGTAGTGTTTCCAGTTTAAGCTGTGCTGAATGTGATCCCTCGAGGCAGCAGCCTGGCAAGAAGAGCAGTCCCGAGATGGGCCCCTGTGCGTGATCTTGGCTGAATTTCTTAACCCCTCCCTACCCTGTTGCCTCATCTCGAAAAGTGCTAGCTTGGGTTACATGATCTCTAAGATGTCTTTCGTCTCTAAAGGTCTGTGAATCTTTTCGTATGCTTGGACTTAATGAATTTCACACATGCCCTGTTCTTAAACACATTTAGCCTTTAAAAAAAACCTGACTTTCTCAGGTGTTTCCTCTTCCTCCTCCTCCTTCCCATCCCCCCTTTCCTTCTTCTCCCTTCTATTATGTAGAATTTGTAGAGATTCCAGGCCTCACTACTGCTCTCAGGATGGGTAAGTAATAGGATGTCTGTTCCTAAAACACAGTAACTGAGATTTCTTGAGATTTAACTCTTGTAGTAGATTAAAACAATAACAACAACAACAAAACTTCATGTTGCCTCCTGACTGAGCCCATCATTTTCTCTATTTCCTGGCTCCTCAAACTCAGTCCCTCCCCTGCATCTTCTTACCCTGTGCGGGGTGTCCCTTTCTGGTTCATCTTCCCCAGCCAGAGCACTGGAAGCCATGTAAGCATGTCCTTATCTCCTACCCCAGCCATGGGCTTCTCTGGGGCCCAGCTGGTGAAGGACCCGCCTGCAAATGGAAGAGACCCAACAGGCGTGGTTCTGATCACTGGGTAGGGAAGATCCCTGGGACAAGGAACGGATAGCCCACTCTAGTATTCTTGCCTGGAAAATTCTGTGGACAGAGAAGCCTGGCGGACTAGTCAGACCTGGGGTCAAAGTCGCACATGGCTGAGTTTGCATGCACACGCGCACCCCATCCGCAGTAATCCAGTGACCACGTCGGGACTCTTCTGCTTCACTCATGTCCTAGTCCATCTGCTCCTTTTCCATTGCCACTGCCTCGTTTCAGGCTCTGATCATTTCTTGCTTGGATCATGCCAGCTCACCTATTTTCCTCATTCTGATATCACATCCTTCCAGTAAATTTTCCATTTCTCCGCCAAAGTGGGATTTCCTGGAATGAAAATGTGTATCTGATTATCATATTCCTCCCACAGTAAATTTTTGCAGTTTCTTATCAGCGCTTCATCAGCTGCCTCATGCATACATGATTACTTGGCTTATTAGTCATTAGTCCCTGTTTTTCCTGCCCCCCTACCCTCTAACTCTTATTGAACTGCTTTATTTTCCTTAGTCTATTTTCTGGTAACCACCACCTACCTTTATCCTCCTGTTCCCACTTTCTGGAATACCTTTCTCTCCCTCGTCTGTCCTGTGTCTGCCAGGTAAGTATTGATACTTTCAAGATTCAGCAAATCTGTTCTGCAGATTCTACCTCTGTGAAAGTTCCCTTACTACCTGCTAGCTCACATCACACGTAACAAGCCTGTCTCTGGTACCCCTACCGTCATTTTTCATATAAACACCCATAAAAGAAACGATAGCAAAGTTTCTCACACTAGAGCTGAGATGCACAGTGAGCTCATGATGTCTTGCGCTGGGCTGATGCCTTCACACAGGCTCACCTCTTCTGATTTGCCAGAAAAAAAGTAATGAGACAACTGGCAACTGTAAAATAGATATATTCAGTGGGCTGTTTAGGTGATGCTTAGCATCCCTAGGAGAAAATACTCAACCTTGGGTTCAGGCCTCTGTCCCATTTTAGGTTTCTTTCCTAGACTGGTCTGCATATAAGGTATTGAGGAGTAAGTGACTTTGATTATCTTGTGGGTAAAGAGTTGAGATTCTTGGACTCTGGAGCTTCTGTTTTCTCTGACCCCTGGGTTGATTACCCTTGCCCACCTGGTGCTGGTCTTGGCGGGTGGGAACAGCTACTAGTATAATTTGCAGTCTGGCTTTGTGGCTTGAGCAAGGCCCACCTTTGCCTCCAGTTGACCAGATGTCGCTTGTTTTAGAGGTTTTCTGGCCTTTGAGGCTCTGCATTATCCTCTGTAGGGTTTGAGATCTGGATGTTTATCCTATATGGGATTCACTACTCAGAGGATTCACTACTACTTGAGTGACTCTCAACTCACTGTCCAGTGATGTAAGAACATTCAGGAGTGAAAACCAGAGACTCTGTGTCTGACTACCCCACTCAGGTACCTTCTGCAGAGCAAACTCCTTCTTATCTTGCTGCTTTCCTCCATGTGCCTTATGTTTTTAAGGCATTTCTCTCCACCACCCCCTTCTCCCCATATACCCATTTAGGATCTTTTTTTTTTTTTTAAACTTTATATAATTGTATTAGTTTTGCCAAATATCAAAATGAATCCGCCACAGGTATACATGTGTTCCCCATCCTGGACCCTCCTCCCTCCCCATACCATCCCTCTGGGTCGTCCCAGTGCTCTAGCCCCAAGCATCCAGTATCATGCATCGAACCTGGACTGGCATCTCGTTTCTTACATGATATTTTACGTGTTTCAATGTCATTCTACCAAATCTTCCCACCCTCTCCCTCTCCCACAGAGTCCATAAGACTGTTCTATACATCAGTGTCTCTTTTGCTGTCTCGTACACCGGGTTATTGTTACCATCTTTCTAAATTCCATATATATGCGTTAGTATACTGTATTGATGTTTTTCCTTCTGGCTTACTTCACTCTGTATAATAGGCTCCAGTTTCATCCACCTCATTAGAACTGATTCAAATGTATTCTTTTTAATGGCTGAGTAATACTCCATTGTGTATATGTACCACAGCTTGCTTATCCATTCATCTGCTGATGGACATCTAGGTTGCTTCCATGTCCTGGCTATTATAAACAGTGCTGCGATGAATATTGGGATCTTCTTTCAAAGGAGGCAAAAACGAGGAAGAGAAAAAGGCAAGACCCTTGACCTCAGTTTGGCATTTTCTTCATGCCTATAGGACAGTAAGAGGGTTTCCTTTTATTTTGTCATTTCTTCCTTCCGGTTCATCCTATGAGATGTTCATCAGGATGGGCACTAATGATAAAGGAGGGCATTTTCCTGGCATATGAAACAGACTCTCTGATGAGATGCAACAGACTTAGCTCTTAGAAACTTAGTATGGATGCTTTCAAGATATTGTCTCATTTAGTCCACATAACTCCCTTATGCTATCATAACTCCTATTTTGAGAAGAGGAGGTAAGACCCACAAAAAGTTATCAGTAGCCCATGGCTAGCCACAGGCATGCAGCAGGACCCCACATCTATACGTATTCCTCCAGAATCTACCTAAGCACCAAGCGTCTTACATTTTTTCATCAACATTATCTAACGCTAGTACCATTCTTAATGCCAAACTTGCTTTATTTCAGCTCCTCCAAATTGTCTTTTTGTTGTTGTTTTCATCTCCAGACCATCTGCTTTCCTCTCTGTTTAGAATTCTTTATCTTCCAACATGCAGCAAATGAAAAGCTCAGTTCACCAATGCAGGTGCCAAGCAATAAAATAGTCTTTGTTTCATAATTCAATTCAATTGTCACTTTAACCTGTCTCTTGTCAGGCTGACAAAAAAATTAATCTTCACCCTTTTTTAAGGTCCACTCACATACCACCTGCCATGGCGCACATATATCATGTAGGGCTAAGGCACTGGCTGGGGGTCATGGTGGTCATGACCACAGTCTACAGGGAGCATCGCTGAACCGAGACCCCTGCTGATGTGCCCTGGAATCCATCAGCCCACTGACACAGGATTCCTGGGGCTGCTCTCCACCAGCTGCTAAGCAGAACAGAGATGTTAAGGTCGGTTGATTGCTGAAAGGCATGGGATTCCTCTGGTGGTCAGCTCTGGTTCACGGACTCCCCTCAGCCTTGCTCAGCTGTCCTTTGATTGCTGAGCGCCTTGAGGCACTTTCGCTCTCAACTGCCCTTCCCTCTTTCCTCCCCTGGGATCAGACTGGTACAGTCTGAATGAAGGCACTGACAACCTTTTAAGTCTCCCTGTCTATTTTCTTTCATAGCTGTTTCCTCTAGGAAAACCTTAGCACATTTAATCCTGTCTTAGTGTCTGTTTCCAAGAACTTCCTTCCTGGGAGTTCTCTGGTGGCCAGGTGATTAGAATATGGCCACGTCACTGCCATGGCCCACGTCCCCAGTCAGGGAACTGAGATCCCGCAAGTCATGTCGTGTAGCCAAAACTAACTAAACAAAAATATTAAAACAAAACAAACAAACAAACCCCTTACTAACAGGTAGGGGATTTGGACATCAAATCATCACTTTCCAGCAGTTACTGCTGCTGCTACTGCTGCTAAGTCGCTTCAGTCGTGTCTGACTCTGTGTGACCCCATAGACGGCAGCCCACCAGGCTCCGCCGTCCCTGGGATTCTCCAGGCAAGATCACTGGAGTGGGTTGCCATTTCCTTCTCCAATGCATGAAAGTGAAAAGTGAAAGTGAAGTCGCTCAGTCATGTCCGACTCTTAGTGACCCCATGGACTGCAGCCCACCAGGCTCCTCCATCCATGGGGTTTTCCAGGCGAGAGTACTGGAGTGGGGTGCCATCGCCTTCTCCGGGAGGCATGTCTCTTTGTGGACGTATTACTGTGCCCCTTCAAGTCTGTTGGCTCTTACCTGGTGCATTCCGTACTTCCAGTGCAAGAGTCTTCAGAGAGGCTGCCCGTGGTCAGCCTGGTCACCTTGGTCACAGCCTTCTCTGTGCCTGGTCACCCTAAGAAGCTGAACACTTTCTTAGGCTTTGCTGATGCCAAACCAACTCCATCCATACACCCAGTGAGCTTGCCCTCTATGAACTTAATTTCACTGAGAAAACACAGGCAATAATGAAGTGAGTGAGGGAATAAGTAAAATAATTATATCTGATAGTTAACCTTGTGAAGGAAAAAAATAATAGAGGTATAGTAAAGAGAACTGGGTAATGCTATATTGAAATCAGGAAGGTTTCATTGAGAAGGTGGTATTTTGTCTAAGACTGAAAGAGAAGTGACAATTATTTCTTAATGCCTTCTGTTTATGATGTTATAGCAGTTAAGTTGTAGCATCCATCTTAAAATGAAGAAGAGTCAGGAATCTGTTTATCGTCAAGTCTTCCTTACAAACTATCAAGTAAAATCTTGGGCAAGTAAGTAAACTCAGGTACTCCATTTTCTTATTGTTATTTAAATGCTGCGGTTTTAAAGATCGCTTCACTTCTTATGGTCCTCAAGTTGTAGTCAATCTGCAACCTAGCTACTGGTCAAGATGACTGATCTTGCCAGCTATCTACCTAAATAAAAATATATTTTTTAACATTAACCTTTTTCAGAGCACCATGAAGCAAGTCCCGAGAAACTCAGGTTTGAGTACTGGTTTGTTTTCATCTGAGATGTATGATCTTGCTTCAGGTTTCAACTTCTTTTTACTATAAAATGAAAATAAGAGTGCTTTTCCATATTGCGTGTCAGAATGGAGATTATGTGTGTACAATGCCTAGCACACATGAACAGTTTATCTGTTTTTATTTCATTTACAAAATATTCACAGAATATGCATTATTTTCCTCAAATTACGAATTAGAAAACCGAGGCACATAGAGCACAGCTTGCCCAGATATTAACTGTCAGTATCAGGCTAAGAAGAGTATTAATCAAGGTCTTGGGACATACTTGTTTTTTTCTATAATCTACTATTTATGTGTGGCCTTCTTTTAAAAGCACCATTTGTGGGTTATCAATATATATGTGTTTGTGTATTATAAACTAATTCAAAAATTACATTGTGAATGCACTTCATTATGTACTTAGAGTAAGTAAATCAGTAACATGTGTCCTGATTTAATTTTTTGTGTTGAAGGATTATACAGAAATTGTATAAAGTAGAAAGTAGTTTAAAGATCATGTTTTCAAATACTTTCATTTGATAAATGAGGAAGTAACCAAGTTCAGGGTAGGTAACACACACTGCATGTTTAATAAATTTGCTTTCAGTTCTGTTCAGTCACTCAGTTGTGTCTGACTCTTTGCGACCCCATGAATCACAGCACGCCAGGCCTCCATGTCCATCACTAACTCCCAGAGTTCACTCAGACTCATGTCCATTGAGTCGGTGATGCCATCCAACCATCTCATCCTCTGTCATCCCCTTCTCCTCCCTCCTTCAATCTTCCCCAACATCAGGGTCTTTTCAAATGAGTCAGTTCTTCACATCAGGTGGCCAAAGTATTAGAGTTTCAGCTTCAGCATCAGTCCTTCCAATGAATATTCAGGGCTGATCTCCTTCAGAATGAACTGGTTGGATCTCCTTGCAGTCCTAGGGACTCTCAAGAGTCTTCTCCAACACCACAGTTCAAAAGCATCAATTCTTTGGCACTCAGCTTTCTTTATAGTCCAACTCTCACATCCATACATGACTATTGGAAAAATGGTAGCTTTGACTAGATGGACCTTTGTTGGCAAAGTAATGTCTCTGCTTTTAATATGCTGTCTAGGTTGCTCATAACTTTTCTTCTAAGAAGTAAGCATCTTTTAATTTCATGGCTGCAGTCACCATCTGCAGTGATTTTGGAGTCCAAAAAAATAAAGTCTATCAGTGTTTCCACTGTTTCCCCATCTATTTCCCATGAAGTGATGGGACCAGATGCCATGATCTTAGTTTTCTGAATGTTGAGTTTTAAGCCAAGTTTTTCACTTTCCTCTTTCACTTTCATCAAGAGGCTCTTTAGTTCTTCTTTGTGGTCCCTTTTAAAACTCATTGTTTTTGTGATATATAAATACATTTAGTTTTAATATTGTTTTAAAATTATAAGCATAGAGAAATGCATAACTTTTGTAAGTATATAGTTGTAAAGCTGTAGAAATTATGGGGAAATAGTCCATCTAATAACTATGTAATGGGCAAATTATTTAACATCTTGAACTTTACTTTTCTCCCCTAAGGGATAAGAATAGAAGTGAAACCTCTTTTATCAGTTGTGTGGTGATTAAATGAGATCATGTGCTTGAATACATCAACATTAATTTTTTATCTTTATTTTTAATAATATTTGAATGATGATAAAATATCATACTTGCTATGATCATTGTTGAGCGGGACTTCCTTTCCTTTGATTTCACGTTGCTGCTGTGAGGAGAGTCTTTTTTGTTTGTTTACTTTTTTTGGAGTATAGCTGCTTTCCAGTGTTTCTACTGCACAGTGAAATGAAGGAGCCATACACATATGTATATCCGCTCCCTTTTGAAATTCCTTCTCATTCAGGTCACCACAGTGCACGAAATAGAGTTCGCTGTGCTTCACAGTATGTTTTCCTCAGTTATCTGGTGTGTACATAGGGTCAATAGTGTGCATGTGTCAACTCGTCTTCTTATTCCTCCCACTACCTCTTTCCTCCTTGGTGTCCGCATGTTTGTTCTCTGTGCTTTGCAAATAAGATCAACTATATCATTTTTCTAGATTCCACATTATACATTCATGCGTGATATTTGTTTTTCTCTCTGTGTGACACTCGGCATGGCAGTCTCTAGGTTCATCCACGTCTGTACGAATGATCCAAGGGAGAGCAAGATTCACATATGATTTGACTTTGTTTTTCAATGTGTTATGTACCAAACATAGGTATAAATGAATGAAAACGAATTAATGAAATGAAACACATTTTCACCCAGGTGAATAACTTAGAATTACTTCATTGGAGGAGAAATACTCTTATCAGTTAGCTTTTGCTACATAACAAAACACCTCCAGACCACCGTTTATTAACAAATCATTGTGTTGCCGAGCTGGAATGGCTTTTCCCTGTGTTTTGGCTGCATTCAAGCATCTGCAGTGGGTTGGCTGCTCCCTCGTGGCCCTGCTCACGTATCTGGCAGTTGATACTGGCTCTCAGCTGGACCATACATCCTCAGCAGCCTAGCTTGTCTGTGGAGCAAGAGATAGGGCACACCCCAGTGTGCAGTTTCCATTAAGGCCTCTGTTGGTATGGTGTTTGCTCTTTTTCCATTGGCCAGAGCACATGTGGGAGGAGTCAGTGTGAGAAGAGATAACACAAGGGTTGGGATATCAAGCAACATGATTCATTGGAGCTCTTTCTTATAACAGGCTACTGCATACACAACTTTTGAGCCTCCCTTGCTTTATTGGACTTTTAATTTATAGAAAATTAAATGCTTTGATTAGCTTAATTAATGAAGCAGGTAAACCACTGAACATGATTTTAAAGACCTTAGTCAACACAGTCCTTTATTAAGAATTATTGTCTCGTTATAATTTTAAAGTCAGAATGTGATAGAGCCAAAGTTTAGTTGCTATGGCTCGCGATAAATACTAAGAAGGTTTATTCCTCCCCCAGTGATGATGCTTGTAGTGGTGATAACACCTACAAATTAATTTTGAGATCTTAATGTACATTGCACATGCTATTAAATTATTTATGTATATTCTCCTATTTTAGCCTTGTCATAGATAATTATTTTTTTATTAAAAAATCAAATAGGAAGGCGAAATACTCAGAGGCTAGGGAACTCTTCCATAGTTACATACTAGTAAGTGGTAGAGGTTATTGACATTTGTTAGTCTGATGTTAGAACACAGACTTCTGGTTACTATACTCTACAGTGTCACAAATTTTATTGGTGTATATATAATGTATATGTATATATTAAAACCTTTATTGAATTTATTTCAATATTGCTCCTGATTTATATTTTGGTTTTTCTGGCCACCAGGCATATGGGATCTTAGCCCCCAGATCAGGAATTGAGCTCACACCCTCTGCACTGGAAGGTGAACTGGACAGCCAGAGAAGTCCCTGTAATATATATTTTAAATATGAAATGAATATATGTAGTTATGATGTTTTATATTATCTGTACTTAGTTATAATGCTATTATAATTTGATTCTTCCAGTATCTCAACTGTTATCTCAGTGAATATTCAGAATCAGTGATATAAAAAATCAACGGCACAAGTAAAATAATGTGTTAAAAGGCATCAGTCTCACCATGACATGCCCTTGCTTTCTGAGACATATAACAGTGGAAGACATGTCAAATCATGGGTGAATAATAGCTTAATAATAGTAGAGTTGGACTTTCCTGGAACATCAACATGAGTGTCATGAGATGGCTTTTGAGGCCTTGAACTTGGCAGCCACTGCAAAGATTCAATTTGGCCAGCAAAGCATTGGTAAAGGCCAAAAGGGAAGAAGGGAAGAAGGAAGGGACTGGCTTGTATTTATGGGTGGTCTTTAGAAATGAAACTCTTCCCAAAGCAGAAATGGAACATAGAGCTCAACTCCCATAGCTAATAAACCGAGGTATTCACATTTACAAAATACATAAACTTTAGTCTGGCTGTTTTTATAGAAAAAGTGTTTGTTATCATGGTATAAAGTCAGTGGGTTCTATTATGTGTACAGTGGTCTGATGTTCTTGGGTCTCATATTCTTTTTGAGGGAATGTGGATATTTTGATGGTTACTCATAAAATACCTAGTGCATTTGCCCCTAAAGTCATCAGTTTGATATTATCCTTAGTAATCTAATATTTAACTTACTAACAAACATTCTTTTTGTTGTTTTTAAGTACAGTAGGCAAAACTATTGTCTATGAACAATCCAAAATTTTATTTGGACACGATTATGTAGCTTTGCTTTTAAAATACAGTAGTAACATATTTTGGCATCTGTATAAGTGACCTACATATCTGACTTTATAACAGAATGAGTTGTGAAGAACTAATTCGGAGGAATGTTTTTAAGATCTGCTTGTTAATGGACACAAATTTGTGAGATAAAACCCATGATAAAGAAATCCTCATTCATTTCTAGTAAATTCATATTTCCTTTTTAGGGAAGGTAGAAGTTAGTATTCATTAGACTTTTCTTTATTCTTAAATCCTTTTATTCACCCAGGATACTCCTTGTTGTTTTCTTAAAACTTTTTCATTATTCCCAGGGCATTCTGTCATTTTGTTTAAGAGGTGATTAGGAGAAAATATGACAAAGTCTTTTCTTACCAAAGATGATGTGTTTCTTTGCTTTGCCTGCCTGGGCATTAGAATCTAAGAACATTATCTATTTTGGAATTCAGATTCTAATCCATCCAGATTGATCATGGGTACAATATTGAATCACACAGTCTTAGTTCTGCACTACAAAAGCTGATATGATAACCTAGCTCGGAGTGCAATGCTTAGGATTTCAGTAAGCTACTTTCAGAGTGGCTGTCACATAGATGTTACTCAGTAACTGTTAGTTCCTTTCCGCCACTTACATGATTCCATAGTGTACTGTAGGTATGTATATATGTGTGTATATTGGAGGAGGAAATGGCAACCCACTCCAGGATTCTTTCCTGGAGAATTCTATGGACAGAGGAGCTTGGTGGGCCATAGTCCATAGGGTTGCAAGAGTCAGACATGACTGAAATGACTGAATATGTGTGTGTGTATGTGTGTATATATATATATATATATATAATACTGTATATGTAATTTACATCATTACATAACATACATTAAAGATACTATCATTGTGAACAAAAACTAACCATTAACTAAAAGTGGTTTTAGAGATATAATGGATCTTAAAAATTAATTATAATACATGATTGTAATTTCTTCTCCTATTTTTAAAATTCATATCCTCGACATTTATATGTATCTCTTGAACACAAACGTACATCCAGAGGAAGAGATGGATATTTGTTTTTCCCATGATTTCAGAATTTCTATTTCAAAACTGTGTATTTACAGTACTGGTTCATTAATATTTTTTAATTTGCATTATTTCATTCTTTGATGAATAAAAATGGTCCTTGGGATATTTGATTTTGCTGAAACTCTAAAAAAAGTAGTGTGCTCCATCTAAGTGGAAAACTTAGTATATAAAGCTTAAATTTTTCTTTCTTGGGTTTTGTACTTAATGATAAGACCACCTGGGATACTTGTGGTGGCTTGCTCCCAAAGACTTCAGTTCCTTGTGTGGAATAGCTAAGAGCTGCCCCTCACGTCTGACCTTCCTCATTCCTCAGCCCTTTGCGGGTAGCTCTCTTAGCCCATCAGAGATGTTCATCTTAACGTTTTAATGATTTCTAGTGAAAAGATCCTTATCTTTGCTTCCTTTTCAGTTAAACTACTGAGGGAGAGATGACATGCCTAATGCCTCTCTCCTCTCTTTGTTCTTTATTAGATTTTTTATTTTGTATTGCAGTATAGCCAGTTAACAATGTCATGAGAGTTTCAGGTGGTCTCTAGTGTTTATAGCGTCTTTGCTCATAGTTGCTGCTGACTCAGTATTTGATAAATGAATGAATGGTCATTTAGTTCTCAGGGGCTCCAAGTTGAACATCTTAGAATTGTACATATAAATATAAAAATGGGTAAACCATGGTAATCCATCTTTTAGAAGAAACCTTTGGCCTTCAACTGTTTGTGCTCATTGGAAGGACTGATGTTGAAGCTGAAACTCTAATACTTTGTCCACCTCATGCAAAGAGTTGTCTCATTGGAAAAGACTGATGCTGGGAGGGATTGGGGGCAGGAGGAGAAGGGGACGACAGAGGATGAGATGGCTGGATGGCATCACCAACTCGATGCACATGAGTTTGAGTGAACTCTGGGAGTTGGTGATGGACAGGGAGGCCTAGTGTACTGAGATTCATGGGGTCGCAAAGAGTCGGACACGACCGAGCGACTGAACTGAACTGAGCAATATGAGAAATGATTCTTATTCAGAAGGTTTGGTGTATATTTTGATGCTTGGTATATATTTTAAGAATATATCCTCCCACCCCCCACCCCACCCCCATTCTCTCCTTCCCCAAGTTAACCTAGATATTCAGGGGATTGTTGTTGTTTAGTCACTAAGTTGTGTTCAACTCTTTTGCAGCCCCATTGTAACCTGTAAGCTCCTCTGTCCATGGGATTTCCCAGGCAAGAATACTGGGTTGGGTTGCCATTCCCTTCTCCAGGGGATCTTCCTGACCAAGGGACTGAACCCATGACTCCTGCTTGGCAGGCAGATTCTTTCCCATCTGAGCCACCAAAGGAATACTGGATAGTAATCAGCTAAAAATACATCATTGACTTTTTATAGCAAATACAATTAATCCTTGCCTGATAAGTGACTCTAGGAAAACCAGGCCTAAGCGATTGAGAAGTTAGGTATGTCATGAATTTCATATTATATTAACTTTGTGGTTTACATTTTGTAGCTCAGTCAAGCTTATCTCTGATTTTTAAGGAGGAAAGATGGAAATAAAAGAAATGGATTTGGTATTATTCTCAGGTATTCAAAAGGAAAACAAAATTTTTCCTGAGAGTTCAAATAATTGTTTTCTGTAAATTGATACTAGAGTAATGAAAATGAGTTTCAATTAAACTCTGTTAATGAAGCCCAAAAGAACTTTAAAAATTACATTCTTCTTGTTTAGCTTTGAAAATTCCTTTTGATAATGTAAAGGGTACATTTATTATACAACATCCTGTATTTGATGATATTTTAATGACAGTGTTACATTGTCTCGCTTTCTTCCTTGCTATACTATTGCATTTTAACCAATGAACTGAGGAATGAGTTACTAACCTTTCTTTTTTTCAGTTATGAAAAAAATTCAGAATAGAAAAATACTTTGTGAATGTGGGTCGTTTATTCTTTGTATTTGATCTCTGTCCTTTAAATTGGGTTAAATTGCTAATTTCCAATTCATAGCAAAACCACTGTTGTGTGGCTTTCTCCACGGTGAATTACAAATCATTTGGCTTTAATGTTTGGCAGATATATACGTGGCCTGTGTATCAGATCTGCCTTTGGTTGGGTTCCTGGTTGCTCCAGTGCAGCAAAAATTGAATTGCTAAATATTTTTATTGGCTTGTCACCTTTGCTGTTATAAAAATACTAACTCAAGTATCTATTAAAACCAGATTCTCAAATGCCTGAGTATACAAACTGTTCTGCTCAGGATTGATCCAGGTTTTGCCTGGATCTTTTCTTTTTCTGTTTAATTCCAAATTCTGTTAGTCAGTTTTCTAAACTTCTTAGTCATTTTACAGATTTTTTGGTACAAGATCCATTATGTGTTTTCATATCGATCAATAACTGTTTATTAGTGAATAATTATTTTAAAGTGATATTATGTGATTCCATTTATAGACTGGTAACTGTTTTAAAATCGGAAAATACTTTTAAACTTAGAGTAATGTTGCAGACCAACAAGGCTAAACAAATTTTTCTTCCCACGATTAAACACTTTGGGACAGTTAATTAAAATAAATAGAACTAAGACATTTCATGGGCTTCCCTGGTGGCTCAACTGGTAAAGAATCTGCCTGCAATGCGGGAGACCTGGGTTTGATCCCTGGGTTGGGAAGATCCCCTGGAAAACGGCAAGGCTACCCACTCCAGTATTCTGGTCTAAAGAATTCCGTGGACTATACAGAGTCCATGGGGTCGCAAAGAGTCAGACACGACTGAGCGACTTTCACTTCACTTCACTTCACTTTGAGACATTTCATATATAATGTCAACAAATATGTTTCTTACAAATTTTTAAATTCTTTTCACTACTTAAATATTTCTGCCAAGCCATTATGAGTAAAGGTAGTCCAAAATTCAAATGAAGCCTTTTTTAAAAAAATATTGCCACTTAAAAGTTTTATGTTAAATCAGTTTTATTGCTTTTTTATTTTAATTCAAAATTACTTGCTCATGTTAAAATATGCAGTGAATGATAAAAAAATAGCTGTATATCACATTCCCCTGATATGACTACTGAATAATAAATATTTAAGGCAGTTAGATTTCCTAAGGGGAAAATTTTTAATATTTTCAATTGGAAAGATGTCTCTCAAATAGCAAGTAAACATGCATAGTAGATGAATTTTTAAAATGTAAAAGAATAAAAGTGTTAATTCATATAGTAATTATTAGTTATTTAGGTAGTAGTGCAAACTTGTTTCCACACGTTCTTCACCATCTACTCCTATGGTCCATGAATATCTGTGTACTCACCAGCCGTTCATTCTTTCATTCTTTTGGCATCATGTAAGAGCATGGTAATTTATGTAGAATGTGGTCTTGTTTTCTAATATTTGGGGAGCTAATTATAGTCAATAATAATTAAGAGAGTATACAATAAAGCACATATTTTAAATTCTCTCTTCTGACAACCTCCATCATCAAGTCTCAGTCACATTATTAGGTTGTATAATCTCGAGAAATGTTTCTTTTTATCGAAGTACATTTACTGACTTGATCTAGACCTTCTTTAGTTTGATTACATAATCCTTCCCATTTGTCTCAAGTGAAAGCTTTTCCAGAACTTAACACAGTGCCTTACATAGAGTGGGTTCTTAATGAATAGCTGATGGCCAAATGACTGAATATGAAGGACAACATAAACACTCAGATAAATAAAAGTTAACTTGGGGTTGGAGTTATCAAAGAAGGTATTAATAAGTAAATGACATATGAATTCCTTTCTGAGAAGGACATAGGTGGAAAGAAGGAAGACAGACATTGGCTGAGAATGCTATAAAATAAGATGAGGTAACAAAATTAACCATTTGAAGTGAACAATTTGGTGGCATTTAGTACACTCTAAATTGAGAAGGCAATGGCAGCCCACTCCAGTACTCTTGCCTGGAGAATCCCATGGATGGAGGAGCCTGGTAGGCTGCAGTCCATGGGGTCACTAAGAGTCGGACACGGCTGAGTGACTTCACTTTCACTTTTCACTTTCATGCATTGGAGAAGGAAATGGGAACCCACTCCAGTGTTCTTGCCTGGAGAACCCCAGGGACGGGGGAGCCTGGTGGGCTGCTGTCTATGGGATCACACAGAGTCGGACACGACTGAAGCGTCTTAGCAGTAGCAGTATACTCTTACAGTTGCGCAACCACCAACTCTATCTAGTTTTCCAAAACGTTCATCACATGAAAAGGAAACACTATACTCATTAAGCAGTCACTCCATATTTCTACCCCTCTGCTCATCCCCTGGAAACGACCAGTGTGCTTTCTACCTCTATATATTTACCTATACTGAATATGTCATAGAAATTAGAGTTGTATGATATCTTTGTATCTGGCTTCTTTCATTCAGTACAATGTTTTCAAGATTCTTTCACATTGTAGCACATATCACTACTTCTTTTAAAGGCTAAGTCTTTCATTGTATGTATATACCACAGTTTGTTTATCCATTCATCTGTTGAGGGGCCTTTGGCCTATTTCCACCTTTTGCCTATTATGAGTATTGCTGCTATGAACATGAATGCATGTTTAATTTTTTAGAATTTGTTTGCTTTTTGATTCTTTGAATATTTGTACTGAAGTAAAATTGACTTAGTATATTGTATCAGTTTCAGGTGTATAGCATGCGTGTGTGTGTGTGTGTGTTCAGTCGGATTCGCCTTTCTACAGACACTTTGGACTATAGCCTGCCAGGCTCCTCTGTCCATGGGATTTTCCAGGCAAGAATGAATTCTGGAGTGGGTTTCCATTTCCTCCTCCAAGGCATCTTCCTGACTCAGGGATCGGAAAAGACGTCTCCTGTGTCTCCTGCGTTGACAGGCAAATTCTTTCACCACTGAGCTACATGGGAAATCCAGGTGTACAGTACAGTGCCTTGATGTTCGTATACATTATGAAATAAACACCCTATGTATTGTCACTATATGAAGTTATTTAGGATGTTCAGGTCTTATGTTTGTTTTTAAGCCATTCTGAGTTTATCTTTTTCAGATGGTGTATGTTTTTCAATAGCTTAGGCGTGTCCAACTCTTTGTGACACCATGAATTGCAGCACGTCAGGCTTCCCTATCCTTCAGTATCACCCAGAGTTTGCTAAACCTCATGGCCATTGAGTCAGTGATGCCATCCAACCATTTCATCCTCTGTATCTCCCTGCCCTCAATCTTTCCTAGCATCAGAGTCTGTTCCAATTAGTTGGCTCTTTGCATCAGGTGACCAAAGTGTTGGAGCTTCGGCTTCAGCATCACTTCTTCCAGTGAATATCCAGGACTAATCTCCTTTAGGGTGGACTGGTTTGATCTCTTCACAGTTTAAGGGCCTCACAAGAGTCTTCTCCAACACCACAGTTTGAAAGCATTGGTTCTTCGGCACTCAGCCTTCTTTCTGGTCCAATTCTCACATCCATAGATGACTACTGGAAAAACCATAGGTTTGACTATATGCCCTTTTGTTAACAAAGTGATGTCTCTGCTTTAATATGCTGCCTAGGTTTGTCATGGCTTTCCTTCCAAGGAGCAAGTGTCTTTTAATTTCATGGCTGCGGTTACTGTCCACAGTGATTTTGGAGCCCAAGAAAATAAAATCTGCCACTGTTTCCATTTTTTCCCCATCTATTTGCCATGAAATGATGAGACAAGATACCATGATCTTAGCTTTTTGAATGGTGAGTTTTAAGCCAGCTTTCTCACTCTCCTCTTTCACCTTCATCAGGAGGCTCTTGAGTTCTTCTTCACTTTCTGCCATTAGGGTGATACCATCTGCATATCTAATGTGCATTAAGGGACCACTGACTGAATATCATGCTAGAGAGTGGTGGCCACTCCCAAGTCCAATCTCCCAGAGAAAGTAGTATATCAATGCCCAAGAAGACTCATGGCTTTTCATGGCAATCAGTTGAGGAAAAACTGATTTGAGGTGAACATGCCAATGTCTCCTACCATTTTCTGCCCTGTGATAAGTTTATCAAGAAACCTTTGGGGAGATGTGGTCTCCAAATCAGACATTCTGCCTTCTCTTCCATGGCCTGGCACTGAACTCTACTTCCACCAAACTCTACACCATGCAAATCAAAAAAGAAATAAAGCAACACAAAACAATGGAAATCTTTATTTGAAATGTTATACCAAGAAAACATCAGTAAGGAGGGAAGATTGGGTTCAAAAGGAAAGAGTGGGTTGGTGCCAATAAAAACAACCGATGTGTGGTAAGCAGAGGAAATTATAGAAACAGGGAAAGCACTGGATCCTATGGAAAGGACTAAAGAACTGTGGAAAAGCAGTTTGTAAAGTGAGAAAGGGACCCCTCAATAGCACAGGCCTACTTTCCTCCTAATTACGACAGGAATTGCCCATTTGAGGGACTCACCTGTGATTAAAAACCAGCAAAACACAGTGAACTACTGGATGTGCAAGGTTTAAAACAAGTTAAGACTGTCTTCAGCTTGATCGTGGTTGCAAAATGCTGATTAGAATGTGGCTGTTGCTGGTGCTATTAATCAGTTAGTTTGGAATGTGAATCCACAGTTTGGGGAGAGGAAGAGATAAATGTATTTTTTGTTCGTGTTCCCAAAGATGTGCTGCAAGATGTGCTGATTTTACTAGAATTTATGTCAACGCTATTAACGGCAGGGATCCTTGAAGACTGTCAAGGGTGGGGTGGGGAGTGATATGACATAAGACATTGGCAGTGTAATTGACAAGGTGGTGAGCATCGATCATTGAAGGGAGTGGGGTGTATGTTTCTTGAATTTTAGTCCTGGCCGTATTCACTACCAGTCAGACGTTCTTTGTTATTTCAAAGTAAAATTTTAGGCTGAATAAATAGATAATACAAAAAGCAAATAATTTGTAGACAATAGTTTTAGTCATAACTTCCTCAGTGAGTTTTTTATTTATGGCATGACAGTTACTTATATTGTTTATATTGAAGCAAATGAGGATCAGCCTTGATCCACAGGATACTAGAATAGGCAGGGATGCAATTTAAACTTTAAAAATTCAAGTGGCGAAATTTGAAACATCTAGTTCTGTGAAGATGCTGCTATGTTATTAACCTACTATTTTCTCATTATCAGAATTACAGCATATGTTTTTTCAGAAGCACATAGTAAATGTTGACCTTTCATTTTAAATATTTCAGTAGACTGAGGATATCTCTACTATGAGTAGATAGGTTAAATATAATTCATTTAGAAAATCCTGATACACCCCCTGATGAATGGGTTTTTAAATTATCATGTATACCATCTCCAGTAAGTTGTAGCTTTTAAAATTACACCATAGTCCCATAAAATTATCACTTTATATGAGAACATCTTAGTTCTCATATAAAGTGTGGTCATGGCTTCCTGAGATGTCATAGTTCATCAAATCATTTTCGCCTGCATTTCATCTCCACATCCTTTCTGAACCACACACTGTAATTTTTAGATTGCCAAGAATGAGCTCTCAGAACGAGAACTTGGGTGTGGTAACTAACAGTTTTAGATATTCCAATAAAATAATAATCTGATGTCTAAGAAAACTGGATCATTTTCTATTGATATTTTGTGGTATTTTGAAACTTCTTAATATGTAACCATACACCAGGGAAAGTGGGGAATTGAAATATATTATATTATGTGTCAAGCTAGCCTCATATATTGAATGATTTGAGAGGACAGGGAATGAGAGCAGGGATATTGAGGAAGTGTAAGATAGAATTTCAAAGGCAGGAAGAAGCTTGATGGGACAGTTATTAAGAATTTATTAGTGGAGATGTGTGTATAATCACAAGGTATTTTTGGGAGAAATGAACACAGTATTCATTGGAAAGCGTTAAGAAGGAAGACTTAAGAAATACTAGAAGCAGGAAGTCTGGAAACCGAAGCTATCATTTTATGATGTTTTGAGTATAATATCCATGAATTGTTTAAAGTATTCATCTATATTTTCAGACTTAGTGAATACCCTCTAATGTGATTAATATGTAAAGAAATGATTTTAGCTCTGTCAGAAAAGAAGGTGCATTTTTTACTGGAAGACAGAACTTAAGAGACGTCTGAAAGGTCTGGAAAACCACACTGGAAAACCACTAGTTTCACTTTCTGTTTAGAATTGGTACTGGGTCAGTATTTTCAAATTGAGTCTAAGATAATGGCATTTGTTTTCCTTTGCTTCCCTTCCTATGAGTTTATCATCCAGGATTACCTCGAAGTTCCTTATCCAATGTGAGCACAAACAACTAGAAGAAATGGGTGAAGCCGCCAGGTAGCATGTGACATGCATTTTTATCTGCCTTCCTCTCAAATGATGCCCGAATGTTGACCCTACACTCCTTGTGCCTGAAAGTAAACGTGAAAGCCACTCAGTCCTGTCTGACTCTTTGTGACCCATGACTATACAGTCCATGGGATTTTCCAGGCCAGAATACTGGAGTGGGTAGCCCTTCCCTTCTCCAGGGGCTCCTCCCAACCCAGGGATCGAATCAAGGTCCCCCACGTTGCAGGTAGATTCTTTACCCGATGAGCCACCAGGGAAGCCCTTGTGCCTAGTTGGCTTTGAATATTACTTATACACACAATATCTTGTTCTAGCTAGCTTTATGTTTATTTCATTACTTGCCACTCCTCACCTCCCTATCCAAAATTGGAGAAAAAATAAATTTTATATCAGTAAGCAAATATTTTAAATGAATAATGTAGATTTAGGGCTTTATGTTTCAGCTCACTTCTAAACATCTTTATGATCTGTAATAACCTATGGAGGGAGTGTTTGGTCTTTTCCAGTGAACATTTACAGCTAACATTTCAGAGATAATAATAAAGTGCCATCAATTAGTTAACAACTTTATGAATTCTTGCTGATGGACAAACTGAACTTTGTGGCCGTGTGTCTGTACAGCTGGCATTTTACATGCTTCTGTCAAACTGCAGTTGCTCCTATTGATTTCAATTTTTTTTTCATTCTCTTTCCCAATTTATTATACTCTTTACATCTTCTGGGTGGCTTTTTATTGACCTTTAATCCCAATTTGGGCCTCCCTGGTGGCTCAGTGGTAGCGAATCCACCTGCCAATGCAGAAAGCATGGGTTCGATCCCTGGAAGATCCCCTGGAGATGAAAATGGCAACCCACTCCACTATTCCTTGCCTGGAAATCCCCTGGACAGAAGAGCCTGCCGGGTTATAGTCCATGGGGTTGCAAAAGAGTCAGACAGGACTCAGGAACTGAACAACAACAATCTCAATTTACTATGTACACACTGGTGATAAGATTTTGGGAGCATGCTTATAGGGCCTCTGATACTAAGAAAATATACCAATAAGATGTAAACTGGACAGAAAGAAAGTGGATAACCAAACTTTAAAGCTTATCTAAACTGAGCTCACTATTTTGAAATTGTGGGCCTGGAATGGCTGTGCCCACTTTCAGATTTACTAATAATTTTATGTCTTTATTAAATATTCTGTGTAGGGATAATAAGCCCTATTTTTTTTTTTTTTTGCCAGAAATGCTTTGTTTAAGTCAGATTCTTTGCAGAAAGACCCAAGAGGAGAAGCTGCTGAGTTTACCTTAAACAAACAAACAAAAAGTTTGAATTTTTATTTATTTATTTTTTACTTCAGACTAGTTTCCTTGATGGCAATGCCTGTTGATTAGAAGGCTTTGCAAAGTTCTTCCAGTGATTCTCTTAAGACCACACTGTACTTTTTTTTTTTTTTTTTTTTTACTGCAGAGACAACTGTAACCTCTCCTGAATATTTTCTCCTTTTCAGCTCTTAGCATTGCCAGATGTGCAATTAAATGGTCACTTCACCTTCAGTATAGTTTTCGTGGCATGTTATTGTCATTATTTTCCTTCTTTATGTACACTATAGCAGTTATGGTCTCCATATGCTTATTTTGTAAAATAGCTTTTAAAACCCAGCTGAGAGATGCAAGCTGGTGGGTAAAAAAAATCACGACTGGTCTCTCATTTTTCTTTTAACCCTCAAAGGTGAATTCAACTGGGTAAATGTGTTTCTAAGCATCTTTTAGCAATAGGGCAATATTTTTGTATGGTTTGTCTCTAGTAAGATGGAAGATGCCTACAACTATGGAACCTGCTCTTATCATTTTATATCTTTGGGATGTTGAGATAACACTTTTTAGATAAGATACAGTAAGCAGATGAATTAGAAGCTGAGGTGTGTGAAATAAATGTATGTAGAAGCAAGGCTTTCTGTGTTTGGGGAAGGGAACATGTAAGGATTTCCTTCTGCTAAAGACAACAAAAAACAGCTTCAAAAACATGAGACTTTAATAATGGAGCTAAGTTGAAGTAAGCCATACAATTGAATGGGACTGATTTATCGTGATGCTTTTCTTAGAGAAATCCCAACTATTTTGTTACATGAGAGTCTGGGATGTGTACAATAGAAAATGCAAATATGCCGATGTTGCTGAAAGAATTACAGAAATAAAAGTTCTAGAATGCATATGCTTTGGGGCATGGATTTTAAAACTATCCTATGAAAATGATCTATTTGTAATGAGTAATTTTAATGTTTCATAAGAAACAAGGAAATTGGCTTTATGGGAGAAATCTCTGTCCCATCCAGTTCGAATTATGAAACTTTCCATTTGTTCAAAGTGTTTGGTCTTGTTTTGTTTGCCTGTTTTTTGTCAGAAAGTGTGGAAAGTTGAAAAGTGTGGAAAGTTGGCAGTGTTGTCCCCAAGACTAAGAGTATGTGAACCCTTTGTTTTCAGTGACCTCGTGTAAAAGTTAACACTTCTGTTAGGAAAGTCTGGAGATAATCAGTACATTGTGAGATTTCAGGTTAGCATCTGATGGTCTCCATCAGATGGGGTTTAGAGGAGATGAGACAACGAATTACCTTTCATCTCTAACATTTCCTCTTTCATCTGCCTGCATCTACGAGAAGAAAGTTTTTGTATTAATTCCAGAAATGTATGTGAGAGATTTTGTTTTGCTTATGATAAAGAATATGAAAATGAGTGCATTTAATATAAGCAGAGTTTAAGTAATGAAAAGTGAGATTGTTTTAAAAGTTAGCAAACTGTTCATATCCCTGGTTCTGTATTCCAAGTTCCAATGTAGGATGTATTGTGCCAATTGTTGATAGATTTCAGCCCATCCCATTTTCAGCAAGTCTAGTGGTACTTAATTCCATTTTATTTTGGCTGTGCAAATTTTCTCTATGTTCTTAAAGTCCATTGAAGACATTTTCACTGACCGCAGCGATATCTGTCAGTGATGGTGGAATTGATTGATTCCAAACCTTCTTCGTACTGTTATAGAACTTGGCCAAGACAAGACTCATGGCAGCAGTAGATGTTTCTGTGAACTTTTTATGAGACTGGTGGGAATCTTATAAATATTTTGGGGGGGTTCCCTGTCCCCTCACCCTCTTTTTAATTTTTGTCTGAACTGAATATTAACATAAACATGGTATAAATATGCTACTCATCCTGAGTACAAGAGTTGACTAAAATAGGATTTTAAGCTGAGGTTACTAAGAGTCAAACTTGCTCTAAGTAGATGACATTCTACTGTATCACCAGCTACTAAATAGCATGCTATCAGCAAATTTTGAAAATCTCATTTCTTCTAAATTTGTGGATTGTAAATCTTCAAAATATAGCTGTTGAAAAATGAAAAATAGGCTTGTATTTTAGATACCAAACTTAGTTTTCCTTTTTTTTTTCTTCCATGTTCTCATCCTTGCCGAACACATAAAGCTTATAAGGTTTTTGTGGATGCATTTTAGGGAGGATAATAATAGGTACATGGAATAAAGTGAAGAAAACAAAACAAAACATCTCAGCCTTAGCCTAAATTTTCTGCTTTGAGAATTAGATGCTCCTGATATATATCTTACATTGATAATGATAAAGAATTTCCTGTTAAATTAATTGAAATTAATTAAAGTCATCTTTAGAGATCTGTTGCACTTGATCGACATTATGCCCTTCTATTCAGCCATCTTCAAAGTCCAAGGAATTAAAACAGGAAAGAGGAAGATTTTTCAGGGCAACATATGTGTTGTTCATAAACACAATAACCAAAAATATGTAAGAAAGAGTTAGGCAACAGTTTCTGTTGCTGTCAGAAATCATCTTCCATTTTGAAATTTCAAGAAAGGAATCCTTGAAATGTGGATAATGTGGAAGTGAAGGGGATATATATTTGGATATCATATGTTGGTAAGAAAACTGATTGGCAAAGGAAACAGATGTCAAGATAAGGAGAATATTATGTCAGTAAAAGGATATACATAAAGAAAACCATTTTGGTGAAAAGTAGATAAAAAAAGAAAAAGAAAACTTTAAAGTGCTCCCTCAGACTTGTTTATAAAGAATATATTGAAGCTTGCATCTTTTATGGTATATTTTCTATGTATTTTTGAATCCAGTGGGTTAGATATCCCTGATACAAAAACCGTGGTTTTCCACTTATTAGTCTGACTTTATCCCTGGGCTGTTGTGAATGGGGCCGTTGCGTACAGCTGAGAAGATTGTGCACTGCACCAACCCAGGTGTGAAAGGCACTACAGCTACAAGTGGTAGCCCTGGATTGTCGCTTGTGTTCAGTGGGATAAACAGATGCCTCTAATGTATATGGAATTTTATGTTGCTGTTCAAGCACCTGAATAAAATACTTGGGATAGTAGGAGAGTAATCCTTAGACCACGTGTTTTCATCCTCACTCTTCCTAGTTTCTCATTTCCTATTTTCATGTCTTCAAGCAGGATGAATAATACGTGATCTTGCTAAATCTCTCAGTATTTCTCCTCTCCTCCCCCAACCCCCCAACAGCTGTTTTGAAATATCCCCAGGGTTCCTAGTACAATGTTACATGATCTGATAAAGACCACCTTTGCGAAGCTATGGATTTGGGTGGGTTTTCTGGGTGGTCTCCTATAATGGAGATGAAAGTTGGTTATGTCTGAAATCCCTTTGCTAAACCTGAGGGACATATCTCCTCCTGATCACAGGCAACAATTTAACTCACTTTTGGGGTTAAAAGATAAAAATAAAGTTAGGAAGACAACTTTAGAAAATATTTTTCTGAAATGAAAGTAGTTCTTCTGAATTACTCAAAGCATTCTGATGGACCCTCAATGTATCTGAAACCAAGCAGGGGATAGTTAACAATATTCTGAAAGATATAAGAACAGTGGTTAAATATAATGCCATTGGGTACTCACTATGTGAGAATGTGTAATATTTCAAGTGATATTCCTACAAATTCTTCACAAGAAGTGAGTACAACCTTTGCAAACAACAATTTTATTGATACGTTTTAAACAGTTATGCTTTATTGCTTTATCTCTTATTTTAAACAACTCCTATTTATGTCATATAGTTGAAAATAATGAAAAGTGGCGACACTACTAAAAAAAAGGTTATGTGAAAGAAGTGTGTTAGGCACTCAGTCATGTCTGACCCTTTGTTACACCATGGACTGTAGCCTGCCAGGCTCCTCTATCCATGAAATTCTCTATTAGCTATTCTCTTCTCTGGGGGTCTTCCTGACTCAGGGATCGAACCCAGGTCTCCCACATTGTGGGCAGATTCTTTTCTGTCTGAGCCACTGTATGCTGTAAGTCACTTCAGTCGTGTCTGACTCTGTGTGACCCCATAGACGGCAGCCCACCAGGCTCTGCTGTCCCTGGGATTCTCCAGGCAAGAACAGTGGAGTGGGGTGCCATTTCTTTCTCCAAGCCACTGTATACTTTTATAAAAATAGACTTTATATATTGTCATGTCTAAAATTGGGCTTCCCAGGTGGCTTTAGTGGTAAAGAACCCACCTGCCAGTACAGGAGACGTAATAGACGTGGGTTCAGTCTCTGGGTCAGAAAGATGCCCTGGAAGAGGGCATAGCAACTCACTCCAGTATTCTTGCCTGGAGAATCCTACGATCAGAGGAGTCTGATGTGTTGGAGTCCATAGGATCGCAGAGACGAACATGACTGAAGCAACTTAGTACTCATGCATGCCTAAAATTATTTGGCTGCATTTTCCAGGACCAAACTGTTAGGACTGGCTTTTAGTTCCCTTTCTTTACCTTCATAACACAGTGTGTTTATGTACTTATATGTCAATAGAAATAGTCTTTTAAAGTGTATTATTGAAGTTACTAATGTCCTTTGTGAATAAGATCTGCTGTCTTATTGGAGCACTGAAATTTATCTGGCAAAGCTGTTAAAGAGACTTTTGTCTTAATAAAATAACTGTCCTTTCTCCGGATGTGTATGTTTTTTAGTCTGGAAGATGATATTCTGAAAGGGAGAGTATCAACATGCAGTGCCATTTCAGAGCTTACTACATTTGCTTTTCATTATACCTTGTGGTTAAGAGGCTTCTGAATTTGGTGAATTTTATTTGCTCAATTAACTATATCAGTAGTATATTGTAAGGAAGCCTGTAAGATGCTAAATATATGCCATAGAGCAAATATAATTAGTTTCAACTCTCTTGACTTATTCCTCATTTTACTGGGTATCATGTGCATTTCCCAATGTTCATTAAGTTTTATTATTGGCTCCTTTGTACTCATCACTTGCCTTTATATTTGAGCCAGCTGGTATACCTTCTTTTTCCCTGTCTAATGCCACAATAAAGGCATATTTTGGCTTTCTGCCCCCTCAGATATACTATATGGCTAATACGTCCTTCTACATCAGATATTTCCCAGATATCAGTAGAACAAAAAAAAAATGGTGCCAACAGGGATTTGGAAAGAGACATTCTAAAACAGATCTCAGTGTTTTAAGTGTTTCAAGCCAAGTTTGGAGACTAGTTGTAACTTCATGCTCATTGTATCTTATGTTAGTTTTATTATTTAAATGTTCTCATTAGATCTGGCAGACAGTCTAACGCAATCAGTCAAACAGTTTGCAAGTTGTCAGTACAAATTATTTCTTCTCTGTGCTTTAAGGGAAGTACTCAGCTAAATGAAAGAGGCTTACAAACCAAAAAAGGTTTTGAGGTGTATTGTGAAAAACTAGTAACAGTCAGCGGTTTTTAGGGTGGATTGGAGGAGAAAAAAAATTAAGATCTGACTCTATTTCTGCTTCTTAC
The DNA here is from genome assembly GCF_003369695.1 of Bos indicus x Bos taurus. NCBI lineage: Eukaryota > Metazoa > Chordata > Mammalia > Artiodactyla > Bovidae > Bos > Bos indicus x Bos taurus. The sequence goes on along the minus strand of NC_040080.1, from coordinate 112,909,412 downwards.
CATTACAGATTAATAGGGATCTGACTTAATCTTCTGTCTTAAACAACTAGAAATGGGACAGTTATAAAAAATGACATTATTCAGTCTTTGGACAAAAGGCAGCATAAATCTGTGATGCCCAGGAGAAGGGTAGTTAAAAACTGGTTCTATTATTGTGCCACCTTACTTCCTGGAGGCAATGTCCAAATTCCAGAGAGAGTCTGTAGAACCCAAGTAGAGTCCAGCAGTTGTGCTGAGTTGTAGAGACTGAAATCAAAGTTCAGACAACCTAGAGGTCTAAATTTTTTAAGAATACCAGAAAGGAAGGGGAAAATGAATGAGAGAGAAAATGAGAATGAACACTGGAAATGTACAGAGGTGTTTTCTCCAGTGTTTGGCAGAGGACTGCACTGTACTCGTATGAGAAGGAGAAAAGCAAAGGTCCAGAAACATAGTTTGATAAACAGTCCGCAGAACTCATGTAAGTCTAGGGACTCTTGGTATCTCCCCAGCTAGAGTGGAGAGGTCACTTAATAGATGAGGTATCTGTATTTCTTTAGAAGTGGTGTTAAATTGGCTCTAGACAACAAGCTGCTCTGTACCTTTTTTAAAATAACTTGTGATAAGTTCTCAAAAGTAACTTAATTGTGCCATTACAAACTCATACATGACATGAAATCCAGCAGACAATAATGTATAATTCAAAACATCTCCCATCCAGGAAAAAATTATCAGACATGTAAAAAGCAGTATAAGTGAGTCATACCCAGGAAGGGAAAAAAAAAATTGTAAGAAGGACATAATCCAAAATGACAGAAAGGATGAAATTCATGTGTAAGAATATTAAACAGCTATTATAAATATTCCTCATAAACACAGAAGGTAGAAGAGAACATCAATATGGTGAGAAAAGAAATGTTAGGTGCAAAATATTTAAATATTATAGAAGTAAGGGTTGGTGAACTTGACAATGTAGCAATAGAGGTTTACTGATTGTAAAAAAAAAAACAAACCACAGTTAAAAGACCTTATGGCAGAAAGTGAAGAGGAGCTAAAGACCATCTTGATTAAGGTAAAAGAGGAGAGTGTAAAAGCTGGCTTAAAACTCAACATTCAGAAAACTAAGATCATGGCATACGGTCCCATCACTTCATGGCAAATAGATGGGGAAACAATGAAAATAGTGAGAAACTTTATTTTATTGGGCTCCAAAATCACTGCAGATGGTGACTGTAGCCAAGAAATTAAAAAATATTTGCTCCTTGGAAGAAAAGCTATGGCCAACCTAGACAGCGTATTAAAAAGCAGAAACATTACTTTGCCTAAAAAAGTTCGTCTAGTCAAGTCTATGGTTTTTCCAGTGGTCATGTATGGATGTGAAAGCTGGATATAAAAGGATGAGCACAGAAGCACTAATGCCTTTGAACTATGGTGTTGGAGAAGACGCTTGAGAGTCCCTTGGACTGTAAGGAGATCAAACCAGTCCATCCTAAAGGAAATCAACCCTGAATATTCACTGGAAGAACTGATGCTGAAGCTGAAGCTCCAGTACTTTGGCCACCCGATGCAGAGATGACTCATTGGATAAGACCCTGATGCTGGGAAGGATCGAAGGCAGGAGAAGGGGGTGACAGAGGATGAGATGGTTGGATGGAATCACCGACTCAATGGACATGAGTGAGCAAGCTCCAGGAGTTGGTGAAGGACAGGGAAGCCTGGTATGCTGCAGTCCATAGAGTTGCAAAGAGTTGGGCATGACTGAGTGACTGAACAACAAAAAGACCTGAAGAATAATGAGAGCATTAGTAATCTGTGGTACAAAAGCCAATGGTCCAACGTGTGTGTACCTGGAGCCCCAGCAGGAAAGAGGGAGGCAACAAATATTTTTAGAGGGAGAGGGTGGGAAGATTTGGGAGAATGGCATTGAAACATGTGAAATGTCATGTATGAAATGAGATGCCAGTCCGGGTTCAATGCACGATGCTGGATGCTTGGGGCTGGTGCACTGGGACGACCCAGAGGGATGGTATGGGGAGGGAGAAGAGAGGAGGGTTCAGGATGGGGAACACATGAGAAATAAAGGAATAAGAAATTAAAAAAAAAAAGAAACTAGCAAATACAAAATGACATTTACATTGTGTTGAACAATGAAAATATGTGCACTCAGGAAAGAACAGGCTAAAAAAAGTTCTATTTGAATAGTTGAAAAATGAATGTATCAATACTTAGATTTTTTTCTTCAATGTTCTTGTATTTTCCAAATGATTTGTAAGATATGGGCATACTAACAGGATAAGTAATAGTAGAAGCAAAAAAAAAAAAAAGAAATAACTATTCTAAACTTTCCAGCTTTGGAAGAACTCTAAATACTAAAGAACACAGAAGAAACATAACACAATCACATTGTTAAAAATGAGTAAAATGAGCAAATCATAACAAAAGCTGGATAAGGGAGGAACAAAGATCAGAATTACAACGGACTTCTCCTTAGGAACTATGCAAATGAAGAACTATAGAGTGGCATCTTTAAAGTATCAAAGAAGGAAAATAATTAACTCAGAATTCTGTACTCAGAAAAAAATGTCTTTTAAAAACGGATGTGAAGTAAATCCTTTTACAGACAAACAAGCTGAGACAGTTAATCACCAGCAAACCTGTAGTAAAATCAGTGTTATTGAGGTTGTTCAGGGAGAAGGAAAATGATACCAGATGGAAATTTGCATCTACACAAAGGAATACATACCACAGGAAATAAAATTATGTGGATAAACATAAAATGCATTTGTATTCATTTTTGTTTTTCTTTAAAAGGAATTGATGGTTTAGAATAATGTAATAATGTGCTATTTTAATGTATGCTGCTTTCCCTCAGATTTATAAGAAAAATGACTTAGTTTATCTCATTTTTTAAATTCTCACAAGTAACTTGTGGAAGAACTACAGATTTTTCCCCCATTTTATAGAAGATGAAACTGAGTCATAGCAACTGCCAGATTCGTACAGCTAGTAAGTGAAGAAGCAAAATTTGACTACAGGCAATCAAGCCTTTTAAAACTAATACAATTATGTAAAGTTTAAAAAAAAAAAGTAAAAAAAAAAAATAAAGTCCATCCCTGAACTGTCAAGCTACAAATCAAATAAAATGGTGGGAATGCAAACTAGTGCAGCCTCTATGGAGAACAGTGTGGATATTCCTTAAAAAACTGGAAATAGAACTGCCTTATGATCCAGCAATCCCACTGCTGGGCATACACACTGAGGAAACCAGAATTGAAAGAGACACGTGTACCCCAATGTTCATCACAGCACTGTTTATAATAGCCAGGACATGGAAGCAACCTAGATGTCCATCAACAGATGAATGGATAAGAAAGCTATGGTACATATACACAGTGGAGTATTACTCAGCCATTAAAAAGAATACATTTGAACCAGTTCTAATGAGGTGGATGAAATTGGAGCCTATTATACAGAGTGAAGTAAGCCAGAAAGAAAAACACCAGTACAGTATACTAACGCATATATATGGAATTTAGAGAGATGGTAACAATAACCCTGTATATGAGACAGCAAAAGAGACACTGATATGTAGAACAGTCTTTTGGACTCTGTTGGAGAGGGCGAGGGTGGGATGATTTGGGAGAATGGCATTGAAACATATAAAATATCATGTATGAAATGAGTTGCCAGTCCAGGTTTGATGCACGATACTGGATGCTTGGGGCTGGTGCACTGGGACGACTCAGAGGGATGGTATGGGGAGGGAGGAGGGAGGAGGGTTCAGGATGGGGAACACATGTATACCTGTGGCGGATTCATTTTGATATATGGCAAAACCAATACAATATTCTAAAGTTAAATAAGATTTAAAAAAATAAAAAATAAATAAAATGTAAGATAAGAGAATCAATTTATTAAATTCAATTCATGAACTTCTCCCTCATGATTCTTATTTAGTAGATTTGGGACGAATTTGAGAATCTGTATTTTTAGCAAGCACTCCTGGTGGTAGTTTGTCGAATCCAGTTTGAGAAACCCCATTTTCTCTGACTTTAAGTTCATTACTTCTCAGCACCTTTGTCTCCTATTCAAAGGTTATGTTCTTTTTAGGATGAAATGGATGACGGTACCTGGCACACAGTAAATTCTCTATAATAAGTTAGCTTGTTTTTATTGTACTTAGTGGTTGATGTAATTTCCTAGGCTATCAGCAGTGACTATCGTCAATTCTATATTTCTGTCCTAGTGAAATGATACTGTGTAATAAGCAAAAGATACTTCAAAGTGAAAGATAACCTTTGCATGTGAACATTGGTTTTCAATTTGCTTGTATCAGGAAATAGAGTGTGTTCTCCTCCAGCACATTTCTGAAATACCAATTAGCTTACTTACAGTTGGTAAACAGAATTATGTTGATATAATGTAGCTTTATATGTCATACATTCTAGATCGAGGGATAAGACAAGGTAGAATTATAGCCTTGGGTAGGAAAAGATATCCTCAGCTTTAATACTGTCCACTCAACAGGTGCCCTTTTGGCTCAATTTTAAGACAGTTTAAAGAGTAAGTCCCTTATTCAGGGCCTCCTGTCTTGTGTGACTTTTAAATATTTGCCAATTGTACTGCCCCATATGCCCATTTCAGTGGCAAACCTTTGACTCAAAAGTTTGCCTTTCAACTAGATTTTTTTCCTACCAATTCTAATTAAAATATCTCCAGTGCTTCTGTTCAATATGTTATTTGTTTGTTTTGTTTTAAACTCTGAGCTTGACTGCTTGCCTGGGTGGTCCTAATTATCTTCCGGAGGAGTACTGGTATTATTTTTTATTAGTGATCCGCTCCCAAAGTCGCTTATGTTTTGAATGGCCTTCCCAGAACCTGATTCCCCCTCCCAGTACTATTATTTTAGGTATGCCGTTTTGTCTGCAATGCGAGGATTGCAGGGTGCATGTATCTTCTCACAGAATTTAAAACCTGATTTAGGAACTTGAACATCTCCTGGTTTGCAGTATCTTCTCATAGTCTCTGGAAGAGACAGTGTGTTCAATGGTCTATAAATGTATAGTAATGGACTTGCACTAGAAATGTAGAGTAAAGTAACTATTTCTTTATGACTACTAGTGTTATCTTTGTTTCTTATTATCCCATTGTGTAAAGCCCACTTGGGATGCTTTTCAAGTTTGCAAGGTTTCTAACTTGTATGTGAATTTCTTCTATACTTATATCAAAAGAACAAAAAAAAAAAAGTACTTTAGTTCTTGGATTAAATTCAAGTTTAAATTGGATTAAAAGTACATAATAATTTTAGACTTGGAAACAGGAGACAAATAAAATCATTCCTTCACTATAGAGAGATATTTTCTACAATACTGATTATGATTCTCATATTTGCCACCAGTTCTTGAAAGAATACTAAATGTTCATTCATTTTTCTATGGACCTTTACTTAGAATATTACTAAATCTTAATATAGTTGATAATTATAACATAAATAAATTTTTAAAACAAAATCTGTGAATGTCTTACAGAATTCTTCAACGTAAGGGATATACAATCAAATAAATTCCTGTTATTAGGTATACATTTTCTATTGAAATCTCAAGACCATCATATAAGTATGGATTTGCTAAATAGTGGGGGAATTTCTCTGGGGACCCATTATCTAAATCTTGAAAATGTTCTAAAATCGATTGTGGTAATAGTTTCATACCTCTATGAACAGACTAAAAGTTATTGAATTTACATTTTAAATGAATTAATTGTATAACATGTGAATTATATATCAATAAAGGTATTATACAAATAAAAAAAAATAAATCCAACTACTTTAAAGACAGTATGCTACATGAGATGCTTTCTTAAAAACATACCCCTTGCTTTTATTACAGATCCTGGTCTGCTTTTACCAGAAATGAAACTTGATCTGATAATTAAAATCATTTTATGGATAGAAACATTATTTTTCATAGCCATTTAAAACATCAGTGGACACTTTTTAGAAGTTTAGAATTTTAAGTTAGATTTAATGAGCTTGAATAATAGTTTTATTTTAAATTGTTTCTCAGTTTTTAAAGTTACTCTTTAAATAGTATAGGCTCTTTCACTTTTTAACTGCATGGTTTTCATCAAATTACTTAAATGAATCTGAGTTAGCCTTTCTCGGAAGTGGAGAAAATACACGCGCCTATTCTTGAGTTATCCCATTGGTTAAGTGTGATAATGTGTGAAGTGCTTGCCTAGTAAGCACTATGTAGTATATTTCCCATATGTATTAGCTCTAAATATTATTAGTATCACCATTATTAAATTTTAAAATGATTACTGTATATCTGGTGTCTTGCTCTTTGTATTTACTATGTTTTCATAACCTAGGCAGTCATGATCTGCTGAGTGATTTAGCAGTTTTTGCTGCAATTGCATGAATTTAACCTGATTTCATGGGATGAAACAGAATGAACACCATGGTTCATGGCTGTCAGTAGTGAAAAATAGCTGGAAATCAGACAAACAGCTTCATTGCTGAGATTGTTTCCGGGCTAAAAGTTCTTCCAACAGCTGTTTGTTTTGGCCATTAATCGGGTCCATTCTTTTTTTCTTTTCTTTTTTTTTTTTTTAAAGCTGGGGGAAATACAATTTTCTTTAAAAAGAGAATATAGGCTGATTATTTCTGAAGTCAGGAAGAATGCCTGTCCTTCTACTATTGTGATCTCTTGGCTGCTTTGACAGTTGGACTGAAGGGTTTTGCTTTTGTTCTTTTTCACTCGCAATGCTCAGACTCAGACTGCTCTAGTGAGAAGAAAGAGTAAATCTAGGAGCTCTTTAATCCTAGAGAAAGAGCTCTGTAGCAGTTACCTTCAAGAAAAGTTTCCTCCCCAAAGGAGTAGTTAATATTACATGGGCAGTGACGCACTGAACAGAGGAGAGAGAATGAATATATGAGAGAATGAAAACATGAGAATTCAAGCCAGCAAGAAAGAAACTTAACTGAAGATGAAGGGGAGTTTTGCCTCTTCCTGCAAGTTATATTATTAGTTTTTGTTTTGTTTTTTTTTTAAATCACGATGACTGCTAGTTTTGTTTAAAGTATTTGTTCTGGAAATACTAAAGTTGGAGTCTACCAGACTGAGGTTAGAAGCATTTTCTTTGGCAGCAAGAAGATACTTTTATAGAAGCCATGCCTGTACTTGGGGTTGCCTCAAAACTAAGGCAGCCAGCTGTTGGGTCAAAGCCTGTTCACACTGCTCTTCTGATACCAAGTCTTGGCACCACGGGGCCACAACGCTCTTCTTCGAGACCTCTGGAACTAACTGAATTAGAGAGCTCAATGCTTTCTTGTCAGCTCACCTTCAAATCAAACTGTGAATCTGAAGAGAAGAAACCCCTCCAAGGAAAAGCTAAGGAGACAGAAGACAGCAAGGTTAGTGACTAAAGGTTACCTGCAGACTTTAAAGCTGAAATGCAAATTTCCTGTTAGGTAGAATATAAAGCATGTTGTGAATTGGGGAGCAGCAGAGGAATATGGGTGTAAAAGAGTTAAACAGTTTGTATAGTCAAAAGGCCTATGTACAGTTGTTGTAAAAGTGATGAACAGACTTCTCTGAATATGCCTGTGTTATCAGAACTACTTATTGATGAAGTGCCTTGTGAAATCCTAGATATCTCTCTTACTGAAAATCATAATTGATCACAAGTATGAGGTAAAGGGAAGCTATTTTTCATATACATTATGAAGTAAAAATAAGATTTATTTGTGAAAAGTCATACAGACACCATCACTTTTCTCTAAATCATTTGCATTTTATACACTTTCTGACTGGATATGTGAATCCTAGCCTGCTTAATTCATTACAATATAGAAGAAAAGGAAATATGATTTTCCTTGATACTGCACATTTGTCTGGGTTTTCACTTGTAAATTGAAACCCTGGTTTTACTCATTACTGACATCTTTTTCAGTCATTTAATTTATGACATTTGTGAACAGTAGCTCTTGGGTTTTAAACCATACTACACTCGTTTTCTCCAGATGCTGAAGGGTAACAGGACCCTTTAGTTGGTGAACTTCGCAGGAATTCCTTTATACCTTGCATCACTTTTTAATGCAGCATTAACTTAGGATGTCCAGCTTTACAAAGTTACCTCTCTCATCTCTGACTCCTTTGGGATGAGTTGATTTTACTCTCCCACCCAAATGTATGTTAAAAATAATTTAAGAAAAAGTCTTTGTACAGAAATCAGCTGTCCAAGTTAAAAAGAAAGTCACCGTTTTGTCTGAAATGTCCATTCTATCCTCACTTGTTCATATCTTCTCAGGAACAGCAAAGTGCGACTTTCTTCATAAAGTCTCTGCTAATTACCTTTCCTGTCCCTCCGTCTCCTGTTCTTTATCTGTAGCAATGATTGCAACATCTTGATTTATATTGAGTTTTAATTATCTGGATAATTTATTTCTATCCCCACTAAACTGAAAATATATACAGCCCAGGACCGTATTCTCTGTTACAGTTTCCTCTCCTCAAGCCCTTTATGCCTAACAATTAAATAGTCATTGAATGGATTAACACATGAATGAATGAATCACTGAATGAAAAGACAGTTACGCTGAGAAAGATTTAGTTATGTTCATGAGTCTCTTTGGATCATCCGCCTGTAAAACATATGGCTTAGAATGAATGATTTTTAAAGTACTTCTAGTTCTACAATTATTCCTTTTATGTTTTAGGACAACATCTTCTACCCAACAAAAATCAGTTAAAAGAAAGTAATTAATTTCAGGCTTAGTGTTCTCAGCCCAAAATAAGCATTTCAAGGTGAAAGTAGGGAAGTGTAAACTACCAAAAAAGACTAAAAAAATATTTAACTTTATGAAAATAATTAAAAGCAAATGGATGTCATTCTCTTCTAAAATTCCGTGTGCCCACAATGGCTTGTCTGATCTAGATGGAAGAGAAACCACTTTTCTCCCCTGACCGTGGCTATAATCTCTGCAGGTTTAGTCCAACTTGTACTTTGATAAATGATCTTGGCCTAAGACTCGACCACTGTAAGTACAGTTCACAAGAGAATTTTGGTTGGTCTCTTTGGTTAGTGAACATATCAGTCATACATCTGATATTCCAATAAGACTCTGTGGTAAGTTGTATTTATAAGGATGTTTTTACCATGTCACTTATCAGATTAAAAAATTTTCAGTCAAATGTAAAGAATGCCTGGTCAGCATTCCAGAATATTTCTAAATGTTAGGAAAGAATAAAGACTTACATAAACCTTTGAAAAAATTGAACTGAAGAAAACAGCAAACATGATCAAGGTAGCTGTATTAGAGAAAATTAGATGTGGCTACAAATTGTTTTAAAAAAAACTCAACAATAGCAGAATTCAAATAGGGGTTTCTTTCTCTTTCATTTAAAGGCTATCTGGAAGTAAGTACTCCATGACTGGCAGGGGGACTTCACCAAATTGTCAGGGATCCAAGCTGTCTCTTTTTTGTTCATCACCATTTTGGCATCCATGTCTCAGTCTTGAATGGATAACTGACTTTCACTCAATTAAAAATACATGTCCTATTTCATTAAGGATTCTTCCACATCCATTTGGCCTATTTTGTAGTTCCAAGGCCTTATCTAGTTGTAGTAGAGACTGGAAAATGTAAAGTTTATTCTAAGCAACCGTGTGCCCAACTAAAAATTATGGGTTCTATTTCTAAGGAAAAGAGACCATGGATAGTACCCACAATAGATGACTATCATTAAGAAACATTTATGTGGAGTATTTGGCCAGTCCTTGTACTGAACAGCCTCACAGTTTGGTGAGAGAAAACAAATCTGGATATGACAGTGTCAGAAACGGATCTTCAATCCAGTACTCCCTTCTCCTATTCTTGTTTTTTATTAGTGTACATGCCAACATTCCAGTCATCTAATCTTGATTTCCTAGTCTAACTTCTGATAATAAACATTGCTATTCCATGTTCCATAATTTGCTAGAAATTGGAAATTTTGCTTCTGTACTGCAGCTTGTATTTATCCCCTTACACACATCTTCATTGATCCCTTTATGCACAAGCTTGACCTTTGTTAAGTTTTCTGTCAGTTATTGTAATAATTCCAAATTGGTCCCTTCCCCAGGGATTCTCTATCACATCTATTCAAAACATTTACCATTCTGATTAAAAAAAAAAAAAAAAGACTTTAGTTACTTCTCCTGTCTTATATTTCAGTCCTCCGATTGGTGTCACTTCTATCTTAGCTCCATCTGGCTACTCTTTTTCTCATGCTTGCTTGTCCCAACCTTTTTCAGTCAAATTAGACTCCCTGTCCTTTTTTTTTTTTCTTTTTTTTTAATTGAAGTATAGTTTCTATACAATACTATATGTTACAGGTGTACAATATAGTGATTTACAACTTTTAAAGATTATACTCCATTTACAATTATTATAAAATATTGACTATTTTTCTCATGTTGTGCAATATATCCTTATAGCTTATCTTATACCTAATAGTTTGTATTTCTTACTGTATTATACCTGTGCTAAGTGTACTAAAGTACCAAGTCACTTTCAGTCATGTCCAACTCTTTGCAACCCCATGGACTGTAGCCCACTGGGCTCCTAGGTCCATGGGATTCTCCAGGCAAGAATACTGGAGTGGGTTGCCATTTCCTTCTCCAGGGGATCTTCCCCACCCAGGGATGCAACCTGCATCTCTTATGTCTCCTGCGTTGACAGGTGGGTTCTTCCTAGCAACACTGGGAAGCCCATACCTATACCATACCTACTGATTCTCTCTACCTTCCCGGGCCCACTGGTAATCGCGAGTTTATTCTCTATGTCTGTGTCTGCTTCTTTTTTGTTTTATTCACTGCTCAGTGTGCTTTTTAGATTCTACACACAAGTCATACCATAGGATATTTGTCTTTGTCTGACTTATTTCCTTAGCATAATGACCTCCAAGTACATCCATGTTGCTGCAGATGGCAAAATTCTACTCTTTTTATGGCTGAGTAGTGTGTGTGCATGTGTGTGTGTGTGTGTACACTGCATTTTCATTGTCCACTCATCTATTGATGGACACTCAGGTTGCTTCCATATCTTGGCTATTGTAAACAATGCTCTATGAACATCGGTGTGCATGTGTCTTTATAAATGTGGGCTTGGGAGATTTTCCAAGAGTGGAATTGCTGGAACATACGGTAATTTTGTTTTTAGTTTTTTGAGAAACCTCAATACAGATTTCCACAATTTACATTCCTACCAACAGAGTAAAAGGGTTCCCTTTTCTTCATATCCTTGCCAGCATTTGTTATTTGTGTTCATTTTGATGATTGTCATTCTGACAGGTGTGAGGTGATAGCTCATTGTGGTCTTACAAAATAAATAGCTTTAATTACAGATTTCATGTCCCAATTTCATATTCCACCATGATATTTCAAGGATTTATACTTTTTTTCTGTCTACCTTTTGTTCTGATTTTCAACTTTTCTTGAACTTTCTAGTGTCTTTCCTCATATGGATTTGCTTTTCTTTTCTTCCTAGGTGTTCACCCAAATGAGAAAGAGAGTCACTTTGGTTAGGAGATCATACTTAAGAATCTGGAGATTAAGGTTAAGGAAGAGTATTATACATTGTCATGCTTCAGCAAATAGCGTGTGATTAAGTATTAGACATCCCTGTTCGTGAAAGTTCCTTAGACAATCTACCACTGTAAACTGGCCTTCACTTTTAAATGCCCAGCCTCCTTTCCACTTGATCTGTCACCTACATATTACTTCTATTCTCATTTTTAATTTCTTTCACACATGGCTTGTTGACCCCTTCTTTCTTAGATTACATATGCAAACTAAAGTTTTTTTTAAATATTATTATAGAAAATAATTTTTTGAGCATCTACCTTGTACTTTGTAATCACAATGGTGTGATCACTCAGCTAGAGCCACACATCCCGGAATGAGAAGTCAGTGGGCCTTTGGAAGTATCACTGAATAAAGCTAGTGGAGGTGATGGAATTCCAGTTGAGCTATTTCAAATCCTAAAAGATGATGCTGTGAAAGTGCTGCACTCACTATGCCAGCAAATTTGGAAAACTCAGCAGTGGCCACAAGACTGGAAAAGGCCAGTTTTTCATTCCAATTCCAAAGAAAGGCGATGCCAAAGAATGCTCAAACTACCGCACAATTGCACTCATCTCACATGCTAGTAAAGTAATGCTCAAAATTCTCCAAGCCAGGCTTCAACAGTATGTGAACTGTGAACTTCCTGATGTTCAAGGTGGATTTCAAAAAGGCAGAGGAACCAGAGATCAAATTGCCAACATTCATTGGATCATCAAAAAAGCAAGAGAGTTCCAGAAAAACATCTATTTCTGCTTTATTGACTATGCCAAAGCCTTTGACTGTGTGGATCACAACAAACTGTGGAAAATTCTGAAAGAGATGGGAACACCCGACCATCTGACCTGCCTCTTGAGAAATCTGTATGCAGGTCAGGAAGCAACAGTTGGAAATGGACATGGAACAACAGACTGGTTCCAAATAGGAAAAGGAGTACGTCAAGGCTGTATATTGTCACCCTGCTTTTTTAGCTTATATGCAGAGTACATCATGAGAAACGCTGGGCTGGAAGAAGCACAAACTGGAATCAAGATTGCTGGGAGAAATATCAATAACCTCAGATATGCAGATGACACCACCCTTATGGCAGAAAGTGAAGAAGAACTAAAAAGCCTCTTGATGAACGTGAAAGAGGAGAGGGAAAAAATTGGCTTAAAACTCAACATTCAGAAAAATAAGATCATGGCATCTGGTCCCAACACTTCATGGGAAATAGATGGGGAAACAGTGGAAACACTGACAGACTTTATTTTGTGGGGCTCCAAAAACACTGCATATGTGGCTGTAGCCATGAAATTAAAAGACAGTTGCTCCTTGGAAGAAAAGTTATGACCAACCTAGACAGCATATTAAAACGCAGAGTCATTGCTTTCCCAACAAAGGTCCATATATTTAAAGCTATCGTTTTTCCAGTAGTCATACATGGATTTGAGAGTTGGACTATAAAGAAAGCTGAGCACCGAAGAATTGATGCTTTTGAACTGTGGTGTTGGAAAGGACTCTTGAGAGTCCCCTGGACAGCAAGGAGATCCAACCAGTCCATACTAGAGGAAATCAGTCCTGAATATTCATTGGAAGGACTGATGCTAAAGCTGAAACTCCAATACTTTGACCACCTGATGCGAAGAACTGACTCATTTGAAAAGACCCTGATGTTGGGGAAGATTGAAGGAGGGAGGAGAAGGGCAAGATGAGATATTGGATGGCATCACCAACTCAATGGACATGAGTTTGAGTAAACTCCGAGAGTTGATGATGGACAGGGAGGCCTGGTGTGCTGCAGTCCATGGGATCACAAAGAGTCAGACACAACTGCGTGACTGAACAGAACTTAACTGATCTTGTACTTTATAGGAAATTTCTCATTTTAGTCTCCCAGTGTTTCAAAGATGGCATTGTATCCACATTTACAGAGGATTAAACTGAGGCCTAGATAAGAGTGGGAAACCAGCATGGGATCAAACAGTTAAGTACCAGTGTCAAAATCCAGAATTTGAATCTAGATTTGTCTCTGCAGTGACTTTTTTTTTTGCCTTTGCATTTTATTCTCTCTTCATGATATACTTGCAATATTCTATTTATACTTTTTTCTCCAAATTTTACCTTTTTTTTAAAGACTTACTTCCAAAGTCAAAGAAAAGAATAAATAAATTGTTGTGCAGGTTAAAAGGAAGGAAAGTTTACATTCAGTTGTGGAGATATAAAGAAAGTACTTGTACATGATAGAGTGGAGGTTTGATTAATATTCTTACCCTGTTAGTTGCAAGAACAGTCAAAGTAGAGATCACTTCTTACTATTTTGTTCCTATAGTCCCAAAGCTAATGCTTTGAAAACAGAAGACGCTCAGAAGCATTAAATTGTATATTAAAAAAAAAAAACAGAAATTGTGACATAGACAAGAAAATACATGGATAATATTGATAAGAGGGCAGTTATTTTGTCAGATTTTACGTTTGATAGAAATCCTATTTGGCTGGAACATTCAAAAAATACTTCATCATCAAGTAGTTGGAATTTAATGGGCAGATAAGATGCCCATGTAGAGGAGAAAAAAGCATTCTTTTGAGGAGAGGATTTCACAGAGGAATACCAAGTTGGAAAGCCATTATAATTTGAGCAGACTATTGATGAAAAGAAAGTTTAGGGGATCCGATTATAGATGTAGGCAGATAGAGGCATTTGGTAGACAATGAAGGAGTCTCTTCTTATGTAAAAATGAGACAAAATTACACCGTCAATGAGATTTCAGAGAAATCAGAGTGGAAAGGGACTAATATTAACTAATGCTTACAGAGACTTGCTAGATGCCATTTATTGGACTGAGCACTTCATGGAGTATTCCATTCGGTCCTTGCAATAGCTTTATGATATAAGTTCTGTTATTATCCCCATTGTATAGATGAATAAACTGAAACTGAGATTAAATTGCTTACCAGTATCTCAATGTGGCAGAATATGGATTCAGACTAAGACTGTGTGGTTTCAGAAGATGCTGTTCTTACCAGTAAACAACATTTCAACAAGGAGGACTCCTTGTGGTGCCAGGGGAAGAGAAGAAAGGCTATTGGCTGTATTAATTTCTATATGTATTGGTACGGTTTAAGTATTTAATTAGCATTGCTGCTCCTGCTGCTGCTGCTGCTAAGTCACTTCAGTTGTGTCCGACTCTATGTGACCCCATAGATGGCAGCCCACCAGGCTCCCCCATCCCTGGGATTCTCCAGGCAAGAACACTGGAGTGGGTTGCCATTTCCTTCTCCAATGCATGAAAGTGAAAAATGAAAGTGAAGTCGCCCAGTCGTCTCCAACGCTCAGCGACCCCATGGACTGCAGCCCACCAGCATTGCTAGTGAGTTGCACTGGTATGACCAAGTGCCTGGAATGATCAGAAGACAATTAAGTTGACACATGGTCTCCATCAAATTGTTTGAAACAAAAATATTGGTAAATAAAAGAAACCCCATGATAGAAATACATAGCAGCAGATGTCAGTAGAGTAGAGGGCGGTCCCTGGTCTCCAGCTGTTTCCTTCATGGCAAGGATGCCTGGTTGCTGAGGACTGTGGACACTCCTGTTGGCTCGCTCACTCGGCACCACTTGCAGGGCTGGCCAGGCCCACGGCTGCATAGGTCAGCCCTCTGTTCTCTAGATGGTTACCCCTGCTTTGCCTAGTTCTGCTGTGCTTGCACATTTAATTATTTGTATTTAAAGAAACAAGATCATTTATTTTTCTTGTTATAGCTCATGCTCCAAGTTTTATAGTGAAGCCATTAATAGTTGCTTTAATTGTTTTTGTCTTTGTGACAGCAATAGTATAAAGAATATTGTAATGATCTCTGAAGTTTAACTTTTTCTCTACTGGCTGAAGACTCAGATTTTCAGTAGCATGCATTTCTTTCCCTTGAGTAACAATTTATAGAAATGTGACAGTGTAATACCATAATTCATTATTTTAGTTTGTACTTTACAAAGTCTTTAAAGAATTATATGTAATGTTTTAAACATATGTGATTAAATGTAATTCAAAATCTCATACAACTTTTAAATTGTTCTGCAGTTGTCACTATTGAGTGAATACTTGATGCCAGTTAGCTAAATGCATTCTTCTTAGCTTCTTCCTTTCCAGTGCTATAGACGTTTTTTCTTTCCTGTAATAAAAATGAAGGTGCTTAATATATTGTTTATGGAAACATACAATCAATAGGTATGTCATTAATTTGTAAATAAAATAATTGCTCTATAGTTGATATTTATGCTATCATGTCTCCAGGAATTACCCTCAATCTTGAACTTAAAATACTAGCTGGCATAGATAAAAGAACATCAAATTAGGAGCTCAAAGATTTGAATTAAACTTCTGATAGATTTTGAAAGGATAAGTTATTTAAACTCTCTCGACTTCAATCTCTGTATCTGTAAAAAATAAAAGAGAACCGAGGACAGCAGTTCTTGATAAAGTTTTTCTAAGGGTAATAGTTTTATTATGTACTCCTTTTATTCTTCTTCGTGATTTTTGTCCTATCCGTTATCACATTTCTCTTTTTATTCAATCTTTCTCTTCAATGGATTTTTTTGGACCAGTATTTTTCAAACTCATCACATTTTGGACCTGATGATTCTGTGATGCAGGGGAGCAGTCTTACTATCATGGGACATTTAGCATAATTTAGGCCTTTATCTACTGCATGCTAGTACGATCCTCCAGTTATGACAACCAGAAATGTCTCCAGATGTTGTGAAATGTGCCTGTGGGGAAGGTGAAGTCAAAATCAGTTAAGAAGCACTGCTTTAGAATCAGCTTCTGAAAATGCTCAGGTCTTTACGATATAATAATAATAACCACTATTATTATTAATCTTGTAAATGTTAAGTATATTCATTAATTTTAACATTTAATATTTAATGATTATTATTTGCAGATACATTTCTTTAAAGAGTAGTTTGTGTTTATTGCCACTATTCCAAGCTTACATTTGCTTTACTTTTCTTGATTTCTGACTTTTGTTTTCTGAGAAGTTACTAATGGCTTTTAAAAGGACATCTTTTCTTGGCTCACATTTACTTCTTATTTTCATCCTGTTTGTACCATTTAACATCTGCTGACCACCATTGTCAATTTAGAATACTCTAATATTCACTAATGAAGTGACCCTGGCAAGTCAATTAATACTTAAGCCTCAGCTTCTTCATCTGTAAAATGGAGACAATAATATAAACTAACCACATAAAATTGCTCTGAAGAATAAATGAGATGTTTATTGCCTATAAACTGTGTGTCACCATACATAGTTGGTGGTCAACTTATTACCTATTATAATACTCTAAAATACGTAATACTTTAGTATAAAGATTAGCAATATTAAGTATTATTAGCAGAACAAAGGAAATGGTGATTAATTTCCATGTATGAGTAAAGTAACATTTCAACCATGTTTTGAAGACTGAATTTGTTTAGCCAAATAAATACAGAATAAGGAACATTTTAGGTAGAATAGCATCTACCAAGGTATGAAATACTGTGCTGTGGTTAGAAAACTATAGACTATTCAGCAATCCTAAAACATGGATAAGAGAGATGTAGTTGAGATGAGGCAATGGGAAGGTGACATTAAATGCTCAATAAGTAATTTGTACTTATTCTGTAGAGGATAGGGGGAGGATATCAAAGAGACATGATTAAGTCCATGTATTAGAAAGATGAGGATAAAATATGGAAATATCCAGTAAAAAGAGAGTTTGGAAATACAGAAGTTTAGGAGTGTGTAATGGAGCAAACTTTTGTCTAAAATAACCCTCTCAAGAGTAATGGAAGAGGGACAAGTCTAGTGAAATAAGCTATAGCTTTTTGAATTAACATACTAATTATCAACAAAACACAACATTCTGTGAAGTATTTTAATTCAAACAAAAATTTACAGTTTATTTAGAAATGATAATTTGTGAATTTGGCAGCAAGTACCAGTTAAAACTAATGATAATTATTAATACTTTCTGAGTACCTACCACATGCTGGATGCTATACCAAATTTATTATTATTACAATTAAATATATGTAGAAACTGAGCTCAGAGAGGTGTCAAAATAGAGCAGGAATGTCAACCGAGGTCTATATGACCCTTAAGTCCTTACTTTTCAATCTCCCTCTCTGTCTCTCTCTGATAACAATTTATAAACCACAGACAAAATCAGTTATTATTTCTTCTTTTTGTTGCTTCAATCACATAATGGGAAAATATAGAAAACTGTGATTCTTGCAGGAGGGCTGAATTAAGTTTTGACAATTTTCACTTTAAACTCTTTGTCCTCCCATTGTTGCTCCATTTGTGCTCTGAGAAACACTTTACTTTGGATTCCTGGTCATTAGAGCCAGTAGAGAAATTCAATATCTGTGGGAGAGATCATTAATTGAACGCATGGCAGGATTTCTCCACTGTTCCCAGTAAATGGAATGATCTGTTAAAAAGTGTTACAAGTCTGCCTGGAGTTGGGAAGATGGTGGCAAAAATTTACCTGCTTCCCCATAAAATAAGATGATACAGTCTCCATCAAAGAGAAAAACCAAAGAAAGAAAGAACAGCAGGCCATCTCTTTTTGCTGTATTTTGATGTTTTAAAGGACTCTTGTAGAATTGAAAACCTGTGGGGTGTCACTCCCACAGGTTCCCATCATGACATGTGTTAAATTTTTTAAACAATCAAAATGTCATTTGGTTAGTTACTGCTGCTGCTGCTGCTAAGTCGCTTCAGTCATGTCCGACTCTATGCGACGCCAGAGACGGCAGCCCACCAGGTTCCCCCATCCCTGGGATTCTCCAGGCAAGAACACTGGAGTGGGTTGCCATTTCCTTCTCCAATGCAGGAAAGTGAAAAGTCAAAGTGAAGTCGCTCAGTCGTGTCTGACTTTTAGCGACCCCATGGACTGCAGCCTCCCAGGCTCCTCCATCCATGGGATTTTCCAGGCAAGAGTACTGGAGTGGGGTGCCATTGCCTTCTCCGTTGGTTAGTTAAGGTAATGCTAAATTCTCTAACAGATAAACTCAATGGCTCGGTGGCTTAACACAGTAGGAGGTTATTTTTCAGTCTTTTGGTTGTTGTATAATATTGGGGTTTGACAAACTGTGGTACATAGGTCAAGTCTGGGTTGGCACCCAAGTTTAGTAAGTAGAGTTTTATTGGGATGCAGCTATCACATTGTTTCCATTTTGTCAATGGTTGCTTTTGTGCAGTGAGACTAGACTGGAGTAGTTGTAATATAGTATGGCCTTAAATATTTACCATCTGGCCCTTTATAGAGAGTTTGCTGACACAGGTTTATGGTAACTCAGGAAATCAGATTTTTTTTTTTAGCTTGTGGTTGTACCATCCTACCTTTAGCTAACCATAAGTGAAAGAGAGAACATAGAGGATTGTGTAAGAGGCTTAGAAATTCCACAGAACTCACTTCCACTCAGTTCTGTTGGCCAGAGCCCTATCGCAGGATACCTAATTGCTGGAAAGGCCAGGAAATATAGCCTAGCCACACATCTGGAAATGGTTTGGTGAACTATTAGCAAGAATTTAGTTAGCCCATGACTGCCTAATTAGTCAGATGTTCAAAATCAGCCAAAATTTACCATATTAGAAATATTCTCAGGTGCCCAGAAGTGGTTTCCAGATTGTCCAAAAGTTCTTGATATAAGGACATGTCTTTAAGTGCAAAACATTGAATGGGTGGAGGGCCATAATTATATTCAAATTACTAAATGTACAGAAAGAAAACACTTTGTATTTAATTCCGCTTTTAAAAAATAGACCAGGCCCGTGTACACAAATGCATCATATATCAGTAATAACAGTGGTATCGTCACTCTGCAGGCTGCTTCCTGCTTGATGCTTTTGCTACCCATCTTTCGTTTCTCCTGTTCAAACCAACTGATCCAAACTTACATCCTGAAGGCAACTCTCTTGATCCTGTGCCCTTGTTTCTACTTGCTTTACTGCTCAGCTTATAGCATTTCCTCTTGCTGGATTTGGAAACTCTCCATCAAGCTGGGAGCCAGAAGGGCCAAAAGAGCATCAGATCTGAATTCTAGAAGTGAAATGTAGAGCCGGGCTGGAGTCAGGAAAGGAGTCAGGAGCAGGAAGGAGGCGTTTGGTGGCTTCTAGATGTCCAATGCCTGGCTGCATAGTTGTGTGAGGGAGTATCTGCTCTCTCGGCCTGAAGACACCACCTAGCTCTGTAGGCACATTACACGTTGGCTCCAAAGTGGACCTAGTGGCCGTGGATGAATGGGTCATTGACAAATCCATCACTAGCATTGGAAGAAGCAACTCATATTGCAGTCTTTTCAGACCTTGGTGAGCAAATACAAAGAACATTGCATAAAACAACCTCTTTTCAAATGCAACATAAATTTCTAAATGACTTAATTGGTCTTTAGATTTAATTGTACATCTGGGACTCTCCACTAGGGTTTATACTTCTCTTTATCAGTGTTTATTGTTTAGCTTTAGCATGGATCAATTTAAATTGCTCAGCTTTTAGGCTCTGAAAAATATGCGGGTAATAGGTATTTCTCTTTATTGCCCCTGAATGCTTACATTTTTAATCTTGCTGTGCCTCTCTGTTTTTGGCCATTTGTTGCATTTCTGCAGAGCAATATTTTTGCCAGAATCATTTGTGTTATTATTTTGACCCATATACTTTTTTGGATTCTGTTTTACATTTCCTTTCTCCTCAAACCATCTGCTTTTTATAGCTGTTTTTTCCTTCCTCTGGCTGGCTTTTTGATATCCACACTTGTGTGTTGCCTTCTTCCACTGAACACAAGGGTTATCATCTCCAACAATACGTTCCCTCTGCTCTTTTCCTCTGATTCAAGCTAAATCTATTGTATTCTAAAACAAGGTTGCTATTTCACAAATAAATCCCTCCAAGTGCTACTTCTGTGTCTGTGTCATGGATCCTATTTCCTGTATCTATTAATTAGTCCATCATCAACTATTTATGCTTACTATGTAAAAGGAAGTGTGTGTGTGTTTGAAAGCTCATTTTACCATGATGAGCTTTGTGGGAAATATGCTAGCAACAACTGAGTCTTTAGGAATTTATATTTATTATTGAGGGCAACATTAAAATCTTCTTTGGTATTACTTAGAAATATCAGAAACACTTATATTGATAATTCAGGTTTCCAATAATCATAGTGTTTATTATACATTTGAAGTATTTTTTTTTTCTTTAAATTTCTAACAGGTTTATTCTCTTCAGTTGGGACAATCAAAAAATGTCTCCAGACATTGTGTTTCCCCTTGGAGTAGGAGAAATTGCCCTCCATTTAGTGCCGCCAGTGCAAATCCTGTCTCTCTTGGGGAAAAAAAAAAAATGCTTTAGTAGAATTAAAAAAAAAATGCAACATAACTTCAAAACATAGGATCATAAGAAGGAAAGAACAATAGAATAAGATAAAGCTAGAGGAAAGACTGGTGTATAAAATTTATTCCATGATGTTTTGTATAGTTGCTAAAGGTCATCTACACATTTAGATCTGAGCTTTGGAGCTGCTGATACATGAAGGTTAAAGCAAGTGATGTTATTATCAATGCCCAAAGCATGAGCTAATATTTCCTTAGGAGATTCACATCTTTGTCTGCTCTTTGGTGTGCAAGAAAAATTTAGTAGGGGCATAGGGACATCTTACTGTATAATTTAAATAACAATTTTCCTGATACCATTTTTATTCCAAATTTTACTTATTGTTTTCTCCCCTTCTCCTTACCTTCTATAAGGAATCATTAAGATGAAAAAAATTTCAGTCCACATAGGTGAGTGACTATATTGGTTTTCGCAGAACTGTCCTGATTTTTAGCTCTGAAAGTTTTTGTTTGGGGAATCTCTCAGTCCAGGGCACAGTGGAATGGTGGGTCACCCTAATTCTGAATCCGATGTTCTTATTTTTCTCTTTACTTTTATTTCACTTTTATCTCATTATTAATTCTAATTTGGTAGTAGTTGAAAATGTATTTTATATTTATTGATTTTAAAATATCACCTTATTTAATTAAGGATTCGTTGTCAGACTCAGTTGGACAGACCATGTCCTTTCTTGAATGCCAATTATTCAGATTAGAAGTCGTTTCTGTAGAGGTTTTAGTTGTTCGAAGAATGACTCTCTTGTTTTGAAGTTCAGGTGTTTACATCTGCTCCTTCACACCTCCGCCATTTTCGCTGCTGCTGCTAAGTCGCTTCAGTCGCGTCCGACTCTAGTGCTGGCAATACTGAATGCCCTGTTGTTTCATTTTGTGTGAAAGACTCAGGGTTGTCAGTGAAACAAACATAGTTCCCTGCGTCCATCAGGTGATTTCCAACAGAAGTTCCATAGTTCTGAGTTGAATTTGGAACTATCTTGAGGTTAATTTGTGTTCTCTCCACACTCAGAAAAACAGGACTTTTCAATATACTTCAGCAGTGTCTTTCTTCATAAGACAGACAGGATGTGGTCTGGGAGAAAGTCCACACTTTTAACAATAGCCCATTGACAAAAACTTGGGGAAGTACAGAGAGGAAGAGAGCATCTGTCTACACCCAGCATTATCAGAAGCATTTGTGCGTGTGTGTGTGTGTGTGAGAATCTTAGTTTTCAGAAAAATGTCTTTTAAGGTCACCCGTTTACCCCCTGTTTTTATTGGATGAGGAAGACTGGCTTCAAGATAACACAGCATTTTAAATTCAGGGAGGAATTGCATCACACTTTGTCTAGTTATCCCAGGCAGAAAATTAATTCCCTCAGGCACTAAACACATTTTGTTTAGCTCTTATGTCTGGTGCGTGTGAGGCAAGCTGAGAGAATTTAAAACGCAAGAAGATAAAATCCAACTGAAAGGTAAGACTGCAGAGGTTTCAGCAAGAAAGAAATCCTTTTAGGCCAAGAGTGGGCCAGGTGTCGACAACTATCTACGACTCATTTTGGGTGCGATTTGAGAGAAGATGCTGCTTGGAGTAAGGGTATCACACGCACTGATACATCCCTTTCTCTTCTGCAGCCTTGATCAAACAGTCATTAAATTTTTAATTAAATTTAATATTTTGAGGATTTACAAGAAAATCTCAAACATCATATCCCTGTGTTTGTTCTGTTGCATTCATAGTTTGTTTTGCCTTCCAGAGGATAGTTCCTGTCTATATCCACCCCCTCACAGTGGTGACTTGTCTGAACACATTCAGTGGAGCAGCTGCCATTGAGTTGAAAGAGTTAGAGCGAGTCCCAATGTCTGCCTTGTCTTTTGTTTTCTTCTTTTCATGTGTGGTTGTGTAAAACTTTTGTTCATGTCTTACCACCTGGATCCGCTGGTGAATGTGCTGCTACTCTCCAAAGGACTTGGCTATGGGTACTTCCTGTTGTATAGTGGGCTTTCATTTACAGGACATCTGTAAAACCACCGCATGAATTAGTCATAATAGCAAAAATGGCATTCTAATAAATATAGTAAAACTTCAGAGGACATACTTGAGCCAGGAGAAAGTCCCCCAAACAGATGTGATTTAAGATGAGTAAGCCATAAGTCAAGGTGCGGGTCTTATACTCTCTACCAGAAAACAGCACTTGGATTTCCTGGCAATGCAATTATGTAATAACTGTGGTTTCTTTCTGTAAACTGTGTCTCAGACAGGGAGGAAGAAGGAACCAACTGGATTGTGTAACTATATAAATAGAAACAGCCATGTTAAAATAACAGGACTGCTCTGAGTAAAGCCTATGAATGTTGCTACTAGCTGCAAAGCTGGGCTGCTGAATGAATATAAAATCCATTCTGTGGAGTATATCTCAGGTTTGCCCAAGAATACTTAATGGGAGAAGTCAGTGAGAAGTCCTTACCCTCCTTGCATTGTATGCCAAGTATTTTAGTTTAAGTAAATGAAAATTTTCTCTGCTAGAAATAGTCAAGTTGAAGACATATTGGAAATTTGTCCTCCAGTACGAAAAATAAATAATGAGCTCACACCATTTTTAATACAACACATAATTTACTAAACACTTGGAAGAGTTTATCCTGGCAGTGGTATAAAGGATAAAAAGGCACCTATCATCTTATCTATTGAACAAAATGTATGCAACTTTTGCCATATGCTTCTGGAACACTAGATGATTTAAACTTTACTGCTGTTCTTTATTTTAGAGGGCAGAACCCAGGTAAATAGAGATAAATTTCTGTAATAAAGACTGAACCATCAGTCTTCTCAGCATGATGCCATTCGATTAGATATGTGTTCCAAAGAAAGAGACTTGCTATGTTTGCCAGTTTGCTGAGGTTTATAGATCGTAAGTTTTGACTCTCTCAGGCATGACTGTACAATAGCAGTATTTTTGTGATTTTTGTGACTCTAAAAGTGATACTAGTCCTTCCTAGATGCTGTTGTCCAATTAATCTTCCATAGCACATCTGGGAATCTTGGCATTCATTCAAAGTTCTCCCTTCAGATCAGATCAGATCAGATCAGTCGCTCAGTCGTGTCCAACTTTTTGCGAACCCATGAATCGCAGCACGCCAGGCCTCCCTGTCCATCACCAACTCCTGGAGTTCACTCAGACTCACGTCCATCGAGTCAGTGATGCCATCCAGCCATCTCTTCCTCTGTCGTCCCCTTCTCCTCTTGCCCCCAATCCCTCCCAGCATCAGAGTCTTTTCCAATGAATCAACTCTTCTCATGAGGTGGCCAAAGTACTGGAGTTTCAGCTTTAGCATCATTCCTTCCAAAGAAATCCCAGGGCTGATCTCCTTCAGAATGGACTGGTTGGATCTCCTTGCAGTCCAAGGGACTCTCAAGAGTCTTCTCCAACACCACAGTTCAAAGGCATCAATTCTTTGGCGCTCAGCCTTCTTCACAGTCCAACTCTCACATCCATACATGACCACTAGAAAAGCCATAGCCTTGACTAGATGGACCTTTGTTGGCAAAGTAATGTCTCTGCTTTTGAAGATGCTATCCAGGTTGGTCATAACTTTCCTTCCAAGGAGTAAGCGTCTTTTAATTTCATGGCTGCAGTCACCATCTGCAGTGATTTTGGAGCCCAGAAAAAGAAAGTCTGACACTGTTTCCACTGTTTCCCCATCTATTTCCCATGAAGTGATGGGACCGGATGCCATGGTCTTTGTTTTCTGAATGTTGAGCTTTAAGCCAACTTTTTCACTTTCCACTTTCACTTTCATCAAGAGGCTTTTGAGTTCCTCTTCACTTTCTGCCATAAGGGTGGTGTCATCTGCATATCTGAGGTTATTGATATTTCTCCCGGCAATCTTGATTCCAGCTTGTGTTTCTTCCAGTCCAGCGTTTCTCATGATGTACTCTGCATATAAGTTAAATCTGAATGAAATGAAATTTCTCACTTACACTCTAACTTTAAGAAGAGTCCTATTTGATTCATGTTTATATCCCCTGAGATTCCTAATATAACATTTTGCATGCAGTAAGATTTAGAACATATTTTTGAGTTAAAAAATTAGTAATGGTTTTTACCATTTGCCTTGTGATGGTTTTGTTTCAAAAAGAGTTACTGTAGAGTATTCATGGTTGCTGCTGCTGCTGCTGCTAAGTGGCTTCAGTCGTGTCCGACTCTGTGCGATCCCATAGACGGCAGCCCACCAGGCTTTCCCTGTCCCTGAGATTTTCCAGGCAAGAGTACTGGAGTGGGGTGCCATTGCCTTCTCCTATTCATGGTTGTTTGGGTATAAATATTGGCTCTACTGTTTGGGTATGTTTCTGCTCTTTTAGTGATTGAGGATCAAAATCTTCTTAATTCTGGCTTTAGTGTAGTGTTCTAGTCCATCTTGAGTGACTCTATCCCAGTTCAGTGGTGGTTTCATAAGTCTCTATATCATCATACATATCATATGAATAGGACTTTCCTGGTGGCTCAGATAGTAAAGAATGTGCCTCGTGCAGGAGACCTGGGTTCAATCCCTGAGTCAGGAAACTCTGCTGGAGATTGAATGGCATTCCACTCTAGTATTCTTGCCTGGAGAATTTCATGGACAGAGGTTCCTGGCAGGCTATAACCCATGAGGTTGCAAAGAGTCGGACATGACTGAGTGACTAACACACACACATCATATGAATAGTGGAAGGGACAGTGGAGGGTCTTCTAATACAAGTTATCTGTTTTTTGTACCTTGATAAAATCAAGACCCAGTGAATTGAAATGGCCTATCTTAAAGCCATATCATCTTAAAAAGTGAATATACAAATCTTTGACCTGAGTGCCCCAGTTGTTGTTAACGTTTATTTAGGTTGCCCTAAGAATCCTGCTTGAGAAAAATGAATATGACTCTAACATCAAATCCAAGACTCATTGTTTCATAG
Organism: Bos indicus x Bos taurus; assembly: GCF_003369695.1. Taxonomy (NCBI): domain Eukaryota; kingdom Metazoa; phylum Chordata; class Mammalia; order Artiodactyla; family Bovidae; genus Bos; species Bos indicus x Bos taurus. The sequence continues at coordinate 112,883,488 of NC_040080.1, read as the reverse complement.
GAAGCCAGCCATAGCTTTGTGCTGGAGGAACAGTAGGGAGATGGGAGATGTTCCAAGCAAACTCCCAACACTTCACATTATCTTGGCATTCTTTGATTTCCTTGTCAGTTAAAACATAATTGATGAGATCACTCTATTTAGCAACAATGTCCATGCTCTATCACCAGGGTAGGCTTATGGATGTTAACACAGTTTTCCTTGTCTAGGATGATGTATGATCTGGTTCGTCCTGTAAGTAATCACATCCATTGTAGTGCAGTAAATTCAGCCAAGTGCATTGTAATTTATATGTTGGACTTACAAGTCTTTAAGATACATTACTTTCTCCAATGTGTCAGTTCAGTTCAGTTCAGTCGGTCAGTCATGTCTGACTCTTTGCGACCCCATGAATCGCAGCACGCCAAGCCTCCCTGTCCATCACCAACTCCCGGAGTTCACCCAGACTCACGTCCATCGAGTCAGTGATGCCATCCAGCCATTGATTCCTCTGTTGTCCCCTTCTCCTCCTGCCCCCAATCCTTCCCAGCATCAGAGTCTTTTCCAATGAGTCAACTCTTCGCATGAGGTGGCCAAAGTACTGGAGTTTCAGCTTTAGCATCATTCCTTCCAAAGAAATCCCAGGGCTGATCTTCAGAATGGATTGGTTGGATCTCCTTGCAGTCCAAGGGACTCTCAAGAGTCTTCTCCAACACCACAGTTCAAAAGCATCAATTCTTCGGCGCTCAGCCTTCTTCACAGTCCAACTCTCACATCCATACATGACCACAGGAAAAGCCATAGCCTTGACTAGACGGACCTTTGTTGGCAAAGTAATGTCTCTGCTTTTCAATATGCTATCTGGGTTGGTCATAACTTTCCTTCCAAGGAGTAAGCGTCTTTTAATTTCATGGCTGCAGTCACCATCTGCAGTGATTTTGGAGCCCCAGAAAAATAAAGTCTGACACTGTTTCCACTGTTTCCCCATCTATTTCCCATGAAGTGATGGGACCGGATGCCATGATCTTCGTTTTCTGAATGTTGAGCTTTAAGCCAATTTTCACTCTTCACTTTCACTCTCCAGTGTGTAAGAAAATATAATTTTGCATTTTCTGTAACACAACTCACATTACTTTCAAACGTCAATTCCTGCTGCTAGTGATAGAAAAGGAAATTGATGATGATGGGAGAAACCTAAATTAGATCCCCCCACCTTTTTTTGTTTGTTTAGGAATGCCTCATTAGAGTAATTATTTATTAATTGGAAGGTCATTAGGAATGCCTCATTAGAGTAATTATTTATTAATTGGAAGGTCAGTCTTCTTATCCGTGCTGTTTTCCTTTCTCTGTGAGGTTTCTCCCTTTTCTCATTTATTAAATGGCATCATCTGATAGATAAACACAGTATATTTAGGAAACTGTGTGTGTCTTCAAGTTGTAGCAGGGGGAGTGGAAAAGGCTCTCAGGTTTGCTGGCAACCATCTGGATCCTTACTGTTCTGTGCTGTGGTGACCTCACACAGCTCTGGGCTTGCTGTGCCATTTCCTGCTGAGACTTGGGCTTTGCCTACTATGTGAAGACCCACTGCTAGTGACCGTTGCTGGACCCTGCATCTGCCTTCCCCTAATGCTAGCTCTCTTTGGGGACATGGTCCTCTCCTCACTTTCACATACCCTCACTGGATGGAGATATTCTGGATTCAGTGCACATGAGGAATGCTGTTTCAAACTCTGTCTGCCTAACTGTGTCCTATTGCCCTTTTCCCTGTATTTTCAGTATGGATTTTGGCAAGAGGCACCTGTGTTTAGGGTTTCCCAGGTGGCTCAGTGGTAAAGAATCCACCTGCCAATGCAGGAGACACAGAAAACACAGGTTTGATCCCTGGGTCCAGTAGATCCCCTGGAGGAGCAAATGGCAACCCATTCCAGTTTTCTTGCCTGGGAAATCCCATGGACAGAGGAGTTACAGGGTTGCAAAGAGCCGAGCACAGTTTAGCCACTGAGCATGAGCACCCTGCGTTTTAGCCCTGTGTGCATGTGTGCTAAGTTGCTTCAGGGGTGTCCAACTCTTTGCAACCCTATGAACCATAACCCTCCAAGCTCCTCTCTCTATGGGCTTCTCCAGGCAAGAATACTGGAGTGAGTTGTTATGGCCTCTTCCAGGGGATCTTCTGGACACAGGGATCAAAGCCAAGTCTCTTACATCACTGTATTGGCAGGCGGATCCTTTACCACTAGTGCCACCTTCCAGCTACCACATAGGAAGTGGGATGCAATTTCTCATAGCTTTCACTCTAACCTACAACCTGGCTGGGGACTGTTCTTATCCAACAGTCAGTCCTGAGAATGCTCTCCAGGGTCTGGAGTCATGGCCTTCTATGTGGATCCTTCTGGTGTCTTATTTTAGACATATTCCTTCTAAATCTCCTTGCTTCCTTCCTGCTATTTGAACTTTTAAAAATTCTCACCATGACAATAGGTCTCTCTGAAAATACCTCCTGCATCCTCTGAATTGTGTTTCTTATGAACTCTATGCTCAGGTTTTCAATTTGCTTGGTAAAAGGAAATTTTGCCATCTTGATAATACTTTCTTATCCAGTGAATCCTAACTTTCAAAACTACTTTGTCACTTAAAAACTATTTGAAATACAATTGAGCAGTGAGTTCCTTGTTATAGCTGAATTCTGTCTTCTTGAAGTTATAAATATCATTGTTTCAGTGGATGGAGGAACCAGGAGCCAAATGTCAACTAAGAAATAGAGACAAATAAGGACAAACATCTGCACTCAAAAATACACTCCTTTCCACATAAATATAATGAATATATATTATGATCATAAAATTCACAAGTTACTGTATTTGTTTCCTAGAATATTTAGAATATTTTCTAATTCTGGCCTGAATGTCTATTATATATGTCATGAAAGACCAATAATAATTAATTGTTTATGGAAACATTATTTGATATAAAATTGAATATGTATAATATATTTGGTAGCTACTTTTTAATACACATACATAGACACATATACTAAAATGTGCAGAATTGCTCATTGTGCAGAAGACAGATAATCTTATCTATTTTTAAAAATTAGTGTCAATTTTGTTTTGTGTCATGTTATTTCTGAATTCAACTTCATTCTTAAGTAATATGGTGAAACCTCTCATTTTAATGTAGCAAACCTTCTTGTTGTTCTCCTTTCTGAGCAGAGGCCTATTCCACATATGACATGGATTCTACACTCTTTAACATCTTGGCTATTCTTCTTTATACATGGCCTAGTTAGTTATGATATCTTTACATTTAAAATTAATAGCAAGCGATAGGTCCATGGTGTATTACTATTGCAGGAAGGGGGACCCCTTCCAGGGCACAAAACTGGGCTCTTGTCTAACACTCAGAAATGAATTGTCCGAGGAGACACATGTGCTGACAAAGCAAAAGATTTTATTGGGAAAGGGCACCCGGGTGGAGAGCAGTAGGGTAAGGGAACCCAGGAGAACAGCTCTACCATGTGGCTCACAGTCTCTGGTTTTATGGTGATGAGATTAGTTTCTGGGTTGTCCTTAGCCAATCATTCTGACTCAGAGCCATTCCTGGTGGTGCAAGTCTTGTTCAGCCAAGATGGAACCCAGAGAGAAGGATTCTGGGAGGTGGTCAGACATATGGTGTCTCCTTTTGACCTTTCCTGAACTCTTCTGGTTGGTGGTGGCTTATTAGTTCCTGTCATAAAACAACTCATGCAAATGGTTACTATGGTGCCTGGCCAGGGTGGGCGGTTTCAGTCAGGGTGCTTCCCCTAACATTACTGACGAAGAGCCTACGGTTTCCTTAACTCTTACAATGGAAGGTTGTTTGTGTCTGTTGTTTGAGGGTAAAACATCTTTAGTAAATTTTTGGCAGTGCTAATATTATAAGCACATACTGAACTTGAATTTGAATAAATCTTAATAAACCCCATTGATCTGTTCATATGATTGTTGTCAATGAAAATGTCCTCCTCAGCATTTTAATTTATGAATAAACCACAGTTGCTTGTCTTTTTTTTTAGCTTTATTTAGCTTTACATAAAGGTAAGTGAGACTTCCCTGGTGGCTCAGACGGTAAAGCGTCTGTTTGCAATGCAGGAGACCCGGGTTCGACCCCTGGGTTGGGAATATCCCCTGGAGAAGGAAATGGCAACCCACTCCAGTACTCTGGCCTGGAAAATCCCATGGACAGAGGAGCCTGGTAGCTACAGTCCATGGGGTCACAAAGAGTCGGACACGACTGAGCGACTTCACTTTCACTTTCAAAGGTAAGTGAAAAGGTTGGGATATAAAGTTGTGTGATGATTTTAATCCAGTTGTGTGTCTCTGTGTATATATGTGTATTATATGTATCTTTGGATAATAATGTGAATTTAAATCCAGCTACACTAATTTTCTTACCAATCATGCTAGCTATTCCTAATATCTTTTCTTAATCTTTACATATAAAGGAATACCATCTAAATCTTTTAAATCTAAGTGTCTATTACTTAGAAATCGGAGAAGGCAATGGCACCCCACTCCAGTACTCTTGCTTGGAAAATCCCATGGACGGAGGAGCCTGGTGGGCTGCAGTCCATGGGGTTGCACACAGTCGGACACGACCGCACAACTTCACTTTCACTTTCACTTTCATGCATTGGAGAAGGAAATGGCAGCCCACTCCAGTGTTCTTGCCTGGAGAATCCCAGGGACGGGGGAGCCTGGTGGGCTGCCGTCTATGGGGTCGCACAGAGTCAGACACGACTGAAGTGACTTAGCATACTTAGAAATGCTGGTTAATACATCGTTGTCTATGATTCATAGGAATATTCAGGTAGACCGTGGTCTGTTAATCATCATTCTTTAATTGTATTTTTCTAAATACATGTGAAATTATTCAACTGTTCTGTTGTATAGCCTGAATGTCAGTATATTTTTGCAAAAAATTAATGAAGTCATTATCTAAAAAATCTGCTCAAATTAAGATATCTATGTCTTTGTTATTCCCTTGGCTGACAACTTAAGTAATGCTGCCACGAAATGAAAGAAAGTTGTTTGATAGAATCTATTTTTAGAGATTCATGCTATCCCTAAAGGGCACTGGGCTTCCCGGGTGGCGCTACTTGTAAAGAACCCACCTGCCAATCCAGGAGAGCGAAGAGACCCAAGTTTGAGTCCTGGATTGGGAAGATCCCCTGGAGAAGAGAATGGCAACCTACTCCAATATTCTTGCCTGGAGAATCCCATGGACAGAGCAGCCTGGTGGAGCCCAGGCAAAGAATCAGAAATGGCTAAAATGACAACACGTGTGTTAAAGGGCACTACATGTGTTTCTACTTTCTCATAAAGTCTTTGTTTAATGACTGTGTTATTTATCACTATTTTAAAAATTCTACATGACATTGTAGCTCCTCTCATCAAAGTGAAGTGCAGGACTCTATCCCCATTTTGAATCCGAGTTGACTTTGAAATTTGCTTCTAGCAATAGAATACGCTGAAGAGACAGTTTAAGAATTCTGAGTGTAGTAGCTTTCCCCCTTGCTGCTCTTGGGAACCCTAGGTGAATAAGCCTGGGTTGGCGACTGGATAACGAATGGCACATGACTTGGGTCCCTCACCAACAGCTACTGACTGCCATGCTCACTCAAATGTCCTATGATACCAGTCACCGATACCAGTGCAGTGTAGTTACTTGAGGGGCACCAGCCAAGATCAAGTGAAAACTGCTCAGCTGCGCTCAGCCCACATTGTCAACCCACAGTTTCATGAGCTAAACAGATGATTTATTACATTTTCGGTAATGTATTTTATAGCAGATGCTAACCAGTACTGATATGGAGTACATTTGCATAATAGTTACAAAGTTTATTTCCATGTAAGTTTATTATTAACATTTCTTTTCTCTATACATTTTGAAATATTATGGTATTCACATCGGTGTAGTTTTTCTGAAATTCATTTTATCCTGGCACATGGATTGCAAGGGAATGCTTTATAATTCTTTTTACCAGTGGATGTACATTAAAATCTTTTAAGTCCCTTCAGTGTCTTCTCTTTTAGGAAACACATTGGGCTTGTAGATCTTGGGCTTCTGTTTACTAGATCATTCTTATTATTTTCTTGTTACCTTTAGCTGTTTAAGTCTGAATGTAAATACCAGTTTTGTTGCTGTTGTTGAGTTGCTCAGTCTTGTCCAGCTCTTTGTGACCCATGGACTGCAGCACGCCAAGCTTCCCTGTCCTTTACTGTCTCCCAGAGTTTGCTCACACTCATGTCCATTGAGTTGGTGATACTGTTTAGCCATCTCATCCTCTGCTGTCCTCTTCTTTTGCCTTCAATTTTTCCCAGCATCAGGGTCTTTTTCCAATGAGTCAGCTCTTAGCATCAGGTGGCCAAAGTATTAGAGCTTCAGCTTCAGTGTCAGACCTTCCAGTGAATATTCAAGGTTGATTTTCTTTAGGATTGACTGATTTGATCTTCTTGCTGTCAAAGGGACTCTCAAGAGTATTCTCCAATTCAAAAGCATCAATTCTTTGATGATCGGCCTTTTTTTTGGTCGAACTCTCACATCCGTACATGACTACTGGAAAAACCATAACTTTGACTATATGGACCTTTGTCAGCAAAATGATGCCTTTGCTTTTTAATATGAAGTCTAGATTTGTCATAGCTTTCCTTCCAGGAAACAAGTGTCTTTTAATTTCATGGCTGCATTCACTGTCCACGGTGATTTTGGAGCCCGCAAAATAAATACCAGTTTATGAAGTGATAATGGCAGGGTGAAACTGAGAGAAAATACTGATAAATTGCTCATAAAATTTGAAAGTTGTCTCTTGGTCTCTCTGGGCCTCAAGGGCTATGTTCTCACACAGATGGTTCACCCCAAATTTGTTGTCTTTATCGAAAGTATAAAGATACTCATTGGAAATCTAGACGACTTTAAGACTATATTGGTTTAACTCAGTGTTTAAAGTTCATAACTGTAGAAATAAATGAAAAACTTTCTCTGAAAATTTTCTAGTGGAAAAAATATTACAGAATGTTGAATTGATATAATAAAAAATAAAATAATAAAAGTCAAAGTCTTACTATTATATTGTTTTACAATTTAGGGAAATACAGAGACATTAAAATGTTAAATTGAAAACAGGAAAATAAAGTCTATTATCTACTTTCTTTTCTAAAATAACATTAAATATTTGAATATTAGGAAATTGCTTTTAAAAAGCAATTTCCCCAGACATTGTGAAAGTAACCATTTAAAAATTTGAATTGTTTGAGTTGAAAATAAGAAATGATTGTTTTGTGAAAGTAAGATTTTTACAAATCTTTAAGTGATTTAAAATTTTTACACTTTCTTTGAACAGTGAAAGATTAACAATGATTAAATTCTAAATGTTTAGACTTCATTTAGCATTATCAAATATTTAAAGCTCTTTTTTTTCTGACTTTGCATAGAATACATCTTAAACTTTTGTTTTAAACAAATGCATTCATTTTGATAATCTGAACAGTGAGATACTGATTTAAGGCAAACTTGAACCTCCATGTTTCTGATAAATTTGGAGAGGATTTCAAGCATGAAAATTGGAACAAGACAATTTTACATACAAATACTAGCCCTTCCACTTTTAAAGGGGTAACCTTGAATATATTGTTTAACCTCTCTGTGCTCCATGTTCTTTCTCTCTAAAATGGAGATTATAAGATGACCTTCATGAAATTTTTGTAAGAGTTATATATCTCTGCCTAGAATAAATTGAGCCTTTAAAAATAATAACTTGTTGTATACTCTAAGATTTTGGTTTCAATTTTCTTTGAAATCATATATAATTGTGGGATTTCTGTTTTATTCTTCATGTGATGATTGCATGGAATAAGATGCCTGCAACAAAAAATTTCAAAAAGAAAAAAAAATCGAGTCTCATTAATTCAGCAACTACAAAAAAAAAAATTAACCAATTGTGTTATCTTTAAATATTCAGCAATGCTTATAATGGGGAATTTAAAATATCATTGGTTTGATTTCCAACAGTTTCTTTTGTCTAAATTTTGAACTAAATCTTTAGTTAAATATGACATCTCTTGGATTTTTTAAGGGCAAGAAAAAAATAAGATTTTGGAAAATGTGTGTCTTGGATAATCTTTTCCTCACAGGAATTAATCATATTTAAATGTTCTTGCAAAAAAAAAAAAATTGGTCAGATATAAAACCGCATCTTAGAACTGGGGATAATAAAAATCTGTATTATGTAGATGTACTATCTAGATGGAAAATGATCCACCCCACAAACTTGTATTTACAATGCCATGGAGTTGGTTACATTTTTGTGACACAAAGTTGATGAATTTTGTTATTGTTTTCTTTGCTTTTTTTTTTTAAGTATCTTTGTAAGGATGTGAGTCAAAAATTCACATTAGGTACCAAATGTTATCTGTGCATTTTGCCAAAAGACATTTTGCATTTGAGACAAAATACAATCCATATTTATTTCATGGGTTTCAGAATTTCAAGGGGTCACTTCTGTGGCAGAGTTCCAAGGGAGTTAGAAATCTGGCCTGTGATTTTTACTTTTGGCAGTGGCTTCTGAAATAAAACACAATAGCTTATAATATTTCAAAAAGTTATCCGTCATTCACACTATAAAGTACATTGCAGTATTTTAAGCTCTGGAGTATGGCTTGAAAAATATGCTGTTCATGGGAGGTGGAAAACATGAAAAGAAAATGAAAATGGGAGACAGGGAGTTAAGGAGGGATTGGGTTCCATGCAGATGAAGAATTTGACTCAAAATACATATGTTCCAGGAAATGTTTCAGAAGGACTGTGTTGTTAATTAAGATTTCTAAAGGTTCAGCAATACCTCAGGTTCTCAGAAAGTACAATGCATACAGCCACCATGTGAAAAGTTAATATCTAAGACTCCAGCTGTTTACATACACAGTTGATTTACCAGGAGAAATGGTGAGAAAGCAGCTTGTTGAAGACAGATTGGGAACTCACAGTTGTATTTTATTACCACTATCTCGTTGTGGTTTTTCGCACTGTGGGAATTCTGCTTCCAGAATGAGGGAGCCTCTCTACTCTCATTTCAGTCCGACCACTTTTCTTCAGGGAAAGCAAAAAGCTCACAAATCAAAATGTTGTTCCTGTTGAACCCCAGGAAAATATTTAAAAGGCAAATCCTGCTATATAAGCATGCTTATCCACATAACAATAGCTGCTCTACCCAAACCCAAACCAATCCAAATAAATCTTACAATCTTATTAACTATACAACCTCATGTGCAGTGCTTAGCAGAGGAGTTAGTTACCCTGGATGATTCTGTTAGGGGTTCCTACTGAGGGAGATGTGAGCTTCTTTATCCTCGCCTAAGATCGTAAACCTTTTGTGTTGATTGACTGGCATTACAAGTTGGCGTGCATTTCTCCTAGTTTATTTTCATTACAACTGTAAAAAGTGTAGCTCCTTCCTCTATTTTTAAATGAGTAAGAGTGTATCATTCACAATAAAAGAGTTTCAGTCATCCCATCCAAGAATGAAAACTAGTAGTTATAAAGAACTCATTGAGATACCTCTTCACAGAAGAGAATAAAATTTCAGTTGAGCTATGATTTATCTTCAGTTCATGAAACTTTTAGCATATTTTATCATAATTTACACATTCCTTGGAATGCAGTTATAGTCCCAAATTGCAACCTTTAGAAATTATAAGTCCCTGGAAACTATTGCAAATGTGTTTCAGAAACAATTTAAAATATAACTCCAATCTTCGAATTTCTCAGTTTTGTCTAAGAGAAATATATAGTCCCTTGAGATATGTCTTTTGGCCCTCAAGGCTAAGGTTCTGTGACAGAGCTAATAATTTTTCAGGCTTAAGGAAAATTGGATGTGACTTTTGAAAGAGCAATTTTTTGAGTGATGGCAAAAACTAAATTGATAACCTTTTTTGCTGTATCTTTCTGATATTCAAGACAGTATTTAAAATGATGACTTTTCCTTGAATTTGAACTGTGACATGCCTCATCATCCTTGCATTTCTCTTTTCCTCTTGCTCACACTGTCACTATTTTCACTATTTTTATGCTTAATTGTATTTCTTCATGAGTTGAATCAGTTCCTGCTAACAAGTAAAGCACCTTTAAAATATTTCCATGTTCCTTAAAAAATGTGGTTGATCTACATGTACTGATAATGAATTAGACTGAAGATATGGTAACTGGAAAAGTAGAGTACATAACATGGTGGGTAGGATGCTTCCAAATAAACACAAAATATATTTGCATGTATACATACATATGTATTTATGTATGCACATGCCGGCTCTGCAATAACACATTGTTGTTGTTTAGTCACTAAGTCATGTCTGACTCTTGCAACCCTGTGGGCTGCAGTCCACCAGGCTCCTCAGTCCATATGATTTCCCAGGGAAGAATACTGGAGTTGGTTGCCATTTCCTTCTCCAGGGGATCTTCCCAACCAGGGATCGAACATGTCTCATGCATTGGCAGGAGGGTTCTTTACCACTGAACCACCAGGAGAACCAAAATACTACATAAAAAAATAGTAACAGTGATTGCCTCCAGGGAGGGGAAGGAAACTCAGACGTTTAGGGATCAAGGGTAGATGCGGTCTTACTTTATTGTTATATATAATACTATAATATACCATTATACTGTTATATACATTTATATGTCATATACATAGTTTATATATAAAAGGATACACATAATTATATTCATATATATATACAACACACATATTTATACAAATATATATACACACACTTATTACATATAAAAGTTATACATGTAAACATACACATATATATGTATATACACACTTTGTATTGTTTAAACTTTTATTATACACATTATTTAAAATCTAAGAATATTAAAATGTTGTTGAGATTTAAAAAATAATTGTTAAATCCTTTTTTATACTTGAATTAGAAATAGCCATTTCCAAAGTAGGAGTATACAGCAGCAATCATGAGTATACAAAAAATTATTTTTCTAATTGCTAGAAAATAATTCTCTTTTGTTAAATGTTTTCTGGGTAGAGGGCACAAATTGCAAGTATTAAATGAAGCATTATTTCTTTCAGGTTGGAATAAATTGGCGTTATTTTATTTGAATAAAATGCAATAATCCCATCTGTATTTAACATTTAAATAGAATAAAGTTCATTTGTGCCATCGAAATATTAGTGCAAATGTAAATACCTAAAGTCAGGTTTACAAGTTTAAGTGGAATTACATATAGGAATGGAAACAGATGCTAGCAGTGTCTCATACCATTTGAAATGGCAATTAACTTAGCATTTTAGTAATTCTTAGTCAAATAGTTTTAATTGGACAGTAAAAAGGGAAATAAAGGGACTCGAGGATCAAAGCTGTTTTTACAGAATGGGTAAAAATAATTTATTTTAGTCTGAATTATTTAACTGTATAATAAAATATTCATTTGCTATGTGTTTGTGAAGAAATGACAAAGAGTCATGAGCTACCAGGGAAGCCCCCATTTAAAAGCAGAGCCTTGGTCAGATAGGATCAGATCAGATCAGTCGCTCAGTCGTGTCCGGCTCTTTGCGACCCCATGAATCGCAGCACGCCAGGCCTCCCTGTCCATCACCAACTCCTGGAGTTCACTGAGACTCACGTCCATCGAGTCAGTGATGCCATCCAGCCATCTCATCCTCTGTCGTCCCCTTCTCCTCCTGCCCCCCAATCACTCCCAGCATCACAGTCTTTTCCAATGAGTCAACTCTTCTCATGAGGTGGCCAAAGTACTGGAGTTTCAGCTTCAGCATCATTCCTTCCAAAGAAATCCCAGGGCTGATCTCCTTCAGAATGGACTGGTTGGATCTCCTTGCAGTCCAAGGGACTCTCAGGAGTCTTCTCCAACACCACAGTTCAAAAGCATCAATTCTTCGGTGCTCAGCCTTCTTCACAGTCCAACTCTCACATCCATACATGACCACCGGAAAAACCATAGCCTTGACTAGATGGACCTTTGTTGGCAAAGTAATGTCTCTGCTTTTGAAGATGCTATCTAGGGTGGTCATAACTTTCCTTCCAAGGAGTAAGTGTCTTTTAATTTCAAATCCCATTAATTCCTTTCTTGATCATAGAGACATTTGTTGTGGCCATTCATGTGCTTCAGTTTGATATCATAGTCATGGTTATCTCCTGGGTAGTAGAGATAGCAAGTGATTGCAACATCATGTACAGGCTCATACTTGATTAAAATGTTTCCTAGCTTAAAAAGAAGACATCATTTTCTTTTTCCTCTCCTGTTTTATATTGATGATTATATACAGTCATCTGCATGAAACACTCTTAATTAACCAAGACCAGCAAGAAGTTTTAAGACTTTTTGTCCAATTTTCCTTTATCATACAGCATCAGTCATTATCAGGCATATGTAATGGGTTACATTAACAGCATTTATTCTGATCAAATGCTAAGAAATCTGGAATAATTTTCTCATGAGACCAGCTTGGATGTCTCTCTGGAGAGCACATTAAGAAATGCTTCAATGTTGCAAATACAGTTTTGTTTCAGGAAGGAGAACTCCTAGCAAGGCCTGAAAGGGCGGGTCTCATCTAACACTTGGAAATAAATTGTCTGAAGAGACACACCATGCTGACAAAGCAATAGACTTAATTGTGAAGGGGTGGCCCAGTGGAAAGCAAGAAGGTCAGGGAACCCAGGAGGACTGCTCTGCCGTGTGGCTCTCAGTCTCGGGTTTATGGTGATGGATTGGTTTCCGGGTTGTCTCTGGCAGTCATTCTGACTCAGGGTCCTTCCTGGAGGTGCGCACACTGCTCAGCCAAGATGGAAGCCAGAGAGGAGGATTCTGGGAGGTGGGAGGACACGTGGCATCTCCTTTTGATCTTTACCAAACTCTTCCAGTTGATTATAGCTTATTACTTTCTTGTTCCTTACCAGGACTTCCTGTCATAAAATAACTCATGCAAAATGGTTACTGTGGTGTCTAGCCATGGTGGGCACTTTCAGTTGTTGTTTCCCCTACCAGTTTCATACTATATCCTCATAAAATAATGTGAAATACTATGAAATGTGAAATGTGTCCAACTCTTTGCAACCCCATGAACTATACAGTCATGGAATTCTCCAGACCAGAATACTGGAGTGGGTAGCTTTTCCCTTCTCCAGGGGATCTTTCCAATCCAGGGATAAAACCCAGGTTTCCCGCATTACAGGTGGATTGTTTACCAGCTGAGCCACAAGGGAAGCCCAAGAATACTGGAGTGTGTAGCCTATCTCTTCTCCAGCGGATCTTCCTGACCCAGGAATCGAACAGAGGTCTCCTGCATTGCAGGCAGATTCTTTACCAACTGAGATATCAGGGAAGCCCAAAATAACATTAAATAACATGAAATATGGCCTCCTGGACATTTGCAACCTGCTATATAAGGAAAACCAGGGTTTCCCTGGTGGCTCAGATGGTAAAGTGCCTGCCTGCAATGCGGGAGACCCGGGTTTGATCTCTGGGTTGGGAAGATCCCTTGGAGAAGGAAATGGCAACCCACTCCAGTACTCTTGCCTGAAAAATTTCAAGGACAGAGGAGCCTGGTAGGCTACAGTCCATGGGGTTGCAAAGAGTCAGACATGACTGAGTGACTTCACTTTCTTTCTTTCTTTCTTTCTTTCTTACTATATAAGCAATAGGATGTCTAAGAGTTTCTGTTACCTTTTAGCCAGATGTCATGGAAGCCAATTTGACTTTAAATTGATAGGATTGAGGAGGGAGTAGATTATGGAAAAAGCTCCTGAAATCTTAGAGGACACAATAAAATGTCCTGAGATCTTAAATAATTTTTCTGAAGTATGTTTACTAGTCTAGATTCTATTATATATTATGTCTAAACTCCATTATTCTACAAATGAAATTCATTTTTTGAGCCATTAGAAAAATAGTCACTCCCTTCCCAGGCTAATATCAATGTGAATAAACATTAGGTAGGATTTTGGTCATTTTTATTAATTGATATAAATAGTGTTTGTCTAAAATTGCTATTACAATATACAATGAAAGGTCAAGAACAAATTTCATACACACAAAGAGATACTTTTTTGCTGTCTCATTTCTGACATGTTTTCTAATTTTTCCAGTGGATCATATTGTTATGATTGTTATTTTAAATAACAGGCAAATGCAGCTCTTCAGCAGTTTCTGCAGATGTGAGATGCACATTAAAATGAATTATGTTTCTGTTTATGGGTCTTTGTAGGAGTACTGAATAAAGTAACAGTCTATTAACTTTATTTTGTATATCAATTAAAATAGTGTCTTTTAAATGCTTTCAAGTTACATATATAGAAAAGAGCAGTTCATCAGTTGTCCCTGAAGGGCGTTTTGAAGATTTGGTGTGACATTTTAATTACCTGAAGGTTAATGACAAAGATACTGTGGTATCTTGCCTTCCTCGAGTCAATTCTGCTTGTCAACAAGATGGACTTGTTTCCAGTTTTCTGGAGTTTGGGGGTAGGTGAGCAGAAAGTTGAATGATAACTGAAACTGATGCTGACTCTGCGATGGCCAGCCTGTAGAATCTGTTGAATAATTTGAGATTGTTTCCTTTGGCTTGATGTTCTATTTGAGATGGAACCAAAAGTGAAAACATGTATTAAATTCATAATCCTTCCTGTAATCCTTCATAGCAAGGTCCAATGAGTGTACCAAGCAAATCATAACAAAAATTATTAAAAAGACAGCATCATTATTCTCCTTTTGTTGGAGAAATGAAACCCCAGAGGGAAAGTATTGTTTCATTGGTAGTGATATGTGATTTTTTAAAAAAACATTAATTTGTTTAAATGATGGTTTATCTAATGTTTCCATATTAATCAGGCAGAAGTTTCTTGGATGAAGCAACTATTTATTTTAAGACTTGAATGGGGACAGGATGAAGGAGGATACTGTCACACTCAATTTTAGAAGGTCATGAAACCTTAGCCTTTTTTCTCTCATCTTAAAAAAAAACAAAAAATAAAACACAACTACAGTATCAGCTTTCTTTATTGCTATCGTATTTTAAACACTGCATGTTACCATTCTGAATCTCCTTTGTTCTTTGTTAATGAAAACTTTTGCCAGTGACTAGATGAACTGTATGCATATTCTTAAGAAATTGACATGTTGAAAATCTTTGTTAAATTATCTGCAACTGCTCATACCAAATAAAACAGGTTTATATTTAAAATGTAAGGCCTGGGAGTGCCAACTGTCCAAATACTAGAGAAACAAAGCGTAAACAAATAACAACTCTGCTGAAGATAGGTAGATCAGAATGCATACTTGTTTGACAGTTAACTTTTAACTTATTTATCTGAGTCAGAATGAATCATATATACTTTAAGTCATAGAAGTTCAATTCTCTTTAGTACATATCAGGAGACATGTTGAGAAGATACTCTGACTCTTGGTTAAACTTGTACAAATCACTCAGATATTTTTTATAACTTTGCATTTCCTTATTTATAGTCACTATTTGGTAGACAACTTTTTGAAGTTCTCATAATTATTTTATCTATTTTTTAAAGTAAATGATAGCATAAGTTACTCTACTGATCACCTTAGCAAGATATTTTAAAAATGTATCGATTCATGTCATTGTATGTTTAACTCTTCAGTTTTCTGTTTATCATGATTCTTTGCATTTCCCATTGGCATAAATGTGTGTGGGAGTCAGCCAATTAGCAACATGCCTAGTCTTAAATCTTCCCTTTGTATGGAGAAGTTTGAATTGATTACATAGGGAGAAAAATTCTATAACTGGAGTCATGTTTTAAGGCTGCAATGAGTATTGAACTTTCAAAGTCAGAAAATTGAGAGCTAAGATTAAAAATTTACCTAAAGACAGTTTTCTCACAATTCAGTCTTATGTGTCTTTTTGCTTCTTTTATTTGTTGGTTTTAAATAATAGGACAGGAAGAGAAAACAAAAATCATTTAAAACAATCATATCGGCAATGAAGTTAATAATACATCCCCAAATTCTCTAACATATATATTTCAATGTGAAAATGCCTCTTGTGGCAGATAGTAAAGTGGGGACAGGACTGATGAACATTTTTGATATATCTTAGAAAATACCTAAACACAAAGATTCATTTAAACACTGCGATTAGGGCGTCTCTGATTTGTACATCCATCCTGTGATACCTTCCTCATTGACCCCTGGTTTAATCTTCTTTCTCTATTTTCAGTCTTTTACTGGGTTCTACCAAGTTATACTTCACTTTTCCTTATCAGTTAATCATGTTTTCAGAGGTAGGGCCCAGTGGTTTGCCAATGTATCTATGAATAATAGTGAAATTTGTTTAGACGTACCTCATTATGAAATGGCTTTGAATCCTTTTCGTAGCAAGTAATCTTTATTTTAACTACCTTTAAAAGTATCACATGTCCACTAGTGTGTGTTCACTGCAAGAATTACCTTGTTGCAATAGAATGGGGGCTTCCCTGGTATTTCAGTGGGTAAAGAATCTGCCTGCAGTGCAGGACACCCAGGTTAGATCCCTGGGAAAGGAAGATCCCCTGGAGAAGGTAATGGCAACCCACTCCAGTATTCTTGCCTGGAAAATCCCATGGATGGAGGAACTTGGTGAGCTGCAGTCCATGGGCGTGGCTGAGTGACTAAAACACGCACGACAGAGTAGGGGGGCTTGCTATACAAAAGCTACTCTCTGTAGTGAGAATTTATAAAGTTTTGATGCAGTTGGTTATGATTTTTGAGATGGTTGAGACAGCAAAGGTTTTAGATATTCTTAAGAGTAATCTGAATAGAAGTAGATGTTCCCTAGAACTATGTTCTAGTGGAGTCTGCTCACTGCCTAAGCAGCATTTTTCCTATCTAAAATTCCCTCTACCCAACCACTGGGTGTTATGTTACCATTTTTAAAAATTTCTCTCTTGATATGTATCTCAGTCTGTAATTCTCTTTTCTTTATTTTATTTGTTTCAGAATTATGTACCATGAGGGGAGAGCTCTTGCCTGTCATATTTTTTTTTTTTTATCCCAGATCCCTCTGTGTCTTGAGAAGTCTTACACAAAATTGGTGCTCAGGAAATATCTATTCAAATAATAAATGAAGGAATGAATGAGTGAGCTAAACTGAAAGAAACCCTTCAGAGGTTCAAAGTGTTTACTCTTCTGCAGGATTAGCTTGTTGGCATCAGGCACATTTGTGATTTATTTTGATGATTTAGGGCTATTGCATGCATTATTATAAAATCTGTGAGAAAGGTGTTTATATTGTCAATAGATGATGACTTTAAATGAAATATGAATAGTTGGTGAGGAAATGTAAGATATGCTTATTTACATTAGTTCCTTTTTGATGGCTGAACTGAAGTATATTCTACAGTTCAAATGTAGAATTCTACAGTTCACATAGATGAGTCTGTATGTTTTCCTATTTTATTTTATTTTACTTTGAAATGGGAGGGAAAATTGATATGAGACATTTCTCTTGAACAAGAAAGGATTAAGGCTTCCCTTTACTTTCATAATGCCCATAAGGATACTGAATATTTCAAGTCCTTTTTCAAACATTGTTGACCTTGTTTTCCAATCTTCTGTTGTCAGAAATAATTTTTCCAAGAGATATTTTGAGGTTCTTTGGAACTATGAATATCTTTTAGATATAGGAAAAATACTCATTAGTTAATGTCTCATACATTAACATGTATTAAATCACTTCTCCTGATAGTAGTAATTAAAAAAATTAGTTTGCTAAATAGTCTATGTATTATAATTTAAGGAAATAATGAGTAATATTTAGGCACATTTATAAGTTTTAAGACAATGAATTTAATAACAAACAAATGGACAAAAGCTCAACTATTTCACAATATAAAACAACCCATTGTTCTCGTATCCTGCTTGCATGCTTTGTCAGCCTAATCTGTTTGCTTAGTGACTACTGTAAAACAGACTTTCCCATTTCCCCCTTTTTCTCTAACTTTGGGATCTCCAACTAGGTAATACTCAGTATACACTTCTTTAAAATGCATCAAGAGACAACCCACTGCTCTTAGGGGTGCTCCCATTGCCTTCACACTATAGGAGTGTGTCAGCTTGCCACCAAAACAATGTGATTTTTACTTTTGGCAGTGGCTTCTGAAATAAAACACAATAGCTTATAAATTTCAAAAAGTTATCCATCATTCACACTGTAAAGTACATTGCAGTATATTAAGCTCTGGAGTATGGTTTGAAAAATTTGCTGTTCATGGGAGGTGGAAAACATGAAAAGAAAATGAAAATGGGAGACAGGGAGTTAAGGAGGGATTGGGTTCCATGCGGATGAAGAATTTGACTCAAAATACATATGTTCCAGGAAATGTTTTGGAAGGACTGTGTGGGGGTCTCCTGCATTGTAGACAGACGCTTTACCATCTGAGCCACCAGGGAAGTACACCAAAACAATGTGTGATAACATTTTTCCAGTATTTTTTTTAAACAAAAACATTTTATGAAGAGTAATTAATCAAAATTTAAGCTTATAGTTTAAAACCAGATTTTAACATTAAATAAAGTAAAATCTAAATGTAAAAAAAATGATTTTGACACAGTTATATTGATCTTGAATGATTGGTCAACTTGGATAAAATATGTATATTATATTGGTATAGGACTTACAAGAATATTAGAATATTGTCTTTCTACATTCTACTGGAGAATTGACAATAAATATAAGGCTTAAGTATAAAATAAAGTGTAAGACTTAAGGGTTTTTTAAAAATTTTTGTTCATCTTTAGCCATGTTTGGTCTTTGTTGCTACCCACAGGCTTTCTCTAGTTGAGGTGAGTAGGGGCTACCCAGGAGAAGGCAACAGCACCCCACTTCAGTCCTCTTGCCTGGAAAATCCCATGGATGGAGGAGCCTGGTGGGCTGCAGTCCATGGGGTTCCACACAGTCGGACATGACTGAGCGACTTTACTTTCACTTTTCACTTTCATGCATTGGAGAAGGAAATGGCACTCCACTCCAGTGTTCTTGCCTGGAGAATCCCAGGGACGGGGGAGCCTGGTGGGCTGCCGTCTATGGGGTCGCACAGAGTCGGACATGACTGAAGCGACTTAGCAGCAGCAAGCAGCAGCAGGGGCTACTCTGTAGTTGCATGTGTGGGTTTCTCATTGAGGTGTCGTCTTTTGTTGCAGAGCATGGACTCTAGGCACGCAGGCTTCAGTAGTTGTGGGGCACAAGCTTAGTTGCCCCAAGGCATGAGGGATCTTCCCAGACCAGGGATTGAACCTGTGTCATCTGTACTGGCAAGCAGATTCTTAACCACTGAACCACAAGGGAAGTCCCAAGGCTTACGGTTTAGTTAGAATGGCTTTGAGGGTTTATATAGTGCTACTGCATAGCAGAATCAAGTTGTTTTTTTAAATTTTATTTATCTATTATTTTTATTGATGTATATTTGATACATTATATTTCATATAGACAGCATAGTGATTTGACATTTGTATACACTGTGAAATGATCACCACAGTAGTAACCATTTGTCACCATACGAAGTTAATACAGGGTTTCCCTGGTGGTTTGGATTGTAAAGAATCTGCTCACAGTACAGGAGAACCAAGTTTAATCCCTGGGTCAGGAAGATCCCCTGGAGGAGGGCATGGCAATCCTCTTCAGTACTCTTGCCTGGAGAATTCCATCGACAGAGGAGCCTGGTGGGCTACAGTCCATGGGGTCCAGAAGAGTCGGACATGACAGAGTGACTTTCACACACTCACAAATTAATATTATTGGTTTTATTTCCCATGGTGTACATTACATGCTCATGATTTATTTATTTTATAAGTGGATGTTTGTAGGGAAGGGAGTTTTTTAAAAACAGGAATAAATTAGCCTAAGTGACTGCAGGCTCATGCAAATGGAATAGGCCTCCTGGTCTGTGGGATTATAGAAGCAGTTTGATTTGATTCAGAAAAGCCAGAAAATCCAGCAACCACAGGATGAGGAAGCAAACATTTTCTTTATCCCACATAAAGACCAATAACGAAGATTAATTTTAAACACAGAAAAATTCTGAGAAGGCCTAGAGACAGATTTACTGTTGGCTAGTTATAAGAAGTGTGATTAAGATTTAAAATCTAACTTTGTGTGTAGAAGGTACATATTTTATTTATATTCTTCTTGAATAACTCAGAAAATAATTTGGATAGTTGATTTAATAATTGTAAAAGTAAAGAAATCCTTGTAATATCCAATCAAGCTTTGATCTTTAGCTAAAATAACAAACATACATTCCCAATAAAGATCTCGTTCATATTTAACCTTCTCTTCAGTGTAACCAAATAAAATTATTAACATATACATTTGTTCTTTAGAAGATACACATCACATGGCAAGGATTAAATTTAGTAATGTGACAGTCAAAACAAGCATTAAATTTAACAGTTTAAAATGAAGTCAGTATTTAGACATGATAAATGCAATTATTCAAGTTGAAAGTGGATGAAGTCCAAGGTACATAATTATTCTTTGTTCCTCCTGATTGTTGTATTTCTTTTTACATATTGATTTTATCTGATCTTTGTTTCTAAAAGAATATTTGGCATTTCTAAGATGAAAGTATATACAGAGCTTAAGTCCATTGAAAAATATGTAAGCATTGTTATTAACATATAGGTTAGTATATAAAATCCTGAAGGTTACTATTGACAGTCAGTGAAATTAAAATTTAGCTAGGCATGATGGTAACAGGAAGATGAGTATCGAATGCCCTTTGAAAAAAATACTGAATAGATGGGTGTGAGGAAAGGAGTGGAATGCATGATGTCCTTTCAAACAGAATCAGAGATGCAGCAAATTCTAGAGTATGAGAATAAAGTGTGAACATTCCCAAGCATAGCAGACAGGGCTTCCTAGAGCTGTGACACTTAACCGTTGAGTAGACCCAAGATACAAATAAAAGCTTAAATACTAATCTGCAGAAGGAAATGGCAACTCACTCCAGTATTCTTGCCTGAAGAATTCCATGGACAGAGGAGCCTGGTGGGCTACAGTCCACGGGGTTGCGAAGAGTCAGACATGACTGAGTGACTAACACACACAAAACACTAATTAGTTTTAGTAATTGTTGTGTGGGCTTCTGCGGTGGTTCAGTGATAAAGAATACACCTGCCAAGGCAGGAGGTGCTGTTTCGATCCCTGGGAGGAAAAGATCTCCTGGAGGAGGAAATGGCAACCCGATCTAGTATTCTTGCCTGGGAAATCCTAAGGACAGAGAAGCCTGGTGGCCTTCAGTCCATGAGGTCACAAAGAGTCAAACACAATTCAGTGACTAAAGAGCAACAACAAATTGTTGTATAGCGAAATTAAAGCAAAATTCACGATAATAGCATAACCCTAGGGTGCTGTTGTGACCCCACCTCTTCAGGCTCCAAAGAGGATAAAATGTAGCCAGCTTGCATTTCTGGGCTGCACTGATCTAGTAGATCGTATGCTGCTGAAGCCACTCCAGTTTGCATGCATTTAGGTAAAGCATTGAGGAAGACTAGAGAGTGGAGCCTGCTCACCCCAGATACTCTCCTTCATTTTAGGCACAGACTCTGCATTGTAGATTTGCTGGCTCTGTAATAAACCAAAGTTTGTCATTTTCTTCTAATCTTCAAACTTTGTCATTGGCTGTAACTCAAAGAACTATTAATATTCAGAAGAACTTGAGAAGAATCAACAGAATGCTGGGATATCTGGATTATAACGTGGGGAGAACTAGAGCCAGGGCATATGTTCCTATGGAATAAAAATAGGTACTCCTAAAAAACTTAACTCGTGCATGAAGTCTGGTTAATTTAAATAATTGTACGAGAGCCGTAAACATCACAATGCAAAACCTACCCTTACAGATATGTCCAAACTGTTTAAAATGATGATTTAAAAAGACTGAGAATGCTCTGCTCTACTAGCGGAGAATGCAAGTTTTAATTAATATGGTGGAAATGAGGTCAAGTGGAAAGAAGCTGGGCTTTGAGTAGGGCTGACTCAATTCTTAGGTTTTCCTCTTATTAGCCTTGTGACCTTGGGCAAATCAGCTAACTATTCTAAGCATCAGTTTCACAGCTGTACAGGATTCCATGAAATTATAAATCTCTTGTCATATAATAAGTACCCTATTTGGGAAAATAAATGTCAAGTAGAAACAATATTGCAGAGAAGGCAATGGCAACCCACTCCAGTACTCTTGGCTTGGAAAATCCCATGGACAGAGGAGCCTGGTGGGCTGCAGTCCATGGGGTCGCACAGAGTCAGACACGACTGAAGCAACTTAGCAGCAGCAGCAGCAGAAACAATATTGTATTGAAAAGTATGGTACTGATAATTTTTTATGAAGCAAATCGCATAAGGTACTGACATATTATGCCTATGATCATTTGTTGAGTAAATGAAATTTTGTTTTAATATATGTTGTCCTGACCATGTCAGCTATTTTGAACATGGCATGACCTTCCCTCCTCAGAATTTTTGAAAGTATTGTTTCTATTTGGAACTTTCTTCTTTGCTCTTAACCTGGTTAACTCTTACTCACTTTCAGATTTTAGTTCAGACTTAACTTCTTCAAGGCTGGCTTCCATGACCACCTGCCTCACCAATCCAAACAGATTAGTTTCCTTTGCTTCATGCTCTCTTAATATCATGTTCCTTCCATTCAAAGCCATTATCTCAATTTTTAATAATGCATGTATTAGTATAATTATTTATTAAATATATTTCCCAGTAGGCCACAAACTTTATGGGGGCAAAACTGTGATTTCTTTTGTGCACCAATATATTTCTAGTGTTTAACATAAAATATATTCTGCATGTAAGTTAAATAAGCAGGTTGACAGTGTACAATCTTATCCTCCTTTCCCAATTTGGAACCAGTCTTTTGTTCCATCTCCAGTTCTAACTGTTGCTTCTTGACCTGCACACAGGTTTCTCAGGAGGCAGGTAAGGTGGTCTGGTATTCCCATCTCATTAAGAATTTTCCGTGGTTTGTTGTGATCCACACAGTCAAAGGTTTTAGCACAGTCAATGAAGCAGAAGTAGGTGTTTTTCTGGAATTCCTTTGCTTTTCCTACGATCCAATGGATGTTGGCAATTTGATTTCTGATTCCTCTGCCTTTCCTGAATTCAGCTCGTACATCTAAAAGTTCTCATGATACATACTGTTGAAGCCCAAGTTGGAGGATTTTGAGTATTACCTTGCTAGCATGTGAAATGAGTGCAATTGTGTGGTAGTTTAAACATTCTTTGGTGTTGCCTTTCTTTGGGCTTAGAATGAAAACTGACCTTTTCCAGTCCTGTGACCACTGCCCACTGCTGAGTTTTCCAAGTTTGCTGGCACATTGAGTGCAGCACTTTAACAGCATTATCTTTTGGAATTTGAAATACCTCAGCTGGAATTCCATCACACTGGCTTTATTCATAGTGATGCTTTCTAAGGCCCACTTGACTTCACACTCCAGGATGTCTGGCTCTAGGTGAGTGGTTTCACCATCATGGTTATTGGGTCATTAAGACCTTTTTTTTTTTAATCACATTATCGAATGTTAAATCAGATTATATGAAGTTTGTCTTTCTAAATACCCTGTGAATTAGTTCTTTCGATAATAATGTTTTAAGATTGTCCATTTTTCTATAACTTAGTCAATACTAGTTGTTGATATTATTTTTAATCTTTTCAAATAGGTTGAGTAGCTTTTAAAAACATCTAAACCTATATTAATTGTATTAGTTACCAAGTGAATGCTTTGGGATCTCTCAGAATGGGTTTATATACTATAATTACCTGTTGGAAGCCTTTCTGGAACAAGTTACAAAAGCCTGTGATACTTTAGATTTTTGGTCTCTAAAATGGGTTTAGTAATACCTACCTTACTATGTTATGATAATGAGTGAATAAATTAAGCATAGAGGGGCTTCTCTCTCAATAAATGATTATTTCATTCTCCTTACTCTATAAATTTGGTTACTCAATTTTATATTAACAGTTTCCATGATGAATGTGGGCTTCCTGGTGGCTCAGATGCTAAAGAATCCGCCTGCAATGGGGGAAGATCTCGGTTCAATCCCTGGGTTGGGAAGATCCCCTGGAGGAGGGAATGGCTACCCGCTCCAGCATTCTTGCCTGGAGAATCCCCATGGGCAGAGGAGCCTGGCAGGCTACAGTTCACGGGGTCGCAAAGAGTCGGACACAACTGAGCAATTAAGCACAGCACATAGTGTGATGAATGTATAAAAATATAGAGGAAAGTAACCAAAGTTAATTAACAAGAAATTTATATTTTGTTGTAAGAAGAATGCATATTTATTTTAACTTTATAAATAACTAGCTGTTTGGCAAGAGTAAAGTTTTTCATGGCAAGACTTTAGCTGCCACTGATAGAGGTGAAAGAAACATTTTTTTGGTCATTTGTTGCTTTTTATACAGAAGAAACACTTTAAATGTATATTTTCTCCAGAAGTATTTTTGGGAAAGCCCCCTTTTTCTTCAAGCTGCCAGCAGACGATAAACATTTAAATTACTGATTTACACTATTAAACACTTCATGCATGAGAGCCTCAGGACCTCTGTAATAGTTGTTACCCGTAGGTTACCCAAAGCTCATTTCCTTATTTTACACAACTTTCTGCTCCAATTGCACCTTGTCAAAAAGATCCTCTCTGACTATACTTCTCAAGAAAACACCTTGTTGGTTCTTCTTATCCTGTTTGATTGTTCTGCTTGGTAAGTGATAGCACTTACCAGTACATTATAGTTATCAATTAATCTTCCCATTGGAATGTGAGATCTGTGGGAATAGGGAGTATTCACTATTGTGTTCTCACTTCCTGAAACGTCACCCAGCATATAGAGCAGCCACAGTACATATTTATTAAATGAATGCCTAAATTGAATCAATAATAAGAAAGGGTTCCCTGGTGGCTCAGTGGTAAAAGAATCCTCCTGTGATGCAGGAGACATGGAGACTTGAGTTCGATCCCTGGACTGGGAAGCTCCCCGGAGTAGGAAATGATAACCTATTCTAGCAATCTTGTCTGGAAAATACCATGGACAGAGGAGCCTGATGGGTACAGTCAATGGGATTGCAGAAGAGTCAGATGTGACCGAGTGACTAGATAGCAACAACAATAATGAGAAAAAGTTCTTATTTGATTATGGAATTTGATTAAATTGACAGTATGATTATATCCCTGCTCACATGAGTGATGTATTTTATCAACTATATGTATTTAGGCTGTATGTAGATTGCATAATACTGTTTGTCTCCATTTCTATGTTCCTCTATCAAAAGGCAATACTTAGAGGGATCCATTATAATTTCCTCTTTGTCCTTGAATCTTTTGAGGAAAATACAGCATATTGGAGAAGCACTTAGCAATTCAGGTTCTTAGTCTCTTTCCAAGGCATAGGGTAGCGTGACAGTGGTTCTGTGTGCTATTATTGTTCTTACTTCCATCAAAATTCTAAAATAAATTTTATACATATATATGTATATATATATATTTGGAATAATATATTTGGAAATGAAGTTGGTTAATGTTTCTATTACTGTTTTGTAGCCATGGTCTGAGAAACTGGCAGAGCCAAGAGGAGCCTAAGCAGACATGCCAACTAAAAGTAATAGATACTGAATGGGATCCTGGAACAGGGATAAAAGACCTTAGTTAAAAACTAAGGAAATGAGAATGAAATAGGGAGTTTAGTTAATAACAAGGTATTAACATTGATTCATTGATTGTAACAAATATACCACAGTAATATAAGATGTTAATAATAGGGGAAATTTGGTGCCGGGTATATGGGAACTCTTGATATGGTCTTCTCAATGTTCTGTAAACCTAAAAAACTGTTCTAAAAAAGTCTGTCCATTAAAAAACAAACAAACTGTAATGCGATCTGATGAAGAGGTCTCTGGCAAAGGGAGCTTAGACATTCTGGTTACATTTGTTTTATTTTAATTGTATAAGGGTTGTTAGAGTTCTCACAGTATGTATACTCTTTGCTCTATAAGCAGCTTTTGGCCATCAAACTCTGACCTGAATTGCTTTCTGAGAATGGGTGAGAAAAATTAATGGTCACATCAGTCACGTAAAGTTCAATAAGGTGTTTATAGGAGCGCTCAGTGCTCAGTTGCTTCAGTGGTATCTGACTCTTTGCAACCCCATGGACTGTAGCCCCCCCAGGCCCCTCTGCCCATGGGATTCTCCAGGCAAGAATACTGGTGTGGGTTGCCATGCCCTCCTCCAGGGGGATCTTTCCCACCCAGAGACTGAACCCGTGTCTCCTGCATCTCTTGTGTTGAAGGCAGACTCTTGATGCAGTGAGCCACCTGGGAAGCCTGTTTATAGGAGAGAGACCTGAATTTGTAGATATTCAGTTCCCCATTGAGCATATTTGTGACTATGTCTGCACACACTTTGTCTCAGACAACCATTTCTTAGTTTTTAATGGCTCTTGTGGGAGGAAGCAGCTCTCAGTAGAATGTGGCAGCACTGGGAGGTTGGTGACTCTGTGCCACTAAATATAGTGGATGTAGAGGAACTACTTATGAGTGAGTAAGGGAGAGTTGCAACACAGTCTATATTAAGCAAGTAACCCTGAAAAGTCCCCAGGCTCAAAAATTTCCCCTGCATACCTTCAGAGAGCCATAGGGTTTTAAGACAGCAATGTTTTAGTATCTGTCTAAATCATGTCTCTTTGTAATGCAAGATTCGTGTTCACAGAATTCCTATTTAGTGGGAATTAAAATGTTTGACCCATAGGACTATACGAGCTAAATGAGTTCATGTATATGATAATCACTTTACCGTGGAAAGCACTCCATATGGATATACATAATTGTTATGTGTAATCATCAGAGTTCACTGCCTTACAAGCCAATTTGTTTCACTTGTTGGTTGGCTATAGCTTTTTAGAAAGCACTTTCTCTCATTAAGTCAACCATCTTTTCCATCATTTTTGTGGTACAAAGCAGGTCATAATGAAGTCCCGCAGATGTGGGTTCAAATGCTGGCCCTTTTAATTACCCATCAGGACCTTGGATAAAAGATTTAAGTTCTTCATTCTCGTTTTCCTCATTAATACATAAACAGCCGTAATCTCTGCCTTACAGCAGTCTT
Organism: Bos indicus x Bos taurus; assembly: GCF_003369695.1. Taxonomy (NCBI): domain Eukaryota; kingdom Metazoa; phylum Chordata; class Mammalia; order Artiodactyla; family Bovidae; genus Bos; species Bos indicus x Bos taurus. Next base: position 112,856,343 of record NC_040080.1, on the reverse strand, counting down.
GGTAATGTAATATTATTTGTAAAAATGTGTGAATCCTAAGTGCCTAATAAATGGTAGTAGTTATTATTCTATGAATTTGCCTGTTTTGATTCTACATTAGGTAAGAAAGAGTGAGTAGAAGCCCTAAGCCTTTCCAGCCGCCCAATGACTCTTCATGAAAATATGCCTGAACCTCCATTTCTAAGTAAAAAGACAGTGAGTGGCAAGATTCTATTCCTCTTATTGTATTTCTCATTCGAGGAAAAGAAAGCCTGAGGGACAGATTCTTTGTTTGGCAAATGGCTTGTCTCATAGTGAAGTCACATCATGTAAAATGTGGCTTCCCTTCATTATCAGGAAAATGGACAATTCTGTTAGCATGCAGTTAATTCTTCCTTACAGAGGTTCCGTGTTTAGAAATAGGATAAACCCTGCAGGCAAGTAGTACTTTTAAAGAACATCTTATTTATTAATTTGGCTGCATTGAGTCTAAGTCATGGTGCACAGGCTCTGTAGTTGTGGCGGGTGGGCCTAGTTGCTCTGAGGCACGTGGGATTCTAGTTCCCTAACCAGGGATGGAACCTGCATCCCCTGCATTGCAAGGTGGGTTCCTAACTGCTGGGCCATCAGGGGAGTCCCAAGTAGTATTTCTTATAACTTCTCCGTCAAGAGCCTTAGTGCTGTGTCACTCCAACTTTGCTAGATGTTATCTACATAGCATGTAAATGACACACTCTGGAGTTGTGCAGTGTGTTGTTGCCACCGCTACCTCCCCTGCCAATTAATAATCTGCTGTTTTACGGTTCTGAGGCAGAATGCCTAGATAGCTGTGCTTTCCTTCAGGCTAGCTTAGTGGTTCTCAAACGTGAGCACACATAAATGTGAGCTTATTCTATCAGCCTAACGTTTGTAAAGGGCTTTTTTGTCATGCTATTTTTGACTTTAGGAACTGGCTCTAAGATGACTCTCTCTCCCCGCTGCCCTATTCTAACACTTGCCTCTGCTGTCTGTCAGGTGAAATCTCACGTCATTACCGTGTTTGCCGATGGTTAGTAGCTGGGTTCAGAGAAGGCAGTGGCACCCCACTTCAGTACTCTTCCCTGGAAAATCCCATGGATGGAGGAGCCTGGTGGGCTGCAGTCCATGGGGTTGCTATGAGTCGGACTCGACTGAGTGACTTCACTTTCACGCATTGGAGAAGGCAATGGCAACCCACTCCAGTGTTCTTGCCTGGAGAATCCCAGGGACGGCAGAGCCTGGTAGGCTGCCATCTATGGGGTCACAGAGAGTTGGACACGACTAAAGTGACTTAGCAGCAGCAGCAGTAGCTGGGTTGGAATCTTCCTTGAATTGCATATCAGGATCAGATTTCATCATCTATCAACATTCATGGAAAATGGCAGTTAGTCTTTTACAGCTCTTCCTGCTGCTCAGCAAAATCATTTGATATAATTTTTGGTTAAAAAGCTATTTTCTTCTAGCATGTTTGCTAAGTGAGAGTACAAGAGAGAGGATGCACTGACGAGCGTGTTTCATGGTGAAGAAACATATTTTCTCTTTTCCTCAAAGATGCTCTCTGTTGCATTAGGTTTTTGCAATAGTTACTTGATATTTCTTTCTTTTAACTTTCAGTATACCACAGGGAAATAAAAAATCACAGGTCCATCTGGAAGTCTTTCCTAGAAAAGATTGGTTATACATTCAAGCCATGTATTTTTTTTAAAGATACATTTTACAAAAGGTACAAATTACATTTGACCACCTGAAATATATTTTTTTTCCATGTGATCTTCTTGTGATTTGAAATAAAGCCAAAAGTAAACTCTTTGGGAGGCCCAGAACCTACCATGACTTTAAAACTTTATAGCTCTTTCAGCTAAAAGGCAGAGCTGGCTTCTAAAGCTAGTTGGTTCATTTTATAACTGTGGCCCTTGAGCTTGGTACCTAGAAGCAGCTCCAAATGGTAGCTCTGATTCTTTATTTCTGCAATTCTCAGTTCACCGTCAATTTAGTAAAACTTTAGAAAAAGGAAACAAATACTGACAATGGCAAATTATTATTTAGATGTACTCTTTTCAGAAATGTCAGGTGTGTTTGATCATAAGTATAATAATGAGGATTATGATGATGGATGGATGAAGCATTTCTAGAACCTCATCTTTATTATTGGAAAAGATCTATATCCAGGGACTATAAATCTACCATGGAGAGTATATCATATTAAATTCTGTGTCATTTGCTTTAAAGTAAAGAAATCTAACCGTTTTATTAACTCATTGTTATTCCTGAAAACATGAGATTATCATTAAATACGGTGGGGGGAAAGCAATTAAAATGTTAAACTTTTTCTAGGAGTGAGCATTTTATTAGAGTGAAATGTGATTCAGTTCCTCAATTTATGTCAGAGTCACAGATTTTGAACAGCCCTTAGAATTCAGTGACCTACTTGTATAAATGATCAATCTAAAGAGATTACAGAGTTTGCCACAGCTTTCACCATTGTTTGTGTATTTGTAACTATATATGTGCCTCTTATTTTTAGGGGAGAAAAAAGATAGCAATACACAACAATACCTTGTACAGAACATGTGCTCAGTAAATGCATTTTAGATTGTTGTGTAATAAATGTCTACATAGCAAGTGATGCTGCTCATGTATGAAGGTTCCTCTGCTTCTTACCAGTGTATCTGCCCCAGAGAAGTATTTTTGTGAATTGGAAATGGCAAGAATATGCTCCAGTCTTAAGTTGGAAGTGAATTCTGACATTCATTCTAAACGTCTGCACCTCTCTGGTCGTCTCCTCTCCTTACTTTCTCAGTTGAGTAGCTGACAGTCATTAATGTGCTCTTAAATACACTGGCGTGGTCATGTTCCTGAAAAAACAGTGCTGAAGCAAAGAACATGCTTGCAATTTGAGTCATTCTTTAACTCTCCTGTTGCTTAAGATTAATTTTAGTCCAAAGTGAGACAGAGCTGTAGTTCCATGATCTTTCTCACCATATTTGACAATGGGAGCTGCATTAGGTTAAATTAAACTGGTCTTCTCAATCTTTCCATTTAAGAATATTTCTGTTTAAGCAAATGATACATTATTTTTGGCAGTTCTCTCTCCTGGTTAAAAGGGGCATCATTTATCTCTTTGTCTAAGCCAAATATCTGTTCTTCATTCCTGATATCAATTCAGTCACCAGATACTGCTCGTTTTATGTCTTAACTAGTTCTTCAACCTCCTCCCTTCCCCATTTATCGCTTTTATCACTACCCTTGTTCCCACCATTGCAATCTCTCATATGTACTTCCTAAAGGCACCTTGTGGATAGTTCCAATCCAGTTAGTCTGTCTCCCAAACAGTCTTTAAACTGTTGGCTAGAAATGTCAGTTCCGCCACACCACTTACCCGTGCGTACTGCACAGGGCGGCCGTGATCTGCCCCCTGCATTCACTTCTAGCCTCTTGTCTTTGCTCTAATAACACTAAATGGCTTCTGCTCACACAGCCTGCTGTTTAGTGGTTTAGTTTTCCCCCCAGCTCCTTTGAACGTTTGTATCTCCTCTACCATCACTACAATGTATGTGTCTCTTAGACTTTCATATTATATTGATTTATATTATCCTTCTCTTAGTCTAACACAGATTATTAATCCCTCAAGTATAGTTAGCACGCTTTTTATTCATATTTTTTCAATGGGTATAATGTCTTTTTATTTGAAAATATGTCAAATCTGACTTGGATATTGTTTAAGCATTTTGTTGCTTCCACCCCTGGACAACTCATTGCTGAATTCTTCTTTCTCAAAGATATTGTGACATCCTACAATTTTTTCTGATATTCTTGTTTTTAACTGTTGTAGCTTGCTGAATAAAAGTCGTTAAATTTGATACATTTAATGTTATTTCCTTCATCTTTCTGGAATTGGAGATACTTTTAAAATAATCTTTCCTTCTTAAATAAATATCTACAATAGTCCTACCACAAAGCCAGCTCCCTATAAATAATTACTAGGCTGAAATGGGCTATATAATTGTGGTTCTATTCTGATGTTGCCTTTTGACATGATTTATATATAACTCTACCCTTTGATTTCAGACACCATAATCAATTTAAAATGTCTTTGTGTTAAGAGTTGTCAGTTGTCTTCATGTAGGATACTGTGTATTCCAAGCTTTTTGAGAAAGAAGAGTTCTCTTCTAGGCTTATGGAATTTTGACAGGATTTCCATGCTAATTGAATAAACAATTATTAGGTTCCAGCTACAATGTCTGACTCTTTGTGACCCCATGGACTATAGCCCACCAGGCTCCTCAGTCTGTGAAATTCTCCAGGCAAGAATACTGGAATGGGTTGCCATTCCCTTCTCCAGGGGATCTTCCTGACCCAGGGATTGAACCCAGGTCTCCCACATTGCAGGCAGATGCTTTACCATCTGAGCCACCAGGGAAGCGCACAATGTTAGATGCTAAGAATACAAATTTGATGTTGCCTTAAAGAACACCCTGTTCTCAAGGAACAGATGTGCCTCCTAAGTGGTGTCCTATCACAGCTGCATTTAATTTAGAACATTTTATTTATCTGAGTTGGTGAGAGAGAGAGAGTGATTGGGACTGGGTAATGAGAGCAATTAATTTAAATGCCATGGAAAATTTAGTTCATCATTCCATCATGAGATGGACTCGAATCCCTTCTTGGTTTCAATTTCTACACGACTATTTGATTTGTAAAGTTAAGACTATGCATCCTCTACTTTAGAGGAAACTTCAGTATTTGAAAGCGAGAAAAGTGTGTCTTCTATGGTGACTTCAGAACCAGGTTTCAGGGAAAGACTGTGATACACTGTGTTTAGGGATGTAGTAAAGTTTTATCAAAACTTGCATTTATTTGTGTGGTTATGTGACACCTGTTTTCTCCACTAGATTATAAGTTCCCTGATAACAGGGCCTATGTCTACCTTGTTCATTACACTTGCCCCCATTAGCATTTGTGATCAGGGCTTAGTCCTGTTGGACTCTTCTCGGCCCTTTGGACTGTAGCCCTCCAGGCTCGTCTATCCATGGGATTTTCTAGACAAAAATACTAGAATGGGTTGCCATTTCCTCTTCCAGGGGATCTCCTCGACACAGGGACCAAACCCACGTCTCCTGTCTCCTGAGTTCCTTGCATTGTAGGCAAATCATTTACCGGTGAGCCCCTTGGGAAGCCGTTACTTAGCATTTAGCAAAACTTAACAGGAACTCAATAAATATTGAAAGGAGTTATCATATGTTAATGTGATTTTCCTTTCCAATAGGTTTATTTAGATATTTAAACTGCTTTTGTGATCTTTAATTGTGAATTTATTTTCTCTAACTTGTAAATTATCTTCTTTAGTGTTCTAGTAACATATATGATTTAATTTATTTTTAAAATAAACAGTAAACTCTAGTAGAAATAAAACATCTCCATTTTATCTTAAAAGTTTGATGAAGTTTAAAAAGAACACTCACCTTTTGGGTCATATGATCATTAATTTTTTGTGTCAACTTGATTGGGTCAGAGAGTACCCAGACATTTGGACAAATGTCACTGTGGGAATGATTGTACAGGTGTTTATGGATAAGATGACATTTGATTTGGTAGACTGAGTAAAGATACCCTCCCTAATGTGGATGTGTTTTGTCCAATCAATTGAAGACCTGAATCGAACAAAAAGGCTTAAGCCAGGAAATCAGTATTTTCCTGCCACTGGGCTACAACTCACCCTTTAGGTTCCCCTACTTCTCAGGCCTTTGGATTCAGGTTGGAACTACACAGTCCCCTCTTGTGAGTCTCCAGCTTGCCAACTGCACACCTTGAGATTCTTAGTCTTTGTGTCACATGAGCCACTTCCTTTTAATAAATCTCATTAGATGTATACCTTCTGTTTCCCTAGAGACCCCTGACTAATACAGGTGGATTTATCTAGGGTTAAAACTTAAGTGCTGGACAATCCATGGTAAATGCAGCTATTTTAACTACCATAAATTATTTCAATGATAACTCAGTAAATACTCTTTTACACTGTAATAATTATCATTATGCCAAACCCAACAAATCATGTTTGTATCAAACTTAAAGGACCTTATCGTCCATGTTTATCAGTTAGTTACAATTTAGGGTTAATGGCTGTTGAATGGTTGAGACCCAGTTGTTAGAGATGTACATGAACCAATAACGTTGGGTTCTTCTTAATATCATTCCTAAATACAATTCATGTTTTTAGAGTGGAAGCACATTCTAGTTCTCACATAAGCATGCAGAAAAAGTCCTATAGTTATACCATTTATCTGCATTTTGAAACTTCTCTAGATACACAAAGAATAGCCATTATAAATTTGAACTCCAGCTTATGGAATGTGGTAGCTACCACTCTTATCCTGTAGCTGTGTTAGCCTGGTTAGGTAGTCACAACCGAAATCAAGCTTAGCGGGTGGGTAGAATAAGAGAAAAAACTAAGAACTAATGTTCTAGTGAACTTAATATTTGAATTTTATGTTAGTCTCATAAACCTTCATATTATAAATTCTTGTTCTATGCAAATTGTAATCCATAGTCAGTCAAAATTTAGCTCTTGGTAAAATTTTTTGATGAATAACCTTCCTGAGAACTTTGCTGTTTACAACATACTATGATTTTTTTAATTTTAAAGAAATTATAAAGTAAAGAAATATAATACATATATCTTTAAGCCCTACCTTGTATCTAATTCTTATGTGGTTATCCATGGTTGGAATTAGAAAAACATGTCTATTTTTTACCTCTCCTTTTTAATTTAGATACCATCTGTTTTGCTTTGATGTTTATTTAAAAAAAAAAAAAACTCAGGGTAAATAGCTTGCTCTATTTTGACTTAGGAAAATATCCCTAAATCTCAATATAACAGCTATATTATTAGAATTTAAAGTATGAAGATGACTTTATGCACAAAGTAGATACTCTACAATGTGAATATATCCCCAAATGTCTTAAACAGCTATCTGTCAACTCTGTGGAAACGTTTCAAGTTCTTCTGAAAGTAGCTTCAAGTCAGACACATCAACATCTGAAATGCCTATAATGTTTCAGAAAATGGATCAAAAGGAGGGAATCATGCCCAGTATTCTAATATGATAAATGATTTAATAATTTAGACCCAAGATAGTTCTCCAGAGCAGCCTGTGGTTAGCCAAATATTTTCCTCCCTTTCTTCTCTTAAGCAAGATTATCCTGTTTTATAACAAAGAGTCCTTGTAAATTTAGTGTTCCTAATGAAATATTAGAACTTTTTCTTGATATTTCTGCTTTAAAAATTGGTAAGTGAAACAAACTGAAATAACAAAATAACTTAATCAAGTATATTTCTCCAGTGATTTAGATAGGTTATTCTGTATCTATACTCTGATTCAAGATAAATGTACTACCAAATATTATTTTCATGATAATTCAGTAAATGCTTATGTGGTAAGCATTGTTTTTATAGTATGTCGAACTCAAAATATTCCATATAGCACTTTTGTCTGTCACTTCTTTGTTTGTGTTCTTGGCAGAAATATGTAAATATGGTGTCTTTTGGGGGAAATGCAATCTCATTTCTTGTACTCTCAAAGCTAGATACAGGCAGGAAATATTTCAAGAATTCTTGAAATATAGTAGATTCAGCTGTAGACCATCGCAACAGAGCAAATCCTGTGACAATGCAAGTCACAAAGTCTTTGGTTTCCCAGGACATATAAAAGTTGTGTTTACACTATATTATAGTGAAGTGTTATAAGAAAAAATCATCTACCTTAATTAAAAAATGCTTTATGGCTAAAAATTCTAACCATCATCTGAGCTTTCAGTGAGTCATCATCTTTTTACAGTAGTGACATCAGAGATCCCCAATCACAGATCACCGTAGCAGATACGATGACAGTGAAGATGTTTGAAATTTTGTGAGAATTATGAAAATGTGACATATGGACAGAAAGTGAGCCAATAAATGCTCGTGGGAAATGGCATCCAGAGGTTGCCTTAACACAGGGTCATCACGTCTTCATACGGTTAAAAATACAGTATCTGTGAAGCAGCATGAAACAGAAGCACAATAAACTGTGATATGCCTATATTTATTTCCAGAAGTCTTTAACAGATTTCTAGTTGTATTATTTGTGGCTCATAACATTGTTTGAAACAGAAACTGCCTAAGTTCAGTGACTTAATATATGATGCACTGTATCATGCAAATCACAAACATCTAGCAATTTAACAAACCCGTTTTCACTGAAACAATTGGAGTCGTAGTACTTATGCCCTACTCCAAAAGCCAGTAGCCATGGAGATGTCACTGGGCTCCTGCATTTCAGTCTAATATACTTCTGCAACACTCTGCCGCCTTCCAGAGACAAACCATTCATTCCAGGTGCTGCTGTGCCCTTGTCTGTTTATTTTCTTTCACAGGAACTGTGTTATTGATTCCAACAGTTTCTCTCCTCTCTGTGACCAATAGCCTTGCAGGTCTAATTCCCCATCTACTAGTCTGCAGCCATGAACTTAAAAGACACTTGCTCCTTGGAAGAAAAGCTGTGATCAACCTAGACAGCATATTAAAAAGCAGAGACATTACTTTGCAACAAAAGTCTGTCCAAAGCTATGGTTTTTCCCGTAACCATGTATGGATGTGAGAGTTGGACTATAAACAAAGCTGGGTGCCGAAGAATCATTGCTTTCTAACTGTGGCATTGGAGAAGACTCTTGAGAGTTTGTTGGACTGCAAGGAGATCCAACCAGTCCATCCTAAAGGAAATCAGTCCTGAGTGTTCATTGGAAGGACTGATGCTGAAGCTGAAACCCAATACTTTGGCCACCTGATGCGAAGAACTGACTCACTTAGAAAAGACCCTGATGCTGGGAAAGATTGAAGGTGGGAGGAGAAGGGGACGACAGAGGATGATATGGTTGGATGGCATTACCGACTTGATGGACATGAGTTTGAATAAGCTCTGGGTGTTGGTGAAGGACAGGGAGGCCTGGCGTGCTGCAGTCCATGGGGTCGCAAAGAGTAGGACATGACTGAGAGACTGAATTGAATTGAACTAGTCTAGAAGAAGCCTCTGGGAATCTGTTCATCCACTCTGTCATTCTCATGGTATTTAGAGGAATTGACCTACACAAATATTTCTCAGATGTTTTTGACCATGGAATACTTTTATAATTATAATTTTTTTAATTACTGTATTAACAAGGTACTCATGATAGTAGAGAGGAATAATTCAAACTAACATTAAAGTAAAAGGCAAAAAGTGGTCTCATAAATTGCTTAATCATCAAAACATGGCATATTTAATACACAATAAAGACTCTGACGCTGGGAGGGATTGGGGCAGGAGGAGAAGGGGACAACAGAGAATGAGATGGCTGGATGGCATCACTGACTTGATGGACATGAGTCTGGGTTAACTCTGGGAGCTGGTGATGGACAGGGAGGCCTGACGTGCTGCAATTCATGCGATCACAAAGAGTCAGATACGACTGAGAGACTGAACTGAACTGAAGTGAAGGCTACTAAATTTCTAAGTCCATGTCATAGCCTATAATCACTGAGTAGAAGCATTTAATGCAAAGGTGAGTTGATGAATGCTCCTTGTATCTTCTTGCTCAGGGAAAATTAGTTCTTTATTCATCAGATGATCACTGAAGGTTCCCCTAAATTCATAGAGGAGGCAATTTGTGGAATCAGACTCTCTGAATTTAATTTAAGCTATATCATTGGCCAACTACATGATTTTGAGAAAATTATTTAAACCTGATAAGCCTAATTTTCTTTATTTCAAAATGAGAATAATAATGAGAAAATAGGAATGCAGCAATTGGTACACAGTAATAAATGTATGTTAGCTATTATAAAAGAAAGAAGGGAGGGGTGATGATTATTTGGTAGATATCTAACTTTGATAATTATTTGGTAGGTGACTTAGTGATGAGTTTCATGATAATCATTCTGTGCCATTGAGTAATAACTATTAATATCTCAGTGGATGTTAGTTTTCTGAAGAACAATGCTTAGAAATATTAACATAGTTATAAGAACTTTATGTCTAACTGTACCATTTTCCCTTACATGGTGTATAAAAGATCTTATCAATATAAAATAGGATTCAAAGGAACATAAAGTACTGAAAGAAATTTGTTATCTTTAAGAACCTCAGGAAGGAGCTAAATAACCAAGTACAACTTACATCATGCTGCAAATCTTATAATGTCAAAGTTTATAGAGGTCACCTTCTACCAAATTAAAACATTTTCTTAGAAGTTTACTGTGAAGTCGAACTTCTCTGCTGTTAAATATGAAGTTTTCCCTCAAGCATAAAACTCAGAAGAGTAATTAGGATTGTTTAAATTGTTATTTATTTATATATTTACTTTTATTGAGGAAGAGTTGATTTACAAGTTTCTGGTGGACAGCACAGTGATTCAGTTTTAAGATTTTTTTTTTCCTTTATAGGTTATTTCAAAATATTGAGTATAATTCTCTGTGCTATACAGTAGATCCTTGTTATCTATTTTATGTATGTGTGTGTGTGTTTAGTCACCAAATCATGTCTGACTCTTTTGTGACTCCGTGGACTGTAGCCCACGACTCCATGACTGTGGCCATGAGATTTCCCAGGCCAGAATACTGCAGTGGGTTGCCATTTCCTTCTCCAGGGGATCTTCCCAACCCAGTGATTGAACCCGTGTCTCCTGCATTTCAGGTGAATTCTTTACCACTGAGCCATCAGTGAATCTCCTATATTATACATAGTAGTATGTATCTGTTGATACTAAACTCCTAATTTATCCCTAACTCCCCTTTCCCTTGGTGACCATAAATTTGCTTTCTGTGTCTGTGGGTCTATTTATAAATAGGTTCACTTGTATATTTTTTTCAGATTGCACATACAAGTGATATCAATATGGTATTTCTCTTTCTCTGCCTGATTTGGCCTACTTGTTCTGATAATCTACTTGTTCTGATAATCTCTGCATCCATGTTGTTGCAAACGGCATCATTTCATTCGTTTTTCTGGCTGAGTAATATTCCATTGTGTGTGTGCACATGTGTGCAAATAAACTTCCTTTTAGCTGTTGATATTAGAATGAAAACTCCAATCATGATTATAATATTGCCTTCTTAGTTGCCATCTAGTTATACTAATATATTCTGAAAAGTAGATGAACAGCTACCTGTTTTTTGCAGAAAACACTCAGGATGTCATAGACAACTGGTTTTTGCCCTCAGTGCTGTTGCTTTTCTAATTTTTGGCAGTTATCTGTTTCCCCTTTCAAATGCATAATTTGATATCCTGGGTCCTAGAACTTTGGCTTCCCTCTCACCTCCTGATTTCCTGAAACTATACCAGCTTCACTTTGCTTTGTTGACTCTGGAATTTTGCCCAGCACGTTCCTAGATATTTTTCCAGTTGACTAACACCATGGTGTTGTCACCGCCCTCTCAGCATGACAATTATAAATGTAACCCAGGAAGATTTCTATTTTTAAAATAAGATTCAGACTAGTTTCTAAGCCAACATATAAGCTAGAGAAAATACACGTTATAGATCTTTAAATCTTGCTCTAAGTGATTGTGTTCTTGTTCCGTTGCTTAATTGTGTCTGACTTTTTGTGAAGCCATGGACTGCAGCATGCCAGGCTTGCCTGTCCTTCACCATCTCCTGGAATTTGTTCAAACTCATGTCCCTTGATTCGCTGATGCCATCCAACAATTTCATGTTAATATAAAAATTTCAGTAATTTGGGTTTGGAAAGCAGTAACCTACTGACAGTGTAAAAGGGTTGATTATCAGAAAAAAAAAAAAATCCTTGGCATCACTTTATTTTTATCCAACTCTACCAACTGTAGCTAGGAGAATTAGAAAGGACTAGCTGATGTCTAGTACAGGAATTGTAAAGCTAAAGAAATGTCTCTGGGGACCTGACAAGAAGAGTAAATGTGTGGAAAGGGCTGATGACACAAAACTACAGGTCATGGTGAAGAGGATTGGTTAACTGAGAAGTGCAGGTTTCATATTAAAGGGAGAACTCACTGCTGACTTGCCAGAGTGTGGACCTAATGCTGCCAGATCTTCCTGCTTCTCAGAAGAAGCCAGAAATCTCAGAGAGTCTGAGTTTAAAAAACTAGCTAAAATCTTTTTATAATTATTGTAATTTTTTTGTTGTTAAAGCATTCCCAGGTGGCTCAGTTTGGTAAAGAATCTGCCTGTCAATGCAGGAGACACAGAAAATGCAGGTTCGATCCCTGAGTTGGGAAGATCCCCTGGAGTAGGAAATAGCAAACCACTCTAGTATTCTTGCCTAGAAAATCCCATGGACAGAGGTGCCTGGTGGACTACAGTGTATGGGGTCGAAGGAGTCAGACATGACTGAGCAACTGAGCATACACACACACGTACTTACTATACAGTGTTGTGTTATTTTCTTCTGCACAGCGCAGTGAGTCAGTTATGCATATGCATATGTACACTCTTTCTAGTTTTTTCCCCATGCGGGCCATTAGAGTACTGAGTAGAGTTCCCTGTGCTACACAGTGAGTTCTTATCTGTTTTACATATAGAAGTACATATATGTCCATCCCAATATTCCAACTTATCTCTCCCCTGCTTTCCCCTTGGTTGCCATCAGTCTCTTTTCTACATCTGTGACTCTATTTCTGTTTCGTAAATTAGTCCATTTGTACCAGTTCTGTAGATTCCACACACAGTGATATCTATGATATTGCTTATATGTGGAATCTAAAATCTTTTTAAACCACTGTGTTTGCCAAACAAATCATCTTTGAAAGCTTGATCCTGTTGACTGACTCCTTCTGCCCTGACAGATATTCATCATGTATTCTATTTTCTTGATATATTTGAAAGAGATATGAGGTGACAGGTTCTTATCATAGAAAAAAGAATAAGAAAAGGACAGCAATGTTTCTTAAAAACTCTGTTATTTTCTGAGATTCCTCCAATGGCCGCCTTGCATGGCTGGGCCTCTCATGAAGGGAGCTGAGGATGTCAAACAGTAGCAAACAGTGTAATACGAACAGAAAGTCAACAGAGACTTGTTGGTTCATCTGGGACTGACCTGATTTTAAAAACATATTTTGAAAAGAAGGGATGTGTTTGTGTGTGTGTGTATGTGTGTGTGTGTGTGTTTTGTGGGAAGGACGAAAGAAGGGAATAGTAGGATGTGGATAGTATAATGTCAAGCCTTGCTGGTCAAACCTTTACTGATAAACAGTAAGGGAACTTTTTTTGAGTCTTGGACATGCTGATGAATATAAAACTTAGATTATGCTGTCCAAATACAAGGCAAGTATTTTGATTCAGTTCAATTCAGTTCAGTCGCATCCAACTCTTTGTGACCCCATGTACTGCAGCACACCAGGCCTCCCTGTCCATCACCAACTCCTGGAGTTTACCCAAACCCATGTCCATTGAGTCGGTGATGCCATCCAACCATCTCATCCTCTGTCATCCCCTTTTCCTGCTGCCCTCAATCTTTCCCAGCATCGGGGTCTTTTCAAATGAGTCGGTTTGTCACATCAGGTGGCCAAAGTATTGGAGTTTCGGCTTCAGCATCAGTCCCTCCAATGAACACCCAGGACTGATCTCCTTTAGGATGGACTGGTTGGATCTCCTTGCAGTCCAAGGGACTCTCAAGAGTCTTCTCCAACACCACAGTTCAAAAGCATCAATTTTTCGGTGCTCAGCTTTCTTTATAGTCCAACTCTCACATCCATATATGACTACTGGAAAAACCATAGCCTTGACTAGATGGACCTTTGTTGGCAAAGTAATGTCTCTGCTTTTTAATATGCTGTCCAAACACAAGGCAAGTATTTTGATTAGAACCTGCCTTTCTATTACTTGGCTTTGACTTTATGTTGTTAATGTTCTCAGCAGTGCTCTTCAAAGTGCAAAATTGCACTCCTGAGCTTTGTGTAACATATATTAAGTTTTATGTTTTCCTAAATAATTAAAGTGTCTACTCTAAGTAAGAATAATGATTCTTTTTCACATCTGCCTTCTTTCCATGCCACTCCATCCTATACCAACATATATACATACATACACACATTTTTAAAAAATTCTGTCTGGAAACATTTATGAAAATATTCCCTTTTAAAAAAAATACACATATCTGATAAGAGGAGTTATATTTCCCACTCTCTTGCAAAGAGCTCATATAAAAGTATACATTATGATTTATAACCACTGAAACTGAGATTTTATTTTATTCTGAACTGTTTCAGCCATTTAGTTTGTCTTTGATCTCAATTTCCAGTAAAAACAAAACAAGAGATTCTTTCATTGCCGTTTTTAGGACAATGGAAATCTGTCGCAAAACTGAGAAACTGGTGCTAATGTCAAACAATTAATGAAGTAAGCGCTTTAAGTTGTATGTTTAAAATTTCAAACTGTATTTTTAGTCAAGTTGTATGACTTGATTCCAGTCAGCAAGATCCTTTTCAGGATAAGTGTAGTCCCATTCTCTAGGTTGTCAGAACATAACATTCATCTAAAAGATTGAATGAACCTGTGGGTTGACCATAGGTAGGTACAGTTATAGCTCATGGATCTGCCTGCACACGGAAACCAGTGGAAACACTCATGTAACAGAACAGGTACTGCTAAAGGATTTCAAAAGCAGGCTCTTGATTCCGAGTCTCTGTTTTCTATTAGCAATTCATTTCATAGTCTTCTTTGCCAGGCTCTGTCTTAGGTTCTGGAACTAGATAGGTGAATAAAACCATGTATTACAAACTTAAAAACATGAGGGGGCTTGGAATATAATATAAATGATTGATATAGATAAAGCATATAGCGTGATACAATCTGGTTTAAACCTTTAGTTTTAACAGACATGGGATAGAAAATTCTCTCTCTCTCAAACAAATTCAACATAAAATTTTCATGATGAATGAAAAAATGGTCTCTGCCACTGTCAGGGAGCTACTTGGTAGTGAATGAGGCTGTTAAGGATTGGGGGAAATACCTCTCCTGAGGGGTAACTTTCAATCTGCTCTAATGTCAACTGGTGGTTGACAGGTGCAGTGATGCCAGCTGTCTTAGGATTTCAAGAGAACTGAGAAACCCAATCTTTGCATATAATCTCCTGTTTTTTCATTGTGGGCTTGAAAATTGTGTGGGCCAGACAGAGCAAAGCTGTGCATCGTGGCCTCCGGGAGGCCTGTGAACAGCCACAGAAGACCCGTGTCAAGCTCTCAAGGTGCTTCTGTATCAGTGCCTCACTGATTGAAGAGTGCAGGGGTGGACTCATCACCTGCGTTGCCTGTGAACTTGTTAAAAACGCAGACTCTCAGACTCTGCTCCAGATCTCCTGAAAAGGAATCTATATTTAAGTCTCAAGTGACTGTGCTCAGGTGGTAAAGAATCTGCCTGCAGTGCAGGAGAGCTCGGTTCTATCTTTGCCTCGGAAAGACCGCCTGGAGAAGGAAGTGGCTACCCACTCCAGTATTCTTGCCTGGAGGATTCCATGGACAGAGGTGCCTGGTGTGTTACAGCCCGTGGGTCCACAAAGAATTGGACATAACTGAACGACTAACACTTTCACTTTCCACACTTTTATGTAATTTTTAGGCTCATAAGCATTTGACCAGTTCGGGCCTAGAAAGGCATCGAAAATAAAAAGTTGATTTTTCTCTCGGTCCTGACTTTGAATTTAGGATCCTTTCCTTTTCCTTCGTTTTCCTATGCCCACTGGCCATCTGCATTGATTCTTGGTCTCTCCTAGAGAGCAGCTCACTGTAACTTGCATGGAAATAAATCTTCTGAAATGATTACAGGGTGTTTCAGTAAATGACTAGTACATACCGTCACATCACATCATGCTTTAACTTAATGGGATATTTGAGTATTTATGGGCATTCTGTCTGTCATCCTGGAGCTCTGACATCAATCTTTATTGCTCTTTCTTGCTATTTTGCCTTATATCTACTTTCTCATATTTATTTTCCTGAAAGGTATGTGGTCTTTCCCTAGCTACACCTTGGTTACACCTCTGTGAACTTCAATTTCTAGTTACTTTGAACTGCAATTTGAATTGCAAGCCTGTATGTCCTGGGCTTCATACTGATCTGGCTTCTGTGGTTCTTTCTTCTTCTTTCTTTCATCATGAATGGTACATGGGGTCTCCACTAGCCAATTTTCAGCTCCTATTTTGTCCTGTTTTTCTTTTGTATTGGCATACTGTATGTTCCGGTCGCTGATAGGCAGGTGTGTTGCGTTGTCTGTATGTATGATATGTCTGTGTTCTTTGTCATTCATGAGATTAAACATGGTCTGGGAACTGTGTAATTCTAAAAATATCTCAAGAGAGAAAGTCTTTGTACACATGTTATTGTGGATTCTATACCCACTGAGCTCAGTGTCCAATCTCACAACCCTTTTTTTCTTTAGAGCTCTGTGTCCAAGTGGTTAACAGTTCAGCTGACCTAATACAGGAACATCTTATCGATAATTTCTGTTATAAGTACCTATTTTTATTGGCCTTCCTTTACTTTTGGAAATTATACTCTGTTTCTTATAGTAGCTGTTACAGGTTAGGTGTCTCCTATATTTCCATTTTATAGACTACGATGACTATGGAAATTAGCTAATTAACTAAAGCCATACACACTGGAACCAACACTGAATCTCTGGCTTTTGGTACTTTTTTGGAATCATGTTATCTCCCATATTCTCTGGAAAGCATGATATCCTTATAGTCCATTTGCATTTTATCTCATTTCAATTATCATCAAACTAGTCAAACTGAATGAATATGTTTTCTTCTTGTCATATACATAGTTAAATATTAGCATAAAGCTATCAGAACTTGCTGACAGATGGTACACAGGATGTGAAAGAAAGAGGATAGTCAAGGATGACACCAAGGTTTTAGAATGACCAGTTGGAAGGATAAAATTGCTGGGATGTAAAATGGGGAAGAATGCAAGCGGAGCCAGTTTGGGTGAGGTTGGGATCAGTGGCTAAATTTTGTAAATATTAGGTTTGAGATATCTATCAGGGTTATCCAGAGAAATAGAGTATTTACATATATAAATATATATATATATATAATGTATATGAAGAGATTTACTATTTATTATAAGGCATTGGCTTACAATATTATGAAGGCTGAAAAATCCGATGACCTGATCTCTGAAAGCTGGAGACCCAGGAAACCTGGTGTAGTTCAAAGGCATAAGAGCCAGGGTGATGAGGTCGATTCCAGTCCAGGTCTGAAGACCTGAGATCCAGGAGTGCAAAGAGGGGAAGATCCATGTCTCAGCTTAATCGCTTTACAATACTGTGTTGGTTTCTGCCATATATCAACATGAATCAGCCATAGGTACACATATGTCCCCTCCCTCTTGAGCCTCCCTCCCACCTCCCCCACATCCCACTCCTCTAGGTTGTCACAGAGCCCTGGGTTGGGTTCCCTGTGTCACACAGCAAATTCCCAAAGCTCTCTCTTCTATATATGGTAATGTACATATGGCCATGCTGTGTTCTCGGTCCGTCCCACCCTCTTCTTGCCCGTGTCCCCAAGTCTGTCTCTGTGTCTCTGTCTCCATTGCTGCCCTGAAAATAGTTTCATGTGTACCACAGTTTCAGATTCCAGATGCATGTGTTAATATAGAATATTTGTCTTTCTGACTTACTCCACACATTTTTAATGGTATTCATTCATCTTATTCATGTTACGTACATACGAGTCCTCACAATTCAATAGGTGTTATCATACCTGATTCTTCAGTTAACATAGCTAAGACTTCAGCACCTAAAATTGTAAACACCTAAAAGGGAGCTAATATGTTCAATCTGTTGGATGCAGGCATGAAGCTGGGCAAGTGAACCAGCTCAGTAAACATAACTGACAGCAAGATTTCACATCTGAATAACACTGTATGTGCCACACACTTGTACATAAGTGTGGATGTTTAGGAACTTTTCTTTCACTGTGTGAGTGGCTGAATAAAGTTACTGGCCTGTGTACGATCCATGGTGATTACCACACATTTTCTTCCATAATATTCTGGAAAGCTGGAAACAAACCACTCTCACACAGAAACTATAGAATTAGAGTTAGCAGTGGGTTTTAGCTTGTTTTCTTATATTCTTATTTTAAAACATAATGAGATCTTGATTGTAAGGAGTAATCACAAATTATATGTATATATATATTTGTCAGCAGGCTATTCCAAATTTGTATGCAGAATTGCTTATTTCCATGTAGATTACTAATAACATATTGGAAAATATACATAAATGTAAAAATCACCATATTGTAAATATAGTATAAAATCAACAACATATGCTTCTAGAAAGTATTGAAGCTGACATATTGTTTATCACTTCATATGGGCTAAATATATTATACTTCACTGGAAAGTTTGGATGTATTTTATTTATTTTAGAACTATAAAATGGTTTCCAAGTGGCCATCACTTAGCAAAGTGTCCACAAATGTATTTGTTAGAAGAAAAAGAAACAATGATACCAATATTTTTAAATGGGAGAAAATACAATTTAAAAAGAATGTTAGTGCTAAGTCACTTCAGTCGTGTCTGGCTCTTTCTGACCCTATGGACTGCAGCCCACCAGGAAAGAATATTGGAATAGGTTGCCATACCTTCTCCAGGGGATCTTCCCGGCCAAGGGATCGAACCCATGTTTCTTACATCTCCTGCATATTGGAGTCAGACAGGTTCTTTACCATTAGCGCCACCTGGGAAGCCTTGAAAAAAAGATATCCTTGTTAATCTCTAGCTTCTGATATCTAAACAGTTTTTGATGATCATATGAATTCTATTTTATAATAATATATAGACTTTTAAAATTATTTTTATGAAAATAATATTCATCAAAAAATGCATACTTTGCTTTGGTAAGTAGCTTCAATTTAATTCAGTCACTCAGTTGTGTCCGACTCTTTGTGATGCCTTGGACTGCAGTACGCCAGGCTTCCCTGTCTGTCACCAACTCCCGGAGCTTACTCAAACTCATGTCCATTGAGTCGGTGATGCCATCCAACCATTTCACCCTCTGTCGTCCCCTTCTCCTCTGGCCTTCAGTCATTCCCAGCATCAGTGTCTTCTTCACAACAGGTGGCCAAAGTATTGGAGTTTCAGCTTCAGCATCAGTCCTTCCAATGAATATTCAGGACTGGTCTCCTTTAGGATGGACTGGTTGGATCTCCTTGGAGTCCAAGGGACTCTCAAGAGTCTTCTCCAACACCACAGTTCAAAAGCATCAATTCTTCGGTGCTCAGCTTTCTTTATAGTCCAACTTTCACATCCATACATGACCACTGGAAAAATCAAAGCTTTGACTAGACGGACCTTTGTTGACAAAGGTCCAATAAGCAGGGCAAGTGGCTTAGATATAGTTAAAATACCTTGAGTAACAGTTGGATTTTCCCACTGCTTTACTATTTACAATATTTCAGAGAAGCATTCGGCATACCACCCTCAGATATTTTTTCTTCTTTGTGTAATTTATAAATCAGATTGCTCCTTCTGTGTGATAGCAGCACTTTATCCTTTCCTGTGAAAATAGATTGAATAGTTTGTATGTAAAGAAGTTGGAAATGAAAACAAACCATACATAGTTCAGGGAAAAGAACACAGACCACAGATGTCGAAATATGCAGACTGGATTCAGATCATGACCCTTCCATTTGATGTCTGATGCTGCTCAAGCTACTTAATTTCTCTCAGTCTCAGTTTCCTTATCTGCAAAATAGGATTAATGTTATTTGCCTTATAGTTTTGTTGTGAGGATTAAACTAGATTCTGGATATAAAGCCTCTAATATAGGTCCTAGCCTGTAGATGGTACACAGAATGCAGCTTCTGTTATTATCAGAATTCTATTTGTAGGTATAGGATTTTACAGCTATCTGATCTTTAAAGACAACAGAAACTTTAAAATGGGAAATACGAATGAGTATCTGATAGAAAAATTTTTAGGAAATTTTTAGGAATTTTTCTTCTTTATATTGCTTGAAACAGTGGTGCAACTTAGGCCCATTTCCAGCCAGATAAAGACCATGTTCCACTCGGATCTAAGCTAATGCAACGATAAGAAGACGGAACACAAGAGATGCCAACTCAAAGTCTGTTAAAAGAGAAAAAACGTTACGAAGAGATCGTGGTACTACATGCTAGTGCTTGGCGGCACGGACGGAAAGGCAAACCAACTTGGTCATTCTCTTTTAAATAGAAATAGTTCTTCAGTGGAACATAAGTGGAGCAAAATACTTTTGCCTTTTAAAATCAGCCACTAACATGAAGTTGCCACCCGTTATCTAATATGACACAATGCAAATGGAGGCTTTATTTTATGGTTTTCTTATACAAATAATCTTCATGAATGTTTATATATTGTGGAATGATCTCTTCAATCTTTATAACAGATTCTATTGAAATGATTAAATTGGCATCAGAATTATGGTTATAAGGTACATTTTTAAAAGGTATCACAATTTACTTTAAACACAAAATTGAATATCTACAAATGCATATAGTATACAGTTGCCCTGGTGGTATGGATACCTTTAGAAACTAAGGTGAATCATTATAATTAAGCTATCATTTGACTGTTTTCACTATTTCCATTCTTGAGCCATCTGTACAGTGTTTCTACTATTTTTATTTTAAAATTTTCTTCAGAATAACACTAAATGATTGTTAAGGCATTCTTAAACTATACCCCTTAGGGATTTCAATTCAAGAGGATGTCTTACGTTTGGTTATGTGCTTAGTCACTCAGTCATGTCTGACTCTTTGCGACCCCATGGACTGTAGCCTGCCAGGCTCCTCTTTCCATAGGGATTCTCCAGGTAAGAATACTGGAGTGGGTTGCCATACCCCTCTCCAGGGGATCTTCCAAACCCAGGAATCAAACCCAGGTCTCCCACAGTGCAGGCACATTCTCTACCATCTGAGCCAATAGGGAACCCAAGAATATTGGAGTGATACCTTACCCAGGGAAAATTCCCGACCCAGGGATCAAATCAGAGTCCCCAGGATTGCAGGCAGATTCTTTATCAGCTGAACTACCACAAAAGCCCTTATTAGCAATGTATCAAAGTTAAGAATACTGCAATTCTATTTAGCATGAGTATAACCAAACATGGTTATATGTTTTATAACAAAAGATGTTTGGTTATACTCATAATAAATAGAATTGGAGTATTCTTAATTTTGATACATTGTTAATAAGGTTGTTCTTGTTGTTACTATTAAGTCACTTAGCCTTATCTGACTCTTGGTGACGCCATGGACTGCAGCACACCGGGCTTCCCTATGCTTCACTATCCCTGGAGTTTGCTATTCATGTCTATTGGATCAGTGATGCCATTCAAACATCTCATCCTCTGTCATCTCCTCCTGCCTTCAGTCTTTCCCAGTATCAGGGTCTTTTTCAATGAATCAGCTCCTCACATCAGGTGGCAAAAGTAATAGAGCTTCAGCTTCAGCATCAGTCCTTCCAATGAATATTCAGGGTTGATTTCCTTTAGGATTGACTGATCTCTTTGCTGTCCAAGGGACTCTCAGGACTCTCAGGACTCTTCTCAAGCACCGCAGTATAAAAGCATCAGTTCTTTGGCACTCAGCTTGCTTTATGGTCCAACTCTCACATCCATACATGACTACTGGAAAAACTGTAGGTTTGACTGTGGGAACCTTTGTCAGCAAAGTGATGTCTCTGCTTTTAAATAAGGTGACTAGGTTTGTCATAGCTTTTCTGCCAAGGAGCAGGTATCGTTTAATTTCATGGCTGCAGTCACCATCTGCAGGGATATGGGAGCCCAAGAAAAAGTCTGTCACCCTTTCCATTTCCCCACATCTATTTGCCATGAAGTGATTGAACTGGATGCCATGATCTTTGTTTTTTGAATGTTGAGTTTAAAGCCAACTTTTTCACTGTCCTCTTTCACCTTCATCAAGAGGCTCTTGAGTTCCTTTTCACTTTCTGCCATTAGGGTGGTATCATCTGCATATCTGAGGTTATTGATATTTCTCCTGGCAATCTTGATTTCAACTTGAGCTGCATCTAGTCTAGCATTTCGCATGATTTTCTCTGCATATAAGTTAAATATGCAGGGTGACAAGATACAGCCTTGATGTACTCTTTTCCCAATTTGGAACCAGTCAGTTGTTCCATGTCTGGTTCTACCTATTGCTTCTTGACCTGCATGCAGGTTTCTCAGGAGACAGGTAAGATGGTCTAGTATTCCCATCTTTTTAGGAATTGTCCAGTTTGTTGTGATCCACACAGTCAAAGGCTTTGGTGTAGTCAATGAAGCAGAAGTAGATGTTTTTCTGGAATTCCCTTACTTTGTCCATGATCCAACAAATGTTGGCAATTTGATCTCTGGTTCCTCTGCCTTTTCTATATCCAGCCTGAACATCTGAAAGTTCTCAGTTCTCGTACTGTTGAAGCATTGTTTAAAAGATTTTGAGCATTACCTTGCTAGCATGTGAAATGAGTGCAATTGTGTGATAGTTTGAATATTATTTGGCATTGCCTTTCTTTGGGATTGGAATGAAAATTGATCTTTTCCATTCCTCTGGCCACTGCTGAGTTTTCCAAATTTGCTGGCATATTGAGTGCAGAACATCACAGCATCATCTTTTAGGATTTGAAATAGCTCAGCTGGAATTCCATCACCTCCACTGGCTTTGTTCATAGTAAAGCTTCCTAAGGCCCAGTTGACTTCACATTCCAGGATGTCTGGCTCTAGGTGAGTGATCACACTGTTGTGGTTATCCGGGTCATTAACATCTTTTTTGTACAGTGCTTCTGTGTATTCTTGCCACCTCTTCTTAATCTCTTCTCCCTCTGTTAGGTTCACACCATTTCTGTCCTTTATTGTGTCCATCTTTGCATGAAAATTTCCCTTGGCATCTCTGTTTTTCTTGAAGAGATCTCTGTGTTTCCCATTCTATTGTTTTCCTCTATTTCTTTGCATTGATCACTGAGGAAGGCTTTCCTATCTCTCCTTGGTATTCTTTGGCACTCTGCATTCAAATGGGAATATCTTTCCTTTTCTCCTTTGCCTTTCACTTCTCTTATTTTCTGAGCCATTTGTAAGGCCTCAGACAATCATTTTGCCTTTTTGCATTTCTTCTTCTTGGGGATGGTTTTGTTCACTGCCTCCAGTACAGTGTTATGAACCTTCATCCGTAGTTATTCAGGCACTCTGTCTATCAAATCTAGTCTCCTGAATCTATTGGTCACTCCCACGGTATAACAATAAGGGATTGGATTTAGGTCAACCCTGAATGGTCTAGTGGTTTTCCCTACTTTCTTCAATTCTAAGTCTGAATTTTGACATAAGGAGTTCATGATCTGAGCCACAGTAAATCCCTGGTCTTGTGTTTTCTGACTGTGTAGGGTTTTTCCATCTTTGGCTGCAAAGACTATAATCAATCTGATTTCTGTGTTGACCATCTGGTGATGCCCATGTGTAGAGTCATCTGTTGTGTTGCTGTCACGGTGTTTGTTATGACCAGTACGTTCTCTTGGCAAAACTCTATTAGTCTTTGCCCTGCTTCATTTTTTTTTTTCCCCAAGGCCAAACATGGCTGTTATTCCAGGTAACTCTTGACTTCCTACTTTTGCATTTCAGTCGTCTTGTAAGTCTTCACTGAAACCTTCAACTTCAGCTTATTTGGCATTAGTGGTTGGGACATAAACTTGGATTACTCTGATATTGAATAACCATTCAATGAACAGAGATCATTCTGTTGAGACTGCATTCAAGTACTTTTTTTTTTTGAACTCTTTTGTTGATTATGAGGGCTGTTCCATTTCTTCTAATAAGATATAGAAATCTAAAAATTCTCTCGTCTAAGTGTGTTTGCTCTGAATTTCAGCAATTTGCTAGCATTTAGTCACAATAAGCATTTAAAACTTCATATTTGAGAAACTACAGTTCCAAAAAGTCACTCTGAACAACAGAAGAGCCAAGGGAAAACTCCCCAAACTCCTGTATTTGGGACTGAATTGAATGACCTCCTTTTTATACTTCCATTAGCCTGTAGCAGTGTTTAGAGATTCAGAAGGAAAGAAAGAAAAGGCTGAGGGGAGAGAGAGAGAGAGAATAACCTTAGAGCATTATTGTGTCATTTCAACCAAACATTAACTGTAGAGTAACTAACTAGACCATTCAGGTATGACCTAAATCTAATCCCTTATGATTATACAGTGGAAGTGAGAAATAGATTTAAGGGCCTAGATCTGATAGACAGAGTGCCTGATGAACTATGGAATGAGGTTTGTGACATTGTACAGGAGACAGGGATCAAGACCATCCCCATGGAAAAGAAATGCAAAAAAGCAAAATGGCTGTCTGGGGAGGCCTTACAAATAGCTGTGAAAAGAAGAGAAGCGAAAAGCAAAGGAGAAAAGGAAAGATATAAACATCTGAATGCAGAGTTCCAAAGAATAGCAAGAAGAGATAAGAAAGCCTTCTTCAGCGATCAATGCAAAGAAATAGAGGAAAACAACAGAATGGGAAAGACTAGGGATCTCTTCAAGAAAATCAGAGATACCAAAGGAACATTTCATGCAAAGATGAGCTCGATAAAGGACAGAAATGGTATGGACCTAACAGAAGCAGAAGATATTAAGAAGAGATGGCAAGAATACACAGAAGAACTGTACAAAAAAGATCTTCACGACCCAGATAATCACGATGGTGTGATCACTGACCTAGAGCCAGACATCCTGGAATGTGAAGTCAAGTGGGCCTTAGAAAGCATCACTATGAACAAAGCTAGTGGAGGTGATGAAATTCCAGTTGAGCTATTCCAAATCCTGAAAGATGATGCTGTGAAAGTGCTGCACTCACTATGCCAGCAAATTTGGAAAACTCAGCAGTGGCCACAGGACTGGAAAAGGTCAGTTTTCATTCCAATCCCAAAGAAAGGCAATGCCAAAGAATGCTCAAACTACCACACAATTGCACCCATCTCACACGCTAGTAAAGTAATGCTCAAAATTCTCCAAGCCAGGCTTCAGCAATATGTGAACTGTGAACTTCCTGATGCTCAAGCTGGTTTTAGAAAAGGCAGAGGAACCAGAGATCAAATTGCCAACATCTGCTGGATCATGGAAAAAGCAAGAGAGTTCCACAAAAACATCTATTTCTGCTTTATTGACTATGCCAAAGCCTTTGACTGTGTGGATCACAATAAACTGTGGAAAATTCTTCAACAGATGGGAATCCCAGACCACCTGATCTGCCTCTTGAGAAATTTGTATGCGGGTCAGGAAGCAACAGTTCGAACTGGACATGGAACAACAGACTGGTTCCAAATAGGAAAAGGAGTATGTCAAGGCTGTATATTATCACCCTGCTTATTTAACTTATATGCAGAGTACATCATGAGAAACACTGGACTGGAAGAAACACAAGCTGGAATCAAGATTGCCGGGAGAAATCTCAATAACCTCAGATATGCAGATGACACCACCCTTATGGCAGAAAGTGAAGAGGAACTCAAAAGCCTCTTGATGAAAGTGAAAGAGAAGAGTGAAAAAATTGGCTTACAGCTCAACATTCAGAAAACGAAGATCATGGCATCCGGTTGCATCACTTCATGGGAAATAGATGGGGAAACAGTGGAAACAGTGTCAGACTTTCTTTTTCTGGGCTCCAAAATCACTGCAGATGGTGACTGCAGCCATGAAATTAAAAGACGCTTACTCCTTGGAAGGAAAGTTATGACCAACCTAGATAGCATATTCAAAAGCAGAGACATTACTTTGCCAACAAAGGTCCGTCTAGTCAAGGCTATGGTTTTTCCAGTGGTCATGTATGGATGTGAGAGTTGGACTGTGAAGAAGGCTGAGTGCCGAAGAATTGATGCTTTTGAACTGTGGTGTTGGAGAAGACTCTTGAGAGTCCCTTGGACTGCAAGGAGATCGAACCAGTCCATTCTGAAGGAGATCATCCCTGGGATTTCTTTGGAAGGAATGATGCTGAAGCTGAAACTCCAGTTCTTTGGCCACCTCATGCGAAGAGTTGACTCATTGGAAAAGACTCTGATGCTGGGAGGGATTGGGGGCAGAAGGAAAAGGGGACGACAGAGGGTGAGATGGCTGGATGGCATCACTGACTCAATGGACGTGAGTCTGAGTGAACTCCCGAAGTTGGTGTTGGACAGGGAGTCCTGGCATGCTGCGATTCATGGGGTCGCAAAGAGTCAGACACGACTGAGCGACTGGTTTGATCTGATCTGATATGAACTAAGTAGAAATTAATAGAATAACTAATAACATTGCTACTTAGTTTAGTTTCTTAGGAGAAACCAAAGAGCATCTTGGTGAGAAAACTGATCAAGTGCCTCAAGGTTTAAGAAGATTAGAAATGGAGTTTATCCTAACCTTTGGACATTCTAGAATTTCCTTGAGGGAATGGAATTAGAATCTGGCATTTTCATAAAACTTAACCAATTTTTTGAGTAGTGAGAGCATACAACTTTGCTACCAAAAAATTTATTACTCTTGATTTATCATACCAGAATTGTTTTACATTTTTCACTCAACCTGTATCTTTGTTTATGTTACAATATTAATAAGAACAGATTAAAGGATGTTTTAGTTTATTATCCATTTCAATTCAAAGAATCACATCCTATCCAAGACTTTCTGAAACATCCTGGCAAATGATGATCCATCTTATATATTAAAAAAAAACAAAACAAACTATCACACTGGCAATACTTCATTAATTATTTTTAACTCCAAAAATAAAGCATCTACAGACTGATGTAGTGAGTGTTTACTTATAAGGGTTTGCCAAAAATCCGTTCTCTCAACTTGTTTTGAAACTAAAATTATTTTTAACAGCCTATGTGATAACATTCCATTATAAAATATGTTGATTTTAAAATAAAATTAATGTTTTAAGTCACTCATCATCAGATAAATTTGATTTCCATGGAAGGTGGACCATGTTAATCGGAAAGATTCTTATACCACTAGTCACACATTTTGTATCTCTAGGATGTTCTTACCCCTGTTTCAGAAACACAGGCTTTGTAATCAGTCAGTTCCATGTTTGAGACTCTGCTTCTTGGTTGCTGTGTCCTTCCTCATAACTAAATTAACCTTAGTGAGCTTTCTTTTCATCAGTTAAAAGGGAATGTTGCCTACTCTACTGAGTTTATGGCAACCATTTACTGAGGCAACATAATATACATTGCCTGGAATAAAGTACTCTTGGGGATTGAATTGTGTCCTCCCAAAATGTTTGCAAAAGTCTTAACCTACTGTACCTGTGAATGTGACTTCATTTGGAAATGGGATCTTTACCGATATAATCAAGTTAAGATAAACACATACAGGATTAGGGTGGGCCTTACTCCACTCACTGGTGTCCTTATGATAAGGGGGAAATCTGGATTCATAGATTCATATGAATGTGATTCGTATGAATCACAGATTCATAGGAAAAACACCATGTAACCATGGAGTGTGATGGGCCTACAAACCAAAGGATGCCTGGTAACCTTATTACAAATGATATAGTGTTAATTTGAATTGATTTGTTCCTAGTAAATAGTCTGATTGCTAGAAACATCTTTTACTATGTAAATGCTCAGTTATCAATTGCTCAGAAATTGACACTAGAATTTTTTCATCAATCAGCATCAAGTGATCCGCAAAGATATATTTCCCCCAGTTTTGAAAATTGGATCAATCTCTTTCTTAAAAGATGATGACAATCACGATTATCATTGTTATTATCTCTGTAGTTCTTAAAAGATGTATTTTTTTTCAAGAACATAAGGAAATAGTTTAGTCTTCAAGTATATTTAAAGTACCTAGATAATTTTATTTACTGTATTTTCCGTTATCTTCAGTTATTTCTGTAACCCTTAATCATGTTTTCCTTTTCCAGATTACCAGTTATATTTGAATCACTCTGTTTAATGTAACTTAAAATTCCATTATGATGTGAAAAAAATGTGCCTAGTGGAATAAAAAAATCTTAAAATAATTTGATTGGCCCTGATACATGGTATACAAGATTACTTAGCATGTGATGGTGGTGGTTTAATCGTTAAGTCATGTCTGACTCTTTGGGACCCTGTGGACTGTAGCCTGCCAGGCTCCTCTGTCCATGGGATTTTCCTGGCAAGAATACTGGAGTGGGTTGCCATTTCCTTCTGCAGGGGATCTTCCTAACCTAGGGATTGAACTCTGGTCTCCCACATTGCAGGCAGATTCTTTACGGACTAAACCACCAGGGAAGCCCAATTATTTAGCATATGTACATGTATGGATACTTTTACTTGGAACCACTTAGCCACACTGAAGGAAGGGACAGAAGGGAAGTCCACATGCCTCTCTGTGTCCAATGGAGCTCAAGTCACTGTGGTGACTGGGTTATGGGTAGAAAACTCTAAAGAGCCCCTGCAGCTTGTATGTCCCATCCAATAAACCACTAGAAGATTAACATATTTGAATAAGAGGGAAGATTATGAGAATTATCATAGCTAGCATTTACCTAGTATTTACCCATGTTCTAAGCTTAATTCAAAGAGTTTTATATTATAATATTAGCTTTGTTTTTTTTTTAGTTATGATTATTTGACTTAGGTTGTAGTTTATTGGGAGATTAGACTCTCAATTCATGAAAACAAATTGGGATTTTGCATGTTTTTTATCTTCTCTCACTTAAGTTCTATCTTTAAATATAACTACTTAAAATGTTTGCACAATTCTCATCTTATGCTGGGCTTCAGACATTTTTATAGATGATTTTTCAAGTATTTTCTTAGTTCTGTGCCTCTTGTGTCTGTTGTGCATACTCTTTTTAAGTCTGATGTGGATCTTGTATTTCTCAGGCAGCTTTTTTTTTTAGCACGTTGTCTAGAATTCAATACAGATTTATTGAATGTTAATTTTTCTCCTAATCCTTTGTGGGCCTTAATCATTTCCAGTGCAGAGGTCGCTCTTTACCTCTAAGCCGTGACATTTTAAGGAAGCCAAGTCAAGATTTTAAGATGTTCTGCTGTTAATTGAATGAAAATTACAACAGATGTTTAGCTGGTTCATGTGTCCCGTAATTTTCACATTTTGTAGCTATGCCAGCTTTGTAAGCTGCTTCAGGAGAGAATCATGTAACGATCTCTTCTGCAGATGAATCCTTATTGGTCTTACTGGCGTGTGAAGAGAGCATGCCTTTGGTTCATATTAGAAACTTCGATCCTTGATTTACTCATCAGTCATGTGGGAAGGTGTAAGATGTTTGAGGAGGTACAAGATGATTTCTACTGCCTGTACTTCAGCTGGCCTCTGAGTTTAGCAGCTACTTTGATATCTTAGTGACCGGTGCTCTCTAGTGTTTTGTTACAAATGTTTCTGTGTCATGAAATTGTAAAATAAATGATTTTGCTTTTATCTAAAAGTCATACTTGAAGAATAACTTCTCATTTGGGGGATACCATTAAAATAAATTATGGTCATAGGCACAGATTATATTCCCTCAAAGGGCTAGCTCATTCCCCATGGGAAAGCCTGAATATCTTGCTTTTGTTGTCTTGTCCTTGCACAAATATGGAGTGACAATCCATGGAGTCTTGCCTAGTCTGTTGTAGCCTGAAACAGATGTTGAATAGTTTTAAAAAGAAATTTTCAGATATCTGTTTTTATTCAGAAAACAGATACTTAAAATTCAAAACAATAAACCTAAACCTGTTACCAAGTTAAGAAACGTGTAGGTGCTTAGTCTTTGTTTCAGGATCTGGTGTTTTTCCATTTTATGCCTAGTTTGTGTGTTGCAGCATGCGTATTATTTTACAATGTAAGTCATTTAAATGGCTTTTAAAAACCCAAGCCAAATGCAGCTCATTAATTTCTGAAGATCATTTAGTTTAGTTATGCAATGTATGTTTAAGGAGTATCTTGCATCTTTTTGATTCTAGCTGTCAGAATCTCGAAAACACCATAAAAAAATCTAAACATCATCCTTCATGCCTTACAGTTCTCCTCTCTTCCTGAGCTCTGCAAAAATTTCTCCACCCTGGATTTACTTCCCAACCAGCTGCAAATTTTCTTTGACTTTTGCCTCCTCCCTGAGTCAAGAGGCTTAATTTCAATGTGCAATTAACTTTTATTTTTAAATACAATAGTGGGCACATCAAAGAATTTCACATTATATGCTTTATGCCAAAGAACGCATAGGTAAGTAGTCATCTGTGTGTACATTAAATTAAACCTAACATTTGTAGAATGGCTAAAAATTCTTCCTGGCATTGCATAGTGCCGTGGAGTTTGTTTAGGGCTTTTCTGAAATTTCCACTTGTATGGCCCTCTGGAGATTTGTCAAATAAATAACAGATGTAGAGATTATCAGTTACTGTTGAATGTTTGACAAAAACAGACAGGCAAGCCAGGGATTTCCCACTGGGTCTCTTCATGTTAAAAGGAAGACAGGTCTTCCAGCCAGAATCAAGTAATTCAACTGAACAGTGTCTTCTTTTTATGCTTTTTTTTTTTTTTTTTGCTATTTTATATCTACAAAATTTGCAAGCCAGGGATTTCCCACTGGGTCTCTTCATGTTAAAAGGAAGAAAAGGTCTTCCAGCCAGAATCAAGTAATTCAACTGAGTAGTGTCTTCTTTTTATGTTATTTTTTTTTTTCTTTTTGCCATTTTATATCTATAACATTTCCTCAAGACCAGGAGGGTAAATTTTCTCTGATCTTTGAAGATTATCACTTTATCTTTGAGAAATAATTAAATTGACTGGATCATTATCTTCTCCGTAGAGCTATAAAGACAAAGTTGTAAAATTGGTAAGATGTTTGCTATGTATACTCTGTGGCCACATTCATTTCTCATTCATTCATTTTACCCTATCAATATTTATCAGGGACTTCCTGTAGGCTAGACCTTGTCTAAACCACAGGAGATAGATCAGTGAACAAGGCCACGCTAAATGACATGAAACGTACATTCTAATGAGAGCGTGGAGGTAACTGGGAGGCAAATCTATA
The DNA here is from genome assembly GCF_003369695.1 of Bos indicus x Bos taurus. NCBI lineage: Eukaryota > Metazoa > Chordata > Mammalia > Artiodactyla > Bovidae > Bos > Bos indicus x Bos taurus. The sequence goes on along the minus strand of NC_040080.1, from coordinate 112,825,321 downwards.
GGGTATCAGGTGATATTAAGTACTTGGAGAAAAAAGTATATGTAGTTAGGCTATGACAGAGTTGCACTGGTGAGAGTATTTTATCAAGAAATTTAAGAAAGGTCTGTTTGAGACGATGATTTGAGCATAGACATGAATGAAATGGTTAAGGGAACACATGACTGGGTGGATGAATGATTAATTGATATAAAGGCAAAAGAGCAGTGGATACAATGTCCTGAAGCTGGATAGGATGTATGGGATACTTAAACTGCACCAATTTTTTATTTAACGATGCGGCTTCCCTGGTGGCTCAGTGGTAAAGAATCTGCATGTAATGCAGGAGACCCGGATTCGATTCCTGGGTGAGAAAGGTCCTCTAGAGAAGGGAATGGCTACCCACTCCAATATTCTTGCCTGGGAAATCCCATAGACAAAAGAGCCTGGTGAGCTACATGGGTTTGCAAAGAACTGGACACGACCGAGTGACTAACACTTTCACTTTATTTAATCGCACACCTAAAGGACTATTTATTATTTGGGAATCATTGGAAATTATGTACTACTGGTCCAATATTTAGTTCAAGGAAGAGGAAAGAATAAATCCAGAAAAATGTTTTGAAGGGAAACACTAAGGCTCCTTTCTGGTTGTACTTTGTGGGAGTCCAGTTCCTTCAACTAAAAGGTACCAAAGCAAAGAGGAAGGAATGGTTAATCATAGAAGGAAAGGGACAGAAGGTGTAAAGATTGTATTAGTAACAGAGAAAAGCTATTAGGCATTGTTGAAATACAAGCGAGGCAGGTTTTCCATAGATTTGAGTCAGCGTTTTTAAAAAAGTCTAAAATACAAAATCTACCTAATATCTTTCTGTCTGTTGTATTCAATATATTTTCATCTTTTAACACCTATGGGTAGTAGGTTGGCATTTTTTGCATTGAATGTGTCTTCTCTTCTGTGGTCTTATCTCTCTCCAGTTGTAGAGAGATGAGACTTTTTTGCTTTTATTAGCAAAGTCAGGTTCTAGGGTCAGCAATACCACACCCTATTTCCCCTCTGCTGTAGAGGTGATAATGACTTCCTGCTCTTTTAAAATCAGGATTCAGTTCAGTTCAGTCACTCAGTCATGTCCGACTCTTTGTGACTGCATGAACCGCAGCATGCCAGGCCTCCCATCAGCAACTCCCAGAGTCCACCCAAACCCATGTCCATTGAGTTGGTGATGCCATCCAACCATCTCATCCTCTGTCGTTCCCTTCTCCTCCTGCCTTCAATCTTTCCCAGCATCAGGGTCTTTTCCAATGAGTCAGCTCTTCTTCACATCATGTGGCCAAAGTATTGGAGTTTCAGCTTCAACAGCAGTCCTTTCAATGAACACCCAGGACTGATCAGTATTAAGCATTCCTTATTTCCCTGGTGGCTCAGATGGTAAAGCCTCTGCCTACAATGCAGGAGACCCGTGTTCCATCCCTGGGTCAGGCAGATCTCCTGGAGAAGGAAATGGCAATCCACTGCAATACTCTTGCCTGGAAAGTCCCATAGATGGAGGAGTCTGGTGGGCTAGAGTCCATGGGGCTGCAAAGAGTCGGACACGACTGAGCGACTTCACTATTTGTCTTTATGGCTATTCAGTGGCCAGAAATTCAGTTCTTCAGTTCTACTACTGTAGAGCATATGTGCATGCTCAGTTGTGTCTGACTCTGTAACCCCAGCCCACCAAGCTCCTCTGTCCATGGGATTTTCAGGGAAGAATACTGGATTGGGTTGTCATTTCCTTCTCCAGAGGATCTTCCTGACTCGGATGGAACCCACGTCTCCTGCATTGCAGGCAGATTTTTTACAGTCTGAGCTACCCAGATAAGCTTCAATTTCTCTAGAGTGATTACTATTTTCATGAATAGATCCTGACTCATACTGTGATTTTTGCATCCAAAGGCAGTGACCAAATGGATCCTGTTAATCTGTAGTATCTCTTCTTAAACGTGGAAAGCATGTGATGGCATTTCGAAAAAACTTTCATTCACCTGTACATTGTCAGCAGCAATGTTTTTCCTAGCACAAGGGCCAACAAACTATATAAAGTCCAGATTGAAGTAACCAAAATTAAGCATTAGCACTTGAACTTATACCTAAAGAACAATATTCTGACTTTCTGTATGGAATGGTCAATTGTGGTATTTTTTCCTCTTTTTTCTCAATCCTAGGGATTTCTCTTGCTTTAATTATTAGAGCTCTTCTTAAATGTTAGCACCATTTTGTTACCTTCCCTTTGGACAAGTTTTCATGGTCAGGAATGTTTTCTTTTAGTCACTCTATCATCTTGCATATGACATCTACATTCTGTTAGACAGTGATCCACAAATACAAACTGTTTGGCTGAGAGTGTTTATGGTCTATATTATGGGGACCTTTTACATCAACTAGTCCAGAGTTGTTAGCTACTGATTCTTTTAACACATCCAAACCTATTTTGAGTTATTGGAAAATGTATCTGGTAGCTTTTGCTGCAAAATCCACCCAAACTCCGTATCTTAAGACAACAACTTTTTAGTTCATAACTTTGTGGGTCAACAATTTGGCTTGGGTTCATCCAGGCAGTTTAACTGTATTTCAAGGGTCACCCATGTTTGTGGTCAGCTACCAGACAGATGATTGTTTCTGAGAGTTGGTTAGCTCTTCTCAAGATAGCCCACAATCTCCTTATCTGATAAAACTGGGATGACTGGAATCTCTCCCTACGTGGTTATTCCTCATCCAGCAAAATAGTCCAGGCTTATTCACATGGCAACTCAGAGTTCATTCAGCTACTGGGGTTCAGCTTAACTGCGTGGCAGTGTTCTCAGTGGCATTTAAATGTTGTTTGCTTTCTGTTTGAGCAGATCAACAGAATTCTAAGTCTCAAAGGGCCACTGTTTATTCAGCCTCATGGAAACCCAATTGAGCCTTGATTGTCTGGTGAACTTTTGTCATTGTTGGGGCCGTGTGGTTAGAATTTGAAGGGAATGAGCAATGTTTTTCTAGAGGGGACTGAACAATCATTTGTATTTCAGTTCTGGAAATGACACTATAAATATAGCAAGTTTAGAACTTACTACCATTTTAGGCACTATTTAGCAATTGCATTTAAAATGTAACATTAAAATATAATATAATGTTAAAAGTTTCAAAGGTTTTTTTTTTGGCTTGCCCAAGAGTCTGCTCAGCCACTTACTATCTGTGTGAACTTTGGCCAGTGGCTTAACATCTCTAAACCTTAGTTTCCTTATCTGTAAAATGATAGTAATAATAATGTCTTTAATGTACTGTCATGACAGTCACATTAAGTGTACCTGTGTAGCTCATAGCACAGCGCCTAGTGGATGGTAAAAGATGCATACATCTTACTGTTATCATTACTGTTACTGTGCAGTCTATAATTCATAATTCAGATTCGAATAGAAAATACTTTGCTCTATCAATGGCAACCCACTCCAGTACTCTTGCCTTGAAAACCCCATGGATGGAGGAGCCTGGTAGGCTACAATACATGGGGTCGCAAAGACTCGGACAAGACTGAGCAATTTCACTTTCACTTTCATGTTATATGTAATTTTTCAGTTACTTTATCCAATCCAAACAGTTTTCTTCCAAAAAATTGGGATTCGTTTTGAGAATGAGCTAACATTTTACATAAAGAAAATGGAAAAGATAAATTTTAAAAAGACAATAAAAAAGCCCCCAAACTATAAAATAAAATGTCTTAAGTGACTTTTTATTTATAAATCTCACAGGACAAATAACTCCTTCTAAGCATTTTCCTGGAAACATAGTTAATTTGGTATTGTGGAAAATAAAAGTTTTGAGAAATATATATTGTGAAAATTAGAACTATCTGAAAGGCAAATACAAATATTTGAACTTACTCTTATGTACTGATGCTCAAACACCTCACTCATGTAACCAAATATTTGACTTTTTTCTACTTTATTTGCTAGTATAAATTCAAATATTAATAATAATATTTGTCATAAAAACTTATATTAAAGAATTGCAGGAGATTATCCTTGTCTTGATACAGACAGATTATCAAAGAATCAAGTGACACTGATAATTGTTTTACCTTGCAAATATGTAGAGTATTAAAATTTCAAAGGTCATTTTTGGGTTTCCTGCCTATGTCCTTGTCAAAAAAGAGAATGGAAAGGCTGTAGGCATTTCTGAGTAGAGAATTTTGGTTAGAAAAAAGCACTTCTAATTATTCCATCATAAGAACATGAAAAGGACACTCAACTGCCAGTGAAGAAGCTGAAATTTATGAGTAGAGTTATATGAAATATTCAGCAAATTTTTTGACAAAGGCTAAACTTTAAATTTAACCTAGTTTGAGAAGATTTTATTTTTTAATAAAGTACTTATTTTTTTGTCATTGTGAATCTAATAACTGAGGTCCTGTGTCCTCTAGATATAGAATTCTATAAAGGTTAATTTTTATTCAGGTTTTAATTTGAAATCTTAGAGACTAATAAATGTTCTGCTAAGTTCATATCAACTGCAAATATTAGACGGAGACACAGAGATGATAATCAAATTTCACTTTTACTATTGATCAAAGTGTTGAAAAATTATAGCTATGTGGAAACAATATACTTACAATCCTACACCCCAGAATTACCCATATATACCCCATCAGAGAAATTAACAGTTTGGAACAATCAACAAATGGTAAACATTGTTAATCCAAATATATTACAGAAAAAACAAAAACAAAACGGAGCCCTTAATAGCTGCACCTTGGAACTGATTTGGGAAGAGATTGTCTAACAGTAAGTTCTTTCTCATAGCTAAGTCTCTTTATCATGGAGTTAGCGTGAGCCTTCTAATATGAAAATATGAAAATTTTTCTGGAAAATGTAGAGTTAAAGTGATATTTTCTTAAGGAAAACAGCTGTTTTATGGTCATATAAAGGTAGTACCAAGACAAATATTTTGAATGTTTTTAGTATTACCCTTTTTCTGTGTTTGTTTATGCCAACAGAGAGGATGGTATGGTGTCAGTGAAACATATGGGTATGGGACAGAGAGAAACAGTTTCAAGTCTGGTTCTGTGACTTGCTATTGACTTTGCGCAGGCTGATAAACTGGTCTGATCCTCACTTGTCTCCTCTGTAAAATTAACACAGTTGTCCTGCAGAGGGCAACAGGAGAAGCAAGCGGCAGAGGATAAGATGGTTGGATGGCATCACTGACTGAGTGGACATGAATATGAGTAAAGTCCCGGAGATAATGAAGGACAAGGAAGCCCGGTGTGCTACAGTCAATGGAGGTCACAAAGAGTCGGACATGACTTAGTGACTGAACAGCAACACTTTGATCTCCATGATGGATTGGTTCCAGGACCCTCTGCAAACACCAAGCCCTTGTATACACTGGCAGAGCATATTCAGCCCCCATACATTTACAGATTCCACATTCGCAAATGCCAAGGGCCGAGTATAACAATGCTCATCTCATAGGATCCTTTGGAAGGTACAGGAAATAACACTTGTGAAGTGCCCAGCTCGTGGGAGTGAATGTTGGGCTGGAGCAGGTATCCTTTGTGACTTAGTGGGAACTGTGGAGGTGAGATTAGAGCTCTCTCTGAGTCTGTGTGTCCGTCAACTTCGAGGCCAAGAGCTTCTGGTCATTTGCTTAAAGAAAGCTCCCACCTCTGTCAGCCCTGAAGACGTTCTGTAATTCAGCCATCAGTTCCAATTACCTCCCTTCCCTGAAGATGCCACAATAGCTGCCTTTGGATGGTTGCCTGTCTCTGTGTTTTAAAAGGCCTTCTCGGGTGACGCTAGAGATCAAGAACCTGCTCCCCAGTTCAGGAGATGTAAGAGACTCAGGTAAAATGCTTGGGTCGGGAAGATTCCCTGGAGAAGGGTATGGCAACCCACACCAATGTTCTTGCCTGGGAAATCCCATGGACAGAGGAGCCTGGCTGGCTCTGGTCCATAGTGTCGCAAATAGTCCTACGTGACTGAAGCCACTTAGCACATGTTTTAAAATCTCTGAGCTGTGAACCAGAGAGGATTTTGTTTTTAAGATTTCTTCCCTTTGGTGGGCTAGTGATTTAAATTCTCCTAATTGCCTTTCTGGCCACTGGGTTTTTATGAACATCCTGGTTTTCGTCTGAGCACTTGATGTGTTAGATCTCTTTTCTACATTCCTCTACTTCCGGGAAGATTTCGTCATCAGTGTTCCTTCTGACTTTTCCAGTTACCCTGTGCCTGCCTTCTGTTTTCATCCTGCACAAGTGTTAGTCTTGCTTTCTAGACATAAATGGACCACCCCAAAATGCTATGCCCTTTCAGACCACGTGCCAACTTTTGCTCATACCTTGGTCCAGATTTGTCCTCTCTCTTGTCCCTGTGGCATGTGTCCCTCAGTCTGTATGTGGTCCTAACCCCCTCTGGTTACCTGTGGTTCTCTCTATAGACATGATAAGTCATAATGTGTGTTCATATAACTGTTTTGAATTCAGAGTCTCACTGCATCTTTTTCCCAAAAGGCCAAACAGTGCTCGTAAAGAACTCTTACTAATCTTCTTATAGCCCCTGTGAGGTGATGCTTTGAAATCAGTTTTAATTATTTAAGAAATATAATATTATAGAGTTTTGTTAAATATAGAGAAAACTCTGTAAGTCTGGTCATGCTCATTACAACTACTGTTATACTTTGCATTTGCTCGCAGTATTTTCTACAGGCACATCTAAAGATTGCCTTATATTCTACTTTTTTACATTATGCTTTCATATTTTGGTATACAAGCATCATTATTTCTATTTTTCATGGCTACTTAATATTTCCTAGGGTGAGTGAATCTTATTTAGGAATAATAATTTACCTCTTGGGTATTCATTTTAATACTTATTTTTAAATACTCTATTTCATAATATATGTGACATTTTCTTGGCACACAAGGCATATTAAAAAGAGAGTACAGAATGTTATAGGGGTGTATGGCAAAACTAAAACCAATTTGAGAAATATTTTAAAAATTAATTTATTTATTTTAATTGGAGCCTAGTTACTTTACAATATTGTAGTGGGTTTTGCCATACATTGACGTGAATCAGCCATGGGTGTACATGTGTCCCCCATCCTGAACCCCCCTTCCTCCTCCCTCCCTACCCTATCCTTCAGGGTCATCCCAGTGCACCAGCCCTGAGTGCCCTGTATCATGCATTGAACCTGGACTGGCGATCTATTTCACATATGGTAATATACATGTTTCAATGCTATTCTCTCAAATCATCTCACCCTCGCCTTCTCCCGCAGAGTCCAAAGTCTTCTTTACATCTGCATCTCTTTTGCTATCTCACATACAGGGCCATCATTACCATCTTTCTAAATTCCATACATATGTGTTAGTATACTATATGGGTGTTTTTCTTTCTGACTTACTTCACCCTGTATAATAGGTTCCAGTTTCATCCACCTCATTAGAACTGATTCAAATTCATTCCTTTTTAATAGCTGAGTAATAATCCATTGTGTATATGTACCACAGCTTTCTTAACCATTCATCTGCTGATGAACATCTAGGTTGCTTCCATGTACTCTGCTATTAATAACAGTTGCTATTATAAACAGTGTTATAATGAACATTGGGGTACACGTGTCTCTTTCAGTTCTGGTTTTCTTGGTGTGTATGCCCAGCAGAGGGATTGCTGGGTCATATGGCAGTTCTATTTCCAGTTTTTTAAGGAATCTCCACACTTGTTCTCCATATTAGCTGTACTAGTTTGTATTCCCACCAACAGTGTAATAGAGTTCCCTTTTCTCCACACCCTCTCCAGCATTTATTGTTTGTAGACTTTTTGATAGCAGCCATTCTGACTGGCATGAGATGGTACCTCATTGTGGTTTTTATTTGCATTTCTCTGATAATGAGTGATGTTGAGTATCTTTATATGTGTTTTTTAGCCATCTGTATGTCTTCTTTGGAGAAATGTCTATTTAGTTCTTTGGCCCAAATTTTTTGATTTGGTCATTTATTTTTCTGGAATTGAGCTGCATGAGCTGCTTATATATTTTTGAGATTAATTCTATCTCAGTTGCTTCATTTGCTTTTATTTTCTCCCATTCTGCAGGATGTCTTTTCACCTTGCTTATAGTTTCTTCATTGTGCATAAGCTTTTAAGTTTAATCAGGTCCCATTTGTTTATTTTTGCTTTTATTTCCATTACTCTAGGAGGTGGGTCATAGAGAATCCTGCTATGATTTATGTCGGAGAGTGTTTTGCCTATGTTTTCCTCTAGAATTTTTATACTTTCTGGTATTACATTTAGATCTTTAATCCATTTTGAGTTTATTTTTGTATATGGTGTTAGAAAGTGTTCAAGTTTCATTCTTTTACAAGTGGCTGACCAGTTTTCCCAGCACCACTTGTTAAAGAGATTGTCTTTTCTCCCTTGTATATTCTTGCTTCCTTTGTCAAAGATAAGGTGTCCATAGGTGCATGGATTTTTCTCTGGGCTTTCTATTTTGTTCCACTGATCTATACTTTTGTCTTTGTGCCAGTACCATACTGTCTTGATGACTGTAGCTTTGTAGTATAGTCTGAAGTCAGGCAGGTTGATTCCTCCAGTTCCATTCTTCTTTCTCAAGGTTGCTTTGGCTATTCGAGGTTTTTTGTATTTCCATACAAACTGTGAAATTATTGGTTCTAGTTCTCTGAAAAATACCATTGGTAGCTTGATAGGGATTGCATTGAATCTATAGATTGCTTTGGGTAGTATACTCATTTTCACTATATTGATTCTTCCAATCCATGGACATGGTATATTTCTCCATTTGTGTCATCTTTGATTCCTTTCATCAGTGTTTTATAGTTTTCTATATATAGGTCTTTTGTTTTCTTTAGGTAGATTTATTCCTAAGTGTTTTATTCTTTTCATTGCAATGGTGCATGGAAATGTTTCCTTAATTTCTCTGTTTTCTCATTGTTAGCATATAGGAATGCAAGGGATTTCTGTGTGTTAATTTTATATCCTACAACTTTACTATATTCATTGATTAGCTCTAGTAATTTTCTGGTGGTGTCTTTAGGGTTTTCTGTGTAGAGGATAATGTTGTCTATAAACAGTGAGGGTTTTACTTCTTTTCCAATCTGGATACTTTTTATTCCTTTTCCTTTTCTGATTGCTGTGGCCAAAACTTCTAAAACTATGTTGAATAGTAGTGGTAAGAGTGGCCACCCTAAAGCATGCTTTAGGAGAAATGCTTTCAGTTTTTCACCATTGAGAATAATGTTTGTTGTGTATGGCTTTTATTATGTTGGGGTATGTTCCTTCTATTCCTGCTTTCTGGAGGGTTTTTTTCATAAATGTTTTGTTGAATTTTGTCAAAGATTTTCTCTGAATCTATTAAGATAATCATATAGTTTTTATCTTTCAATTTGTTAATGCGGTGTATCACACTGATTAGTTTGCAAATGTTGAAGAATCCTTGCATCCCTGGGGTAAAGGCCACTTGATCATGATGTATGATCTTTTTAATATGTAGTTGGATTCTGTTTGCTAGAATTTTGTTGAGGATTTTTGCATCTGTGTTCATCAGTGGTATTAGCCTGTAGTTTTCTTTTTCTGTGACATCTTTACTTGGTTTTGGTATTAGGGTGGTGGTGACTTCATAGAATGGTTTGGCAGTTTACCTCCTTATGCAATTTTCTGTAAGAGTTTGAGTAGGATAGGTGTCAACTCTTCTCTAAATTTTTGGTAGAATTCACCTGTGAAGCCATCTGGTCCTGGACTTTTGTTTGTTGAAAGATTTCTGATTTCAGTTTTGCTTTCCATGCTTGTGATAGATCTGTTAAGATTTTCTATTTTTTCCTGGTTCAGTTTTGGAAGGTTATACTTTTCTAAGAATTTGTCCATTTCTTCCAAGTTGTCCATTTTATTGGCATATAGTTGCTGATAGTAGTCTCTTATGATCCTTTGTATTACTATGTTTTTTGTTGTGATTTCTCCATTTTCATTTCTAATTCTGTTGATTTAATTCTTCTCCCTTTTCATAATATATGTGGCATTTTCTTGGCACACAATGCATATGAAAAAAAAGTACAGAATGTTACAGTGGTGTATGGCAAACCTAAAGCCAATTTGAGAAATATTAAAAAAAAAAAAAAGACTTTCTACTATTCCAGCATTCTACCACCTAATTATGATAGTAAAGAATTCTGAATTTTAAAAACCAATGCTTATTTTTTAAACAGAGTTTATAAGCCATTGAATTTAATGTCCCAAGACACACATATCAATACTAAAATAGACAGGAAGCAGTGATGAATTTAGAAATTGATCATCTTCCAGATTTTTAAAAACACATTTTATTGACATTTGGAACCACCATTGCCATAGAAACAGTGTTATAAATGATGGGTAAGTTTTCCAAACAGCCCTCCTAAAACTGTATTACCCCTTCCATAGGTCTGTAAAGTAGAACCATGATTATAATACCTCCTGCCGATGCTGCTGCTAAGACACTTCAGTTGTGTCCCACTCGTGAACCTATGGCCCATAGCCACCAGGCTCCTATGTCTGTGGAATTCTCCAGGCAGGAATACTGGAGTGGGTTGCCATGCCTTTCTCCAGGGGATCTTCCAGACCCAAGGAAGTCTCCTGCGTTGGCAGGCAGATTCTTTCCCACTAGTGCCACCTGGGAATTCCGTAACAGCTACTTTGTTCAACTCAAAAGAGTATTGTGAGGAAGAAATGACATGAACCGTTTGTAAATTGTAAACAAAATAAGGATTTTACATGTATTTAATAGTTCAGTTTTTAATTTTGTTGTTGTTGTTGTTGAGTCACTAAGTCATGTCCATCTCTTGTGACCCCGTGGACTATAGCCTAACAGGCTCCTCTGTCCATGGGATTTCCCAAGCAAGAATACTGGAGTGGCTCACCATTTCTTTCTCCAGGGGATCTTCCTGAAGCAGAAATAAACCTGAGTCTCTTGCATTGCAGGAGGTTTCTTTATCACTGAACTACCTGGAAAGCCCATTTATTAAAAAAAAAAAAAAAGCACACGTGCACAGAAAACGGTTATACCAACTTCTGAGGATATCAGGTATGGAAGTTTGACCAATCTCTGCCCATATTCCCACCCCAGGACCAGTAGCAACAAGTTGAATGGAATTGCTGAGGGTCCAAGCTCAGAGCTTCATAAGGAAGAGATAAGTATTCCTAGTGATGGAGTGGTAAGTGTTCAGATGATACATATGACATGAATTAATGAAAAGATTATCAAGAGGAGAAAGTCCCTGATAAGGACTGTGGGTACAGGGCAATGGTCTCTGGAAGAGAAAATAGAATAGGAATATTTCCTGTGTCCCTCTGTTGACCTCATTGTCAAATTCTGGGATGCATGGGAGCTCTTCTGTGATGAATCTTTCACTGCAAGGAGATTTAATTTAAATTAACATCAGTCTCTAACAAGCACCTAATTCCAGTAGCTTAGCATGGTATGCATTTCTTTCTCACTCCTGCTATCCAAGATGTTTTCTGCTTGTTGGATGTGGAGTCAGGGTATTCTGTTTTGGACTCTCAAGAACTAATACTAATTGTAGCTCTGCCATTTTCATCATGTGGCTTCCATGTTCCACCTAGATATGAGCTTCTAGCTGCCTTGAGGGCCAAAAAAATAAAAAAGGATAGAGAACCAGGTATGGGATGTTTTTATAGGCCAGGCTTGGAAAAGATGAATATTACTTCAGTTCACATCCCATTGGTAAGAACTAGTCCACATTTTTCTACCTAAATCCAAGGAGAGGAGAGCTGGAAGTGGGGTTTCTGTGTAAGAAGCTGCTTGCTAGAAGAGATCTTATCCATGGAAGCTGCAAAACCAATTTTGGTGAACAGTAGCTAAAGGGTAATAGATTCCCTGACAAGAGGTGGGAGTGGGGACACTTCTAATCGGGGAGCAGCTGGAAGGGCATCCTTGCTTGGGTAAGCTCTGCATAAAAATCATCCATTGTCAGCATACACAGCTGATGTGTGACCTTTTTTGGAAGAGACTAGGAAATACATCAGATATGGACAAAGAAAAAAATTGAGTTAAGGATATTTTGTGGAAATAAATTACGTTCTGTGTCTCATTAATGCAGTTAAAAACTAAAACATAGTTGACCTCCATAGACATGCACAATAGTTCTTTGAAATGGTTGTATGTTTTGGGGGAATATGTTTTTAAATGTAATTCATGGGTAACATGTTTCATGGCTTATAATAATGATGCCTTATTTTTGGATAATATATTTTGCTTTTCCAAATGTTTTCTATTATGGTTAATCCTCACAATAATCCTCTGAGATAGGCAGGGTAGATAAGGATATGATCCCCGCATTAAAGAGGAGGAAACTCAAGATCCAGTAGTAAGTGGTGGGACTGGGAAACAAGCCCAGAATTTCTGACTCCAGGCTCCACTTCTGAAACCCTTCAAAATTTTTATTTTTTTTCTCAGAGGGGTTGGGAGTTAGAAAACAACATCTACTGAGATCAGCTTCCCTGCTTAGTGAGAAGTTTTGCCTCCTGAGTCCATTCATGTGGAGTGAATGGCCTAGACCATGTTTCACATACCTCGTGGGGAACAGCTTCAGTCACTGGGATGGGTTCATAAGGAAACAGATTGTAAAATTTGGTTTGGAGGCTTGAACTTGAAATATTGGCCAAATTAGAATCTTTGGTTTCTATTTGCTACCTTGCATTCGTATATAAATACAGTGTGAATTCAGATAATGAGCAGTATGCCTATTTGGTGTTCTTTTTCCATTTTACTTAATGTATTGCAATAATTTGTAAGGGATTTAAATTGAATCCTTAGCAACCTACCTGTTGGGTACATGGTAAATGAAAGGATTTCTTAATGAAATTTGGAGATGTTTGTGGTGACTGTTAATGTGATAGCTTCTAAAACCTTGAGAGGTTCTCTTAGGGGTCAACAGACCACTAGTGTGGTTGTCCCAGGATGTGAGCAGGTTACTCTGCAGTGTGACAAAGCTGTATGGTGGCTGTATGCTGGCTGATGGTCTTGGAGTTATGTGGCTCTAGCCCCTACCCGTGGTGATTCGGAGCTATAGCATGTCACAGGAGAGAAACCACCGGCAGGAAGCCAATAAGTAATTCTGTCTGATTGGAATACAAACTGAATCTATCGCAGTGTCCTTAGCAAACAGCAGACTACATGAGAGATCGCACCATGTGTCACATATATACACAAATATATGTATATGCTATTGTAATTGATTATAGTTTCAAAATTGTCACATATTTATGAAAATAGCATATGCCCCCAAATCTTCCAAATAGTGCTGTGTTGGCTTAGAATTAATGTGATAATAACAAAAAACAAAATGGCACAAAACAAAAATATTTTCAAAAGTCTCTTTTTTCCCCCAGGAATTTCCCTCCTACAGACTAGCAGTGACTGAAAGGCTGTATTAGGGACCCTGGGGTGATGCACTTTTATGTCCATTACTTTTCATTGCAGGTTTTTAGCACAGCAGGAAGTGTCTCTTTCAGCTTCCAAGTTTATGTTTTTAGTCTAAGTAAATACAAACCACCTCTTGTTCATTTTCTTCTAAATAATTTTTTTTAATCTTGAAAAAAACTTTGAAATAGATGCCTACCTTTATTACTAAAAATGCAAAAATTTTAATATAGAATTGAATGGTCTGCAAAGAGCATTTACAGTCAGTATTTTCTGGGCTCATTGTGAGCTTTTTGTGGTTGTTATTGTTGTTTTGGTAGCAGAAGTAGTTTAGGAGCTAAGGGAAAATACCATATAAGCCATAAGTCTTTTGTTATTTTTAATTTACTTAGAAAGAAATGACATTCTCTTCACATTAAAACATGGTTTAAAGTATTAGAAATAAAACCATTTTTATCTGTGTACATCATTTTCTATGCCAGTGGTTCTCAAATGTTAGCATACATTAAAATCACCTGAGGGGTTTGTTAAAACACAGATTACAGGCTTTACCTTCAGAGTTGTGAGTTAGTGGCTCTCCAGTGACAACTGATAATTTTCACTTCTAGCAAATTCCTAGATGACCCTGAGAATGTTGGCATAGGGATCATAGCACTTCGAGAATTACTGGGCTATGTTTAATATTTCTATCCGTCAATTCTTCACTGATAATTATAGGTACATGAAGAGAAATATCCAGGTCAGAAGCCTAGAAACTGTGACTTGCTAAGACTAATAGAGATTTATGCTCTTTTAATTTTGTATTTCATTAATATGATTTTCTTACACATATTTTTCTGCCATTTTATTTGGTCTTTGAAGGCTGGTTGCTAATATTTACCTTGAATTTAAATCGCATCAATTATTAGACTGAGATAAAAAGAAGGTAAGAGAATTTCAAGTATAATGCTTTTTTTCCCCTAGAAAACTATGGGAACTAAAAGTTCCCTTAACTGGTTCTAATATGCAGATTTTAGCTCATGTTGCCACCTGGGTTATTAGAATTTTGCAAGCTGTTAGGATTCCCCATAGAGCATTCTATAAATGCCAGATGTTGTAGCAGTCAAATAAAGGAGATTTTTCCTCATATTTTGAGATGCATGTCACATGCAATGGAAATAACTGTAGGAGGCCGGAATTAGGAAAGCTCGTAACTGAGATATTTCCTTTTGTGTGGGCTAAGAGTACAGATTATGAGACAGAATATCTGCATTATTTGGCACCCTTACTCTTGAGACCTGGGGAAAATACTTTACCTAGCTGTTTCAAGATCCTCATGTCTGCAATGGGATAATATTATCTTCCTGTTAGGGAGCTTTGAGGATTGATTAGTGAAACCATTTAACATGTACAAACAGTGCCTTACTCTCAACAATAGTATTAGTAGATACTACATCTTGGAGAAAGAATACTGTAAAGCCCTTTTTTTTAGTCATGCTGCTGGTAACTCTAGTGAAACCATTTAACATGTACAAACAGTGCCTTACTCTCAACAACAGTATTAGTAGATACTACATCTTGGAGAAAGAATACTGTAAAGCCCTTTTTTTTAGTCATGCTGCTGGTAACTCTGGAAATACAATTGAAATTAAGTGAAAAAAAAAAAAATAGTACCAGAATTACACTGTATGATTATACTATCCAACTCCTTTTTTTAAAAAAAAAACTTACAAGATGTCATATTTTCTATGGAAGAAAAGATCATTAAATAAAAAAACACTGTGAATTTAAAACAGAGTCAGTTCAGTTCAGTTCAGTCACTCAGTCGAATCGGACTCTGCAACCCCATGGACTGCAGCACGCCAGGCCTCCCTGTCCATCACCAACTCCCAGAGCTAACTTAAACTCATGTCCATTGAGTCAGTGATGCCAACCAACCATCTCATCCTCTGTCATTCCCTTCTCCTCCCACCTTGAATCTTTCTCAGCATCAAGAACTTTTCCAGTGAGTCAATTCTTCACATCAAGTGGCCAAAGTATTGAAGTTTCAGCTTCAGCAACAGCCCTTCCATTGTATATGCAGGACTGATTTCCTTTAGGATGGATTGGTTGGATCTCCTTGCAGTCCAAGGGACTCTCAAAAGTCTTCTCCAACACCACAATTCAAAAGCATCAATTCCTCAGTTCTCGGCTTCTTTATAGTCCAACTCTCACATCCATACATGACTACTGGAAAAAACCATAGCTTTGACTAGACAGACCTTTGTCAGGAAAGTAATGTCTCTGCTTTTCAATATGCTATCTAGGTTGGACATAGGTTTTCTTCCAAGGAGCAAGTGTCTTTTAATTTCATGGCTGTAGTCACCATCTGCAGTGATTTTGGAGCCCCCCAAAATAAAGTCTGTCACTGTTTCCACTGTTTCCCCATCTATTTGCCATGAAGTGATGTGACCAGATGCCATGATCTTAGTTTTCTGAATGTTGAGTTTTAAGCCAACTTTTTCACTCTTCTCTTTCACTTTCATCAAGAGACTCTTTAGTTCTTCTTCACTTTCTGCCATGAGGACGGTGTCACCTGCATATCTGAGGTTATTGATATTTCTCCCAGCAATCTTGATTCCAGTTTGTGCCTCTTCCAGCCCAGCGTTTCTCATGATATACTCTGCATGTAAGTTAAATAAACAGGATGACAGTATACAGCCTTGGAATACTCCTTTCCCAATTTCCAACCAGTCTTTTGTTCCATGTCCAGTTCTAGCTGTTGCTTTTTGACCTGCATACAGATTTCACAGGAGGCATCAGGTGGTCTGGTATTCCCATCTCGTGAAGAATTTTCCACAGATTTTTTTGTGATCCACATGGTCAAAGGGTTTGGCGTAGTCAATAAAGCAGAAGTAGATTTTTTTCTGGAACTCCATTGCATTTTCGATGATCCAGTGGATGTTGGCAATTTGACCTCTGGTTCCTCTGCCTTTTCTAAATCCAGCTTGAACATCTGGAAGTTCACAGTTAATGTACTGTTGAAGCCTGGCTTGGAGAATTTTGAGCATTACTTTGCTACTGTGTGAGATACGTGCAACTGTGTGGTAGTTTGAGCATTCTTTGTCATTGCCTTTCTTTGGGATTGGAATCAAAAGTGACATTTTCCCATCTTGTGGCCACTGCTGAGTTTTCCAAATTAGCTGGCATATTGAGTGCAGCACTTTCACAGCATCATCTTTTAGGATAGCTCAACTGGAATTCCATCACCTCCACTAGCTTTATTCATAGTGATGCTTCCTAAGGCCTACTTGGCTTCTCATTCCAGGATGTCTGGCTCTAGGTGAGTGATCTCACCATCATGGTTATCTGGGTCATGAAGATCTTTTTTATATAGTTCTTCTGTACCCGGTAGATGCTTCTTATTTATATATTTAATTTCTGGCAGTGTTTAATGATTACTCACTCATGAGGAAATTGCCCAGGATGATGGTCACACTTAAAACCTTAAGTGAAGGAGAAAGTATGACTCAAAAGCCAAAGCAATCAGTGCATTTGCAGTGCTGAAATGGATCAGTGACACGTGACTTCAAACGGATGCCAGGGAGCCTTCACAAGATTGTGGGAAATGATGATTTGGACAAAGGAGCCGGGTGGCTACAATGTCACCAGGTTTTCCTTTTGCATTACATCCTGTCTGTTCCTGCCCATCTGAGATTCTCTTTTTCCCAGTATCAATGAGGCAGGTCTTGTTTTGTTGTTTCACTTTATTGCACTTCACCAATAATCGTTTTTTTAATAAATTGTAGGTGTGTAACAACCCTGCATCAAGCTTTCCCAGTAGTATTTTTTCACTTCATGTCTCTGTGTCACATTTTGTTATTTCTTGCAATCTTTTAGCCTCTTTCATTATTACTACATTTGTTATGATAATCTGTGATCAGTGATTTTTTTTCAATGTTATTGTTGAAAAAGATTGTGACTCACTGAAGGCTCAGATAGAATTTTTAGCAATAAAGTTTAAGGTATGTAAATTTTTTCCACTTAATGGCTATTGCACTTAATAAACTACAGCATAGTGTAAACGTAGCTTTTATATGCACTGGATAACAAAATTCCTCTGACCTGCTTTGTTGAGACACTTGCTTTACTGATGTAATCTAGAATGGAACCCACAATATCTTGGAGGTATGCCTATAGGGAGAGGTAATTCGATTCCAAGCTAATAATTTGTGGTATAAAGTTAAGCAGATGAACCCAGTTGTAAATGAAAATATCAATATAATTTGTTTCAGTAAATTCAGTAAAATGCACCCCTTGACTAAGTCTTAGTCAAGACTAAGACTTTTCTTAGTCAAGGGGTGCATTTGACAGCTTCATACCAAAAACATGTCACTGGGATCCATAGGGTTGCAAGCGTGAGATTTGAGAATATTGATGATGATTTGGTTCATCCGGCTTATGCTCAAAATAAAAGACAGTAGGTGGTCTTGGTGTACTGTAGTCTCATATAGGAAATAACTCTCCAAGAACTTGAAACACTAAGTGCAGTAATAATGGAAAGTGATATTTTAGCATGTGTATGAATTTTAATCATGTTTATTTAAGACTGGTAATCCCTTCACATGGAATATATTATTAGTAATATATGTGACATGTACCAGAAGTGTACTAATCATCATTAAAGCATTTTCCTCTTTGCAGCCAAAAAATCAGATATTTTAAACAATTAAGAAATATTTATGTTTTCTTAAGATATAAAAATGAAAACATCATGTATATATCATCTATATGGATTGCATACAGATGGCTCAAAAGACTGAAACCCAGACTCTTTTGGGTGTCTACTAAGTGGTAGACACCAGTATTATAACTTCCTTGAAGCTTTAGTCTACTCCTGTCTTTTACAGTATTTTATTCTGACTCTTTTATCTGCCCATCTGATGTCTGTATTTTGTTTTAGAGAGTTTTATCAAATGTATTGTAAGCTTCAACTCTGTGTGCACCAAGTGTGAGATACTATAAAGCTGAATTCACACATCCACACATTTCTTAATGTCTTCTGGGATTAATTATAGGTCCCCCACTGGCCAGCTGGTTGATTCACTGGGTATCTTAAATTTTGCTGTCTTTGGTCTTAGAGATAACTACTGTTGTCAGAGAAAGACATTACAGTTCTGGAATGAGGCTGGAATGAGGATGGGGAAAATATACTCCTGCATTTCTGAAGGAGAAAGAACGCCAATAGAGGAAGACAGTTGCTGGAGTCTCAACTTCATGATGCATAATATTTATCTCTCATTTTCATTCTTATGCTTCCACCCTCCTGCCTGACTCATAACTCTCAGTCTGGAATTTCTCTGGTCTGTATTTCCAGGCTTTGGATGGTATGGTCTTGTCTCTGGTTCCTCCCAGCTTCCATTTGGTCTGTTGCCCACACTTTCTGAGCTGTTCTGGGGTTCTATGGGAAAACTTCCTTGTATTGCTTTGGTATCTCCCTCTGCAGATCCTGTGGGTTTGATGTTTCTTTACTTCTCTTTGCTAAGTCATGTATCACTCTTTCATCTGCTTTCCATGTTCATGTATTATATAGTCATGGAGTTAGAGTTTTTGGTTTCTGCTCTTGCTCTTTTAAGGTAGAGTTTCTAGAAAATACCAGGGTGGTGAAGTATTTATTTCACTTTGAGAAAGAAGAGTCTTACATCTTAACTTACTGTTCAGTTGCTAAGTTGTGTCCAGCTCTTTGTGACCCATTAGACTGTACACACACTCCAGACTTCCCTTGTCCTTCACTGTCTCTCTGAGTTTGCACAAACTCATGTGTGTTGAGTCGGTGATGCCATCCAACCATCTCATCCTCTGTCACCGCCTTCTTGTCTCGCACTCAATCTTTCCAGCATTAGGGTCTTTTCCAAGGAGTCAGTTCTTCACATCAGGTGCCCAGAGTAATGGAGTTTCAGCTTCAGCATCAGTCCTTCCAATGAATATTCAAGGTTGACTTCTTTTACGATTGACTGGTCTGATCTCTTTGCTGTCCAAGGGACACTCAAGAGTCTTCTCCAGCCCTACAGTTTGAAAGCATCAGTTCTTCGGTGCTCAGCCTTCTTTATGGTCCAACTCTACATCTGTACATGACTACTGGAAAAAGCATAGCTTTGACTGTATGGACTTTTGTCAGCAAAGTGATGTCTCTGCTTTTTAATATGCTATCTAGGTTTGTCATAGCTTTTCTTCCAAGGAGCAAATGTCTTTGAATTTCATGCCTGCACTCACTGTCCGCAGTGCTTTTAGAGCCCAAGAAAATAAAGTCTCTCACTGTCTCCCCATCTATTTGCAATGTAGTGATGGGAATGGAAGCTATGGTTTTAGTTTTATGAATGTTGAGTTTTAAGCCAGCTTTTTCACTCTTCTCTTGCACCCTCAATGAGAGGCTCTTTAGTTTCTCTTCCTTTTGTGCCATTAGAGTGGTATCATCTGCCTATCTGAGGTTGTTGATATTTCTCCCAGCAATCTTGATTCCAGCTTGTGCTTCATCCAGCCTGGCATTTCTCATAACATGCTCTGCATATAAGTTAAATAGGCGTGGTAACAATATACAGCCTTGACATACTCCTTTCCCAATTTGGAACCAGTCCATTGTTCCATGTTCAGTTCTGTTGCTTCTTGACCTGCATATGTTTCTCAGGAGGTAGGTAAGGTGGTCTGGTATTCCCATCTCTGTGTAATTTACACAGTTTGTTGTGATCCCCACAGTGAAAGGATTTAGCATAGTCAATGAAGCAGATTTTTTTTTTTTTTTTCTGGAATTCCCTTGCTTTTTCTGTGATCAGAGGGATGTTGGCAATTTGATCTCTGGTTCCTCTGCCTTTTCTAAATACAGTTTGTACATCTGGAAGCTCTCAGTTCACATACTGTTGAAACCTGGCTTGAAGGATTTTGAGTATTACCTTGATAGCATGTGAAATCCTCTTAAGTAATCTCCCTTTATTGTTTTTCTCTGTTCCGAATGATCCTCCATAGCTGTACCAGAGCTAGAGTTTAGAAATACAGTCATGTCTGTCAGTTTTATGTGTCCTACGTAAGAATAAGCTTTCACCTAATGTATTGACATAGCCTTCTTTGCACAGGACCCTTATCTGATTCCTGTTATCTTTTCTCTAGCTTTTCAATATGCCTCTTCCCCATGCTCTGAACAAATGGAATTATTCTGAACAAATGGATTCAGAATTCAGAATATGAAATACACCCCTGCCTCTTACTATGTTTCACTATCTTTCATCATATATATGGCATGTGCTTTTCCCTTCTCTATGCTTGTCAAAGCTCATCCTTTTGAATGGCATTCCTCAATCTTCCATCATTCTTCTAGAACCTTCATAGTTTTGGCCTTCTTTTTTATCTTTTCTTTTTTGCCATTTTTCTTTGACCAAAGTTGCTTTTAAAAACTGGAGTAAATTGGCTTTAGAAGGAAACTTTTCTTCTCAAATCAAGTGGGAGCTATCCTGTAATTTTTAGGTAGGAAGGTAAATTACCTAATAATTTAATAATTTTGCACTTTAAAGCGGTTCCTGTCTATAGTATTTAGAATAGTTTAGTACTTAGCCTGCCTAACTTAGAAACAATTCCTAGGACTTTTAAAGTAATTCGTGTGAGAGATGATGAGAAGTTAAACCAGAACAATTACATCAACAATGGAGCTGAAGGCTCAGAGGCACGAAGAAGATCGAGTTAACAGAACTGGATTAGAGACTGGATGTGAGAAAGAAAAAACAGTAAAAGGAAATTATTGGAATTTATTTTATGCTTACTTTAGAATTCACCTGCTTTCAAAGACCTTCTTCTGATTTGCTGGGTTGTTTATTCATTAATATTCATTTTTTAAGTGCTTCAACAATTTTTTATTAAGTAATGCTATTCAACTCACTAATTTATTCAACAAGTTTTTACTGAGTGACTACTGTATGCCAGGGAATAGACATACAGTAGGCACTTTGGACATAAGGTCAACAAAACTAAATAAGTCACTCTAGTAGGGAAAACTAATTAAATAATCAGTCATACAAGGGCTTACATATCAGTGATTAAAAAAGTGACCACCCTAAGAAAAAATGGCTGCTGCTGCTGCTGCTGTCGTGTCAGTCGTGTCCGACTCTGTGCGACCCCATAGACGGCAGCCCAACAGGCTCCTCTATCCCTGGGATTCTCCAGGCAAGAACACTGGAGTGGGTTGCCATTTCCTTCTCCAATGCATGAAAGTGAAAAGGGAAAGTGAAGTCGCTCAGTCGTATCTGACTCTTAGCGACCCCATGGACTATAGCCCACCAGGCTCCTCCATCCATGGAATTTTCCAGGCAAGAGTACTGGAGTGGGTTGCCATTGCTTTCTCCAAAGAAAAAATGGGCAAATACACAGTTAACTCATCAAAGAAATACAGTGGCAATGAAGTTCCCCCTCAAAAATGCTGAGAGGCACTACTTCTGAATCTGGGAGGTAGCTTTTCAGAAAAGTTGGTCAACTTACATTCATCTGGAACTTTATAAGAATGCCCTGTCACACTCTTGCCAGCACTAAATATTATCATGTTTAAGTCTTTGCTAATTCTATAAGCAAAATTCACTTCAGTTCAGTTCAGTTCAGTTCAGTCGCTCAGTTGTGTCCGACTCTTTGCAACCCTATGAATCCCAGCACGCCAAGCCTCCCTGTCCATCACCATCTCCTGGAGTTCACTCAAACTCACATCCATCGAGTCGGTGATGCCATCCAGCCATCTCATCCTCTGTTGTCCCCTCTTCCTCCTGCCCCCAAATCCCTCCCAGCATCAGAGTCTTTTCCAATGAGTCAACTCTTCACATGAGGTGGCCAAAGTACTGGAGTTTCAGCTTTAGCATCATTCCTTCCAAAGAAATCCCAGGGCTGATCTCCTTTAGAATGGACTGGTTGGATCTCCTTGCAGTCCAAGGGACTCTCAAGAGTCTTCTCCAACACCATAGTTCAAAAGCATCAATTCTTCTGCGCTCAGCCTTCTTCACAGTCCAACTCTCACATCCATACATGACCACTGGGAAAACCATAGCCTTGACTAGCCGGACCTTTGTTGGCAAAGTAATGTCTCTGCTTTTCGATATGCTATCTAGGTTGGTCATAACTTTCCTTCCAAGGAGTAAGCGTCTTTTAATTTCATGGCTGCAGTCACCATCTGCAGTGATTTTGGAGCCCCCAAAAATAAAGTCTGACACTGTTTGCACTGTTTCCCCATCTATTTCCCATGAAGTGATGGGACTGGATGCCATGATCTTCGTTTTCTGAATGTTGAGCTTTACGCCAACTTTTTCACTTTCCACTTTCACACTCATCAAGAGGCATGTGTTCATTTTATAATAGTATCTCTTTGGGACTTCCAAGATGGTGCAGTGGTAAAGAATCTGCCTTCCAATGTAGAGACGCAAGAAATGTGGGTTCAGTCCCTGGGTCAGGAAGATCTTTTGGAGAGGGAAATGGCAACCCACTCCAATATTCTTGGCTGGAAAATCCCATTGACAGAGAAGCATGGTGGGCTAGAGTCCTTGGGGTCACAAAGAGCCGGACATGACTGAGCAGGCACACTCACTCATAACCCTCAGCATTGAGATTTCTAGAAGGTCTGCAAGAGCCATGACATTGACCTCCATGGATCATTGGTCTTATGAGTTCTGTGATAACAACTGAAGATCCAGACTGGGATAAAATTCCAAGTGGACTAAAAATAGCATGTTTTATATCTTAAATCCTTAGTAATTTTTCTAATCCTTTTGTCCAAGTTTGCCTATTGTTCAGAGATTTTTGAGTCATATATTGAGGTGTATAAAATTATAGCTTTTAAGTCTCTATTCCTATTCAGCAGGAGAAAATTGATTTTTCCCGAATCAAAGTTACTTCCAGTTTAAAGCCCAGTATTACCAGAAAAGGCCCAGTCATTTCCCGAGTCTTCTCCTTCCCTGTGCACATTTCTTTCTGAAGGGTGGTCTGGGGAGGGCTGGTGCCCAGTGTTACTTGTCCCCATGGCTCTGTGATGCCACATCTTCTGGGCCACCAGTGCCCCTCCGTGCTGCTGCCTGGTGATGGTGGAACTTATGACGCCTGTCAGACTGGACTGATCATAACCTGTGATCAGATCTTTCTTACTTTTTGTCCTTTCACGTGGCAGTTCTCAGCATTCTTCCTGTCCTGATTTCAAATACTCTCTAGGATAAGTGGCTTTCCCTTAGACAATTCCATGTTGTTTTCAGGAATTGGCAAAAAGCAAAAATAAAAAAGCAGATGCTGTCCCACAGACTTGTGGTACATGTTATGCTTTGTGAGTCCTTCTTGGGTCCACATGTGACTGTGAAATTCTACCCAGACAAGCGGCCTATTAGGCCACATCTTAGCACCTTTCCTTTCTTCCACTTGTCTTGCCAGCACCAGTTCTCTTTCTGGGAAAAATACTTCCCTAGTCCACCGTTTATGGCTTATCTTTTATGTGCTGGGTACTTTGCTGATTTACATAATGCAGAAGCCTCTTATTGCCATGGAAATTCTTGGGTTTCAAAATGATTTCTATCTGCTGTGGATTTAGAGGAGCCTATTTGCCTTCTGAAAGGCAGTGATTTGAAGACACTGGAGAGTAGTGCTTATGAGAATGTCACGACTCCTTGAATGTTGGGTGACACTAATGGTATAAGTAAATGCAGGGTTAAAACTGGCTCAACTAATATTTAAAAATTATCAGACTTCACTTATAATATTTTCTAATTAAGTTATCAGTTCAGTCACTCAGTTGTGACTGACTCTTTGTGACCCCATGGACTGCAGCGTGCCAGGCTTCCCTGCCCATCACCAATTCCTGGAGTTTACTCAAACTCACATCCATTTAGTCGGTGATGCCATCAAACCATCTCACTCTCAGTTGTCCCCTTCTCCTCCTGCCTTTGATCTTTCCCAGCATCAGGGTCTTTTCCAGGGAGTCAGTTCTTCACATCAGGTGACCAAAGTATTGGAGTTTCAGCTTCAGCATCAGTCCTTCCAATGAATATTCAGAACTTTAGGTTATAGGTTAGTGTATTTCTATTAAAATAGATTCTTGACTAAAGAGTCTGTGTTTCCCAACCTACTTGTCTACATTCTTTTGATCATTTAGCACTCATTATAAATAAATTATTGTCTCTCACGGACACATGTGCAGTATATGCAATAATAAAAAGTCATAATAATTTTATTTAACTGTCAGGTTACTTAAAATACACTCATCAAATTCTGAAATTATGGTTAAAAAATTCAGGAATAGATTGCTGATACACAACAGCAGTACATTATGTTGTCAGTAGTTAAAAAGAAGTCATCATGAGCAAAAGTTTAAGACTCCATGGAGAATCAAAGTAGAACCTGTGATGTTGTTTTACTGGAACAGAACCAAAGCAATGTGATATCTGTGTATTGTCTTCTATTTTTGTTTGTTTTGTGTGTTTTGCCATATTTATTTATCCATTTGCAGTTTTGTTGAGAAATAATTGATATATATCACTCTGTAAGTCTAAGGCATACAGCCTGACAGTTCGGTTATATATGCTAGTGTGTGTGCTAAGTAGCTACAGTCATGTCCGACTCTGTGTGACTCTGTGGACTAGCCTTCCAGGCTCCTCTGTCCATGGGATTCTCCACACAAGAATACTGGGTGGGTTGCCATCTCCTGCTCCTCCACGGTATCGTCCCAACCCAAGGATGGAACCCACGTCTCCTGCACTGGCAAGCGAGTTCTTTACCACTAGCACTGCCTGGGAAGCCTTTGGTTTACATACACTGTGAAATTATTATTACAGTAGGTTCAGTAACATCCATCTGCTCACATAGAGTAAAAAGAAAAAAGCAGGGAGGAGGAAGCCTTTTCTCCATATTCACACCGGCATTTCTTATCTCATCTTTTTGATAACAGCCATTCTAACAGGCATGAGGTAGTATCACATTTTGGTTTTAATTTGCATTTCCCTAATGATTGGTGATACTGAACATCTTTCCTCATACCTGTTGGCCTTCTGTATATTTTCTTTAGAGAAATGTCTATTCAGATCTTTTGCCTATTTTTAATTGGATTATTTGTATTTTTTCCTTTTGTGTTTTATGATTCTTAAAAACGTATTTTAGATATTAATTCCATCATCGCATGAGTAGTTTGCAAATATTTTTCCCATTTTATGGGTAGTCTTTTCGCTTTATTGATAGTTTCTTTTGCTGTGTCAAAGCTTTTTAGTTTGGTACAGTCCCATTTGTTCTTTTTTTAATTTTATTTTTTGAGCCTTACATGTCATATTCAAAAATTCATTCCCAAGACCCATGTCAAAGAATTGATTCCTGTGTTTATTTCTAGGAGTTTCATGGTTTCAAGGCTTAGTCCATTTTGAGTTAATTTTTGTAAAGTGGCGTAAGACATGGGTGTGGTTTCATTCTTTCACGTGTGAGTATCTAATTATCTCAGCACCATTTACTGAACTAACTGCCTTTTCTCCATTGAGTGTTCTTAGCCCTTTTGTCAAATGTTACTCGACTGTATATGCTTGGGTTATTTTTGGGTTTTCAGTTTTGTTCCATTGGTCTATTTATTGGTTTTTGTGCCCCTATCATATTCTTTTGATGACCATAGCTTTATGGTATGGCTTGAAATCAGAAATATTGCCTTCTCTCTGACCCTATTGTTTTATAATTTAAAAACAAGCATTGTAAAAGAAATATTTTAGTGAATGTGCTGCTGAAGAGAACACTGTAAAAGAAAAATTATAGGATCAATACTTAAGAGATTATTATAACTTGCAGCAATTTTCCTTCATTAGTTAGGTTATCTACATTTGGGTAGACAGCTAATATTTAAGGATTTGACAGTGATACTGATGATTTATGTTAATAAACTAATCACAATTAACATAAATGTATTTTATATTGAAATATGAACTACTAACACTATTTGATATTTAATACATATTCAGTAAGTGAAAGGCCATGTTCCAAGAGTATAAATTTATTCAATCCTCACAATAATTCCATTAGTAGATAATACTATTATTACCATTTTATAGGTGAGAAAAATCTGATACTGAGAGAAAGTAAATGTTCAGTCAGTATCCACATGGATATTAAATGGCAGAGCAGAAATTTCAGCCCTGTAGATTGTTCCTTAAAGAATACCTGCTGTTGCATACAGGCCCTAAAACACATGCTGATAAATACAAAGCATAAAATATGCCATGGTGCATTTAATTCTATTATTTTAACTTACTGTGAATGAATAATTAGACATACAAATGTGCTAGAGTTTCTAAGTAGCACTTTGGTAAGTGTAATCTCATTAATTCTTCTGAATTAACTGAAATATAATTACTACATGAGATGACATTTATATTCATAACATTGCAGTTAAAATGGTTGAGCAAAGTTGGCTTAAGATGCTTAAAGGTAAATGCTATTTAAAGTTTTGGTCAGAACCTTGATGACTTAAATACTCAGTGATCCTGCTATAGAAAATACAAAATATTGATTTATGAGTGATTTGATGTTATTTTCAATTATATTGGTTTCTTCACACACACACAAACTAACCCTCTAATTTGTAGTATAATCCTACAAAATATGTTACCACACATTTTACTCATTCAACTGAGGTTAAAAGGTTAAATAATGTGATTATTTTAGTGGAAATTAACCAAGGGCAACTTTGGAGCTCAGATCCAAAATCTGGTCATGATTTCACCATTCTGTTCAAATAAATTCTGTATTTATTTGAACAACAGATTTTAATGATGGTTGACAAGGTTGTTAGTATCTTCTCTCATCAGATTATTACAGTAAGTTTATTGATGATTTTTAAACACATTTATTGGAGAAGTCAATGGCACCCCACTCCAGTACTCTTGCCTGGAAAATCCCATGGACGGAGGAGCCTGGTGGGCTACAGTCCATGGGGTCGAGAAGAGTCAGACACGACTGAGCGACTTCACTTTCCCTTTTCACTTTCATGTATTGGAGAAGGAAATGGCAACCCACTCCATTGTTCTTGCCTGGAGAATCCCAGGGACGGGGGAGTCTGGTGGGTTGCCGTCTATGGGGTTGCACAGAGTCGGACACGACTGACGCGACTTAGCAGCAGCAGCAGCAAACACATTTATATATCACGTGTCCTTTGCTTGAAGATTGTCTTCTTAAAGACACACTTCCTATTTCAACTTTTTTAAATTTAAGTTTTTATTTATTAAAGATAAGAAACTATAAGCTTATATTTAATATTTAAAATGTATAGAAGTTTCTAGGTAATTGTTTTATATTTCATCATCTATATTATAACCCTTTGGAAAACACTGATTTATTTGAATCAAGTATCCTCTACACATGTCTATTAGAAGGACTAAGTAAAATACACAGGAACTAATTTTCAAGTTCATTTATTTAGTCTGAATATATTTTTCTGATTGCCACTAAGTCAGAGTTATTGTCTGAGCAAAGTTTCACATGTTGGAGATGCTGGACAAGTCAAAGCACTTGGGCTTGGGATTCCTCTAGAAGAAATCCTGGACCAAGTGAAAAAATGTTTCTTGAGCTCAGTCAGAGGCTTTCTCAACAAGGTCTTGAAGCCAACCAGCTGACTTCCCATCTGTTTTCTCACCTACGTCCTAGAGGGCTTTGGATAGAGGATAAGGCACTGTTAGCATGCATTCGGAGCATAAAAGTATTATTGTTTTTACTTTTAATGCATTCCATTTTATATATATTTGAATAAATATTAAATAAGCATAATTTCTGTAATTTAATGCCTTCATAAAAAAAAAAATCCATGCAGTATGAGCTTTGTTGGAGGTGGTGTAATGATGGAGGCATTCACTGCAGGTCTGGATGAGAACACTGCAGCCTCAAAATTGGACACATTCCTCAGGGTTTGGATGGGGGACAGATCTGTGGCCTCAGTGAATTAGACAGCAGGAGTCATAGATGTGACGAGTGTAAGAAAGCAAGGAATACGGTTCCTCCAGTCTTCGACTGCCAGTACTTCCACATTTTTTAACCTTTGAGCAATGATAACGTCAACAAATATTTGTTGGAAAGCCACCATAGCAAATAACATTTAGATGCCATAAAATAATAATAGTAGGCCTTTTTTTCAGGATCAACTCTGTGACAGGTCCTTTACAAGTTCAATCTTATTAGTCCTGACATAATATTGTAAGTATTATATCATCCTTAGTTTGCAGATAAGGAATCAGGTTTAGAAAATATAAGTAATTTGTTCAAGGTCCCAGGGGGAAGCAAATAGTGTGCTGGGCCTCCAAGCTATATCTGCTTGAGTCCAGAACTCATATTCTTCATCATTGTGGATCCTTTAGAGTCAGTTAACTGGTCCTTATAAATAACTCGCTGCCTCGGGCATAGGCACAAATAAAGTCTGGCTCACACTGAAGTTTCTACTAGACACCAAGTGATTAATGCTATTGTTTGATTGATGTGTAGGTGAAGGGAAAGCGCTCAATTTTTTAAGATTATGAACAGTGTAATCTTATAAAATTAAAATTTTGCCATAACACAAGTAGAATAAAATCTTAATTGGGGAAGATGATCAACAAATAAAAATGTCAATCTAGAAATTGTGCTTGTTTTCTAATTAAGGAGACAGTTGTGCAAGTGATTTTTCTTACACTCTAATGATCTTCAGTATAAAGAAGATAATGAATGTGAAGAAAGAAGATGTAGTGTTGCCATTATATATGTTTTTCTTACACAGTAGGATATACCTCAAATTACTGATATCTTTCAGAACACATTCTACCAGTACATATGCATTAAGATGCCACCTTATATTTTCTAAAATAAACACACATTTTCTTTTGTGTTATATTTTGAAATGTTTATACCTAGGATCCATTATAAAGCACTTGGCAGCCCCATTTTTAGATTTTGGTCCTGTAAAAAATACCAGTATAGGTATATGCCAAGACACATTTATAAGATGTCTCTTACAAATTTAGAAGCAATAGAAATATTTTTAAACACAGTAAGTATCTTTTGTTAGGGGGGATTGATACTATGTATAACATAACATCAAAAATAGTGATAAATTTTTGTAAAAAGGTTTTAGAAGTATTATTAAAATATTGTTTCATGAAAACCTGAAAATGCAGAGTGGTAGGTAAAACTGAGCTACATTTGGTTACGCATTCTGTCATGAGTGTGTGTATATGATGTGTAATATGAAGTCATGTGGTGAAGTGTGTGGGTGTAGAAAAAATTCTAGAACTATTCATATCAAGTTATTCAAAAGTGGGTGGGGTTGCAAGTTGTGGGAAACTTTTTTTGGTCCAGTTTTTACACTTCTGTTTTATTTTATTTTTATAAAAACGTGTATTAATTTTGTGAGAAATTTTTTTTTCTTTTTTTGCAGTTTGCCTGGGTCTCAGTGCTCGTGACCACAAGGCACAGCTTACCTTTCCAGTCTGATTTGTCCTAATTTCAGGCATCCTGCCTTAATTACGTGATTTTCAGCTGTGCGCTTGATTCCTTGGCTCCTGTGCCTCTCTGTGTCTTGTACCCTCTGGGGGAAAGCCCTTCCCTTCACTTCCCCTCTTCAGGTTCTTTTATGTTTCCAGTTCTACTTCCAGTGCTTCTTCCATAACACATTTTTATATTTCTCGGTTATTTGTCCTTTTGTATTCTTACTTCAAGTTTTCATTCTTCTATCACATCATGTTATGGTCTGCCTTGTAAGTGTACTAATATGTCCATGTGAGTCTCTCATGAAACTGAAGTTTTATCCCTATAATTAGATTATATTACATCAGTAAGTGCCTATAACATTTGAAAGATTAGTAACATTTTATTATTTTTGTTAAGTTTTTGAACAGTTTCAATTTTTTCCTCTATCATAATCTGTTATTGGAGAGACACTTCTTCTTTATATAGATAACCAAGCTTAGAGTTCATAATCTGTACCTCAATTCTATATTAATTACAATTTCTATATAATAGCTGCTTTTTAAACTTCCTCTATTCTCTTATAAAAACACATTACGAGAAGCTGAAATGGGATTTGACAATTCAAATAAAACAGCTTAGGCATCTGTAATTATTTCATAAAATGATGCCAAAATATTATCACATGTAGTATCTCACATGACAGATTTAATAAAGTCTGCTCAGAGAAACACACGTTTTTATAGTGAGATTCCTGTGTAAGTCAATCCAGGTGGCTCCCTTTTATAAGGACAGACAGGATTATTTTCAGTGTGATGGAACCAGAGGCAAGAGAGTACAAACTGAAACTGATTTGCGAACAGGAGCTTCCTCAGTAGTCATCCAGGAAGGGAGTTTTGCTCTGTCACAAGTGACTAGTCCCTGGTTTTGAAACAGAGTGAACTTAAAAGTTATTTTACAACTATTTCCTTTTGAGCTATGACTTCTTAAGCTGGAATGTGATCCAGAATAACATCCCTCTGTATCCAACATTTGTCTTGAGCATTTTTATTGCCTCTCTTTTCCCTCATCTCATCTCACTTCTTCCCTCCCTCTGTTCAACAGATTTACACAGACTGGGCCAACCACTACCTAGCAAAATCGGGCCACAAGCGGCTGATCAAGGATTTGCAGCAAGACATTGCAGATGGAGTACTGCTCGCAGAAATCATCCAGATCATTGGTAAGACCTACCCTCTGGAAAAACAAAACAAAACTTGAAAGTCTCTGCCCCCACCTACTTTGGGTAAAATACAATTTAAGTCGAATGCTTAGAAACTTGGTCCATGTGTCTGTGAGATTAATGTAGCTCTCCCTGTGATTTAATTAAAATGTTTATGTGAGGATGTTTGAAAAAGGCAGTTTGGCCATACTTGTAAATGGCTAGAGCTGTATCTTTACATACACTGGATTGTCAGAAATGAACGCTTCATTAAACCATATGTCTCCCATGTGTGCTTTTCGTTAGCTGGAGCAACTCATACACTCTGAGATTCCTTGAAACTGTATCCTGATCCAGCAGGGACAATTGTGAAAGGTTTCATGTCAGCAGTCATTTGGCACAAGCTGAGGAATTAGCGGCAACTTCCTTCTCAGTCACTTTTTTTTTTTTTTTTGCCTGATTCCTGCATATGGACTTGGCGGCTGCTAACAAGTGTGTCCTGTACACAGCTTAGGAGACAAAGTGAATGTAGCAGCAGCGTTTTGCTTGTGGTTTTTTTTTTTTTTTCCCTTTTTTTTTCTTAGTCTCTTGTGTGTGTGTTTCACTTCATGGCTTAAGCATGTCGTTCTTTTTTTCTCTCTTTTATTTTATTTCTTGGCTTTAGCAAATGAAAAAGTTGAAGATATCAATGGATGTCCTAGGAGTCAGTCTCAGATGGTAAGAATCATGTTTATTCTAAATATAATGCCTGTCTTCACTTCCAGAGTTAACTGCATTTATAAATGGACTAGAAATTTCTTTTGCATATGTTCCTGCTTATTCAAGAAACCATTTGATTGTATTCTATCATGTATGTATATCTCTTTGGGTGCAATTTAGGAAAAAGTGATAGCATCAATATGTTTGAATATGTATGACTTTTGAAAAAACAGTCTCCAGGTGTTTTATCAGATCCTTGACATTTTTTTGTGTTCTGGTATCTGAATAATTTCACTAGTGGCAGGAAATCCCATTTCCAGTTTTAAGGGGAGCCTTTTTGTCTGAACAACTGATTTGAAGAACAAAAGTTGTCATGTGCATTTAAAAAATATATAAATAGTATTTTCTTTGCTCATAACAAAGTCCAGTATAAACATATGGACTCTTCAGCACTCTTGGAAATGACTCTATAAAGGCAGGCTGCTGGTTTTGCTGAGCAGGGACTAACTAGGGGATATGATTCATAGCTTTTTCCAGAAAGTAGCCGATCTAGAGATCTGTATCTCACCCAGCCCTCTCTTATCTTTACTAGTTGGTAAAGGGTAGAGTTTTGTCATAAAACAATAGATTGATAAACTGCTGAGATTAGAAGCCCACCCCTTTATTAATTAAATAACCACAATTTAATTTTATAGGACAACCTGAAGCCAAAATGCCTTAGTTGAAGTTACGTCAGCAGATATAATTAGGAGTGACAGCCAAAATTCAGAAGATGAGGTTTTTCCAAAACTCTTTTTAGCATAGAATAGACCTTTAAAATAAAAATAATGAGTTCTTAATTGACAGCAATACGAAGAATGAAAAGAAATGATAAACTTTTTGACCTGCTGACCTGATATTGGTAATGTCAGAAAACTGAAATCCAAAATCATAAAAAAAATAATTTAGTTTTAAAGAGTGATTAACTAGCATGTCTGGTGTGTCTGTGTGTTTAAGCACTCTAAGGACCTAGTACAATGTCGTGAACTCTCTGTCGCTGTTGTAAAAAAAAAAAATCACTATAAAGAAAGATTCTCTGTAAAACACTTTAGTTTTAGGGAAAGTTCCTGATCTAATTACTCTGGGCACAAAGATGACTCTATAAAAATTAATTATGGTTGTTTCCTGAAGTTTTACTGGAAGTGATTATAATACCTTTGGGCCCTGCTGCAGTGAAAGCTCCTTGATGTTGGCAAAGACATGTAACTTCTCTGACCTTCTGCTTTCTCATCTGTAAAATAAACCCTAATTATGACATGATAATAACATATAACTGTGGACATTCTTTACCACCTAAACTGATATGGAAATGCAGAATAGTACTGCTACTAACTTTATAAAGGGCACATTCATTAATTAATACCTGTTAAAAACTTTGTCAGGTTTCTTATAAAAGCACTATAGTCCCTGAATATCACATTATGTTTCTCAAACCCAACACTATTGGTTTTACTTTCCTTATTTCAATCATCAAGAGATGTTGGATACTAAAATTCTTATCTTCACTGCTGTCATTCCAACTTGATTCTGATAACAGTTCAGTGAATAGCCAAGCTATTGCTTCATGATAGATAATAAACGAACCTCCAAAGCTCATAACTATAGACAGAGATGCAGTCCTTGGATATTCATCTGAAACATCTGTGCCTAAGATTCTACAAATATGAAAATATCTCATAAGGTTCTCTTAATTTTATTACTTCCTGCTCCTTTAGCCCTCAAATGTCATATAACATCTAGTATACAATGTTATGTTGATATTTCTGCTTCTGATGAAAAAAAAGAACACAGAAAAATCAAAACCTGAGAAATGCATGTTATAAAATAGGTGTTTTTTTCCAGCCAAAAGTTTTAGTCAGAATTACACTGAAATATGAGTAACAATGACTTGTAACCTCATTTTTATTTTTTTGTGGTTGAATTTTTAACCTGAAATTGGCATGGCTTCCCTGTGGTGATTCACAAGAATACATGTGACACAAATGTAACTTTTTTGGTTGAATCATTTTTGCCTCTATTCTTAAAAATTGGCACTGGTAACATGTTATTAATGAATAAAATTCTAGATTTTAGCCGAGATAAGAAAGTAGAGGAAATAGAATTATGATAGCGTGACTAGGTTTATAAAGTTGATATTTCTGTCCCAAACAGGATGTGGCCTGCTTCTTTTTTTGTGTAACAGCCAAGCAATGCTGCATTAGTAACAGTGAGCACTGTCCTTCCTCATAGAACTACTTGTCCAATTCTTTATATATATATAAAGGATTGTTCATGGCCTTTGGGTTGGCATTCACGTTTGATAACAAAAGGTAAGGTAAAACTAGGTCTGCTACTATTTCTAGTTACAAAGTGGTTTTTTTTTCTTTTTTAATTTTAAACTTGATAACCTTTTTTTTTTTTTTTTTTTTAGCAGTTAGTTGCTCAGTCATGTCTGACTCCTTGCAAAACCATGGACTATTACAGTCCATGAAATTCTCTAGGCCAGAATACTGGAGTGGGTAGCCTTTCCCCTCTCCAGGAGATCTTCCCAACGCAGGAATCTAATCCAGGTCCCCCACATTGCAGGCAGATTCTTTACCAGCTGAGCCACAAGGGAGACCTTTACTGGATTATTTTACACCTTTATGAATAGATGTTCTCTTGTAGTATGAATCTACAGGAAATCGATGAACAGCCAGATGTTCATATTTGGGTGAGATTAACTGAGCTCATAAGGCCCAGATATAAGGACACTTGAGAATCAGAAACAAATATTCAGATAAGTAATAATGACAGTGTTACATAGGGAAGAACAAAAGGAATGTGGAGGGAGTGAGCTTGGTGTGTTCCAGAAACAGAAGACCATGTGGTTTGGGCACAGTGAGAGGTGTTCAGAGGGGAAGATGGAAGCCTAATTATGTGGAAGCAAAGGAAGGTCCACTGTGTTACTCTATTGATTGAGGGGCCTTTAGAAAACTTTTAAAGCTGGACCATGTTATGATCTGATGTAAATATTTAAAAAGATCACCCCAGGTGCTTTCTGAGAATTGTATAGTCCTTAAGTGTTGACTTTCAGTTGGGTGTGGGAGATGAAAAATGTAGGGACTATGCAGTACTCCCCAATTTTTTGGCCTGAATGAGTAAATAGTTACCATTAAATAAGATGGTTATTATGGAGGGAGAAAACAGGTTAAAAGGTGAACGGGGGGAGATGACAAATTCAGATTTTCACTAATATAATTTGATGTATCCATTGGAACGTGAAGTGGAGGTGACTGGAGGCAATTAGGCATGTGTTTCCAAATCGGAAGTAAGGCATTGGTGAGAATGTACTTGTGTGTAGGCACTGATTGAAGTGGACAAGGGTGAGATCTCTAGGAGATCTGTGTGAGTCAGATAGGAAGAAAGCTGAGGTTCTCACCTTGCGGTACACCAGCATGTATGTGACGAGGAGAGGTGTAGGAGTCAGAAGAGGGTGAAAAGAGTGGTGAGAAAGTGAGCCCGTCATTGAGAGGTCACTCAACATGTGTGGATTGTTAATCATTAGGGTAGCTATGGTAGCTTAAGCTATAGTGCATACTTGGGTTAGCCTAGTGGGACAGGGAAAAGTGAAATGAGGGAAATGTGATGGATACTGTCCAGGGCTACATGAAAATAGGTAGGTATACCAAAGGTGAACACTTAGTTCTAGTAATTAGACAGGCATTAATGACCTCCAAGTAAACATCTTCTGTAAGAGTGATCATGTGTTCAGGAGTGGCTGAGAGGGGCAGACAGCCACTGAGTGTTTAATATTTTTCTAGGATTTTCCTGTTGAAGGGGAAACATGGTTTGAGAGGAAGGCAGGGTGAGGGGAGTTTTTGCAAGGGGGAAGTAGAGAAGGAGGAAGCAGGAAGGAGAGGGGAGGGAGATTCCGGGGACATGCCGGATCCTCAAGGAAGTGGCAGAGGAGGAAATTTGAAGTCTGGGTGGAAGATTTAATGTTGGAAAACAATGGGAATACATTTTCGTTTATGTCATGTCATAAGGGAATATGATCGCATGAAGAGGTATTTGTTAGTGGATTACATAGAAATTAAAGAAATTCAAATAAATGTAATGATTTCAGATTATTAGATAATATTAATGTGCTCTTTTCCATGTCATTCTGTAATGATTAACTATAATATAAAAAATTGATTATAGTATTTTATAACATACAATTCAACAATAATTCTTTCAAATATCATTGACTAAAGAGCAGATATTTGGACAATATGAACTTGTCTTTACAGCAGTTTATTAGCATGATTATTGAGAGGTTCCAATTCATATTTATTGTTTCAACTGTTATCTATTGCTATATCTTTCTTTAATAAGCTTAAGACTAAATTCATCCTGCGGGGGGCGGGAAACAGAGCTAAGTTTGCAGAAGCTTATTCAATACTATATTTAACCTCATCCAAAGATGAAGTTACTAATATGGATGGCACCTGTTAAGTAATTTCTAGGTGGGTGGTATCAGGATTCAAAATATATGCTGCATGCCACAACTTTGGTGAGATTATATGAGGAAATAAATTAGTCAACTATAAATACCAGGAATGTCCAGAATGCCCAGCAGATTAAAAATAGCAGAAAAAAAATGCCCAACATGTATTTGAAATGCAGAGGCACAAGTGCAAGGTTCGTAGACAAAAATGAAAGACATATAGGGGAAAACTTGTTTGGAAAACAAAATTTTCTTTATTTTAAAATAGCCCATTAGAGCACTTGGCCAGTTAGCTCCGTTGGTTAGAGTAGAATACTAATAAAATAGACCATGGTATTTAACAGTCTTCATAAATGCATGGAGAGATTAGGAAATTTGATTATGTGCAATAGTTGCAAACCAAGAATTAGATTATGGGGCAGAACTGAGAATCTGGCAAATGCAGTTCCCAGCTTGTCCTTCCTGTTTTCTGGCTCATCCCTTCACCTCACTCTAGTAGCTCAATTGTTTTCTTAGCCACAACCTTCTACCTTCTTTCCTATCTTATTGTATTGCTTGAAACTTGCTGATATGAGGATTTTTGTAACGCTTGTGCCTCTTACAATTTTCTGTTCCTAGATGAAATAATAGGTTTTAGTCTTCCCTTAATTCTGTGAATCCATGTCCTACAGAGTTGTGGCTGCCACAATAATTACTGTATTTCACAGGCATCTTTGTTCCATTTCTATAGTTTACAGGAATCCAGACAGGGAAGCTATTCTTGATAGAAAAATTATTCTGTTGTTTTATCTGTATGCTGCCCTTTCAAGTTTTAATTCTTCCAGCCACTGCTTGTTATTGCTGCCCTTTTAAAGGATCTATTTAGGTAAGATAAGATGAGGTTTCTAACCAAATAGGGAAAAGATAAAATATTGGAATGCTCTAAAGATTTAATAAAATCTTATAAATGGCACACTGCAGGATTCTAGCACTATGACTCAGAGGAGTGGAATATTGCTAAGTTAGTCCATTCGCATGACCCCCTGCCATTTTGAAACTGTTCATCTTCTGGAATGTCTAGAAAAAGATAGCTTAATGAAGACAAATGTTTTCCTACAAATAGAGCTCTGATCTCTAAAGAACCATTAACTAAATATCTACTTTGTAGTTTGCTTAACAGTTTCATTATTTTTATTTAGGCTCACACTTCAGAAGATTAAGCATAAACTACAAGTATTAGGAAATTTATATTAAATTATTGATCCAATTTATTTATATTATTAATATAAACCACCCTGATGATTTTTAAAGCTGAGTTTGTCTCTAGAAGTTGTTCAGTATACTCATATGTAAAGTTTGAATGAAAAAATTGAAGTAAAATGGGGACATTGAGAGTGTGTCATGTTTAAAGGACAGTGATCACTGGAGTTCTAATTCTGATTAGATGAGTCAGGAAAAAAGTCCATAAATATTCAAAGTCTTCACTAATTTCTATAGTGAGGAAATCAGACTGATAAACTCTGAAATCCGTTGGAATGCTGATGTGCTATACTGATTTAACAAAATAGCAAAGACCATGCTTTCTGTTCAGTATTTCTTCTTAGAGATGTACTTGGGTTTTCAATCTTTATAACTTTTTAAAACAGCATCCATAGTAAGGTAAAAAAGATATTTCCTAAGATGTATTAAGTCTAATTTACAATGAAAAACAATACTGTTATGAACGTTACCTAGTCTGCCATTCAGAAATCAAGTAAATGCTGAAAATATAAGAATGCTTTTCTGTATTAACTATAATATAGAGTAAATAGTGTAAATGTTTTTCTTATAAGTGTCAATATTATAATTGGTTTGTGTCATTAGTAGGACAAATGGAAATTAAAGTTAAGTAGCTAATTTTGAATTGGATACCAGATATCCACATACAATTTTTTTCTTTCTTTTTGAAGATAGGATGTACCTTATTTCTGTTTTTACAGGTAGTTATTAAGCTTTATATCTGTATGGAGAAAACAACTGCAAATGTACTTTGTATTTCTGCTGTACATTTGAATATCGACCACTTTCTTAAATATTTAGAATGTTCTCATCCCT
Organism: Bos indicus x Bos taurus; assembly: GCF_003369695.1. Lineage (NCBI taxonomy): Eukaryota > Metazoa > Chordata > Mammalia > Artiodactyla > Bovidae > Bos > Bos indicus x Bos taurus. The sequence goes on along the minus strand of NC_040080.1, from coordinate 112,787,017 downwards.
AATAGTTTGACTTAAAATAGTGTACGATGTTTCCCAGTGATAAGCCACTATCCCGGTTAACATGAAATACAGTCACACCTAATATTAGAAAACATATTTTGTAGCAATCCTTTCATAACTTTAGCTTTTATCACCTTAAATGGTCTAATTTTTAAAAAGAACCTACTGCTCCATCTTTTTCAATTCCCTTTTTAAAATTTATAGATAATTACCACTTTCAATACTCAGTAGTGAAAAAAAATATGAAAAAAGAGAAAATTTTAAAATCCTAGCTTGGAAAACAATATACTAAGATATGAGATCATTTTAACTATGACCTGTGGTATTCATAGCTTAACAACCTATAAGTAAAAATACTTCCGTCGGGCAGAAAAACAAAATGAAATGGGAGAAACTTTTTCATTTGACCTCAGTATGTTCAGTTGAGAAGTTTATATTTGATAAGATAAATTACTTGAAAATCAGCAGATGTACCAAATCTCCTTTATTAAATAATTTATATGAGTTAAATTAAACTGACCTGTGTGGATAGCCATAGACAAAAATTCATGATGTATCAGGTTACACTTGAAAACATTGTATTGCCCTTTAATTTGTATAAGTCATGTTTCAAACATAAAAAATACTATGAAATTGCATCCCATGCATGCATCCTAAGTCACTTTAGCCGTGTCCTATTTTTTATGGTCCTGTGGACTGGAGCCCACAAGGCTCCTCTGTGCAAGGGATTCTCCAGACAAGAATACTGGAGTGGGTTCCCATGTCTTCCTCCAGGGGACCTTCCTGACCCAGGGATCAGACCCACTTCTCTTACATGTCCTGCACTGTAGGTTGCTCTTTACCACTAGTGCCACCTGGGAAGACCATTATGAAACTGCATCGCAGAAGCATCAGGCTCTAGAGATGGACCTGAGAGTGCGGCAGTACCAGTATCGCTTATTGATTCACTTGTAGACTAACTGCCAACCGTCTGTATCCAGGGCTGTACTAGACGCTTTGCTTGCATTTTCATTGCACCATCATAGCAAACCTATGAAAGAATTTGCCTCATTGAGTCTGCTTGTGTCCCTTTTCAGTAAGTGGAAGAATCGGTTTTTGTCTCATGTCTATTTAAGACTAAAAAAACAACAATTTGAGTCTAGGCCACATTGCTTTTAAACTTATTAATAAATGCATTTAACAAAATAAGGTCTGAAACTCAAGTCTTTAAATTTTAACCTCTTCATCTTCCACCTCTCCCTCCTTCTTCTTTAGTGTTTGGATCCTTTTCCTCTCTCCCCTCCCTCCAAACTTGCAACATAAAGGAGTGTTTTTCTTTAATACAATACTTGTTTATTCCATCTACAGCAGAAATAGGAGCTTTGGTTAGTTTGGGAGAGCATACAGGCATATGGGATAATGATTTATAGATTTTATGGTGAAATTATGCATTTGAAAAATATTATTATATGTAGCTTTACCCTTATATGTAATATATATATAGATAGATATTATGTAAGTTTAGAACAGTTTTATAATTTCATGATAAAAAACAAAAATTCCTTGTTTTGTTCTCTGTAACAAACGGAGAAGCAAGAACTTACTAAAAACCCAGAGAATATATTTTCAGGTTAATAGGTACTGATGCAGTATTTTATAATTTTATATTTATAACACTTTCTATTGGCAATTATAGCCTATAATGAAGATTTAATATCATCTTTAATAGGTAACTAATATTAAATGATGTTCATCATTCTCTAACACCAAGTCAGTTAAAGCAGAATATAGAATTTTAAACAAAAAACAATTTTTATCTGATAAAGTCCTAATAAATTTTCCATTTGAGTACCCTTATATATCTATCTAATTGCTCTTATACACACACATTCTGTAATATGTGTGTTTATATGGGCATTTCTAGTATGAAAATATGGAGAAGGCAATGGCACCCCACTCCAGTACTCTTGCCTGGAAAATCCCATGGGCGGAGGAGCCTGGTAGGCTGCAGTCCGTGGGGTCGCTAAGAGTCAGACACGACCGAGCGACTTCACTTTCACTTTTATGCATTGGAGAAGGAAATGGCAACCCACTCCAGTGTTCTTGCCTGGAGAATCCCAGGGACGGGGGAGCCTGGTGGGCTTCTGTCTGTGGGGTCACACAGAGTCGGACACGACTGAAGCGACTTAGCAGCAGCAGCAGCAGTATGAAAATATATACATACACATGTATACACACAGACATAGATACACATATGCCTAGTATAGAGCTAAGCTCTTCATAAACATCTGTATTCCTCACATAATATATTGTGTGGGAGCTGCTTTCATTCTCATTTCACAGATAGGTTAGCTGAGGCTTCAGGAGAGTAAAAACTTTATCAATTTATTTTGTTGAATTCTTACAGGGTGTAAATGTCATAACTAGGATTCAAACTCAGATTTGAGTGCAAACTTTAAACTATTATTCTGTAGTACTTAATCATGTGTCTCACCCCAGACCAAATTAACACAAAAACAAACTGAAGAGCCAAACAGAATTACTATTTCCTACCTCTCCCTATCCCACAGCACAAACTAACTTGAAATAGAAAAACAAAGCATGGGATATAGGGCACAGTGGCAGGAGGTACCAAGTTAAACTGCATCTTTCATCTGCACTCCCCATAGATTAGCAAATCAATCCTCAGAGGACAAGGCCTAGAGATCTGCATGCTCACAGACCCCAACTCACCCTTACGTGCTAAAGACTCACCCTTGCCCTGCTGCTCTGCTAAGTAGATAATTGTGTTAGTTTCTTGTGCTGTAACAAATTATCACAAATGTGGCTTCAAACAGTAGAACTTTAATCTCTCACTTGTCTGGATGCAAGAAATCTGAAATCAGTACTCAGTCAGTCAGTTCAGTCGCTCAGCCATGTCCAGCTCTTTGCGACCCCATGGACTGCAGCATGCTAGGCTTCTCTGTCCATCACCAACTCCCAGAGCTTACTCAAACTCATGTCCATCGAGTTGGTGATGCCATCCAACCATCTCATCCTCTGTTATCCTCTTCCCCTCCCACCTTCAATCTTTCCCAGCAACAGGGTCTTTTCCAATGAGTCAGTTCTTCACATCAGGTGGCCAAAGTATTGGAGTTTCAGCTTCAGCATTAGTCCTTCTAATGAATATTCAGGACTGATTTCCTTTAGGACTGACTGGTTGGATCTCCTTGCAGTCCAAGGAACTCTCAACAGTCTTCTCCAACACCACAGTTCAAAAGCATCAATTCTTTGGTGCTCAGCTTTCTTTATAGTCCAACTCTCACATCCATACATGATTACTGCAGACAGCACAGCTTTGACTAGATGGCTCTTTGTTGGTAAAGTAATGTCTCTGCTTTTTAATATGCTGTCTAATTTGGTCATAGCTTTTCTTCCAGGAGCAAAAGTCTTTTAATTTCATGGCTGCTGTCACCATCTGCAGTGATTTTGGAACCCCCAAAAATAAAGTTTGTCACTGTTTCCATTGTTTCTCCATCTGTTTGCCATGAAGTGATGGGACCAGATGCCATGATCTTAGTTTTCTGAATGTTGAACTTTAAGCCAACTTTTACACTCTCCTCTTTCACTTTCATCAAGAGGCTCTTTAGTTCTTCTTCGCTTTCTGCCATAAGGGTGGTGTCATCTGCATACCTGAAGTTACTGATATTTCTCCCAGCAATCTTGATTCCAGTTTGTGCTTCATCTAGCCTGGCATTTCACATGAGGTACTCTGCATATAAATTAAATAAGTAAGGTGACAGTATACAGCTTTGACATACTCCTTTCCCGATTTGGAACCAGTCTGATGTTCCATGTCCAGCTCTAACTGTTGCTTCTTGACCTGCATACAGATTTCCCAGGAGGCAGGTCAGGTGGTCTGGTATTCCCATCTCTTTAAGAATTTTCCACAGTTTGTTATGATCCACATAACATCAGTATCCCATGGCCAAAATCAAGCCTTCAGCAATCCTGTGCTCCCTCAAGGGGCTGTAGGGGGAATCTATTCCTTGTTTGTTCCAGCTGCTGGTAACTGCCAGCATTCCTTGGCTTGTGGCCACATCAATCATTCTATATGTTCATCTACCAGAATATAAAAAGCATTGGATAGTTGTGAAATAATTTGGAATCACTTAAACCTTATAAACTTAGACTCTCTATGGAGCACATAGATTTTACATGTTCTTTATGTCCTTGTTTGTTAGTCAGTCATTTGGGTCTGATTCTTTGAGACCCCGTGGATCATAGCCCACCAGGCTCCTCTGTCCATGGGATTCTCCAGGCAAGAATACTGGAGTGGGAGTGGGTTGCCATTTCCTCCCAACCCAGGAATCAAACCTAGGTCTCCTGCATTGCAGGCATATTCTTTACAATCTGAGCCACCAGGAAAGCCCATACTCTCACTGAACAATTTCATCCTTACATTCAACCATCTTGTGCCAGACCAGTATCCTACCTAGCTGTCTGTTAATCATGTAGAGACCTTGAGTCAAAAGCTAGAACTGACTTAACTCAGAATGCCTCAGTTACAGTGGTAGGAAGCATAGTATGGCAATAATTGTTATTTCATTGAAGACTGATGGGGATGCGTTTGAATTCTGGTTCTGCTGTGTACTCAATTGTGTAAACTTATAAAAAGTACAGAGAATGCAATGGCACCCCACCCCAGTACTCTTGCCTGGAATATCCCATGGACAGAGGAGTCTGGTGGGCTGCAGTCCATGGGGTCGATAAGAGTCGGACACAACTGAGCGACTTCACTTTCACTTTTCACTTTCATGCGTTGGAGAAGGAAATGGCAACCCACTCCAGTGTTCTTGCCTGGAGAATCCCAGGGACGGTGGAGCCTGGTGGGCTGCTATCTATGGGGTCACACAGAGTCAGACACGAATGAAGTGACTTAGCAGTAACAGTAGCAGTATAAAAATATGTCATTTCTAAGGCTTTATTGAATGATCAGAATATCAAATTTTCCAGCCTCTATAGTGAAAATGATAAGGATTTTGCATTTGGAGTAAATAATATACATGCTTAATGTGTATGAATTCCCTTCCTGTGCTGGGATTTTGAGTGATGGAGAAAGAAGTGGCTTCTAACCCATGTCCCCTGCTTCTGTGCTTCACATGTAGTATGAGGTTCCTCACAGTGCAGCCTGTTGTGAAGTTAATATTTTACAAATGACATATTAAAATTAAACCCATTAAAATGGACTTTTAAAATTAAAGCACATGGCAGATAGTATGGGTAGAAATTGATTTGTGACACGTTTATTAATTTCTATCTATAAACCTATGTATATATTGTGTGATCATAAAAAAAAAGAAGATATCTTCCGTGCAACACTGACAATTTATTTCTTTTGCTTCAAATACACTATTACTGTCCTGAGCCTTAAGATCAAGCCCAGCCACTAGCAAGATGTGGAAGATGTTGCACATCCAGCGCCTGTTTATCTCTATGGATTCATCTTCTGCCATTAGATTTGCCAGATCTCAAGATTCTTGATCTTGGAGTCCCTTCTTCCTGAACGCTCCTCTGACACAGTTTCTTAAAACCTTTTGAAGGCCACCAGAGAGGTCTATTTTCACATTGATAACAAAGAAGTTGTGGGAAAAGCTTTAAGTAGGGTTCAACTCTTAATATTCCTACTATTCTGAATTCCTTGCAAGTCCTTTAACTTAAGGTGTTTCTCACCCCTCAAGAGTTCACATATTGTACCTTCCTTGGCTTCGCTTCACCCCACATCCTGTTATTTGGTTAACCCTTCCTAACCTTTCAGGGACTAGTTCAGGTTTCCCTTGAAGCAGAAATATATATGTGTGTGTGTGTGTGTGTGTCAAGTTAATGACACAGACTCTGGTTTTGATATATTCTGTCTGTGTAACCTTGAGCATCTCAATTTAATTAGCTGATCAACACTTACCCCTGGAAAAAATGTTATACTTATGGTAACTTTGGTAACTTTGGTAAATTTGGCCTTGGAATACAGAATGAAGCAGGGCAAAGACTAATAGAGTTTTGCCAAGAAAATGCACTGGTCATAACAAACACTCTCTTCCAACAACACAAGAAAAGTCTCTACACATGGACATCACCAGATGGTCAACACCGAAATCAGATTAATTATATTCTTTGCGGCCAAAGATGGAGAAGCTCTATACAGTCAGCAAAAACAAGACCAGGAGCTGACTGTGGCCTAGATCATGAACTCCTTATTGCCAAATTCAGACTTAAATTGAAGAAAGTAGGGAAAACCACTAAACCATTCAGGTATGACCTAAATTAAATCCCTTATGATTATACAGTGGAAGTGAGAAATAGATTTAAGGGCCTAGATCTGATAGATAGAGTGCCTGATGAACTATGGAATGAAGTTCATGACATTGTACAGGAGACAGTGATCACGACCATCCCCATGGAAAAGAAATGCAAAAAAGCAAAATGGCTGTCTGGGGAGGCCTTACAAATAGCTGTGAAACGAAGAGAAGCGAAAAGCAAAGGAGAAAAGGAAAGATATAAACATCTGAATGCAGAAATCCAAAGAATAGCAAGAAGAGATAAGAAAGCCTTCTTCAGCGATCAATGCAAAGAAATAGAGGAAAACAACAGAATGGGAAAGACTAGAGATCTCTTCAAGAAAATCAGAGATACCACAGGAATATTTCATGCAAAGATGGGCTCGATAAAGGACAAAATGGTATGGACCTAACAGAAGCAGAAGATATTAAGAAGAGATGGCAAGAATACACAGAAGAAGTGTACAAAAAAGATCTTCGTGACCCAGATAATCACGATGGTGTGATCACTGACCTAGAGCCAGACATCCTGGAATGTGAAGTCAAGTGGGCCTTAGAAAGCATCACTATGAACAAAGCTAGTGGAGGTGATAGAATTCCAGTTGAGCTATTTCAAATCCTGAAAGATGATGCTGTGAAAGTGCTGCACTCACTATGCCAGCAAATTTGGAAAACTCAGCAGTGGCCACAGGACTGGAAAAGGTCGGTTTTCATTCCAATCCCAAAGAAAGGCAATGCCAAAGAATGCTCAAACTACCGCACAATTGCACTCATCTCACACGCTAGTAAAGTAATGCTCAAAATTCTCCAAGCCAGGCTTCAGCAATATGTGAACCATGAACTTCCTGATGTTCAAGCTGGTTTTAGAAAAGGCAGAGGAACCAGAGATCAAATTGCCAGCATCTGCTGGGTCATGGAAAAAGCAAGAGAGTTCCAGAAAAGCATCTATTTCTGCTTTATTGACTATGCCAAAGCCTTTGACTGTGTTGATCACAATAAACTGTGGAAAATTCTGAAAGAGATGGGAATCCCAGACCACCTGATCTGCCTCTTGAGAAATTTGTATGCAGGTCAGGAAGCAACAGTTAGAACTGGACGTGGAACAACAGACTGGTTCCAAATAGGAAAAGGTGTACGTCAAGGCTGTATATTGTCACCCTGCTTATTTAACTTATATGCAGAGTACATCATGAGAAATGCTGGATTGGAAGAAACACAAGCTGGAATCAAGATTGCCGGGAGAAATCTCAATAACCTCAGATATGCAGATGACACCACCCTTATGGCAGAAAGTGAAGAGGAACTCAAAAGCCTCTTGATGAAAGTGAAAGAGGAGAGTGAAAAAGTTGGCTTAAAGTTCAACATTCAGAAAACGAAGATCATGGCATCGGGTCCCATCACTTCATAGGAAATAGATAGGGAAACAGTGGAAACAGTGTCAGACTTTATTTTTCTGGGCTCCAAAATCACTACAGATGGTGACTGCAGCCATGAAATTAAAAGACATTTACTCCTTGGAAGGAAAGTTATGACCAACCTAGATAGCATATTCAAAAGCAGAGACATTGCTTTGCCAACAAAGGTCCGTCTAGTCAAGGCTATGGTTTTTCCTGTGGTCATGTATGGATGTGAGAGTTGAACTGTGAAGAAGGTTGAGCGCCAAAGAATTGATGCTTTTGAACTGTGGTGTTGGAGAAGACTCTTGAGAGTCCCTTGGACTGCAAGGAGATCCAACTAGTCCATTCTGAAGGAGATCAGCCCTGGGATTTCTTTGGAAGGAATGATGCTAAAGCTGAAGCTCCAGTACTTTGGCCACCTCATGTGAAGAGTTGACTGATTGGAAAGGACTCTGATGCTGGGAGGGATTGAGGGCAAGAGGAGAAGGGGATGACAGAGGAATCGATGGCTGGATGGCATCACTGACTCGATAGACGTGAGTCTGGGTGAACTCCGGGAGTTGGTGATGGACAGGGAGACCTGGCGTGCTGCGATTCATGGGGTCGCAAAGAGTCGGACATGACTTAGTGAATGATCTGATGGTAACTTTAGAAGAAGAGATCTTTGTAACCATGATAGATAATCTTAGTTCTAATAAATTTCCTAGTCTCTTACCTCTGATTATGAATAGACTGTTTAGCAGTCTGTGTTTCTCTATAACATTCATTGCATTACATTGGAATCATCTCTCCTATGAGATTATATATGTATTTAAGGTCTTGGACATGTCTCAATGAATAAATAATCATTATGTGAATGAATGAAAACAAACATCTTAACAGTTTTAACCAATGCAAAAACATTATTGCATTTTACTTTAATTTTCTAAGTGTTTATATTTTAAAGAGTTATAATAAAATCTTTGGCTGAAATCTATATAATCATTTGTATTTTGCCATATGATAGAAGTTTGCTCAAACCGAGCCATCTTATTTTTTTTTTTGGTTGAAATAAAATTTAGTTAATTTATACAATGACATTAGCAATACTTGTTTATCTTGAAAAATGGGAAGAATCATTAATTTAAAATAGCACGAGTCACAAAAGAATTTACATCCAGAGAGAATAAAAGTTACATTTGGTTTATATTCTTCTACATATTTTCTATGTATGATTCATAACAGCAGTACCTACAGACATGCCCTAACCAGGATGCCTTGTGTCTGCAGAGAAAACTCAAGTCTTTTAAGTATTATGCCTGCTATCTGGTTTACAGTTATTTAGCTTTTATATTGCAGTGGTTTTAGGATCCCAGTGGGTATTGGGAGCCTTTTCAGTTCCAGGCCAGATTTACTCTGTAAGCATGACTGCAGAGAGGAAAGGCTGGCACGGTCTGTTTTCAGATGTCCTTGTGAGCAATTGTATTGCTCTCGGTAGCTCTTATGGGCATGCCTGCTCCTCCTTCTGAAGCTTGCCCAACCTTATCAAAATCAGACTTATCCTGTGTGTCCAAATGATACTTCTTCCATAGTGAAAGCTGATAAATCCATTCTCTTCACTGCCACACTGTTCTTTATAATTCTCTTTTGTAATATTATGCCTTGTGTTATGCTGATTTATGAATCTTTTTTCGTTCTCTTCAGCTGTATTACAAACTCACAAAGCTCACAAAGGCAAAGATATTTTTTCCTTCCTTATGTTGTCTCATTTTCTAATAACAAGATGCAGTGTGAAGAAAGGAAAGAATTCAAAGTAGGTTCCAGAACTATAGGGTTTTTGAATATTTCAATGTAAAACAGGTAGAACAAGAAGGTCCACTTGGTCATGTAATATTTAGTGTCTTCAACTCTATAATTCTTTCAGTAAAACTTATTTTGAAATGAATTAATATAAAACTTTTTTTTTTTTTCCTCAAAGCACATGTGTATACCTTGGCAGCAATCATTTTAAAGCAAAAAACCTCTCATTGGATATTATTGCTTTAATTTTGCACAAAATTACATTTAAAAAGAAATGTAAACAGTTGTCCATTTTATAAAGACAAAGTCTGGAATGTATTTTTTCTTTTTATTTTCTTTAAAAGACATTTTGACCTTCCTATGAAGCTTAGCTAGAGAAGACATTGGCAGAACTTCGTATGTCCTCATACATAGCTTTTGATGAGAATTTAATAAGACAGAGAACAGTACCTTGCCAAGTATTAACTTTAAACCTTATTTACTTTAGAATTTCAAGATTTATGGAATACCAAAAAACCCATGGAGATGACTCACAAAGAACTGGAACTTTCTAGTTTCCTACACTCTTTTAAAAAGTCTTAGTTATTTAACTTTGCTACATATTGCCATGACTAATACTGAAATCAACTCATGAATTAACATAAATTAATCTGTTTCTTTTTGGTTCTCACCCCAAATGGTTAATCACTCGCTGGTTATTGTGCTGAAATGGACTATTTAAAAGCGGTGGCATTAGTCTTTTAAATTACAAAGGTGATGTCTGTATTTAATCAGAGAATTACTCAACTATGGGAATACAAATATAGTTTTTCTCTTTTTATTTCTAAATTATGAAAATAATACAACACTTAGAAAATATAGAACAAAGTCATATAGTCCCATTATATAATAAAATTATTTTTAAGTGGATAAATTAAGATTTTTGTTGGAATTTCAATATCAAGCTCTCAAAATTAATAGAATATACAGAAAAGTAGAAGGGTATAGTAGACCTGAAAAGCACCATGAACCAGTTTAATATAATTAAGATTTATACAATTTTCACACAAGAGTAGGTTGCAAAGTTCTATTCACGTTCCCATAGACTATAAACTCGGAGACACTGGAACACACCGGGGACATAAAACAAGGTGTAAAATTTCACGGTCTAAAGGTATTGAAATCATACAGAGTCTGTTCTCTTATCATTGTGGAATTATGTTAAAAATCAATATCAAAAGATATTTGAAAATAACCCACATATTTTCAAGTGCAATGTGACATTTACCAAGAGAGATCTTTGACTTAGCCATTGAAAGTCTCAGTAAAGTCAGAAGCCTGAAAAAACACAGAGGGTGATTGCTGAGATGAAAGCACTTAAAAGAAATTGCTGTCAAGATGAGGAATTAATACCAAAGATCCTTTAAAAACCTCATGTATTTGAAAATTAAATGTCCACTTTTAAATGATGGATGTATCTAAGAAGGCATAGCAAGGAAAATTAGAAAATACTGATAATGAAATACAAATGAAAAGAGAATTTGCCAGAATTTGTTGCATGCAGCTGAAGCTGGCTTATTGCAACTAAATACAATGTGGAATCTTGAATAATGTATAAAAACAAAGAATGGACACTAGCATAAAATTTTGGTAAATTTGAACCAAATCTGTACTTTACTTAATAACACCATATCACACATTAATTTCCTGTTTTATTTTGTTTTTCAACAACAGTAAATACAGTTTTTAAAAGAATTCTATGATTTAGAATGAAAATATACTTCATTTGTTTCATGTGTATCAACCCCTTTTCCATCTTATTTGTCTTTTGGCATACTTACTGACCGTTACTATTCGAATCTCAGTTACCCACATCCTAGTATTCTAAGCATCTCCTGTTTGGATGCTTCAGAGACTTGTGAAGCACAAAACCAGCCTGGTTTTATGTAAGTAGGTGGGTTGCTAATCTGTAAGAATGCCATTCTTGATCAGGCCTCTATGAATTGTTTGTAAGTACCAAATCAGACAATGCAGTCTTTATATTCGTCCTGCAATTAGCCAAAATTATTCTAGTTATAGTCCAGTTAAAGATCTCTAGTATGAAATGAATGTAAAGTATTCATTCTTTCTTTATCTTTCTCTCTGGCTTCATTCTAGCTCATTTATGTACTTAAAAATAATCTTCTAAGTTACTTTTTCACTGCTTTTCGTGTTGCAGATTGAAAATGTTGATGTCTGCCTTAGTTTTCTAGCAGCCAGAGGAGTAAATGTTCAAGGTCTATCTGCTGAAGGTAAGTAGAAGCATAATTGTCACAAATGGCATCTGTGTTTGAAAAGACTTTTGATAACACTAGAAATGTCAAATGAGAGTACATAGGCCCTTAATATAGAAAAGGAAATTAGTAAAGTTTCCAAAATAATAGAAACATAAGTTCTGTGGTTGTTAATGTATGCTTTTATTATGTAGCTATGTTCCAGATTTTGTCAAAGTTGTTCTTTACATTACTGAGTATATGGAATGGGGGCATATTAACAAAGTATCTTTATGATATAACGATTAAGTAGTACTTTTAGAATATTAAGTAGATGGATGGATAGATAATGCTGGGTAATAGATGGACAGAAATACAGTTAAATGGTGTAATTAATGCTTAAATATTGTTTTATCAATAACAATTCTATAATTTGATCAAGTTAGCAGTCCAAGTCTAAATATTTGGTAAGTTTAATCAAGTCCTCAGGAATTCTTAAATAATGAGTATTAGTAACTGTTCTATGTAAAGGCCTTAACATTTTTAAAAGTTTAAAAGATCATCACTGACATTGAAATACAGAAAACAGGAAAAAGACAACTAAATCTGTCACTTTTTTCCTGCTTTCTTTTTCTTCAACATATATTTTTTAGGAAACGTTTTCAAAATTTTCAAGTAGTAATAGTAACAAAAACAATTGCTAACGTTATGACATATCAGTTCCTTTGAGATCTATATCAGCAACAAACATTTTTTAAATTAGAATTTTAATTATATTACATTAATCCCTTTTGGCAATTTTTGTTACTTAATGTTTCTACTACAGTCAATTTACTCTGCAAAGCCTTCCCGACTCCCACAGATAGTATAAATACTAGATAGGTCTAAATTTTACAAGTTTTACTGCCATTGCAAAAATAGGAATTGTGTGACTTCTGAAATATTATGAACATGAACTAGAATTATTTACTTTTCTCAATTTTTCTGCACTGTTTAAATTTTATTTTGAACTTCTTCTATCCTTTATATGTTTATGTCATGATATTTAATATTAAATTATATACTTAAAGGCCAAAACTTAGGTTCAAACCTAATACATGGTTCTGTTACTGAGAATAATATTTGAGAAAATTGTCCAGGATGATACTTTACTTTCTAAGAGGTTAAAAGTAGGTGAGAAATGTTACTATTTGTTGGTTTTATGTCTCTTCCTTTTAACATGACATCTTTTATTAACATAAGCCTGTTGCTTTTTATTTATCTCCTAAAAATATATGAATAGTCAAAATGATTTTCTGTATTTATTAAACATGAATACTAATAAAACAAGTTTAAAGAATATCTTTCAATAAGATTCACAGGAGAAACTTAATACTTGCAGGTTCACCCAAGAAAATTTATCCTGTCTCACTGTAGCTTTATATTGATCAAGCCTATAATTATGGCCCCTGTGAGGAAGGTTGGGGGTTATAATAACTCAGCCTTATTTTATATGAAAAATTCCACTGCATAGTGTGTGTGTGACATTATAAACCATCAGAGAGCAAGAAATTTAAGTAGGTTTATTAATGTTTCTAAATTCTGAAAAGGAGGCATAAAACCTTGACCTCACAAGAGGATATATTTTATTGTCAATGGCAAGTTTCATTTAAAGTATGATTATAGGTTGCATAGCATTATATCCAGCTTTAGTGGTCTCTCTTTTTCTAATTCTAAAATTATAACTCCAGAAGAAAAAAACTAGCTCGTGTTATGGCCTACTTTGTGCATTTTATTTTTTCTTCAGTGTTAGAAAAACTTACACAGGAGCCTCATGTGTTTAGAACTAGAAATTCTACTTATTCTATTATGCTTATTCTACTTACACTATTATGCATGCATAATAAGCATGCATCTAAAGCCATGCATAAAGTGATCTTAATCATTTCTTAATATGTAATGTGAATTAAAAATAAAAGAATTGGAACATTAAAGTGGATAACTATGGTGCCATCTGCTCTTTGGAGGACAAATACATAGTTTTTTAATAAATCACTTGGTGGGTGATTTAGAATATTGCTAACAGTTATTATGAGGTACACCCATACAGCATCAGTGGAGAAGGAAATGGCACCCCACTCCAGTACTCTTGTCTGGAAAATCCCATGGATGGAGGAGCCTGGTAGGCTAAAGTCCATGGGGTCACTAAGAGTCGAACACGACTGAGCGACTTCACTTTCACTTTTCACTCTCATGCGTTGGAGAAGGAAATGGCAACCCACTCCAGTGTTCTTGCCTGGAGAATCCCAGGGACAGAGGAGCCTGGTGGGCTGCTGTCTATGGGGTCCCACAGGGTCAGACACAACTGAAGCGACTTAGCAGCAGCAGCAGCAGCAGCAGGATATAGCATCAGTATTTATAATGCAAGCCACTGAGCTTTCTTTCTCTAGCTCATAGGCATCCCTCCACTGGTAACAGCTGTGTGCATTTGTGAGGGAAAATATGTGTGTGTGTGCATGTGCTCAGCCATGTCAGACTCTTTTGAGACCCCAATGAACTGTAGCCCGCCAGACTCCTCTGTCCAAGGGATGTCCCAAGCAAGAATACTGGAGTGGATTGCTATTTCCTGCTCCAGGAGATCTTCCTGACCCAGGGATCGAACCTGTGTCTCCTAAATCTCTTGCACTGGCAGGCAGATTCTTTACCACTGACCCACCTGGGAAGCCCATTTGAGAGATAAACAGAATGATAAATCAAATGAGGAACACAAAACAGAGCACCTATCTATTGGCATGAAGAAGCTACCTTGAGAAAAACTTTAGTTCAGGGTCAGCAAAGAGCATCCCTTGAGTAACCTTTGTTCTCTCTCTGAAATTTCCAAACTAGTAAAACTGTTAGCATGTTTTAGAAAATCAGACTTACTTAAATGTGTGACTGAGAAAACCAAGTTTTATTTCTGTCTTCAAAGATTTAGTCTATTAAGAATCCATTGGAAGCAATTTGCAAACTGCTTCTAGAATTTCTTTTGTTAAAAAAAATAATTTTATATGATACTGTTTTTATATTTTCCGCTTGATACAGAAATAAGAAATGGAAACTTAAAAGCCATTCTAGGGCTGTTTTTCAGTTTGTCTCGCTACAAGCAGCAGCAGCACCACCAGCAGCAGTATTACCAGTCCTTGGTGGAGCTTCAGCAGCGGGTCACCCACGCCTCCCCTCAAGCAGAAGCCAGCCAGGCCAAAACCCAGCAAGATATGCAGTCCAGGTAAGGGAGGGAAGCGGGGGATGTGTTTAAAATGAATTTACATTGATGGGAGTCTTGGGAGCATGTAGACACAGCCAGGGTGGGATGCTGGCAATTTGTTTTTATAAGTTTTTGTTTGTGAGTTTGGTCACCATATTTATGTAGTTGTATCCATGTGATGCGATTATTTGACTAATGTTATAGAATTTAAAACCTCTTTTGCTTGGATAACCAACATTTGTCACTTTTTAGGTGAAATATTTGTGTTTGTTTTCTAAAGGTGATCGTGGTTTGTATCGAAATGTGTGAAGTGTCTTTCTTGTAAGCTGCGTGTCACAGTTACTTTCTTCTTATTTAGAATGTACTTTTGGAGTCCTGGTCTCCAGTTGTATAGTTTTCTTTTGTTGATGTTTCAGATTGGTTAAATCATTAAATCTGTCAAAAAGTTTAGGCCTGTTAAACACAGGAGTTTGAGTGTTTGGGAACATGCTGTTTTGATGTGAGATTGTATGTGTGTATTTATATACACAGGTTATGTTTGTCTTACTTGAGTCTGTGGGTACATGTAGACACAGCCAGGATCCAGTGCTGACAAACCATTACAACATCCTTTACTCTTTCATTACTGCTTTTTTCAGTTTGGAATTACATCAGTCATGATTCAGGCAGAGAAGCAGAATCAGTAAAAAAAAAAAAATAGAGTTAACAGATTCATTGTAAAGAATTGATTCACGTGATTGTGTGGCTGGCAAGGCGAATGTGAAGACAAACAGCAGCCCAACAGAGAGGACAGGTTGACACTGTGAGCATGAGCCAAAACCGCTATGAACAGGTGGAATTTCATCTCTCAGGGAGGCCGCACTCCTGCTTTTAAGACCTTTCAAGGAGTGAATTGGGCCTACTATCCTAGCGATAATCTAGGATAATCTCCTTTAAGTCAAATGCTATGGATTTAGACCACATCCACAGAAGGCTTTCACAGAAAGACCCAGATTGGTGCTGAGTGGGACTAAATAAACCTAGCTAAATTGGCACGTCAAAAAATGATCACTGAACAAGATTAACAGGTTTCATGCAAATTGTTTATTTGTTTCTGATCAACGTGTGGGTTATCAGCTCTTTAGTTCTATCGCATACATAGCTATGATTGTTTTTCTTAAGGAGAGAGAATGTCCAATACAAAAATACTCTTTACCATCTTCTAAAATATACACATGTATCAAATATATGTAAATATTTAACTTTTTCCATCTTAGAAGCCAAACCTAAAACCTAATAATACAGTTTGCCTGTAGTTTGTTTTTGGCAATTAGTACTGACTGAAAAAACTAATATAAAATTCCGAAATATGTTCACAAACCACTTCCCACTTATTGTCAGATACTCAACAGTTCAGAAATCTCCTCTTTCATCTGTCAACCACCCCTTGCTTCACATTAAGCAATATTTCAGTCTCTGTACAACCATGTAAACTCTACTTCTTTTGGCAAATTTTTCTCATTAGTGAATTATTAATAAAGAAAAATTATAGTTTCACCAAAAAATTTGGGATGTACTACAAAGGCCATGGAGTGATAAGGGAATGTTTGTTTTTACTCAAAAATGCAAATGTGCTTCTGCTTTTTTAAACTTGTCTTGGCATTTTGTGCTGTTGTGTGAAACTGTTCAGGAATCAAAGTGAAAAAAAAAAGATCTATAGTATAAGTTCTTTGGCTTTCCTTAAGAATAGAGGAGAAGAATAAAACATATGACTTATTAAATTGGGGGGTGATGGTTGATAGAAGCAGATCTAGATTTTGAGACCTGCCAGAAATAATATTTCTTAGAGTTTGGTTTAAGCCATTTGAATAGACAAGAAGCAAGAATAGTAGCTAGAAAAATACAGGAACTAAAATGGTATTGTGCAAAGAATGTTGACTCTGGAGATGAGATGAGCTATCATCTGTCACTTCTTTTCCTCACTCTACTTCTCTATCTGTCATTGGAGTTTCTTGCCCCAGACTCCTCAGTGGTTATAACCCTTTGGGGGAGTTTTTTTTCTCTTCTTGCTAGATATGCATGGATATTATGAAGCTGTATAATATTTTAAAATATAGAACTATATATAGAATAGGCATGGTCATTTTACAGCGTCTTGGAGAGAGCTATCTTATTTTTTTTCAGTGAAAGGTTATAAAAAGCATTGGGAAGCCCATTCTTTTCACTAGTGTCCTTTAATTCTGGGATAGCAGGGGAGTTCTTTACCATGAGTGTGACCTGGGAACCCTGACTTTTTTCTTTTGATAAATTGGATTTAATTACTTTTTGGATTGGTAATTTAACAAATCAGAGTACTTACTGTACTAAATGTAGTGCTTAGTTAGGTTCATGATAAAGAGGAGCTCAAAGTCTTCATTTCAGCAGAATTTATTATATGTTTTGGAGAATGCTCTATTTCAGATATTAATACTTCCATTTGTGTGGGCTTGATAACGGAGAAGGCAATGGCACCCCACTCCAGTACTCTTACCTGGAAAATCCCATGGATAGAAGAGTCTGGTGGGCTGCAGTCCATGGGGTCACTAAGAGTTGGACATGTCTGAGCGACTTCACTTTCACTTTTCACTTTCATGCATTGGAGAAGGAAATGGCAACCCACTCCAGTGTTCTTGCCTGGAGAATCCCAGGGACGGGGGAGCCTGGTGGGCTGCCATCTATGGGCTTGCACAGAATCAGACATGACTGAAGTGACTTAGTAGCAGCAGCGGGCTTGATAAGCAATCTAGATGTTTCTATCAATCACCCCTCAAAAGTTAATAATAAAGTGTATGCTTTATTTTTCTCCTTCTCCATTCTTAAGGAATTTCAAAGAACTTACACTATAGATCATACTTTTCACTTTGATCCCTGCACAGTTTCACACATCACAAAATGCTAAGACAAGCTTAAAGAACAGAAGCACATTTGCAGTATTGAGTAAAAACAAATATCCCTTATCATTCCATGGCCTTTTAGTACATTCAGGTTTTTTTTGGTGAAACTGTAATTTTTCTTTATTAATCATTCACCAATGAGTAAAATTTGCCAAAGGAATTAGAGTTTACAATGTTGTACAGAGACAGAAATATTGCTTGAAGTTTGCTAAAATATTACTTAAATATTGCTAAAGGTTGATATAGTGAAATAGTATATGATTATAATGTATGTGAACTGAAATGTGATAACATATTTAAGCATTTTCAAAACCTATATTGACAGTATACATAGGAAAGGTTTAAGTCTCCATACTATAGAACCAAGGTGATAAATGTGAAAAAAACCCCAGGGACACATTTCTCTTTGTTTGCTTGAGATGTGAGTCATAAATCATGATTTATGAAGATTTTCTATTGATTTCAAAGCTCTTTCCAAGTGAACGGTTTAAATGACTGGTTCCTATATTATTCTAGATATTTAGCCAGAAAATGTTCTTGTATTTTTCTTGGTAGACCTGAAAGGATTTTAGTGCACCTTGTTTCATGAGAATGTTTTTGTTTTGTTCACTTTGTTTTTTAAATAAACTGGCATAGCTGCCTAGATTTCCACAACATTTATTTTATTCACTAAGAATTGCTAATTTGTTTTGCTCTTTTGAGCATAACACTGAATGTTTCCATTAGAACATTTTTCATTCAAATAGGCATTTTGATCTAAAGATTAACAAGTAAAATATACAAGACAGAAAATCAAATGTGAACCAAGAGAAATAGAGCGGGGGTGGCAGACTCCCCTCTTGCGACTTCTCAGCTTCCTCTCTCCTGTTGAGTGTGCGTGTGGTTGTGTGCTGTGCGCGTAGATGTGGGCACAGGTGCCTGTGTGTGTCCTGTTCGAGGACAGATCTTCTTGTTGGGAGCTCACCTCTGGAATCTGCCTGTACCTGGGTCCCAATTCTACCTCTTTCTAGCTGTGTGACTGTGGACAACTTACCTGATCTCTGTGTGCTTCAGGTTCCCGTTTGCTAAAAGGGCGACGGCACCAATATCATGAGGTTGTTCTGGGGGTTCATTGGGTCAGAATCTAAAACTCACTGAACACACCTGGCAGACGTCACTCTTCCGCTCAGAGCCGTGACATGGCATCAAATAGCCTCAGCTTGCTCCCCACTTAGGAAACACGCTGTGTCTGATTCCTTTGCAAGAGTGCTCTTCCTCCGAGAGTCACTTGGCTGAATGTCTCACTCCTTCAGGTTCACTGCTCCCATGTCACCTTCTCACTGATGGTGACCTTGACTACTCTGTTAGCACTACAGACTGCCCACCCATCCTGGTTGCTGTACTTTCCCTTCCTTTCCATAGCCCTAATCACTCTCTAACCTAAAACATATTTATTATAGTCATTGTTTATTATTGCTACTTCCTCCCCTCCAGATCGTAAGCCCTGAGAGGAGAGTAGTGTTTTTATGTTTTAATACTTTTCGAGGGATTAAACAAGAACATTATACACAGGAGGTGCTTAGTAATGATTTCTGAAGTGATTTAAGGTAAAAATGAATGAATCTGTTATAGCTGCTTCTAATTTTAAGAAGGAAGACTAACATTTGAAGTTGCAATGGTAGGTCATTTAAAATGGAAATTGTGTATATTTATAAAAATACTATATTAAAGATAAATGTATTTCGGATTCTCAGGTGGTCATGATATTGAACTATAGATAGTTTCAGAGTGGTATGTAGTGGAACCATCATCAGACCTTATCTGGATGCATGAAATTATTCGCCTCATCCTCACTGATCCCTGACTATATTCCTTTTTGGTCTTTCACGAAACATGTGAGAAAGAAATGAAATGCATGTGAAAATGTAGCTAAGAAATTACATAGGTGATAGAGTATTAGAGGTAGTGATAACAAATCTTTCTGAACGAAACTAAGAGCTGTTTTGGGAATTTGGGAGATTATGATCCCCACAGAGGATCATTTGTCCCTTCTGCTTTTCATTTTGTAGGAGAAAGTCAAGAATGTGTCCAGTTGCTGTTTAGATGAACTTGCTCCTTCCTACAGGACTCACAAGTCAAATTGCAAAATCTCTGGGCACATGCTTTTTGAGTGACTTGCCTGCTCTCTTTACAGCCCCTTGCCAAGGTTCCTGTGACCCCTGCCACACACATTGCTCTTGGAACCCTCTTCCATGAAAGACATTTGCCTTCCCCTTTTCCAGGAAACATCCTTTCCTTCTGGGAGATTCCCTGTGAAACTGGGGCAGTTTACAGCTTTTCAGCCTGAGGTTATAAATCTTGAGAAGTATAGAAGGAAGTTTAATTTAAGATGACAGGAAAGCTCTGGTAATTTAAGCCCTCATGAACCTGGCTTCAATTAGTTGCTTAATTCAGCTCTATGTTGTGGATTATAGTGTGCTCTTCAAAAATGATGGTGA
This sequence comes from Bos indicus x Bos taurus, assembly GCF_003369695.1. Lineage (NCBI taxonomy): Eukaryota > Metazoa > Chordata > Mammalia > Artiodactyla > Bovidae > Bos > Bos indicus x Bos taurus. The sequence continues at coordinate 112,766,705 of NC_040080.1, read as the reverse complement.
ATCAATTAAACTTTAAAGAAAATGAAACAAACAACAAAGACATTTATGAATCTCCTTTTTAATATCACGATTTTTTTATTCCCAGAGAAAAATAATTGAAGGGAAAGAAATTATTCTTTAATTGATTGACTGAGGAAACCAAGAAAGGGTATAATAGTAACAGTGTGTGTATACACAGTGCTTATGTTCTATGCTTTTATTCAGTGTTTTTAAAGCTTGACAGCTAGTCATAGTTCTGCTGTTATGATGGGGTATCATCTCTATAGTTTTGGTTATTTTAGCATCAGGCAAACATGGGTTTCACTTCTGCCTACCAATTCCCAGTGATGTGGCATGAGGCAAGTTATTTTAACCTGCTCAAATACCAGTGTTCCTACCTCTAATATTGGAATGGTGATAACTTTCTCAGAAGGGTATTGAGAAGACCACAGGACATAATTTGTATTTAAAGTGCCTCCTTAACACAACTCTTAGTGTGTAATAAACACTCAAACCAGCCATTTTCATCTTCCCTCCTCTCACTTTATGGTCATACCAATGTATAATAAAATTATAGATCAAAATTAATACCTCAAGTCAACCTCTTCACTCTTCCTTTCTTTCTCACTTTCTCTGATCAGTTCTGTCCATCACACTTCTTCCCCCCCCCCCAAGGAAATGGAATATTTACTTAGCTCAGCTTCAAGTGCATTAGAAAGATACATTTGCATGTAAATAATGACTCTACCAAGTCTAAAGCACTCATCTCTCTTCATAGAGCAGTTCATTCCTTTCTGTCTCATCCTAGAAGATTGGTTCTTTTTTTTAAATATAAATTTATTTATTTTAATTGGAGGTTAATTACTTTACAATATTGTATTGGTTTTGCCATACATCAACATGAATCCATTATAGGTATACACGTGTTCCCCATTATGCATTACATAAAAGTAGTTCAAAATATATCCTCACAATTTAAAAATAATGACCCAGTGCTCAGACCTCCCAGGCTTGATCTAACTAAACGGAGGTAACCCCATTCATTATTTTAGGTATTTCCTTTAGTAATTAGTCCCCTATAGATAAATAAAATGCTACTGCCACTAATTGTTATTCATTAATTTGATCACTTTTTAAAATTATTTATTTATGTGGCTGCCTCAGGTCCCAGTTGCGTCTCTCCTTGCAGCACACAGACTTCCAGTTGCGGCACGTGAGCTTGGTCACTGTATGGCACGTGAAATCTTAGCTCCACACTGTTGTTGTTCAGTCACCAAGTCATGACCAACTCTTTGCAACCCCATGAACTTCAGTACGCCAGGCCTCCCTGTCCCTCACCGTGTCCTGGAGTTTGCCCAAGTTCATGTCCATTAAATTTGTGATGCCATCCAACCATCTCATTCTCTGTCACGATCTTCTTCTGCCTTTGACAGGCAAAATATAACACCAGGATACATTCTCCAGGCAAGAATACTGGAGAGGGTGAAAGTGAAAGTCGCCCAGTCTGGTCCCACTCTGTGCAACCTCATGGACTATACAGTCCATGGAATTTTCCAGGGCAGAATACTGGAGTGGGTAGCTGTTCCCTTCTCCAGGGGCTCTTCCCAACCCAGGGATCAAACCCAGGTCTCCCACATTGCAGACAGATTCTTTACCAGCTGAGCCACAAGGGAAGTCCAAGAATACAGGAGTAGGTAGCCTATCCCTTTTCTAGCGGATCTTCCCGAACCAGAAATCGAACCGGGATCTCCTGCATTGCAGGCAGAGCTGAGCGACTGAGCTATCAGAGAAGCCCACTGGAGTGGGTAGTCATTCCCTTCTCCAGGGGATCTTCCCAACCCAGGGATCGAACACAGGTCTCTAGCATTGCAGGCAGATTCTTTACCATCTGAATCACCAGGGATCAAATCTACAACCCCTGATGTATGCACTCTCCCATCTGTCCAATCCCCCATTAATACAGTCAACAAATGTTTATTAAGCACTTAGGTGTTCCTGGCACTCCTCTAAACATTGGAGATACAGTAGAGGATAAAATAAATGGAAGAATCCTTGCCCTTTTAGAGCTTATATTTAGTTATAGACAAGCAATAAAAAAATAAATATGTACTAGTAATTGAGCAGCTGTTGGTAGAGAAGCATAAATCAGAGCAGGAGAAATAAGATGTTTTTCTGCATTTCAACAGGCTTCTGGGAAAGTCCTCACTCAGATGATACTGAGCAAAAGGGGAAACAGAACTAGCTCTGCAGTTATCCTATGGAAGAGTGTGTCAGGCAGACAGAAGAACAAGAGCTAAGACCTTGAATTAGGAGTCTATCTGTTTTTTGTTTTTTGTTTTTTTCAAGAAGAGGAAATAACCCAATTTGGCTGTATCAGGAAGAAGGGCATAGAAGAAGAGTAGGATATATTTCAGAGAAAGATCAGGTAGTATGACCCCGTTGCCATTATAAGAACTGTGGATTTTATTCCAGGAGAGATGGGAAACTATAATATGCCATGTTGCTGCAAATGGCATTATTTTACTCTTAATGGCTGAGTAATACATTTTAGTAAAAGAACAGGCCATGGCTCATTTAATGTCACTCTAGAGGGATATTATAAATTGAGGGACCCCTCTTTGCTGGCATCTTTCCTCTGGAATTATTTAGTTGTTATAATTAAACTTGTTTCTTGTTTGTTTGGTCAACTAGTTGGTTTGTTTATGTCTGGTCATAGAGTGAGCAGCAATAGTAATTGACATAGGTATTTGATTAATCTCCCTTTTTGTACCTCCTTCATCTCATCTGCAGTTTCCTAGTCCAGCCTCCCTCTCTCTTATGGGCTGACAGCACCCCTCACTCTTACAGACTGAACCCCCCCCTCCATGTGTATAGTAGGATGAGGCATCCCCTGCTGTGTGTTCTCCATCAAAAATACTTCATTTATTTTCAGTTGCCCAAAATCTGTTTTGGCCTCCTGGTCATTGATGGCCCCCTTTATCTGTAATGATATCCTTTGATGTTATGAGCTTAAACCTTGATTATTTTTTATCAACATGTTATGGCGTCACGTTCTTTGACAGAATAATTCTTCATTCTAATAACTTTATTATTTTCTTTAAATAAATGAAAATCAATTAGCTGAACTTATCCAGGGAGAAAATGAAAACATCACAATTATGTTCTACCTTCTCAAGGGAACTGTGAGAATATATCTTTTAAATTATTAGACTTACTCCTAGTATAGAGAATTTAAGACTTGTTTTCTTTGTGACATAAATGTCTAGATAAAAACAATATAAACCAATGTTTCATAATTTGGTGTTATAACTACCAAACATATTCATGTATCATCACAGAGCCATGACTCAGAATAATTAACTTGTGATTTATTTCTTGAATATTTTACTCCAGGACATTTTGATATCCTGTTTATGTATTGTATGAACTTTGTCTCCCAAACACTAGAAATTTTTCGTTCTATTCAATCTTTGCTATTTCTGGAACACTCTCTTCTCGACTAGGGCATTGGTAATGTAGAGTTGAAGAAGGAAATGACAACCCATTCCAGTATTCTTGTGTGGATAGTCCCCTGGATATAGGAACCTGGTGCGCTGCAGTCCATAGGGTTGCAAAGAGTCAGATATGAGTTAGTGACTGAACAAATGTAGAGTTGATAATTATATCTGCAATTTTATACCATATGCAATGGTTATGTATTAATCTGTTTTGCACTAACATCTGTGTATCAGAGATTCAACTTATTGTCTACAGTGGAAAAATGCAACTGTCAGAATCATTTCAGTATGACCATTGAATACTTTCCTGTCATAAGGCATACAGAGAAAGCCAAATTATAATCAGCGGATGACAAAATAAGCAAAGAACTGAACTTGGGAGACTTGCATGTTTCTGCAGCTGAGATAGTCTTGCCATGGGTCAAGAGTCTTTCTTCATTGCGAAGCTCACTGTCACTGTTTTCCTTTTCATATTCCATGCCCTGTGCTTCTGCCTCTGGCCACCCTCATTGCCCACACCATGCCACCCCGCTGCACCCACATCTTTCTGGTTGACCTCTCAGTCTCAAAAGATGTATAAACACAGCACTGCGGGAAGGACTCTGGATCAGAGTCCACCATCAGAAGTGTTTTGAGACCCCAGTCACCCCTTAACAATGTGAGACTTACTGTACTGATGCTTACATTCGCTTTGCAGTAAATTGAGAGGAGCTCAATTGCAAGCACTCCTTGAAATCTACTTTCTCACAGACCTTCAAACATTTATATTATTATTTTATATGTCATTTTCATGAATGTGTATACTAAAAATAATTTGTTAACATATTTTGTGCTTACTACAGTTCTTTTTAAGTGTTCAGAATTATTAAATAATCCAGATTTTTCACTCCTCAGGGTAGAGTTTGCCAACGTTTGTTATTTTATTTTTTGCTTAAAATAGTAATAACCAATATATATAGAAAATAATCTGAAAATTACTTTGCAGAGTCTTTTCTATATGTATACATTAGTTTTCAGATTCATTTATATATATAAAAGGGGCTTCCTTGATGACTCAGACAGTAAATTTGCCTGCAATATGGGAGACCCAGGTTCGATCCCTGGGTTGGGAAGATCCCCTGGAGAAGGGAATGGCTACCCACTCTACTATTCTGGCCTGGAGAATTGCATGAAAAGAGGAGCCTGACAGGCTACAGCCCATGGGGTCACAAACAGTCAGACATGACTGAATGACTAACACACACTTACACATATTAACACACGGCTGAATCACTTTGCTCTACCCCTAAAGCTAGGACAACATGAAATCCACTGTACTCCAACAGAAAACAATTAATTTTTTAAAAATAGTTTTATCTAGAAGTATTGAGAGTCCAGTTTTTGTTTTTGTTTTTTTGAGGTAGTTGCATTAAAATGGACCTTTGGAATGGAGCACTGAATGCATTGGGATATAATTTTCCTCCACACTAAAAGTTGTAAGTGGAAAAGATCCATGCAGCAGCATAGTGTTTTGAGCTACATGTAAGTAAAAGCAGTGTGGAAAATCTAATTTGTGGTAACATTGTGAGAGAAATATGAGCCTGGTTTCCTGAGTTCTCCTTTATCTTGAAGTCCTGCATTCCTAAAAGCATGAGACTTTGATGCAGTAATATCTTATCCAGGCATCTCTCTCTGTAGTTAACTGTTTTGAGATACCACAAAAGCAGACCATGCAGGTGGCCTTATTAACTGTCAGCTGAAATTTAAGATTAGACAGAGGTTGTAAGATATTTACATACCATATTTCACTAATGGGATAAGTTATCACAGTAACCTGTCTCATGTGTAATCAGGATGATATTTCAGCCACCCAGCTGCTAAAAAGAAACACATGTGGATGAAGGCTAAGTTTCTGACTCATTTATGGATTAGGCAATAACTGTTTTTAGTGACGTCTCAGCAAAATTTATGTGTAGGGACAATATATTTTAAAAAATGCTCTGAAGTGAGTAGTTGTTACAAAATGTCTTAAATATTTTTGAATAAGGTACAAAAGATATTTTGCAGAAGTGTCTGAACACTTTCTTCTTTTTTAGAGCTATTACCTTGTCAGTTATCATTTTATAACATTGCACAATGATCCTACAGAAGGGAAACTATATCTACTAAAGGAAGAATTTGGTTTAAATAATATTTATTCTGAAGATCTGGTTTCATTTCTATATTTTTATATTTCTATATTTTTCTATATTTCTATATCATAGGATATATAAGGAAATATATTTCAAGCTACCTCGGTCTTAAAAAATTTTAGGGAATGTGCCCTATTGTCTTCAGTGTTATTTTGTATAAAAATCCTAGTTTAAAACTTTCTTGCAATGTGTTAATTATAGTACATCTTGGGTAATTTATACCTGATTTCTCTCAAGCCTTATTTAGTAAATTTGAAAGGAAATAATTCCTATCTTCTTCACTTAAAACTGTCTTATAAAAGAAAGGTAAAATTTGGAGGTAAAAAATTCCACCAAAATTTATGCCCAAGAAATGTCTCACCTCTTGTTATAAAATTTGTTTCTTTGTATCCCTCTTTGGCTCCTTGGGAATAGTGTTGTTAAGAGAAAAATGTGATCTTATGATTAAGCATCATTTCCCTTTCTTTGGGAATAGAATACTAAAGATCTGACTGAGAGGGATTTTGTATAGGGATTTCCACTCTTATAATATTTGTGTGACTCCAAGCCTAAAGTTATATAGACTAAAAGGAGGAAAGATGGTTGATTCTAAGATAGTTTTGTATAAGGTTTCTTAATATAGATGAGTTGTAAAAACCTACATGATATGAAAATTGCTCTGGTTAACATAGTCTATTCGGTTATTTATGTTAAGTACATCTATTTTAAAAATTACTGTTTTTATGTCTTATTTTTATGTTTTGGTGAGCTAGTCACTATGCATTTGGGCACAGTCCAAAAATACCATATGGCTTAATGAAAAACAATACTGTTCTAATGATCTTTCGTATATTACCTTAGAGCACAATGTGCTTTTTTATTGGTGATTTGAAAGCTCATGTGTGACCTTTCAGCAAATAAAGATTCAGCCCCCTCTATGCACCACGAATTATGCTAGATGTGCAGCTGAGATCTGCCGATGCTTTAATCTTTCACATCACCCACCAACTAATAGAGAACCTAGATGTTTAAACAGATGGTTTGGTGAGGTGTGCAGACTACTACAACAGAGTACCAAACAAAGGCACTGGTGAAGGATGCCATGGCACATTCAGGAAGCTGCCACTTTTTGGCCTAGGAGGAAGTGAAAGTAGAAATGTGTTCTAGGTATCTCTTGCTATATAAAATATTTTGGCCCAAAGTGATAATGATTTTCTTATGGATAATGTAAGCTTAGGAGTCAGACTGGGAGCAGCAAGAAAATCTTTCTACTCCACTGTGTCTGGGACTTTCACGGGAAAGGGTGGAATGGCTGGCATGCCACAGACTGGTAGGAGGCAAAACGTCTTTGACTGAAGAATCACTTCCAAGGTGACTTTTTCACTCACTTGTCCAGCAGCTTAATTGCAATAGTGACAGCATATATCCTCACCAGCATGGGCATCTCAGGGACATTGCACTTCAAACATGATGACCTACTGATTGAAAGGAGTGACAAGACCACCCATCTTCAAAGGGAGAGTGGGTGGGACAAAGACCACACTTCTTTTTTTATCATTTATTTTACTTTTTTTAATTAATTTATTTTTTAATTGAAGGATAATTGCTTTACAGAATTTTGTTGTTTTCGTCAAACCTCAACATGAATCAGCCATAGGTATACCTATTCCCCTCCCTTTTGACCCTCCCTCCCATCTCCCTTCCCATCCCACACCTCCAGGTTGATACAGAGCCCCTGTTTGAGTTTCCGGAGCCATACAGCAAATTCCCGTTGGCTATCTATCTTACATATGGTAATGTAAATTTCCATGTTACTCTTTCCATACATCTCACCCTCTCCTCCCCTCTCCCCATGTCCATAAGTATATTCTCTATGACTGTTTCTCCATTGCTGCCCTGTAAATAAACTCTTCAGAAGCATTTTTCTAGATTCCGTATATATGTGTTAGAATATGATATTTATCTTTCTCTTTCTGACTTAATTCACTCTGTATAATAGGCTCTAGGTTCATCAGTCTCATTAGAATTGACTCAAAGACATTCCTTTTTATGGCTTAAAATATTCCACTGCATATATGTACCACAACTTCTTTATCCATTCATCTGTCATTGGACATCTAGGTTGCTTCCATGGTCTAACTATTGTAAATAGTGCTTCCATGAACAACGAGATACATGTGTCTTTTTCGATTTTGGCTTCCTTGGGGTATGTGCCTAGGAATGGGATTACTGGGTCATATGGTGGTTTTATTCCAAGTTTTTTAAGGAATCTCCACACTGTCTTCCATAGTGGCTGTATCAATTTACATTCCCACCAAAAGTGCAAGAGGGTTCCCTTTTCTCCACACCCTCTCCAGCAATTATTGTTTGTAGACTTTTTGATGATGGCCATTCTGACCAGTGTAAGGTGATATCTCATTGTGGTTTTGATTTGCATTTCTCTAATAATGAATGATGAGCATCTTTTCATCTGTTTGATTAGCCATCTGTATGTCTTCTTTGGAGAAATGTCTGTCTGGGTCTTTTTCCCGTTTTTTGCTTTGATTGTTTTTCTGGTATTGAGTTGTATGAGCTGCTTGTATATTTTGGAAATTAATCCTTTGTCAGTTGTTTCATCTGCTATTATTTTCTCCCATCCTGAAGGTTTCTTTTCACCTTACTTATAGTTTCCTTTGCTGTGCAAAAGCTTTTAAGTTTAATCTGGTCCCACTTGTTTACTTTTGTTTTTATTTCCATTATTCTAGGAGGTGGGTCATAGAGGATCTTGCTTTGATTTATGTCATTGAGTGTTCTGCCTATGCTTTCCTCTAAGAGTTTTATAGTTTCTGGTCTTACATTTAGGTCTTTAATCCATTGAGTTTATCTTTGTGTATGGTGTTAGGAAGTGTTCTAATTTCCTTCTTTTACATGTAGCTGTCCAGTTTTCCCAGCACCATTTATTGAAGAGGCTGTCTTTGGCCCATTGTATATTCTTGCCTCCTTTGTCAAAAATAAGGTACCCATAGGTGCATGGGTTTTTTTCTGGGCTTTCTATCTTGTTCCATTGGTCTATATTTCTGTTTTTGTGCCAGTACCATACTGTCTTGATGACTGTAGCTTTGCAGTATAATCTGAAGTCAGAAAGCTTGATTCTTCCAGATCCACTCTTCTTTCTCAAGACTGCTTTGGCTATTCAGGATCTTTTGCTTTTCCATGAATTGGGAAATTTTTTGTTCTAGTTCTGTGAAAAATGCCATTGGTAATTTGATAGGGATTGCACTGAATCTGTAGATTGCATTTGGTAGTATAGTAATTTTCACAATATTGATTCTTCCTACCCAGGAACATGGAATATCTCTCCATCTGTTTATGTTATCTTTGATTTCTTTCACCAATGTCTTATAATTTTCTGTGTATAGTTCTTTTGTCTCTTTAGGTAAGTGTATTCCTAGATATTTAATTCTTTTTGTTTAAATGGTGAATGAGATTGATTCCTTAATTTCTCTTTCTGATTTTTCATTGTTAGTGTGTATATATATATATATATATGCAAGTGATTTCTGTGTATTGATTTTGTATCCTGCAACTTTGCTAAATTCACTGATTAGTTCTAGTAATTTCCTGATACTACCTTTAGGATTTTCTATGTGCAATATCATATCATCTGCAAACTGAGAGCTTTACTTCTTCTTTTCCAGTCAGGATTCCTTTTATTTCTTTTTCTTCTCTGACTGCTATAGCTAGGACTTCCAGAACTATGTTGAATAATAGTGGTGACAGTGGACACCTTGCTCCCGATCTAAGGGGAAATGCTTCCAGTTTTTAACAATTGAGAATAATGTTTGCTGTAGGCTTATCATATATCGCCTTTATTATGTTGAGGTAGGTTCCTTCTATGCCTATTTTTTGCAGACTTTTCATCATAAAAGGATGCTGAATTTTGTCAGAGGCTTTTTCTGCATCTATTGAGATTATCATATGGTTTTTGTCTTTCAATTTGTTAATATGGTGTATCACATTGATTGATTGTGTATATTGAAGAATCCTGGCATCCTTGGAATAGACTCAACTTGCTCATGGTGTATGAGCTTTTTGATGAGTTGCTGAATTCTGTTAAAATTTTGTTGAGGTTTATTGCATCTATGTTCATCAGTGATATTGGCCTGTAGTTTTCTTTTTTTGTGTTATCTTTGTCTGGTTTTGGTATCAGGGTGATGGTGGCCTCATAGAATAAGTTTGGAAGTGTTCCTTCCTCTGAAATTTCTTGTAAGAGTTTAGAAGGATAGGCATTAGCTCTTCCCAAGATGTTTGATAGAATTCTCCTGTGAAGCCATCTGGTCCTGGGCTTTTGTTTTTGGGGAGTTTTTTGATCACAGCTTCAATTTCAGTGCTTGCAATTGGGTTGCTCATAATTTCTATTTCTTCCTGGTTCTGTCTTGGAAGATTGAACTTTTCTAAGAATCTGTCCATTTCTTCCAGGTTATCCATTTTATTGCCATATAGTTGTTCATAATAGTCTTTTATAATCATTTGTATTTGTGCATTGTCTGTTGTAACCTCTTCTTTTTCATTTCTAATTTTGTTGATTTGATTCATCTCTCTCAATGAGTCTGGCTAAAGGTTTGTCAATTTTGTTTATCTTCTCAAAGAACCAGCTTTTAGATTTATTAATCTTTACTCTTGTTTGTTTCCTTTTCATTTATTTCTTCTCGGATCTTTATGATTTCTTTCCTTCTACTAATTTTGTGGGGGGTTTGTTCTTTTTCCAGTTGTTTTAGATGTAAAGTTAGGTTGTCTATTTGATATTTTTCTTGTTTCTTGAGCTGGGATTGTATTGCTATAAATGTCCTTCTTAGAACTGCTTTTGCTGCTTCCCTTAGGTTTTTAGTTTTCATGTTTTTATTGTCATTTGTTTCTAGAAAAATTTTTATTTCCCTTTTGATTTCTTCAGTAACCTGTTTGTTATTTAGAAATGTATTGTTTAATCCCCATGTGTTTGTGTTTTTTACAGTTTTTCTTTTCCAGTAATTGATACCTAGTCTCAAAGCATTGTGGTCAGAAAAGATTCTTGATATGATTTCAGTTTTCTTAAATTTACTGATGTTAGATTTGTGTCCCAAGATGTGGCCTATCCTGGAGAATGTTCCATCTGCAATTGAGAAGGTGTATTCTTCTGCATTTGGATGGAATGTCCTGAAGATATCAATGAGATCCATCTCATCTAATGTATCATTTAAGACTTGTGTTTCCTTATTAATTTTCTGTTTTGATGATCTGTCCATGGGTGTGAGTGGGGTGTTAAAGTCTCTTACTATTATTGTGTTACTGTCAATTTCTCCTTTTATGTCTGTTAGTGTTTGTCTTATGCATTGAGGTGACCTATGTTGGATTCATAGATATTTACAATTGTTATGTCTTCCTCTTGGATTGATCCCATGATCATTACGTAGTGTCCTTCCTTATCTCTTGTGATCTTCTTTTTGTTAAGGTTTATTTTGTCTGATATGAGGATTGCTACTCCAGCTTTCTTTTGCTTCCCATTTGCATGGAATATATTTTTCCATCCTCTTACTTTCTATATGTATCTTTAGGACTGAATTGGGTTTCTTGTAGACAGCATATATATGGGTCTTGTTTTCATATCCATTCAGTCAGTCTGTGTCTTTTGGTTGGAGCATTTAATTCATTTACATTTAAAGTAATTGTTGATATATATGTTCCTCTTGCCATTTTCTTAATTGTTTGGGAATGATTTTGTAGATCTTTTTTCTTCTCTTGTATTTCTTGACTATATAAGTCCCTTTAACACTTGTTGTATAGCTAGTTGGTGGTACTGAATTCTCTTAACTTGCTTGTCTGAAAAGCTTTTTATTTCTCCATCAATTTTGTATGATATCCTTGCCTGGTACAGTAATCTTGGTTGTAGATTTTCCCCTTTCAGTACTTTAAATATATCCTGCCATTCCCTGCTGGCCTGCAGAATTTCCGATGAAAGATCAGCTGTTTAGTCTATGGGGTTTCCCTTGTATGTTGCTTGTTGCTTCTCTCTTGCTGTTCTTAATATTTATTCTTTGTGTTTAATCTTTGTTAGTTTGATTAGTATGTGTCTTGGCGTGTGTCTCCTTGGATTTATCCTGTATGGTACTCTTTATGCCTCTTGAACTTGATTGACTATTTTCTTTTCCATGTTGGGGAAATTTTCAATTATAATCTCTTCAAAATTTTTCTCATACACTTTCTTTTTCTCTTCTTCTTCTGGGAACCCTATAATTCGAATATTGGTGTGTTTGATACGGTTCCAGAGGTCTCTGAGACTATCCTCAGTTCTTTTCATTCTTTTTACTTTATTCTGCTCTTCAGACGTTATTTCTATCATTTTATCTTCCAGCTCACCGATTCATTCTTCTGCTTCAGATATTCTGCTATTGATTCCTTCTCGAGTGTTTTTAATTTCAGTAATTGTGTTGTTTGTCTCTGTATGTTTATTCTTTAATTCTTCTAGGTTTTATTAATTGATTCTTGCATTTTCTCCATTTTGTTTTCAAGGTTTTTGATCATCTTTACTATCATTATTCTGAATTCTTTTTCATGTAGTTTGCCTATTTCCTCTTCATTTATTTGGACTTCTGTGTTTTTAGTTTGTTCCTTCATTTGTGTAGCATTTCTCTGCCTTTTCATTATTTTTTTTAACTTACTGTATTTGAGGTTTCCTTTTCCCAGGCTTAAACGTTGAATTCTTTCTTCCTTTTGGTTTCTGCCCTCCTAAGGTTGGTCCAGTGGTTTGTGTAAGCTTTGAATAGGGTGAGATTTGTGCTCAGTTTCTTTTTTCCCCCTCTGATGGGCAAGGCTGAGTGAGGTGGTAATCCTGTCTGCTGATAACTGGGCTTGTATTTTTGTTTTCTTTGTTGTTTAGATTACAACCAATGTCTCAAACATTATCAGGAGCAGTGGGGCCAACAGCCAGTAGCAGGACCTCAGTGCTTGGCTTTTCTAATTTTCTGATGTTTTATCTCCCCAAATTTCACAGTAGAGCCTGGGTGAAGAGTAAGGTCAGGAGAGACAAGGCTTTTAAGGCTGCCTGCAGTAAATATAGTTGGTAGGTATGGTTGCTGTGTGAAAAGAAACCATCTCCTGCCATATCAACAAACAAGAAATGACACAGCCCTCAGCAATTTCTGGCCTCCAAATGTGAATGAGGGCTCCCAAAACTGCAACCCAGCAGATGCTGCCACCCCTCATGGTGAATCCTGAGGATCCCAAGACCCCACTTCTTAATGACAGGAGTACCAAGCAATTGATTATAGCTCTGGGTTTAAATTGTCACAGGGTTTGATGATAGGATAGAGAACGAGGCAGAGGTCAATTTATGTGTCTCTGGATGCTCCGTCTAGGAGCTGACTGTTCTTTCTTCAAGGTAAAGGGAGTTGCTTTGGAAATTTTATAACAGAGGAAAGATGATGCTATTTATAAATTGGGAACTTGACCTTGATGACAACATAGAGAAAAGATACTCTTTGAGGAGAGGAGTTTGAACAGTTTAATGCTAGTAGGCATGAGGGTAGGATGAGGAAAATGGATTTGGGCTGTTTGGAGATAAGAAAATAACCAAAAAATCATCATGTTTGTAGTTTTGCTGGCTCATTGGTGGTGATGTCTTTTAATAAGGAAAAAAAAAATAACGCTGTGGTAGAAACACATGAGAAGGAGATGCAGAGAAGGAAGTTTAGCTTTGGCCTTTATGAATTTGATATTTCACTGGGACTTGTAGATGGTGATACCTAATATGAGGCTCTAGAGCCCAGAGGAAAGGTCAGGGACAGCTATAAGGACCTGGGAACATTGACTTAGCAATGGTTTGTTGGTTGAAACAATAGAAATGGAAGAGATTACTCAGAAAGAGAGGATCATGCTCTTCCATTTCTGTAAAGAAAATGAGGTATCAGAACAAACTCTGGAGACAGCAAAGGTTTATTGGTCAAGTAAGCAAACAAGAGATTGTTCCTTTTGTTTGTTTTGCAAAGTATTTAAATTATGAGAGCCCATTAGCTACCTTCTTAAAGGCAAATTATTTTTGTTGTTATTTCTGAGGCATGTTATCTTTGTCTTTCTAATCAGTTTTGAAATTTTGAGTACAAATCTAACACAAAACTGTGGTTGAATATTAAAGCAAATGTATTATAGCATTAAACATATCAAAACTGTATTTTCATCTAATGACATATCACAAAATAAAAATTTATGAAACATGTATTTGAGATACTTTGAGGATTATATACAGCACTGAGAATTATAGATTCTGGAAGGCTTACCCTCTGCATGTCGTGATGGGAATGGTGGTTCCTGGATGACCTATTGGGACAATTTCTGATGATTTTTTATAATATTATAAAGACCTATAGGGCTGCTATTGTTGAGTTTAGGGAAAAAAAAGAGTGAGTGGTATCCAGGGAGGTTTGAAGGGGATTAAGACAACTGTATTTGCTTACAAGAAACCATGGTCTCAAAGTAATTATAAACCAGGAGACTGAGAGCCAGAGTTAAAGCTCATGCACTGCCCTGAAGAATCCATGCTTGTTGGTCTTAGAGTAAGAATGTAGTAACATTGAAAGTGATAGGTGGGACCAAAGAATGTGGTGTTGGGTGAGGGCAGGGTGATTATAAGAACATAGGAAGTTATGTTGTACTGAATTCACCAGACTATTTATAGAACCTCACATGGGGACTTAGTGAATCCAGGGACTTCCAAACATTCATCTGAATTCCACTGAGTTGTCTTTTAAACTGTTCCAACACTTATTTCTACTGGCCACCTTTCTAAGTGATTTACAATTTAATCCTTAGGAAAACCATGAGGTAGGTAACATTGTCATCCTTATTTAACCCACAAGGACACAGGCACAGAGAACAGCTGAGCTAGGATTCAGGTAGAGCATTCTAGAGACTGTGCTATTAACCAGTATATTATGATAGATCTTTACTACTGGCATTTCATTTTAATAATTCACAGAGAATAAATATTTGAATGTGTCACTTTTTGGACACTTGCCTAAGTTTTGTTGGGTTTCTCCTTCCAAGCTTGAAGTCAATTCAGTTTCTGTTAAATACCAAGTCATGTTTTTAGGAAGGGTTTTGAATTAAAATGCATGGTCTTTAGGGTTATACTTCTGTGAGTGAAGTGGTCATCCCCGCATGCCTAAACCAAATTTTCCATATTGGAACTTTGTGGTCACAACAATGCTGATACTTTGTCAGTGGTCAATAATAGTGTTTTTAATGATTTATTACTTGGTGGATAATATCAATCAACATATGCTTATTAGAATAAGTGGAACACAAAACTCAATCAAATTTCTCAATATCTATGTGCATCTGCCACTTTAAATACCGTAGGGGTATGAAGTCAATGTCTTCTTTATTGATTCACTCAGTATCCAAAAGTCTTGTGTGCTTTATAAGAGAGCTATTATAATAGGATCATGAAGTGATCTTTCTCTCTGCCGTGAAAGTGGATTTACCCACCTGTGAATATCCATCTTTCTATTATTTCCTGTTATTTATTCATCCTTTGACTAGTAACATAAGTTACAAGTGGAGTCTCTCTCTCTTTTTTTTTTCTTTTTACACTGTATCAAGGATGTTACATCTCTTTTCTATGCTCTTATATAACTGTACTATGCAGCTCAAGCCAAGGTCCAGGAGCCGTCTTAGATTTTTTCCTTCAGTTCCTATGTCCATGATTATAACTTATCTCATTAATCATTTTTTCTTATTTCCTGTGCCTCTGCCTCCATTTAGGCCCTCATCAGATCTTTCCTGAGCAGTAGCAGTGATTTCTTATGTGGTCTGGTTCCAAGCTTACTAAATATCCCAACCTCTTGTCCCCCAATTTCTTCATTACATATTGAAGAAAAGGATCTCACTAATGTGGAAATTTATTATTTATTCTACAATTTAAACTTTTTGGTATTCTATGCTATATTCAGGACAAAGTCTCAATTTGTTAGTAAGTTGATATGCCTCTCCAGTTCCCATCTGAGCATTTAATTATCATACTAATTAAGTACCAATTAAGACAATTCAAATATTAACTATCTCCAATGAGATTTATACAAGGCAGAGGAACCAGAAATCAAATTGCCAATATCTGTTCGATCATAGAACAAGCAACAGAATTCCAGAAAAACATCTGCTTCTGCTTCATTGACTATGCCAAAGCCTTTGACTGTGTGGATCACAACAACTGTGGAAAGTTAATAAGGAGATGGGAATACCAGACCACCTTACCTACCTTCTGAGAAACCTGTACGCATGTCAAGAAGCAATAGGTAGAATCAGACATGGAACAACAGACTTGTTCCAGATTGAGAAAAGTGTATGCCACGGCTATATATTGTCACCCTGCTTACTCAACTTCCATGCAGAGTACATCATGAGAAATGCCAGGCTGGATGAATCACAAGCTGGAATTAAGATTGCCAGGAGAAATATCAATAACCTCAGATATGCAGATGATACCACCCTAATGGCAGAAAGGAAAGAGGAACTAAAGAGCTTCTTGATGAAGGTGAAAGGGGAGAGTAAAAAAGCTGGCTTAAAACTCAGCATTCAAAAAAGGAATATCATGACATCTGTTCCCATTATTTCATGGCAGATAGACGGAAAAAAATGGAGAGTGACAGACTTTATTTTCTTTGTCTCCAAAATCACTGTGGATGGTGACTGCAGCCATGAAATTAAAAGATATTTGCTCCTTGGAAGAAAAGCTAAGACAAACCTAGACAACATATTAAAAAGCAGAGATATTACTTTGCCAACAAAGGTCTGTATAGTCAAAGATATGGTTTTTCCAGTAGTCATGTATGGATGTGAATGTTGGGCCATAATGTTGGGCTGAACACCAAAGAATTGATGCTCTCAGACTGTGGTGCTGGAGAAGACTCCTGAGAGTCCCTTGGACTGCAAGGAGATCAAACCAGTCCATCCTAAAAGAAATCAACCCTGAATATTCATTGGAAAGACTGATGCTGAAGCTGAAGTTCCATTACTTTGGCCAACTGATGTGAAAAGCTGACTCTTTGGAAAAAACCCTGATGCTGGGAAAGATAGAGGGTGGGAGGAGGATGGCATGACAAAGGATAAGATGATTGGATGGGATCATTGACTCAATGGACATGAATTTGACCAAACTCCAGGAGATAGTGAAGGATGAGGAAGCCTGGAGTGCTGCAGTTCATGAGTGACTGAACAACAACAAATGAGATATTCAGAAGCTTAATAGTAACCAATGGAGATAAAGAGTAATAGATGTGTGATGTTCAGATGGTATACCTTGGTGATTTTAAAAAGATGCACATATCCTTTATATCTGGGTCCATTTTGATTTTTGAAGATGAAAGGTAACTAATAAGATTATATAATTTTTACTGCTGCATGGAAGTCAACTGTTAGAATAATTACAACAGAAATAGGATCTTCTAAGAAGTCCTGCACCAAACCACTCAAAATCTTTTTTATATTTGGATAGAGTATAAAAGAGGGAATCAGGGAAGTTTTTACACTCATGCCAAGCCTTTTAATAAATATGAGTTCCTGGAATCCTGGCCAGAGATTTTGAGGTTACCATAGTGCTCAACAGAAAAAGTTCAAAAGTTCTGTGATTGCTTGCTTACTTATGTGTGTAATGAACATAAGAGTAGCAAGTTATAAGTAGTATAACTTATTTTCTAGTTCTTACTAAAATGTGGCTTAAAATTTTTAAATATAGTGTTTAATTGGGGGATTTTTTAGGAGAGCTGCCTGGATACTAAAAATACCTTACAATTTAAAGTTTCTTTTACTGCCTATTTCATATTTCTTCATAAAGTAATCTGTTGAATGAAATGATCTAATATTCATTCTCTGAATGCTGAAGAGTATCTATTGAAAGTAGATGTATTTGACACTGGAAAAGATAACACCCTGAAGAAGTTATTCACAAATCCAAAGGGCAATGAATTCATAGAAAAATAAGCATTAAAATATTGCCAGTTTTAATTTGCAAGTAAATAATATGTCATAGTAGAACACAGCATAGTTTATAGAATTCAACAGATAAACATTTAAATTTCATTACTATCATTTATAAGATGCATAACTTGTACAAGTGAGCTAATGTTTAAAGGCATCAATTTCATATTTTTCAGTGAGGAATAGAGCATTAACTTTGCAGGACTATTGTGAATAATAAATGATAAAGGCTAACGTCACTTAATAAGGACACAGTGAAGACATGTTGTTTTCCCTCCTTTAGCATAATTTTGATAACTCCATTCTTAAAACAATTTCACTTGGTTATAAAATGATGATATAATTACCATTGTTGGATACTGGAGTGGGTTGCCATGCCCTCCTCCAGGGGATCTTCCTGATCCAGGGACTGAACACATGTCTCTTATTCTCCCACATTTGGCAGGCATGTTCTCTACCACTACAGTCACCTGGGAAGCCCATTGTTGAATAATACTACTCCTGTATTCTTGCCTGGAAAATTCCATGGACGGAGGAGCTGGTAGGGTGAAGTCCATGGGGTTGCTAAGAGTCGGACATGACTGAGCGACTTCACTTTCATGCATTGGAGAAGGAAATGGCAACCCACTCTGGTGTTCTTACCTGGAGAATCCCAGGGACGGGGGAGCCTGGTGGGCTGCCATCTCTGGGGTTGCACAGAGTCAGACATGACTGAAGCCACTTAGCAGCAGCAGCTGCTGCAGCAGCAGCCAGTAAATAGCAATCAATTATTTAGTATTAAACACATGCCAACCCATGATGGGCTTCCCTGGTGGCTCAGAAGGTAAAGCGTCTGCCTGCAATGTGGGAGACCTCGGTTCGTAACCTGGGTCGGGAAGATCCCCTGGAGAAGGAAAGGGCAACCCACTCCAGTATTCTTGCCTGGAGAATCCTGTGGACAGAGGAGTCAGGTAGGCTCTAGTCCATGGGGTTGCAAACAGTCAGACACGACTGAGTGACCTCACTTTACTTCACTTCAAACCCATGGTAGGAACTGGGAATGCAGAAATGAACATACCATAACCCTTGTCCTGGTGAACAGTCCCATCTGTTCAGGAGACAGACATTTACCCTGATAAATTTCCATATTAACCAGACACTTAGAGATGAGTAAAGACCTGGGGACTCATGGAGGACAAAACTAACTCTACAGTACTTGAGAAATGCCTCAACAAGGAGGTGCCATTTGAGTAGGATCTTAAAGTAGAAGTAAGCTGGATCATGGAAAAAGGAAGAGAGTTCCAGAAAAATATCTATTTCTGCTTTATTGACTATGCCAAAGCCTTTGACTGTGTGGATCACAATAAACTGTGGAAAATTCTGATAGAGCTGGGAAGACCAGACCACCTGACCTGCCTCTTGAGAAACCTGTATGCAGGTCAGGAAGCAACAGTTAGAACTGGACATGGAACAACAGACTGGTTCCAAATAGGAAAAGGAGTACATCAAGGCTGTATATTGTCATCCTGCTTATTTAACTTATACACAGAGAACATCATGAGAAATGCTGGGCTGGAAGAAGCACAAGCTGGAATCAAAATTGCCGGGAGAAATATCAATAACCTCAGATATGCAGATGACACCACCCTTATGGCAGAAAGTGAAGAAGAACTAAAGAGCCTCTTGATGAAAGTGAAAGAGGAGAGTGAAAATGTTGGCCTCAAGCTCAACATTCAGAAAATGAAGATCATGGCATCTGGTCCCATCACTTAATGGGAAATAGATGGGGAAACAGTGTCAGACTTTATTTTTTGGGCTCCAAAATCACTGCAGATGGTGACTGCAGCCATGAAATTTAAAAAAAAAAAAGCTTACTCCTTGGAAGGAAAGTTATGACCAACCTAGATAGCCTATTCAAAAGCAGAGACATTACTTTGCCGACAAAGGTCCATCTAGTCAAGGCTATGGTTTTTCCTGTGGTCATGTATGGATGTGAGAGTTGGTCTGTGAAGAAAGCTGAGCCGAAAAATTGATGCTTTTGAACTGTGGTGTTGGAGAAGACTCTTGAGAGTCCCTTGGACTGCAAGGAGAACCAACCAGTTCATTCTAAAGGAGATCAGTCCTGGGTGTTCTTTGGAAGGAATGGTGCTGAAGCTGAAACTCCAATATTTTGGCCACCTCATGCGAAGAGTTGACTCATTGGAAAAGACTCTGATGCTGGGAGGAATTGGGGGCAAGAGGAGAAGGGGACGGTAGAGGATGAGATGGCTGGATGGCATCACCGACGCGATGGACATGAGTTTGAGTGAACTCCGGGAGTTGGTGATGGACAGGGAGGCCTGGCATGCTGCGATTCATGGGGTCGCAAAGAGTCGGACACAACTGAGCGACTGAACTGAACTGAAGATATCATAATGTGAGGAAGAGAAGTAATGGTGTTTTATGTTGAAGGAAACCTCATGAGGAAATGCAGAGGGCTGGGAGAAGAGGCGCCAGGCCTTGGCTGAGGTATGGTGACAGTGGAGAACGTGGGGTGGAGGATGTGCCGAGGAGAGGAAGCTGTAGGAAAGTCTGAGGAGGCACACAGAAGCACTCTGTAAACCAGATCACAGAGTTTGGACTTTGTCCTGCAGACAATGGGTAGTCAACAGCAAGCTCAGAGAAAAATTTGGACATGAACTCCGGGAGTTGGTGACGGACAGGGAGGCCTGGCGTGCTGCGATTCATGGGGTCGCAAAGAGTCAGACACGATTGAGCGACTGATCTGATCTGATCTGATTCTTTCTTGGGAAAGTTAGTTCTGTTGACTCTCAGAAGAATGAATTTGACTAGCTGTAAAAAAAAAAAAAGGACTGATAACAAGGAGACTAGTCACCTGAGTCATTATTAGAATCCATAAGAAGGATGACAGAGGGAAGAATGGAGTGGGTCATGATCAAGATGAAGTTCTTTGTTCAATGGAAAAAAAATTTTGACACTAAATTTAAAGAGCAACAGCAAAGAGAGGATGATTTGGAAGAAGAATAATGAGTTGAGGTTTGAACATTTGGGGAATATCTGGGAGAAATCTATTAGTAGCTGATAGATTCAGGTAGCTTATCTAGGAGATAATGAGATATTTTAGAAAAGAGGCTGAATTTAGAATTGAGATTGGATTATGAAATAGAGATTGATATAATAAAATGGAGGAATAGATTAGCTGATGCCTAGGATTATGACTTTGAAAATATTCATGGTTATAGTACAAAATTCATAAGATGAGTATGGTGAATGACCCTGAGTCTGGGAAGGAAGAGGAGGAGTAGCTCAAGAGAAAGTATTGTGTTGAGAAAGCTAAGGGAGATGACACATGCTTAGTTCCTGCGTCCATGTCCAGCTCTCTGCGACCTTATGGGCTGCAGCCCACCAGGCTCCTCTGACCATGGGATTCCCCAGGCAAGAATACTGGAGTAGGTTGCCATGCCCTCCTCCAGGGGATCTTCCTGACCCAGGGATGGAACCCATCTCCCATGGACTGAGGCAGGCTACAGGCTATGTCTTCCGCATTGATGAACCTGCATTCAGGCAGGTTCCTTACCACGAGTGCCACCTGGGAAGCCCAATTATGTATAAGAATCCTGTTAAAATGCAGATTCTGAGTCAGTTGATTTAGGAATAGACCAGTCCATCTGACTCTTTGTAAGCCCATGGACTATACAGTCCATGGAATTCTCCAGGCCAGAATACTGGAGTGGGACATTCCTTCTCCAGGGGATCTTCCCAATCCAGGGATGGAACCCAGGTGTCCCACATTGCAGGCAGATTCTTTACCAAATGAGCCACCACAGAAACCTCTAAGAAGGTTCATGTCATGCCAGTTCTGTTCATCTATGGACAACACTTTGAGTAGTGAGACTCTGGTGGTTAATAAAAATAGCTAATCAAAATTCAGGATCTGTTTACTTTGAGAAGCATTCTTTCTTTATAAATATGTGGATATTGTAATTCCACGTGGAGATTTGTGCTGAAGCTGTTTTAGATGGTTCTGGCAGTTGGGATCCTTCTGTGTTTTGAATACCAGATGAATTTCCTCCTTTGTTTAATTGGCTATATGGAAACTCCTCCTCTTCCCTTCCATGTTAGAGGAAATAAAAAGCATTCCCTTGATATTATACTTTATTATATAGATGAGCAGATGCTTTTTAGTATAGGACCCACAGTGAGTTTCTAAATATTTTTTTTTGTTTTTGTTCTTTTGTTTCTGATACATTTTGCCATCCAAATTATTAACTAGAAGAAGTTTCCTTTGATAACATTTCTGGAAAAGAAGACAATCTTCCATCCAGATGTCTGCAAATCCTTAGTTGACTGATGCTCTAACTCATTTTATCTACCCCCACTTGCCTCATAGCTGTGTCTACATGTCCCTTGTGTCTATTTCATTAATAAATTGTTTTAACTGTATCCACTCACCTACTTTGTTACTAGCCAGTTTGTAAATATGAAACTAGGGAAATGGTATTACAAGCACTGTGGGAAAAAAAAAAATATGTTTCTGCTGCACAGGGAGTCAGAGCCAGGTTTAAAAAAATTAAGAAAAATGAAGGGATCTAGAGTCTCTGTCGGAGAAGGCAATGGCACCCCACTCCAGTACTCTTGCCTGGAAAATCCCATGGACGGAGGAGCCTGGTAGGCTGCAGTCCATGGGGCCGCTAAGTCAGACGCGACTGAGTGACTTCACTTTCACTTTTCACTTTCATGCATTGGAGAAGGAAATGGCAACCCACTCCAGTGTTCTTGCCTGGAGAATCCCAGGGATGGAGCAGCCTGGTGGGCTGCCATCTATGGGGTCACAAAGAGTCGGACACGACTGAAGTGACTTAGCAGCAGCAGCAGCAGCAGAGTCTCTGTGGAAAGTGTTGAGGCTTGAGTTAGCATGGGAAACATGAAAATTGAGGGAGAACATAGATACAGATAAATTTGTAGAGGTCGAATCAGCATGTCAGGATATTGATTGCACATCTATAGTAATTAAAAGGAAGGAAAAACGGAAGAGTTGACTACTGAGGTTTCAAGCCCAGAGGGTTAAATAAAATGGTGATCTTGTAAACAGAAATCATGAAATGAAAGGATCTGATTAGAACTTGGGAGTTAAAAAAGAAAATGGTGAGTTTGGTCATGGAAATGGGTGTCTTTTATTCATCTGATGTTAATCACTGGCAATATGATGCAGATATTAACTCTAGCCTTCGATTATTAATTAACCCCAGCAGGAACCAGGGTTCAATCCCCGGGTGGTGAAGATCCCCTGAATAAGGGTATGGTTGCTGCTGCTTAGTTGCTTCAGTCATGTCTAAGTTTTTGCGACCCTATGGCCTGCCAGGCTCCTCTGTCCATGGATTCTCTAGGCAAGAGTACTAGAGTGGATTGCCATGCCCTACTCCGGGGGATCTTCCCGACCCAGGGACAGAACCTGGGTCTCCTGCATTGCAGGCAGAGTCTTTACCACTGAGCCACCAGGAAAGCCCAAGAGTATGGCTACCCACTCCAGTATTCTTGCCTGGAGAATTCCATGGACTGAGGAGCCTAGCGAGCTTCATTCCATGGGGTTATAAAGAGTCGGACATGACTGAACGACGAACTTTCACTTTCTAGTTGATTTTACCTGAAATCTTATGTAAGACTCAAATGAAAGAATGCATACAAGTGCTTGAGGAAAGATAGCATATGAAAAAGCATGTCTTTAAGAGATGGATAATGAAAGAGGTGAAGGAAAGAGAAAATGATCAAGAATGATGGTGGGCAGATAGATTGAGTTTATTTGTGTTCTTCAAATGACAGTCTATGAAAGAGAGTCAGAAAGGCAGAGGGAACAATATGGTCAAATACAAAGACATTAGAATATGTTAAGAACTGAATCAAATTTTTATTTGTGTTCTTCAAATAACAGCTTCACAATTGCAAGGAGAGAATAGAGCAGAAACCAAGTTTTAAAGCATGGGAGTAGGGTACACAAATGTAGGCAACTTGTATTCTCTGATGCGTGTGCTCAGTCGTGTCCGACTCTTTGTGGCCCAGTGGACTGTAGCCCACCAGCTCCTCTATCCATGGGATTGCCCAGGCTAAAATACGGGAATGGGTTGCCATTCCCTCCTCCACGGGATCTTCCTGACCCAGGGACCAAACCTGCGTCTCCCATGTTTCCTTCTTTGGGAGGTGGATTCTTTACTTTTAAGCCACCTAAGAAACCCTATATTCTCTGATAATTAGAAAACACACATGGGCAATAAAATCACATTGATTTTGGCCAATTAACTTCTTTTGATTTTGCTGTTGGTTTCCACTTCCATAGTAGAAATTATGATACTTTATAAATCATGAAGGAAAGTATCAGTGAGGTGGCCTCAGCTCCCTTAGGGAACGTGCATTTTTTTTTATGGGCATCTGTCCTGCTAATATTTGTCTTCAATTTGAAGGTACAGGATAGAAGACATCAGGGTAAACCTTTAGGTAGTTCTCTTTTTCTCAGTTGACACATTCACAGAAGATTCTTTTTTCACGGCAGGTACTTTTACATTTAAATTTTGAGTGAATGTCCCATTCCACTGTGATGCTCTGTTGTTTCTGTTTTGTAAACTGTCCTCTGATGTTCTGGTAGTTGAGGTGTAGTTTGGCCATTGTGGCCAGCTGTTACTGTCCAGTGCTGTTGGAATACAGAATGCACCCTCTGCAAATGAGAATATATCAGGTATCCTCTTGAAAACAAGTGCTCTGAAAAGCTATCTCGATATGAGGATATATTTGTTCCTCTCTAGCCAGGCAGTTCTAAGGACCTACATGCTCCCACCACAGGCTGCCTCTGTGGAGTCAGAGTTTACTTAGGAAACATGTCACCATTTTAAGGATACCATTAATCATCATTTTGATTACATATCCTCTGCTTGGCAGCAAAGCAATTGGCTGAACAGCAGGGCTCCACATAACCCTTCTACCCTGATTCCAACACCCCCATGTTGTTCCTGTCTCCCTGGAGGCCTTGAAAACTGTGCATGTACAACTGGCTTCATGTAGAGGCACCATTCACCAGCAGTGACTCTCTACTCACACACCAACCCATGGCCATCACAGCGCATGTGAAAATGTCTGGGTCCACTGGGTCTTACTGTGTCCTCAGAACTCTAGTTTCAGAGCCATTAGGTAATTTAGAAACCAGTTCAAACTGAAGCACAGATGCTGATTTTGTTTATAAAGTATCCACTGTTCTTCAAAGCTGTTTCCATGATGCTCTTTGGTGTATTTTTGACCAAAGATTGTGATTTAAAAAATCATTAAGAATTGTAATTTAAGAATGCCCAGAAATTGTCCTCAGCAGTTGTTCAGTCTGTTTTTGAAGAATCTGACTCCATTTTAATTTCAAATTTTGCATAGCTTTTTCTCCGGAAAGGATTTTATTAATCACTTCCTTAAAATGTTGTATCCAGGACTGGAGATCAGCAATAACTGATTAGACAGAAACCAGATATTTTAACTTTTGGTATTCAAAATGGTATTTAGGTTAAATTTTTCTAATTAGATTTCATAAAATAATGATTCTCATTTCATACTTTTTTTTATTTGAATCTTTTTTTGAGAAAGAGATCTTGCTATGGTATAAGTCAAATTTTAGCTTTCCTGAAGTTTTCACTGTCATTTACAAAAGTTGAGTTCTTTATAAGATGGAATACTACTACTTAAGAAGGCACTAATATTGTCACACAGCCATTATTTTACAGTCATTGACAACACACTTATTAAGGGGGTACACAGCATTAATTATTTCATAGTATGTTCATAATCAATGGTCATGGTGTATGTTACATTATCATAATTTTCTAATTAATTTATTATTTATGCACGTTTATACATGTTCCAATTGCATTTCATTAACTCATAGTTTTCTTGTAAGTTTGTACTTTCTTTCCATGTTCAAGGAATCTCTTTAATTCAATTTCTCTGTTTCTCCTCATACAGTCTGGCAGCCAGATATGCAACTCAGTCTAATCACAGTGGAATTGCAACCAGTCAAAAAAAGCCTACTAGGTCAGTTAATATCTCTAATTTATTACTTATTAGTGATAATAAAGTAAATGCCCAGTGATATTTTGTCCTATCATTCTAATTTTTTTTGTTTCAAAAAATGACATACTTCTGGATAAAAAGGTTAGAGTACTGAATTTTTCCAAGTAGATTTCCACATGACTTCTTGAGGATGAGCTTGTTGTGTTAAATTATGAAATGGATCTTGAGTTCCTTTAATTTAGTTTTGTTACACATAGTGCTATGACTGGGCTAAAGTCTAGGTTCTAGGCTTAGAGAAAATCAAGGAAAACAATTACTTTGAAGACCCTCTTCTTTCCAGGTCACAAATTCTGGAAGTAAAACAAGATTATAATTGCTTTTTGAAATGGCCTTGCATTGATTATTGCACATTTTGAAGCAGCACTGAGACACATTGGCAGATTTTTGTGGGGCAATTAGCACCAGGTCAACCTGGGTCATTCTTTTAACACTTTAAATTTTTTCTTCTTTATGAAATATGTATTTTAAAGTCAGTGTAGTATAATAAATGACAGTGCATTATGTACTGTTTGAAAAATCAATAGTTTATAAAATGTGTGAAAATTGATCTTTTTTTTAATGTTAATGATGGTACAGCTAAGTGAGGCCACAGCAAATGTGTTTTGCCCCCTGATTATCATGTAGTTATTTGTGCCATCTCACTCACTGGGAGAGTGTCTCACTGGTGGTTAACTAGTCACTACTCTAATAATGAATCATATTATGCAGTGTTTGACCACAAGGACTGCTGATGGTGCCTTGACTTGAAATATTTTCCCCTTGCCTTGGTTTTCTAACTTATGCTCATTTCCATAGTAATTAAACTGATTCTGGATAGGCAAATTGAGAGGGTATTTAATGAAAAACCAGAAGAAATGAGATAAATTAGGATATGGAAAGAACAATGACCTTCCATGTTCAGTGAGCATTTTTTTATTACTACTTCTGAGACTTATGAATGTAAAATGTATTTTAAGTACTTCTTCAATTTAATAGAACATCTCTTTTTTTTGGCTTCATTCTCATTTCTCTTTTTATTACTTTGATGAATGATCTAGAGCTCTGGCTGACTGTCAAATTAGGGTAATGAGAAGAGCAAATGGATTTTTTAATTTGTTTTAATTTGTTCTTCTGAGAACTAAAGATCACTTGGCTCCATGGGTCACAGTCATGATTAAAATGCAATTTAATTGCTTTCTAGAAACATAGCAAGTTTCACTGCAATCAGGGCAAATTTTGTAACAAAATCTGTTTATATGAGTTTGGACTGAACTTTCTAAGTCTGTGCCTGACTCTACAGGACTAGTTCTCATTTTTATTATGATTGGGACATTTAGCCAAATTAATTAATTGAATTCTTTCTACATAGTGCAATCACTGGTCTCCAAAATTCCTGGTGTCTTGGTTATTGTGCTAGACTTACAAACCCTGTAGATCCATTGGAGCAAAAGTTAAATGCTGGAGTCATTTGGGAAAGATTCTAATCTTGTGTATGACACAACCTCTAATTAGCAAAATAGCTGAAGGAACTATTAACAGCCATATGTATTTAAACTCCAAAATACAGTCAACATTTTGAAGCTATTAACTATTCCAAGATATCAACATTTCGGTTTTCAGGCTGGTGTGTGTGTTTTCCTGATGTACATTCCTTTTTGCTATACCTGTTACTATTGTAAAATATTTATAGTATACATTTAAGAGTTTGATTTCCTAAGGATCTATGGAGATAGTATGTCAGGTAGTGTAATAAGGCGAGTTAAATTTTGAATATGGTAGCAAATGATTGGGAAATTGTAATATATTGGGTACCAGTATAACAGATATAAACATTCTTTTACTTTAAACCTTTTTTAAAGGATAACAGTAAAAAAAAAATAAATTGCTACCTTTATAAGTTCTACGTTTTTTGTTACTTTTCTTTTAAAATAGAATTTGTTAGAGCAGTACACAGTGACGTTCACATGGGGGCAGCAAAAGCTAGCAAAGATGCTGGCAGTGCTTAATATCGTGTTTTAAATATGTCTAGAATACAATACTAGTTCTTAATTTCTAGTTTTATGTGGACTGGTTATTATACATATGCAGTATACACTAAATAAAATATTGTAATTGCATATTTTAGGCACCATCCTTGAAATAACTGAATACTTGAAATTTTAATATGGGAAGGAACTGTTTAAACAGTGAAATAAGTGATCCAAACTGATGTTTAATTATAGTTGAAGTAAAACAACTTAAGTACATTAACTCTTGTCAAGCTTTCCCTAGTGTTAAGATAGTCTACATGTATTTCCTCTGTCCTTCATATAAAAGGAGCTGAAGCAACTATCACTGTATGTGCATTTTAAATTGTCATTCTACTAATAGATTTTTTTTTTTCTTATGAGACTTGCATCTTTTTTGTCACATGGCTTGTGTGATTATTAGCCACACTTGTGGGGTAACCAGGTAAAGTCCAGGTCTTCACTTTTGGCAAGCAAGTGAAAGTTTTTATGTGAGACAGCTGGGTCCAGTATGAACAAACTCATGACCCTGGTCTCCACACCATGTTTTAGAGTAATTAACTAGCTCAGATATTCAGTGTTTGCTCTTTGCAGTTTATTATGTAACTTTATTCTCCTTGTTATTAACGTGTAAGTTCATTTAAGATACAGCCACCTAAGATAAAAACAAATGTCCCATACATTGAAAAAACTTAACAATAATTGCAGGCAGCTGCTTAATATCCTGAGAACATAATAAAATATTATTATTTCCCTTGCTTTTCATATAATTGTTACAGCCCCTTTAATCAAAGTTGTATTCATCAGGCATGTGATGAGTGAGTTTTTTAGTTAGAATTACTTTATTTCTAATTGTCTTGCATTATTGATATACTTTGGAGGCAGATTAATCATATGAAACAAGACTTTTCTGGAGATTCTCAAATGTTGTATTTAGCAATTTGTCACTTAAACCAACAATTTTTGCTGAACTCCATAAATTATGATTTTCCCATTAACCCTTCCCTACTCAGAACCTCCTTTTCTCTATCTTTTTGTAATGTACTATAATGATGTAATTTTTCTTGTACTATTTCAGGCTTCCAGGTCCCTCTAGGGTGCCAGCTGCAGGCAACAGCAGCAAGGTCCAGGGAGCCTCCAATTTAAATAGGAGAAGTCAGAGCTTTAACAGCATTGATAAAAACAAGCCTCCAAATTATGCAAATGGAAATGAAAAAGGTACGTGTTCTCCCCTTACATCATACAGGCACAAGTGTAACCTATGAGCCTCGTAAATTACATGCTAAATCTAGCGTGTAAGCAATGTTACAGCATTTGGAGTGGAAATGTTATCAGTGGACTTTCTTATGTTTTGTAAGTGCATCCTCTTGAAGAAAGCATCCAGCTTTCTTCAGGACCTTTCTGATCTGGAGAATATTTTAAGGAAATGTAGTCATTTATATTAAAGCAGTTAGTGATATCCCCGTGTTTAAAATCTGTTTCTCAAAGATTTCCTCCTGGATGCATGTAAATAACATTTTCTTTTGTCTTCTCATGTTTTGTGAATGTTTATTCTGAAATCATAAACCTACATAAAATGTCTTTGAATCCTTAGTTTTAGTTAACTAAATTAAGTGCCCTAAGTGTTTGGGGAAGTTGAGTTTGAAGCAATCAGAATTTAAGACATAATTATGGAAGATATTTAGTCTTTGGAAGCAGCAGGACAGATAAATATTATGACCTTAATTTTTCCTTTAAGAGACAAATTATTCAGGTTTGTTTTATTTTCTTGAAAGGGTATATGATAGAAATATCCAACCACATACTGATAAGGAAGAAAGGATACAGTTGGAAGTGTGTTAAAGGCAGATTATATATTAACTATATGATACACAGTTCTCTGTAGTGTGCGCAGCATGTATTTAAAGAGGCTCTGGCTTGATGCATATCCCTATGGATCATGCATCCAAGTGAGAGGATGTGTAATTTACATCTAAACCATAAGAAAACCAAGAACTTCTGCTGCTGGGAGCAGTGTGACCCTGTGAGGGATGAGAGCATGTTGCAAGATTTTGAGGTAGTGTTTTCTGATCAATAAAACTTCTCTTTGTAGTATTTAACTCTCCATGCAACAGGAAATTCAATAGTGACAAATATGCTTAGTGGTAGAACAGCTGGCAAGTTTAGTTTGACTAATTCAAGCAGTTTAAAAGTTTTTTGGCTCTGATTAGAACATTTCCAATTGTTTCATATGGATGATTTGATGAGACTTCTTTTACTCAGAATTGACAAGGGTAATCTATGGGTGATCTATAGGTGAATTGATAGGGGTGATCTATACACTTTACTGAAAATTTCTTACCTATTAAAACACAACTGGGCAGTCTCTAAACCCCTATAAACAGAGCAGTGTAATATCCCCAGTTCTTGAGTTAAATGGAAAAAGAAGAAAATAGTATGTATTTGGAAGTTAGGATTTTGTCTTTAAAATAGACAATAAAATCTTTGATTTGAGAACAAAGAAGAAGTATTTCTGAAGACTTATACTTCTCCTGGACAACAATTTCTTTTTTTTTTTTTTTACAATTTATTTAAAGTGTACAGTTTAATGGTGTTTATATATTCACAGAGTTAAGCAATCATTACCACAATCAATTTTAGAATATTAAAAAAACTATTTCTTATCACAAAAATATCTCCCTCATTTTGTGACTTTTCTAGGAAGTGTCAATGGCCTGTGAAATTCTAAGGGAAAGTAAACAGGCTTAGGCCATATATGCTGAGTGGAATGCTCAGGTGTCCAATTTAGCTACATGATACTACAGTCACATAATATTTTTGTAAGAAATGACTAGTAACATTGGCAAAGAAACCTAGAAATGCTTTAGATGACCTAACACTTTGATATAACAATGTACTTTTCAGTCATTTAAAAGTGAAATACTTTTTTACATTCCTGGTATCTAAAAGTAAAAATCCAAACATAGCCAAATACTCCTATTTTTCCATAGCCATTCTGCCTCTCTAAGAAGTAGCAGTATTTACAATAACCGCAAGGTGGAGACAGATGACATACATTATGTGATTTTTGACCACAAGCAGATTTCCTTACGTTGGTCTCATGAGCAAAAGTTTTCCTGGTGAATTATAGCCATTACTTTTAATTCCAACAAAGTAAAATTCTAAAACCTTTAAAGTGGATGATCTCACACTCACAAATATTTATAATATATTAAATGTAGGCATTAAATGGTCTGAAACTGTCAATAATAAAGCTTAAATTGCATTATATAATACAGGGCTTTCCTCATAGCTCAGTTGGTAGAGAATCCACCTGCAATGCAGGAGACCCTGGTTCGATTCCTGGGATGGAAAGATTCACTGGAGAAGGGATAGGCTATCCACTCCAGTATTCTTGGGTTTCCCTTGTGGCTCAGCTGGTAAAGAATCCACCTGCAATGTGGGAGACCTGGGTTTGATCTCTAGGTTGGGAAGATTCCCTGGAGAAGGGAAAGGCTACCCAGTCCAGTATTCTGGCCTGGAGAATTTGTTTTATATGTTATGTGGTATTTTCTATTAACATGGAGATGCAACTTCATGTCAGTACTTCCAATATCATTTTTAAATTAATCATTGTATCATGCTATTTTATATTGCCAAATGTGCGTGCGTGCTGTCATTTCAGTTGTGCCCAACTCTGTGCAACCCTCTGGACTGTAGCCCACCAGGAGTTTTGCCAGGCAAGAGATGGGATTCTCTAGGCAAGAGCACTGGAGTGGGTTGCCATGTCTTCCTCCAAGGAATCTTCCTAATCCAGGGATTGAACCTGTGTCTCTTAGGTCTTCTGCATTGGCAGGCAGGTTCTTTAACACTAGTGCTACCGGGGAAGCCATATGGTCAAAATATTATCTTAAACTATAGAGCAAACCAAGCAAATATAAACATCGCATATGAAACAGTTCATAATTTATCCTTTAGACTGTTCCTTGGTACATCTTTTTGGATAAGAATTATTTAACCTTTTTGACATGGAGATGTTTTGTGGTAGGATAACATCTAAAAATATTCTATCAGATAATAAGTTGATCTCTGTGACCAACTAGTTTGCATACATATCCTGGGCATGTCCAAATAAGGTTAAAGTTAAACAAGATTTTCAAAGATTACAGTATTACAATGACAGAATTCAGAAAGTACTGACTTGAGTATTCTAATTGCCTTTTCTTTTTAGTTATTAGAAAGTATAACATTTATGTTTAATAAATATTTTGCTAGAAAAAATAATCATACTATCTGTAATGTGCTCCCTGAATGCTTCTATATGAAAAATGTACTTTCTACTTAAGTCTTAAATGATGAGTTATATGAATCAATTGGGGAATCTCTAGAATTTGTAATAGATAGTAAAGACTTTTTCACAATTAAAGAAATTTCACTTCTTATTTAAAAACATAATTTTGAAAGCACAGTAGCTTCTCACATGTTTGGGATGGTAAAAATAGCTTATTTGGAATTTTGTGACTTATCTAATAAAGGAAAATCAGTAGAGAATCACAAACCACACTTCAAATGATACATCTAATATCACCTTAATAATAATACAAACCAAAAAATAGTGTGCTCCTTTCACCAAATGGATTAAAATATCAGTGAACATGGCCATAGATTAATTATCACTTGCAGAGAAGGCTAAATAGAAATGTTAAAATATAAAGCAATGCCATCCACTATTCTGTTGAAATGGAATGTAGTAGGGACAAATTTCACAGAACAAACAGTGAAATGAAGACAGCATTGTTTGTAGAGAAGCATTTCTTTGGGGAGTCCAAGTTTCTTCCCTTGATGACCTGCCATTCAGAAACTGACAATGAATAATATATTCTGACACTAGCATTTAGCAGTTTGCTTGTGGAGCCTATAAGACTACTCTAGACAAATGTATGCTTTAAAGAAAAATCAAATACCTATTCAGTGGAAAGCAGGGATCCTATGGGAAAAAATGCTGTGGTTCATTTGGACATATTTTTTATGACTGAAGTAGTTTATCTTAATAATTGTTTTATAAAATTGACATGATAAATATGAAAACAGCTTAACAGTTTAGTGTTATCATGAATGTAAATATTCCTGGTTCTATTTGGAATTCACTTTCTGAATTATGATCCCTGAACACATATTACTTGACAGAGTTTCTTAGCAGAGAGATGTTTTTCTGTGTTGCTAAGAAACATGCCACAGCAGCATAGGGCATGCTCCCGTCTCTTTATATTTCTCCCATGTGATTCTTACATGGAACTTGCACGTCTCCAAAAGAGATTTGTTTTCTGTTTTCCTAGATTCTAATGAAGTAGCTTCTGGTGTGGAGGTGTTTTCTTTCACTTGCATTCAATATAGATTTGGTAGACTTGATACAGAGAATTTAGCAAAATTGCTTTTTTTTAAACTACCGGTTTAATGTAAATGTTGTATTACTCATGGTTTTTTAAAACAGTTATCTAATTAAGTATTTTTAAAAAATTACTCTGAAATTACTATAAGACAAAAAATGAACTCTTTTTTTTTTCAATGCAATGCAAATATACTTTACTTATTATGTCCCTTTACTGGAGATTTATGTATTCTGCCATGACTTTTTGCTTTATTTCCTTAATTATTATATAAACCTATAATGATATGATAACTTCAGGTTAATCTTGGGGATTTTTATGAGGTAAAGTAATTAAGTGCATAGATCAAGTGATACGATTAAATAAACAATATGTTGTTTTCTATGTATACATGCTCACATATTGAGGTGTACACATATATACATGCTTATGCATAAATTAGGTGTTTCAAGAATCTGGCTGGTGAACTGAAGCGTCCCTAAATCTTACAGTAGTCCACAAAGCAGCACTCTCACCTTACATACGGTACAATATATACACGCAGAGAATGGACAGTGCCTCTACAATCCCTGTAACAGCATTCCAAGTTTCTGTTGAGTCATAAAACTGATGATTGAGGCATTTTGAAAACTATCATTTATGGGAAACAGTGTGGTGAGGTAAACCAGGACCAGTTGATAACAAGCCATATTTAAATCTGAATGCTCCTTTTTTTAACTTTCAAAATGTTCAAAGTATTTTGGTATATTATTATAAAATGAGAATCTAATTATTTACCATGCTAATTAGCATGACTACATTGATCAATCATTTCCTCCCTTCCATAGTGATCTGTGATGCTGAATATTTAGTAGGGACTGTGCATGTCACTGACCACAATGCCGGCTAGACAGTGAATACTTTAAAAATGGAGGTGCTGTTGTTATTTTTGGTGGTTTTTACTTTGTCATTGGGCTTCCAAGATGACTCTGGTGAAGAACCCACCTGCCAATGCAGGGTATGTGGGTTTGATCCCTGGGTTGGGAAGATCTCCTGGAGGAGGAAATGGCAACCCACTTCAGTATTCCTGCCTGAAAAATCCCATGGACAGAGGAGCCTGGCGGGGCTACAGTCCATGGGGTCGCAAAGAGTCGGACACGACTGAGTGACTGAGTACACATGCGCTTTGTCATTACTTTGTAAGTTGAAACTTGTTTGTTTGCATGTGAACAGCATAGTACTGAGTGAGGAATAAGAGATAAATAACTGAGGGTGTTCCCTGGTCTGCTTCTCAGGCTAGTGGCACTGTTGGCAGCACGTCTCTAAGCTCTGAAGCTAACCTGCCAAATTTCCCCAGAGAATCGTCTTTATCTAAACTTCCCATATGTCTGTTGTGACTGCCACATTTACCTCCGTGTAGTAATTTTAGAACAGATTGGCATTTTTCCCAGGTCATCAAAGTTAATTTTTTGCAGTATGAAATAACTAAAAATTAACTCTGTGAATTTAGGTGTTTTTTGAGCAAGAATTAAAATCTTCTTTAACATCAGCTCAGAAGGATGGTGTCAGCAGGATGTCCCAGGAGATAGTATATGGCTAGCTGAATAGTATCTTGTATGATATCCTCCCCATGTATATTCTCCTCAATTTGTTGAGGAAGAAGGAACCCACACTTCAGGGAGTTATGCGATTGCCTTCACTGTTGTGACAAACGTGACTTTCTGGAGAACCGTACTGGCACAATTTCTGGGTGGGCCACGGACATATGGAAAGAAGAGAGTATCAAAATCTTCCAAATGTTGGACTTACATAAGCCTGGTTTCCAATTTTGAGTCTCTTTTCTAAATTTTACCATATGTATGATTTGGAGCAAGTTGCTTTCTCTGAGCTTCAGTTTTCTCATATATAATAGTAGAGATCATAATTATATTGTAGGTTATTATGAATTTAAATGAGGCATGTCGTTAGAGCTCTCAGGGTGATACCATATATCAAAGTATCTGGGAAAAGTAAGCCGTTAGTAAATAATTGGTTATTGGTTGTAATGGAATTGGTGGTGGTGGAGAAAAAGGGGGAGGAAAAGAACAGGAGTGCAAGCACCTTTCTCTTTGGAGATCAGAGACAAGGAACAGTTATAGGCAGAGAGGGGCCCCTGCAAACACAGGCTACAAGTTTGTTGCACGAATGCCTTTAGATGTACAGAGTTGTGCTTTTCGCCATACCCAGCTAACCATTCATAGAAGCTGAGATAACAACACTCAGAAATGTATCTGAGAGACCAGGCTGCTTACTACCGAAGATGTAAATGGAACAGAGAGCGGAATGTGTGGCGGCCTCTACTCTGTCAGAGCTGAAAGGCTGTCATTTCAGTGGCTATTGTTCTGCAGCCTTTCTTGTGAGGAGCCCAGAGACACTCATTATTCTAATGTTCCCTGGATGCACAGTGACCTATGAATTGTGCTCTTCATGAAACCTGAAGCACCTCATTGAGACTGTGTCTAGATGGGGGCAGACTGAGAGTTGAGCTCAGAGAAGTGTCTTCTCTGTGTGTACTCATCTGAGGACAATTGTACAGCTGTTGTATGACTGAGACTGTGGGCTGGATACAGATGTCATAATTTGGAGTCCCTCCTGTCTCATTTTAGAGTGTTATGGTGTTGAATTTCCCCTCTACTTGAACAGTGATAGCAGTCTGTCTAGCTAACATCAGCACGCTTAAAGAGCATCCTGACTCGTCCTTTTCTGACCCTCTCCTCTCATCTTCACCAAAGCTCCCAGGCAGGCACCAGAGGAATCCCCTGACTTCTTAACCTGATTGCAGAAACAGAAGATACACACTAAGTATGTGCTAAAATGATGAAATGAAAGACATTAGGAAAACCTGATAGGCTTCTTTTGTTTTTAGTGGTCCCTCACCACAAACTGCCAAGCATCTGGGGGAAGGTTGAACTGGCCAAGGTTCCAGAAGTTCACAGAGTAAACAATATTAATGCTGCATAGGTGTGGAAAGTTTAATGAATTTAGCTAATTTCAACACTATCATAATAAACAATTCTTTAAAGCTGATAATTTCAGCAGTTGCCCTGATTTCCCAATCTGTTCAAACTCTTTTACTCAAAGCATGGTCTGTACCAGCAGCATTGCCATCACGTGGAAGCTTGTTAGAAATGCAGGATCTCAGGGCCTCCTGCAGATCTGCTAAAGCACAAGTGATGGGCATTCAGTAGGATCCCCAGTGACTGAAGCACACACTGAAGTCTGAGACCCTTACATTACACACTTAGAATGTTACACATTGTATAGCAACAACAGAGCTTGGGCTCTAGAATCACACACACTAAGTCGCTTCAGTGTTGTCTGACTGGAGTGGGTTGCCATTCTCTTCTCCTGGGGAGGTCTTCTGAACACAGAAATCAAACCCATGTCTCTTATATCTCCTACATTGGCAGGTGGGTTCTTTACCACAAGCACTACCTGGGAACTAGAATCACACATGTGGGATCAATACTAGCCACACAGTAATTCCTAACTAGTTATATTCCACTGAATGAGTTGTTTAGATCCTCAAACCCTTGGCTTATACAAGTGTGTATTAGAAATAGAAGCCCTTCCCCAAGAAAAAGATAGGCAAAGTAATTATAAAATTGTATATATATATAAAAAAAAAAGCTGGTAAAAAGATAGGAACCCTTCTCATCTCATCAGGTTGTTGTGAATGCTAATGTGAGAAAATATAAAGAAACTTCAATAAAATGTTAGTAGCTAGTAGGCATTATTATGTTTGTAATAGTCATTAATAATATTTTCATTCTAGAATAAGAAATATTGCAAATAACTTTTGGGATCAATGTAAGAAAGTGAAGATAAATTCAATATGAGGCCATTATGTTCCTATAAACAATAATACAGCAGACTATGCTTTCATTTTGGGGGTACTTTGTTTCTCTCCAACTCTGAATCCCAATATGCATATTATTTAAAAGTAAATACATAGAATAAATTTTCACATAGTTTCCTGGAAAAATCCTATGTTCCTCCTGCCATGAATGTCTGTGTATCTCCCTTAGCTCATTTGTCTTGGTCTTATTTAATATTGTACAGCCCTTGGTGCACTTCTGAACTCTTCCATTTTCTTTCCCACATCCTACTCATTTAACACTTAGTATATGCCATTCATCTTTTGTGAATCCAATTTCTTTCCTCTGACCAGATTGTGTCTCGGGGAGTCTAGGACGTTACACAAAATAGCTACTCAGTAAAATTTAACAGCTGTTGTGCCTAGATTCATGTCCCAGAGATCGTAGGAACTAAATAGCACTGATTAATATTTCTATAGATAGTCAAAATAGAGCCATAGATGTTGACAAAAATCACTGAAATAGTAAGTTCACTCTGTGAAATTCACAGGCATGTACACAAGTCACAGAACTTGAGAAAATTCATTATATTCTTAGTTTGCAGTTGAACCTAGGTAATCAAGAAATAAAGTTCATTTGGCAATTCTATTCAAGGCGTTAGTTTGACATTGACTATCTTCTGTGTTTCCAGAGTCCAGGAACAGTGTTACTCCTTATCACTTTCAGAAACTGTAAAATTGTATTTAGCACTATATACATTTGAAAATATTATGACATAGTCATTGACAGAATTAACTTAGAACTCCAAGCTAAATTCAGTTCTCAAACATGTCACTTACAAATTTTGTAATGTTGGCCAAGTTATTTAACCTCATTGTGCTTCAGTTTCTTCACATGCAAAATGAGGGTAATAATGAAAATTTCATGCAGTTGTTGGAAAGATTGAATTAATGAATGTGAGATAGTGTCCTACACATAGAAGGTACTGTGTACATAGTATAGAACTATGCATAATATAGACCATAATATATGGTCTTTGCTTTCATGGACTGTATATATAGATGTAGTAGAAGAAACAGACAATTACAGTGAAGTTATAATGGCTATAATAAAAGAAATAAAAAACTATGGTAGGGGCTTTCCAGGTGATGCAGCGGTAAAGAAAACACCTGCCAAAGCAGGAGACTCAATAAGTGGAGGTTCGATACCTGGGCCGGGAAGATCCCCTCATGTAGAAATGGCAACCGACTCCATTCTTGCCTGGAAAATTCCATGGATAAAGGAGCCTGGCGGGCTACAGTCCATGGGGTGGCAAAGAGTTGAATACGATTGAGTGAGCACGCAAGAGTCATCACCTAACCCAGACCTGATGCTAGGGAGAACAGAGGTGAGGGTGGAAATGATGTTTTTGGGTTTTTTTGCAGAGGAAGTGAGGTGAAAGTGAGACCTGACCAATAAGTAGGAGCTGTTCTGAAGAAATGTTTGATAGGCATTTCTAACTGTAGGTAATCAGTGTACTCTATCTGCTACTGAGAATGATTCAGATTACAATGAAATGTTAACAGTTTCTGAAAGGAATCTGTAAGTGAAGTAAATCTGGAATAACCTATACTTAAAACAGATACAAGTAAAGAATTGAAATCCATTCACAGAGACTGAAGGTATTTGAGACATTGGACATTTGAATCTTGTTTGGATTTGTTTGTCTGGAATTAGTCAGATACTTCTACTGTTTATAAGAACATCTTACTGTTTGTGTATGAACCAAATGGAGCCTGACAAATATTCTAGAAATGGACACGATTACAGACTTTAAATACTGTAAAAAAAATCAATGTATTGTCCTATGCTTTCAAATTTAAATATACCATGTAAGCGTATTGGGTTATCAGTGAACTACTGCATTTTAGTGAAGCATTTTTAAACACAGAATTACACCAATTTTTATAGTTAAAATGTGGAATTGTAGGAAACATAGTAAGAATTAGAAGTCAATGTTGGTGTACCAACTCAATATAAAATAGTTGTCTATTTGTTGTTGTTTTAGTCACTAAATCATATCCGACTCTTGTGACCCCCACGGACTATATAGCCTACCAGGCTCCTATGTCCATGGGATTTTCCAGGCAAGGAGTGGATTGCTAATTCCTTCTCCAGGGGATCTTCCCAACACAGGGATCAAACCTACAATTCCTGCTGCATCTCCTATATTGCAGGTGGATTCTTTATAGCTGAGCCACCAGTGAAGCCCACGTTTGTCTATACAGTTGTTTTTATTAATATAAACTTCACAAATCTACTATATTATTTTAGGCACATTTATTAAAAAAGAAAACCTAACTCATACAAAAATTCAATAAGCAATTTAACCTTTTTTCATGTCTCTAACTTCTTTATTAACTTTATGTAAATTTTTCTTTTGAAAAATAGATAAGACAAGTATTCTATACCAATTGACTTAATTACATGTTTTTATCATGCATTTTGATACCCTTGAATAAAATATTTAAAAGTGAAAGCATTTTAATTTTATATTTATTAATATTTAATTGGTTTAATAGACTCCAATTCTGGAATATTATTAAAAGATTCTTTAGTAAACTATTTCCTTTGGACATTTCATCAAGACAACTTTGTATTAATTTGACAATATCTAGTATGTTAACAGTATCATTGTTGCCTTTTTTACATAAGTAGATAATTAATTTTTTATCACTCCATTTCTCAGAAAAAAAGGATGGAAGAGGGAGGTATTTATGGTAGATGAAACTTCAGGTAAATAACATGACCAGAATTATATGGTTCTCAAATGCTATATAGTTAAATTTATGCTGAAATATCTTAACTCCAAACTCATTTTTTTTCTTCTATATGATATTATAACATCTTTTTTTTTGGTTTAGTTAAGACTTTTAATCTAGCATTCATCAGTGTTGTAATAGTTATATAAAAATTCATATCATAATGAGATTGCTGAGTGGAAAATAAGTTAACACTAGTGCACTGTAAGTACTTATATGACAATAGGCCTTATTTTCTTATAGCCCTCAAAAAGTAGCTTGATATAAATGATCAAATACTAATCAGCCTTTTAAAAATGTTTGTTCTTAACCATGTCCAGATTCCTCCAAAGGACCTCAACCATCTTCAGGGGTAAATGGTAACATGCAGCCTCCCGGAACTGCGGGGCAGCCCCCTGCCTCAGCCATCCCTTCCCCGAGCACCAGCAAGCCGTGGCGCAGCAAGTCCATGAATGCCAAGCACAGCGCCACCTCCACCATGCTCACCGTGAAGCAGGGAAGCCCAACCACCTCTCCCACACCGTCTGCAGACAGACTGAAGCCCCCTGCCTCAGAAGGGGTCAAAACAGCTCCCTCAGGACAGAAATCCATGCTTGAGAAATTCAAGCTGGTCAATGCCCGGACTGCTTTACGCCCTCCACAGTCGGCCAGTTCAGGACCCAGTGATGGCATGAAGGAAGACGATGCCTTTTCTGAATCTGGTGAAATGGAAGGTTTGAACAGTGGCCTCAATAGCGGTGGCTCGACAAACAGCAGCCCCAAAGTGTCACCAAAATTAGCCCCTCCAAAAGCTGGAAGCAAAAATCTCAGCAATAAAAAGTCTTTGCTACAGCCAAAGGAAAAAGAGGAAAAGAACAGAGACAAAAGTAAAGTTTGTACTGAAAAGCTGGTCAAGGACGAGAAAGATCAGATGATGGAAACGGCTCCAAAAAAGACCTCTAAAATTGCAAGCTTAATCCCAAAGGGTAGCAAGACGACAACAGCCAAGAAGGAAAGCTTAATCCCCTCGTCCAGTGGAATCCCAAAGCCGGGCTCAAAGGTGCCAACGGCAAAGCAGACTGTTTCACCTGGCAACTCAGCAAGCAAAGAGTCTGAAAAATTCAGGACTACCAAGGGAAGCCCTTCCCAGTCCTTCCCTAAGCCCACAACCACTGAGAAAGCAAGCACATCCAGTTGCCCCGCTCCCTTGGAAGGAAGGGAAACCAGCCATGCTTCTCTGGCGGGTTCCTCTGTTGGTTTAGTGGTGCAAGGCAGTGGGCAGAGCATGGGAAATGGTGCTGTCCAACTCCCTCAGCAGCAGCAACACAGCCACCCAAATACCGCCACTGTGGCTCCATTCATCTATAGGTAAGGTGGCCTCTCTTCTCCACAGCTTTAAACAGTGACAGGTCTGTGTACTCAGAGTGTCCTGAGGAAGGTTGCAGAGTCCTATTTCACATAGTCGTTGTGGACAATGGTTCATTCTGAAGTTAGAGGCCCAGAGTGAAAAATTTTATGAGAAAAGCTCCCGTATCCAGTCTGCTAGTCCTCTTGTCCTTCCCCTCTCCTCTTTTTCTTCCCCTCTCTACTCAAGAACTGGAGCCCTTTGAAAGTGAACCTACTCGTTGTCCAAGGCAAAATAGAACCCAGGTGCCATGACTTTTTTCTTGGGCCTCTTACTATTAGTCATTCAAAATAATTTTATTAGTCATTTAAAATAATTATTGTTTTTACAGAGTTTAGGGATATTTCACCCATGGGAGAAAGTAGACCCTAATGGTTAAGGGTGCAGGTTCTAGAATCAGGCATATGTAGACTTGATACCCAGGTCTGCCACTGATCAGCTATATGCCTTTGGACAATGAATTTAACATCCTTAATCCCGTTATTTTCAAGTGTCAAAGAGGAATAGTATCTGACTTGCTGAGTTGGGAAGAATAACAGGCATAATGCATATAAGATGCTTATTGTATATTCTGGCACCTTGTACATGTTTGTTATATGTTGTTTATAAGGCATTGTTTTCCCAACAAAAATGTGTATTAACTTTCCACAGCTAGGCCTGTGTTTCTAGGTAAAAATAATGATCAATGTAATTATTATATTTATACTTTATTAACTTTTTGTTTTATTTATATTTTAGTTTTCATTTATTAAAATATATAGCACATGCTATATTTTCAAATATATATCCTACTACACAGCTCTAAAAAGAATATGTTTTGCCTGTTGTTTTGTGGTTAAGTTTTAATCAGTTAGAAATGTCAGTACTGCTGTGTCACTATATTCATTCCCTGTCTTTTCAGTGAAGAGGTTACTGGAGAGGAATAATGCCTGTGATTTTGGCAGTTGTATAGTTTATCTATACAACTGGAAAAATAGGAAAAATAGGATGTAGCATTTACTACAAATAGGAAATGATCAAGATTATATTGTTTCAAATTTTATTAAATGTATTGCATACATGAGTTTTTAAGTAAAGAAAATAATTATAATGCTTTGTTTTCCCTCCCTGAAAAACCTAAGTGCTTTAAGTGATCCCCATCCCCACCCCCAACCAGGGCTTTATGTACTCATCCAAACAAATGTTTAGTTACCGAATTCAGATCTTAGCTTACCTTATTTAAGTCTGCTCTTCTGACTTATAGCAATGATCCATTTAAAACTGTTGTATTCAAATGGCACGGTGTCATGGAGCCCAAGCTCACTCTGCTCACTGCAAGGCAGGGCAGTAAACCCAGAGACGGGTCGCTGGGTCAAGGAATAATGACTTTAATCAGAAAGGTAGCAGACCAAGAAGATGGCAGGCTAGTGTCTCAAAAACCATCTTCCCTCAGTCGGAATTCAGACTCTTTTTATACGGGGTGGGGGGAGGGGCCCATTGCAGCGCCAGCCAATGTGTGAGCGGGATCCCTAACGGTTGCTCCCTGACAGTTGCTCTAAGGGCCACTCGCCTGGGGGAGGGGCACACTGGGCTGCAGACCAGTGGCTGAGTGGGAGCGCTCTAGGTCATGCCTGCCTCACCCCCATTACAGCGGGAGTCAGCAGATCCTTTAACTCCAGAGACCCTACCTGACCAAAAACAAGTTAAGATGTTAGAATCATAATCCACATTTCAACGATATAAGAAGAAATTATAAAGTTTGAAATATGCTACACTCGGCACACTTGGGGCTCTCAAGTATATTCTGTAAAAAACGTCCCTCATTTCAAATCACCACAGATGAATTTCAACAAGAAAGTATAAATCTAAGCAGAAAGGACATACCCACCAATTTAGCAAGCTTCTTTCTGTAAGTAGCAGATGTTTTGGGTTGTTTGCAATAACATATCCAGTGGGTACAGATTTAGTGATTTCCATTTGAAAGTATAGCCTTTGCTAATTTAAAAGAGGAAGCAGCACAGTTTAGAGGTTAAAGTGTGAATCAGCTGTGTGACTTTGCCAAATTTTCCAGCCTCTTTCAGTTTCTGTTTGCACTCTTTAAAATGAAGACTATAAACGTGAGGTAGTATAGCCAAGTAGCTAGGATTTCAGGCTGTCGAGTCTGTGTGTTCTACCATGGTTCAGAAATAGCACCTTGTATTGTTGAGATAGTGGCCCCAAGAGCCAGGGTCCCTGGGTTGAAATCTTGATGACATCATTTATTGATCATGTGACTTTGTGTAATACATTTAAAGACGCTGGACCTCAGTTTTTATAATCTGTAAAATGGAGGTAGCAATAATAGAAGCTTCCTCATAAGGTAATTTGAAGGTTAAATGAGTTGATACTTATACAGGTCTAAGAACAGTACCTGAAAGTGAAAGTGAAGTCGCTCAGTCGTGTCCGACTCTATCAGGCTATCAGGCTCCTCAGTCCATGGGATTTTCCAGGCAAGACTGCTGGAGTGGATTGCCATTTCCTTCTCCAGGGGTTCTTCCCGACCCAGGAATCGAACCCAGGTCTCCCGCATTGCGGGCAGACGCTTTACCGTCTGAGCCACCAGGGAAGCCCCAGAACAATTCCTACCACATTGTAAATGACCTTCCCCAGACTTCAGTTTCTAACCTATAGAAACTGTAAAGTGTGGTTGAATATCTACCTCATTTGGTTGTTTTAAAGATTAAATTAGGACAATCTTGTGTAAAGACTTAAGCACAGAGCCAGATTCAGAATAAATTGCTTATAAATGTCATTAATTCTGTGTTTTATTTTCAATAATTTAAAGTAATTGAAAACAAAACCATTGAATCAGAAATGTCATATCATATTCTACATATGAAGCAAAGATTGCTTGAAGTGTTTTATAAATTCAGAATAGTTTAGTAATGATAATATAAATCATCTTAGAGTAGACAGTATTCAAGCTTTGTAATGGTCAGTGAAAGTTGTAGAGTCACATCATACGGCTTTTGTGACCCCAGTGTCTTTTCAACTCTACTCCAACACCATTTACAAATTTTTCTTGGAAGATCCCTGACAGACTTTCCTAGTGTTGCTAATCATTTGATAAGATAATAGTAATAATGTACTATTTTATAATGATGTTTGTTGAGTGCTTACTTAATGCAAGTCTCTATTACAAAATTTATATTCATTTTTTTTTCATTTAAACTGTGTCATAAACCCAGGACAAAGGGATATAACAGCATTTTACAGGGATGAAGAAGAAGCAATTTCAAGGCAAAATAATGATAATCCCTTTAAGTCACAGGGCTAGCAGGAGTTTGCCTTTGAACCCATATACGCCTGAATCTCTAGTGTGCTCTCCTTTGCTTCACAGTTCTTTCTGTACATGTAGAAATAGGAGATATTGTTACTAAGGAAATTCTGGCTGGGAAAATGTCAATAGCAGATTTGCAGATATCTCCATCAAAATTCATTTATA
This sequence comes from Bos indicus x Bos taurus, assembly GCF_003369695.1. Lineage (NCBI taxonomy): Eukaryota > Metazoa > Chordata > Mammalia > Artiodactyla > Bovidae > Bos > Bos indicus x Bos taurus. The sequence continues at coordinate 112,722,183 of NC_040080.1, read as the reverse complement.
ATGGGAAATACTTTACTGCTTTTAAGTAGAAAAAATTTAAAACACCTATGTGTGTATATATATATGTATAACATGCATATGTTTGATATTTAAAGAAAATTAAATAACCTTTATATAATGAGAAGATTGATGGGTCATGTATATGTTTCCTTGTTCTCAGTCTACTTCTAGGTCATGCTGGTTATTAATTATTCCTTTGGGGACTTTAATATTTGCTTCATAATAGTCTTTACTGCAAATTGAATGTTCAATGTCCTATAAATATAATGTTGAGTTTTAGAAGTTAATGAATTTTATATTAGACCTACTCCTGTATAGTACAAGGATATTCTATATTAAGTTCCTGTAGCTCATTTATCACTACAGTGTGATAAAAGTAGTTCTGAGTTTGGCATACCTTATCCATTTAATGTGTGGATAGCACTAAAATCAAGATGAAACTTGAAAAAGATTTTAATTCACTGTAAGAAGTTTCCAATATTTAGACCTGTATGAATGGATTAAGCTGTCTTAAGTGTTAAGGTGACTACTGAAGATTCTTAAGTGATACAGTGACCAGTTTCCATAGTTTAAGTAAAAGAAAATCACCAAAGTTGTTTTTTTTTTTCTTCTTTTATATACTCATTACTCATTCTGAAAATACTGTGTTATAACAGTTACAAAGAGCAAAAAAGTCTCTGCTCTGTGGGGGTTCAGTATATTGGTGATAATGATAAGAATTTAATCAAGAACTTAAAAAAAATAATTGTTCCCATGGAAATGTATGCAACAAATAATGTAGAAGAGTTTTCCTGACTCTTGTGTGAGGGTGGAGTCAATGTATGCATTAAAGAAAAGGTGAAAAAACAGATAAGACTTAAAAGATGAGTTAGAATTTGTCAGGTGGAAGGAAGAATGTTATGGCATCATCCAAACTTGACATTTTTACATCAAAGCATGATGGAAAAAATAACGGGCAAATTGCTAAGTAATATGCAAATGCTAGTAACCAAAACTGCTAGAAACTAGAGGTTAGAATTCATGATTACTTCATTGGGAAACTAGGAAGAAAATTTAGAATGAATCCATACTTCATTTTTCTCTTTCAATCATTCCCTCCCAACACGTCTTATTTTCAGCTAGTCCTATTGTCTCATTCTCTAAAACATCCCTTAGTTGTACATTTCTTTCTATTTCCACCCTCCTTCCCTTGGTCCAAGACATGGTACCACCAATTTTCATCTAGTTTCCAGTGAGTCTTCTAGCATCTCCTGTTGGCTCTTTACAGTAACATCGTTCGCACAACAGGGACTCTAATCTTCTAAAAGAATACATTTTATGTCATTTAAACTCATAAAACCGTCTGTTGGCTTTCCATTACATGTAGTAAAACCCAAGCTTCTTACCAAGCCCTACAAGTTCCTGCACAATCTGGCCTCTATCTCGCCTCTATCTAGCCCTTAAACCACAGTCCCTGCATCCCTGCATTCCTTCTGTTCTCAGCAAACTCACTTGTCCTACTTTGGGGACTTTGTCATAGACATTCTCTCTGTATGTAAGGACTTTCTCCTGGATCAGAGCAGGTTCCTTTTCATCAGAGCTCTACTTACATGATGCTTATTAACACAGTCTATCTTCAGCTATCTAATCCGAAGGAATACTCACAAGGCCTCTTGCCAGAATTGTATGCTATATTGTCCTCTTGTGTTTTGTTTATAGTTTATCACCATCCACTGTTTTTTTGTTTGTTTGTTTACTTATTAACAAGTGTGAATTCAGCCACCTCCAACTATAACATACACTCATTGAAAAATAAGTCTTGTCTATTTTTATTTGATAGCATAATTGCCCAGGACAAGCCTCCCACAATAGGAACCAAATAAAAATTGAGTGAAACACCATCATCATGGCTTAGACTCACCCACTATAGAAGAATAGAAACACTGCCAAAAATGTACAATGGAATAAGAAAAAGTCAGAAGTCTTTTATTCCTATAAATGGTAAAGTTTAGTTGAAATATAAACAACTTTAAAATGTTTACAAAATGAAACCGTATCTACTCTTCAGGACATTCGTTCATGTATCTCCCCCACTTCTGACTCCCTGCTAAATAGCTTTACTTTATAAGGCATCAGGGTCAGAGTGAAACATCACACATCCCATATGTTATTTTCTTTCTGTGGTCCACAGTGTAGTAGAAGAGAGACTGACTCAAACATAACCACAAAATGAAGCAGGAAATGTTATAAAAAAAAAAAAAAAACACAAAAAACAGTAGTGAACCAGATTTGGCAACTGAGATTTTGAAAAATGGAAAATTACCACTTGTTGTTGGAATCAGAAAGTAGCACTTAAGCTGGATTCTGAAAGAGAAGTGAGAGTTGGACATTTAGAGATGAGAGGGACAGAAAAGGAAATGTAAGACTAAAGGAGCCAAATATACAGCATCAACACAAGATATGTAGGTTGTTGGCAAGATCAGTTTTCCTAGAAAACAAAGATTGATTGTAGCCTGATTGTAGTAGAAACTCTTGAATGTCAAAAACTGTAGACTTTGTGTGAGTGTGTAGTCTAGCACTTGAGTGCATGGGTGGGCGGCACAATCTTAAAATGTACTTTGTCTTCTTGTATAAGTAAATTGTTAGTGGGAGAGGTCAGGGAGGATATACCAGGCTCAGTGGCTGGATGAAGGAGACATTTACTGACTTTCAGAGTCAGCTTTGTTAAACTTGAATTAGAGGTACTGATTATAAGAGGAGAAGAAAGATAAAGAGTAAGAACATACTTAAGAAAAGCTTACTTTTCCATGTTCCTCTTCTTTCTTGGTGTCTACCCTCTATGTTACAGTCTTCAAACTTGTTTCCCTTGCCTGGAGTTCAAAACTTGTTACCGTAGCTCCTTGGGATCTTCAGAATTGTCTCCCCTCTCTCCATGTGCCATTTTTTCTTCTATTTCTTTTACTTTCATTACTTCACAGCTATACGTTTTGTGCTTGTAAAGATACATGAATAGTGAAGTTAGTCAAGGAGGCATGAAAGACCTGTACATTTTCTCTAAACCTCAGTGTTTTTAACAGCACCCAATAAATTTCAAAATAGCTATTAACCGGATTCATAACTTATGAGTTTGAGGAGGTCTATGTGCTCTTTGTTATTTTCTGACCATTTGTGGTAAATGTCAAGAAAAGAGTGTTTTGGACATAGAGCAAACATCTGAAGGCAAAGAGAGAGAATCGGGGGGGAACATTTCACAAAGGAAAAAAAAATTGAACTCAACCTTTAGATAAGGCAAAACATTGTTAAACTGAGAGAAAAATCAATGTGCTTCTTAAACCCATTGATTAACTATTAAATATAAGCAGAAACCTTTATACATACTTGGTTTATAAAATCAGGTTAAGAAGGTCTGAATTTAGAGGTTTCCTTTTGTTTGATATAATGTGTCTTGAACAACAACATTAGGGGTTTGGGGGAAAGATTTAGGTTGTAACAAGATTTTGGAGATCTCAGATTTGCCTAGAAAGTGACACAGAAAATTGGCACCTGAATATACAATGTTCTGAAAGGCAAAGAATGCAAAACCTTCGTTTTGAAAATGCTTACTCATATGGTTTTAAGTTTAACTTGTTTGTTGAACCAGCATATTGAGTAGGAGGTTGTGAGTTTACAAAAATTGAAATGTGAAGCATTTAACCATCTTGCAGATAAAACTTTTGTGAGCCCTGCAGCTATTATTACAGATTACGCTGCACTTGTGGTTTTATGGGAACTGGGCATAATTGGTCATCAGCACAAACTAAAGCTTATTGAAAGCTTGCCATGCAAACTTGGCTCTGCTAAATTTGATATATATATATCTGCATAGGGTAGAGGGTAGCAGTTTAACCTCCCTCACACAGCAGTATTTTAAGCAGGAAAACAGAGCCGATGCTAGAAGAGGGTCTGTTGTGTGGAAGATGGCTATGAGTTGGCATTTCTTCAGAGAGAAGCTTGGTAAACTGCCCTTTCTATATTTATCTTACAAGCTTCAGTGCCAGATTGCCCAACCAAACCACTACTGTTTCTTTTTCCTATATTTCATCTTTTCTTGGAAAAGTTTTTTTTTTTTTTTTTTTTTACTTCATAGCATGTAAGGTCTTATTTCCCCCACCAGGGATTGAACTGGAGCCACTTTCATTTGGAGCACAAAGTCTCAACCCCTGGACTACCAGGGAAGTCCTTGAAGGCAAGCATTTTATAGACTATTTCATAGTGTGGGGTTGTTTGATAGTTTCTCATGATTAGACCCACAAATATACTTTTTGTCTAGAATGTCACAGAAATGATGCTGGATTTTTTTTTTTCTGTTTCCTTCCTTTCAGGTATCAATAATACTAATATTTCTCATTTTCAGTTCAGTTCAGTTCAGTCGCTCAGTCGTGTCTGACTCTTTTTAGTGATGTTGAATTTGATCACTTGTTTGAGATATTGTTTGCTAGTTTTCTACTCTATAGTTATTTTGCCCCATTTCTATTTCACAGATATTTTTATGGGAAGATATTTGGAGACTCTATAAAAATTCTATTCCTTGATCTACTTTCACCCATAGGATTTTAGCATGCATTGAGATTTCTTGCCTAAATTAATCATTTACTCCAATTGATGTCATGTGACTTCTAATTCCATCTGTATGTATGTCTAGCCATTCAACTTTTAGAAAATTATATCCCTTCTTATTTTTCTCCTCTTTCCCCTCTTCTTTTTCCTTCTCCTATACTCTATCCCTCTCCCTCGCTTTAAATTTTATGGACTGGTGGACTCTTCTTGCCTTCAATGGATTATAATCTGTTGATAATGACTCTTTATTGTGTTTTTTAATTTTTCTCAAATCAGGCTACTGGGATGCACTTCACACTGACTTCCGCTCACTCCATTTTTCTTTCATAACTTTGCTTCATTTTGGCTCAAGCTGATTCAGACTCATCATGTACTCTCACTGCCTTAACTTGAGCTTTTACCTATGGTGGCTTGAGTTCTTTTGTGAAGGATAATATTTAGGAGCCTGATCTCACTGCTCCTAGGTTTCCTAAATGGTGAAATAAATAGGTGTATACTTAACACACATATGCATTTATCTCAATATCAGTGAGGAATCTGTTAGAGGATTCACAATGCCTCCAACTCCAAATCAGCATGCAGTTTTGTCTTGCTTTCTCCTTCCCATGCTTGCACCTTCTTTTGTTACCTGAGAAACCTGGCTCCCGCTGTCCTCAGTATACTTCTTATTTGCTCAGCACCCTCCTGCAACATACAGTTCTAACAAATGTCCCATCCACCCTGGCCTGCTCTTCATCCTGACAGATTGCTGGTCTTCGCCCGGCTGTCACCCAACTGCTGCCCACCAATAAGGAAATAACTGCTTTTAGAAAGATCCTTGATTTTTCTTTCTTTTATATTGAATTTATAAAGCAGGAACTGTAGGACCATTTATTAATGTTGCTGATTCAAACCAATTTTGCTTGTGTCCACATTTGTAACTGGTATATCCATATAAAGATGAGTTCATATGGATAGATTTTTTTATATATATAAACCAATGTGCAACACCTCTATTTGTGAAATTGAACATCTGAACACTGATAGTATCTAGATGTATTGCTGAATTCCTTTAGATGGCATGCGTAATAGCTTCCTTTTCTTCAAAGTAAAAATTTTAAGTAGTAAAGAGTAAAATTAAGGTTAGACCATTAAGTACTGTTACATTATTAACTCTTAGTTAATAACTTAGTGGCTAAGCTATCTGTTATCTGGGGAGACATCACATACATTAACATGGTCAGTGTCTAGAGACACTTGGATGGAGTTAAATTGTAGGGTAGTGGTTCATAGAACAATATTTATAAGATGCCAGGTTTAAATACAGTTTAAGTATCTACCAGCGTGTTATACAGGGCAAACTGTTACACCTCTAAAACCCTTAATTTATCCACAGCACCTACATTACCAGTGTTCTGGCTACTCTAACAAGAATACTGTAGTCTGGGTGGCTGAAACAACTAACATTTATTTCTCATAGTTCTGGAGGCTGGGAAGTCTAAGGTCAGAGTGCCAGCAGATTCGGAATCTGGTGAGAGCCTGGTTCCTGGTTTTTGATGACCATCTTCTCATTCTGTCCTCATGTGGTAGAAGGGGTGAGGGACCTCTCCAAGATCTCTTTTATAATGACACTGATCCCATACAGAAGGGCTCCATCCTCATGATCCTATCACCTCCCAAAGGCTCTACTTCCTAGTATCATCACATTGGTTTCAGCACATGAATTTTGGAAGCAACCAGACACTGAGAAAAGAGTGACAGTATTGTTGTGGAGTTTGATATGCCCTGGATAAAACACTAGGCATAGCGCTTGGCACACAGTGAGTGCACTTAAACGGGAAGTGAATTTTATGTTAATCATTGCTGAAATCTACTTTTACCTACTAAGACTTAGTAACAGATGCTAGCACTAACATATTAATATTAGAACTCTAAATAAATTAAATGGTGTCTTCGTCGTGCCCTATCTTACAGTTTCAATGTTGACCATGTTGTAAATGCACAGATGGTCTGCACAAGATAATGTCTTCTGAATAGTTTGAAGGAACCTCATGATACTCATTTTTTTCCCTTTTCCCAGTCAATATGAGGAGAGTTCAATATCAATTTACATAGAAGCAGTGAATGATGCCAATGTGACTGTACCTTTTGATTAGAGAACGCTATTGATTCTTAAGTCTTCGTGAGTTATTTTATGAATCATCCCTGGAGCCTTTTATTTTACTGGAATGAAGCATGCACAAAAATAGAGGACATGCTGAGAGAATTCAGAGTTTAAACTAAACTTCTTTGATCATTTGTATAAAAGTTAAATCTTTACCAGTTAACATTGATTGTCCCTCTAGAGACTAGAGTAAAAATCTGACCCCACTTTAACAAATAATGAGGTGCAAATCATGGAGAAATGGATGGCTTGTAACATATGTAGAGCAGAAGGTCTGGAACCATATACATGTGAATACAAACCAAAAAGGATTTCTTGGGGTCTTTTATAATTATTTGAAGTTTAACTTATCTATGTTCCTTCCCTTAATCAATCTGTTACTCTACCATTGTTATTGTAGGTAGTTCAGATGGGGAATAGAGTGACACATACACCAAAGAATGTGAAAATATGGTATAAATAAAAGTATCTCTTGTGACCTAAATTAAAAACAACAAATGGGGGGAAAAAAAAGTTAAAGAGCAAATCAGCCAGAAATATTCACTGTCACATTAAAAAATAAAATAAAACAAAGGTTTCTAAGACTGAAGTTGGAATATTTTTATCTAAGGGTGGGGACTTAGCCAATGGAATTAATACCAGGTTTCATATACTGAGGAAGATAGCCATACACTGAGAAGTACTTTTTAAGTTGTGTTTATTTGCAGCAAGGAAAAACTCTACTCCCAAAATACATTCTATTTTGTATATTTTGTATATTCTTTTGCTCTGTAGAGAGTTTCCTAGCGGGAGATGCTCTGCATCTTTATAACTAACATAGCTACAAGTATTCTGATTCCTGAGATAGCTCAGGTTTTGTCCTAGGAAGACCCAGTTGGCATTGGGCATTAGACAGCCATCTTAGAGAACTGCTCTCCGTGACTCAGCGTCTCTGACCTGTGTGACTGTAGACTACCCTGGCTCCCAGCCAGTTCTCCTAACTGCCCATTCCTCCCAGAGACTCCTTGGCAGGCAGCCAGTATGCTCTCCCAGGGTCTCCTATTTCACTATATACTATCAATTTAAAATTCTTCTGCAAGTAATAACAATCCTTAGAAAATGTCAGAGGAATATTTCCCCCCGCATTCATAGACACCAGGCTAAAGAATAGGCCAAGGAGGTGCAATGGCTCACAAGTAAAGAGCCCAAGTGAAGGAATAGATGAAAATGAACTTTGGAAGCAAATGGGCATGGGCAATAGACAGGGGAACTAGGAGACCCTGGGGGCCACAGAAGAAAGTAAGTAGCACAGAGAGCCAGATACACTCCCCACATTTTAACATTGGCCAGAGTCCCACAAGCCTCAAGAGAATGCTTTTCCAGACCTTTAGTAATTATAGCTCTTGAGCGCACAGTTATTTTGTGAAGAACATATTTGTCTACTTTTGCACAGAAGCAAATTGAGGTTCAGAGGAACTAAGTAACTTAGCAAGGTCGCATGAGTTAATAACTGCTCAGAGAGCCTAGTGTCCAACCAGACCCAAAGCATGCATCATTATCCCATGCTTCCTTCCATATATTTTACCCACCAAGAACACTATGTTTATAATCACTACTGATAAGGTTTACTCATTCATATATATGCTAGACGTGGGGCTAGGCATTGGAGTATAATGGTAGCTCAAATACGGAGAATGGACTCTACTTTGGAGATGAACATTTATCAAATAATTGCACAAATGTCACATTGTGAGAGTATGAAGTGCTGTCAAAATAGGAGAGAAATAAGTATTTGTAATTTGGGACTTGATGTGAAAATTAGGAATGTCTGCTAGAAATCATTGGAGGTCAAGGCGCAGCTTTCTATGAACTCTTACATGCCTCTATCTTTCTTTTATTATATCAATTCCTATATACATACACACAGCATTTAATTTTCCATGATTTATTAAGATCCTAATGAATTTTTCAGACTTTCTAGACATATCTTATAAATAAAAAAAAATTTCTAACATCGGTGACTACACTTTATTTTCTCTTAAACAAAATCAGGATTTAACATAAAAGTGAGATATTAAGTGAAAATTTATTAAAGATATACTGATTTTTCTTTCACATATAAATATTCTTTTTAGATTTTTTTAAAAGTAAGAAATATTTAGTGATTACTTTCCATGGTCCAAACCCTGTAGGAATGGGACCCCAAACCAATGAGGTAACTATGAAGAACAAAGTCCAGGGTGCAGTGCTGTATTGCTTGTCTCCTTCTTTCTCTTGTACTTCATGGTGAGGACTTTCTAAATATGTGGTATTCTTGACCAAATATTTGTAGATTTTGAAACTGCATAAGGAGAGAGATGGAGAAGGCAATGGCACCCCACTCCAGTACTCTTGCCTGGAAAATCCATGGACAGAGGAGCCTGGTGGGCTGAAGTCCATGGGTTGCTAAGAGTCGGACACGACTGAGCGACTTCACTTTCACTTTTCACTTTCATGCATTGGAGAAGGAAATGGCAACCCACTCCAGTGTTCTTGCCTGGAAAATCCCAGGGACGGGGGGGCCTGGTAGGAGGCCGTCTATGGGGTCTCACAGAGTCGGACACGACTGAAGCAACTTAGCAACAGCAGCAACTAGGAGAGAGCCTCTTAAAACATTGCATGAAGACTGGACTATCAAAACATGTGAGGTCCCTCTGTGGAGAGCTTTTTATTTAATTAGACCCAATCTTTACATATTAATCACACACAAATACATATCCATGTATATATATAGACAAATATAAAACAATATAAAAAGGGTATTTTCAGAATGAGAATTTCTTTTTGATTGACTTTTTTTCTGAAATGAAAACATCATAGTGGCATTTATAGCCCATAGCAAAGTCAGTATTTATTTTATATATACTTTGTATTTTAGGATATATTTTATAGAATTTGCAGGGAAAGAATATTTGAGTTATTTTCAATGCTTTTATTATTCTCAGAAGAATACAATTTAGCCAGACTTTATCTAAAACAGCAAAAAGAAAAAAAAGAATCTTTTCAAACCTTTTGTCAAAAAAGAATACATTGGTAATTACAAGCTTTCAAACTTAGAAAAGTCTAAGAAATCTGATTTAACATCTCATTACAACTTGGGTTGTATGTGAAAAATAAGGAAATCTGATTTAATATCTCACTACAACCAGTGTGTCTCAGTTTTATGTGAAAAATAAAGAAATTTCTCAGACATAAAGAAATGCTCATTCACCTTAATAGAAAACTTTTAATACATTGATTTCTTCCTGTGTTAGAGAACTTTGATGAGTCACTGATGACAGCAATCTGCATTTCTGTCTTCTTGGTTAATTTCAGAGCTCATCCAGAAAATGAAGGGACTTCTTTACCATCTGCCGACTCCTGCACCAGCCCTACCAAGATGGATTTATCATACAGTAAGACAGCTAAGCAGTGCCTAGAGGAGATATCTGGTAAGTGACCTGATTGATGCATAGGTCAAACTCAGAATTCTTGTAATCTCTCTACATAAGTCTTTTTTATTAAGTCATGTTTGTGCTATACTGTTTTCCCTTAGGCATATATGGACTGTGTACATTTCATGCTTCAGAGATGTTTAGGTATTTGACTGTTCTGCTTAGAATGATCTCTTTGTTGTTCTGTAAAGAATTCTATAAAGAAGGGTAGTGCTCTCAGAGGCTGAGATTTTAAGTAATTGTTGCCCTCAGTCAAGTTGAATACTCTCAGAGATAATCTGGAGAAACTTCTGTTGTTAATAAGGCAGTCCTTGGATGTATTTGCAGATTTAAAAAATATTAATGATCAGGTGGTGCCGAGGTCCAGCCTCGGCTGATCCAGGGAGCTCAAAGCGGGGACGGCGTCGGCAAGGATCAGGATACAATAGCTTCAATTAGATATTAATTAGAGATGTAAAGAGTAATAGAATGAGGATAGCTCAGTAGGAAAATTCAGTGGAGAAAAGAGGCTGAGTAGCTTGGTTTACGCGGGAGACTAATAAAACTTCAAGACAAGAAGTTTGCATCACTTATGTAGGCCGCAGGCATCCTTCCATTCTCCTAAAGGAGAGGAGACACTGAGGCCTCCCCGGTCAGATCTTAGAAGCCCAGGCAAAATTAGTAAGCTTGGTGGGTTCTGTGCTCCAGATGGAGACTCAGCCAGAGTTTGAGAGAGCGACGTGGGGAGACCAGTATTTCGAGAAACTGATCCCCATTCTTTATTTTCCATGGTCTACTTTTATACACTGAGATGTTATGCAAAAGTCACGTGGGGTCAGCAGTCCTGACTTTTATCAAAGTCAGGTGCTTCATACAAATATACAGTATACAGAGGTCTTAGGGGTGTTACATCATCTTCTGGCCAGGGGGTCTGCTGACAATTTATGGCCCTTTCCTTGTGACAGCAGTCAGTCAACCAGGACACTTATTTCTCCAGGGTTGATTATTCTTAAAAAAGACTCCACCTTCCAAAGGTACCAGATAAAGTTACATTCCTATAGGGTGAGGATGTGGTGGGTTTTAGTTAAGGAAAGAATTTACTTAGCCTAAGGTCTAACGTGATTAATATCAAAGGTTAATACTTATTTCTTCCATATATTCATTAATGTGTGTAAGGGCAGGGGATGTGGAGACTTAGCAACAAACATTGGCTCAACAAATGAAAAACCCGTCACCAAAACAATTTCTAGTCAGCCCACTATACTTATACTAATGGTTTTCTAACTTTTCTAAGGAACCTGTTTTTAGAAGGTTTAAAGCATCTTGTGCCTCTCATGGTTGGGAGGCTGTGAGCAATCACATGTGGCCAGACAAGCCTGTCAGGCAGGCTAGAGAACCTTCAGAGGAGTTTGTAGGTTAAAACACTCTTGTCACACCCAGGAGTTTTTATTAACTGGAGCTCTAAGTTAACTCCTTCTCCAAAAGAGGTGGTGGGGGGCAGCCCCCCATAAAGGCAGAGGTGTAGGTGAGAGCACAAAGTAGTAAAGTAGGCAGTCTCTGGTTATGGGGGTAGATGCTCGAGAATTTCCAGGGGGACTCCTGAGGCTCGATCCCGCCTTTGTGTATGTCGAGCCTCCTTCCTCATGACCTTTGCCACGGGTGGAGGTCCTCCCACTGGCTCCCCGCAAGGTGGGAATGTTAAATTTTCATGGTCAATCCAACCCTACTTTATCTTCAATTCTGTATTATTTTGTATATTTCTGCAGAGTGGCTCTAAATGTGTGTTCTGTGAAAAATCTAATTATGGAAATTTTTTTCATTTTATATAAATAATGTAAAAAAAAAAAAAAAGCCATATACAAATTCCAGACCCAATTTGTCAGATTCTCAGCATTAGTGCATTGTTTTTCCTAGGATCTGGATAAGCCTAGGCACATAGCGAAGCCTTTTGGTATAATTGTATTATATACAGCTCAATATTCACAAGGAGCTAAGTAGGCTCTTAACACAATACAATGCTCCTAAGGAGAAAATGTCCCTGATTCTGGGAAAGATTGAGGGAAGGAGAAGGCAGAAATCAGAGGATGAGATCACTGAATGGCATCACTGATGATGGCATCACTGATGTGATGAACATGAACTTGGGCAAACTCCAGGAGATGGTGAGGGACAGGGAAGCTTGGCATGCTGCAGTCCATGGGGTCACAAAGAGTCGGACATGACTGGGCGACTGAACAACAACAAGGGGGACAGGCTTGAAGAATATTTTATCTGTTTCCAAGTATAAGAATGCATAGACATAGAGGTATATTTGTTAGTTCAATAAATCTCTGGCTCAGCCCTTGTCTAAGTAAAAACCTAAAAGGACTATTTATTTTATTTTTTTAATTACCACAGTACTCCAAGGACTCAAAATACTGCTCTGAAGCTCATGAGCCTAACCATATCACAAATTTGGAAGTTAAGAAACTTCCTCACTTCATCAGACTTTAAACACTTCAGCAAGCATTAGCCATTACTGCAGTATCCACCCATGGATACTGACAACAATGACAGCACAGCATCCCAAGGGTTCCTTTTGGAAATAACATCCATGGTATTCGGCTTTAGAGTTTTCAAGTGGGAATTAAAATGGGTCAGTGCAGGGTAAGGGCTGAAATGGTAATGCCAAGGCATAGCTATGGGGATGTTATGGGGGGAATTGCTTGAACAATTTGTAGATTTTTTTCAATCACTAGGAGAAGGTGTTGGTTTCCCATAGTTTCAGATAACCCCATGGTGATTGATGATATGTATCTGTATTGTGACTATATATTATTTAAACATAGTGTGGTATGGAGATGTATATGTTTTACATGTTTCTTTATTCATGAATGCCTTCAAATAGTATCAGTATGCCTACAAATTACAAGAACTCAAATCTGTAGCAGAAAATGAATTTATTACACTTTGACTTCAGATTTTTATGTGAATTTTACAAAGAAACTTGTTTTTCTGAAATTAGTATATCATTTAGTATCTCTGAAGCAATAGCATGTTTGATTCTTTCTTCAGTTTCTTTATTCTTTTGACCATTTGATCATTTTTTCATACTTCCAGCTAATGTTTCTACTTATGTAAGTCAAATCATTATGTTTTACGCCTTAAACTTATACAGTACTATATGCCAATTGTATCTCAGTAAAACTGGAATTTTTAAAAAAAATTTCCATTTAATGTTCTGGTTTTAATGAAATATTTGAAAGTGAAATATAAACTAGACTTTAACATTATACAATAGCCTGATGGATTTATTAGAAGGTATAATATTAGTTTTTATAATAATTATTGTTGTATAATCATAGATTTGAGTCTATAATTTAGATAGGAATATAATAAAAGAAAGAAAATGGCAAATAAGTGCCTAAATGAGGCTGATTTGATTGTGTCATTCTTATGATCGTGTGTTTAAAGTGAGTCTGTGGTGGAATATTGGAAATTTCTGTCAATGCAAACTGGAGATTTCATGAAGGAAAGACATTCCCTTGTATTCAGTAAGCTATCATTGGAGTGCCATAATTGGAGAAATCCAGGTGAGAGAATACTGGTAGAGCAGTGATGAGAGGATGATAGTCATAGGGAAGTAGACCAGTGAGATGGCAAACCCTGGTGTTTCTTCTGATGATCTTGTCTTCTTATCCCTCCTTGAGCTACTTACTCTCCTGTTCATACCCTAGATCTGGGCATCATCAGAATCTGCACCTTCGCTATAATCCCACTAGCATGCAGCCCACTCTTGCTCATGACAACCTCCTTTCTTTTCAGTGCGCTCCCTTTCATTCTCTGACAACACTACTGATTCTAAGATGTCTAAATTGCTGATCCCACTACCTTTTACTTACCCTCATCAAACTCTACATGTCCTTCCTTCCTTAATCAGATGAATTCCGATAGTGACAGAATATGATTTTACTTTTGCAAGTACTCTTTACTCACTTACCCCTCTCTTACTTCATTGTACTCATTGGATGAAACCATAGACCTCAGTTCAGTTCAGTTCAGTCGCTCAGTCACGTCCGACTCTCTGCGACCCCATGAATCCCAGCACGCCAGGCCTCCCTGTCCATCACCAACTCCCGGAGTTCACTGAGACTCACGTCCATCGAGTCAGTGATGCCATCCAGCCATCTCATCCTCTGCTGTCCCCTTCTCCTCCTGCCCCCAATCCCTCCCAGCATCAGAGTCTTTTCCAATGAGTCAACTCTTCACATGAGGTGGTCAAAGTACTGGAGTTTCAGCTTCAGCATCATTCCTTCCAAAGAAATCCCAGGGCTGATCTTCTTCAGAATGGACTGGTTGGATCTCCTTGCAGTCCTAGGGACTCTCAAGAGTCTTCTCCAACACCACAGTTCAAAGGCATCAATTCTTCGGTGTTCAGTCTTCTTCACAGTCCAACTCTCACATCCATACATGACCACAGGAAAAACCATAGCCTTGACTAGACGGACCTTTGTTGGCAAAGTAATGTCTCTGCTTTTGAATATGCTATCTAGGTTGGTCATAACTTTCCTCCCAAGGAATAAGCATCTTTTAATTTCATGGCTGCAGTCACCATCTGCAGTGGTTTTGGAGCCCAAAAAATAAAGTCTGACACTGTTTCCACTGTTTCCCCATCTATTTCCCATGAAGTGATAGGACCAGATGCCATGATCTTCGTTTTCTGAATGTTGAGCTTTAAGCCAACTTTTTCACTCTCCTCTTTCACTTTCATCAAGAGGCTTTTGAGTTCCTCTTCACTTTCTGCCATAAGGGTGGTGTCATCTGCATATCTGAGGTCATTGATATTTCTCCCGGCAATCTTGATTCCAGCTTGTGTTTCTTCCAGTCCAGCATTTCTCATGATGTACTCTGCATATAAGTTAAATAAGCAGGGTGACAATATACAGCCTTGACGTACTCCTTTTCCTATTTGGAACCAGTCTGTTGTTCCATGTCCAGTTCAAACTTGCTTCCTGACCTAGTGACATTCAAATCTCCACCTAGTCTATACCAGCAATGAATGAACCTGGAGAAAAACACATGACATGTTGATGTGATTGGCTTTACATTCATGACCACCAACCTCAACTGAGTAATTAATGCTGCCTGGCAATCATTCTATATTTCTCTGGTGCATTTACTCTTTTTTGTCATCTAAGAACAATCTCAAGGTTTTGGATGACAATTTTATACCTTTTCTCTGCTTCTCAAATCTCTAATACCACTTAAGCAGAGAAAAAAAAATTCACAAACCCCTGCCACCATACCTACCCATGCCCAGCATTTATACTTATTTGTTGTTGTCCAGTTGCTAAGTCGTGTTCAACTCTTTGTGACCCCATGGACTGCAGCACGCCAGGCATCCCTGTTTTATCTCCCAGAGCTTGCTCAAACTCATGTCCATTGAGTCAGTGATGCCATCCAACTATCTAATCCTCTGTTGTCTCTTTCTCCTCCTGCCTTCAATATTTCCCAGCATCAGGGTCTTTTCCAATGGTCAGCTTGTATATCTGTTTACTCCACTTTTACTTGAATTAGTTTCTTTTCTACCTCTTTAATATCTCCCTCTATACCAAATCACTCTATAGCCCACAGGATGCTGCTCTCTCTCCAATCATAATAAAAAAAACAACTTTTCTCGATCCTTTCCACCACTTTCTTTCTCTTTCTGATTTCTCTTATTGCTACAGAAACCACAAAGTACACAAACACTGGATTTTATTGCTAAGCCATACCTTAGACTGGCCCATAGAAAACTTCTTCAAAGACAGTGTGAGATATGAGAAGGTAAATGTTCTAGGAAGTAGAAAAAAATAATTCTGGCTTTTGCACTGCTATTATTTAGCGGTTTGAACTGTTTCTTGGTTCCCTTTTTTTTATGAGGTGACTATAATTATGCTTAATAAACTCACAGGATTGTTGTGAGATATGGTTTATATTCCATAATCATCACCGGTACTTTATAAATGCCAAGCATGCCAAAGACTAGGAAAACAAACATGACTAAGACATGAGTTCTCCTATAGAGGAATAAGAGACAAAGTTTAACACCATGAATAATTGAATTACTAGACTTATGGGAACAACTAACTTTGCTGTAAAGATTTATTTAGGGCTTAAAAGAAGATCACATGTGTACAGTAGAATTCTAATGGATAAAGAAATCAGTATATAATATTCCAGGAAAAAGCAACTTCAATGAAAAAAAAATTTGAAAAAAAATTACTTACCTTACTATGTTCATCTATTTATTGTTGTAAAACTGAGCACATTTGGGATTTTCTTAACCCACAGTTTCAATGCTCATGTTATTGTTGAACCTTTACTGCTAAATGTTGCTATGGGGACCTCATACATGTAAATAATATAGAACTCCTCTGATGCAGTTAGTCTTGGCTGGATAAGATCAGATTTTGTGAATTTTTAGAGGCTATACAATTTGGAAAAGCCTGAAAATAATTTTAAATATACAAAATTGCATTATTTAGAAAGGGGCTCAATCAAGTTAGAAGCTCTGTATATTAAATATCATTGGCTTCACAGTGGACATGATGTCCTGGTACAGTCTTACCTGACCGCATTGCCACATCTTCTAAAAACAGTGCCTTGATTTTCTTTTTGGGAACCAACCACAGCCTCATCAACCTTCGTTCATATGGTTCAGATGAAATTTATCCAAGCAGATCCTTTCAGAACAACCCATTCTGTTGACCACAGTGACTCTTTCAGGGGTGGACATGTGACCCAAGTCAGTTGAATTGGAACCAGTGAGAATCAGTCTCAGAACTTTACCTGACTGTTAGGAAAGAGACCTGTGTTTTTCCACTAGATCCTAAGTTAATCAAAAGAAAGCTTGGAGGTGCTGGCAGTTACCTTCACCTCCCGTGAAACAAATGTAGAGAAAACAGAACCTGAAGTAGGAGAGAATTAGGTCAATGTCTGAGCTCTTGAACAAGCCATGTCAGAAACTCGCTCTTCCTTCTTCCCTGCACTTTTACGTTGTGTTACCCAAGAAAATCCCCGTCTGCTTAAACAAACATTAAAAGCACCTCTACTGCGTGACCTGTGAGAGGCATGACCTGTAAAGTTCTCTGATACTGTTAAGGAGCAAACCTGAATGGTTCATTTTGAAAAGCAGACTTGTTAGAGGGATTCCCTAAGTTACCTAGGAAGCTCAGCTTGCTATATAACTCATGTGAGTTAATAAGAACAGTGTCTTCATGATTAAATGGTACCAGAAGTTAGAAATGTAGTTAAATTGAGGTGTAAATATAAATGTCAGAAATGCATGACACTCAATAAAATAGCATTTTCTAGAGAAAGCCCAAGACTTTTACAGTTTGGAAACCTTATATCCCTCCAAAGTCTCTATGTATTTCTCTCAAGTTTCCTATTGTTTCTCATGTTCTTGGGGAGCAAACTAGTAATACTCACCCAATCTGATGATGATGTTTCTATTAAGTATTGCAGTCAGGTGATGCGTTTCATGAAATTTGTGACACAGAGTGAGTAAGCTTCTTGCTTCCAGCCTGTCCTTTAGGAGTCATGCCATCCTCTCAGTATTACAAGTTCAGCTGAAATAGCGGTTTAGATTTTACTGCTTGGCTTGGGTTTTATTCTTTATTTCATTGACAAAAAGAATTTGGCCGCAGAACCCATCCCTTTCATCAAGTGCCAAGAGATTCTGCCAGATGCTAAGTGGGCTTTACTTTCCATTTCAGTGGAATCATTTAGAAAGTTTTTAGATATTTTTTAGTACATACATCTACACATGTCCCTTGTTTTGCATAAGGCTGTCTACCAATGTGTATCACATTTATTTAATCCACTTTTTCACCTTTATCTAGAATTTATATTCAACTAAAAAATGATGGTAGATGCCAAACTGAAACAGAATCAGCAAAGCTAATATATCATTTGTAAAAACTTAATTAAATAATTGGATGGATTCAGGAAGTAGGAATTTAGATTAAACAGAGAGATAAACTAATGGTTACATGTGTCTTTTTCTGACTTTCCAGACTTTGTATTGAATAATGGGAAATACTTCATATTAAGATCTTTGTAAATGATTATTTATCTTGCCTCTTTCTTGGACATTTATAAAAACTAAGATGATCAAGCTTGGGTCATTTTAAATCAGTTTAGATCTTCTACTTAAATAGTTACTTTATAATTATGCTTACTAAAGAGCTCAAAAACATTCCTTCTCAGAACATTGTAGTAGCTATGTTTTATGTGAGGTATTGGCTAAATTAGAGTGATTCACATCTTCATCATTGATTGGGGGTGTTTGTCTATTATGCCCTGAGGCTTCCTCTTCCACCTTGTGTAATGTACATTTAAACAGTTTAATATAAATATATATGAATACACCCATGTTTAAATGTACTCCCAAAGCAAGAAGAGATAACTGCCTCTAGAGAAGCAATAATTAGGTTCCCAGCTGTTGTTCAGGGTAGACTTAAGGACTTAAGGATATAGTTCCCAGAGGAAGAACTACTATAACTACAAGTTGACAGTGTCTTTAAACAAAGAAACAAACACAAATGCCCTTTTAATGCTTTTCTCTATTAGGATTATGTCTTCAAAATAACCAGCTTCTCGTTACTTAATCCAGTGGACTTAGCCACCTCTTCCTAAATTCACTCCTACAGGAAGATTATATGTTTTGCCCCACTGAATCAGAATGGACCATGTGGATTCGTTTGACCAGTAATTATGAATGGAAAAATGACATGAGCCATTCTTGAGCAGAATCTGGTATTTCTCATCTCTTTTTCCTTCTTCTCCCCAACTATGGGAAGTTGTTCTTTTAGTATGGCTCTTAGTATGAAGGGTACCTGGATCAGAACTGCAGCCAACGTAGAGTGGACATTAATGTGAGCAAAAGTGCATCTTTGTTACTGTAAGCCACTGACATTTCTAAATCATTTATAAATACAGTATAACTTAATCTAAGCCAGAATTTCTCAGCCTTGGAACGAACCACTGACATGCAGTCTGCATAATTCTTTGTCAGGTGGGAGGAGGTTCCCTGTCATTGTAGTGTGTGTAGCAGCGTCATTGGCCTCTTCTCCAAGGTGTCAGAAACACCACATCCCCATTTGTGACAAACAAAACTGTCTCCTAATTCTGCTAAATGTCCCCTCAGGAGGACCCAGTTGAAAACCACTAGTCTCAGCCTATAAGTTCTTAAAGTGGGGTTCCAGAGCCAGCAGTATCTACTACATCACCTAGGAATACGTTAGACATGCAACGTCTCAAGCTCCTTTCAGACTGTCTGAATGAATAGGGCTGGGGATGGGGCACCGCCAGGTAAGTTGTAATAAACCCTCAGAGAGGTTCTGAACATTTAGGTTTGAGAACCGCTGGTCTAAGCTGACTGGTACACAAGTTTCCTTGTATAAAGAGAGGGCATCATTATTGCTTTTACTTATATATGCTCAACTGTTAATGCCTAAAGCATAAGAATTCCATTTTTGGTGAATCTGTAAGACTTTAGAAGATGCTACATGTGTACTTCAGCATAATACCTATCAAACAAATTAATGTTTTCTAACCTTAGCAAATTTACTCTGGTCTTGTAATCTAGTGATTCACTGGATCACAATAACTCCAAGTGAAGAAAGAACAAAGCAAAACAAAACTCCAAAGTGGAGTAGCATTCTAATCTTTAAAAAAAACACTTTATAAAATGATGTCGTAGAAGGACAGTTTTCGGTTTCTGTGATTTAGCCTTTGTACCCTTATTTTATTTAAACACGATATATTTATATATTTATTTATCTCTGGCTGTGCTAGGTCTTTGTTGCAGCACGGGCTTTTCTCTGGCTGCCGCCAGCAGGGCTGCTCTTTAGTTTCAGTGTGTGAGCTCCCAGTTGGGTGGCTCCTCTTGTGGCAGAGCACAGACTCTGGGGCAGGCGGGCTTCAGTAGTTGCCAATCCCAGGCTCTAGGCACAGAGTCAAGAGTTGTGGTGCTTAGTTGCTCTGCGTGCAGCAGGTGGGATCTACCAGCATCAGAGACTAAACCTGAGGCTCTAGCATTAGCAGGTGGATTCTTTACCACTGAGCCAGCAGGGGAGACTTAAGCACATTTTATATAAACATAATTTATTTTTGATGAGTGGAGAATTGAGAATCTGTACTTAAAATTCACAGGTTCATTTAGTCTCAAAATTTTTTATCACAAATAATTGCCATTCTTTCCATCTGATTCTCTTTTATGTATCTGTGTACTCGTGGTCCCTCTTGAGCTTGAGCGTAAGAAACAATTATTTTGCAAAGTAAGTTGTTATCTATGTAAAGGTGTAGGCAGTGTACATTGTAATGATAATTTATATAGTTAGAAGATCGGGCATCCCCCTACCCCCAGCTTTGGTCTTCCCTGGTGGTTCAGTGGTAAAGAATCCACCTGCTAATGCAGGATACAAGGGCTCGATCCCTGGGTCAGGAAGATCCCTTGGGGAAGGAAATGGCAATCCACTCCAGTATTCTTACCTGGTGAATCCAATGGACAGAGGAGCCTGCTGGGCTACAGTCCATGTGGTTGCAAAAGAATCTGACATGACCGAGCAAATACAACAACACCTAGTTGAAGTTAGCAATATGAGGTGAAAAATCAGAATTAATTAGATCATTTTAGCTCAGAAAATTATGTGCTAGGGAATTATATCACTTTGAATGACACAAATATTTTAATCTGTTTCTCCATGCTTCCCCCTTTTGGAGAGGAATGTTTACGGACAGAAACAATCTCATAAGCTTTTCCTTGATACTCTTCTCATTAACTCTCAGTAGAACATGGTCTCTACTACACTTGATAAGTATTTTCAAAGTCTTCCTAAAATCAGAATTTCAGGATGGCAATTGTAACCAGTGCAAGATAAATACAAGAAACTTACCCTTTAGGTTTTCTGCTTTTTATCAAAAGATTAAAAATAAATATCTTACACAGATTACAAAGTGATAGGTTTATAGAATAGACTAGGAAAAATGTTCCATGTCAGAAAACATAATATACATTTTATGTTTTTGGCACGTCACTGTCTTCCACACACTTAGCCATTAACTCTCAATTATATGCTTTGAGTAAAAATATCCCTTCTCAAAATTAAAAAAAAAAAAAAAAACTTTTAAAGGTTTTATTTTTTGCTATTTTTATAGGAAGAAATCTTGATTTTTATTGTACAGTAGGATTGTATAATACTAAATATCCTCAAAATAAAAAGCCCTTGAATTTGCTCTTTAAAAGAGAAGGTGAAGTCTTTCCCTTTAAACCATTATCTGCCTGCCGGTGGAGAGTGTTTTTTAGGTCCTTTACACTCTTGAATTTGATTTGTGCTTTTGTAGCACGAATCCCAACATTCAGAAGACAGATCTGCCTGCTTCGGCTGCCTGCAGCTATGGAGAATTAGTCTGTCATTCTCAGTGTCGTGGAGTGTGTTATGTGTAAGAGTGAATAAGTGTGTGTGTGTGTGTGTGTGTGTGTGTGTGTGTGTGTGCGTGCGCGCACGCGCGTGCCTCTGTATCTGAGGCGGGGTAGCCTAGAGTGATTTAAATGTGAAGAGGGTTAATCGTGTAGCATCTCATTCAGGCTTGGCTTTGAAACCTGTGGCATGCCAGGCTGGACAGCCGCTTCCGTGCCTCTGCTTTAATTTAGCAGGATGTTTGCTGCCATGGCAGCCAGCAGCATCCACTGCAGCAGCAAGGAAGAGCCGTAGATCTGCGAATGCAGGTGGAATACTCAAACACGAGAGGCTCGTGCAGGGCTGGCTTTGGTGCTTAATCTGCTCTTACAGGGCTCTGATGAGGAGGCTGTGCATGCTACACCGTGTCAGTTCCTCTAGAGTTAAGGGCTGCAGACCCAGATCAGTGAAGGGCTGGTGAGAGACAGGGAAAAAAAAAAGCACAGGCAGAGACATCTGGGGTGCTTGTGCTTCACTTCCTCGCGTTTGGGAATACAGAAGCGATAGAGGGAAATGTGGACCCATCTCCCTGCTGAGACATGTGATTGGATGAAGATTGGAAAACGTGGTTGGCTTCCTGTGCTACTTTGCAGCTGGAGAAGTGTCTGGTGAACTCTCTTCTGCTTCCGATATGTCCAAGCAAAATGTTTGTGAGTACTGCTGATGAGGGCAATGACGTGGCAAGCTGAATTGTGGGCAACTCATTGATTGTGCTACAGCTCTAGAATCTAACGTGAATGTTAGATTCTGGGCTTTTCTTGAAGTGCATGTGTTAATTATAAGCAAAAGGGCCAGTTGACATCTCTGTGCAGAAAGACAATATGAAGTCTAACTGAAAAAGAAGCCAATAAAGAGAGCCATGCAGCGGCCGGCTGAACTCTCTGTGTTTCGGAGCAAAGAAGTAAGGCCAAAGAGAGCTTGTCTTCAGAAGCAGAAATCTCTGACCAGTCTGTCCCTCACCAGTGAGGGGGAGAGGCGCCCTGCTGTGCGCATTTCCAACTGGTTTGGAAATGCCGCCAAGGCCAGCCAGAGGGAATCCAGCTATGCAGAGAGGCGCTCGCTCTCCAGGTGCTCGTCCCGCTCTGTGCAGTCCCTGTACCACACAAGCCTCCCTGGGGCCTGGAGCCTTCTGCCCACCAGCCGCTCAGGCAGTGAGAACTTAGAGGAGTGGACTTCCAGAAGAGGCTTAGAAGGTGAGAGCGATGAAGACAGCCGGTCTGAAGATGAAAATGTGTCCTCCAGGCCCGGCAGCCTCAGCCGGAGCTGGGCTGAGGAGGAGGGAGAAAGCTGCCTGCGGGAAGGCACAGCCCATCTGGATGAAGATGTCATCCTGACGATGCTGGGCGATCTGGAAGAGGCCCTTTACACTGACTTGTTAGGTAAGTTGGGTCTGCTCCTGAAAGGAGGATGGAGTTTTAAGGAGCTGCCCTTTTGCATGAGCCATAGAGCTTCTGTTCTTCCTACTGACTTTTTTTTTTTTTTAAACCACCGTGACTCAAAAGAATTTTAAATTCCTCGTGTCTTGAAATGATTGTCTTTGGCAAACTGAACTATGAGAAGTAGTTGTAAAGTCTACATGGAGAAAGTGAATAGCAAGCACCTGCCCTGGGCATTACTGGCTCAGAGTCTAGATAGCCATAATTAAGTGTTCACGATTTAAAACTCCAAATGTGCTTTTTACTTAGTCTTCAGTAGGGCCTATTTGTTCAACTTCTCTCAAGGTGACCTCACCACAGATTTGAAATGAAGAATGATGGAGCTCGTGGCTCAATATTTTTGTGCAGTCAACTTTTTCCTGCTGCCTCCCTGGTGTCTGAAGGATGGCTTTGTACCTCAGTGACAAGCACCATGCGTTCTAGTTAGACTTCCAGAAATGCAGAAGTCTCTTCTGACAGCTTGACTACTTTTTAAAAAGTGTTGGACAAAAAATATTTAGGAGTGTGTACATTGTAACTGTTCAAATCACTATGTAGATGAGTGTGAACTGTTCTGATGCTTTACAAACTAGGCCTTTTTGATGACATGGTTGTTAGGAGTAACTTCTGATATAATCTTCAGTTAACTAGGTATGAATAAGTCTGAAGTAACTCTTTAGTTCGCCACCTGCCTGAATAGGTAAACTATATGAAAGCGAAGTGAGATACTTTAAATCCAGTGCTCTACTGTACCATATTTATATCATAGGGTGCCTTCTTCAAAAACTCTTAAGTGTTTAACCATTGACCACATCCTCTTTTATATCAGTGTGTTTATTTCCACAAAGGCCTTCATATAGAACCCCTTATAATCACAAGAATTAAACCAGACCAGTGATCTCTTTGTTTCTGATTCATTCAGCTGATGCCAAATATAGGTTTGCTTTTATTCTGTTTGTAGACCTTCCTGTTACAAGAGGTTTTATGAGATTTTCTGGAATCTCAGTGAATCAGCTTTAGAAGAAGAAAGCTTAGAGAGACAGCAGAGGCAAATATCGCTCCATTTTGCATGTCAGTTTAGCTTTAGAAGAAGAATGTTTCTGCAGTCGAAGGAATGGTGATTTCTGAATCTCAATACCCTAGATGATCAAACACTGAAGATTTACTTCTTCACCATTGTGTGATTTCTGTGATGAAAGCTTCTCATAAAAACAAACAAACAAACAAAACAAAACAAAAAACTGCATCCAGAAAAAGGCAAGAAAAGGAGTCTTAAGAATTAAGACTCCTTTTTCTTCTCTTGATACTCTGAAAGGGTAGAATCAAATCACATTTGTGATGTGATTCAAATCATACCTTGAAAGTGGTAGCATTTATCTTGTTCTGAGTACCTCTCATGTAAGTATTTTCAAAGATACGACCAGAGTGAAGTCTTCTGACAGCGTGTGTTGGTTGTTCTGTTCAATTATAGCAGGCTGTGGGTGGGTGTGTATATGACACATGCCTTTTTGTGCATAAATAACTTGGAGCATTACTGTCAGAGGGTCAGCTCTCCATAGGTGTCTGTGTCGTATATGGTTCTTAAACAGAGTATCTGCTAATTGTATTTATGGGATTGTTCTCCGTAAGGCTTTTTTCTCCCCCAACAGATGCCAGTATTCAAAAATGCAGATGAGAAAGTGAGAGGAAGAGTTTATTCAAACAGCTCTGATATGAATAATCATATCAGGATAATGAAGCATTGCAAGGCAATTCCCTAAATAATGATGCATTTTAAGTTGGTAAATATATCCGAGCCCATAGCACACAGGAATTTCAGGGTTTCTGCCAGGTGCTTAACTGGGTTCTGCTTCTGACTCAAAATGGCCTCTTCCAAGTTAGTTTTTAGGCAGAGATCCCTGAGTTCAATTCTTTATTCTTATATATTCTAATAAATCAGATAGACTAGGGTTTGTGTTATAACTATATAGGAGAATATTTAAAAGATAACTAGTAAAACTGCTAGTTATATTTTGCTATTTTTGCCCCCTAATGTGTCTGATTTACCCTGATGAGTTGAAAAATGTTGTATCCAACTCCCTGTTGGGGGTAATCCACAAAAACCAAGGTGATTTCTCCAAATAAATCAGACAGCTAAACTCTAAAAAATAATGTTTGTAATATGGCTATTGTAGAAGATATAATTCTCTGTGAATAAGGTTATTAAGAGCTGACTCATTGGAAAAGACTCTGATGCTGGGAGGGATTGGGGGCAGGAGGAGAAGGGGACAACAGAGGATGAGATGGCTGGATGGCATCACTGACTCGATGGACATGAGTCTCAGTGAACTCCGGGAGTTGGTGATGAACAGGGAGGCCTGGCGTGCTGCAATTCATGGGGTCACAAAGAGTCGGACACGACTGAGTGACTGAACTGAACTGAACTGAAGGTTCATTAATATATAATTTGTTTTCCTCCTAAAAGATAACAGGACTGGCAGTGTTCATGTACAATTCATGTAATTAAAGCCTGAAAAATAACAGCAGGACCACACAGTTTAAATGGTCTGTCTGCCGTTAGGTAAAGATTCAGAAGCACCAAACTAAGCCAGTTATTCTGTGTCCTGCTCAGAGAAGAGATATTACAAGCCAAGAGAAAACAGTTCACACTAATGTTGAAAACTCAAAGTGAATTTCAGACTATGGCCTTCTGGAAAATGTGTGTATAAGCCTTTACTATTTTGTCTGACACTTAAGAGGCTTCCTTCAGGAATAATAGCTAGATTTAAGGTTATAAAAATGAAACGGAATACATTTTTGTGACTAAATACATTTCTCACTAAATGCATTTTTTTCTAACTTTTGTAACTAAATATTTCATATTATTTGTGCTTTTATATTTTACCTTTTAGGTTGACATTCTCTCCCCACCACTATTTCTCTAGACATCACTTGGATACAAATTTACAGGCTGTTTCAAGTTCGTGCCATCCTTAGGGGGTTTGCAAGTACATTTAACTTTATCTTGCCTTTTGTGGGTCATTGAGAACATTTACTGCAATAAATTTTGATTTGGTTATTATCTTTCCTGACGTGAATGAGGCAGCGATTATGTTCTGCTCAGTTAGTGCTAGGAGGAAATGTCCATTTGTCTGATGGTTATGAGTGGTGCAGTGTCATGAGTGGATGTCATGAGGAGAAAAACCAGAGGAGGGAGAGAGGTGATGGTTTTGAAACATGAGGGAAGCTGTGTAAACAAGCAATGGATTCAGTGGGAAGAATCCAAACACTTAAGATGCCTGCTGGATTGGAAGAAGGAAACTTAAAATGTGATAAAGGTGTTTAAAAAAAATGATGAGTGAAAATGGAATGTCTGAAAATATAGTGTTCTTAAAGTTTATGTAAAAAATGTTGAAAGTAATTCAAATATCAGTGTTATTAATATTAAGAAATTGGCAGGTAGGTGATTGAAATGCAGTTTGATTGCAATGTGAAAGTTCTCCCTGAGGGAAAGGGCTTGGTGACAGGATACATATAAAGGTATATTTTGGGAAACTTGTACAAGGGCAATATTGTTCTTTCTTTACTCCCTCCAGTAAAAGTCATCTCAACACTTTCTTTTTTTTTTTTAAATTTAATTTAATTTTATTTTTTAACTTTACAATATTGTATTGGTTTTGCCATGTATCAAAATGAATCCGCCACAGGTATACACGTGTTCCCCATCCTGAACCCTCCTCCCTCCTCCCTCCCCATACCGTCCCTCTGGGTCATCCCAGCGCACCAGCCCCAAGCATCCAGTATCATGCATCGAACCTGGACTGGCAACTCGTTTCATATACGATATTATACATTTCAATGCCAATCTCTCAAATCATCCCACCTTCTCCCTCTCCCTCTCCCACAGAGTCCAAAAGACTGCTCTATACGTCAGTGTCTTTTTTGCTGTCTCATATACAGGGTTAGTGTTACCATCTTTCTAAATTCCATATATATGTGTTAGTATACTGTATTGGTGTTTTTCTTTCTGGCTTACTTCACTCTGTATAATAGGCTCCAGTTTCATCCACCTCATTAGAACTGATTCAAATGTATTCTTTTAGTGGCTGAGTAATACTCCATTGTGTATATGTACCATAGCTTTCTTATCCATTCATCTGCTGATGGACATCTAGGTTGCTTCCATGTCCTGGCTATTATAAACAGTGCTGCGATGAACACTGGGGTATATGTGTCTCTTTCAATTCTGGTTTCCTCAGTGTGTATGCCCAGCAGTGGGATTGCTGGGTCATAAGGCAGTTCTATTTCCAGTTTTTTAAGGAATCTCCACACTGTTCTCCATAGTGGCTGTACTAGTTTGCATTCCCACCAACAGTGTAAGAGGGTTCCCTTTTCTCCACACCCTCTCCAGCATTTATTGCTTGTAGACTTATGGATCACAGCCATTCTGACTGGCATGAAATGGTACCTCATAGTGGTTTTGATTTGCATTTCTCTAATAATGAGTGATGTTGAGCATCTTTTCATGTGTTTGTTAGCCATCTGTATGTCTTCTTTGGAGAAATGTCTATTTAGTTCTTTGGTCCATTTTTTGATTGGGTCATTTATTTTTCTGGAATTGAGTTGTAGGAGTTGCTTGTATATTTTTGAGATTAGTTGTTTGTCAGTTGCTTCATTTGCTATTATTTTCTCCCATTCTGAAACACTTTCTTAAGACTCTTGCTCTCTTACCACCACTTAGAATCATCGGCTTCTCTACTGTGTGACGTGTTAGATATACCACCACATCAGTGTTAACTTTAGTGTGTCTCCGGTTTGGTCTCGTCCTTCACTATTACTTTTTTTCTGCCACTTTTAGTAAAACCCCTTCTTTACCTCTGCCTTTCCTATGACTGTAATGATATTTTTTTCTGTTGTGTTCAATCACTCAGTTGTGTCCGACTCTTTGCAACCCCATGGTCTGCAGCACACCAGGCTTCCCTGTCCTCCTCTATCTACAGAGTTTGCTCAAACTCATGTACATTGAGTCATGATGCTATTTAACCATCTCATCTTCTGACACCCTCTTCTCCTTTTGCCTTCAGTCTTTCCCAGCATCAGGGTCTCTTCTAATTAGTTGGCTCCTCACATCAGGTGGCCAAAGTATTGGAACTTTACCATCAGTCCTTCCAATGAATAGTCAGGATTATTTCCTTTAGGATTGACTGGTTTGATCTCCTTGCAGTCCAAGGGACTCTCAAGAGTCTTCTCCAACACTCTTCTAAAACACAGTTCTAAAGTATCAATTCTTCGGTGCTCAGCCTTCTTTATGGTCCAACTCTCACATCCATACATGACTACTGGAAAAAACCATAGCTTTGACTAGACAGACCTTTTTTGGCAAAGTAATATCTCTGCTTTTTAATACACTATCTAGGTTTGTCATAACTTTTCTTCCAAGGAGCAAGAGTCTTTTAATTTCATGGCTGTAGTCACCCTTTAAGATTTTTCTTATAAATCCTTCCTTTTCCTTCAGGGTTCTGCCAGATTATTTGGAAATAAGAGATAGACTTCTTTATAACCATTTCTCAAATATGCTGTGTTGTATTTATGAAGAGGAGAATAGGAAGAATTTCTGGAGAAGGTGTAATTAGAGTCTTAACGGCTAAGTTAAATACAGTTCTGATATTTAAACACATATTAATCTCCTAGGTTAGAAATCACATGGATTAGGATTGGAAAAGTTTATGCCATGTGCATGAGGATACAATGGGCGACTTTTTTATTTCTTTTTTTATTGAAGTAGAGTTGATTTACAATGTGTTGTTTTCAGGTGTACAACAAAGTGATTCAATTTATATATATATATATACACACACACACATATAATGTATGCATACTCACATAGTTTTTTCAGATTCTTTTCCCATACAGGTTATTACTAAATATTGAGTGAAGTACCCTGTGCTATACAGTAGGTCCTTGTTTACTTTATATATATAGTAGTGTGTATATTTTACTCCCAAATTCCTAAATTCCTAATTTATCCCCTTCAACCTTTCCCATTTGATAACCATTAGTTTGCTTTCTATGGCACCGCACTCCAGTACTCTTGGCCTGGAAAATCCCATGGATGGAGGAGCCTGGTAGGCTGCAGTCCATGGGGTCGCGAAGAGTCAGACACGACTGAGCGACTTCACTTTCGCTTTTCACTTTCATGCATTGGAGAAGGAAATGACAACCCACTCCAGTGTTCTTGCCTGGAGAATCCCAGGGACGGGGGAGCCTGGTGGGCTGCCGTCTATGGGGCCGCACAGAGTTGGACACGACTGAAGTGACTTAGCGGCAGCAACAGCAGTTTGCTTTCTATGTCAGCTTCTATTTTGTAAATAAGTTATTTGTATCATTTCTTTTACATTCCACATATAAGTGGTATCATATGATATTTGTCTTTCTCTATATGATTTATTTAACATAGTATGATAATTTCTAAGTTCATGCTTGTTGCTACAAATGGCATTATTTCATTCTTTTTATGACTGAGTAACATTCCTCTGTGTGTGTGTGTGTGTGTGTGTGTGTGTACACATGCATGCAACTTCCATATAGTTAATTAGGGAAGTTTCTCAATATTTTCTAAGTTTAAAATAATAATACAGTTATTAATCATATGTCAACAGTTCAAATAATTGGTAAATTAAAAGGAAGAGATTTTCAGACTGGCAGAAGAATGGTGGTTGCTTTGACAATCACCCAGAATGAAGAAAAACGAACAAGGTAGTAATGTGTGGCTGACCACGGAATTAGCAGTTGTCTTTTTGAGGGCCCACCATGGTAAAATAGTGTAAAGTTGCTCTCTTGGTTTCAGAGTTATGGGGATCCCTGGGTGGAAGTTAAATGGAGACAAATTATTACTCATCCTCAGAGTTGTTTTTATAATTAGATCTAATTAGTCTAATATTGGAAAGAACCAGCTCTTACTGGAGAAGAGGAAGTCTTTCTAATCTTAGAGGTTTCAGATAGATACACATGGCCACCTGACTAGTGAGACAAAGATTTGTTCCTTCATTGGCTGAGAGGTAAGGCCAGAGAATCTTTGATGTCCCCACCAATGGTGAGTTTCTATTATAGGTGTTAAATGCTCTATAGATGTTAAAGAAAGAAAGTGAAATCGCTCATTCATGCCCAACTCTTTGTGACCCCATGGACAGTAGCCTGCACCAAGCTCCTCCATCCATGGGATTTTTAAGGCAAGAGTACTGGAGTGAGTTGCCATTTCCTTCTCCAGGGAATCTTCCCAACCCAGGGATAGAACCCAGGTCTCTCACATTGTAGACAGACAATTTACTGTCTGAGCCACCAGGGAAGTCCATATAAATGTTAAATGGGTACAATTTTTCTGTATTTTTTTTTAATATGGCATAAATATTGTGAAAAAAAAGCAAACAGGTTGACTATCTACCTATATTCTTAAAACAGATTGTAGATATTTGGTTTGTTTATGTTACAGTCTTTATTCTGGAATTTAATACAGAATAATTTAATACTGTTTTCTACCTTCACTTTTCCTTCTTGTTTTTTTCTTTTCCCTCCTTCCCTTTTGCATCTCCTTCCCTGCCATCCCCTCCTTTGTCTTCTTCTTCCTCCCTCTCCTACCTTCTGTCTCCTTAATTCATTCATTCCCCTTCCTCTCGCCTTTTTTCTTTTTTTTTAATTCCTTCTTTCTTTTTATTTAAAATTCCTGATCATTGGACATACTCCTGAGCTACATTGAACAAAATGGAGACTATGATTTCTCTCCTCCCTTTTCAGGTTCTCCTTATTTCCAGATTCACCAGCTTGAAAAGGTTACTGGCCTGGACTTTATTGCATGGCCATAAACAAACTGGCTTAATGCCCCCTCTGCCCCCGAATGATATGTTAAGGTTGTATAAGGCCAGCATTTGTCACCCTGGCAGAGCTGTTTATTTTATGTGTAGACTTGTTCCTAGATTAGATGCTTAGGACTTTGTTCCAACTCTTGGTGTCACATGTGCATGGTCTGGTTCCCTGTAGAAAGTGGAGGAATAATTACAAATCAAGTTCTGAATCTTTGTTCATTAGTCTGTTGAAAGACTTGAAAAGATATTGCTTTATGAGAAAAGGCCTCCATCTTATTCCCCTAAATCCAAATGTATACTTGCTACATAATAAGGTTATCTCAGCTACTCTGAGCACACTTTGAAATAGGCGATTATGGAAATAATTAGTTGCAGATTTTTAAATTAAGCTCAGAAACATGGAGCTGGTGACTCTCATTTTGCAACTATTAAGCTCATCAGTTCAGTTCAGTTCAGTCGCTCAGTCGTGTCCGACTCTTTGCAACCCCATGAACTGCAGCACGCCAGGCCTCCGTGTCCATCACCAACTCCCGGAGTTCACTCAGACTCACGTCCATTGAATCAGTGAGGCCATCCAGCCATCTCATCCTCTGTCGTCCCCTTCTCCTCCTGTCCCCAATCCCTCCCAGCATCAGAGTCTTTTCCAATGAGTCAACTCTTCGGATGAGGTGGCCAAAGTACTGGAGTTTCAGACCTAAGAAATATTATTATATTATCACCACTTGAAATAATTATTTTTACCATTATATTTGTTTCTATTTGCATTTTGTTTGTAGAACAAAAAAATATAATTTCAGATTATATAGTTATTTGGAATTTTCTACCTATTTAAGTTTTGATGAAAGGAACTCATATATATATATACACAATAAATGACATGAATAACAAATTCTTGTGTTACTTTCCTAGGTGAAGACCCTGAAACAAGAAGAATGAGAACAGTTAAAAACATAGCAGATTTGAGGCAGAATTTAGAAGAGACGATGTCTAGTCTTCGTGGGACCCAGATAAGCCACAGGTCTTCTTCAGTTCTGCCTGTTTGGGGGCCAGTAAAGAAAAAATTACAGCAAGCGCCTAACTTCTTATAATGATAAAGAAGGGATTTTAGTTTCCCTTTACTCTTTTCTCGCTTAAATTTTATGCGACAATCAACTGGTGACCTCTCAGCACCTATCCAGTGATTTTTTTACTCCTAACCATCTCTTCATATAATTTCCCATTCAGAGTGAATTAGCTACTGAACTACCACCATCACTGCTAAATGGATTTTCAGGCCTGCCTTAAATAACAATGGCTGATGTTGTAGTTAAAATGCATCTGAGGAGGCATGTTAGAGAGTCTCTCAAACTAATTGTCGTTAACTTCCAGAAGAGTTCCAGGAAGGCTACAGTGAGTTAAATTAACGGTTAGTTGAGAATATGAAACATTGTTTTACCTAAAATGTAATGATGGCCTTTCTTGGAAAGCAAAAAAGAAAAAGC
The DNA here is from genome assembly GCF_003369695.1 of Bos indicus x Bos taurus. Classification (NCBI taxonomy): domain Eukaryota; kingdom Metazoa; phylum Chordata; class Mammalia; order Artiodactyla; family Bovidae; genus Bos; species Bos indicus x Bos taurus. Next base: position 112,689,814 of record NC_040080.1, on the reverse strand, counting down.
TGTGGCGAATGCCCTTTCCTACATTTTGATACATACAGAGGTGTTTAGAAATCTCAAAATGAATGTATAATTTGACTTCCATGAAAGTAGACATCGCTCCAAGAAATGACTCTCAACCATAAGCCTTCCCGTGCTCATACACTCTGGGTTCATGGCCCCAGGTGAGCCAGTGTCTAGTGATTTCTCTATTTTATTTGACAGCACCCTGGAGACAACATTTGACAGTACTGTAACAACGGAAGTGAACGGCAGGACCATACCCAACTTGACAGGTCGACCCACCCCCATGACCTGGAGGTTGGGCCAGGCATGCCCTCGACTTCAGGCTGGAGATGCTCCGTCCCTGGGTGCCGGCTACCCTCGCAGCGGTACTGGGAGATTCATCCACACGGACCCCTCAAGGTTCATGTATACTACGCCTCTCCGTCGAGCTGCTGTCTCTCGACTGGGAAACATGTCACAGATTGACATGAGTGAGAAAGCAAGCAGTGACCTGGACATGTCTGCTGAAGTCGACGTTGGTGGATATATGAGCGATGGTGATATCCTCGGGAAAAGTCTCAGGACTGATGACATCAACAGTGGGTAAGTGGCCCTGGGCCCTGGGCTCCAAGAGAATTGTGTAAAGAGCGTGGTCTACTGAGATGCATTAGCTATGGGAAGGGAATTTGTTGTTTTATAGTCGCTAAGTCCTATCTGACTCTTGCAACTCCATGGACTGTAACTCACCAGGCTCCTCTGTCCATGAGATTTCCCAGGCAAGAATACTGAAGTGGGTTGACATTCCCTTCTCCAGGGGATCTTTCTAACCCAGGGACTGAAACTGTGTCTCCTGCATTGCCAGGCAGATTCTGTACCACTGCTCTACCTGGTAAGCCTCCAGGAAGGGAGTATATAAGGACAATTAATAAAGTTGTTAGAAAATGTGAGAAATCTAAGATTATTTTGGGATATTTCAGGCTTCTTTTCTGATCACTCATGAACAGTAAAATATCCAAAATTTCTCTAAAATCTTTTCATTATAATCCATTAATTTTTTCTATTGTTAATTCAGAGAAACACATGTGCCGTATGTTTTTCAGAGTGATTTTCACATGCTTCTTAAATCACAGATTTTGTAGTGAAGGACGTGGGAAGGAGACAGGAGGAGTTTTGCTGAACTGCTTGATTTTTGGGGGGCTTGTCAAAGCTGCCTGTAACTGCTCTAAGGAACACATATTTTCTAGTATTCTTAATTATGCACCTCTGATCTAACTTTTACATTTGCAAGTTTCCATCTGTTTATTCTCTTTTTTGTTGACATCTTAGCTTGTTTTCCTTCTGTTTCCTATTACATTCCAAAAAAAAAAATATTGTGATATAAAACTCTCAAAAAGTATTTTGGCAATTTGGAATATTTAGTTCAATCTTAGGGTGATCCCCAGTGGCAGAAATAGAATAGTCTATTAAAACTACTTCTATTAATGACTGTAGTTGCCACTTGGAAAACTTATTACCTACTTCACTCTTGTCACGTTCTTTAAGGACGTTGTCATTTAACCAGCCCTCCACTAACAACCCTTATGTGGTGTGTATTTTTAAACCTGTTTTACAGATAAGGAAACTGATCACAGTTGGCCCCAATTGTATTAAAGCTAAGGAAAGACTAAAATGGCATTGGGACTCAGATACATCTGACCTCAAAACCCAGGCTCTGTAATACAAGGAAAAACTTTCCAATTAACTTTATCTATATTTTTCACGTGAGTCTGGGTTTTGACCTATTCTTTGTCCTTATGCTTCTGAGAGGACTAGTCTCAGAAGACATTCTTTATACAAGTAACCTTTCCTGACTTCATTCATGAAAAACTTGTTTGAATGGGGACAAGACCTTAAAAAGTACAAAAGTACTTTTGATCAGATTCATAGCTCTGCTTTGATATCCTGATACCCACCAGTGCACTCCTGGTGGCCACCTTCTTTGAGCTTGTAAGGAGCTAGAATTAGGGAGACAGGTTATTGTTAATTAGGGTGGGAGGTAGTTGAGTTGCCACTGGAGTCATAGTGTCTAAATTAAATCTCTTTCTAACATGTGCTGTCTGTGATCTCCTCGAGAGCTTAATTTATCCAAATTCCTCTCTGTAATAAAGACAAAATTGCAGAATCTTCATGAAATTGTTAGGAATGAAGAAAAACCCACAAATTGTCCTTAGCACAAAGTCTTTCACAATGTAAGTGTTCAGTAAATTATCAGTGTCATCACAATTAGATTTTTATCAGTAAAATTATTAACCTGATGATTAATAACCTAATAATCATAGGGTATGATCTCATATAGGAGATAGTTGAAATTGTGAGAGGTATGAAGAAAGAATCCTGGGAAAATAATAGAGAAGAGAGATCATAAGATGAATTACATATGTACCTATTAGAAAAATTTGTTGAGTTCTTCCTATGTGTAAAGCAACATTCTAGGAACTGTGTATTTAGTGGTGAACATATGGACACAGTACCAGCCCATGTATTATTCACATGTTAGTTTTTTTTTATATTTTTATGTGTTCATTTATTCAATAAATGAATAGTAATATATGTACATGTATATGTAAGTGTGTGTATATACATTCTTAGATAAGTGGGTTTTGAAGGCATTTTTTAAAAAAACTTGAGTTCTGCTTATAGTAATATATTTTACCAGCATACCCATACTCAGGAACTATATTAGGTAACTTCTGTAGCCGAGAAATTTCAAAATCTCAGCAACTTAACACAAAGAAGTTAATTTCTCCTTCACATAAAACCCTTCCTGGCGTTTCTGGTCATCAGTCAGGGAATGTGTATATAAGACACATTCTTTCAGACTAGGATGATAGATAACATGGCTATTACCCAGGCAGATAGCCAGTGTCACCCTGGAGGTTGATTTCAAATAGCAGATGACAGATAGAGAACCGGGGTGTAAGAATGTTTCATATGCACGAGGCCCGGAAGTGGGGGTATGACTTCTACGCACATTCCCTCATGCAGAACTGAGGTGGCCGCATCTGATCGTCAGTGCAGCCAGGGACCACTATTCAGCTGCGTGCCCAGAAGGAAGAGGAAGCTGCCTGGATAAGAGCTGACTAGTCTCTGCAGAACTCTCTAATGAGAAATTTAAAAAATACTGTTATATCCCTTTTCCTTCTTGCTTGTTTCCTGACTCACTGGAAACCTGTTTCTCACTTCTGTTCTCTGGTTTTGTTCACTATTGGTCTTTCAAAGGAGGTCTTGAACAGCCCCACAGATGAGTCTGTAAGTACACGTTCGTGTCTGCGTGTGTTGTGTTGCCCACCCAAGTCACCCATATTCAGTGACTAAAGTAGAAGATGAAGAAAAAACAAAGTAAAAACAACCCAAAGCTTGTTTGGAAGCTCCCTCTGATGATGTCGATGTGCTTGGCCTTATGCACGCTCTCTTTTCCGTGGTGGAGTGCAGACACGGGAATGTGACACGTGACTGAGTCCTGACCCCGAGAGGAGGGTGATGAGCGTGGCAGAGGCGGGGCCGCTGGTCCCAGTTCAGCGGCAGCTGGGGTTGTGGGGGCACCCAGGGTGTGCTGTGCATCCTCACCGCTCAGCTCTGAGCGTGCTATGCCCCTGTCGAAGTTGGAAGGGTGCGGTCCAGTGTGTCAGCCTGAAACTAAGAGATAGGAAGACATGCTCAGGGGAGTGTTAATCTGATACTTTCCTTAAGAAAAAGGGCATAGAAATGTCTGTGCTACAATTCATGAAGAAATACTGAATCACAAAGTTAACTGTCTGTTCGCAATTTTTAGAACTATGTTTTAGTGATTAAATGGACAGAAAAAGGCTCAAAAGGCATAGCAGTGAATGAAGATGTTTCATTTAGGATTTTCTCTTCATATAACTGCAAGGTATGTCATGAAGTAAATGGAAATGGACTTTCTCTTTTTTTTTCATGTACTTCAGGTAGAACTGAGAAAATTAGGTAATGGGCATTCTGAGAATTCAAAATTTCTTGAAGCATGCAAAGGCTTATCTCTTTTTTTTCTCTTCTCAAAATTATTTTAAACACTTGGGGATGTGAATCTGCCAGTAATTAGGAATTACTCAGAGGAAGGCCTCTTACTTATAATGAATATCTTTGAAAAAGTCTCCATGTAGGAAAAAAAAAAAAAGGAGTACTCTAGAAAATTGGAGGGGAAATTGCATATTTTAAATGGGTGGAAGCTGGAGTTATCTCTAGGTGTCACAGTGATAAATAGTTAGACCAAGAATATAACCTAAAATTCTACTTTAAATGGCCCAAACACAAAGTAATTTAATTCTGGAGAGTGACATTTTTAAAAGGGAGGTGGATACTTTAATCCTGCTTCTCCCCTGCGTGCAGGCATGAATCATGTCCGACTCTTGGTGACCTCATGGACTGTAGCCCACCAGGCTCCTCTGTCCATGGGGTTTCTCAGGTAAGAACACTGGAGGGGGTTGCCATTTCCTCCTTTGACCCTTCCTCATTTCTCCTGTAGTAAACTTTGTGAGTGACTGAAGCATGCATAACGTTGGAAAAGGTAGGGTTACCTGAATTGGGTTAAAAGGATGTACACGGTAAACTACTTATTCCTAATCATAATGCTTTACTTCATATTCAAGATATGAGAATTATTTTTAGTGAATGTAGAAAGTCTAATGGACAAATAGCTGGTAATGCTAGTCAGCATATACATAGCACTTATTATGTGCGCCAAAGATTTGATGCTTTTGAACCGTGGTGTTGGAGAAGACTCTTGAGAGTCCCTTGAACTGCAAGGAGATCCAAGCAGTCCATTCTGAAGGAGATCAGCCCTGGGATTTCTTTGGAAGGAATGATGCTAAAGCTGAAACGCCAGTACTTTGGCCACCTCATGCGAAGAGTTGACTCATTGGAAAAGACTCTGATGCTGGGAAGGATTGGGGGCAGGAGGAGAAGGGGACGACAGAGGATGAGATGGCTGGATGGCATCACCGACTCGATGGACATGAGTCTGAGTGAACTCCAGGAGTTGGTGATGGACAGGGAGGCCTGGTGTGCTGGGATTCATGGGGTTGCAAAGAGTCGGACACGACTGAGCAACTGAACTGAACTGAATACTCTATGCATTTTACATATATTAACTCATTTTGATGTTGTTCAGTCACCTGATCGTGTCCAACTCCGCGATCCCATGGACTGTAGCATGCCAGGCCTCTCTGTCCTTCACCATCTCCCGAAGTTTGCCCAAGTTCATGTGCATTGCATCGGTGATGCCATCAGCCATCTCATCCTCTGATGCCTTCTTCTCCTTCTGCCCTCAGTCTTTCCCAACATCAGGGGCTTTTCCAATGAGTCAGCTGTTTGCATCAGATGACCAAAATATTGGAGCTTCAACATCAGTCCTTCCAGTGAATATTCAGGGTTGATCTCTCTTAACATTGACTGGTTTGATCTCCTTGCTGTCGAAGGGACTTTCAGGAGTCTTCTCCAGCACCCCAGTACGAAGGCATCAATTCTTTGGTTTTCTGCCAGTTCTTCGGCACTCAGCCTTCTTTACAGTCCAGCTGTCACAACCATACATGACTACTGGGAAGACCAGCGTTGACTGTATAGACTTTTGTTGGCAGAGGAATATCTCAGCTTTTCAACACACTGTCTGGGTTTGTTGTAGCTTTCCTGCCCAGAAGCAAACATCTTCTGATTTCATGGGTGCAGTCACCATCCACAGTGATTTTAGAGCCCAAGAAGAGGAAATCTGTCACTACTTCCACTTTTCCTCTATTTGCCATGAAATGATGGGGCCCATTCTTGCCTGGAGAATCCCAGTGATGGGGGAGCATGGTAGGCTGCCGTCTGTGGGGTCGCACAGAGTCGGACACGACTGAAGTGACTTAGCAGTAGCAGCAATGGGGCCCAATGCCGTGAGCTTAGTTTGTTTAATATTTACTTTTAAGCCTGCTCTTTTACTCTGTACCTTCACCCTCATCAAGAGGCTCTTTATTTCCTCTTCATTTTCTGCTGTTAGAGCGGTATCGCCTGCATATCTGAGGTTGCTGATGTTTCTCCCGCCTGTCTTGATTCCAGCTTGTAACTCATCCAGCCTGGCATTTCTCATGATGTGCTCAGCGTATAGGCTAAACAAACAGGGTGACAGCAGGCAGCCCTGCCGTACTCCTTTCTCGATTTTGAACCAATCAGTTGTTCCATACAGGCTTCTAACTGTCGCTTGTTTTTTTTTTTTAGGTACAGTATTCTTTATTATAAACAATCAGATAACAGTGTAAGTGTGCATTTGAAGGATAATTGAGGCCTAGCTATAATAAAAAACATGACTTAAATAGAAATAGTTTCTTGTTAGTTTGTTTTACATTAATTTGAACTTAACACATGCCAAGATCATGTAATTTGTCATACAGTTCGGCCATTAGATCCTTAACAAGAGCAGACAAAATTTGGAATGCGTGTTACATTTTGCTTTATTTGTTGACCATGTATACCGAATATTCAGGACATACTCAAAGTTAAGCCAGTGCTTGAAGTCTAACAAGTAATACTTAAAAAATGTTTTTGTTGCTGTGACAGGGTGTTCACTTCCTAAGAAGACAATGAAAAGGAGATTCTGTGGAAAGCTTTTAAAGAGATGGAAATACCAGACCATCTTACCTGTCTCATGAGAAACATGTATGCGGGTCAAGACTAACTGTTGCTTCTTGACCCGCATACATGTTTCTCATGAGACAGGTAAGATGGTCTGGTATTTCCATCTCTTTAAAAGCTTTCCACAGTTTATTATGATCCACACAGTCAAAGGCTTTGGCATAGTCTGTGAAACAGAGGTAGATGTTTTTCTGGAATTCCCTACCTTTCTCTATGATCTAGCAGATGTTGGCAATTTGATCTCTGTTTCCTCTTCCTTTGACTTCCCTGGTGGCTCAGACAGTAAAGCGTCTGTCTACAATGTGGGAGACCTGGGTCCAATCCCTGGGTTGGGAAGTTCCCTGGAGAAGGAAGTGGCAACCCACTCCAGTACTCTTGCCTAGAAAATCCCATGGACGGAGGAGCCTGGTGTCCATGGGGTCGCAAAGAGTCGGACATGACTGACTCTTCCTTGGATTAAACCCAGCTTGGACATCTGTAAGTTCTTGGTTTGCATAATGCTGACTGAGGCCTAGCATGCAAGATTTTAAACATGACCTTACTAGCATAGGAGATGAGTGCACTTGTCTGATGGTTAGCACATTCTTTAGTTCTACCTTTCTTGGGAATTGGGATGAGGATTAATCTTTTCCAGTCTTTCCAGTGGCCACTGCTGGGTCTTCCAGATTTGCTGACGTATTGAATGCAGCACCTTGATGGCATCATCCTTAAGGGTTTTGAATAGTTCTACTGGAATTCCATCAGATCCACTAACTTTATTAACAGCAGTGCTTCCTAACTCATTAACTAATTTATATCTCACCATAATGTTAAGATGTAAGCGTATTATTACTGTCTCCATTTTACAGATGAAACACCTGAGGCACGGATAGATTAAGTAGCTTTAGGTAGAACTCAGAAAGTTAACTCATTGGCATTCCAAAAAAATACAAACTTACTTGATGCATGCATTGCTGAATTTGAACTTGAAAACAATTTGCCTCCAGTCTGCACTCTTAATCATCTTGACATACTGACCCTGTTGTCTACATGTCTCCTTGTCCATATTTCTCTCATAGAAGTTTATTCTTTTACAAACAAACATAAAAGAGCTTCACAGCAATCATTCATTGTTAGTATAGTTTTCCCTAGCTAGCACCTTTGATCAAGGAGATAACCCTTAAAATTATCTGTGCTCACCATCTCTGTTCTAGATGCTAAACTAGAGTTCCTTGGAAGTTAAACATGAACACAAATTTTAGATGCCCTGTGTTTTCATGTCATAAAAAATATCTAATTGTTATATTAAGTTTCTGATATGAAATATTGAGTGTAAAAACAGTTCTAGGAAGATTGGTAGGGACATGGGTTTTGAATCTTTCCAAATCTCCACAAGAAACAGACAAAACAACTAGATAGCTAAGCCATAAAAAATGATCATTGTTTACTTAAAAAAGCTGATACCAGGTATCATCTCAAACCCCAGGTATAAGTAGTGAGGGACAATTAGTCAAGAGCCAAAGAATCAGAATTATACTAGCTTGCCTGTGTGCTCAGTTGAGTCCAACTTTTTGCTGCCCTGGGGACTGTAGCCCACCAGGCTTCTCTGTCCATGGAATCTTCCAGGCAAGAACACTGGAGCAGGTTGTCATTTCTTACTGCAGGGGATCTTTCCGACTCAGGGACTGAACCCACATCTCCTGTGTCTCCTGTGCTGGTAGGCAGATTCTTTACCACTGATACCATCATCCATGTACAAAGAAACAGAGGGTAGTAGTGGGACATCTGATCACACTGAGAACAGAATAACCCCAAAAGAGCCAAGCGACGCTGACTAGAATACACACAGGCCCTGTCTGAAGGCAGCAGCTGGAGCTGGGAGGGTTATGACCAGGCAGGGAGAGTCAGGGCTGAAGGTCATTATCTGGAAGGAATGGAGTTTTCTTGTTCCCATGACTTCATTAAACTATCCAGCCACAACTTCCTTCCCAGACAGGGCCCCACTCTGAGGGGAAACTTCCAGAAGGAGAAGCAAACTGAATGGGATGTGGCAATAAAGTGACAATAGAGAAGGTCCAGATCAAAATGAGGGGTGGGGACAGAGTCCAGAAATCTCAGAAAGCTAATTATCGCATTTTAAAACACTACACAAAAATAATAGAGGCAGTTACTGTGTGAAGTTAGAAAGGTATCTAGATCAAATTTCTTTTTATTCCAAATAATTGATTTCACATAAAAATAAGCAAGATAAAAATGTCAAAATAAAAACCCCACATAAACCACAAACATATGCAACATGTGCAACTAATAAAGGATGAATATCAATGAGAAAAGAAAAAAACATAGAATCCAATAGAAAAATGGACAAAAGTCATGAACAGACATTTCACAGGCAAAACATAAATGGCCTTTAACAAAGTAAAAATATGATAAACCTGCTTGATAATTTGGAATTTATAAATTAAAGCTAACATGAAAATTCTTAGTCATAAGCAAGTTTACTTTATAAGCAACTTCTTATTCATAAGAAGTTTATTCTGAAAATATTTTCAAAACTCTTGGACACTGACTAGTAAGGTTTAAATATGTATATGTACCTATTATGACCCAATGATTCCTTTTCTAGATACAGACTTTAGACAAACACTTGCTTGTGAGCACAAGGAATTATGTTTATATAAATGTTCATGGTAGAGTTTTTTGTAACATCAAAAAAACCCTAAAACAGCTCAAAAGTCTGCAGGAGTTAATAAGTAAACCATGTGTGTGTACTCAGTTGTGTCCGACTCTTTGTGACCCCATGGACTGCAACCTGCCGGGTTCCTTTGTTCTTGGAATTTTTCAGGCAATAATACTGGAGTAGGCTGTGATTTCCTACCCCAGGGGATCTTCTCAGCCCAGGGACTGAACCCACATCTCCCGAGTCTCCTGCACTGCAGGTGGATTCTTTAATCACTGCGCTACCTGGGAAGCCCTGTAGTGCTTTTGTAAAGTGAAGCTACACAACTCTAACATGCAAAACACAGTGATATACATCAAGGTAGACGATTTGCAAAAGTTTAATTTTGAATGAAGGAAACAAGTCACAGAAGAATATATATAATATGGTTCAATTTATATAAAGTTCAAATTCATGAGATGCTAAGCAATGTATTTCTAGGAATATATGTCCATGTGGTAAAATCATAAAGACAAATAAAGGAATGCTTAATACAAAATCCAGGACAGTCGATATCTCTGGAAGCGAGGTTTGGAAATGTAGGGTTAGGAAAAGCCTGTATGGTCACTGAAGATTGGAAATATTGTCTTTCTGAATGCAGGTTATGGGTACATGAAAACTGATATTATTTTTTACTTATTATTTAATGTGTACTTTTATACTCTTGCAAAAATATGATATATTTAACTATGATGTTTAACAAATTATGGATTTGCTGTGAAGATAAAGTTGTACATATTTACGTTGATTGAGAAAATGAGATCGAATCACATACAAAAATAAGATTTGAATACTTCTTCCTATTTTAGTGATTTTGAGACATAAAACACAGTGATGCTGATTCACAGGTCTGAGTAGACTATCCTATAATAGTTGAGGCTGCTGAGTGACAAGTAGAAAATCATCTATCTAGATCGTTGACTAGGTGAATGGAGTGTTTTTCCTGTAACTGTATTAGCATACACAGAAAGAGACTTATCTTTGTGGTGAAGGTAATATATGGGCAGTTTATGCTGGATTTGAGGTGCTAATGGGAATTACAAATTATCTGTGCGCAGGAAGCAGTTTGATATCTCATTCTAGTGCAGGGTAGAGCAGTATGGCCTGGAAATATTAATTAGGAAAACGTACAGCTAAAGAAAATATGCCAAAGTAAGCCATGTTTTTCTGTAACAGAAGGAAGAAAAGAGATAGCAGTGGGATGGAAGAAGAATTAGAAATGCTTTTGGAGACTGTTGGGTTTTTATGTGAACCATCTTAGAGCTTACAGAATTTCAACATGGCTAAAGTTGTCTTAAGACTTTCATGTTTTTAGAGATTCTTCTTTTTTGTCAGTAACCTTCACAAGTTTCCTTTGCAACTTTTTGTTTATACCAGTCTTCCTTATGACTATTACCTGTTAAGCTCAGCTTATGGTTGAGAAGTTTACATATAACATTATAAGGAGATCTTTTTAAAAATTTTACATTTTCTTTCAAAATGATTTCCTAACATTTATGGTTCCCAGATTGTAGCAAATTTTTCTAGGGGAACTATGAAATTCATTTAAAAAAAAATTTAAATCCTTTAGAAAGACTGAAAAGAAGGAAGAATTTTCAAGCAAAAATTTTTAATCAGAAATTTGCTTTACCTGTGCTTTACCCTGTATATAATTGTCAAATAGCAGACTCATGGTTCAACTATGAAAATTCCTTGCCGGCATTCCAGTGCAACAGTGTCTGTAAACAGAGGAGTTAGACATGAATGACTTTTTTGGTACAATTAATACCTGATGTAAACCTATTTAATATTACCTGGAAAATCCAAGGGTCAATGCAAAATGTGTATCCTTTGAAGTGCTTCTTAAAAAGAATGCTTTTTTTCTTAATTCATTGAAATTTTCAAGCATTTTTTTTTCTTTGGAAATTGAATTTTCAAAGCATTTAACCTTTGTCTATAGAACTTACTCTTCTGTAAACATTGAATAATTGAAAGGCTATGTTTCTAATAGAAGTGATCATCCATCTTATTTCTGGTTTACATGCATTGTCATTGTGGATGAAGTGCTGAGATCTGCTGTCATGGTTTCTTCCTACAGTATGGAAGCCTTTCAAATTCAGTTGAACAAACAATATATATTTATTGACCCCAAACTATACACAAAACACTTAAACACTTTTAGATATTTACCATTGAATAAGAGAGACCAATGAGTTATAAAACTTAACACACATTGTTTTTTTTTTTAATTTTATTTTATTTTTAAACTTTGCACTATTGTATTGGTTTTGCCAAACATCGAAATGAATCCATCACAGGCATACATGTGTTCCCCATCCTGAACCCTCCTCCCTCCTCCCTCCCCATACCATCCCTCTGGGTCGTCCCAGTGCACCAGCCCCAAGCATCCAGTATCGTGCATCAAACCTGGACTGACGACTCGTTCCATATATGATATTATACGTATTTCAATGCCATTCTCCCAAATCTTCCCACCCTCTCCCTCTCCCACAGAGTCCAAAAGACTGTTCTATACATCAGTGTCTCTTTTGCTGTCTCGTATACAGGGTTATTGTTATCATCTTTCTAAATTCCATATATATGCGTTAGTATACTGTATTGATGTTTTTCTTTCTGGCTTACTTCACTCTGTATAATAGGCTCCAGTTTCATCCATCTCATTAGAACTGATTCAAATGTATTCTTTTTAATGGCTGAGTTTCTTCCTCCTGAAGTTAAATTTAGGATCAACAATGTTGATCTTTTTTTAATAAGTATCTCAGTTATCCTTAGAGAAAATTTATACCATTCTCAAACATTTAAGACAATTTCAAAAAGAGAGTGAATGAGAAAGCTATTTATCTCTAAACACTTTTACTTTATCAGGAATTCCATATATTTCACCTTAAAAAAAAACAATTAAAAATAGAATTGGTTGAGAATGATGTGGAAGTAAGAATAAACAATAAAACATTGACAGCCCAATATGGCAACTGAAAAATTAAAAAGTGCAAAGGACAAATGTCCTTTACTCTTTGTCTCATTTAGTATCATTGTTATAATATAGGAAATTAATGCTCATAATCATGAATTAGTTGTCAAAATAAGTTGTCATGTCTAAAACATTCCCTGTTTAAAACAATATGTCAGTTTTCAGCACATTTTGGAACCAAAATAATCTTTTTCATTGTTTTAATTTTGATGGGATTAAATTATTTGGTTATCAAGAAAATTAACCATGTAGAGTACCTTACAAGGATAATACACTATGACTTATTGTTTGTGTATAAAATTTATATATTTCCTTTTTAACATGTTGGAGAGACTTTGTGAATAACAAGTTGCTATTATAGGATTCTCATTTTAAGAGTTTTATGTATTTTTCCTTCAATTATATAAAATCTATCTTCAGTAAATTTTATTCTTCCCATTTTCATAGGCAGAAATTGAGATATAATTTAAGAAATTTCTTTATGATCTTTCAACTAAAATGGACAGAATTTATTAATCATGTGAGCGATTAGCAAATTTCATAATCCTAGTTTTAACTATTTGAGCAATATTTAATATGATCATGATTAATTTTTTGTTCTAAATAGTGGAATCAACTCAAATTTGTTTAAGCAAATTGAGGACCTGATTATAAGGAAGCAAGGGTACCTCTTAGAACCCAAGAGGTTGTGGAGCTGAAACCAAGTGACCAAATGTGCTTTTGTGCACCTGGGTCATTCTTCCCACTTTGCTGATCAGTTTTCTCTGTGCCTCTTTGCATTTAGTGAAGAGAAATATCCACAGGTCCTGGGTTTTCATTATCATAAACTTTTCACATAGAAAGACTGATGAGCTGTCTTAGTCCCAGTTTTCAAGAAAGAAACATCTGATTAGCCCCACATGGGGTAGGAGATTAACACCCGTTCTAACCCCAATTGCCAAGGAAGCAATGTGACTATGACAAGTCTACCAGCCCTGTTGATGGCAGTGGTCCTGTGATGGCAAAGAAGTAGTTCTTATAGACAGGAAGCGGCAGTGTGGTCCTTCGGTTCAGACAGCTGTGCATGGTGGTTAAGATGATGGTTTCTGAAGCTGACTTTCCAGATTTATTCTCAACACTCCTGTGACTTGGTTGAGTGACTTGGTGTAAATCCTTAGACATGTTGTGCTTATTTTCTTTATCATTGACATGGGGATAATAATGTTATTGCAAGTAAACCATTTAGAACAGTTTCTGGTGACATCTTAAATGTTTAATACATCTTAGTTATTTTATAATAGTGGTCAATTGTGGTATACATTTTATTTATCAAATAAATTAATCAAATTTTAAAATGACTCCTGGGACCTTCAGTTCTTCCAAAATGGTATTTATAAGATGAAATGATCTTGGTTTTATTTTGTTAAGTCTGTTCAAAATATTGATAACAAGGAGAGAAAGAAGGAAAGTTTTATAATAGGCTAGTTGCTTGTTGCAATAAGGAAGATTAATTTCTTAATAAACTTCAAGAGATTTTCTAATACTTCCTGGTGAGTAGGATATTTATATAGAAAAACTATAATAGAGCATATTTCATAATTACAATATTGAAATTTGTGAACAATATTAAGTTAAATTATACGGATGCAGTCATTCAATTCTCTGTTGATTAATTAGGCTCTTACTTTCAGCTACATGACAGATGGAGGGCTCAACCTGTACACGAGGAGTCTGCACAGAGCCCCAGACACAACAGCGTCCAGGGACGTCATTCAGAGAGGGCTTCACGACGTGGCCGTGGATGCAGACAGGTAATGCCATCAGCGTGCTCAATGGTGAGGAGTGCATGAAGCAGTTTCACAAGTGAGATCCTAGGAATTTACAGTGTAAACCAAATAAGTTTTTATCCTGCTATAATCATTATTTTTGAACATTTTGAAAACTAAGGTGCTTTTGCTTATAAGAATTTTCATTCTATATACTAAAAGGAATTGTGTTGCTGATGAGAATATTTAATAAATTTTAGGTTACATGGTGGAAAATTTTAATATCTACAAAAGCAAAATTATAAATGTAGACTTTTGCTCCTTCCCTGAAAAGAACCCTGGATGGTAAATTCCTTTCAATTCAGATACTCTCAGTTCTACCTGGGGGCTAATGATGTAAAGATTAAAACATAATTCTAATTATGTTGTAAGATGAGCTTGATGCTTTTCTTAAGGGGTTTCTTCAAAGCATACAACTAAACTTTGCTTTAGGCTAACCTCTTTCATATCTCAAATTGCTTAAAGGCTGGTGTGTTTTCATATACTAGTTATTATTTTGATGGGAATTGTTTTGCCAATATTATAAGAATCACTGCTCTTTAAAAATACTGTCTTTCTGAAATGTTGTTGTAAGACATACTCTGACCTGATTTCACCCCCTCTTCACTCAGAATGTTTGATTTCTTAAGAAAGGAGAGATTGCCTATTTCTAGAACTACTGTAGGCACCCCACTCCAGTACTCTTGCCTGGAAAATCCCATGGATGGAGGAGCCTGGTAGGCTGCAGTCCATGGGGTCGCTAGGAGTCGGACACGACTGAGCGACTTCACTTTCACTTTTCACTTTCATGCATTGGAGAAGGAAATGGCAACCCACTCCAGCATTTTTGCCTGGAGAATCCCAGGGACGGCGGAGCCTGGTGGGCTGCCGTCTATGGGGTCACACAAAGTCGGACACGACTGAAGTGACTTAGCAGCAGCAGCAGCAGAACTACTGTATATCGATCCCTGGAGTAGTTCTTTAATTCGCTATTTATGAAGGAGACAAAATGTTAAGACCTAATGCGTCCACATTCTGAAATAAGAACTGTGTATAACTCGTGTATTTTAATACAGCCAACTCCTAAGGCTAGACAGTGCATCCTGATCATAGTCTTCAGTTCCTGCTCACTGAGATGCTGCTGATGCTTTAACTCTTGTTGGCCTAGACCATCCTGTGTGAGTGCTAGTCTCCCAGGCTGTATACAAGGTGTCTGTGTGAAGCATGTGCTTACAACAGGCTTATAAAACATTTTATTCACTCTGACCCCCACCTGAACTATTCTTCAACTGTTTTCCCTCATCAACTCTAACTTCAAACACAATGGTCCTCTTTCTGCTTCCAAACTGATGCTTCCTCTGGCTAGAATGCCCTTTTCAGTTTAAATGTTACCTTCTTAACAAAGTGTTTTTAGAGTAGCTAAGGTACATTTCATTTCCAGTCACTTTCTTTCCCATTATCTTAAATTATTTTCTTTAGTGTACACATCAATCCTAATTATTTGTTTACACATTTATTTTGTATCTCCCTTACAACAGTGTAAGCACGGGAGTGCAAAACATTTTTGTCGCATTTTTGATATGTTGAGCTTTTAATAAACGCTTTTGGAGTGAACGAAGAAAGGAATGAATACAGCAATACATTCATATAGGCTAGCGATAGGGTCCAGTTAGTTGAAGAAACCAATAAGGCTGGGGAAAGAGACAAGATACTGCAAGGATATTATGTAAGAATGGGAATATACTGTAAGGATATTATATCAGAGCGGGAATGAGTTATGTTGGGAAATAGAAAGTAGTGATTAGAGGGAAAGAAATCCAAAGGGCCACATTTTGAAACTAGTGACCTACATATTGTTAGCTGACAGTGGAAAGCATTAAAGGAAGGGAAAAAATTCTGTTGGTCTTTGGGAATGAGATTTATGATAGCAGAACCTAGGAATTATTACAAAGGCAAAGTATTTTGGAGACAAATGAGATAACCAGCTCTCTTTGCTCCCTTAAGCCTTCAGATTGGGGCCTGGCTGACAAAACTCAGACCAACAGAAAGATGCAGGGCTCCATCTAATAAATTAGAACCAGCAAAAGTCATTATTCTTGAAGTGTGGTACCTGGATCTGCAGCATCAGCATGACTTAGGAACTTTTTAGAAATGCAGATTATCAGCTCCATTGGAGACTTGCTGACTTGGGGTCCAGCAATCAAAGCTTTAATCAGGTGATTCGGATATACACTAAAACTAGTGAACCACTATCTTAAAATTAACCAGTAGAGGCGAGGCCTATGAAAACTAAACACTGAACATAAACATGTAAAAATAAAACAATGACATTTGGAAATATTTACTTTATTAACTGCGCTTTGTCAAGTGGAAGAGACTATTAAAATAACACTGGCATGAATCGTTATTGTATTTTTGACACAAATCTATTGTTGTTGTTGTTCAGTCACTAAGTTGTGTTCAACTCTTTGTGACCCCATGAACTGCAGCACACCAGGCTTTCCTGTCCTTCCCCATCTCCTGGAGCTTGCCCAAACTCAAGTTCATTGAGTTAGTAATGCCATCCAGCCATCTGATCCTCTGTCATCCCCTTCTCCTCTTGCCCTCAATCTTTCCCAGTGTCAGAGTCTTTTCCAGTGAGTCGGCTCTTTGCATCAGGTGGCCAAAGTATTGGAGCTTCAGCTTCAGCATCAGTCCTTCCAATGAATATTCAGGGTTGATTTCCTTTAGAATTGACTGGTTTGATCTCCTTGCTGTTCAAGGGGCTCACAAGAGTCTTTCCAACACCACTGTCCAAAAATATTGATTCTTTAGTGCTTAGTCTTTATGGTCCAACTCTCACATCTGAACATGACTATTGGAAAAACCATAGCTTTAACTATATGGACCTTTGTTGGCAAAGTGATGTCTCTGATTTTTAATATGCAGTCTAGGTTTGTCATGGAGAAGGAAATGGCAATCCACTCCAGGACTATTGCCTGGAAAATCCCATGGACAGAGGAGCCTGGTAGGCTACAGCCCATGGGATCGCAAAGAGTCGGACATGACTGAGCGACTTCACTTTACTTAGGTTTGTCATAACTTTTCTTTCAAGGTTTTCCTGAGGTTTTCAAGGGAGGAACAATGAAATGGTTTGCCAGTCCCTTCTCCAAAGGACCACATGGTGTCAGGCCCTGACTAGCAGGGACTGCAGCCACTCAGCATAGCTGGATTCTATGCCCAGTGCCCTGGTTGTCCCACTGATGGTCTTGGTGAACGTGTAAACTATCGCTGGCCATCGGGTGTCAGTCAGTGTGTGATCATGAGTAGAGGCAAAGGCCTTGCTAGAGTGGCTGGGAAGGAGGTCCGGAGAAGGCTGGAGTAAATGTTCTTCCAAGGAGCCAGCATATTTTAATTTCGTGGCTGCAGTCATCATTTTTTAAATTAGATAATGATGTGTTGTATCTGTCTCTGTTGGATTCAGATCTTGAAAATTATGTAAAAGTTTTTTGAAAGAATTATATAATATGAGGAATGCAAAAGAACTTTTCCCACTTTTATATATTAAACAGCAATATGGTTATAGTGAGAATCCTACTATAGGAATTTCTCTGCTATTGTAGATAAATCTCAAGCTCTTTTAAAGCATATATTCAGAAAGTGATTCAAGAGGCATATCGTTTTAAAGTGCATCATCTTACATATTAAAGTTGTGAAAGTCCTTGTGTTAACTTCTATTGTTTCATAAAATTTTCTTAATTCCGATATCTATTCCAAATAGGAGAGACAAGAATGACTAAAGGTACTGAGGAGTCTTTCAGTTTGAAATAAAACCTGCTTAACTTTATTTAATTCATTGCTCCTTAAATTTTTCTCATCACTGATTCCCCCACCTTTTTCTCTATAATAATTTGCTCATATAATATTTTAAGAAATGCTCATTTAGACTAATCCCTCATTTAGGGGATATGATAGTGCAAGGAGTTGAATCTTTTAACTCCTTGACTTGTAGCTTCCCAGGTACCTTTGTCAAGCTTTTTTTTTTTTTTTTCCTGGATTTTTTAAGTTTAATTTTTATTTTTTATTGAAGTTTTAAAAACAATATTATGACATAATTTGTGATAAGTTCATTTTAGTAAATTGGTAAATGTTAGGACTTGCAATAACTCACTGATAAGAAAGTTTAAAAGCAAAAAAAAAAATCAACAATGTTTTATTACTTTTTCATGTCTTCTGGAAGGTGTATCAGTGAAAAATGCACTTGTATAATGACAGAGTACCCAGCTGCTAGTATGGCGGTGGATTTGAATTGTTTGTGTTGCTGTAGTGATGGTTACAGGCTCCCCTTTGATCAACTTCTGAAGAAAATGTGATGAACAATAGAGAACAGCTGAATTCCTCTTCTCAGCAGATTAAAATGGCCCCAAAAAGAGGAGGGCTTCCGACAGCCACCTGTATTGTGTTTTAAGTATTTTGTTTCTCAAAGATTGCAGTTATATCTGTCCAATACCAGCCCCATTTCCTCAGTAACCTAAGAGAATATTATAGAATGGGACAAATCCTTGTAGACATGCTGGAGGCTCTCTGAGGGCTTCAAAAAATAAATTCATAACAGAATGTGCAGACTATCCGTTTGGCTCTGGTTATAATTAGGTCAGTCCTAATTCACATACACTTTAATGGTTTCATTGAGCTTTTAAACGTTAATTTTGGGGAGAGGGTGGGAGATGATTATTTTTTCAACTTACTAATTCCTATTACTGCCCTCACTGGCTTCTGTACTATCACTAATAATATTTGGTTAATAAATATATAATTTTTCCTAAGGGCCTAACATCATAATAGCACCTTGGGTAAAAGTAAAATAAAATAATAAATGTGAAAGACCCTGAGTTTATAGGTCAGAAAGAACAATGTGAACAAAAAATAAAATGATAGGAAAATTGACCAAGTGATAATAGATATGTATATAAAGTGCCTTAGAAGCACCAAAGGAAAATAATTATTTAAACTTGGGAGTATAAGAAAACACTTCCAAAAGCAATATGATTTAAATGGGGCCATAAATAAAACACTGGACATGAACTTGGGCAAACTCCAGGAGATGGTGAGGGACAGGGAGGCCTGGAGTGCTACAGTCCATGGGCTGCAAAGAGTCAGACATGACTTGGTGACTGAACAACAACAATTACCAGCTGAGCCACAAGGGAAGCCCAGCCTGGGAGTAATCAAAGGGAATAAGGGAATGAGAGTGTAGAGGCATGGTAGAGTTTGGTTTAAGGAGTTAAAGAAATCCAGAAGCCGACAGGAGCTAAAGAAGTAAAAACAGATTTCATTAGGAACTATTGCAGTAAGGGAAAGAAGACCTCCATACAGAACTGGGCTCAGTTCAGAAAACAAAAAGAATAAATGGGGTCATAGACAACAGGCAGAATGAGGAGGGTTAGGGAAGAAAGCCTATTGAAAGGAGATAGAGGGTAGGGGGATTGTTGTTAAATCCATTCAGTGAGATGCTTGCTAATGTCTAGGCCATGCCATTTAGGTACTGAGGGTGGAGGATGGACAAGTTGACCAGATATTGAACATGATTATCTGTCAAGGATGGAGGATTCTTTCTACATGGAGAACCTAGCAAGATTTGTAACAAAACTGGACTATGCAGCCCAGCAAGGGGCCAAGGTCAGGGATGAGTTAAGAAGCGACCTCAGAGGACCTTCAATAAAGTTTTGTCAAGGAGAGAGTATTTGTCCGAGCCATTAGTAATGCGATTTTGCTAGTGTCTTGGGGATGTGGGCAAAAGTGGACAGGAGACAATGGATCCAGATGGCTGTTCTGGAGTATTTGGATCTCTCAGTGATAAGAAGCTATTTTACCTGTTTTACTTAGTTTTTTTAAAGCAAGAACACATGTTATAATCATTATCTTTTAAAAAGAACATTTGCACAGCAAATATTCAAGAGGGTGATTCAAACATAGGAAGACTGCTTAGGACATAACTGTAAAAGTCCAGGTGAGGGAAGATGAGCACTAACTGAAGAGCAGAAATGGGGCATCATTTGGAGAGAAACTTGGATTTAGCCTGTATATAGTGCTCTGCTCAGACTGCCCTAACCAAGTATCACAGACTGGGTGGCTTAGGCAATAGATGGCTGTGTTCCCACAGTTCCAGAAGCTAAAGTCCTGATTACAGGCTCAGAAAATTCATTCTCTTGGGAGGGCGTTTTTCTGGCTCTCACACAGGCGCCTTCTCACCATGTCCTCACGCGGCCTTTGCTCTGTGCTCTCTTGCAGTGAGAGAGACCTTTAGTGCCTGTTCGTCTTCTGATAGGGACCCCAGTTGAACTGGAATACTCACCCTCCCTTATGACCTTATTTAACCTTAATTATCTCCATAAAGGTGCAATCCCCACCTCAGACACACTGGAGAATGAGGACTCCACCATGCTAACCTGGTGTGGAAGGTGATGACATGGACACAATACAGTCCCTAAAACCGTGTAACTCCCAGGTTCAGACATTCTATAGGTGCTTGAGTAAAACAGTGAGTATATGTATTACGCACATCATAAGCCCAAATCCTACAGGGATGAGGAGCATCACATGAAAAGAGTGAAGCAGAAGAGACATGGTAACGTGACAAGTCCAAGTAGGCATCTGTCCTCAGCTCTTGCAGCGTGCTGCCTGTGGAAATGCACAGCTGTGGGAAGGAGGGCTGAGAATCACCAAGCCATTTGATTCATTATTTCATTTTTAGTTTATATTATAGTTGGTTTTTAATGTGTTAGTTTTAGGTACAAAACTACGTGATTCAGTTATACATATATTACATTTATCTAGTCTTTTTCAGATTCTTTTCTCATATTGGTTATTACAGCATGCTGAAGAGAGTTCTCTGTGCTGTACAGTACTTCCTGTTGCTTATCTATTTAATATATAGCGGTGCATATATGTTAATCTGAAACTCCTAATTTACCCCTCCCAACATTTCCTTTTTTTGAAAACCATGAAGAAAAATCAAGTGTCTGGACTTTTTTGAGAACTCTCCCAATTTTTAAGTATTGGTAACTATCTTAGCAGATCTGTGAGGCCAACAGATAATTAAAGATACACATACTTTTTCAATGTCACATAATCTTGGAAATCACATAGGAGTTCATAAAAAGCAGGAGACCATGAATATTCTCCTATATGGTCTTGTAAACTTCCTAGGGCCATTTAAGTTTCCTGAAGATATGCACTAGTGGTGATACCTGTGAGGCAGAATGAGAATGCTGCCAATCATGAGAACTCTGCCCAGCAGGTACAAAGAATTGTGGCAAAACCATCTGAGTTCATTTTTAAGTTTTTTATGTAAGATAGTACCAAAACAAAAAAAAGTCTGTATCCCAGTCATAGCGTCACTTAGGTGAGACTGTGAGGCCTGTTATGGAAGTAACTGTAATTAATTTTGTTTAAAACACTCTGCAGATCAACATTGTTCAAGCTAAGAGTACATCTGGATCTGTGATGTAGAATGAAAAAACAAGCCTTGAGAATGTACCCTTCATACTTAAAAAAGAGAATAAAGGAAGAGTAGCAATTGAAGAGACAGAGAAATCAACTCTAACACAAAGCAGAGGACACACTGAGTTAGCTGGTATTCTTGCAACAGAGAGAAGGGGAATAGACACCAATGTCAAATTCCATGGAGATTCGAAGTTAGGGCAAGAAGGTTTGTGAAAAAAATTAAATATAATGTGAAGTTTAACATTTGAGAGCTAAAGTTCTAGATATTACACAAGGCACAAGTCATCACCTAAGTTACTAAAGTAGAATGATCACAGAAGTCAGAATTCAGTTATGTAGATGATTTATTCAGGTGCCTATTAACTCATGATGATGATAGAATGAGTCTCAAAAGAGAGGAAGACAAAGCTCTAGGTACCACTCTTTACTGAATATGAACAAAATCCCTTAAATTTCAATAACATACATACCTTTTTCTAGCTCTTTTCTGGATTATCTTACATTTCATCTAAGTTCAGTTCAGTTGTATCCAGCTGTTTGCGACCCCATGGACTGCAGCATGCCAGGCTTCCCTGTCCATCACCAACTCCCGGAGCTTGCTCAGACTCATGTACATAGAGTCGGTGATGCCATCTAACCATCTCATCCTCTGTCATCCCCTTCTCCTCCTGCCCTCAGTCTTTCCCAGCATCAGGGTCTTTTTCCAAGGAGTCGGCTCTTTGCATCAGGTGGGCAAAGTATTGGAGCTTCAGCTTCAGCATCAGTCCTTCCAATGAATATTCAGAACCCCGTGAACAGTAGGAGAAGACATTTCATCTAAACTATACTCTTAAAAGCAGGGCTTCCGTGGTGACTCATATGGTAAAGAGTCTGCCCGCAGTGTGAGAGACCTGGGTTCAGTCTCTGGGTTGGGAATGTCCCCTGGAGAAGGAAATGACAACCCACTCCAGTATTCTTGCCTGGAGAATCCCATGGATGGAGGAGCCTGGCGGGCTACAGACCACAGGGTTGCAAACAGTCGGAAACGACTAACACACTATATTCTTAAAAGCAGTGATTGTTTATTTCAATTATAAGCTAAACAATTTATTCATCTTTTTCCTTATTTTTGCCTGTTAAATCATGACTTTTTATAAAAAATATAAAAGCATCATCTATAATAGAAATTATTATTTTTGTATTGTATTAAAGGAGAGCCTGATTTCATTTGTGATACTATAATTCAGAAACTAAAATCACAACTGATGGACAAATTTACAAAATGCATTAAGGACTATCATGATATTACATGCCTATCAGATTGTCAGTCATTCTAACTTATTGTATTGAGGGAAGTCTAGTGCCGAATACTGAGTCCCCTACTAGAAGGAGAAATCTGTTTTTCCACCCTCTTAGGTTTAGCGGTTGGCGGCCTGCAGATTGTACCGACTGAAAAGCAGGAGCCTCATTCCTACCCACATACGTATGCAGAAGACCACAGAGAGATGTGACTCAGGGAGATGATTGGAACTGAGACCTCTGCATAGGGAAGTAGGGATTGGAAATGGGACCTCTGCATAGGGAAGTGGGGACTAGGAAAAAGGATACCTATGGGAAAACAAACGAGTTTTAGGAACAGTCAGTGGGACTGTAGAAGAGGAGATGGGAGATGTGATAGTTGTGTGACATAGTCTATTTAGGCATTCTCTTATTTAGCACCATCTGTCTCTGGTGATAGGAGTCAGTCCTGACTGATTGTGAAGCTCCCTGGGATGAGATTGATGACAGTCTCTCTTTCTTTTGGGGAGACTCTTTTAGGCAGATTAAGGGACTTCAAAAGAAAGAAAAAGCTCTTCACAGTGGTATATTTTGGATGCCTTCATAGTTTTCATCAATGTGTAGAAAACTGCACTGCCTTTGCAAAGGACTCATGGAAGAGTCTTATAAAATCAGAAGGGGCTGTCATTTCTAAGGGGCAGAGGCCTTTGGTATTTTTATGGCTTCTGCAAACAAGATTCACAAAAGCAACAGAGATTTCTCCTAAGCCGCCAAGCAAATGTCTCTAGAGTCTGGACTCATGATGCTTGTCACTAATTTATGTACATTTCAACAGTTCCTTCTATTCTCTGTTGATTCATTCCCACATAATCACAGATTTGGTATATTCCCATATCTTAAGTATTTCCTTCATTAACTTACTGGTTTTCCACAGTAATTAAAAACAAATACAAAAAAGATTAATAGGCTGTGATGAAATAGATAAAAGTAAATGTAATTATTTCATTTATAATTGAATGGCCTGTCATTTTCCCTCCTTTCTTTAAGTAGGGAGAGACCAATGCAAAACACTGGAGAAGTAGAAAAATTTTTATTTGCCTCCTCAACTTTCCTTTGGTACCTTGCTCATCTATGCAGGCTTACAAACTGCTGCTAACTTCTCTTCTGTGTCCTGATTCTCAGCATTACCTGACCTCATTGTGAATAATCTTATAAACTTTAAAGACTTTTAAGTAATATCCCTCATAGAATTAATTCACACTGTATACATGTATTGAGAACCTGCTCTCTGTCAAACTCTGTACTCAATCCTGGGGGACCCTGTACTCAAAGGTCTTACACTAGAAGAGCTTTTTGGCTGGCTTAATCAAGCCTTAAAAGCCACTGAGATTCAAAGGATACTTGGACAGCATGACTAGCCCAAGTTGTTTTGATTGACATACCTTTTAATATATTTTAAAACAGATACCGTGTGGCTGTAAATGTCACCACCCTTTTTAAGACTGCCCCTGATATTAAACTTGGCCATGGCTCACCTTTGTCATATTAGAATTAATCTCCCAATAGAGGATATGGTCCCCAATACTCTTACTTCTGCAGTAGTTTTAACTTATCTCCTGCAGAAACAATTTACTAATAAATATTTTGAAGATGGTGATGATGATGTTCAAGACAAAGAGGGGACATGCTTTATTATAGTAAAATAGCCATATTATATATTATCTGTCTATATTGAGGATCTAGTATTATAGCCCACATACCATATTATTTAAGTACATTATTATATTTTATCTTTATAGCACCCCTATGAAGTGGAATTTTTATACTGTCATTATTATAAGTGAGGCAGACAGTCCTTTGATCAAGTCACATGCTTATAGACACTTTGTTAATGAATGGTTGTTGTTACTCAGTCTCTCAGTTGTGTCACAACTCCTTGCAATCCCATGGACTGTGGCACACTAGGCTTCCATGTCCTTCACCATCTCCTGGAGCTTGCTCAAACTCAAATCCATTGAGTCAGTGATGCCATCCAACCATCTTGTCCTCTGTCGTCCCCTTCTCCTCATGCCTTCAATCTTTCCCAGCATCAGATCTTTTCTAATGAATCAGCTCTTCACATCAGGTGGCCAAAGCATTGGAGCTTCAGCTTCAGCATCAGTCCTTCCAATGAATATGCAGAGTTGGTTTCCCTTAGGATTGACTGGTTTGATCTTGCTATCAAGGGACTCTCAAGAGTCTTCTCCAACACCACAGTTCAAAAGCATCAGTTCTTTGGCGCTCAGCCTTCTTTATGGTCCAATTCTCATATCTGTACATGACTACTGGAAAAATCATCTTGGAGAACGGAAAGGCTACCCACTCAAGTATTTTGGCACGGAGAATTCCGTGGGGTTGCAAAGAGTCAGACACGATTATCACTTCACTTCACTGGAAAAACCATAGTTTTGACCATACAGATCTTTATGGGTGAGGTAATGCCTCTGCTTTTTAATATGCTGTCTAGGTTTGTCATAGCTTTTCTTCCAAGGAGCAAGTGTCTTTTAATGGCTGCAGTCACCATCTGCAGTGATTTTGGAGCCCCAAAAATAAAGTCTATCACTATCTCCATTGTTTCCCCATCTATTTGCCATGAAATGATGGGACTGTATGCCATGATCTTTGTTTTATAAAGTTGAGTTTTAAGCCGGCTTTTTCATTCTTCTCTTTCACCTTCATCAAGAGGCTCTTTAGTTCCTCTTAGTTTTTTTGCCATAAGGGTGGTGTCATCTGCGTATCTGAGGTTATTGATATTTGTCCTGGCAATCTTGATTCCGTTTTGTGCTTTGCATTTCTCATGATGCACTCTACATATAAGTTGAATATGCATATAAGTTAAATAATCAGGGTGACTATATACAGCCTTCATGTACTTCTTTCCCAATTTGGAACCAGTCCTTGTTCCATGTCCTGCTCTAACTATTGCTTCTTAGCCTGCATACAGATTTCTCAGGATGCAGGAAAAGTGGTCTAGTATTTCTATTTCTTGAAAAATTTTCCACAGTTTGTTGTGATCCACACAGTCAAAGGCTATAGCATAGTCAATGAAGCAGAAGTAGATGTTTTTCTAGAATTCTTTTGCTTTCTGTATGATCTAATGGATGCTGGAAATTTGATCTCCAGTTCCTCTGGCTTTTCTAAATCCAGCTTGAAAATCTAAAAGTTCTCAGTTCATATACTGTTGAAGCCTGGCTTGGAGAATTTTGGGCATTACTTTGCTAGCATGTGAAATGAGTGCAATTGTATGATGTTTGAACATTCTTTGGTATTGCCCTTCTTTTGGGATTAGAATGAAAACTGACCTTTTCCAATCCTATGGCCACTACTGAGTTTTCCAAATTTGCTGGCTTATTGAGTGCAGCACTTTCACAGCATCATCTTTTAGGATTAGTTCTTCTGTGTATTCCTGCCACCTCTTTTTAATCTCTTCTGCTTCTGTTAGGTCCATACCGTTTCTGTCCTTTATTGAGCCCATCTTTGCGTGAAACGCTCCCTTGGTGTCTCTAGTTCTCTTGGAGATCGCTATTTTCCTATCCTGTTGTCTCCTCTACTCGCTTGCATTTTTCACTGTGGAAGGCTTTCTTATCTCTCCTTGCTGTTCTTTGGAACTTTGCATTCAGATGGGTGTATCTTTCATTTTTTCCTTTGCCTTTCGCTTCTCTTCTAATAAATGATAGTGGCTGGATTTGAATCCAGTTCCTGTACTCTTACAGTTATTCATAAATTAATAATTTAGATAAGGTTTTTATCATGACTGGATAACATTATCTGATTTTTAAAATTATTTAGCCATCCTTTTTGGTCTAGACATACTGTGAAATACGAATAGATCTTTGTTTTCAACTTTATAAGTGATGGTATGTTCCTTCAGTACATGTAATCATTTTCTATTTCTACTGAAGATTGCCAATAAATGTAAAAACACAACTGACGGTGGAGAAGGAAATGGCACCCCACCCCAGTACTTCTGCCTGGAAAGTTCCATGGATGGAAGAGCCTGGTAGGCTACAGTCCATGGGATCGCAAAGAGTCAGACACGGCTGAGCTATTTCACTTTTTTTCTTTCTATAGTTCCTTTTGGAGAAGGAAATGGCAACCCACTCCAGTGTTCTTGCCTGGAGAATCCCATGGACAGAGGGGCCTGGTGGGCTACAGTCTATGGGGTTGCAGAGTCGGACACAACTAAACAACTAACACACACACACACACACACCTGACAGAACAATATTTCCACATGCATTAGAGCTTCTAGAAGGCTGATAGTTTGTTAATATTGGTAACAATTCAGCAGTGTCTTGCTTCTTTTTATACGTCAGTCTATCATAATCTTGAAATCTAATGTCTGTTGAAATATCTGTTTCTAACAGGCTCATGAGGTACTAGAAATGGAAGGAAAGAAATACGATTCATCTTATATATAGGAAAAAAAAACTAAAAGAGTACTTAAATAAGGGGAAAAACAATGTGGGCCTTTTATATGATTTTTTTCCAATAAAACAGGAGAGTTATCACTGAATTTAATTGTTTAATTTAAGAGTTGCATCTATACATGAAACAGTTATTTTTATTTCCCCTTCAAGGGCTGTGGATGAATTCTTTTTTTATATAGGCTAACTAATAGGGTGAGACATTCAACTTGGGATCATTAAACTGAGGGTTCCCAGCTGGCAGCTGATACTATAAATTCTGTATCCTCTTTCCAGTTGCACTGAGTGAGTGGTGTGGACAGATTTATTAGTGTCCTATGTGCTCTGTCTATATTCCTTTTCTTTACTTGATTTAATTTGTCTTTGAAATGGTTAAAGTTATTCACAGTGAGCTGGGATTTTTTTAAGCATCAAGAGAGCTTCCATATGTTTTTTTTAGATAAGTTGCAAATGAAAGTGCTTTCATTACAAATGAGTGCTTATTTTCTGAATTAAATAGTTATTTTGTTATTGTAAAGCTTTCCTGTGATTATTGAGGGAAGTTTACAGAATAAATAAAAGTATAAAAAAGATTCTAAAAATAATTCATAATCCTCCAACCCCCAAAACAACCAAGAATACTGCTTTGATACATTTCCTCTTAGACTTGCTAATCACTCTGCTTATACAGTTTGTGCTGTTGCATCCATATGATAGATGATACTTGCTTTACCCACTTATATAAGGAACCTACCCAATAGCATTAAATATTTTTTAAACTATGCCTTTTAATGTTTGCATGCTCCTCTATCACATGGGATAAACCTTATCCAAGGAGTTTGTGAAAGTAATTCTTACTTATACATATACACATGCTGGAATCAGCTGTTCCATGTCTTTGCTTAGACCTGGAATTCCAAACTCAACCCTTATACCTCCTTCATAATTCTTGCTTGTTCTCTGAGACTCACTTCAGGTGTTATTTATTCTGTGAACTTTCCTTAAAACCTTAATAGGCTCAGTGTTTCTCCTCGGTGTACTGGGTGTACTTCAATCTTACAATTCACCACATTATTTTGAATGCTCTTTTTATGTGTCTGTCTCCCCCAGAAGCCCATGCTGTATCTTAGGACAGGGGCTGTGCCCTATTCGTTCCCTTATTCTGAGTTTCAAATGCAGTTATTGTCTATGTATATCTATTTTTCTGAAATCCCATTTCATCTTGTATATCCTTATATTATATAATACTCTCCACATGGTATCAAAAATATTTTTCCATGTCTTATCTGACTTTATATTCTCAGTATCTAGCACAGAGCCTGATACACTGTTAGTACTCAATTAGTGTTTTCTTAAATGAATGAATGAAATATTTTTTTTATGGAGACTTTGTTTGAAAACTGTAGGTAGAAAAGGATGAATGTAGATAATAATGTTAACATTGAAGACATTATGGAAGAGTTTATTATGTATGATATGTCTTTGAAAGTCATTATTATCCAGAATACTACTATTCACTTCTTTTCTTAAAATTGAGATAAGACTGACATATAACATTGTGTAAATTTAAGGTGTAAAATGTATTGATTTAACTCTAACTGGTGATCATTTAAAAATATTTTGGCCAAAACACTCAAACCACAAATTTATTTTTTAATTGAAGTATAGTTCCTGTATAATGTTATATAAGTCATTATATGTTATAGGCATATAGGGTAGTGATTTGCAAATCTTAAATGTTATATTCCATTTATAGTTATTATATATATATTGGCTATATTCCTTATTTTGTATGGTATATCCCTGTAGTTGATTTTATACCTAATAGTTTGTACATCTTACTTAAATAGTGAGGTATATTACTAGGATATCTAATGACAATTTTCATCAGAAATTCTGCTTTAAGTATGTCTTGATTGCATCTAAAACAATGCAGAACTCATCTGAGTTTAGAAAATTCATTGAATAAAGCTGTAGACTTCTAATATTTGCTGTTTATGTAATTTATATTAATATTTCTAGGGGAAAACCATAACTATATGTTCATAGACCTTTCAACATTTCTTAAGGTTTTCACATTCTTCATCTTTTGATTTACTCCTTGATACTAATTCTGTGAAATTAAAAAAAATATTATAAAGCCTTACTCTGCAAATAAAAATAGGAAAGCTCAATAAATTTAACTGTACTCCCAATTATTAAATGTCACAATCAGAACTGAAGTCAGCTTGATTCTTATCTAAGACCAGGGATCAGCAAAATTTTTCTGGTAAGGGTCAGTTAGTAAATATTATAGACTTTGCACATTAAGAAACAAAATCAAGAAATTATTCATGTGCTTAGATAACAGAGAAAAACAATTGCCACAAATGTTTCCAACCATGTAAAAATGTAAAGAGCATTCTTAGCTCATGGGGTCTACAACTTGGATTTGGGTCATAATCATGATTTGGTGATTCCTCTTCTGTCTGTTCTTTAGGCCTGACATTTTTCTCTGTATTAGTTATCTGGGGCTGCTGTAACAGACTCCCACAAAGTGGGCACCTTAAACAATGGAAACGCAATGTCATGGTTCTGGAGGACAGGAGGAGGACATGCAGGTGTCTGCAGGTGTGGCTCCTGCTGAGGCCCGGGAGAGGAAGACCTGTTCTTGTCCCTCTCTGCCTGCGTAGATGGCTGTCTTCTCTTTATGTCTTCATGCTGTCTTGCTCTGTGTGTATGTATCCACATGGCCCCTCTTATAGTCACATAGAGAGTCATATTGGATTATGCCCACCCTAAGGACCTCACCTTAACTTAATCACCTCTGGGAAGACGATACCTTCAAAAAGGTCCCGTTCTGACATGCTGGGGTTTAGGACTCTGCCATGTGATTTGGGGCTGGGTAAGGATGGTGGCAATGGCACCCCACTCCAGTACTCTTGCCTAGAAAATCCCATGGATGGAGGAGCCTGGTAGGCTGCAGTCCATGAGGTCACTGAGAGTCGGACACGACTGAGTGACTTCATTTTCACTTTTCACTTTCATGCCTTGGAGAAGGAAATGGCAGCCCACTCCAGTGTTCTTGCCTGGAGAATCCCAGGGACAGAGGAGCCTGGTTGGAGGCCGTCTATGGGGTCGCACAGAGTCGGACACGACTGAAGCGACTTAGCAGCAGCAGCAGCAGCAGAAAGATGGTGGCACTCTGTTCAGCTATAACATTCTCCTTCTCTTTGTATGACGTCAAACTCAATAACTACCAGGAGGTAAAGTAACAGATATGAGAGTTGTATCTTATTCTTTCTGTCCTTCTAAATATCAAGCCATAGCTTCTCTGTTAGTAACTCTACAGGGTGATAATAGAAAAATAGAACTAAACCAAGAAAATGGAAAGATGACCCTATAAGACTTGCTACTTCAACCCTACAAAACACCTGGAAGAAAATGTGGCATCATATCAATCATCTATTTACCATTTTAAGAAACAGGCAGCAATATTTAGAAAAATCTAATTATAAGCAAAATTACTAATTTTCATCATATTTCTAACAAATATTCTTCTGGCTAACATCCTTAACTCTGCGATTCCCTAAAAATATCAAGAATAATACAC
Organism: Bos indicus x Bos taurus; assembly: GCF_003369695.1. Classification (NCBI taxonomy): domain Eukaryota; kingdom Metazoa; phylum Chordata; class Mammalia; order Artiodactyla; family Bovidae; genus Bos; species Bos indicus x Bos taurus. Next base: position 112,658,937 of record NC_040080.1, on the reverse strand, counting down.
AAATCATACCCATCTGTGTCCAACAGCAGACAGCACTGACTCTAAAATAAAACTGTCATTTGAAGTCCCCAGCTGTGAATGTGCCTTGTCCTTAAGAAGTATCATACCTTTTTGTAACTGGAGTTGTCACAGCATGCAGAGCTGAGATGCCATTGAGTCAAACAGCCGGGGCAAGGATGGGTTAGCACAGGGATTCTAAAGAGGTTTTTTTTTTTTCCTTTTTAAGGCTTAAATGAAAAGACTGTGTGAGATTCTTAGATATAAAAGCTTAGATTTGTAGCTTACATACCTGAAACTGGAAAAATTAGTCCATAGTCATCAATTTTGAAAGAAACATGCTTTAAAATAGAGCATGGTGTTCTGTCTCTTTGAAATCTTATTAGGCTGCCATTGGATCTGTGCATTATTCTCAGAACTGATGACATTTTTATCAGCAAAAAGAGGCAATATACTTTGGTATGTGTGGTTTGATATTCAGCTGTTATTCCTGCTCCATCATCCCAAGTCTGCTTTAATAGGACAGTTGTAATCTTTTACAGTGCCAAGCACAATTCTCTTTCCTTCTCATCACAGAAAAAAAATTGTTAATTAAAAAAAAATTTCCCATCTTTAAAAGTAAGAAAACAAACATAAGACTTCTTTACTTACCTAGAACATGACTAATATCTGGTACACTGATCATACCTCTAGAATAGAAGCATACAGAAACATCTTCAAAGAGAACACTGGAGAACTGATTAGGGCTGTCTACTGAATGGAGTTTCTATCACATCTATGCAGCATAATTGATATTTGCTCCCTTTTCCCTGCGTATGGCAGTAGAGAAGTGGAAGGGGACTTAACATTGTTTAATTATAGGTGAGATGCCATGCCATGCGGCCTGTATTCATAACCGAAGTGCTGTATTCTGCATTTTGCAAATGAGGCAACCAAAGCAGGGAGAGTGAGTGCATTTACCATACCAAATGCATTTTGTTTATATTTCAGTACCATATGAACATGATCCTTCCCCTCTCTCTCACACATGCACACATTCTGTTGACTGCCAGATCTCAAACTATATCCACATGCCTGGGCCTTCTTGACTGATATTCCAGTTAAGAGATTGGATATAGTTAAGATTTTTCTAACTTAAAGTGTCTCTTGCCTAGTGGGTACTCATGTGGTGTGGGTTAAAGTATAACAGTACAAAGAACCAGTGGGAAGCAGAAAAGACGAGTGTCACATCCCCTTAGCCAGCAAGCACAGAAGGAGAGCTGGCCTCCTCTCATTTTCTAAAAATCAATAAGAACCCTTTTGTAAAATTAAGTTGTCTGTGTGATATATGGAGTGAGCCTCAAATTAACTTTTAAATGTTTTCTCTCTTGCAACATGCTTTTGAAATAAATTTTCACCCACAGAAATGTTCTCTTTGAATTAAAGGCTTAATCACCACACTTTGAAGAGATGCTTTTCTTAACCTTCTGATTCCATTGTTATTGTAATGACAGCAGCTCATTAACACAGTGGGTGTCAGTATTGATTATGACTTTTAGATTTTACTTCTGCCTATTATGGTTTAATTTCTATCTAAAATAGATCATAATTCTTGATTGGCTGTCGCCTTGGAGTTTTTCCAAGATATTGGACTCGTGGTAAGAAAATAGTGTTCAAATGGATAGTGATGGTCACTAGGGACTCTAAATGTTTTTCCCTTACTGTGATGCTCTGTTTTGCAGAATGCAATAGTATGGGTAGTCTTCAATGCAGAAATAATTATGAAAGTCAAGTGCATACCCCAGGTACGATCAGCACCATGTGATTATCTCAAAATTGTTTGTCTTATGACTTTATTTAGCTGAGCACATGCACACAATAATAACAAAAAGGCTAATTCAAAGTCCTGTCAACCACAGGCCATTTAGTCATTGTAAATGTGGCCTGGTGCATTTTAGACATTGTATCTATGTGGCAAGCTAGCAGGTATGAAGAAGAAAGGCAATAAGATACAAGATAGAGAAGTTAGAGTTTGATTTCCCCCCTTACAAGAAAAATCTATCAAGCTCTAGAAATTTTCTTTGTTCAAAGGATATTTGAAACATTCACGTATTTACATTGTTATAGCATCTCATAGACTTCCCAGGTGTTTCTAGGGCTAAAGAATCCACCTGTCAATGCAGGAGACGCAAGAGACTCAGGTTCAATCCTGGGCCTGGAAGATCTCTAATGTCTTATAAACTATTTAACACTATAATACATTAAGAGAGAGTGAGGTTTATTTTTCAGACTACAGGAATGCTCTTTTCTTGAAAGACTCTCTCTTGGTCAGAGTCAGCAGACACTGTCATGCCTTTTATTATCCCTTGTGTGTAGGTGCAAGTGATGAGCCTGTTGGTTCAGCTCCACAAGGCTTATGGTGGGTCTGGTGCAGACGCAGAGCGTGGTGCTCAGCGCAGCCAAGCGCCCCAAGGTGGCAAGTGCCCGCCTTCATAGGCTGTGAATGGCAGGAGCTGCATGGGGGAAGCGCTCTCTGTCCTCGCTGCTCCTCTCATCTGCATCAGCTGTCTTGCTGCCAGTCTCTTGCTCGCTGTCCACAATCATTTCCTCTCCTTGTCTCTTGCTTCTTTCTCTGTTAAAACCCTGTCATAGACCTTTTTATACACCTGGGAAATCTAATAGGACCCATCCTGAAGTGGGAGAGAGGCTTGTCTGAGGAACTAAACCCACCGTGTTCATTCCGAGTGGAAACAATCACCTTTCTTCCAGTCCCCAGAGAAGGGCTGCCCATCACCCTCACAGGGCCAGGCACCCTGAGTGTTGAACCCTCTACATTCATGGGCTCCGTGGGTTTTGTAACCTGTGCCGTGTGTTTCAGCTGCTGACCATACCACAAAGATACTTTTTCGCTTTAAAATACAAAAGTCCCTAAGGACAAGAATGTTAACTCACTATTTCCCTGGGTGTTCTTTAATTTATCTCATTCCCTAGCATAGGCACATTTTCCAATATAAACATACAAGCTGATGAATTATTCTTGCCTTCATCGTTTTGTCAGATTAATGATGTTTTGAAAATATCTTTGTAAAAGGTTTCAAGGAAAACATGGTCTTTTAGGTTAGTTAACTTTTTTCTGCTAAAATTTAACTTGAGAGTAACAAGTTGTATGTTGAACACTTTGGTATTTTGTTTTAGACATTCTCTATGTGGTTTCTGTTCATCTGTTATTAAACAAAAGCATGTGTGATGTATTTCTCCTGTTAACATTTATATAGAAGAAGTTTGATTTACAAACTGTGTTGTTACATGCATCAGACTTTTCAAGACATACATTTAATGTGATAATTAAAAGTTGCTCTCTCATGTCTATACCCCCAAAGCTATAGAGTTTGGTAAATCCTCCTTTTCCAAATTCCATCTTCCACACCTTCAGATATTAGAAGCCTTTTCACCACACTTCTTAGAAGTTAAAACCATCTCCAGCTAAGTTGCCTCTAACAGTATTCTCGTGCTGAATCGCACCCTTCATCTACTTTTCCCAGTCAGCCACCTCCGACCAGCAGGCTTCTGATTCCCGGCACGGCGTCACCCACAGACCTCCTGCAGCTGCACCCGGATGCAGCTGACCAGTCGTCCTGCTTCTAACCACTGCCCCGCCCCTTCTGACAACATCCGGTTTTGAAGCTCCTCCCTAGCATCAATGTAGACTTCCTGCTACCCATTCTTGGTGTTGTCATTCCGAGAACTTCAGGCTCCTCTCCCTCAGTTACTCAAGATGGTTAACTCAGCTTTTGTCACTTCCTCTAACGTAACTCCTGTCATAACCCATTATGGTATCAGTGTTTACACGGACTTCCCCAGAGCCTATCTTCTCAGGACCTTGACACCATCCCTTGCGATGATCCTGCCTTCTGTTCTGTCTTGAACCGCGTTCTCCCACCATCACATCCTAGAACTTGTTGTTAATAAGAGCTTCTGCCCTCTGCTTTGGAACAATTTTGAATATTTTTATAATCATTCTAATTCTTTCAGTTTACTCCTTTTAGTATCCCTGCTCCAAGAATAATATAATTCTGCTGTGTGTACATGCCTGCTTAAGCCTGTCTGACTCTTTGCAACCCTATGAACTATAGCCTGACAGGCTCCTCTATCCATGGGATTTTCCAGGCAAAAATATTGGAGTGGGTTTTCATTTCATCCTCCAGGGGATCTGCCCAACGTAGGGATCAAACTCATGTCTCCTGCATTGCAGAATTCTTTACCCCTTGAGTCATCAGAGAAGCCACATAATTCTACCAAGACCTTTTATTCCTTAATTTCAAACTTGCCAAAATGCCATACTTTCATTGTATCCTCATAGTCTCCTTCGTGCAAGTTAGATTCCATGATTGCTAAAAACAAAACAAAACCTTTATTGGCTATAGAAATCCCCTCTATCCCACTGCCCACTCGTCCCTTTGCTTACTTGACTAACAAAGCTTTAATCTGTAGTTGAATCCGACATTTCATCTGCCCAGCTGAATCTCTCCAGCTGAATGTGGCCGGAAAATTTCAAAAGTCCTGCAGACTGATTTGTGACTACTAATCTCCAGTGGACTCCTCCTTTGCCCCCAAATTCTACATTCTCTTATTCACTCATCCTTCCATTTTCTTAACAGATAATCCACACCTCTTCTTTTTCCTATGCTTCTGATCTCCTCTTCCCATTCTCATTCCCAGTTAGCATGCTTACCACTTCCCTGAGAAAATGGAAGCAATTCAGATAGAACTGTCACCACCCTAGATCTCTTCTTACAGCTCAGTTTATATCTTCTATTACTCTATCGGAACTGTCTCAGCTGCTGATACAAGACTGAACACTCCAGTTAAGTACTGGATCCCATCCACTATCTCCTGATCAAATGTTTAGCTTCATTACTTCTAAGCTGCCCGCATCATCAGTTTTTTCTGTTTGTTCCCACTTGGTTATTCCTATCAGCACACACACACATGTTGACATTTCTTTCTCACTGTAAATAAATACGACAAAACCCCCTTGGCAAAGTCCATATTGCCCTTGAGCCACTTCCCTCTTTCTTTGCTTTTCTTTACACCAAAACCCTTGAAAAGTTTTTTTTTTAATTGTCTTGCTGTCTCCATTTCCTCTCTTCCTATTGTCTCTAGACTGTACACTTCCAAATCTTTTCTTCCTGAGGTAATGAATGACTTTCTTATTAGGGTTAGCAGTGACTTTCATTGATATCAAATACATGTTGCTAAATTTAGTGGTCATTTCTCATTCCTCTCTGACTTGACCTGTCAGCACTATTTGATAAATGGATTACTTAGTCTTCTGTGAGACTTGTCCTTGCCCTTGGAGAATCATTTGTATTTGAATAGTGAGATGCTCAAAGTGAGATGTTCAAATTTCACTTGAGGAAGAGTCCTCTAGATAGAAACTAGAGAAAAAGACAGGCATGAGGAATTGCAGTTACCAAAGGAACGGTAATGATCAACATAATTTGGATAGTGGCAGTATGAAAGTAAAAGGATGGAAGATACATTACAAATGTAGAACTAAAAGCAATTGCAGTGGATTTGATGTCAAAGTGAGAGCAAAACAAAAATGTATAGCTGGAGTTACAAGAAATAACCTATTAACATCCATGGTTTAAATAACAAGTATTTATTCCTTATTTACAAAACATGCCACAATTGTAACTTGCCTGATGTTGCTTAGCTTTCCTTTGTTTTCTCATTCCCAGACCCAGGCTGAAGGGGCAGCCCCTGTTTGGGTATTATAAGAGAGGAAGAAGCAGAAAGTCAGCAGAAGAGTGCAGTGCTCCTTAAAGAATGTGGCATGTGACATATTTGCTGATATCCCTTTCACCAAAAAACATCACCAGGTCAAGGTCAAAGTCAGTGGGTTAGACATGGATGAGCCACAAAAAGAGATGAGAGTAGGGTGTTTGTGAACAGTAATACCATTTTCTATAGGGGTGATTCACACTACTAGCTCTGTCCTCTTAAGTGATTGTGAAAAGGGTAGGCAGAAATAGAAAATTGAGTAGAAAGAATAAATTTGAGAAGGAAGAAGATGAATTCAGTAAGAAACATATTTTGTGTAGGCTGAACGTCCAGGAGCAGATGTCAGACAGGCAGATTGAAATGGAAAACTGCACTTGGGGAAAAGTTCAGGGCTGGCGATTCTGAATAGAGCCAAGAACAGATCATTTGGAAACACCTACATTTTGGCAAAAAGAAATAAAGGATTTAACTCTAAGAAACAGAGTAGCTGGTTCCCAATACAAAAATCCAGCTCAAAGTAACATGCATCCTGATAGAAGTGTGGATTGGTGATCCACTATTAAATCACCTAGACGTACTCAGCAAGTGGGTTCTGAGTTTTGTGAATTTATCAGAGAGACAGTATGCCATGGAAATTAAAACATAAACTCAGGAGTCCAAGATGTGTGTTTAAGTTACCACTTAGGCATTTTGTAACACTTTCAGTTTGGGCAAATTATTTCACTTCCCTAAACCTGTTTCCTTTTCTGCAAAATAGTAATAATAACACTTACCTTACAGGATTGTGGAGAAGTTTAAATGAGATTATTTTTGCAAAATGCTCAGACATTTCTTGGCTTGTTTTAAATATTAAACTTAATGCTCTAACTAAATAACAAAAATGAAACATTAAGTCTGGTTTTATTTGCCTTTGCTTTTCTTGAAGTTGGTTCTTGAAACATAAGTTTTTTTTTTTTATTTTATGTGTTAAAATTTCTTTTGGCAACTAATAAAAATGCCTGGAATGTGTATTATTAGCCAATTATGTGAAAAATGCAAATAAGAATAAATTAAATTGTAATATGTACACAGCACTTTGGTTAATAACTATAATTTTTAGATTCATTGTACCCAAATGCTCACCTCATGCCCCTTGCAAGAGTATGGCTGTGTAACATGTACATCTATTGCTACCAATATTTTTATCACACTGACATTATGAGAGGCTATTTGCATGGTATTGATACATTAACCTTCAGCTTCTTATGTTTTTATGCTTAATAAGAAGTTATATAGTAATGAGAAACATTTGAAGGAGTGAAACATTGCTGAAGGGCTATTTATTTCATTCAGCTTGAAGAATGACCTGAAGCAACTCGTGACAGTCAGCTAGAGTTAAAAACCCAGAACAATACACCTATTTCAGCATCAGAATTTCTGTAGCCCACTGGTGGCCCAGGCTCTCTTTACGTCCCATTCTGCACTATCACTTCTTTCCACTGAGATACGATTTCCACTGACGTGTATCTCTATGTTGGGGTTATCGTGGTTTCACTGTCCATCTTTTATTCTAGTTAAAAAAAATACTCTTTGGTGAAGAAGATTCCCTTTATGATGCCAACACTTTTTTCCTGTTTTTTGAATTAACTGCCTATGAAGGCTTAACCATTGTCAGTAAAACAGTATGTATTCTAGAGCCTGTAGCCCATATTGCTTTTTTACACTATCTTGTGGCTTTCCTGTGAAATGGTTTTTGGTGTTTATTTTTTAAACATCACTAGCCATTTGTTAGCCTGCAGTGCTAATTAAAACCCAGACTCCCATACGAGGCTTACAGATGTTGCAAAATGAAAGGAAATTAGCTTTAGGTCTGGCAGTGATTTTCTAAAAATGGTTCTGTTGATCTCACTGAAATTGAGGATTTCTTTGCTAAGCTGCCAAAATATATACATTTTCTATGAGAGCTGATTTTGTAACAGACCTTGACATGTATGATTTAATTCTAGAAATCAAACTTTTAACTGAAAATCAACAGGCTCAAGGCAGATTAAAGGTTATATTGGTATCCATATGTGTATTTTGTCCTGCATTAGGCAGATAAGTTTGGAAGTTGTTACATTCAGAAAGAGTCCAAAAGCATCCATATATTATCACTGTAACCTCCCCACCCTCCCATGCCTAGTGGCAAGGCACAGTCAAGAAATGGATGTTTAGAAGATGGGGTTGTGACCTAGGTGACCTGCATGGGATTAGTTCTGCAGTTTTATGCAGTTATGTTGTTTAAATTAAAAAAAATTAATTGACAGACTTATTGTACTGTGCATAGTCACTCAGTCACGTCTGACTCTTTGTGACCCCATGTACTGTGGCCCACCAGGATCCTCTGTCCATGGGGATTCTCCAGGCAAGAATATTGGAGTGGATTGCCATACCCTCCTCCAGGAGATCTTCCCAGCCCAGGGATCAAACCCAGGTCCTGCATTATAGGCAGATTCTTTACCATCTGAGCCACCAGGGAAGTCCAAGAATACTAGAGTGGGTAGCCTATCCCTTCTCCAGGGGAACTTCCTAACCCAGGAATTAAACTAGGGTCTTCTGCATTGCAGGCAGCAGTACTAAAAAGCAGAGACATTACTTTGCTGACAAAGGTCCATCTGGTCAAAGCTATGGATCTTCCAGTAGTCATGTATAGATGTGAGAGTTGTACTATAAAGAAAGCTGAGTGCTGAAGAATTGATGCTTTTGAACTGTGGTGCTGGAGAAGACTCTTGAGAGTCCCTTGGACTGCAAGGAGTTCTAACCAGTCAATCCTAAAGGAAATCAGTCCTGAATATTGATTGGAAGGACTGATGCTGAAGCTGAAGCTCCAATACTTTGGCCACCTTATGCGAAGAATTGACTCAATGGAGACGACTTTGATACTGAAAAAGATTGAAGGCAGGAGGGGAAGGGGACGACAGAGGATGAGGTGGTTGTATGGCATCACTGACTCGATGGACATGAGTTTGAGCAATCTCCAGGAGTTGGTGATGGACAGGGAAGCCTGGTGTGCTGCAGTTCGTGGGGTCACAAAGAGTGAGACACGACTGAGAGACTGAACTGAACTGAACTTCTGCATTGCAGGCAGATTCTCTACCAGCTGACCTCCCAGGAAGCCCTATTAGTGGGTGGTAAAGTAATCTAGAATTGTCATATAGATTTATAAAGTATAAGGTCTCAACCTTCTTGTCTGCTTCTAGGAATAATGGTTTATAAAATGCAAGCTCTAAAATTGACCTCTTTTGACTATTTTCCCTGTATATAATGCAAAGAGTATTTTAGAATTAAAATGGCCAGCTACTTAATTTTATAGTCTTACAGAGACTTTCTACTGAATTAAGGATTTATTTACTTGCCCTAGTTTTGCAGATGAGCTCCTAATAGAAAATTAATTTGAATATTCACTTATAAATCAATGTGATTAATATAAACTATCATCTTTTTATTGCAAAAGCAACATAACATCATAGAGAGCTTTTGCTGCTTAGAAAAAAAATGTCCTACCTCTTGTCTAAGCAAAACTAGTGTTACCATTTTCTTTTCCAATCTTTTTTCATATGCATATTTGTATATTATATGATAGGGTATGTTTCATTGTTTTATATGCTAGTAATTCATTTGCCCTTCTTATGATGATAGTTATAATTGATCTTTATTGTCACAGCTATGTAATTCATGTAATATATAAAACATATTAAAATCAAATAGTTGTTCTGTAATGCATATGAAGAAAAATAAATCCAGAGGTAGCATATTATAAGCAAAATATAACAGGATAAAATATAAAATTCATTCAACATTGTGTTTTCTTTCCAAACACCTTTCCAACAAAACATAAAATACTATTGTTATAGAATTTGTAAATGGATTATCACTGCAACAATATTATCTAAACTAGGCAAGCAAAGGGGGAAGACCCAATGATTAAATTAGCTTGGCAACTTCTGCTTTTCACTGCTTTGTTGAAATGCAGTCACATAAATTTACAAGAAGTGCTAAGGACGTCCTCTCTAGAGGAGAAGATAAAAAGTTCTTCATCCTGCTTCTTTCTCTTTTTGTTCTCCTGTCAAGAGAGAAACTTAGAAAAGCAACTAAAATAAATACTCTTACCCAGAACTCTGCTTAAATGCTACTTCCCTTGCAGTATTTCAATCCTGTAGGTCTTGTTGTCTTAGGCAGCAACTGCTTGCTTTTACAGGGGTCCCCAGAGACATTGAAGATGGGATCTCTCTCCCAGAATCAAGAGCATGAGCAGGAAGATGGCTGTATGTTCCATATCACTACAGAATTAATCTAAGACTGCAGGCTGTAGTACAGAGATGGGAGCCAAAAAAAAGAAAAGAAATTACATCACAAATCTCTCAAATCCCTTACTGGCATTTAAATTAGGTGTTTTGGATTTTGAGAGTATTAAGGATTCTATTCTTCATATATTTTGAAATCAGTATGAGAGACATGATTGTGTATTGCGCTCTGTTTGTAAATATGGTAGGTCTGGCCATTTAAATCTGTGATTTAGTCAACCAACTTACTTTCTCCCACCAGTACTTTCTCTCCCCTCCCCTCCCCTCAAAAAATCTTATGGAATTCACCTATGTATAAGCTTATATTTGTTTTCTGTGAGGTTTAATTCAAGTGGAGAGATTAAGCCAATGCAGGGGAAACAAATGAGAAAAATAAATGCTAAACCATGAGAGGAGGCCATAATTGTTAATAAAATATTGAGATAAACATGTTAACATGCCTAACAAACTCCATTTTATTTCACATAGTAAAAGAACCAACGCGTTTGCCTTGGTTAGGTAGATACCATGGTTTTTCTGATTTGTTAAAAAGTAGGCTATAAATCCGGTCCCACCACTTCATGGGAAATAGATGGGGAAACAGTGGAAACAGTGTCAGACTTTATTTTTCCAGGCTCCAAAATCACTACAGATGGTGACTGCAGCCATGAAATTAAAAGATGCTTACTCCTTGGAAGGAAAGTTATGACCAACCTAGATAGCATATTCAAAAGCAGAGACATTACTTTGCCAACAAAGGTTCGTCTAGTCAAGGCTATGGTTTTTCCTGTGGTCATGTATGGATGTGAGAGTTGGACTGCAAAGAAGGCTGAGCGCCAAAGAATTGATGCTTTTGAACTGTGGTGTTGGAGAAGACTCTTGAGAGTCCCTTGGACTGCAAGGAGATCCAACCAGTCCATTCTGGAGGAGATCAGCCCTGGGATTTCTTTGGAAGGAATGATGCTAAAGCTGAAACTCCAGTACTTTGGCCACATTATGCGAAGAGTTGACTCATTGGAAAAGACCCTGATGCTGGGAGGGATTGGGGGCAGGAGGAGAAGGGGATGACAGAGGATGAGATGGCTGGATGGCATCACCGACTCGATGGACATGAGTCTGAGTGAACTCCAGGAGTTGGTGATGGACAGGGAGGCCTGGTGTGCTGCAATTCATGGGGTCGCAAAGAGTCGGACACGACTGAGTGACTGATCTGATCTGATCTGATCTGAAGCTATAAATCTTCAGAGTGTTAGCCTTTTCAAAGACAACTACATTTGGTTTTCCAGAGGTTTTCTTTTTCCTTCCCTCTATTTTGTGCTGTGCTTAGTCACTCCATCATGTCCACCTCTTTGTGACCCCATGGACTGTGGCCCACCAGGCTCCATGGGGATTCTCCAGGCAAGAATACTGGAGTAGGTTGTCATGCCCTCCTCCAGGGGATCTTCCCAATCCAGGGATCCAACCCAGGTCTCCCACATTGCAGGCGGATTCTTTACCATCTGAGCCACCAGGGAAGCCCTCCCTCATTTTTAAGATGAGATAAACTTCATTGGCGTCTGTCTGCAATGCAGGAGACCCAGGTTCGATCCCTGGGTTGGGAAGATCCCCTGGAGAAGGAAATGGCACCCACTCCAGTATTCTTGCCTGGAAAATCCCATGGACAGTGGAGCCTGGTAGGTTATCATCCATAGGGTGGCAAAGAGTCGGACATGACTGAGCGACTTCACTTTCACTTTCAAACTTCATTTCAGTTATTTTATTAGTTTGGATAATGGCTTTTAGGTTTAACATTATAAATGACTTTTGAAATGTTCATCCTGTTTGAATGCACTGCTTAGTGATGGGATCAAGAGTGGAAATTAGGACTTGGGATTATGATGAGACTCGGTGTTTTATAGGAAGTTGGTTCCCTTATGCCTCCTCACCATATGCAAGTTGGTACTTTTGGCCACCAGTATATATCTATCCTACTTGCTAACCCTTCCTTATTCTTCCACTATATCTAACTCACCGAATAAAAAATAATTTCAGGTCCCAGATGCTTCTGGGTGTCTATGTACCCCCACCTTCCATCCTTCTTCAGCGTTGACCTTGATTTCCTGCCTGGCTGGTACCTTCAGTCCTTTTGTGCCTTTGCTCTATCTTCTACATCTTCTAATTCAAAATGACCTCTCTCTCAAACTCTGGCTTAAGCTTTCTTCTGCTCTGCTTGACTTTTATGATTTTCTTTGCTGATTTTATGAATTTAACTCTATCATCTTTTTGCAGAATTAATATTGTATGTAGGTTTCTTCTTCTCTCATGTCGCTATCATCCTCTTCATCAAACGATGACAACCATACTTTGATTTCAGGTGAATCCAAAAACAGTTTTGAAAGTTGAACTAAATTGCAGATATTCCTATGTCCATGCTTCTTTGGTTCCAGTACTGCAAATAAATGTATAAGCTATGGAAAATTCAAAAGTGTCAAGAAGTTTATCTAAGATTCTAATTTCAGCTTGTCTGAATTTAGACCCCCTGCTACTAACATTAACCACATTGCCTGAAGATGCCTGTTAGATTTCACCATAGAAATTGTGCCTTAAGTCTTTCCAAACAGATAATAGAAAGTATATGATGAGTGGGCTTTTTGGGATACTTTCCCACTGATCATGGTGCCATTGACATTAAATAGAGCTTTGTTGTGGGTGTACTGTGAACTTCATTACTGAGTAACCATGGACAGTGCTTTTATAGGTTCTTAAATTTACCATTACATGTATTTTAAAATTCTCTCTAAGACAAAAACTGCTGTGGTTGACACCACATACCACAGTCTTTATGATCTATCTTTGAAGTGGTAAAGAGGATTCTACAATAGTTGCTCTCATATTTGTAAAATCCATTGATTTCTAAAATAAAACTTAAAAAGATGAGAAAATCCCTCTTCATGGGATCCATGTTTTCCCTTCCAAACTCTAACAATAAAAGTAAAATGTTAATGGCATCTTGCAAAGTGTCAGAGCTAATTCTGTGCTTTGTGTGGACATGGACATGTGTGTATGTGTAAGTGTGAACATATCCAAAGACATACAGGTTTAGCTTTTTACTCAAGTAATTAGAGTATTGTAAAATGACATAAAATAAAATAAATGTACAGCTGGTAATTTAAAATCCCTTTTTGAAACACTAAAGATTAATAACCTAGCTAATTAAGGAGATCTTCCTTAAGATATGTGCCTGAAATGTTAAAGATCATAGAAATTATACCTACTGATTCTTACTGATGTTTTGACATTTAAAAGTTCATTTGGAGATGTAACATTTAATAATAACCTTAGTTTTGTAAACAAAGATGGTTTCAGAAGAGGATTCTGATGAGTTCTTTAGAGGTGTGTTATTGGCCCTTTTTTGCTAAAATGCATTGTTCTTTGATTAATGTTAACAGTTTTTACATTGTTGAAAATTAGTAATTTAGGAAATGACCCTTAGTCAGTGGGTTCAACAGTTTACAGACTTTATTCAAAATAAATGTTAAGTGAAAGCAGTGTTTTAATCAAGGACCAGCAAGTAATTCATCTATTCATTGGCAACATTTATTTTTGTTCTTTCTTTTCTTCCTTTTTGAGTTTCATTTTAAAGCCCACACAAAATATAGAAAATTACTTCACACTCAGTCCATTCTCAAAATAGCACTCACTCTAAGTTAAAAAGAATAGTCATAAAAGTAAGAGCGAAAATAATAGTTTAATTTTTCTGATATTTTCAGCCTACAACATTTATTCATTATTATTCTAGCAAATATCCAAACGTAATATATACAAAACTGTGGGAATACAACGATGCAGGGTACAGATTCCATATAGCCTAGATTCTTGCAGAATTTTGACTTAGTGGAAAGTTCACATTCAAGTTCAAGGTTATTTTAAGTAAAATTTCAAATCAGTACCTGTGTAAATTGGGAGTCAAGGAGGCAAGGAGAGGTCAGCCCCATATGAAATACTTGGCTTATATTGATAGAATATTATAATGTATTAAATAAATACATCTGTAATGATGTGTTCACACTTAATATAGTATTATTTTTCTAATGCTGTGAAAAAGACTCATTTTATTTGAAGGTATTTATTATTTTCCCAGCTGTTTCATCGGTATTCACTTGGGCCTTAACCAAAATTCTAAGGCTAATTCCATATTAAGGAGACACAGACATTTGTATCTCTCTATTACATAGGGCAGAGTAAGGTATGTATTTGGCTTTCATACAATGATTAAGTTATTTGGTTGGTTGATCAAATCACCCAGAGAAACTTGCCAAGTCATGTCTGCTTCCTGCAATAATTCCCATTTGGTCAAGCCCTAGGAGGCTGAATTTTGTCTCTCTCATTTTCATGAGTTAGCAACTAGTAAATCATTGAAGAATGAGTGAATAAATAAAAATAGAAATTATTCACTAAACAATAAATATGATTCATTGAGTAGCGTTTTCAAGTTTCTGTGGCCAAATCTGTGACTGCCTGTTGTGGCAACAAATTCAGGGGTAGGTTTACATAATGCTTCTGTAGTTTTCTTTGTTGACTACAAACAAGCTGAAATAAACGTCCTCAATTACAGATATTTACCCATCTGTATTTTTGTGCATCCTCTGCTTATTGAAGACACAATCTAATTTTCATTCATTATTTTATAACAGCAAGTAGTGTGGAGCCTGAAATTTAGAAGGTGCTCAATAAATCGAGAATGGAATAGAAGAACAGAGGAGGCATTTTAAGCTTTGGTTCGGAAATTGAAAGTATCCTTAAATCTCTTGGTATATGAAGTTGTGGTGGAATAAATGCAAGAAATCTAAATACTGTTTGGAAATAAAACACACAGCACTGGAGTATAGAGATCTGCAGAGCACTGGAAGAGCTGTAGGGACAAGACACCGTAAGCTCTCTGTGTCAGTGTGGCAAAGCACAGGGACTCTGGGGATTAACAGAAACGAAACAGAACACAGTGGCACATTAAACCGGAAAACAGACAAACTTCTTCTTTCCCAGTGAACGTTATTTCCTACCATCTTTCCTTTTACATTAGAAGATATATAGATATATTTATTCCAGAGCATATTCAAACGATTGTTGTTTACCAACATGTTTTAAAAAATCATTTTATTACTATTTATATTTTTAAAGATAGATTGTGAAGTACCAATTTGAATACAATTGGAGGATTAGACTTTCACCCTGTGTCCATTTATTTGAGTTCACCTATAAACACTGTGAAGCTGATTGTTTGTAAAGACTGGAGCCAGGTGGGAGTTTCCTTCTAACATGCAGTTATGAAGTCGACTTGTTCTTTATCCCAAAAGCAATCTAGAAAATACAACTTTCAAATGCCTGAGGTATAGTATTATGTTCAGTTTGTTAAGTTCTGGGCTGTTTATTTTTTTAATAATTTTTTTTTTGCTGTTCGCTGCTGCACGGACTTTACTCTGTGGACAACAGGGCCTGTCCTCTAGTTGAGGTGTGTGGATGTCTCATGGAGATGGCCTCTCTTGTTGCCAAGCACAGGTTCTGGGGTGTGCGGGCATCAGTAGTTGCAGACTGTAGGCCCAGGAGTTGCGACTCCGGTCTCTAGGGCACAGGCTCAGTAGTTGTGGCATATGGGCTTAGTTGCTCTGTGACATGTAGGATCTTCCCAGATCACAGGTAAACCTGTGTCTCCTGCACTGACAGGCAGATTCTTTACCACTGAGCCACCAGGGAAGCCCTGGCTTGTTTATATTTAATGAAAATGATTCAGTGGAAGTAATGATACAACATTTTAATGAGAAGAATATAATTCTCCAAATCAAAAGCTATACCTGATAAATTATTAACAGTAACTGAGATGATTAAGGATTACATACATATTTGAACTTGGAGGATGACATTAACCCTGTCATATCATTATGAACATGATAGATTGTTTGATCTTTTAAGGTCATAATTATAATACTTTGTAGCTACACAATTATAAATATGTTCTATTATAGTTATTATTGGAAAAAAATGCTCAATAATATGATGAAGAATAAAATTAGTGTTTTCTTAATTACCAGCTTATAAATCAGAAGCATATAACTTCTATTTATATTGTCTTACATGTGAAAGATATTTTAAAATATTTCTTTATATGATAGATATAATTGCTATTCTTCCCAGGTGGCGCTGGTTGTAAAGAACTGGCCTGCCAGTGCAGGAGACGTAGAAGACACTGGTTTGATCCCTGGATCAGGAAGGTCCCCTGGAGGAGGGTATGGCAACCCACTCCAGTACTGTTGCCCAGAGAATCCCTCGGAGAGAGGAGCCTGGCAGGCTACAGTCCATAGGGTCATACAGAGTCGGATGTAACTGAAGCGACTTAGCATGCATGCACACACACACATGCTAGGTGTTTATTCAAAGAAAAGTTCCAGAGGGCTTTGCAGGTTAGGTAGGCTCCACAAGAAGGAATTCCAATTACTAAAACTGACTCCTGTACACTTCCTCAGTCATCTCAAACTCAAGGGTTAAAGAAAGTGTGTGTTACTAAAGAAAGTGTACATTACCATATGTAAAATAGAGAGCCAATGGGAATTGGCTGTATGGCTCAGGAGGCTCAAACAGGAGCTCTGTATCAACCTAGAGGGGTGGGATGGGGAGGGACACGGGAGGGAAGTTCAAAAGGGAGGGGGTATATGTATACCTATGGCTGATTCACATTGAGGTTTGGCAGAAAACAGCAAAATTCTATGAAGCAACTATCCTTCAATAAAAAATAAATCAATTTAAAAAAAGGAAAGTGTAAGGGTAAAAGGGAGAAAGAACATGAGCATATATGTTTATAAACACAGTGGAAGGGTTCCTGGAGTTCTTACTTCACCACTCCACTAGAAGAGCCCTGACTCCAGAGTGGGCACAGATGGGGAGACTTCTGTTTGTGGTCCCCTTATTCTCCTTTCCACTTGTCCTTTAGAGAGTGAGACACACAGTGATTCTAGCACTGGAGACATGTTTCTTTCATATATTTTGGGATAAAGTGAAGAAATTGCAGTATGTTGTAATGACACCACCTAGGGAGGAACTAGTGATAAGAAAGGAAGATCAGTGGAAACACTTTGGCTTAGGAATGTCAAAATCTGCCTCTTTTACCTTACGTGAAGTCTTACTGGACTCAACCCAGTGTTTTATGTATTAACATTTAAATTTTAATGTGTTAACATTAACCAACTTACTACATTTTATTTTTCAGAGATTTTGTCTAAAAGACAAGCAGAGATTGGGTGATTATAATATTTTAGCTTTCTGAGAATGAAATCTACCAATCTTATATAACCTATTGTTAATGTAACCTATGGTATTTGTACATGCTACAAAATTCATTGTATATGTAATCAGAAACTCTGTTTAAACAGATCACATGCCAATGAAAAACACAGATAAGTAGAATAAATAATATCAAATTTGATGAGAGAAGTGCTATAATGAGTATAAATATTTGAATTGGATACACACAGTATACACAGGAGGGAGAGCCTCAGGTGTTTGAGAAGTTTTCTGAGAAGGAACCGAAGCTATATAACAGCCTGGGGGAAATGTACATAAAAATATTTTTGTACATATAAAATTTTATATTTAAATGTACATATAAAAATACAGTAAGGAATGCATGTATTTATGCAATTGAGAGAACACTTGAAAAAGTACAAGATGGCTCCACATGATTATAGATAGGGAAGCCATGGAAAACTGGGTTAAAACAGTAAGAATAGACTTCAAAGAGTCTTTGTACTATGCAGAGTTCTTGGTAATGTGTTCTGGCTTTTTGGAGGATCCAGTGGCTCAGACCAGAGGAAGAGATGACCGTTAGGAGATAGCAGTACTAGTCTGCTGGGAAGTAGTGAGATCATTTAAGACAGCGGCAATGGGGATGAAGAGATGCAAACAGAGGAAATATAGAGCAAATTGAGCTTGTTGACCAGTTGGATTTAGGTTGTGTAAGAGAGAGAAATCTAGGTTTTTGTCTTGGCTAGTGCTTCCATGACAGTACTCAGGATGGCCATGCATGATCATACACGTTGCATACTATTCAAGGATGCACAGCTGAATGACTGTGGAGCTGAACTCCAGATGAGATTTTGCTTTCAGAGCCATGCTCCCATGGAACTGTAAAAGATACTTACTACATTAGGCTATTGATAGCCCTAGAAGCAACTCAGATGAAATATAGGAAATGCAGTATATTTGGTTTAAACACTACAGAAAAAATTCATTTGCTGATTCTAGCATTTTAACTCACATCAGCCTGAGAAGAGGCTTCCATATATCTGTCGTATGACTGAAGCTAAGACAAGACAGTATTAAATCTACCGTGTGGAAAACAGAAATACACTTCTCGTAATCAATCCCATGACTCAGCACCACATAGGATACACCCCAACCAATTATCTCACTTCCTCCAAGCTTATAATATGAAACCCAGTTCTCCTCTCTTGAGAGGACCAAAGAATGACATTATAACCTGTATCCCAAACCAACTAGAAAGGAGATGCTTTTCTCATCTTTTCTCCGAATCTTTACATCATTCTGTCAGACCCTTCTGTTTACCCTCACCATTCCTAAGAAATTGATTTCTGCTTGAGTGATATAAATGCTCTCTGTTTGAAGCAAGAGACTGACCCATTTCTCAAAATATTTTTTGTTACTGAGCATTGCATTTTTTTTTCTCCTACTTATGTTCTGAGCCTTTTCAACCCCTGTAAATCCACTAGCTCTCAACTGTGCAAGGACTCAATGACCTCTCTCTTGCTTGTTTGTGTTCTGCCCTATCTCTTTCTTTTGGGGTGTGCCCTGACTCCACTTTGCCTGTCTGAGGTGAGAGATGGTCTGTTTACCAACCACTGCCTCATCTTTGAAAGTGTCACCTTTTCTGAATCATCTCTTCGTGCTGGGTGGGACCCAACATGAATCTGGTCAGATATTATGATCCAGGTTTAGCAATAGACATCTATAGATGAAATCTTCCTCTGGAAGAAAACAGAAATCAAGCAGAATTTTCTAAGCCGTGCTCAGAGACACAGAGACTGGGGTGTGGAAAGTGAGAGAGTAGTTTGGAAGCAGCCGACAACATTTCAGATGTAGGTAGTTCAGACAAAGCATCAGCCATGAGTTGGTGCCTGGTAAGTCTCAGGAGACTCAGACACCTGACAAGGTTCATGTCATCACTTCATTCTTGCTTTTACGGTTTAATCATTTCCCTGTGAAGCCAATTCCAGTGTCATTCTTGCACTTTTTTTTTCTCTTCTATATCCATACATGCAATACAAGGAAACAGCAGTTGACTGTGGTGGGAAATATAAATGGCCATTTTGAAAGTGTGCCAGCCAGGATCTGCTGCAAGTTTTCATTGTTACTGCTGCCATCTGTTGTTCTTCAGTGCTGGGATGTGAATTTCCTGGCAGACAGCTCTCTAATTCTGAACTATGTTTGGCTTCCTCCTGGAGATATTCACTCTCTAGAGTAGCTTGTGAGGGGGTGTTCTTTACCAAGGCAGCTTTGAGAATGTTTTAAGATACAAGAATCTGGAATGTTTTTATATGACCTATTTTATATTATTTCAGAGCAAAAATATTTCTTCATTGTTAATAATATTTCTCTCTTAAAATAAAAATACTTTATTGAGATCTTGTTACTTTAATGTATGCTATTTCAAGTAAGATAACATTGAACAGATTTCCATCTTCAACCTTGTTTTGTGGATAGATCTGTAGATAAGTTGTCGGGTTTTATCTGAGTTGTTTTATTCCTACATAATGTTTCTCTTCACTCAATCTTGAAATTATAGTAATTTGAGGACTTCTATTCTTCTGAAAGATAGAGCTAATGCCAAAAATATTTCAAGTGGGAAAGGAGGCTTTTGAGAGAGCAGACAGTTTAGCTGAGGATTGCTGTCCTGTGCCTAGTCACTCAGTCGTGTCCATCTCTTAGCGACCCCATGGACTGTAGCCTACCAGGCTCCTCTATCCATGAGGATTCTCCAGGCAAGAATACTGCAGTGGGTTGCCATGCCCTCCTCGAGGGGATCTTCCCAACCCAGGAATTGAACCCAGGTCTCCCTATTGCAGGCACACTTTTTACTGTCTGAGCCACCAGGGAAGCCCAAGAATACTGGAGTGGCTAGTCTATCCCTTCTCCAGGGGATCTTCTGGACCCAGGAATCCAACCAGGGTCTCCTGCATTTTAGGCAATTTTTTACCAGCTGAGCTACAAGGGAAACTCTTATCTGAGGATTAGTGGCTGCGATTGCTGCTTATTAAGTAAAATGCCTATAACTAAATGTTCGGAGAAGGCAATGGCATCCCACTGCGGTACTCTTGCCTGGAGAGTCCGATGGACAGAGGAGCCTGGTAGGCTCCAGTTCATGGGGTCTCTAAGAGTTGGACACGACTGAGCGACTTCACTTTCATTTTTCACTTTCATTCATTGGAGAAGGAAATGGCAACCTACTCCAGTATTCTTGCCTGGAGAATCCCAGGGACAGAGGAGCCTGGTGGGCTGCCATCTATGGGGTCGCACAGAGTCAGACACGACTGAAGTGACTTAGCAGCAGCAGTAAATGTTCAGTTATCAAAAAAAAGTCTGAATTCTCAAAAGTGAAAATTGCACATTTTCTACATTTGATCAAAAGTTGTATCTTTATAATATTGTATTGATTTCTGTATTCTCAGTATCTATGATAATAGTATCATTCAGTTAACTTGTCATGCACTAACTGAATAAAGCTATGGAAGTGAAAGTGAAAGTCACTCAGTCGTGTCAGACTCTTTGCAACCCCATGGACTATACAGTCTATGGAATTCTCTAGGCCAGAATACTGGAATGGGTAGCCTTTCCCTTCTCCAGGGGATCTTCCCAACCCATGGATGGAACCCAGGTCTCCCCCATTGCAGGCAGATTCTTTACCAGCTAAGCCACAAGGGAAGCCCTTGTGGCTATAAATGACAATAATTTTTAGAAGAATAGCTAATTGGTGTAATTTTGAGAAAGGTTTTTTAAAGGCTTCGATTCTTAGTTATATATATATGTATCTATCTATCTAGACATATATATATATATATATATATATATATATAAATATTTTGAAGTTGTAGTCTTCACTGTGTAAAAAAAACCATAGCTGTGTACCTCACTATACTAGAACAGCATGTATTACTGCAAAAATCAACAGGTAAGTCAGTGGAACATATCTGATAATCATTTTTAAAAATACCATGCATTAAGACTTGGTAAGTGAACTATAATGATAAATAGAAAGGAATAGTTGTCAATAAATGATGTCTATGAAATTCACTGGCTGTTTTTTTAAAAAAAGTAGTTTCTCACTTTACCATAACAATAGTATATAAAAAGAAAGAGGCAGAGAAACCAAATTATACATGCAAAATTTCCTGGGAGAAATTGGAGAAAAGATCAGAGATGGATTTTTTCAACTCTATACATTAAAATGTAATAAATAAAAGTAAAAACCATGAACTAGATTGAGAAAATATTTGAAACATTTTTAATATATAAAAACATTATTAGATTTTTTTATTGTTATTTAAACTCTGTTGGAAAAATATACAAAAACATAGATAATTTATGGATATAAAATTAGCTAATAAACTTATAGAAAATGTAATCCCACTTACAATTTGATCAACTTAATTAAACTACATTAAGCAACTATTTCACATCTCAAAACTTTTGAATCACTGAAGGAAACCACGTGCCTGAAAGTATCCAGAGTTTTGTAAGACTGGTACTCATGGCTTGCAGGAGCATAAAATGATGTCTTTTTCCCTTATTATGCTGCATGTGCAGTGCTTGAAATGTTTGTATTTTGTGAATCACTAGTTCTCTTTCTAGGACTTTATCCTAAGAAAATAACTGTAAATATAACCTAAATAGTTACATACAAATATTCATTGAAGTGTTAGTTACATAGTAAAAAAATTTATAAAGTATTTCATATATCCTAAAATGGAAATGGTAAAATATATAATAGTTGATATAATTATATCAAAGAAAACTTAAAGATATTAAAAATCATCATAAAGTTATACAAATGAAGAAGTTACAATCAGACGTGCCATCAGGTATAATCAGCAATGTCTCAGTGAGGTCAGTTTACATATGTATATATTATACATCCGGAAAATGACTTGACAGAAATCACAAAATGTTGGTGGGTACTTCTAGTGGGATTTACAGATAAATTGAAAGCTTTGTCTCTTTTGTATATTTCCGGACTTCCGAGTTTGCAACAATGAGTACATACTGTTTTTTTTTATTCATGTAAGATATAAAAAGATACCAAGTGGATCTTAACCCCAAGTTAGCTTTCATGTGAGTTATATGTTATATTCTCAGCTTATCACTAATAGGAAACCTTTAAAGAAACTTATATACTTTTCAACTATGTAACGGAATCATTAAAGAAGGCTTTGAAATAAACTAGCAAAACCATAATAAGCACTGTTCCAGTGATGTGTTTCAGCAAAATAAGTTTAATAAGATTACTTTATCTCTTATGGTATCAGCCTGGATAATAATAAAAACAAAAATAGAGGTTTCTTATCTGCCTCAGATACCATTAATTCTTAAAATCTGCCTGATTACATAGATTCATTTCAAGCTAACATCATTCATCATATTTAATCAAATCTACCTAGGGCTTTCTTTTATAAAGAACAAGAGCTTTTTTGTTTATCTTACCCTATCTGATGCCATAATAGAATAACTGTAAATATTCATTATTTGTTTTCTAGAAAAAAGAAAGGGGAAGGAAAAGGCCAGTGAATAGAGTTTATTGATGCTCTCCTTATCCAAAACCCCCACAGAATAATGGTAGTCTCTATAAATATTTCATGGATAAATATATAGCATGTTGTACACACTGAAAATAGCGAAAATGGAGAAATTTTAACTTCATGTTTATGTGAATTGCCAGTTTTTCCAAGAGTTATACACTTAAACTATGATATTAAACTCATATAAGTTTCCCTTGATGTATAAAAATAACAATACTAAGTGCAAACAAAATTTAAGATGAAATTATGCTTTATGTTCTGTTGATGGATTCTTTACTTTTCTAAAAATCCATTCATGCCTCTATTGCCAGTAGAAACTCTACAAGAGATCTAGTCTTTTTTTTTTTTTTCCTCTCTCTCTTACCATATTCCAACTAAACAAAAACTGTTTTTATATAACTTACTCACTAAATACTTCTGACACCAAATGTTTGGTGTTTTCTTTTTTTCCACACCAACCAATTATGTGACACCAGCTCTGTTTCCTGTGTTCAGTTCAGCTCAGGTCTGGCCCTATCTACCTGGAATTTGCATCTGATGCCACAAAGCTAAAGGCTCAGTCCCATAAGACTGCCCCCACTTCAGATGCCAATTGCAAGCCCAGGCCTCCTGTTTCTGACTGACCAGCTATAAATTGGAGGTTCCTATGACCCTCTTCAGGCTCTATAATTTGCTAGAATGACTCACAGAACTCAGGGAAACATTTACTTATATTTGCTGGTTTATTATAAAGGATATGACAAAGGATCTAGATGAATAACCAACTGAAGAGTTTCATACAGCAAGGTAGAGAGCAGGGACATGAAACATCCAAGCTCTCTCTTGGCAACCTACTGTCTAAGCACCTCTGTATGTTCACCTGGAAGCCCTCTGAACATCATAATTTATGGATTTTTATGGAGGCTTTGTTATGTAGGCATGATACATTAACTCAGTCTTCAGCCCCTCTCCCTCCCAAAGAATGGAGGTGTGAGATACATCAATAAATGATCTAGTCTCACATAGTCACAAACTAAGGCCTTAATCTGCGATACATTCACTCATTCTAGTATGTAAGTGCAAGTAATTTTGAATTGTGGTTTAAAAGAAAAAGACCAATAAGCCAACCAAGCGTTGTCTTATTAGGCAAAAGATGCTCCTATCACCCAGAAGATTCCAAGGAATTGAGGAGCTCTGCCTTAGAAACTGAAGTCAAGACCAAATAGAACAAAAGGTCGTCCTGGCATACTTATCACCTAAAAAAATTACAAAACTCTTAGGAGCTCTGTATAAGGAACTGGGGATAGAAACCAAATATATATTGCTTATTGTGTCACACCAGCACAGCAAATCCTGTCATTTCTACCTCCAAATATATCTTGAAACTGCCTTCCTTTTGTAAAATTTTACTTATTTATCTGCTCTGAGTCTTAGTTTGCAGCATGTGGGTTCTAGTTCCCTGACCAGGTATCAAACCCAGGTTCCCTGCATTGAAACCACAAAGCCTTAGCCACTGGAGCACCATGGAACCCCCAAACTGCCTTCTTTTAATTTACTTCTAACCATCTCATCAAAAACTGACAAAAATCTCTTCACTGAGCTTCCCAATACTATTCCTTTTTACCTCTAATATACTCATAACACTGGAATATTACCTTAGATCTGCTCATGTCATTTCATAGCTTGGAACTATTTGATGAATGTCTTTCATACTTCCAAGGAACTCTAATGTCCTAACATTGTCTAGAAGATCGTTCAAGACCTGGCCCTGCCTACTTGCCAGTCTCAGAACTGACACTTGCCCCCTTGCTTGGGGCTGCAGGGCCCTGCTGCCCCTTGACCTTTGCTGCTTCTGGGTCTTTACACTCGCTGTCTCCTCTCCCTGTTGTTGTCTTCTCCACCCCTTTCACAGATGGCTTTCCTTTACCCTTCCCTCATCTACTTAATGACTGTCTACAGCTGCCTCCTCAAAGAGGCTGTTCTTTATTCACCTGACATAATAGATCCTTCTGATTGGTTTTTCTCTCGTATAATCACATTGATTTTTTTTAACCACAATTCATAATGATGTGCATATTTAAGTGTTAGAATGAGTAAATGAATCATAGATTAAGGTTGTAGTATATGACTATAAGACTAGATGATTTATTGTGTCATTTGAAAAAGATGCACAACCTAAGCATTGAAATTATTGTCATGGTCTGGGCGCGGGTTGGAAAAGAATTTCCAGACATGAGACAGAATGAGAGGGAAATAAAGCTTATTAGAGTGGGAGACGCTGTTAGAACAGCGGGTCAGCTCAAGGGAAAACCGATGTTGAACAGGGGTCCTTTTATACCCAGGGTACAAGGAGTGGGATAGGGGTCTTGCGGGTCATTTGCCGATTGGATGAGGCATTTGCTGATTGGATGAGGCACATATACGGAGTGGAGGAAGAGTAAGGCAAATACCTTCTCCCTATGGGGGAGGAGGGGAGGCAGGTTATACTGCTCAGGAGGACCTGAAATCCATTAATAGTTACATCATGGGGGAGGGAAGGATGATAGGGGTCTGGTTTTTCTGTTCCTGCATTCCAAGACCCTCCTTGGTTTTAGCTGCTCTTTCGTCCTTGGGTCACCACAATTATGTTTTATTTCACGGAAAAAAACTGAGGACTTCAGTCTGGGATACAGACTCTCAAGTAGCTTTGAGAAACTATTCTAAAGAAGTAAGGGAGGAGCCAAGATATACAGGAATTTCTGCAACAAACACAGGTATTCAGAACATCAAAATATTACTGTTACTAAAGAAAAACCAGACATCTCAAGTGACTCAATGTAATGCTTTTCTGTGTATAAGAAAATGCAAAATGCTGGGCTCTTTTAAATGCTGGGCTACTTGGGATCCATATCCTGTGTTTCCCTCCAGAGTCTCCTCAGGGTGCACTGCCGGGGAGTCACTGAGGTGGCTGATGGCTTGATGGAAGGCATGGCGTTTCTCTCCGGAGTCCCCTCAGGGCTCACAGTAGAGGCCGGATGATCGCAGCATTCTTTGTTTACTGCTATGGGCTGCTGCTGCTAAGTCATTCAGTCGTGTCTGGCAACATTTTTTTTCACTCACGATTTATCCCACAAACATTAAGAACCTATCATGGGCCAGATGCCAGTCTGAACACTGAAACTACGAGAAAAGCCACTCTCTTTGCCCTCAACCACAGTCCTGTGGCTGTACCTACATTGCAAGCAGATAAATTACAGGACCGTAGAAGCGCACTGGTAGTAAATACAGACAGGGAAGAGTTAATGTGTCCTTGGAAATCCTAGAAGCGTTCATAGAGGAAATGACATTTCAACTGGATTATAAACCAGTTGCTTATACTCCACTGCAGAGTTAATGAGCAGTGGAAGGACAGAATACCTTGGAAAGTAGGACATTTTTAAAAAAACTCAATGAAGACCATGTTCATTTTATAGGTTGAAAGGACTACTTTAAACATAAAACTGTGTTTAGTATATTGATGTTATTATATACTTAGGTTTCTCCAATAATAAAATCTTTTTTAATGCCTCATTCTTTTTTTCTTGGCAATAAAATATTTTTCGGGGGAAATGCTGAATGAATCATTGTTGAGATACACGCCATTGCTTTCTTCCAATGACCCTGAAGTAATGTAGAATTTACACTTCAGTGGTTGCAGTGCTCAATGTGGCAGGTAGTACATTGTGCTGCTGATTTAAAAAAAGAAAATGTATGGAATAGGTCTAAATGGTTTTATGCATATTTAGTTTTGAGGAAAAGATCATTGATTTAACATATTAGTACCAAACTGCAAAGCCTCAACAGTTGATTGTCAGTATTTTTAAGATTATTATTGCAAAGATCATTGTGTCTAAATATTTTTGAGATGACTGTTATCTTTTTATGTATATTATGTAAATTAGCATAAATAGTGGGAGTGGAAAACAAAGCTATCCCAGAATGTGATAGAGTTTTAAGTGGTACCTTTATTTTCTTATTTACTTTTGCCTTAGAAACAGAAAGCATATCCAGAAGTTTTCACCCAGTTGTCTTACAGATAACTTCAGAGACTCCTCTTTTATTTTCATGAAGAAATTACTTGTCTTAAGAAATATATAGTAAAATCCTTAAAACTTGTACTTTATCATATATTATTATTTTTCATATATCAGATATTTGTACTTTATCATATATTATATTTAGGTTGGAAGAAAGCAGCCTATTTTTCTCAGTATGACTATTTCAGGAGATTTTTAACTTGGACATCTGACATACCCATGGAATGTTTCCCTTTTCTTCTAGCCTCTACGTTTTTTCTGTTTTTGCCACCTCACTTATAACTAAAAAATCCTCTTTTTATAATAGACACTCAGGGAATAAATGGGAATCTCCACACTTGTCTGTGTCTGCAGAGCCTAAATGCAACTAGTGTATTGGACTGTATGTGTGAGATGTCTCCAGACTCAAGCACTGGAGTGAACACTTTATTATGTTATCTATGTTATTTACCAATGGCCGGAGAAGGCAACGGCACCCCAGTACTCTTGCCTGGAAAATCCCATGGACGGAGGAGCCTGGTAGGCTGCAGTCCATGGGGTCGCTAAGAGTTGGACACGACTGAGCGACTTCACTTTCACTTTTCGCTTTCATGCATTAGAGAAGGAAATGGATGGCAACCCACTCCAGTGTTCTTGCCTGGACAATCCCAGGGACAGGGGAGCCTGGTGGGCTGCCATCTATGGGGTCGCACAGAGTCAAACATGACTGAAGCGACTTAGCAGCAGCAGCAGCAGCAACTTTGTTTAAATCATGTGTAAAAATGATGGATTTGCTTATCATGCAGGTGTGTGTTGAAAAATTACTGACCAACAGCACTAGCATTTTTCCCTGAAATTAGTTTTATATCTGTAAAATTACTTTAAAATTTATTTACTTAATATTTCAGAATTCTTCAACATAAAAAGCAAAAAATAAAAAAAGATTATGAATATATACCACATATATTTGCTTCTCAGTATAAATCCAGGGGTGAACATGAGTGTCAGAGCCACAAATGCATAGCCAAATAAATAAAATAGATCCCCAGCTTCATTGAGTTATTCAGTTCAGTTCAGTTCAGTTCAGTCACTCAGTCGTGTCCGACTCTTCGAAACCCCATGAACTGCAACACACCAGGCCTCCCTGTCATCACCAACTCCTGGAGTTTCTCAAACCCATGTCCATTGAGTCAGTGATGCCATCTTATCATCTCATCCTCTGTTGTTCCTTTCTCCTCCCGCCTTCAATCTTCCCCAGCATCAGGGTCTTTTCCAATGAGTCAGTTCATCACATCAGGTGGGCAAAGTATTGGAGTTTCAGCATCAGTCCTTCCAATGAATATTCAGGACTGATTTCCTTTAGGATGGGCTGGTTGGATCTCCTTGCAGTCCAAGGGACTCTCAAGAGTCTTCTCCAACACCACAGTTCAAAAGCATCAATTCTTCGGCACTCAGCTTTCTTCAAAGTCCAACTCTCGCATCCATACATGACTACTGGAAGAACCATAGCTTTGACTAGACAGATCTTTGCTGGCAAAGTAATGTCTCTGCTTTTTAATATGCCTAGGTTGATCATAGCTTTTCTCCCAAAGGGCAAGCGTCTTTTAATTTCATGGCTTCAGTCACCATCTGCACTGATTTTGGAGCCCCCCCAAAAATAAAGTCAGCCACTGTTTCCTGTGTTTCCCCATCTATTTGCCATGAACTGATGGGACCAGATGCCATGATCTTAGTTTTCTGAATGTTGAGCTTTAAGCCAACTTTTTCACTCTCCTCTTTCACTTTCATCAAGCGGCTCTTTAGTTCTTCTTCACTTTCTGCCATAAGGGTGGTGTCATCTGCATATCTGAGGTTATTGATATTCTCCTGGCAATCTTGATTCCAGCTTGTCCTTCATCCAGCCCAGCATTTCTCATGATGTACTCTGCATAGAAGTTAAATAAGCAGGGTGACAATATACAGCCTTGATGTACTCCTTTCCCTTTTGGAACCAGTCTGTTGTTCCATGTCCATTTCTAACTGTTGCTTCTTGACTTGCATACAGATTTCTTAAGAGGCAGGTCAGGTGGTCTGGTATTCCCATCTCTTTAAGAATGTTCCATAGTTTGTTGTGATCCACACAGTCAAAGGCTTTGGCATAGTCAATAATTAATCTTTAAAAGTATAAATATTGGGACTTCGCTGGTGGTCCAGTGGCTGAGACTCTGAGCTCCCAGTGCAGGGGGCCCAGGTTCAGTCCCTGGTCAGGGAGCTAGATCCCACACGCTACAACTAAGACCCAGAGCAGCCAAATAAATAAATAAAATTTAAAAGTATAAATATTAAAGACATGCCAAAAGAGTCACTTTCTTCTTAGAATGATTAGTAATCTAGTGTATATCCAAATTGGATTTACCAGCAGATTAATTAGCTACTTTTTAAAAACTTTACATACAATAATTTTTTATATAGTTCAGAATTTTGACATATGCATCAAGTCAGGTAACAGATACCACAGATCTTTCCATACTCCTATCCACTGGCAGTCACTGATTTGTCCTACATATCTGTAGTTTTGCCTTTTCTAGAATGTCACATAAATGGAGTGTATGTGAATGTTCTTGACAGCTTTATTCATAGTATTTTAAAACTGGAAATAACTCAATGTGTAAATGCAAACTATGTGTATAAGATACTCAGATTTGTATTTTTTTTAACTGTCCTAGTTTGTTGAGAAAAGCATAGCAGAGCAATAGATCTGTAACTTGGAGGAGATAAGACTTGCTCTTTTATAAAAAAAATATAGTCAGGAATTCTTAGAACATCTTAATGAAATTAAAAATGAAATAATGAAAATATATTGAGTTTGAGACATATTACTTGGAGCTAATTATTTGAGTAAATTAACATTTTTGTCAGTTAAAAAAGGCTATTTTCTATGGAGTTTTTCACTTAAGTAAATATGCCATAATAAACAAGATTAATTGCATCCTACCTAGGGAGAATTCTGGTTCTAATAAACCAAAGATGAAAATCAAAACATAGAACCTTAGGATAAGGAAAATCATGTTGTCATCAATCAAAAGGTATTCCTTTAAGATTACTTAGCAAAGAAATATGTTGAACACATTTTTTTTCTCAAACTCTGCATTTATTATTGCATTTAGTCTAACTTAACATTATTGGATAGAAGCAGTATTCTCAAAAGTAAAACTGTTTCATTTATTTAACAAACATCAACTAATCATCTGTTCAATGGTTGACACCATGTTATATGCTAGAATTATGAAGATAAATGTCACACAGTCTCTGACGTCAGGTAATCCAGATTATGACCAAGAAGATGGGAAAACACCAAAATAGTGGCATAACAAGCGAAACATGCTTTAATACAGTGATTAACATTTATTTCCTCTGATCATGCTGCAGTATCCCTGTCTGGAAGAAATTCTTGAACTCTTCCAATGAGTGGTAGGGGTGTTGTTCTGCCACATATTTACCATTCATCTCTATTACAACCCTTGCCATTTTGTATTGTAATGGTCTGTTTATGTTTGCCCTCTGCAATACACAGTGAGTTCTTCAAAGGAGAGGAGCTATAATTTATTAATCATTTAATGAATAAGAGCAGATTCTTACTAAAAGCTCTTATGGAAAGAGTATACAGACTGGTAATACAGAATGCAGGGAGGGCCATGCCACCTGTAACTGAGACAGACTTTGGAGGATAAGAAACAACTTGATTAATAGTGAATCCAGGTGAGAGAAGAGAGATACTAGCAGTAATATTTTGAAGAAGGATGAACAGGTAGGCAGTAACTGAAAGGGAGAAGAATTTTTAAAGAGAAATGATGGGATCTAGGTAGACTGCATTTGAGATGTGAATAGGACATCCTTGAGAAACTGTTCAGAGGAAGGCTGGAAAGGCTGATCAATTAATCAAGAAAGAAGTCTGAATTAGAGATGTAAACTTGAGTATCGTCATCATGGAGGTGATATTGAAGTTATGAGAGACTAAGAAATTTCCAAGAAAGAATCTCTAAGGTGATTTAAGATTAAGTTCTGAATTTTGAAGAATTTGAAGGAATCACAAAGAAGAGAAAAGTAAAGGGTTCTGTTGACTGGGGGACTTTGCAAAAAGCCTCTAAAGGCTCATCACTGGTGTATTTCAAGATACAAGGGGTGAGAAGATGGGAGGCAAGGGAGAGAAGTGCTGACCAAGTTTTAGGGCAAAATTCCTGAGTTCACATCCCAGCTCCATCATTCAAACTACCTGAACCCCTTTATCTATATAATGTCTGTCTTTTGGATTCATTTGGGGATTAGATAATATATATTAAGTATTTTGGAGAAGGAAATAGCAACCCACTCCAGTGTCATTGCCTGGAGAATCCCAGGGACAGAGGAGCCTGGTGGGCTGCCATCTATGGGGTTGCACAGGGTCAGACACGACTGAAGCGACTTAGCAGCAGCATTAAGTATTTAGAAGAGTAAGACACACAGTAAGCACTCAGTCCATGGATTTATTGACCTTTGTGAAATCAGTTTCACTAAAATACTAGGAGGAAGATCTTGAGATCCAGAGAAGAGAGAAACAAAGCTTTATCATTGGAATCTGAAGAAAATCACTTTTGGATTAGGCAGAATTTCTAAGTGAGAAATCTAACCTCAGCTGAGAAATCACCTGAGGTTAGGTAACTTGAATCTATATTATTATATATTATACAAATATATAATAATATTTTTATATTAGTCATTCTCATTAATTGACTTTGTTGTCATTTTCCAAAGTAGTAATAGGGAAAACATGTTTAATTAACAGAGTCAAGACAGGTATGGAAGACCAGTATGGTGGCAAGAGCTAGAATAGAGTACTTCTCACTTTAGCAATCCTTTTGTTCCAGCATCTTTGGATCCTGCATCATTCAGTAAAGAGATCAGTGGCTTAAAAAACACGAGAAGGCCATTAAAAGTAGACAACAGGAAAAGTGAAAGTGTGAAAGTGAAGTTGCTCAGTCGTGTCGGACTCTTTGCGACCCTGTGGACTGTAGCATACCAGGCTCCTCTATCCATGGGATTCTCCAGGCAAGAATACTGGAGTGGGTTGCCATTTCCTTCTCCAGGGGATCTTCCTGACCCAGGGATCGAACTCAGGTCTCCCGCTTTGTGGGCAGACGTTTACCCTCTGAGCCACCAAGGAAGCCCACACAGGAAGTAGCTATCAAATAGTCTTAAAAATTAAGAATCAGTAGATTGTAGAATGCTAGAAGTATGGAAGATTGTGATCAAAAAATGAGACTGCAGCATTTGAAATCTTGGAGGTAAAGCAGTTTGAGGAGATGGTAAAGTATAAAATATTATAAAATGGTTCATATAAATGATTCATTTTCTTCCCATGCTACCCTGTGAGATAGGGAGATCAGAATAGCAAGACTAGCTATGTGCCTCTAATAAAGGCTCACGTGAAAAACTTTAATTTTAGAAATCCATTGTTCTTTCCATTACACCAAGATAAATTCAGATTGTTCATGGCTATGATATTTCTTAATTTGATATATTTTTTAATTTTTCTGTTGCAAGATTGAAACTTGATATCTTATTTTGGATTCTCTCCTTTATATTATTTTAACCACAAAGCCATTGTGATCATTTGAGACTTTAAATGGCTTTAAAACACAAGTGTTTTTTTTTAATTCCTTAAGAGTTGTTGCATTTAACTTTGAATTGCAAATGCTAGGATTTACATTGGTGAAAGCTATGGTTAGAAATATTGATTCTATCTTCCTTGCCAGAGAAATAGTTACCTTAAAAGGATTCATTTTTAAAACAGGTAAAATTTCCTTTTTGTTTAATTTTCTTTGAGTACTTAATATATTGTGATAAGTATTTCTTAAAACTCCATTTCATATGAGTATGAAGGATTATCTCTGTAATTTTCTGTCTTTTAATCTGAATAAAACATGAGAATTTATTCAACATTTACGTCAGTCATTGGCATATAGTAGAAATTGCCAAATAGTAGAAATTCAAAGAAAACTATCACACAGTTCTGTGCTCAGAAAACTCATGGGCTAAGAATCCATTTCTACACATTTTTGTAGATTTGTAAAACAGTGTGCTGCATCCAGTCCTCTAAGTCTGTGCATCAGTATGATGACAATGCAGAGAGGAAGCTACCTAGCTTTTCCTGAAGATAGTTGCTCGAATTGCTTTATAAGGCAAGTATGAGGTAGTCAAGTAGGCCAAAGGGTAACTTGGTCAAAGGCAGAAGTTGCAAACAATGTGATGGTGATAGGAACTGAATGCAGCTCTAAGTCAGAGTGCACACAGTCAGGCAGGGGATGGAGAGTTTAAGCTGAAGAAGTAGTCTGCTGCTGCTGCTGCTAAGTCGCTTCAGTCATGTCCGACTCTGTGCGACCCCATAGACGGCAGCCCACCAGGCTCCCCCGTCCCTGGGATTCTCCAGGCAAGAACGCTGGAGTGGGTTGCCATTTCCTTCTCCAATGCATGAAAGTGAGAAGTGAAAGTGAAGTCACTCAGTCGTGCCCGACTCTTAGCGACCCCATGGACTGTAGCCTACCAGGCTCATCCATCCATGGGATTTTCCAGGCAAGAGTGCTGGAGTGAAGTGCCATTGCCTTCTCCAAAGAAGTAGTCTAGGGCCATATAATCCGGAAAACCATATGTTTTTTAAAGGAATCTGATAAGTAGTTGCTTAATTAGATAGCAACTAGTAATTGCTTAATCTAATTAAATAACTACTTAAATAGACAAGTAGTTGCTCAAGTGTGTATATTTAAAATTTTATAATTATATGCATACATTCCTATGAGAGTATACGTATTATGCTATGCTAAGTTGCTTTAGTCATGTCCGACTCTTTGCGACCCTACGGCCCGTAGCCCACTAGGCTCTTCTGTCCATGGGATTCTCCAGGCAAAGATACTGGAGTGGGCTGTCATGCCCTGCTTCAGGGGATCTTCCTGACCCAGGGATCAAACCCGCGTCTCTTATGTCTCCTGCGTTGGCAGGTAGGTTCTTTACCACTGGCGCCACCTGGGAAACCCAGTATATGTATTGGATAGCATTTATAAACATTAAAAAATTTAGAGGATATGTGAAAGAAGAAATATTTTTAAAATTATGAATTATTGATAGAAGTTCTTAGTTTCAAACTACAGACTCTATCTAATTTAAGGAATGAAGTGATATAAAAAGGCTGTTGGAATAATTGAGGTGATTGAATAATGAGGCTCTTCGCAGGCTTTTAGCTGACCATAGATCTAGGGCATCACATCTTCCTCTACCAGGAACCTCTGAACCCTGGAACTAGAGATGAGATATCTGCCAGTGTTTATAAGAGAAAAATCGAATGACTACTACTGTGTTTGCCAGAAGATTATTTTTCTCATTTGTGACTGTGGGTGCATGTGTAGGCCCTGTGTTATGTGTCATATCTGTCTATAAGGAAATCTGGAAATGTGAGTTTCTTACATTCTGTCTTGAGAAACTAAGACTCCTAATGTGGGCAATTATCAAAATAAGATGTGGGGAAGATAATCAAAAGATTAGAGCAGCCGCAAATGGCAGGTATTTCCTACAGTGGAACCAAATGCCCTTTTGCTGTGATTAAAAATATAATTATTATTGGTAAAAATATGATTTATAAATGTGTTTGGTCATCATGTTTTCTGCTGTAGTAGCTCACCTAGGGACAAGTATATTTTCTATAAATTCAAATTTTCTTCTTGATAATTACATTTCTAGTCAGTTTGCTCTATGATGTCAAGCCATCCCTATTATTTTTCATGTATGGTGTGACTCAGAAAGTACACAAAGCAGAGTAGGAAAAGTTACCAGTTTACCCTTCCTTTGCAGTTAGCTTGTCCTTTCACTATGCATAGTCTCTTCTTTGTGTGGATTACTTGCAGATGGTGTTTTAAAGCCACTTGTCTATTTTATGAGACTTCACTCTTGTCTGTATGTGATATATGTACCTAGTTTACACAAATCAATTAATAGAGTGCAGGTGAGCAGCAGTATTTCACAGGAGACTGAAAACCAGCCATTAAGTGAGAGCCGTGGTTCACCTCTTTACTCTCTGGAGTTCCCATTCTCATCAGGTGACCCTGGTCAGCCTGCATGACTTCTGCATCATCTGACATGTTGACTGAGTGAGGGTTCCCATAGTAGTCTGCACATGAATATTGATATAGCCTATTTTATTTATTCTTCTTTCAATTGAGAACAGATTTATTCAGAATTTCAGATACTTTCCTTATGCCCCAAATGATTACTTTGTGTACCTTGAAGGGCAGGAACTTTATACGGTGGAACCTACAGCTTTGGTAAAGAGAAGTCTTTGAAGAGTATTAAGTTAGGGAGTGACACGGCTAGATGTGAACTTCTGAACGTTGACCCAGGTTTACCAGGTGAAGTTTATTGAGAAGGACTGAAGGCAGGAAGGCCAGATGAAAGAATACTGTATGTTGTCCAGGTCAGAAATCTTGAAGTATTGCAAGAGGAATGCTATGATAAAAGAAGTCTCAATCTTCAAGACTTGGTAAATCATTGGAAGTAGTTATTGGTAGGAGAAAGAGTGAGCAATGATTTTCTGGTCCTTGACTAAAGCACAGTTTTTGTGTGCTTGTGTTTCTTCTTATTTTTTTAACACAAAGGATGGATTCTTACATGCCACATGACTTCTGATTGCTTTCTCGGGGAAAAACAAAGGTTATGGGTACAATTTTTTTTTTCCCTGATGCTTTGCAGTATTAATAGCAATATTTTTTGTTGTTGTTCAGTTGCTTAGTCATGTCCAACTTGTTGCAACCTCATGGATTTCAGCATGCCTGGCTTCCATGTCTTTCACCGTCTCCAGGAGTTGCTCAAACTCATGTCCATTGAGTCAGTGATGCCATCCAACTATCTCATCCTCTGTCATCCCCTTCTCGTTCTGCCTTCAGTCTTTCTCAGCATCAGGGTGTTTTCCGATGAGTCAATTCTTCAAATCAGGTGGCCAAAGTATTGAAGTTTCAGCTTCATCAGTCCTTTCAATGAATATTTGGGGTGGATTTCCTTTATGATTGATTGGTTTGACATCCTTGCTGTCCAAGGGACCCTCAAGAGTCTTCTCCAGCACCACAGTTCAAAGGCATCAATTCTTCAGCTCTCAACATTATTTTTACTCGTTTTATAAACATTTTCCCCTGCTCTAGGCACTGATTCTTAGCAAACCTTTGATAAGGTTATTCTCAGATTTGTGCTCAGTTCTTAACAGTATGATTTTCCAAAAATGAAAAGTGAGTATTTTTCATCATAAGATTAAAAAAAAAAGAATTCTTTTCCCAATACGTGATACATGTTAAGTGGAAATACGGGTGATTTGTGTTGTGCATCCTGTGCTTAGTCATTGCCACTGCCTGTCTTTAGCTGGGATGACAGCAGTTCCGTGAGCAGTGGTCTCAGCGACACCCTGGATAACATCAGCACTGATGACCTGAACACCACGTCCTCTGTCAGCTCTTACTCCAACATCACTGTCCCGTCCCGAAAGAACACTCAGGTAAGAATTGCCTCCTTTCTTTCTCCAGTGCTTCTGCCAGATTTTTCCCCAAGTTATGTTAAATTGCATTAAAATATAGCACAACCTCTTAGTCTGAAGTAATTACATTAAACTGAGGCAGCTTGTATGTATATGTATTTTTTCAATTGATTACAGTCTAACCCAGAAAGCCTTCTATTGCATATCTTTCTTTATAATATTGATATAATTGTTTAGGAATCCAAAAATGATATTTAAATTGTCTAATTTTGGATAGTTCGTGATTCATTTTATATTGACCTCTGAGATGCATCGCTGAATCTCTTGAGAATGGTGAATCGAGAATGAATATTAGATAATTAAGTTTTATCTTGTCTTACATTTCCTTGTTAGATTTGACATAGAAAATGCCTTCCTCTCTGGAGTGTTTAATTGAAGTTTTCTGCACACATTTCTTCTGATATTCTTTAATATGTGCAAGTGAGAATTATAGGACTCAAATTAATGAAACTTAAATGAACATAGAGATAAAAATAGAGGCATCTTTGGAGTTCTTTTGAAATACAAATCACTGCTGCTTTTTTTTTTTTTTTAAGCTAATTATCTGAAAGGACATTCCAGGGCCCAATTCACACTTGATAGATTTTTCTGCACAAAGTTCTTCTGTCCTATTTTCTTCACAGCTGAAGACAGATTCAGAGAAACGATCTGCAACAGATGAACCTTGGGAGAGCACCGAGGAGCTGAAAAAACCCGAGGAGGACTTTGACAGCCATGGGGATGGGGGTGGCAAGTGGAAGGGCGTTTCCTCTGGGCTTCCTGAAGACCCTGAGAAGACGGGGCAGAAAGCCTCCCTGGCTGTTTCTCAGACAGGCTCCTGGAGAAGAGGCATGTCAGCCCAAGGAGGAGCACCTTCCAGGCAGAAAACTGGGACCAGTGCACTCAAGACACCTGGTAGGCTGGTCTTCTGGCCGCTGTTAAGCTCAATTGTTTCCATTTGATCTTTCTTGTCTTTAATAGCAGCGTTTCATAATTATATCAAAAATACAATTATTTATATTTATATAATACTTATACTTCTCCATATAAATACTTTTTCTGTCTAAATTTCACATGCCTTATCATATGCATCCACATGAACACAGCACTCCAGGCATCCTCTAGAGGGTATCATCACAGTTTGGTGAGTGTTTTATTTTGCCACAGTCATTTCTGGTCATGTGGAAATAAAATAAGCCAACTTATTAAAAAACATAAGATAGCTTTCATTATGATTTTCTATAAAGTTTGAAATATTTATGTTACCTCTCCCCCTATGTTTCACTTCTAAGAGGCAAGAAAAGTCACACTAATCTAATGGGCTGGAAGGCTGGAGATTTGAAACATTATTTCCAAATTAGACTTGATGAAAAAATAGAGTAAAAAATTTCTGCAAATGTACCACCTTTTTTTTTTTTTAAGACTCTCTCCCTATTTTTAAAATGGTGCTTCATATAAATAGTGCCACCTGAGGTACTAATGTACCAGGATACTTCAAATACAATCATCTGATGAACTCTTTTTCAAGCACTTAGTTTGATGAGATTAAGTGCTATCTTTATAAAGGAAGAAGAGTTGCAAGCTATAAGGCAATAATACATAGCAAAATAGGCATTTTCACTTTATCTCCTTGATCTCTAGTCATTTTCCTCTAACAGCCATATTTTTATAGTTTTGTACTTAATCTTCTGAATATATTGCATACATGCCTATTTAGAGCCAAAATAATGAATAGGAAATTAAGTAGTAAAAAAATATATTTGGGCTTCCCAGGTGGTACAGTGGTAAAGAATCTGCCTGCCAATGCAGGAGACACAGATGTGA
Organism: Bos indicus x Bos taurus; assembly: GCF_003369695.1. Lineage (NCBI taxonomy): Eukaryota > Metazoa > Chordata > Mammalia > Artiodactyla > Bovidae > Bos > Bos indicus x Bos taurus. The sequence continues at coordinate 112,620,638 of NC_040080.1, read as the reverse complement.
ATTTGACCCCTGGGTCAGGAAGATCCCCTGAAGTAGGAACTAGCAACTCACTGTAGTATTCTTGCCTGGGAAATCCCATGGACAGAGGAGCCTGGTGGGCCACGGTCCATGGGGTCGCAAAGAGTCAGACACGACTGAGCAACTAAGCACGCACACAGATGTATTCACATTTTGCACTCTGTTGAAAGAAATATTGTGAAATCACAATGTGCAGGCACATAAATGTGTATATTTCTCACTCATTAGGTAAAACCGATGATGCCAAAGCTTCTGAGAAAGGAAAAAGTCCCCTGAAAGGATCATCTCTACAGAGATCTCCATCAGATGCAGGAAAGAGCAGTGGAGATGAGGGGAAAAAGCCCCCCTCGGGCATTGGAAGATCAACGGCCACTGGCTCTTTTGGATTTAAGAAGCCAAGTGGAGTCGGGTCCTCTGCTATGATCACTAGCAGTGGAGCCACCATAACAAGCGGCTCAGCCACACTGGGTAAAATCCCCAAATCTGCTGCCATTGGTGGGAAGTCAAACGCAGGGAGGAAAACCAGCTTGGATGGGTCACAGAATCAGGACGATGTTGGGCTGCACGTTAGCACCAAAACCTCCCTGCAGTACCGCAGCTTGCCCCGCCCGTCCAAATCCAGCACCAGTGGCATTCCCGGCCGAGGCGGCCACAGATCCAGCACCAGCAGTATCGATTCCAACGTCAGCAGCAAGTCAGCTGGTGCCACCACCTCGAAACTGAGAGAACCCACGAAGATCGGCTCAGGGCGCTCGAGTCCCGTCACGGTCAACCAGACAGACAAGGAGAAAGAAAAGGTTGCAGTCTCAGATTCAGAGAGCGTTTCTTTGTCAGGTTCCCCCAAGTCCAGCCCCACATCTGCTAGTGCCTGTGGGACACAAGGGCTCAGGCAGCCAGGGTCCAAGTACCCTGACATTGCCTCACCAACATTTCGAAGGTAAGAAAGCGTAAAATGGTGCTGGGACGACATATAATGCTTTATCTTAGGATACTTGTGTGTCCCATAGCCTGTCCTATAGAAGATGTGTATCCTCCATGCTTATATATATGTATATAGCCTCAGTGTATGATGTATATAACTTACACTTAGTCAGTTTCTGAGTACAATGGGTTTTCAGAAGCCAATGCTATAAATAGCTAGTGGAAAAATATTGCTCATTTTGAGAAATGCTCCAACTTTGCAGGTTCACTATTGTCACAGCAAAACAAAGAGCATTTGTGAGTAAAAGCAGATGGTAGTACCTAGGGGGAGTGATGAAATAGTAGCTTGTAATAGATTTTCATCTTTACACAGTTAATAATAAAATAGATCTTTATGACGATTGGTATCCATTTCTAGTGTTTATTATCTTGTTGGCTCTTAATGAGCTGATGCTAATCATGAACATAGATGAAGTTGTGTTCCTTATACAGTACTGGATCACAATAGACCAATTTATGTAGCACCATATCCTGAAATCTTAATGAAAGTCAAGGTGTGATATGATTGACAGAATTTGAAAACCTTTAGATACTTGGTATAGGATTATAACTAAGAAATGTGCTAGGTTTTCTAACTCATCATCAGCTTTCATTGATATGACTTGCATAACCTATAGGACTTGGTTTCTGCATGGGGATTGTCTTTGATATTCAGTAAATGGAGTTCTCCTTCCCAATATCAGTGTTTTTAAATACTGATGTGTTTTAAGTGGCAGGAAAATACATACAGGTAAAGATTTAGGACATACAGTTAAATTATTCTGGGTCTGTTCCCTCATCTATGAAATGATAGAATATGATTTATAGTCCATTTATAATGCATTACATGATTATGTTTAGTGTTTTTAATGTTTGCTTTTATTATACTGACTAAACCAAGAGCCTTGATATCTGGGAAATAGAGTGTCTTGAAACATTTACTTTTACATTTCAGTAATCTCAGATACATGATTGTTTATTAATCCTGAAGAAGTGGTGTTTTGAAATGTTGATTCTCATTGGAAAGTGTAATCACTCGTAGTGAGAGTAAATATTTCCGTTGCTTAAGTAAAAGCCAATAGTGCCCTCCAGTGGCCCATTACCTATGAAACAATTTCTCTTATTCATCATATTTCACTATAGGAAATAACGATTTCATTGCAACTTAATTAGAGATCATTATGTCATTTTTCATATCACACTTTATTTCCATATTTACATAAATTCAATTATGTCATCTGCTTCATTTACAAAACTAAAATGTTTTCTGAAGAAACTCCAACATCTAATTTAGCACCAACCACGTTTCAAATCACTATTATAAATATGTATTGGAATAGCACTGGCAACTGACATCTGACCCTTTGGCCTTTCTTGGGGAAACTGCAGACATACTGACATGTTGCCGACAGTATCCAATATTGTTTCTAACCAACTCCTCTCTGACAGTCACTTAGGCCCCCGGCCATACAACACAGCCTCCTAAACTTTGCCTTAAGCATTCCTTCTAGATTTTGAATAAGCCGACAACATGAAGGAAAAAAAAAAAGAAAAGAAAAATAATTTAATATTATATACCAAATGCATAGAAGTTGTTTCATTATAATGGTTCTATAAATAGGCAGCAAGTATATGCAAACTACTTAATTTTGCAAAAAATTCTCATGATCACTTAACTGCGGACCCCAGGGCCTTTGATGTTTGGCTTATCCTTCCTTCTGTGTGGCCCACATTGCCCCATCAATGGGATGGCAGCTCAGTACCAGTTTACCCCTAAGGCAATATGAGAGAGAGATTAGGAAGTTCAAGCTTATCAAGTTCATTAACATAGAGACAGGAAGTGCTCGGTGGCCCGTCCACCGGAGCACGCTTGGCTCTATGTACTATAACCCTAAGTATTCAATGTGGATGTTAGTTTCTCGGAACAACTGAAGTTGTTATTTGTTTTTCTTTTAGGTTGTTTGGTGCCAAGGCAGGTGGCAAACCTGCCTCCGCACCTAATACTGAGGGTGTGAAATCCTCCTCTGTAATGTCCAGTCCCAGTACCACACTAGCGCGGCAAGGCAGTCTGGAGTCGCCGTCGTCTGGTACGGGCAGCCTGGGCAGTGCTGGTGGGCTCAGTGGCAGCAGCAGCCCTCTCTTCAATAAACCCTCAGACCTCACTGCAGACGTTATAAGCTTAAGCCACTCATTGGCGTCCAGCCCAGCATCGGTTCACTCTTTCACATCAGGTGGTCTCGTGTGGGCTGCCAATCTGAGCAGTTCCTCTGCTGGCAGCAAGGACACTCCGAGTTACCAGTCCATGACTAGCCTCCATACGAGCTCTGAGTCCATTGACCTCCCCCTCAGCCACCATGGCTCCCTGTCTGGACTGACCACAGGCACTCACGAGGTGCAGAGCCTGCTCATGAGAACTGGTAGTGTGAGATCTACTCTCTCAGAAAGGTGAGCTCTCCTGGAGGCCTTGCTGAAGTCTTCACCTCCCTCCTTCCCACACTGTACCTACCCCTACCCTGCATTCAGTTTTGTTTTGTTTTTTTTTTTTAAATTTCAGTGAGAGTGCCACTTTGCAAAGGGATGTCGGATTGTTGATACTGGGCCTTTTATTTGGTGTTACTACCACATTTGCAGAAGGTGAAAACCATTAAGAATCCATAAAAAATGGATTAGTTAGTTTCTTGGTATGATGCATACATATACACCCACTAGCCAATTTAAATAAAATTCAAAGCGTGTTTTTATGTATTGAATGATGTTTTCTCAAGGACACAGCAATGATTTAGCTTGAGCTCCAGGACAACACAGCTTCTTAGGATGATTTAAGCATATTTAAAGATCAAATCTAAATGGATTCTACAATTATGCTCAGAGTGAAATGTTCAGGTGGCTTTATTAGCATTTCTTTGGAAAAATAGCAAATGGATAGCTAGGAATCCTAGTTGAATTGGAAAAAAAAAAAAAAGATCAGTTGTCAGATACGAATTCTTAGACAAAATTACAACTCTAGTGACATTTTTATTAGGCCCTTTTTAAACTACATTACAAGATATTTCTCACTGATTCAATTAATTAGTTTTCCTTTAAACTTAAAATGACCATACGAAGGCATTCCTTACCTAATATACTTAAGATAAAGCATCTCTGTTGGCCAAGAAGACTCTGGATTCTCCTCCCTAAAAAAATCCTTTCTCAGATATTTTGGTACTGACTCTTTTCCCCAGGAATGTATCTTAAACCTGCCTGGTTTTCCCTGATGAACTTAATGCTGTTTGTTTCTTGGCACACCTAAAGTTTTCAGAAATGCCCTTGGCTGTATATCTTAATTGTGTTATTTGTGAAAGTGCCACAGGTCACTGAAAATGCCTGATAACTTTCACAAACTTTTATTCAGTCTATTGTTGATGATGACGTATCACCTCAAACATAGCACACTGCAAACAGGTTATTTGTTAACAATACTCACCTTCCAAAATACTGATTATTTTTATCATGAATATGACCACAAGTTGACCATTTAGCCATCAACTCATTTCTTTGGCATTCATACATTAAAACACAGGAAAGTGGTCAAGTAATTATTTGTAACCAAGTAACTCTAAAACAAATCTAGTTGATAATATTGCTGAGTTTCATAGCTGCAATATAAATGCGGTGTTAATATTTTACTTTGATCTGTATTCTAGCAGAAGTCAGTATATATATATATATATATATATATATTTAACTATGGAAATACACTGACAAATATACAGTTAATTATTCCCTTTAAACAAATCTTTTTAAACTTGGTTTTCAGTCTTCAAATAGACCAGTTTTGCGGATGGATGTGTTCTGGTATAAATAGATAAATAATTTTTCTAAACTAAATTTTAAAGCTAATTTTGAAGAGATGAAATTTTTACCTTTTATTCTTAGTAAGATATATTCATGACTATTAAACTGTGAAAAAGCAAATTATCTTCATAGTTATGGTATACAATATAAACATTAACTAGTTTCTTCCAATAAATTACTTGATTGAAATAATTTTTGATATAAGAAGTTGTACTTTTTTTTCTTGTGAACAAAATTGCAAGCAACCAGCAATCCATTCTAATCCTTTAAAGTACACCCAAGAACTATATGATCCCTCGAAGAGAAAATTAGATCCTATCAGAGACCCTGGCTTAATTACATAGTCCACATAATGTTGGGAACACTAAGGAAGCCAAATAGATGTGCCAAAGTCTAAATATTTTAGACAAAGTGATTAGAAAGATACAATAGAGATGTATGTAAGTTAATGACTTTCCTGTTGATCTACAATTTCAGAAGACTTTATTGGTATTTATTATTCTAATACTATTAAAGAAATAGCTTTCACATAGATTTTAATTTTGGTCTAAATTTCTCATTAAAGTATCATAAACAAATTATTTAAAATATAACAGTTTTCTCCTCTAATTGTTCTAGATCAGAGCAGCCCTTGGCTATAATTAGTTCACATTTGTTTTGTACATTTTGTTTTTTGTGACCAAAGCAAACCTTAAAAAATTTAAAGTTGTAGCCAACTTTAAAAACGTCTGGCTTGTTTTTTACTGTCAGATCCAGCTACCCTGCCTTTAAAATCCTGTACCACATTTACTGGCTTCAGACAAACACTGCCTGTCCTCTTCAGACTGTTAACATTTCTACTTCATTTATTCCCATCGCCCTCTTGGCTCCTGCAGACGTAAGAGTTTTTAGCCTTTCAGCGTTTGTGATAAGTGTCTATCTTATAAAATCATTAATATCCAGGTTCAAACAGATATTTCTACTTGAAATTTTAACTTTTATTGGTAAACTTATTTTCTGATTTTCCTTTCATTAAATTCTCTGTACAATACAAACACATAATGTTTACACAGTTAATAACATGGGCAAAACAATGCCTATTTTCACTGTTCTCTGTGATGTTAAAATTTAATAAATTCATACATATGAAAGAGATAATCTTTAAAATAGCTTACGACGCTATCAGTGCTTCAGCATGTTGTAGTGTATATTTAGAGTGCTCGTGTAGTTGTTCAGTATGATTCCTTTCTGTTGTACTAAAAATACAGATGTACTCAGAATACATCTAGAGTCAAGATACACACTAGAATTGGCCGCTACATAATTGTGCGATTACCCTATTTGGGCATTCCCAGTACATAAAGTAAAAGAAGATAATGCCTTTGGATGCTTTCTATTGCAGTGCTAATTAATGGAGTACCCATAGAAGAAAACATTTTAGCTTTGATTTTTAGTGATTAAATTTCAAGTCATCGTGTTGGCATTCATGTTATATCATCCTCATGTGCATATCCTGTGTATTCAATTTTGACATTTGAAGTTTAATGAAACAGATATCATCCTGAAAATCCAAATTAATTTTATTATTTGGTTATCCATATGCCGGAGATTATAACAGAAATTCCTTGACTCGTCCCACTTAATTCTTGACACCCTCTTCCTCTATTTTTAGGGAGGCCACTTCTCATTTTCTCCAGACACATTCTTTCTTCCCTTTTTAGGACCAATTGAGAATTCTTTAAAATAGACGTTGAAAACTCATAGCCTTTTAAACCTCCAATTTATAATTTGAAAAGATAGCATAGTTTAATTGTATTAAAATATTTAAATAAATGACGCTAGAAGGATTACATTTCAAGCAGTTATATATTTCTCTTCTTTTCTGTGAATAGGAATATATCTGCCTTTATTTTTACTAAAGATCATTTAAATACAAAAAATAAGTATTGAAAGGGGATTTATTACATCTCTGTCTGTTGGAACATGCCACTTTAACTTAGGCAGAGATCTTTCTCATTCCTCCTCTATGATTCTCCTCCATGTGAAATCATAGCAGAAATCTAGTCATTTGCATGGGGAAGGAAAACCTACCGTAGCACTAGGTAAATAGAATCTAGAGGAGAAGTATGTTAATATATAACTTAATCATTCTTCAAATAGACCTGTCACTAAGTTATCATTGAATGAGTTACAACAGTGAAATCTTTGGTTGGCCTTTTCCAATGAGTTAAGCATTAAATATGTTTTTACAAAAAAAGAAAACCTTATTTTGTGTAACAGATTTCAAACAGAGTCATTGATGTTGGATGTATAGTTTGGAAGGTTTGTTTACATTATGTCCTTAGGGGTTTTCTTTGTTTTAACAGCATGCAGCTTGACAGAAATACACTACCCAAAAAGGGACTAAGGTATATATTTCTCTCAGCACAGTCGCTGCTTCTCTGTTGTTACGTAAACGTTGTGTGCTGTCTCTCTGCCTCTTTCTTTCTTTCTTTGCAAAGAAGCACCTGACATCAAGGGTCAACTCACTGTTATCCTGAGGTTTCCTCTGGCCTAAGGAGTTGGTGAGATGGCCCTCAGGTAGAAGTTTTTGGTAGAGGCCGAAACCCAGTAAATTAAATGTGATGTAAAAGACATTATTTGGGGGGCAGCAATTTTAGTAGAATTCAGAGCTCACTTCTGAAGAATAAAATCAGTTTCCCTAATGTTTGTATCTTGGAGGCATATGCCTACAAAAGCCTCGACCCCTATAGTCTGCACATGTGGCCAAATGAATGTTGAAAGATTGAAGGATGCTCTAATTTGAATCAAAGAAAAGTTATTTTCATCATCAGAGGACAAATAGTGTAATTAAGGGATAATTTTTAAGAAATCCTTCTGGTAAAAACTCAGAAGAGCTTTTTTTCCTGTTTTTCAGAAGTGCTGATATCTATCAAATCAGTACAGACATAAATTAGGCTAGTATTTCATAATAATATCAAAATAATTATTAAGTTCATAAAAATATAAAATGAAAATTTAATGCATGGCTATCTTTTACTGTACACTTCTATCTAATGAGAAGATATGGAATGAACTATTACTAGAGATATGATACTATATGAACATGATAAGTTGACTGCTATTTGGAACTAAGAATTTACTTACTCTGGCGAAAGTGAATACTGGCCTATTAGATCTTTATCTATTATCTTCCTTCTCTCCAGTTTCTTAGCAAGAGCAAACAGTTTGTAAATATTCCATTTTAAGATTTTGTTCCAGAAATTTATTTTCTAATAAAGGAAGTTTATTTCTCTTTCCATTAAAAACAAAAAAAATCCAGACATGGTGTCAAGTGGCATTTTTAACCAAATAAATGTTTTCCCTTTCCTTTAAAAAAGATCTGTCTTTTGTGTTCTGCTTCCTGTGTCTTATTGTGACCATCCCTCCAATTCCTTTGGCTCTGGACAACTACTGTCAACCATATTTACTTTCTGTTTTCACCCTCTTCACGCCCTTCTAAACACCATGCTTTGTGCCCTTCTCAATTAACCTGGCTGTCTGCTCGTTGCTTATGATTTTCAACCACATATCTCACAGGAACATAATTTTCTTTTCAAAATCCTTTATTTTTTTTTCCTGTGAGATTCAAACAGATGGTGTCAAATCATCTGGAAGAACTAAGCAATTATAATTAAATTCAATCTGTTTGAGAATGTTGTTCAGTCTGAATAGTAAGCTCCTCTCAGTTGTTTTCTCGTCCTGATATTGCCTTGCCCTTGCAGATGTGCTGAAGTGTCTTAGCTGTGCTGTTTTGCAGATACACCCCATCGTCTCGGCAGGCCAACCAAGAGGAAGGCAAAGAGTGGTTACGCTCCCATTCTACTGGAGGGCTGCAGGATACTGGCAACCAGTCACCCCTGGTGTCCCCTTCTGCCATGTCATCTTCTGCAACAGGAAAATATCACTTTTCCAACTTGGGTAAAATCTTCTAAACCATCCATTTCATCTTGTTCCTTTTACCATCTACTCTCCCAGGAACCCTGGGATACGTTCACAAGGATTGCTAATTTAAAAAGGAGATAGACACCTTAACATTGCCTTTTATTTGTACATTTACAACCCCCCAAATAATTCCCAAGCATTACACAGTTTATTTCTCTTGACAACCAGTTGACATAGTTAATACTGTTGTTATTTTATATCCTAAGATCCAGAGGCAAAAAGAGATTTTTTTGACTTAAAAAAAAAAAATCACTAATCTTAAGGGGCAGAGATAGTAACTGATGCCAGAACACCTGACCTTAAACCTAGGAGTTTTCTCAGAGTCCTCTTAGAAACCAGTAAAACCCCTCCTTCTTTTCTGTTTAAATTTTTTAATTCTTATAAGAAAATTAATTATCATTTTGTAGAAGAAAAAGAAAATAGAAATAATTAAGAAGAAGAAAAAATATAATTCCATGACTCCATAGTCACATCTTCATTTTAAAGTTAAAACTCTCCTTAAAATGCATATGAGAATTCCTATTAAGATAATACCCTGTGAACATTTTTGGATGAAGGCAATGAAAAGAAATGATTATTTGAACCACTGGATTACTTTGTGTTTAGCATAACTTTTTACAAAATATAAAATTATTTGCACAAACATCACAGAAAACACAAGGGAATGTGACAAAATAATGAAAGCCTAAATATGCCAGTTATCATTGAACAGATCCATTGCTTTTAAAAATAGATGTCTCTTCTATAAAGTCATGTATAAAATAGTCACATTATTTTTTTCACTTGAGGTTTTTTGTGTAATGATAGACCAACAGAATGAATAGTACATTCTGGAGAATGTCCATTATTGGAGAATCTCCAATATTCTGGAGAATAGACATTTGGAGAATGTCCAAATTCCTTAATAATTTGGACTTTTCAAACTTGCCCCCTGCTGGGATAGTCAAGGCTATTTCTCTTCTATTATAACTGTTTTGCTATAGAGATTATGACAATGAAAAACAGTTATTTAGGTTATCGTTCTATACATACTAGTGAATGTATATCCAACACCAAATTTTTACTGATGAACCTACACAGTGATGAGATTTCTTTGTCCCATAATGGCGAAGGATGGTAAAACTTTTACTTTTGAGTTGTACTTATAAAAAGCAACAGGAAGCTTAAAACTTTGATTTCAAAAAATGAAATGGAAATGTTTTTGTAGAGTCATAGACATATGAAACAAAATCTGATATTGCACAATATTGAAATCAAACCCATGTCACCTAGTTTGCTGAATTTGCTGGGTATCTCACGGCTCCCTCCTGTCAATCTTTTCATTAATTGACGTTAATCTGAATATGTGAATCCTTACTCCATTATTTTTCCATTGTTATTATTTTGATTCAATCAATCCCATTTTTTGTTGAGAAGGAAAAAACTCACTACTTACTGTGTCTGATATTAGCAGTCATTTAACTTCAATTTTCTCATGTATTAAATAGATTCATAATACTTAGGTTATATTGTAAGGAATGATGAACATATGCAAAGAGACGAGAGATAGAGTATCAGACTTGGTAGACTCTGCTACATCATCGTTTTTATTAGAAAGAGATGTCTTACACTAGCAGAGAATTGCAGTAGGTTTCAAATAGATCTTACTATCTCTACTTTCATACCTCTCAAAGTGTTCACACACTGGGACTTATGAAGGAAGTTCTTCCCATACATATCCACACACTTGTATGTGCCTCCTGTATTTTATAAGTGGGTATGTGGGTTCATATCAGATATGCTGTATTATTTTACAAGAGAAGACAAAATAACTAGTTTCAAAACCATGAAAATTGCTTTTGAAGACTTTTGGTTGTGTTTCCAGACCACTGGAACTCACATTTATTAGGCAAGAGAGCGGATACTATTAAAATGCAATCATAAGTAAAAATTACTTTATTATTAAATTTTAAAAATATATCCAATGTAACACTGTAACTTGAATATGGGTAGCATTGTTCTACATTTTACTTTAGTAATCACTTGTTTTCAATTTGATCATTTTTTTGAATAATCACTAAGATAAGTGATTATTACAAACACTTAAGAGTTGCAGTAACCATGCTTTTTATTCTTACCCACTAAAAATATTAATATTGTATATAAAATTTGTGGAGATATTACTGTAAAAATCACATATAAAAAATAAACATTAGAAATTTAAGGTCACTACGATTATGTCATTATTAGTAGACTACTGTGAGCTACTGCCGAAGTCAGCTCTGGTTTGTATATGGTTTCTGGCATGATAGCTATAATAGAAATCATTCCTCTCCAAGAAAGCATTACAGAATATAACTTACATAAACAGATTATTATTGGATACAATTTTATTTACTATTGGTCACAGTCCTTGTGAGGCATCCCATAACCTAGTGAGACATTGTCATAGTCCCATGGGTGATGACAGTTGCTCAGATTCTTTTTCACCTTGCCTCAAGGGTTACCCTGTAGAAGCATTACTATCAACATGTCACTTTCAAAGTCTACATATTTGATGGGATCAGACAGTAAAGAATCCATCTGCAATGCAAGAGACCTGGCTTCAATCCCTGGAGAAAGGAATGGCTACCCACACCAGTATTCTGGCCTGGAGAATTCCATGGACAAAGGAGGCTGGCAGGCTACTGTCCATGGGGTCCCAAAGAGTCAGACAGGATTGAGTGACTTTCACTTTCACATAGAGTGATGTTTAAATACCTTTGTATGGGAAGTTTCTTTGCATTTACTCCCAAAGCTCCCTACACCTTGAATGCCCTTCTACTCCCTCTCCATATTCACCCTTAAGCCATTCAGGATTAAGCCTTTTCTTCTATACTCAAGGAAGAGTAGGATCTCACAGTTGGAAGAAACCTACATCTGATTCAATTTGAATCTGTTATGCAGGTTCCTGTGACAGCTCTAGCTTCTCTAAACCCACCAATGACAAACTACCTATATCTAGATATATTCCACTTTTAAAGTTCTTTAAATGATCAAATAAACATTTTCTGAATCTCCACCTAGTTCATAGTTATATTCCCAGATTTTAAAAAATAAAAGTAGGTTGCATATGACAGCTTTTATTAGAAAAATATCATAAACTCATTAGCTAACATGTCTACGGCAGCAAAGTCTGGAGTCACTTGCTGTATTTAAAAACCCACTCCATCTTGCTGTCAGTTCCTGTTCTCAGATCATCACATATAATTTAATCGACATATAATTTAATAAAAACAGTGATGTTAGTATGATATATAATTTAAGGCAAAGCCAGTAGCCCTCTTTTTCCATAATATCTTGTCACACCTATATCTTGCTTATTAGAAATGTTTATATGTTCCCTGGCTTTAAATGGATCTTAGAGTCCATTTATTTCATTTTTTTTTAATTTATGAAGAAACTGAAGGGTAGATATGGAAATATTTGCCTAAAGCAAGTAGAAAGCAAAGCTACCACTACATGCCCTGTACTAATTTGTGTCCCATTACAGAAATTCTCTGTCCATCATACTTTTGTCTCCCATTACATAGCTTTTCTCTGTCTCTTTTATGTTGTTAATTTGTCTACCTCTCAGTCACCTCCTCTAGAGGTCACTCTTGAAACCAGAGATCTTGCTATATTGATCTTTCTATTCAACCATGGTAACAAAAAAGCAAACCTGCTATAGATTTAACTAACTGAACATTCTTAAATAGAATGAATATATTTCCAATGGAGAACCTATCAGAAATGCTTCTAAATACCCATATTCCTTTTATTTTTAAAATATAAAGCACAGTTTAATGAATATTTCCAAGTGAACATGCATGCAGCTCTCATTCTGGTCAAGACAGGACATTCTCAACACCTCAGAAATTCCCTTCCACCCATCTAGCAACCCAGCCACAATCCATGCTTCCCCCAAAGCCAGCTACTATCCCTATGTCATTTTTAACATCAGAGCATAACTGCTTTATAACGCTGTGTTTCTGCTGTACAACAAAGTAAGTCGATTACATGTGTACATGCATCCCCTCCCTCTTGAGCCTTCCTCCTAGTCACCCCCATCCCACCCGTCTAGGTCACCACAGAGCACTGAGCTGAGCCTTCTCCTCTACAACAACTTTCCCCTAGCTAGCTATTTTACACATGATAGTGTATCTATGCGGAGAAGGCAATGGCACCCCACTCCAGTCCTCTTGCCTGGAAAATCCCATGGACGGAGGAGCCTGGTAGGCTGCAGTCCATGGGGTCGCTAAGAGTCGGACACCGCTGAGCGACTTCACTTTCACTTTTCACTTTCATGCATTGGAGAAGGAAATGGCAACCCACTCCAGTGTTCTTGTCTGGAAAATCCCAGGGACGGGGGAGCCTGGTGGGCTGCCATCTATGGGGTCGCACAGAGTCAGACACGATGGAAGCGACTTAGCAGCAGCAGCAGTAGTGTATATATGTCAGTGCTACTCTCTCAATTTGTCCCATCCTTCTCACTCCAAACCATTCCTTTTGAAATCTGTCCTAGTCCTCATTACTATTTCATTTTGAATGAGCTAAATGTTATGTTTTGAAATTATATAAGGAGACTTTACCTGGATATATCTGCAACCATTTTGTAAGAATTTGCACAAAGTCAGTGAATGAAGTGTGTTTCTAACCTCTCTCTCTATATATATATATGTATTAAAATGATGCACTTGCAAATGTATTCAGTACCTCATTCATTTAGCAAAAAGTCAATTCATACTGTGAACCTAAGATAGTAAGATTTACTCCCGTTCAGACACCTTAAACACACACATTCGAGTCTAGAATGTCCTTTGGGGTATCTGTTGGTTGTCTTTAGCAATCACTGACTTGTCACTGCTGACTGAAGGAATGTACCTGAAAGATCTTTCTTTAACTTCTACTCTCTCTCTCCTTTCTTTCTCCCCCGCCCCCCTACTTTCCACCCTTTCTTCCCTTCTCCCAGTGGGTTGGGGACTTTGCAAATCCAAAGTTTCTTTCTTTCATTATTATATGTCACATATGCACACATAGATATAATTCTAAGTCTTAAGTTACTTTTCTTGGTCTTATTTTACTTCAGTTCACAACTAGCTCTATCAGATTCCTTAATACCTGTAAAATTTCCAGCATAGTACCTGGCAAATAAGAGACAGTCTTCTAAAGTTATCTCATAGTATATATGCCCCATATTTTACATTGTTCTGAGATTCAGCAATTACATTAAGAAATGTAGTGCCTATGTCAAAGAAAAGAAATAACAAGTTTTGAAAATTTATCAGACCAGTTCTAAGCCAAAGACATAAATTCTCCAAGATTTTGAAAGTACTCAGCCATTCTTTTCATATCTTAAATGTCTCCTGCCTGCTTCCTCATATGTCTATAACAACTTGTATTTCTTAATTATGAGCATTTATGATAAATATATATCTTAATTTTTCTGTTTTGCTTTTATTCCAAATTTAAAGCAATATTGTTTTCCAATTCAGTCAACCACATATTTCTTTAAATTAATGACAATTAGTTGGCCTAAAAACTTGAATGTTATTAGGACTATTTGGCAGTAGGCACTGGGTAAATAAATTCATGTTTCAAATTACAGACTTAAGGTATTGCTTGAGAAATACAAGTTTGTGACTTTTGACAGTCTCACTGTGACATTCTCATCTTAGATACAATGGAAAGTAGTTTTAAGTGATTAACGTCACAATGAGCTGTGGATAACCATGTACCTTACATTATATTTCATTTTTATTTTTCTTTATTATAACCTAACTCTGACAATAGTGATAGTTCTGATTATGAACTGACAAAAATTTAGAACTCAAACTGACTGAAAGTCTTTGGTTGGAAGCTTCATACACGTTTTCCTAGAAAATTTAGATTTCTTTTTCTCGAAAAATAAATGTTCAGACTCTAGGAAGACAATTTTTTCTTCATAATGGGCAGCAGAAAATACCATATCATTTCTAGGAAAAAACAGTAGAGGTGACTTGATGGTTTTGTTTAATATTGCTTTAGAAATTGACATGCTGCTTCCCATGAAAGTGCTAGAGAAAAGAGGGACTCCACTGTAACTGCTATTGAAAATTTCAGAGGCAAACTTCCAAGCCCCGGAATAATGGGCTGTGTGCACTTTGTTTTCCAGTGAGCCCAACCAATCTTTCTCAGTTTAACCTTCCTGGGCCCAGCATGATGCGCTCAAACAGCATCCCAGCCCAAGACTCGTCCTTCGATCTCTATGACGACTCCCAGCTTTGTGGGAGCGCCACGTCTCTGGAGGAGAGGCCACGGGCCATCAGTCATTCAGGCTCATTCAGGGACAGCATGGAAGAAGGTAGGCGTGGGGGAAATAAGGATGAAGCTGGTTAACTCAGACCTGAAAGCTATCATATCACTCATGTCAAAAGAATGCCTTCAAGAGTAAATCAAGTAGGCTAGTTCCATTTCGGGAGCCCTGAAACTTGAAGACATTTTAGTCTGTATTACCTTCTGTTTCGTTATGCATTTGGAAATATGACAGACATAGTTTAGATTAATACTTGGCTATAGAACAGTTCAGAATAAATCTCGTGTCCTCCTACACAAACCTGGGCAATTTTAGAGACTATTTGCTTTGGTTTGCCAAATATCAAAGTGAATGTTTCATTTGACATGTTGGTTAAAAACCACAAAAGATACATAAACCAGAAAAAATCCTCATATGAAACAAGCACATGCTGCCAACGTTTATTCTCAGAAACTCCCTCTGGTGTTAGTTTTTATTATCATATCATTTACGAATTCCTAATACACCTACATTTTGCTTTATAAGTTATATTTCCTTTATCTGTCACATTAAAATTCTCACCTGACCTAATAAGTGTCTTTATCATTGTAAAATTCTACATGAGCACTTTATAACAAATACTCTTTGAAAAGCTCAAGAGGCTTAATTGATTTTCCAATGTATATAATTTTCTAAACTGTATAACCCCAAATGTGAAATTTGATAATAATATTTGAGAGATTTTCCTCTTTGATTTAATGAATTTGTTTTTAAATGCTCACAAAGTAAAATTGTGACACACATTTTATTTTTTATATAAATTTATTTATTTTAATTGGAGGTTAATTACTTTACAATATTGTATTGGTTTTGACACACATTTTATAAAGCGCTTTTCGTTAAGAATAAAACAAAGGTAAACATCGAAGTCCAAATTCCTTAGAATAAAATCAGAGGCAGTCAGCTATACTATCCTGAGCTTAGTAAGTTTCTATAACAGAAAAGACTCGATCTTGAAACATACTGGTCATCTGTCTCTTTGTGGTATAAACTTGAGAAAGTTTCATAACTTTGTTACGTCCGATTTCTGCGTCTGTAATTTCTAAGGATGAAAACACAGTAAAGAGCAATTCTGTTCCTTTATTTTTCCCCTTCCTACCTTCTTATTTAAAGCATCTTCTGACTAAAATTGAGGCAGCTGTGAAAATTGATGGTCTTCAGGTCATCGTTGTAGTATGTTTATTTACCAGGTGATTACTAAATCAGTTGACTACAGTTGCCACTGCCTTTTGGGATATTAACCAAACCACTGAATTCACTGTGACAGATAGTGAATTCTACCCTGAGAGCCTCCTGATAGCTGCAGATGTAGACAAAATTTAACAAATCTGAAATGTAAAGTCGTTGCATTTCTAAAATGGTTCTACCTCTCTCTTCACAGATAGGCCTTTTATAAAAAAAAAATACTGGAAAAATGATGTACTAAACATGCTCATGGCTTTCCATGGTGTTTCCCTGGCAGAGAGAATACTGTTTATATGCTTGGAAATTCTGGCCTTCCTTTATGTGGATAAATAATCTGACCTTATAGCTCTCAAATTCATCGCTTTATTATCATCCCACCTGCTCTCCTAGACCTCTCCAGACCAGGTGTGAGCACCCCTGGGGCTTGCTTAGTACCCAGTACATTGCTCTCGATAGTATCTATGTGGCCCCGTTGTGATTTTGTTTTTAGTCACATGTATTTCTATCTTTTTGAGCTCTGAGAATTGTGACATTCAGTGTTATAGTCCCAGCATCTAGCAAGCGCCTGTCACATTGTGTGTACCCAACTAATGTTTCTTTAATGGATGAATAAGCAGAAATAACTGTATATTATCCCATGAAAAGAGGAAGAACTTTTCTACAAGTATAATTAAGCACAATTGTATCCTCCTTTGAGCTTAACACCTTGGACTTGCAGAAGTAATAAATCATTCTGTTAACTGATCAAGATGATATTTTTCTACACCTCCCCAAAAGACAGTATAAAATTTCCACTCTTAATTTCTAAGAGACACCTCCTTGAAATAAGTACTTTTCTATTACTAAAATTATGAAGAAACCATACTTCATTTAAATGAGTATAATAAGCTCATCACAGATAATGTTGAAATAGCTTATTTCCCTGAACGTATATGGAGAAAAATACTGAAAATCAACCTATGTTGTATAAAAAATGAAATAGAATAAAATACATAAATTTTTTTATAAGTTTACACTTTCATAGTAACTTAAGATGTCCTTGATTTTCGGATTAATTATTGTGTGAGAGCTTGCTCTGGTTTGCAATATGTGCCTGGCATACTAGAAGGGCTTGCATTTGTCAATTCTTCTCTGTACGTGATGGAGGAAGTACTTCAGGGGACAAGTATGGAACCTTTCCATGGCTCAACCTTTGGATCTCTAAAAATTAACAGCAGGCTTGTCCTCAGATTCTTATGTAATTTTTTATTTCCTTAACCACCCATTCTTCATTTTTCAGTAAAGGCCTGGTGGTTCTGAACAGAAATCATTATTTTACCTCTTCTTCTTTTTTGCTTTCTTCAGTTCATGGCTCTTCATTATCACTGGTCTCCAGCACTTCTTCTCTGTACTCCACGGTAAGTGTTGGCTGTAAAAAAACGTTTTGCCTTCACCAATCTTTGTTAAATAGGTTGACATTTACACAGAAGTTTCACAGTGACATAAAGGTGTACTCTAAGCTCTTGCATATCCGCTAAGGAGGCAGGTACTCTACCAATTCTTCTATAACACACTTGTATTTGTAATCAATGAGTGGATGAAAAACTGAACTTCATAAAATCTGATGGTTTATGACTCAAAACCCTTAAAACCATGTACTATTCTCCATCATAACTTTATCATACTGATCACTTTTCTTTGTTTGGTTCTCTGACTGGTAATTGTTTTATGGCATTTTCTTCATTTTCTTTTTTTTTATTTTTTAAGTTCATTTTTTGAGAAAATTGTATTAAAGGGTAAAAGCCTAAAAGGCTTAATGAATTTTTAAACTAAATCTTCTGAAAGAGGGTGATTTTTAAAACTTAATTTCTTAAGAGACAAATGCCAGTATATCAACTTATTTTTCCAGTGTGTGAAATATATTTTGTTTTTACAAGTGTAAGTTTTCTGCCCAGTTACTATAATTTCATGCTTTTCTAAAAATTAGCCTACAGGGAGTTATGTTTTACAAAAAAAATTCCTTCATCCTAAGTATATTTTAGTTGATGAATCTCATTGAGGCTTGAACATTATGACTAACCCCTAATTCATATTAAAAGTTCATGAAAAGTTCAAAAGCCTCAGCTGTCACCAAGTAATTAAGCATTAAGGGCAATACTGATTTTTTCATTCATTTGCATTAGTTCAAATATTATGGCCCTCTTATATACTTATTGCTTTAGAAAGTTCCTCAAGATCAAACTATCATTGGCAGAGGCAATATTTTTCTTATCATTTCTCCTTTTAATGACTAAAATTGTCAATAGATCTAAGAATAATTAAATTACTGTTAGTGTTTAGATAAATCTACTGTTTTGGGCAAATGGAGAAAAAAGTGAGACATGTTAAAATGTATTGGAAACAAACAAACAAACAAGCAAAATATGTTCAGATGTAGTATTCCTCCTGTTGGGTCAATACCACTGCTTGAGGGGAGGTATATTCTGAATTGAACCCTTGCAGTTGAAGTCTCTCTATAAGATCAAAGGTGCAGCATCATTGTCATCATATTTTAAATTATACAGAAGCAGTATTTGGATAAGAAACCACCTTCATGTAGCCTGAGAAAAATTCAAGAAGAAAAAAAGCATGAGCTGAGGAAAAACAGATGGCTAATTAGTATACACAAGTCCAATAGGCCTTTCTGTGATAATAAAAATACTCCATACCTGTACTAGATAATATAGTAACTTCTAGTCACATGTGGCTATCGAGTATTTGAAGTGTATGTGGTATGACAAAGGAACTGAATTTTTAATTTTGCGCACTATAAATTTGGGCTTCCCTGGTGGCTCAGATGGTAAAGAGTCTGCCTGTCAATGCAGGAGACGTGGGTTCCATCCCTGGTTCAGAAAGCTCCTCTGGAGGAGGAAATCGCTACCCACTCTAGGATTCTTACCTGGGAAATCCCACAGACAGAGGAACTGGGGAGGATACAATCCATCGGGTTGCAAAAGAGTCAGGCACGACTTAGTGACTAAACAAAAACAACTTTAAATTTTATGGACACATGTTCCTGTGACTACTATATTGGATATTATAGGTTTACAGGAGATGTCAAAATAACAAGGGTAAATTAGAAAGTATAATGGGAAGTACTGCATTAAGAGTACAATATGAAGTAGGAAGAGATGAAAATAAAGAGACTATACACACATGTTTATGTGATAAAATAGATGCTCATGTTAAGTGTGAAAATAGTGGATTAGGTGATCAAAACATGAGAAGGTGATATTATTCAGAAATGAGGAAATTTAAATAGCTTTATTGGAAATGATGGAAATTATATACTTGTACTGATAACCTTAGACAATTCAGATAAATGCATTTTTAGTGGAATAATGAAGAGAAAACTCCAGATGATGAGTCACTCTGTCTCCAGTGCTCCATTACCAATGCACTGAGATTTAACTGGCAAAGAAAAGGTATCTGTGAAAGTGTTTTTCAAACCAGGAAGTGAAGAATCAGTTTATCATTTTTTTCCATGCCTCCTTAAGGATTGTGGATAAAGATTCAGTTGATTTACATTTTTGACATCAGAAAAGTTGCTCAATTTCTTTGGACTATACCTGTAAAATAAGTTGGCAAAGAGCAGCCAGATCTATTTGGTCTGTTCAAGGGACTTCTGCAATTATTAGAGAAGAGGGTCATTCTATATCATTAATTACAAAAAAAAACTGTAAACTTCATGGGAGCACCATTGATATCATAGTCTTTGTGAATTGCACCTTTTGAAATTATGCCAAGTGCACGTAATACAGTTGTGCATGATATTCCTTCATGAAATAATTAAGGAGTTCCCTGACAATCCAGTGGTTAGGACTCCACACTTGCACTGCCAGGGGCCTGGGTTCAGTTCCTGGTTGGAGGACTAAGATCCCGCAAGCCAAGCTATATGACCAAAAAAATAAAGAAAAGAAAAAAAAAATTTTTTTTAGAAGATTGTTAGACACTTTGTTTTATTAGGCAATACACTGTTCTTAGGAACCAGGGATAGAAACAATCTTTGATACCATCATTTACACAATTTATCAGATTATATTAAACTAACAAAGATGACATTTGCCTGTCAAGTTACAAGTACAATAAATCCAATTGAAAGGATTCTTTCTTCACATACAGCTTTTGAAGTCTCTACCAATTATAATTTGGTGAAATTTTCAAAAGTATCTTGTTATAAAGCTGAGTAAATCATCTTTCAGAATTTTTGAGCAGAAAGATCCAGTGAGATTACAAACTGGTTGAAAAACACAGACTCAATCTGACCCACCAAGCTGTTACCCTTGGCAAACTTTGGGTTTGTGTGTTTGTTTTTAATTCTAAGCCGACACCATGAAATATGGAGTTTTACATGAAAATTCTAATTTCTAAGTTCCTTTTGAAAGTAAGTGGAATATCTAGCAACATGGAGATGAAATTCTTCCAGGTTTACGCATGCTAAATTGTTTCAGTCGTGTCCAACCCTTTGCGACTCCATGGACTGTAGCCAGCCAGACTCTTCTGTCCATGGGATTTTCCAGGCAAGGATACAGGAATGGATTGCCATTTCCTTCTCCAGGGGATCTTCCTGACCCAAGGATTGAACTCACATCTCTTACGTCTCCCTCACAGGCATAGGCAGGAAGTCTTTACCACTAGTGTTTACAGCATCACCCCTTTAAGTGTTGTGTGTGATCTCATCACACAAGATGTTAGTGTGATCTCAGACAAGACCCAGCCTCCACCGATTCTTCTCTTGCTGACACTGAAGCTGATTTTGCATTGTTAGTTATTATTGTGCTTTTGCATTTCTTGAAGAAAAGAAATAACTCTGTAGTATCCATATCTTTATGAAAAGTGGGGGGAAATAGCCTAGGAAGGCTGTGTGTGTGTGTGTGTGTGTGTGTGTGTGTGTGTGTGTGTGTGTTTTAATACCCAGGGCACTTTTTATTTATGTGTCTAGTTCTATTAAGTATTTAAATTTTTTATCTTTGCAATAGATGTTTTCTGAGTGGCTGTACATTAAAAATTGTATTGAACTGGTTTTGTACTTTTAATCTACTTTGTATTGATTTAATAAGAGTGAGGGCTGTGTTAGTTCTTTGTGGATCCCTTCAGCATATTTCCTAACACACATCTAATAATAAAGCAAATATTTTTTAATTAATAAATTTGAAAGGATGAATGAATGGCCAAGAAAGGCCTACAGAATAAAGAAACATCTAATATATATTTTATTTAGGCAAGATGTTTTATACTGTTTACCATCCTTGAGGACATTGAGCCAGCTTCAAAACCATTATTTAACACTGAGAAGTAAATCATGTTTCATCATATATCATCAATCTATACCTAAACCACCAAAAGAAATATAATATTAATAATCTGGCTCATTGCTTCCACTTTATGGTAACAACTACCAAGTATTGCTAACCAAAGCATATGAGAGAAAGCAAAGATTAAAGAAAAAGTTATGAAAAATCAGCAAACAAAATGATTCTATACAGTATGCATATACATATATATAATTAATATGTAATAGTTATGCATGTAGTTAGTGTATGTAACTTATTCAGGGTTTTTTATTAATAATAAAAATGTGATGGATTTCTTTTTAGACAATTTTTGTAAATAAAATACAATGCTCTTTTAAACATGCAAAGTACTTACTGAGCGTCAGTTCTGTATAATCCTAGCAATCCTAAAAGCAGGATTTGGACAGAATAAACTGGCAGTAAATATTCAAAATACCAGGGAAACCAAATAGGGTTAATCACACCATATGTGTCAAGGTAAACAACTTCCAACTTTCTTTCTGTCTATGAAATTGTCTTAAAATTCCAATATATGTCTGATTCAAAAATCAAACTATATGAAACTTTGAAATTATTATAATTTTAAAATTTTGAATTTTTACTTAAAGATTCACTTAACTTTAAAATAAATTTGAGATGTAAAACATTAAAGCTTTATGTCAATGTTTATTTTTAAAACAGTTTTGTTATAAAGGCTATTGGGATTCTACTAGGTAACTACTGTTTATATAACCACTATCTTACTAAGTATTCAGTTCAGTTCAGTCACTCAGTCGTGTCCTACTCTTTGTGATCCCGTGGACTGCAGCATGCCACGCCTCCCTGTCCCTTACCAACTCCCGGAGTTTACTCAGACTTGTCCATTGAGTCGGTGTGCCATCCAACCATCTCATCCTCTATCATCCCCTTTTCCTCTCGCCTTCAATCTTTCTTAGCATCAGGGTCTTTTCCAATGAGTCAGTTCTTCGCATCTGGTGTTTCAGAAGTTTCAGTTTCAGTATTAGTCCCTCCAATGAATATTCAGGATTTCCTTTAGGATGGACTGGTTGGATCTCCTTGCAGTCCAAGGGACTCTCAAGAGTCTTCTCCAACACAGTTCAAAAGCATCAATTCTTCAGCACTCAGTTGTGTTTATAGTCCAACTCTCAAATCCATACATGACTACTGGAAAAACCGTAGCTTTGACTAGATGGACCTTTGTTGGCAAAGTAATGTCTCTGCTTTTTAATATGCTGTCTAGGTTGGTCATAACTTTTCTTCCAAGGAGCAAGTGACTTTTAATTTCATGGCTGCAGTCACCATCTTCAGTAATTTTGGAGCCCCCCCAAAATAGTATGTCACTGTTTGCAATGTTTCCCCATCTATTTGCCATGAAGTGATGGGACCAGATGCCATGATCTTAGTTTTCTAAATGTTGAGTTTTAAGCCAACTTTTTCACTTTCCTCTCTCACTTTCATCAAGAGGCTTTTTAGTTTCTCTTTGCTTTCTGCCATAAGGGTAGTATCATCTGCATATCTGAGGTTATTGATCTTTCTCCTGGCAATCTTGATTCCAGGTTGTGCTTCATCTGGCCCAGTGTTTCTCATGATGTACTCTGCATATAAGTTAAATAAGCAGTGTGACAATATACAACCTTGATGTACTCCTTTCCCAATTTGAAACCAGCCTGTTGTTCCATGTCCAGATGCAACTGTTGCTTCTTTACCTGCATACAGATTTCTCAGGAGGCAGGTCAGGTGGTCTGGTATTCCCCCCATCTCTTGAAAAACTTCCCAGTTTGTTGTGATCCACACAGTCAAAGGCTTTGGCATAGTCAATAAAGTAGAAGTAGATGCTTCTCATAACTGTCTTACTTTTTTGATGATCCAACAGATGTTGGCAATTTGATCTCTTGTTCCTCTGACTTTTCTAAATCCAGCCTGAACATCTGGAAGTTCATGGGTTATGTACTGTTGAAGCCTGGCTTGGAGAATTTTGAGCATTACTTTACAAGCGTGTGAGATGAGTGCAATTATGCAGTAGTGTGAGCATTCTTTGGCATTGCCTTTCCTTGGGACTGGAATGAAAACTGACTTTTCCTGTCCTGTGGCCACTGCTGAGTTTTCCAAATTTTCTGGAATATTAAGTATAGCACTTTCACAGCATCATCTTTTAGGATTTGAAATAGCTCAACTGGAATTCCATCACCTTCACTAGTTTTGTTTGGAGTGATGCTTCCTGAGGCCCACTTGAGTTCTCATTCCAGGAGGTCTGGCTCTAGGTAAGTGATCACACCACCATGGTTATCTGGATCATGACGATCTTTTGTATATAGTTCTTCTGTGTATTCTTGCCACCTCTTCTTAATATCTTCTGCTTCTATTAGGTCCATACCATTTCTGTCCTTTATTATGCCCACCTTTGCATGAAATATTCCCTTGGTATCTCTCATTTTCTTGACGGCATCTCTAGTCTTTCCCATTCTGTTGTTTTCCTCTATTTCTTTGCACTGATCACTGAGGAAGGCTTTCTTATCTCTCCTTGTTATTCTTTGGAACTCTGCATTCAAATGGGTATATCTTTCCTTTTCTCCTTTGCTTTTCACTTCTCTTCTTTTCACAGCTATTTGTAAGGCTCCCTCAGACAACTGTTTGCCTTTTTGCCTTTCTTTTTCTTGGGGATGGTCTTGATCCCTGCTTCCTGTAGAATGCCACAAACCTCCATCCATAGTTCTTCAGGCACTCTGGTCTATCAGATCTAATCCCTTGAATCTATTTGTCACTTCCACTGTATAATCATAAGGGATTTGATTTAAGTTATACCTGAATGTCTAATGGTTTTCCCTATTTTCTTCAATTTAAGTCTGAATTTGGCAATAAGGAGTTCATGATCTGAACCATAGTCATCTCCCAGTCTTGTTACTATCTATCCCAGTATCTTACTAACTATACATATTTTTAAGACTAGAGAAAATATATAAAAGAACAAAACCCTGTTTAAAAGAGGTGCTTATGCATAAAAAAATATCCTGAGTTATTTTACTTTGATTCATTTTATGTTTTCTGGAGAAATGAAAGAATTAAAAAGTGGTTCAGGTAGTTCTGCATCAGTTAATCAGGAAGTGTCTGGAAAAGAGAGATAGGAGGTAAGAGATTGTTTTTCAGCCTTGGAGCTGCTCGAGGCAGTGAACAGACTTGTAATATTCAGCAATATTATGCATTCTCCAGCTTTTTTCAGGTTGAGGGAGCTTCCCAAGTATAATGGCACATGTAACTCATTGGCATTTTTGCAGCCCTGTGAGAAGAAGAAAAACAGAGCTAGGAGTTTTCTACAGCTGAGGCCAAAACACCCCTTGAGGTCCTACAGCAGTGCTTATTTCTGGCATCTGTAGAGCCTGTGTTTGCCAACCACTTTTTTCACCACTTCACAACTGGGTGTTTTACTGTTTTGCTGACTTGCAGCCAAATAAACTTATTTAATGATCATTGCTGCTGCTGCTGCTAAGTCGCTTTAGTCGTGTCCAACTCTGTGCGACCCCATAGACGGCAGCCCACCAGGCTCCCCCGTCCCTGGGATTCTCCAGGCAAGAACACTGGAGTGGGTTGCCATTTCCTTCTCCAAAGCATAAAAATGAAAAGTCAAAGTGAAGTCGCTCAGCCGTATCCGACTCTTAGTGACCCCATGGACTGCAGCCCACCAGGCTCCTTGGTCTATGGGATTTTCCAGGCAGGAGTACTGGAGTGGGGTGCCATTGCATTCTCCAATGATCATTAGGAAAAAGTAAACAAAATAGTAACTAATACGCTGATTTTCTGTGGCTGTCAGTACAGGTAAATGTTTTTCCTGTAGTTGTATTTGGTATTCTTTATGATTTATAAATCACAGAATAAAATTCCGACTCCTAGGTCTTGGCTAAAAATCTCTATGATTTCATGAAGCACAAATTTCCTAAAATCTGTATTAAAAAAAAAAAAAAACCTCTATTACTTTTTTCTGCACTCACCTTTTATAAAATATAATTTTATAACTTTTGTTTGTGTTATTTGTTGTCTGCATCTTAGGGTAGCACCATCTTTTAATTCTATACTTTTAAAGATTTTAAGACACAATATATATCCATCAGTCAAATAACCTATGTTTTCAAAATACAATATGGTCTATATATAAATAAATATCATTGCAGTTCTACAGTTCCTGCTTTTACTATTAATTTATTTAATATCTTATATTTTATTATTCTTACATTAGACCAAAATAACATTTTAAATGACACAGTATATTTATTGTATTCTTTTATACTGTGAAATAAATTAATACTCATTATTTACAGTTAAATTCTTTTTCCTTTTATCTTTTACAGGCTGAAGAGAAGGCTCATTCAGAGGTAAGAACCCAGCAGCATTTTTAGTTGACTATTTTCGATTGCATTTAGGATGAAATAAGTAGTTCTACCGCCAGAGGGCTCTGTGATACAGCCCATGACTCAACACTGCTGATAGAGGTGACCCAGCAATGATAAACAGTCTTGGATATTTTCTCTTAAAAGAAAGTGAAACTTAAGTTTTTAGAAGCAAACTCTCTTCTCACATTCTAGCTTGGGGTCTTAACTCAGCACCTATTAAGTTGTCTCTAGTAGTAATCACTTAAAAATCTTTGATGCATGAATAAATGTGTGGTCTCTTCCCCCACTGCTGTAAGACTAATCACAGGATTATGCCAAGTATTACATTTGAGGCCCTAGACCCCCACAATGCAGTTTACCAGCATCTCAGTCCATCTATTATTTGGTCCCAGTACTTTTCTGCTTCTAATCACTTGGCTAATGCAGTATGTTATTCTAATCACACACTTCACAAGTATTTCATTATAATCACATACGAATCAGATTGCAACCTGGAGAGAACATTCTTTTTCTATCCCTTTGTTTGAAAGTTGTCCTTCCAAGGAGAGCAGAGGGACTTCAATTAGGCCTTTATTCACAATGTGCTAATGACTATTTGATTGGTTTTACCCTGAGCAAAGAAAAATGCATTGGCAATAGCCTTTGCAAAGGAATTATTCCCTTTGAAGTTTTATTTTATCCGTCTTCTAAAGTTTTGTACTATTTTACTTTACAATATGTACATTAAAATATATTTTATTTTCTATATATATATTAGGACTTCCCTGGTGGCTCAGGTGGTAAAGCATCTGTCTATAATGAGGGAGACCTGGGTTTGATGATCCCTGGGTCGGGAAGATTCCCCTGGAGAAGGAAATGACAGTCCACTCCAATACTATTGCCTGGAAAATCCCATGGACAGAGGAGCCTGGTAGGCTCTAGTCCATGGGGTCGCAAAGAGTCGGACACGACTGAGCGACTTCACTTTCAATAAAAATATTGAGAAAGTGTAAATTATGCCAATTTTATCTGTATAATTGCTAGACCAAAGAGTAAATATGATTTTGAAAAACTTAAATTATTTATATATGGTGACATGGCAAAGCTTCCTACATTGATCATAATATGTGTAGCTACTAAGGCGTACAAGTACCACATCTATTTGCCATATTAGTAGTTACCCACCTCCACTTTAATTATTCATAGCCATAGTGGGTCATATTCTTTAATGATTTACATTAGTTTCAGGTTTATTGTACTCTTAATTTTAAAGGAAACATAATCATGTAATAGAGAATAGAAATTTGAGAAGTGTTCTTTGGACTTTGTACTGTTTTAAGAATGAAATAGATGCCTCTTAGAACTATTTGTGGTCACTATCATCTGAATGAACCCAAATTCTCTTTGGATCTCGGTGTGTCTTTTTTTTAAAGTACAGGAGTCAAATGGAATCACATCTACTGAAATTATATTAATATCCCCTGCTTCTATTCCCAGTTTAAAATTTTGTTCTTTTTTAGAATCTTTGAATATTGACCACCATTTCTTCTCTACAAAAATCTAATGAGTAGGAAAAAATAAGCACTTAATGAACTGTACCAAGAATGTTCTTTCAAACTAAGATAGTGTTTTGAAAGTCCAACTACAACAATAGCAACTTGTTTTTGAAGAAATGAGAATCATCAGAGTAGAATGTTTGGCATCTAAGTAATTAAAATCCCTTGAGACCAAAAGTGTACTTGTAAACTTAGTCTCAGATTCTTGTAAACATTTTAACCTTACTAATCACTGTTTTTCATGGCATCATAAGACATGCAGATTAAACTGTGGAAAGTACTGAAACTTAAAAATGATACATACTCTCACCTTTTTTTGGTTCAATTTATTTGAGTATGGAGTGAACCGAAAAAGGAAAATGTTTTAGCATATTTTTGTTATTGGTTTATCTAGCCATTTACACAGTTTTACTGATTTTTCCCCTGTTTTTCCAAACTATGGATAATCTGTAAGGCGATTCTGCTTGGAGCTCATAGTAACTCACTGAATAAATGACATTATAATAAATATTTGAGAAGGCTTCTCTAAGTGTTAGTAATGAAAACTCCAGCCAATAAAATTATTTTCAAGTATAGAATCATTAAATGTTGAATTGTAGCCAACTTTCAGTGACTGTGGGAATATTCTACAGCTTATTAGTACTTATCAAAATATAGGAAATAAAAATAAACATACAAAAATGGATAGAAAAAGAAAAAGACTCAGAAAATATATATGTGTATTTAATTTTTAAAAAGAAAAGCTTTTATTACCATAAATTTCTAGAGATAGAAGGACCAATAGACAAAGTGAACTGATTCTGGATTCAAATAGCAATGGCAAATAAGCATTGAAGCAAACAGCAAATGAACAAAAAAGCATCCTTTAATGTGCCAATTCAAACTTCAGTTGTGAACACAGGCACTTGCCTTTCTTCTTATAAGTGGCATTTAATTGTTACTCAGCCAGTTTTTACATTTCTTTAAGTTTTGGAAATTGGTGCTGATACAGTGGTATTAGAATGAACTAATTATAGAGTTTGCTTTTTTGGACTAAGTTCTTAGTTTTAAGTTAAAATCTACTACCGTATTGATTTGATTTTTTAATTACATTCAGCAAATCCATAAACTACGGAGAGAGCTGGTTGCATCACAAGAAAAAGTTGCCACCCTCACATCTCAACTTTCAGCAAATGTAAGTCACTTTTAATTTTTTTGACATATTAAAACAGACATTTATATAGTAAATGAGATAATTCTAGTAACAGACTCACAAACATTAGATGTCCACATGATACAGACTTAAGTCTCTAAATCAGGGGATGTGCACATGGAATCATAACATCTAAATCCAAGGTGATGAGGAATCAGAATGTGGTTAAAATGGCTTTTTGTCTCTTGTAAGGTTGGAATGTTGGTAACATCTAGAAAGGTCATTTCTTTTCTTATTTCTTATTTTTATCATTCCTCATACATAAGACTTTCTTAAGCCACAAGACAGTGAGGGGTTGACAGTGACTGACCATGGAAGATAAAAAATTCATGCACGCAGACTCCTTCAGCACAATTTATTGAACAATTAATGAAGCATCCAATTAATTCTCCAAAATTAGGTTGGTCTGAATTTGGATATCTTAGCTATATTGTAAAGGAGCTATAGTTCTGTCGAAAACCTTGGTAGCCTTCTCATAGTTTAAGGAGCCAAAGATAGCAAAAATGATGGTGATAAAGACTGCCAATGATATTACCATTTACTGAAGATCTGTCAGTGTGCCAGGGAGCACTCAGAGTAGATGCAGACGTCCCGGAGGACATGTGGCGTTGTGCCTGGTCCTGAGGAACAAGGTCTCGAAGCAGCAGTGAGGGGTGAGGAAGCTCCTGCTGTTTTGCCATGTGTCCTGACACCTTTGCTCAACATCAATCTGCTCACTCCCACTGGGTGGCTTTGGGCCTGTTCACTGCCTTACCATGCTCTGCTCTCTCCCTGGAGTTTTTCCATCTCAACAAAGCTTGACATAGCAAAAGTGAGCAGGTGTGGGCCCATTGTGTATGATTTAAATAAGAGAGAATTTCCTTCTGCAGTGTTTAAGTTCGTTCCCTCACAAGGAGTTCATTTTAGCACTGTATTTGAATTGATTTTATCTTTTTTTAACTTTGCGGGAAGTTTGTCTGCAATGAGGAAGGCTTCTATGCCCTGGATAGTAAAGATACAAATGTCTTGAATGATTACTCAGAGTTTTCTTTTCTTTTGTAAATGTCTCTTGCATGGACTTGTATACTCAGTTATTGGATTAATAAATTACTGCTATACAAAATGGAATTTGTGCTTTTACACAGTGATATATATATATACCATCTCCATTTAAAAATAATGCAGTTGACCCTTGAACAACACAGGTTGAATTGTGCAGGTCCACTTATGCATGGATATTTTAAACTCCTCACATAAGTGGATTCACACATTAATTATCTGTATATAAATGGACCCACATAGTTCAAATCCATGTTGTTCAGAGCTCAACTATACACCATCCATGGTTGGTTGACCTCTTGAATGTGTAATTCAAATGCGGAGGGCCAACTATGATATGTGAGCATTCATGGACTTTGGTCCTGAAACTAATCTCCCATGGATACCAAGTGACAAATGTACATGTATATTGTATTAAAAAGAAAAACAGAAATTAAAATAAGCATTTAATAAAAGCATTTAATAAAAAATAAAGCATTAAATAAAAAATTTAAAAAGCATTTAATAAGAAGAAAATATATTTGTTTTTCCTGCTGAGGCTCCCAATTCCATTCATGGTTATTGATTTCTTCTGTGTCCTTTAAACATTGTTCTTCTATATACTCATGAATACATATATATATAGTGCACACTTGCAAAGGCTCACACACACACACACACACACACACCCCGGTGGAAGGAACCAAGTTCTAACATAGGAGGACTGTCCTGGGGGACAACTTAGTGCCACTGTTTCAAAGGGTAACATTTTAAAAACATTTTAAAAACATGTGAGACATTGGCTACCTACCACTTCTCTCAAGTCATGCATGCCACACTGTGGTCACTGATTTGTTTTCATGACTATGGAGTATGAATCCTCAGCTGGCAATTGATATGACCTTCATCCATGAGTATAGCTTCTTACAGTTAAAAAAAAAGTGTTCTTTTATGCATAAAGCAGAGATATACAGAGAGAATATAAATAGGTATCCATCATATCTGTGATAATAAAATGGCCATGGAAGAAGGGGGCAATTAGAGAAAAAAAAATCTATATTGTCTCCCTAAGGGTCAATAAAGAAGAAAAAAAGTAAGAAACACAAAATTAGAGAAAGTAGTGGCAAATACATAAATTTGTTTAAAAAGTGCTAGTCTTGGAAAAATGATCCAAATATCTCCGGCCTTTCCTGTCCATGTCTGTGTTATCAGTATTAGTATATTTTACACATGGCTGGGAGCTTAATCCTATTTTGTATGTTATTCTAGTTTTATGTCATAATACATTTTAGAAATATTCTCAGATCACCTCAGACCCACACAAAACACCGCACATAGAACCTTTATTTTGTTTAATAGTGAAAAAATTGGAAATAACAGAAATGTTTTAATAGGTTGATGGATAAACAACTTCTGATACATACATACATACCATGGACAATAGCTATTAATACACACAGCAACTTGGATGGATCTCAAGTGCATTAAGCTGAGTGAAAAAAGTCTGACTTTTAAAGTCACATGCTGTAGAATTCCATTTGTTCAACATTCTCGAATGACAAAATTGTATTGATTGCCAGGGTCTAGGAATGGTGGTCACCTCCTTCCTGAGAGGTGAGTATAAAACTAGGGAGAGCTTGGTGGTGATGAAAGGTGGTTCTTTACATGTGTGCATGTGCATATGTGTACCAATAATGAACTTCTGGCTTTGACGTTACACTGCTGCTGCTACTGCTGCTAAGTCACTTCAGTCGTGTCCGACTCTGTGCCACCCCATAGATGGCAGCCCACGAGGCTTCCCCATCCCTGGGATTCTCCAGGCAAGAACACTGGAGTGGGTTGCCGTTTCCTTCTCCATTGTAGCCATGGATGCAAGCTGGGCAAAGGGGTACAGGAGTCCTTTCTGTACTCTCTTTGAAACTTCTTGTGAATGTATAATTATTTCAAGTTAAAAGAGCAAACACCTAAAGATCTATCACAATTTTTAAAAGAGATGTCTAGTTTTTAATTTCTTGCACATTTCTATCTCATTTCACCAT
This sequence comes from Bos indicus x Bos taurus, assembly GCF_003369695.1. Lineage (NCBI taxonomy): Eukaryota > Metazoa > Chordata > Mammalia > Artiodactyla > Bovidae > Bos > Bos indicus x Bos taurus. The sequence continues at coordinate 112,588,870 of NC_040080.1, read as the reverse complement.
TTAGTGCTTTTATTATTTGGTGGTAATATGCATTGTTAAAGTTTTTCACCATCAGATAAATGTATTGCTGAAACTGTCAGAAGATAAAAGTCAGGAGATTCAGGTAATGAAGATATGCATTATCTTCTACTCTTTTACAAAACAGTTTATCAAAATTCACTTTAAAGCTATTGCAGTAGTGAAGAACTTGTATAAGTGGATGAGTTCATTAATGTTTATAAAATAATTTTATTGCCAATCCTATTTTAAACATTTAATAGTTTCATAATTACTAGGGGTAGAGTTTTATATATTTATGTCCCTTTGTATTTTTAAGGATATAATCTCCTATACACATTCAGAAATTTGAATTATTTATAAGGTACAAACTGTCTTGAATTCATTATCTTTAGCATCTAGTTTAAAATGTCACTTTAGATTCAGTGCACCATTATGAGTCATCAAAGGATTTACTTGAGAAAACGCTTGGTTTTTCCTCAGTTCTAGGAAATGCTGCATTTGAATTTCATCCAGAGTGTGCTTTACTTCATTGCCTCTGAGTTAGCATCTGTTGATGTATGTAATATATATGTGCATATTTTAATATACTTTTATAAAAATTAATTATAAGACTGAAAAAAGTTTCTGTAAAATTGCTTCAATATAAGTCAAAAAATGTTTACTCTTGTACATTTCCTATTTGGAGTTAGAGATATGTCTTTTATTATTTTATTCAAACCACAAGTAAACTTAACTTTTTGGTTAAATGAGATCGCTATAACGGCCATTGTTGTATAGAAGTGTAATAGCCATGGTTTATAAATATAAGTTGGAGAAGGCAATGGCACCCTACTCCAGTACTCTTGCCTGGAAAATCCCATGGATGGAGGAGCCTGGTAGGCTGCAGTCCATGGGGTCGCTGAGGGTCGGACACAACTGAGCGACTTCACTCTCACTTTTCACTTTCATGCCCTGGAGAAGGAAATGGCAACCCACTCCAGTGTTCTTGCCTGGAGAATCCCAGGGACGGGGGAGCCTGGTGGGCTGCCGTCTATGGGGTCGCACAGAGTCAGACAGGACTGAAGTGACTTAGTAGTAGTATAAATATAAGTTGCAATGTTTGGTTCTATAGAAAATATCATTAACTGTTATTGTTTATTTAGTAGTCATTTTAAGATCTATTCAGTTTACTTAATATATAAATAATTCTGTCAGGCCTTAAATGTTTTTCCTAAATTTGGGGTATTTTTGGTTTTTGTAATTGGTGTATCAGATGATTGGACCTGACATTATTATATTTATATGGAGTCCACACAGCAATCTGTGTTTTAATATTTAAATTGGAAACATCTGCTTCTCTACTAAAATGTCTTTTTCCCCTTTGTTAAAAGGGGCACTGGTAAGTCAGAAACATATATGGCTATCTCATCTCATTTGCTTGACAGAGTATAACCCACGTTCAGTGGAAGGTACACTGAGCCTACCCAGCAATTTGTGCAGGTCTCTGCGCAGAGCTGAGAAAGCCCTGGGAAGCCTCTTCATAGAGGTGTGTGCATCAGGATGTCTGTAGAAAGGAGAGGAGCAATGTGGGCCAGTACTGTCGCCTGGCTTTCTTTGAATGAGTACCATTGAACCATTGAACAGGAGCCCCACAGTCCATGGCCCCCAGGAACGAATGGTCATATCAGACAGACAGCCAGTTACCCCTGACCTCTCACCCACAACTGCTTAAAGCCAAGCCAGGTGGAATGCATTTATTTGTGTCTTAACGTATTTTCTTACAAATGTCAGCCCTTAGATAATCTGGAAAAGGGCACGAAGGCTAGTTATTACTACTAGCTTTCAAAGATATTGCTGAATGAATGTGTAACAAAAGAAAGTGCTTTGCCTTTCAGCACGTAAGTCATTTAACCAAACATTTCTCAGGTTTTATTTTGCTTAGGATTGTGCCCTATTTCTTTGCTCTAAAGAGCAAATACTAAATGTATTTTTACATAATCAGGCAGTTACTTTTGTTTTTCTGCATCTCACTTAAGAAAAAATATTTTGCACATAATTAACAATGACAAACACTGTAGGGATAATTATATATATAGATATAGATATATAGATATATGAAATCTTTATGATGTTTCAGAGTCATGTATATAAAATCATCTATACCTAGCTACCTATCTATCTATCCCCATATACATCTATGTAAAGAGTATTTTTTATTTTATTGATGGGATGTTGTTGAATTCTGAATGAACAAATGCAACTGCAGGCATTTTTCACAATGGTATTCCATCTTATTGTTTAGTACCACAATTCTTTACATGTGTATTCAGATTATGTTATGTGATTCCCAAACTAAAGACAGTATATTTTAAAAACTTATCCCTTAACTAATATTCAGTCTTGTCTATTTTATTACCTTGACAGACTTTACCTAACACAAGCAGGGAATATTCATTAATCAGTTCAGTTCAGTTCAGTTGCTCAGTCATGTCCAACACTTTGCAACCCTATGGACTGCAGCACGCCAGGCTTCCCTGTCCATCACCAACTCCTGGAGCTTGCTCAAACTCATGTCCATTAAGTCAGTGATGCTATCTAACCATCTCATCCTCTGTCGTCCCCTTCTCCTCCTGCCTTCAGTCTTTCCCAGCATCAGGGTCTTTTCTATAAGTCAGTTCTTCACATCAGGTGGCCAAAATATTGGAGCTTCAGCTTCAGCACCAGTTCTTCCATTCAATATTCAGGACTGATTTTGTTTACGACTGAAAGGTTTGATCTCCTTACAGTCCATGGGACTCTCAGGAGTCTTCTCCAGCACCACAGTTCAAAAGGATCAATTCTTTGACACTCAGCCTTCTTTATTGTCCAACTCTCGCATCCATACATGTCCACTGGAGAAACCATAGCTTTTACTATACAGACCTTTGTTGGCAAAGTAATGTCTCTGCTTTTTATTATACTAAGTTGGTCATAGCTTTTCTTCCAAGGAGCAAGAGTCTTTTAATTTCATGGCTGCAGTCACCATCTGCAGTGATTTTGGAGCCCAAGAAAATAAAGTCTGTCACTGTTTCCATATCTATGTGCCCTTAATACACTAATGCAACTTTACTCTGACTTGAAAATTATGCAACTTCTAAGGGAAAACTCAGAACCTGTAAACTATGATTAACAGTCCCCCTAAAAATCCACAGTTTTTTTAAAGTCATCATTTTATAAAGTTTTTCAGATAAGATATATTTTCCTATAGTGTAATCTGATCTTATATTCTCTTTTCTCTCCAATAAGGTGACAAAGATTATCACTGGTAGAAATTCCTTCCTTTATTTACTTATTGTACTGCCTTTCTATTAATTTAATTGGTGAGAAATTTAACCTTGTATTATATTCAAAGTAACAAAGCTATTGTGATAAATTAAGCCAAGGAGACATAACTTAAAGCAGCACTTAATAAACATACTTTTAACATACTTTTTATTGAGAACAATATGACTCAAAATATTCTTTTATAGCCAATTATAAGTTATTATAAATTAATTAATTTATATTAATTATATAAATAATAAAGAGCAATGTTCTAAAGATTAAAAATTGGCATTCTAATGGTGAACATTTTATCTTTACTGACAACTACTACAATAAGCAATATATTGCTCAGATGGTAAAATGAACTAATTTTCTATAAAATGGCACATTCAAGGACTCATAGTCCAACAGCTAAACCTTACAGTTATTTGAGAGACTTGAAGCTTTTCAATGTTATATAGAATCTTGCATTTCTTTTGGTGAATATTAACAAAACTTTTGTATTTTAAAGGAAAGCAAGGAATTTTATCATTAGGATTTAGTAACCCACTGTATCGTCATAGCAGAATTATTTTTAACAGTTTAAACTGGAATCAGCTCTAATGGTCACTATAGACAAATAAATTTTAAATCAGATAGAGCAGTGCTTTACAGTACATTCTAACTCCTGCTAACACACCACATGTGTGAATCTGAAAACACGATGTTAAGCAAAAGCAAGCCATCACCAAAAATATCATGCCACTTGATTCCACTTGGAAAGTTTAAAAATAGGCTAAGCTAAAACATAGTGTTTAGGGATTCAGGTTCAGGTGGCCAAACTCTATAAAATAGAGGCAAGAACATAATTATCACACGAGTCACAATAGTGGTTATCTTTGTGGAAGGCAGAAAGGACAGAGATGAAAAAGGGACAAGGGAGGATTTCCAGATCTTCAAATGTCCTGTTTCTTGACTTGGCTGCCAAGTGCATGAATGTTCACTGTGATAAACCAGTGGGCTGTACATGTTCCTTTTTTTCACTTTTAGCATAGTGTGAAGGTTAAGTACAAGAGAAAGTGGAACACAACCTTATGCCAATTTCTGAGGGTAATGAGTCTGATGTAATGACTTTCCTTGTCATTGGAAACATTTTGAAGTATAAGATACTGTTCTTTTTTTTAAAAAAAGAACATTTATCCAAATAAACCTGCTAACACACCTTGGAGTACCATTCTCAAGGTTGTGTGTATGTGTTTGAAAGAGAGAGAAAAGAGGAGAGAGGGAGAAGGGAGTGGGAAAAGAATAGATTGGAGTTTTGGGGTTATTTTTCAAATTTTGTATTAAGTACAGTTGACTTACAGTGTTGTGCCAATCTCTGCTGTACAGCAAAGTGACTCAGTTTTACAATGTAGACATTCTTTTTTATATATTTTTCCATTATGGTTTATTAAAGGATATTGAATATAGTTCATCTTCTATGCAGTAGGACCTCATTGTTTATCCATCTATATATAATCAACTATATATAATAGTTTACATCTGCTAATTCCTCACTCGCAGTTCTTCCCTCCTCCCACCACCTCACCTTGGCAACACGTGTGCTTTCTATGTCTGTGAGTCTGTTTCTGGTTTGTAGATAGATGGAAAGAGAATAGAATTTTACGCATGGACTGAAGATTAATTGCATTTTCTACAAATTATTTTTCTATATATTACAATGTCTGAAAAAGAAAGGCATCCCAGGATAGACTCAGAGCCAGAACAAATATACTTTCATATTAATATCATCCTGTTAATGGAAAGAACTTGTACATTCTAGCTGCATGAAACTAGAACACTTTCTAACACCAATAAGGGAATGAACTTCTGGCTGTTACTCATAATGAAATAAACTTCTGGTGCCCTAACTCTTAGAACACCTGTGATCCATTTGATAATAGGTACCTCAGCCTTTCAGTTCTGGTAGGGTTACAAAGCGATTTATTTTAATTACACCCTCTCATTCCTTTCTCTTTTACCTCTCATTTACTAAATTTCCCCCATACATAGTTTATCATAGGTGGAAGTTGTAAAATATTCTATACTTGAATCTTTTATGGATGCAATAAAACTCCATCACATTGAGACAACATATCTGTGGTTCTACATCAAGCCACAGTGAGAGGTTGAAGCATGTCTTCATGCTTAGTATTCTGTGGTTCAAGCCTTTGCATAATGGTGTGTCAGTAGAAACTGGCCTATTTTAGAGCTGTAATAGGATTGTCAAATATCTCTTAATCGTGAGAGTTATGGTTATACACTGCACTGTGTATAATTCTCTGAGATTTAAAAGAAAACCCCAGAGCCACAAAAACTTAAATAAAATATGACCGAGTATTATCTCTCACTGGCCTACCTACAGTTCCTTAGTGGGAGGGAATAAAGTAAAAATAAAAGCCCTTTTTATTGAAAAGAGTTTGGAGGGTGAAGACAACTCTTTTCGATTGAATTCTCTGTAAGTAGGAAAAAAGGAAAGATAATGTTAGAGCTGTCAGCAGATGTCTGACACTTGGAGGAAGCATCAGTTCAACAGAGGAGCTAACAATATCTTCAAAGGTCATCGTGCAGGTATAAAATGTGAGGAACGTTTTTCCATTGACTGTTGCAGTGAGTTCCTCTTGGGCTTTGAGTCTAAAAACTTGGCAACTCAGAACTTTCTGGCGGGTGTCAAATGCTCTATGATGTGCAAGTTAGAAGGTGTTATTATTTGCAAAATATCATTCCCTTTCAGTAGTTGAACTCACATTACATGTCAGGACTGAAACACTGATTTTTAAGCTGAAGTTTGGAAATAACAGATGAAGATTTGTGTTAAAGGAAAGTCAGCACTGAAAGCCAGCCATGATAGTCACAGTACTTGAAGAATAAGAATACCTGAAATTAAGCACTTTGGTAAAGTGAGGGGTTTTCATCCATCCACATAAGGTTCTGACATTTAAGATATGTTCCTTTCATTTTGTTCACAGGCTCACCTCGTAGCAGCTTTTGAAAAGAGTTTAGGGAATATGACTGGCCGACTGCAAAGTCTAACCATGACAGCGGAACAGAAGGTATGTTCAGGAATGGCCACTGGGACTTGAAATAAGGCAGCAAGTTGCATAGATGTTTAAACAACACCTGAGATGCAGCTCCTTAGAAATAATACTGAAAGGATCCACCCTCAGGTATATTGGGACTATGACAAGAAGATCCCTTTTCTTTTCAGATTTTAATTTAAAGACTTATGACTCGGATTAACCTTTTTGAGTGTGTGCGCGCACACACACACACACACACACTCACATTCTTTAAAGGCAGTCTACTATTTTACTTCTGACAGGAACTATTGAAAGAATATCTAATGTTAAGAAACAAGAGATGAGTTAAAATATTCTAGGAATAATTGTTAACGCTGTTGACAGGAATTGTACGCTGACAAGAATTTTCCCAAATTCGTGGTCTATATTGTAGACCATATTGTGGTCTGAGATACTCATGAAAAAGGCCTAAAATGGAGGTTAGGGTCTTTTTAAAGTAAGGAGCCTTAGGTTCCAGTATCCATGGGACAAGACACAGTCCTGTGTAATTGGGGAATAACAAGGATGTGTTGGCATCTGGGGATGCTGTTTTTGAAGTAAAACTAAGTGACAGCAAACGCTTTAAAATAAACTTAAGGATTTTACAGATTGGGAGAAGGAGTACTTAAAAGAAAGAAACAGAGAAGTTGGTTCACAAAGGCAGAAATATCAAAAAGGTCCATACTAGACAGAAACAATCTGGACACTTTCCATATGATGACCAGTAACTTACCTCTGGCCATGAATTTGGTGACCCTAATCTGAATTCTTGGATAAGTGTCTAAAAAGTCTCTAAAGTAGTGTAGAAATATTTTTAAAAATCACATACGTGTAAAATGTGAGCAGATGTCCATGGTTTTCCTCTAATTTTCAAAGAAATCCATAATCCTAGGTTTTGGATAATTTCATAATCAGTACCTATATCTTTCCATGAGGATGGCTTCAGTTTTGGCTTCAGTTCTATAAAGTCTGGTCTGGCTTTAAAGAACTAGCATGTGTTACTGAGTTTTGTCAGTTTATCATGTTTTTTTAAAGTTTAAAAAAAAAAGGTGAACAGTTCAGTTAAACCAAAAGAGAAAATCAAATATGCCTATAGATGCATGGTATGAATATAAAACTATATTCTGCTTGCCCTTATCTTTCATTCTCCTATTTCATAATCTATCCTGCCCATGAAAGAGGACATCCTCTATCCCTGTCAAGTCTGTTCAAAAACAGACGATAACAAACCGCTTTGACTGTAAATATAAATTTTATCTTAATCTTTTGGGAGGATACATATTTACAATTTCACTAAATAATATAAGGACTCAGCAAACAGGATTACAAGGCCTTTTTTAGGGCAGCTTAGTGGTAACGATTATAAATGTTAGAGTCCAGGAGCCTTGTTTAAATCTTGGTGAGGTCTGCCAAGAGCTGTAGAATCTACCTTTCCTAACTCTCAACTTTATAATTTTGAAAGCGGGTATTATAATACCTACCCGATAAAATCCTTATGAGGAAGAAGGGAGGTATTATAATGTATCACAGGCAGTGAATAATCAACAAATGTTACCTTTCTTGACATTTTTCTTCTTTCTTCCATTAAAAAAATGTAAGGTAAACCAAATTCATCGCTGGCTATGTGCCAGGCATATTGCTAGAAATCTGGATAATATTTAAGTGTCAGTATCTTTAAGAAGTCAAAATTGATATATTTTGCCTCTGCATATTTCCTTCAGCTCTTTTATATTTATAGGCAAAATTTCTCATGGAAATCAGAAATATATACATGTATATTACTTTATAATACCTATGAAAATTTTCTAAATATTTTGCAATATATCTCTATACTACAAAGAATTATATAATTGTTTTCATATTATCCTTGAAGTAATATTGCCAAAATTGTAAAGCTTTCTTAGAATATATCATAATGTCTGCAATTGCCCTTGACATTTTTTAACTGAAAATGGAATGATTGCTCTTTTAATTGAAAGCTATATAGCCACAAAGCAATGTTCATTTTATTAACATTGGGTTTTTTAACATTAGCGTTATACTTTGTTAACAATGTTTACTTTATTAATCTGGGATTTATAACTTGCTTTTTTTCCAAAGTGGTTTTAAGAATCAAATTTATTGGGTTATGATATAGCACAATTCAATGACAGAATCTATTGAAAACCAGTAGAGGAATGTATGTAAAAGGTGCTTAAGCCTAGGTAATTACTGCTCCAAAGTAGTGACTTACTGAATTGAATTGATCTCAAAGAAGCTAAGGCACAAAGGGAGATTCCTTAGAATGTGTAGTTTTCATTTTCTGACCAGGAGAGCGTAATTTAGATTGAAGAGACACACTTACAGACACTGAATTCAAGGACAAATTTATTGTAAAGTTTCTTAAATTGAGGTCATGAAATAACAAAAGACAAAACCGCTGTTCAAATAGGCATTTCTCTAAAAGCTGAGGGCATAACATTTAGCCATATTTCAGTAAAGCCGTTTCTTCAGGGAGCTGAGATAAAAGGGCATATTACTCTCTGGTGATCCGACAAACCTGAGGAAAAAAGAACAGATAATATAGAGCACAGGTTTTGACACTCTCTTCTAGAATTCCAGGGTTCCTTTGTCCATGTAGTCATTCACCAAAGTTATGGTGAACTTTGATTGTGTATGAGATACTATTTTAGCTACTGAGAATTCAGCAGTGAAATACAAACACACATACACACACACACACTTACATCCTAGTTAATAACTGGTTATAATATAAAATAGAGTTCAAATTCTAGTACATGATAGATTGTGATAAAAATATAATTTCAACATGCATGATTTCAGACGAAGACAAGCACCACTGAAAAACTTTAAAGCTGAGAATCAGTATGCTGTACTGAGAAGCAAGGTGGAATGCTAACACATTAAGAACTAAAGGCCAAGATGGTCACATGTGCTTTGTTACCTAGTTTTCAAATAGATGAACTACACTAACACTCAAATCCAAGACTCCTGCTTCAGTGTGGGATTTTTAATAATCATATGGCATCAATATCCTGAAAACTGTATCAAATTTTTAATTAGAAATAGCTCCCTTGAATAGTGTTCTAAGTTTCCTCCTTGTTTCCAGGTGCCAAGTCACACTGATTCTCTTGCCAAATGTATGTGTCAAAACACTGCTTTTATATATGTGTAGCCTGGTTAAAAAAAAGGAAAAGACATGAATGAATAACTCGGGAGACAGAAAACTATGAGGTACACTTAGAAATATAACAGGATAATGCCCTGACTGTTTTCACAGAGAACCATTGCATTTTCATACTGGTTTGTTTAGTTTGTAAGTAAATATTATGTATTTACTTATGTTTTTATTTTTTTATTGAAGTGTAGTTGATTTATAATCTTTTATTAGTTTCAGGTATAGAGCAAAGTGACTCAGTTATATATAGCTATATAATAAGTTACATCTATTCTTCTCTGAATTCTTTTCCCCTGGAGGTCACTACAAAATACTGAGTATAGTTCCCTGTGCTATATATAGGCCCTGATTGATTATTTGTTTTGTATAGATAGTGTGTATATGGTAATCCCAAACTCCTATTTTTCCCCACACTGCTTTCACCTTTAGTAACCCTAAGTGTGTTTTCCTTGTCTGTCGCCTGGTCACACTAGTTTTATAAATGAGGTGGCACACCGGACACATGTCAGGCTCTTGGTGGATGAAAAATAAACTCAGGAGAGATGAAGGATGCAAGTCATAGAGGAAGGAACACCATGGGAGAGAAGAGCAAGGAGGGAAATGAAGGGAAAAGGGAAGGGAGTGTGTGGGGAAATGTGGAACCAAGGCCTGAGAGATATCTAAGGAATTTGGTCTTTGGGGACAAGGAGCCATTCAAAGGCTTTTGACACCAGACTAACAGGATGAAAGATAGTTAATGGAGGTAAAAATCTTGACTACATTTCCCAGTAGTTTAACAGCATTTCCAGTAGTTGCCAAAAAGATCAAGCTTCCTGGATAGTTCAGTGGGTAGAGAATGCATCTGCAAGGCAGGAGACACAGGTTCAAACCCTGGGTTGAGAAGATCCCCTGGAGGAGGAAATGGCTACCCACCCTAGCATTCTTGCCTGAAATATCCCATGGACAGAGGAGCCTGTCAGCTTGCAGTCCAAAGGGTTGCAAAAGTGTCAGACACGACTGAACACAAGACAAGATTCACATGTTATAGAAGAGTAAGTCTATAAATAGGAGTGGACGTCCCAGGCGGCGCTAGTGGCGAAAAACCTGCCTGCCAGTGCAGGAGACATAAGAAATGAGGGTTCCATCTCTGGTTTGGGCAGATTCCCTGGAAAAGGGAATGGCAACTCACTCCAATCTTCGTGCCTGGAGAATCCCATGGACAGAAGAGCCTGGTGGGCTATAGTCCCTGGGGTCACAAAGAGTCGGACATGACTGAAGCGACTTTGAATGGATGCATGCATGCATTCTACTTAATTACTAAGTAGAAGTAATTAAGGTAATTGTCAATAATGTTTGCCTGGACAGCAATATTATTTCTAGGTACTGCCTGATACTTACTGCTCAACAAATTGTAATGGTAACATAGTTTGATCAAGAATTTTACCTGGATTCCAGGTCCTTGTCCCTTGACTAGTACTCTTCTACCAAGATTGTTTAAAAGAATTGAGATCTAATGCCCTGAAGCATTGTGATGAAACAGTATCTTTTCACTGCATCTAAAGTGGTACTAGCAATGTACCAGCCTTGCCAGAATTGAAAAAAAAAAAGTCACTAAAATTATTATTCAGGATTTTATTTTCTTATGCTACAATAAAGGTCATCAAAATGGCAAGAATTCTGCAAATCTATATTTTTATGAATGAAATTTTTATACAGCTACTGCTGTTTTGCTGTCCTTGAAAATTTACTAAGGCTGTGTACTCACTGATAATTAAAAGACTCCCAAATCACTTCTTTATATCTAGTGCCAGAGCTGATTAGAACACATATTAAGGTGTGGTAGGTTAGTCTTGTTACAAGGTCAGAGCACAACAGAGCAATGTATTTTTGTATGAGTATTGGAGCTCAGATATTGATCTTTGTGCTAAATATAATATCTAGGGTTTGCTTATTCTCACCTCTGCCAAACTACGTTTTTGGATAGCTAGATGAATATACAATTAAATACTAAAATAGGAAATTCAGAAACAACTCTCTGGAAGTGGTTAACATAAAAGCTAAAATTTTAGTTGAATTGGGTATTTTACATTAATTCCTCCTAGCTCACGTTAAAATATTTATATCTAGAAATGTTTTTTTAAAAATTTATCACTAGACTCAGAAAATGCATTCATTAGCCTTTTAGGGTGCAGCATAATTTGAATCCACAAGTTACTTATAGATTCAAGTTACCTATGCTACTGGGGTTTGACGAGTTCAGTTCACTTAGAACCAGGAATGGCCAGATTCATTTGGTAGAAAACCTCATGGTATTTCAAGACACACACAAGGGAATGGCAAGTGGGACATTGTCAAAGAACATGTCTAATAGCTAACATGTCTTCTAATAGCTTGATAATGTGGAATTAATTGTGTCAATATGGGGAAGCAAAAGGCAGGTTTAGTGGAAAAATTTTAATAACCTTGCCTAGAAGTTCCGGTTGGTTGAAAAGATTTGTTGCCAAGCTGTGGGATTCTCAACAAGGCCTGTCCAGGAGAAATTTGGAAAGAAGTCAGATGTAGTTAGGAAATTAGGTTGGAAAAACACCAAGCAAGGCTAGTATTCTGACACAATATTTGATCATTTTATTTTGAAGCATTTAAAATCTGACCGTGATAACTTGTTTTGCCTCAGAAATGTGTATAAAACAGTTAGAAGAGATATTGACTCCATCTAACCTCTTTTACACAAGAAACTGTCATAGAATACTGAAATCTTACATGACAAGCTTGTGTTTGAGGCATCATTATCTTGAAAGGCTCATTGTAGGTAAATAAAATTTTAGTTTGGTTCTCACATTTTAAAGTATCAGTTTTGAAAAGTTGGAAGTATAAACAAAATACTATCTGATCATCTTATTCCCAAGACCCTCTGCAGAATTGTCTAGGCCCAGTCTTCTCTTTGGCACTTAATGAGCGGAGTGGAACAGAAAACTGCTGAATTGGAGAAATAGACTTCAGATTCATCTCTTGATGGTACCTACATTTTCCAGGTTCTTTCTGAAGGCTTAAAAGGGATCCTCAAAACTTAAGTATCTTCTATTAAGTCACCTTTAAAATGAAAAGAGTATGTTAATATATTTCAGATTATCAAAGAATTTTATAGTTGGATATCGCTGGAACTCACTTCTAATTCTTTTTCTGATTCACTCTCTCCCTACCACGGCCAAAAAAAAAAAAAAAAAAATACAGAAACCATAGTTGTACTTAGAGGCAACGTTGGAAGTTCCATGAATTATGACATCTTAGAAAATATGTAGCTTAAAACAATGTGAAAATCAATTTAATTATAAAGGGGAAAGAGGAACCCTAGAAGTAAACTATTTAAAAAATTGCTGTCTCAATGAAGTTTTGAAATGATTTATATTCATTTACATACTAAAAAGAGAGAAAGAAAAAAACTTACTTTGTTCCCATCCAAAGGATGTAATTCCACTGATTTAGCTATATTGAGACTTTTGTTTTATAATGAATGCTAAGGTTTTGATGTTTTTAGTATATGGCATGTATTTGATGAGACACCCTCTTGTTAAAATATGCAATAGAATTGAATTGTTTCATCATTCTTTGAAGGGAAGAAACATCTGTTTAATATAGACCAGACATTTGAACAAAATCATTCCAACATTTATTGAGATCAGATCATAAGTCAGATGAAAAGATAAACTCTTCAACAGCTAACTACACTCAATGCATTAAGTGGTCTGGACATATAGAGAAGGAACTTTTTCATTTTTCCTCAAAATAAAATTCATGTCATGTCATTGTGTATAAAGATAATTCACCATAGTCCTTAAGGGTGAAGAAGGATATTCAAAGCACAGGAAGAAATCACATGGAAAGGCTCAGAGAAAAATATGTGCTAGTTGGAGTTATGGTGACGGTGGGTCTCATTAACAGAAGAAAGAAAAAAGGGATTTGGGAAGATACGGAGAGATAACTAGTTCAGATTTGAACAGATTATCAGTGTAGAATTTAGCTATTTTGTTTATTTAAAGTCAATGTGACATTTTATAGGTACTTGCTTATACTTACAAAGTTCTCCTGAGGAAGTACTGAGTTTGGCTAAACTAATTTTTTCATAGATGTGATTTTCCCATATATATAATGGAAATATTTCTTACATAGTTATTCTCCCTTTTGGCTTACTGTGCCACCCTGAGTGATTACTACCCTGCCAATAGCTGTTGTTTTTAATGTGATCATTCTATTTCATTAAATACAGTTTTCTGAAAAAATCAATATTACCTGACCATTCTACTTCTAATTTAAAAAAATAATAGTTTCTAGAAGAGACTTCTCTAGAAAAGAACAAAATTTGAAATAAATGAAATAAGTCAACCAACCCATAAAATTAAGCTAAATTGTTAGACATTTACATGAGATTTAATTTTCATTTTTTCCTCTTTTAACCTAAAGGCAAATGTTTTAGCACTGTTGATTTTAAATTCAAGTATGAAAATCTGAGTTTAATTAAAATTTAACATCCATGCTAGTTGTAAAATTACTTAAATTATGTGATTCATTAAATATGCACTATAGGTGTTCTTTTGTGAATATATTTTTGGTAAAAGCAGAATGAATTTCCAGTAAATATTTTATCACTTGGGAGATTTATTTTAAATAGGAAGCATATTAAATTTTGGTAAAATAATCTATTACTAGTTGGACAAGGGGCAAAATATAGATAGAAGTTGGAGAGACTGAAAAAATATGACAAATTGTGATAGATTTTTTGTCACAGTATTGGTAATTTTCACAAACATGTTCTTTTTCCTTTATGACAAATAAATGCAAGTGAAATTACAGTCAAATATTTGAGGATCCAGGTGTGAATCCAGGAGGTCACTACCGATTTTCTATTATGAGATTCTTTGATTTATAAGCTATTAAAAGTCTATAAGAGGTTTTTGTTTTTTTTTTTTTAATGCCTGTCTTTAGGAATATGCCAGATACTCAAGGAAAATAGATATATGAGGTGCTGAGTATCTATTCTGAACTTGGATATCATTTCAATTAGCACCATCCATCTTTTTTTTAAAAAGTGTTGAAGGCTGGAATAGCCATTAGATATTCCCATGCATGAAGCAGTTTTCTTCAGTGGCACTTATCATGACCCTGCTTTTTTTGATACATACTGGGAGACATTAAGTAGGGATAAACTGCTTACTACTGAGTGAAGGACTCAAGTGCAGTTCTTTGGCTTTCTGCCAAAGATACTGGAAGAAATGATGAATGACAAATATATTATGGAGGAATTCTCCTCCTAAGAGGTCCACAGGATTCTAATTTTTAGGATTGCTATCACAGCCAGGGATACTCTGTGTTTTTGTGCTCCTGATGGAAACACTGCTTTCGCTGAAACAACACTCCAGTTCCTGGTTGTTGTTGCTACTGTTATCTAATCTTCCTTATAGTGAGTCCTTTATTTCTGGTAAAGATACTCATTTAAATAACTATGGATTATGAAATTTAGACAAGAATTTTCATTGAGACATAAAGTTACCCTAAATTCAATAAGAAAATTGTGGTGGTGGTGGTGGTGTAGTTGCTAAGTCGTGTCCGACTCTTGCGACCCCATGGACTGTAGCTTGAGAGACTCCTCTGTCCATGGGATTCTCCAGGCAAGAGTACTGGAATGGGTTGCTATTTCCTTCTCCAGGGGATCTTCCTGACCCAGGGATCGAACCCATGTCTTCTGTATCTCCTACTTTGCAGGCAGATTCCTTGGCTGAGCTACGAGGGAAGTCCCAATAAGAAAATAAGTGTCATAAAATTTTTATTTGTAAGCTTTTTAAATAATTTGACTATTTTAAGGACTATATGTTACATGTATTTCTATTCAGTTTTTAAAAATTCCTGTATTTCTTTGGCTTGCTGAAGCTAGGTCTTTATACTAGGAATTTAATTGCCTAAAACGTGCCAAAATCTAAGATGACCTTGATATGATAGCAGATTTAATAATATGGCATTTAATAGGAGTGACTTAGGAATGAATTCCAGGTTTTGTTATTGAATATGAAGACTATTTCCCAGATGCAAAACAGATGGGAAAATCTAAAATCACTCATTTGACAAAACCTCAGGGTTTCCAATTAACAGTACATGCAATATGATATACTTTTGGTAGTAGTAATAAGTTTGGTATCTAAATGAGCAATGTGCTCTCTTGTTTTAGGTCACATTGGTCAGCTTTGGGTGCGTGCATGCTCAGTCGTGTCTGACTCTTTGTAACCCTATGGACTGTAGCCTGCCAGGCTCCTCTGTCCATGGGATTCTTCAGGCAAGAATACTAGAATAGGTTATCATTTCCTCCTCCAAGGGCCTTCCTGACCCAAGGATCGAGCCTGCATCTCCTGTGTCTTCTGCATTGGCAAGATTCCAGGATTCTTTACCCTGGAAGCTCTCAGTTTGGGGTACCCTTTTAGAGAAATAAAGACTATTCAGATCACATTTGTAAGAGAGTAACCAAAACATTTTTTAAATTCTCTATCAGATTTAGCTTCTTACATTTACAAGTAAAAGATTGTAGGATACAGCTTAGAAGGTCAGCCAAGCATCCAGATCTCCCAGGACAGTAGTGCTACATAAAACCAAGCTCATTAGATAGGGAGCTGTGAATAAAAGTGGTTTGTTCTTCTCTCTAAAGTATTAAAGCTTCTAAATTCTGTTTGTTTCACAGGAGTCTGAACTGATAGAACTAAGAGAAACCATTGAAATGCTGAAGGCCCAGAACTCTGCTGCCCAGGCAGCCATTCAGGGAGCACTGAATGGTCCTGACCACCCTCCCAAAGGTATATTCAGAAATCTTGCCATTTTTTCATGCAGTCTGATAGGCATCTATTTTTATTAATTAGAGCAAAGCTGCTTTTCCTCAGTCACACTGCCTTTGATAATTGCTATTATTCAGAATCTCAGAATTTAAGAACAGGAGCCTTCAGTATCAAACTGACCTTAGGAATTGGCTCCTACAGTCGAACTCTTCTCTCTTCTTGATTTGGTGAAGTTGGGTCTAGAGAGATTAGGTAATAGATTCATATCTGCCATTGAGCAAAACAAACCAGAGAAGAAATATGGAAATTTGGATCTTTACATTAAAACATAGCAATCAATATGGTGAAGTAGTGGGTATTGGGAGCAACTTGTCCTGTGCGGTTCAGTTCAGTCTCTCAGTCGTGTCCGACTCTTTGTGACCCCATGAACCACAGCACGCCAGGCCTCCCTGTCCATCACCAACTCCCAGAGTTTACCCAAATTCCTGTGTGAGGGCAATAAGAAATATATTTTTTGTAGAAAACTTAAAGACGGGAAGAAAATGGACTAAAAGTTGGTGTGTTTTTAATTATTACTTTGCTTCAGCAGGGCTTTCAAGGTGGCTCAGTGGTAAAGAATCCACCTGCCAATGCAGGAGACAAAGGTTCAATGCCTGGGTTGGAAATATCCCTTGGAGAAGAAAATGGCAACCCACTCCAGTAATTCTTGCCTGGGAAATTCCATGGACATAGGAGCCTGGGAGGCTACAGTCCATGAGGTCAAAAAAGAGTCAGACCCAACCTAGTAACTAAACAGTAACAATGCTTCGACAACCTTAATGATAAAATAATCTTTTTTGCCACCACCCCCACACCTTTGATTGCCACTTAAGAAATACTCTGTGATAATGTCATGTCATTTTTTTCTTTACATAAGTTCTACTTATTTTTAGTCTCTTTTAAGTAGCATTCAATATGCTCAACTCTTACCAGCTGAAAAATGCTTTCTTAAATCCTGAGTGCTCTGTCATCTCTCTTCCCTTTTCCAGATGAATGTTTGATAGAATTCTTTAGTGTCTTTAACCACCAGTCATACTTCAGACACTGGAGTGTGGTTTTCTTTCTACTACTCCACCAAAACTGTTCTCTCCATCATCAATAAGGACTTATATAACTCTAAATCCAGTACATTTAAAATTCTTATTATATTTATCATAGAAATGGCATTTGATACTGATGTCCATTCCATCCTACTTGAAACATTCACTTCTTCTGATGCTCTTTACATGCATATTCTTATTCTTCTATGCTTTTTGAAAGTTTCTTTCACTGTTTCTCTTGTATATTCACTTGCTTATTGCATTTGTTAAATATTGATGTTTCTTAGAGCCCAGTTCTAAGCTCTCTTCCATTATAATTTTATACATTTTATGATTCTCTTCATCCTATCTGAATTTTTATACAAGGCCATCTAATACTCTTTCTATAATTATTGTTTTTGTGTTTATAACTGTCAAATATCTCTCTCCAGGGCAGGCTCATCTCTTGAGTCACACATCTGTAAATCCAGCTGCTAAAGAGGGAACTCTACCTGGTTATCTCTGGGTGTGTGTTTGTTACCTGAAACTCAGCATCTCTAAATATGAACTTGTCTTCTTCCTTCTTAGACCTGCTTATGCCTTCAATGCTGCTTTCTCAGTCAAAAGCATCACCATCTTTCCATATTACCAGCAATCCTCCTCTCCTCACTCAGCAAATCACTAGGTTCTGACCCCACCTCTTAAACATCTCTTGTTTCCATTTCTCCAATCCTCCTATCGCCAGTCCTCATCTCCCCCCTGAACTGCGGCCACAAGCTCCTCAAGAGCCTTCCTGCTCTGTGACTTTCGCCTCTTCGTGCCATTCTTCACCCTGAGACCAGAGCAGTGGCCCAACAGTGTATGTCTAACAGGCATCCCATTGCCTTTAGTTAAAATGCAGACTCCGTAACATGACATAATCTCTCTTTGCCAGTTTTGTTTGTTCAACAAGTGTTTAATGATCATCATTTATGTTCTAGATAGTCTTTTAGACATTATGTCTTGCATTTTGTCATTTCATGCTTTAGCTATCCTGAACTTCTTTCAGTTCTTCCAAAGTTCTTTACATATTCTGTTTATTCTGCTTGGCACTTTCTACAGTGTTTGTTCAGCATAAAAACTTTCTGAGATCTTGCGAGGGTTAGCCTAAACATACCTCCTTGGGGCTTCCCTATTAGCTCAGTTGGTAAAGAATCTGCCTACAGTGTAGGAGACCCCGGTTTGATTCCTGGGTCGGGAAGACCTACTGGAGAAGGGATAGGCTACCCACTCCAGTATTCCTGGGCTTCCCTGGTGACTCAGCTGGTAAAGAATCCACCTCCAATGCGGGAGACCTGGTTTCAATCCCTGGGTTGGGAAGATCTTCTGGAGAAGGGAAAGTCTACCCACTCCAGTATTCTGGCCTAGAGAATTCCATGGACTGTATAGTCCATGGGGTTGCAAAGAGTTGGACACAACTGAACGACTTTCACTTCACTTTCACGTACCTCCTTGACTCTTAAACTATATGAAGTCCCTTTGTGATGTTTTTGAAAATAACTGTAGTTCCCTTAAAAAAATTGCATTACACTTTGGTGCCTTCATTTATTTATGGTCTACCTTTCCTGGTTGATAGCAGCGTGGTTTGTTTTCTTCATACTAAATCCTGGCCATGTTGATGCCTTGTACATGAAAGGGGCTTATTCAAATTTTATAGAAAATACTAATATAAATTTTTAAAAACAAAATTTAAGTTTTGGGAAAATAATTATATAAAGTGAGATATACTGAAATTAAAAGAAAAACTAGTTCTCTAGGGGCTACTGCTGTTAAGAATTTAGCAACTTTCCATGTGGGGGAGTTAATTTATATGCAGCATGGAAAATTACTGCATATTTAAAGCTTATCTTAGAGCTATAATAAAGCAGCTTATGTTCTAAATCTTCATGTTGTAAATAGGTCCAGAAGGGATTTAAAAAGGCTTAATCCCTTCTTTACTGTGGTACAAGACACTGAAGTAAAACTTTCTGGAAAGATTCATTTTATCTCAGGCAACAGGTAGCTTAATGTCTACTGGAATTGAAAAATAGGAATTCCTTTGCTCAGATTTGTGAGAGGGTAGACTAAAATGAACAAAAGGATAACAGTTACTAACAAATTGGTCAAGAAAGATTAAATGATAGATTTATAAAGTTTAAAACTAACAAAAACAAATAGTTATAAAGGATTGAATGTATATAGGATATTCAGATTAATATTAAAACTCAGTGTTACACGGAATGAATTATAAAAATATATTTATTCAACAATTACTTGCTGATCGCCTACCATATGATATATTCTGTATAAAGCCCTGAATATATAATGGTAGACCAACTAAACATAGTCTTTCTCAACATTTAACTTTTAATCATAAAGGAAAGCAGAAATAAAGAATTGTTGTGATGATTAGGGTAGCTGAATGTGCATGTAAAACAGTTGTAAGTTCTAAAATGGACAAGAATGTGTGCCATAGAGAGCAAGGGTACAGAGAACCTACTCTGGTTACAGAGTCAAGAAAGTCCTTTACCAGATAGTAATATATAATGGGAAACCCAGGGATCAATTGTCAAGGCAGATTTTTTTTTTTTTTTTTTTAGTTTTTAATTAATTGTTTTTTTTTAATTTTATTTTATTTTTAAACTTTACAGTATTGTATTAGTTTTGCCAAATATCGAAATGAATCCGCCACAGGTATACCTGCATTCCCCATCCTGAACCCTCCACCCTTCTCCCTCCCCTACCCTCCCTCTGGGTCGTCCCAGTGCACCAGCCCCAAGCATCCAGTACCGTGCATTGAACCTGGACTGGCGACTTGTTTCATACATGATATTATACATGTTTCAATGCTATTCTCCCAAATCTCCCCACCCTCTCCCTCTCCCACAGAGTCCATAAGACTGATCTATACATCGGTGTCTCTTTTGCTGTCTCGTACACAGGGTTATTGTTACCATCTTTCTAAATTCCATATATATGCATTAGCATACTGTATTGGTGTTTTTCTTTCTGGCTTACTTCACTCTGTATAATAGGCTCCAGTTTCATCCACCTCATTAGAACTGATTCAAATGTATTCTTTTTAATGGCTGAGTAATACTCCATTGTGTATATGTACCACAGATAGTAAATACTGACAGAAAAGCATTCCATAAGGGTCTTAAGACAGAAAAGAGATCCAGGCCCTTACGGAACTGACCCCAAGAAGATAATGATCAAAGATAAAATAAACTGAACCAGTTTGGAGAGATGAGTACTGACCAGATTACTTAGGAATCTGTAGGCCGTATTTAAGAGTTGGAATGTTTTCTATTCTTGCTCAAATTGGATTCTACTGGGAAGTCTTAAATAAGAGAGTCATGGTAAGATTTTTCTTTTTTTTTAATTTATTATTTAAATTTATTTATTAACTTTTTTACTTTACAATATTGTATTGGTTTTGCCATACATTGACATGAATCCACCATGGGTGTACATGTGCTCCCCATCCTGAACCCCCCTCCCACCTCCCTCCCTGTACCACCCCTCTGGCTCATCCCAGTGCACCAGCCCCGAGCACCCTGTATGATGCATTGACCTGGACTGGCGATCTATTTCACATATGATAATATACATGTTTCAATGCCATTCTCCCAAATCATTCCACCCTCACCCTCTCCCACAGAGTCCAAAAGACTGTTCTATAGATCTGTGTCTCTTTTGCTGTCTTGCATACAGGGTTATCATTACCATCTTTCTAAATTCCATATATATGTGTTATTTAATGGTGTTTTCTTTCTGGCTTACTTCACTCTGTATAATAGGATCCAGTTTCATCCACCTCATTAGAACTGATTGAAATGTATTCTTTTTAATAGCTAAGTAATATTCCATTGTGTATATGTACCACAGCTTTCTTATCCGTTCGTCTGCTGATGGACATCTAGGTTGCTTCCATGTCCTGGCTATTGTAAACAGTGCTGTGATGAACATTGGGGTACACGTGTCTCTTTCAATTCTGGTTTCATTGCTGTGTATGCCAGCAGTGGGATTGCTGGGTCATAAGGCAGTTCTATTTCCAGTTTTTAAAGGAATCTCCACACTGTTCTCCATAGTGGCTATACTAGTTTGTATTCCTACCAACAGTGTAAGAGGGTTCCCTTTTCTCCACACCCTCTCCAACATTTATTGCTTGTAGACTTTTGGATAGCAGCCATTCTGACTGGCGTGAAATGGTACCTCATTGTGGTTTTGATTTGCATTTCTCTGATAATGAGTGATGTTGAGCATCTTTTCATGTGTTTGTTAGCCATCTGTATGTCTTCTTTGGAGAAATGTCTGTTTAGTTCTTTGGCCCACTTTTTGATTGGGTCGTTTATTTTTCTGGAATTGAGCTTCAGGATTTGCTTGTACATTTTTGAGATTAATTCTTTGTCAGTTGCTTCGTTTGCTATTATTTTCTCCCATTCTGAAGGCTGTGTTTTCACCTTGCTTATAGTTTCCTTTGTTGTGCAGAAGCTTTTAATTTTAATTAGGTCCCATTTGTTTATTTTTGCTTTTATTTCCAATATTCTGGGAGGTGGGTCATAGAGGATCCTGCTGTGGTTTATGTCGGAGAGTGTTTTGCCTATGTTTTCCTCTAGGAGTTTTATAGTTTCTGGTCTTACATTTAGATCTTTAATCCATTTTGAGTTTATTTTTGTGTATGGTGTTAGAAAGTGATCTAGTTTCATTCTTTTACAAGTGGTTGATGAGTTTTCCCAGAACCACTTGTTAAAGAGATTGTCTTTTCTCCATTGCATATTCTTGCCTCCTTTGTCAAAGATAAGGTGTCCATAGGTGTGTGGATTTATCTCTGGGCTTTCTATTTTGTTCCATTGATCTATATTTCTGTCTTTGTGCCAGTACCATACTGTCTTGATGACTGTGGCTTTGTAGTAGAGCCTGAAGTCAGGCAGGTTGATTCCTCCAATTCCATTCTTCTTTCTCAAGATCACTTTGGCTATTCGAGGTTTTTTGTATTTCCATACAAATTGTGAAATTATTTGTTCTAGTTCTCTGAAAAATACCTGTGGTAGCTTGATAGGGATTGCATGAAAGATTTTTCTTTAAAAAGATTTGAAGATGACTTGGCTGGCTGTTCTTTCTTAGAGCAAGTAAGTGATGGCGATGGCTCCAACTAGAACAGTGACAGCACAATGGATGGGAAGTGGAATGTGGAGAATGAATAAACATATAACTGAAATGTATATCGTTTAAAATAAGCTTCTCCATTCATTCAGATTGTTGGTATTCATTTGGTCAACCATTTATACTGAACTCTGTGATGCTGCATGTACTCAAATACTTAACTCTAGAAAAGAATTGTCAGAGAAAAGTAAAATGCATTCCTTTCATCCTGTAATGTTATTGAAATTACACCCTTGCCAGTCTTTATTGGAAATGCGGTCATAGTTGAACATAGCTAATACTTCCAAGGACTACTTTTTAACCTATCTTTAAACATTTTGGGATTATTTGAAGTCAAATATAATTTATTAATTCTGGATATAATAAAAACTCTGAAATACTTTAACTCTTAATACATCTGCTTTATTTGTAAAAGTCAGTTATGATGAGAAAACTAGCAAATGCTAATCTTGTTCAGAAAAGCTTGTAGCCAAATATAGCAGATATTTAAAACACAAATACCTACACATGTTCTTTTATTGCTTATTCACATAATTTCCACATTAGTTGATAAGGTATACTGTGCTCCTTTATTGTTGATGCAAAATAACACACATAAATACCATGATTTAGGTTTTGGCACTGGTAATGCTTTTCGCATGCAAAAACTGTAAATGTTTTCATCATTAAAAAAAATATACTTTTAGACCAAATTCTAGGGATTCTTAAAAACAGCTATTATATTTTTACCCTCCTATAAAATTTTTCAGCATGGTTATTCTCTTAATGGAAAAGTCAAAGTACTTATGGATAGGTATGTATATGAGATTAAAGATGGAGATATGTATATGTATATTACCCACCCACACATATACTTATTGTACGATTTGAAAGTAACCAGTTAAGGTTCCACTTCCATCGGTCATTTTATTGTCAAATTACTTTGCTGAATAGTTTTGATTATATACTATTATTTCTATGGGAACTTTTTGAAAGCTATATTGTGATTTCTGACCTCAGATAAGTTCCACTGAGATTTTTTTTGCTTGGCTAATCTGCATTGATTCCAATTAAATATAACAGTAAGAGATGGCCTAAAAGCACATTTGACCTTAAAAATAATTTTATAAATTTCTTGTGTCTTCACTAACTCTTTGGTCAGTTCACTATGAGTAGAAATAATTTCAATTTTAATATTATAAATAAATCTTATAAGCTTGTATGGAGTGGCTACCTTCAAAAAATGATTTAGTATCAAATAGTCTCCTTTTCAAATATCTTATTAGCTAGAGAGAAGTTCATGCTTTTTACGAGTCATATTACCTGGCAGTTAGTACAATAGACAGTAAGATCCATCTAAGCCTCTTTTTCAGCTGTGTTACTGCAAGGAAACTTTAGTGATTACACTCATTTCAGTGGTTTGCTTTAAGAGTAAAATAAGATTGCTCCCAGAGCAAAGTAAGCATGTAGTAAAAGCTAGCTTTAATATTACCTGTTATTATTGCTACTACTATTACTCTTCCAAGTCATGGGCTGGGATTAGGTGTAATGGGAGAATTACACTGTCTTAAATATGATTTCTGTCCTTTATCGAGCCCATCTTTGCATGAAATGTTCCCTTGGTATCTCTGATTTTCTTGAAGAGATCTCTAGTCTTTCCCATTCTGTTGTTTTCATCTATTTCTTTGCACTGATCGCTGAGGAAGGCTTTCTTATCTCTCCTTGCTATTCTTTGGAACTCTGCATTCAGATGCTTATATCTTTCCTTTTCTCCTTTGCTTTTCACTTCTCTTCTTTTCACAGCTATTTTTAAGGCCTCCTCAGACAGCCATTTTGCTGTTTTGCATTTCTTTTCCATGGGGATGGTCTTGATCCCTGTCTCCTGTACAATGTCATGAACCTCCGTCCATAGTTCATCAGGCACTCTATCAGATCTAGTCACTTAAACCTATTTCTGACTTCCACTGTAAATTCATAAGGGATTTGATTTAGGTCATACCTGAATGGTCTAGTGGGTTTCCCTACTTTATTCAATTTAAGTCTGAATTTGGCAATAAGGAGGTCATGGTCTGAGCCACAGTCAGATCCTGGTCTTGTTTTTGCTGACTATATAGAGCTTGTCCATCTTTGGCTGCAAAGAATATGATCAATCTGATTTCACTATTGACCATCTGGTGATGTCCATGTATAGAGTCTTCTCTTGTGTTGTTGGAAGAGGGTGTTTGCTATGACTAGTGCATTCTCTTGGCAGAACTCTATTAGCCTTTGCCCTGCTTCATTCCGTACTCAAAGGCCAAATTTGCCTGTTACTCCAGGTGTTTCTTGACTTCCTACTTTTGCATTCCAGTCCCCTATAATGAAAAGGACATCTTTTTTGGGTGTTAGTTCTAAAAGACTTGTAGGTCTTCATAGAACCATTCAACTTCAGGTTATTCAGCATTAATTGTTGGGGCATAGGCTAGGATTACCATGATATTGAATGGTTTGCCTTGGAAATAAACAGAGATCATTCTGTCGTTTTTGAGATTGCATCCAAGTACTGCATTTTGGACTCTCTTGTTGACCATGATGGCTACTCCATTTCTTTAAGGGATTCCTGCCCACAGTAGTAGATAAAATTGTCATCTGAGTTAAATTCAAGGACAGAAATGGTATGGACCTAACAGAGCAGAAGATACTAAGAATAGGTGGCAAGAATACACAGGAGAACAGTACAAAAAAGAGCTTCACGACCCAGATAATCACGATGGTGTGATCACTCACCTTGAGCCAGACATCCTGGAATGTGAGGTCAAGTGTGCCTTAGAAAGCATCACTATGAACAAAGTTAGTGGAGGTGATAGAATTCTAGTTGAGCTATTTAAAATCCTAAAAGATGATGCTGTGAAAGTACTGCACTCAATATGCCAGCAAATTTGGAAAACTCAGCAGTGGCCACAGGACTGGAAAAGGTCAGTTTTCATTCCAGTCCCAAAGAAAGGCAATGCCAAAGAATGCTCAAACTACCGCACAATTGCACTCATCTCACACGCTAGTAAAGAATGCTCAAAATTCTCCAAGCCAGGCTTCAGCAATACGTGAACCGTGAACTTCCAGTGAGCTTACCGTGAACTTACATCAAGGCTGTTTATTGTCACCCTGCTTATTTAACTTATACGCAGAGTACATCATGAGAAACGCTGGGCTAGAAGAAGCACAAGCTGGACTCAAGATTGCCAGGAGAAATATCAATAACCTCATATATGCAGATGACACCACCCTTATGGCAGAAAGTGAAGAAGAACTAAAGAGCCTCTTGATGAAAGTGAAAGAGGAGAGTGAAAAAGTTGGCTTAAAGCTCAACATTCAGAAAATGAAGATCATGGCATCTGGTCCCATCACTTCATGGGAAATAGATGGAGAAACAGTGGAAACAGTGTCATACTTTATTTTGGGGGGCTCCAAAATCACTGCAGATGGTGACTGCAGCCATGAAATTAAAAGACGCTTACTCCTCGGAAGGAAGATTATGACCAACCTAGACAGCATATTGAAAAGCAGAGACATTACTTTGCCAACAAAGGTCCGTCTAGTCAAGGCTATGGTTTTTCCTGTGGTCATGTATGGATGTGAGAGTTGGACTGTGAAGAAAGCTGAGTGCCAAAGAATTGATGCTTTTGACCTGTGGTGTTGGAGAAGACTCTTGAGAGTCCCTTGGAGTGAAAGGAGATCCAACCAGTCCATTCTGAAGGAGATCAGTCCTGGGCGTTCTTTGGAAGGACTGATGTTGAAGCTGAAACTCCAATACTTTGGCCACCTCATGTGAAGAGTTGACTCATGGAAAAGACCCTGATGCTGGGAGGGATTGGGAGCAGGAGGAGAAGGGAACGACAGAGGATGAGATGGCTGGATGGCATCACCAACTCGATGGACGTGAGTTTGTGTGAACTCCGGGATTTGGTGATGGACAGGGAGGCTTGGCTGGCTGCGATTCATGGGGTTGCAAAGAGTCGGACATGACTGAACGGCAGAACTGAACTGAAATATGATTTCTATTTAATTCACTAATGAAGTCTACCTAGATTCTCTCTTGATGACTTTGGCTCTTTGACCGTGGTCAAGGTACTTCCTTGCATTTCGGTTGTCTCATCTATGAGATAAAGTGCTTAGATGACTCACAAGGTTTGTTTTGGCTCTAACAAGGTATGCTTCCATGAAATGGAAAGTCGGTATATCTGGCTTCAGTAGCTTTATTCAAAGGACAAATATTAAAAAGACACAATTAATTTTCATGCCATTATGAGTTTCCATTTACTCCATGGAATATATCATTGGGATAAATGATTTTCTAAGTGCTGTTTAATCTAGGTATTCAGTAAAAATCACTAGCATAGCATTTAATTTGGCAACAAAACTCGGAATTCATTAAACTGCCAATGCTACAGACTTACCTGAGATTCCTATTGAATCTTAATACAGGTAACCTAATTAATTAAAGCAAATAGGATGATACTTTGTTAAGCTTATAAAACTAAAACTGCATTGAAATGATCTGTACAAAGCTGTGTTGACTATTATTAGAGAACTTCCTCTCAGAAAGCCTAAAATTCTTATTTGGTCAGATTGCAAGTCTTTTTGAGTAAATGTGGCTCTCTCTGTCTGTGACTAGATCTCCGCATCAGAAGACAGCATTCCTCTGAAAGCGTTTCTAGTATTAACAGTGCCACAAGCCACTCCAGCATTGGCAGTGGTAACGATGCCGACTCCAAGAAGAAGAAAAAGAAAAATTGGGTAAGCTATTAGCATTCATCTAATTCACAAACTTATTACTGCACAGTGAGGCAGGATTTTTCCTTTTGGGCTTTAGAGATTCACAGCAGTTTACAGTGTCTCATTCAAGTGACTCACCCCTCAAATTCTATACTCATCAAAAAGCTCAGGGCAGCCTGTCGCTGAAGAACAGACATCTTGGAGTTGGGACTAACTGAACTTAGATTTGAATCCCAACTCTGATGCTTACTTTTTGGCTCTTAGGCAAGTTACTTCACCTTTTGGCGAGCCTAAATTTTCTCATTTGTAAAAACTGGATAATTATACTGACTTTACAGGGATATTGTAAAGAAAAATAGAGTAGCATCTATAAATAAATGGCTCAAAGCAGGACCTTGTTGTGAAGGTGGAGATGAAAAAGAAGAAAAGGATGAGGGTGATGATGGTGGTGGTGTTAGTAGTGGCGATGATGGTGATGGTGGTAAAGATGCTGATGGAAGAAGAGGAGAAAAAATAGAATTGGTAAAAAAGAAAGACGAGTCCTTGCAAACTTCTGCACCCCTTGCATCAACAGAGCTTCTGGTGTGAAAGTACCACTGTATCAGAAATCAACTCTGTATATTTTCACCAAAAGAACATAGGAGAAATATAAAAATGTACTTTAACAGAACTACCCCTTGTTAGCTAGAACTATCCCTTGTTAGCTAATTTATGATATAAAGTAATTGCTGAAAAACTGAATGGAAGATGCTACCACTACAAAATGTTTAAAAAATAATGAAGTAAAGGATTTTTTTGACTGCTATGAAAGAAAAGTAAATTTTAAATAAGTAGAACTCTTGATGAAATCCAAAATGAAATTAGGAAAGGATTTTACTAGAGTGCTTTCTGTAATAATGAGAGAAATATCTTTTTTGTTTTAAAAACAATGTTGATGCAGGTAATATTTTAAAATACTGATCAGCCTTCCTTCCCTTGGTTTGTAATTGCGCACTCTTTCATGTTTCTGCAAGGTGAACTCTAGAGGAAGTGAGGTGAATATAAATCGTGGACAGTCTGGCATGCATCTATAAAACACCCACCCTTGGCATGAATGCTATTCATTTTGGCAGGAAGCTTTTATACCTTTTAAAAACAGATTACCTTGTTTGTCTTTTCTTTGTGTCTTTTCATTTTAATCTTCAATTTTAAAGAGAAGTAAAACTACTTTCCAAATAGCGCTGTAGGGCGTACCAATTCTGGTTTGCATAGTCTGGGAACTGAAAATTTGAATAGAAACTCACGATTGATGAAGTGTTAGGTGAATTTGATTTCATTTTGCTTTTTAAGTTTGTACTGTCAGCAGGCCCTGACTTGACAGTAGAGCTAAAGTGGCCATTTAAAACAAATTGCCTTGAAGAGAGGAGCCTTCTGAAAGGAGATCCCTTCAAGGTACTTCGTTTTAAATGAGTGCTCTGATGGCCCTGCCCTTGTCCCTGCACTGTTTAAAAGCCTTCCATGTTTGCGCTGTGCTGGATTAATACAAAAATAAAACAGAAACACAAAACACGGTATCTTTTTTTTTTTTTTAATTAGAGATACCGTGCTGCAGCTGTTAATCCTTTGCTTATACATACTGACCCCAGGCAGTGGCTAGGATGGCACTTGCAAACTAACGGCCCAAAGCGAGATGCCCCCAGTGCAAATAGACAAGGAAGGTAATTTCTGTCCTTTCTTGCAGCTGAGAAGCTCATTCAAACAAGCCTTTGGGAAGAAAAAGTCCACCAAGCCCCCTTCCTCACATTCGGACATTGAAGAGCTTACAGATTCGTCCCTCCCAGCATCCCCCAAGTTGCCCCACAACGGGGGTGACTGTGGGTCAGCCTCCATGAAGCCCTCCCAGTCTGCCTCTGCGTAAGTCACCCCCTCTGCAGCACAAGGAAGAATCTATTGAAGACGACTTCAGGCCAGGCCCACGTGTGTGTTCTGAATGGAATCGCAGCATCGTCTCTGTGTCCGTTATTTCCAGATCTTCCTTAGAATAGCAGACAGCATTCATTTCTCTTCTGTTTTCCATTCATTAGAACGTGAATGATTCTTGATCTCATTCTCCCCTTTTCTAAGTTATTATTTTCACTGGCATTTGTCCTTGTATCTATCTAACTGTGCATTAAATGCAGGTCACCCCTTGTCTGGCCACCAAAGAAACGGCAAAATGGCCCTGTGATCTACAAGCATAGATCCCGGTAAAATGGAGTGTGATGCATG
Source organism: Bos indicus x Bos taurus (assembly GCF_003369695.1). Classification (NCBI taxonomy): domain Eukaryota; kingdom Metazoa; phylum Chordata; class Mammalia; order Artiodactyla; family Bovidae; genus Bos; species Bos indicus x Bos taurus. The sequence goes on along the minus strand of NC_040080.1, from coordinate 112,559,322 downwards.
AAAACTGCTCAGATCCCAGTTCTAACCTAAGCAGTGTTCACTCCTGCTTTCTCTAAAATCACTCGCATGTGTTTCAACAATGACTACCTCCTCTGCCCTCCTGTTGTGGAAGTAAAATTTTGTTACCTTAAGCCAAACTGCAATCCATTTTTCTTCAATTGTGTTAGATAATCTAGCATAGCATTTTTTATAGTATCCCACTAGAATGTTATAAGAAAGAATAAAACATGTAGAAGGTTAAACATGTGCTCTGATAATTCTCTTTGTTCTGTACACTGTTCAGTTCAGAGTCCATGTGTGCCCGTGACGGCAGCTCCCCGGAGCTGTCATATACACAAGGCCACAAATAGAACCATTTAAGACCGTGCACACTCTGTTTAATTCCCTTACTTAGAAGAACATAGCACGGTCATTTTGTGACCAGCAACTTAATCCTCACATTTTAAATAGAAAAGCTACTCATTAATACAACAGAAATTCTTTTTGACACATTTCCTCCCAAGCTGTCTACAAAACAACAACACAACAGCAGTGAGGATGTCCTGTATGTGACCTTCAAGCAGCCCCAACTAGCCCGCTTGTTTGGGTTGAAACCTTGCTTCAGTTTCATTAGCTGACCTCCTAAATCAGCCGAGCCTACCAGAAGGATTATATAACACTCATCCATTATTTAAATGTCCAAAACTAATCTCCCTGATTTATTGTCTACAATATTTATTTTGAAGTTTTGTGGTAACCGGGAGATAGTATTATGGCAAAATAAGATTATTCTTTGCAAAATTTTATAAAACTAGAAATCAACATTTTGATACATAATAACTTTGTTTTAAACAAATTTAATATGTTGCAAATAGAAGGTTAAGTCCCTTGAAAAAATGGTTGAATGAGATATAGTAATACTCTGACTTTCAGCCCCACAAATATTAGCAACAAGGGAATTTTGAGTATCAGTTTCTATACAGTAAAGATAGGTTGTTTTTAAACTTCAAAAAATAGAGATTAAAAAAAGAGAGAGAGACAAAGGCCTACTCTTTTCCGTTTTGAACCTATGAATGTATTTCTGTTTGTAAAACTCTTTTTCCTTTTCTCTAGGTTTTGCCAGCAGCAAATAATCTCTGTACCTGCTGGATATTATTGCAGTTCAGCTTTTAAAAGAATCATTGCCTTTCCTAATCCTCTGGCTTCCCCAACTGCTGATTTTCTGCTTGTTTCTTTCTTCAGGATCTGTGAATGCACAGAGGCTGAGGCAGAGATAATTCTGCAGTTGAAGAGTGAGCTCAGAGAAAAGGAATTAAAATTAACAGATATTCGGCTGGAGGCCCTCAGCTCTGCACATCATCTCGATCAGATCCGGGAAGCCATGAACCGGATGCAGGTTGGTCTGTAAGCACCTTCAAGGAGTGAACAGGAGAGCTTTGAAATGCTGCTTATTCTCTTGTCTCAGTTACTGTAAAAGCAAATCTCACATTTAAATCCCTTTTGGAAATGCACTCTTTTTATTTAATCTCCGCAACTCCTTTCCTAATATCGGTTGGAGAATTTTGTAAAATCCAGCTTTGGAAATGGGAGTGCAAACTGGCTGGTTGCACTCAAGGACCATTGAAGGCACCTTTACTAGTGACTGAACTGGCTGAGAGCTAAGTTTTCAGAGAAACTTCTGCAGCCCTTGCTTCTTGACTTCCCCGTGATTTACCTTTTGGTAACTTCTTCCTATAATTTTGAAATCTGACTTTCAAACACCTTTACCTGTTTTTTATTGAAAAACAAATGAAATGAGGAAAGGACAGAAATATAACACAAGCTTTCTAAATATGAAAGTAAAAGTGATGTAGAATGCCATCTGTAAAAGTAAAGCTTTTGTATATCTTGGAAGGATCCGAAGGCTAAATTCAGAACCAGTCTGTGCTCAGACTTTCATTTTATTATTGTCAACCAATAATCACTTGGTACCGCAGATGACTGAAACAGGAAAAGCTCGTTGCCAAGCAGATTCCTATACCACTGATATATTCATCAAAAGGCTTGTGTTGTTTTTATGAGCTTAGTGCTCTGTTTCGAAGGAACAAAAACTTTTTCAGACGTTAGCTAGGATTCTGAAGTGATCATTTTAAATCACTTCATTTATATAACTTTTGTTTTACTGTGATTTTCAACTCTTCCTGAATTCAGAATATTACGAAGGGCATTTTCTTCTATGAGATATTAATAGTATTGCATTAAATTTTTAAATTTTATTTTATTAAAGCATAGTTGATTTATAATGTTGTATTACAAAGTTTCAGATGCACAGCACAGTGATTCAGTTATATATATATATATACCTGAATATAGATAGATAGATACGTTCTTTTTAAATTCTTTTCCCTTATAGGTTTTTACAAAATATTGAGTATATAGTAGGTCTCTCTGTTGGTTATCTGTTTTTATATATGTTGTAGTGTTTAATTCTAAAATGAGAAATGGAATGACCTCTTCAATTATGTTATTCTTAATTCAGGTGAGACCACATCCTGGAAAACTCCTCAAATATATGATAGATTTTTTTTTAAGTGTGAAAAAATTCCACTGGTCAGTGTATCTATATTTGTGAATATCTGAATATGTATATATGGGAGACAGAGAAAGAGATTTACTTTTCCTTCTTTGGAAGGAAATCTTGTTTCCATAATTCATAGTTGTTTTTTAATATCTCACCACATTAAAAAAAAAAAAAACAAAACACTGATTAACACTACTACTAAAAGAGTTGATACCCTTTTCTCTTCAAGTTAGCGCCATGTTTTTCAATTTCACAACAGAATGAGATTGAAATACTGAAGGCTGAAAATGACCGGCTGAAGGCGGAGACGGGGAACGTGGGGAAGCCTGCTCGGCCCCCGTCCGAGTCCGCGAGCAGCACCTCCTCCTCCTCCTCGCGCCAGTCCTTAGGGCTCTCGCTCAACAATCTGAACATCGCGGAGTCTGTTACCTCAGGTGATTTTGCGCGCACAGTGCCTAATCACAGCATGCCTAGGACTTCACAAGTGAGGACACCTCGAATTTGGAGACCCTTGCCCACCACTGCCCTCACCCATTCCCTCTTCAAAGCGTTAACACCCTAATTCTCAGAGATAGCCCTTTTTCCTTATAAGTTCATTCTCAGTCATGATCATCTTAAAAGAACATTCTGTGTAAAAGAGTGAAACGACTTAGACATACGGTTTTCATATCATTTTTTAAAACAATTGTTTGTGCTTGACAAGTACTTCCTCCAGGATTACAGATAGGACGAAGGAGTAGTATTCTCTGATGATGGTTTGTACTCATCACTGTATAATCAGAACCCCGTGCATTTTGATAGCGTTTTGCCCATTTACAGGTGTTTCAGGCCCTATTCCTAAATTTGACTAGTGATCCTGCATTTTGCAGCCCAGGGAGAATACAGTGCTCCTCTGTCACCGGGCTACAGCTCTTTTAAACTGTCACCAAACAGACAAAAAGGAAACGCTGGGTTCCAGTATTGAGTTTAGAATAAGGGTAGCGTTTTAGTCAGTTGCAAATAGAATCATATAACCTAACGTCTTAATATCTGATGAACTACTCAGTTATAAAGTATAACTGCTCCTTTAATTGAGTGCACACACACAGCATTTAATCATTTTTGTATACATAAAAGACTTGGTTGAGAAAAATTTACAGGAGGACCTGTGGTGATTACAAAGCACAGCCACTAGATGACGCTTGAAAACCAATAATATACATGTTCCTGGGCAATTTTCAGTTCGGTTCAGTTCAGTCGCTAAGTCGTGTCTGACTCTTTGCGACCCCATGAATCGCAGCACGCCAGGCCTCCCTGTCTATCACCATCTCCCGGAGTTCACTCAAACTCACGTCCATCGAGTCAGTGATGCCATCCAGCCATCTCATCCTGTCATCCCCTTTTCCTCCTGCCCCTAATCCCTCCCAGGATCAGTCTTTTCCAATGAGTCAACTCTTCGCATGAGGTGGCCAAAGTACTGGAGTTTCAGCTTTAGCATCATTCCTTCCAAAGAACGCCCAGGGCTGATCTCCTTTAGAATGGACTGGTTAGATCTCCTTGCAGGCCAAGGGACTCTCAAGAGTCTTCTCCAACACCACGGTTCAAAAGCATCGATTCTTCGTCGCTCAGCTTTCCACACAGTCAAACTCTCACATCCATATATGACCACTGGAAAAACCATAGCCTTGTCTAGACGAACCTTTGTTGGCAAAGTAATATGTCTGCTTTTCAATATGCTATCTAGGTTGGTCATAACTTTCCTTCCAAGGAGTAAATGTCTTTTAATTTCATGGCTGCAGTCACCATCTGCAGTGATTTTGGAGCCCCCAAAAATAAAGTCTGACACTGTTTCCACTGTTTCTCCATCTATTTCCCATAAAGTGATGGGGCCAGATGCCATGATCTTAGTTTTCTGAATGTTGAGCTTTAAGCCAACTTTTTCACTCTTCTCTTTCACTTTCATGAAGAATCTCTTTGGTTCTTCGTCGCTTTCTGCCATAAGGGTGGTGTCATCTGCATATCTGAGGTTATTGATATTTCTCCCGGCAATCTTGATTCCAGCTTGTGTTTCTTCTAGCCCAGCGTTTCTCATGATGTACTCTGCATATAAGTTAAATAAGCAGGGGGACAATATACAGCCTTGACGTACTCCTTTTCCTATTTGGAACCAGTCTGTTGTTTCATGTCCAGTTCTAACTGTTGCTTCCTGACAGGTTTCTCAGGAGGCAGGTCAGGTGATCTGGTATTCCCATCTCCTTCAGAATTTTCCACAGTTTATTGTGATCCACACCGTCAAAGGCTTTGGCATAGTCAGTAAAGCAGAAATAGATGTTTTTCAGAAACTCTCTTGCTTTTTCAGTGATCCAGCGGATGTTCGCAATTTGATCTCTGGTTCCTCTGCCTTTTCTAAAACCAGCTTGAACATCTGGAAATTCACGGTTCATGTACTGTTGAAACCTGGCTTGGAGAATTTTGAGCATTACTTTACTAGCATGTGAGATGAGTGCAATTGTGCGGTAGTTTGAGCATTCTTTGGCATTGCCTTTCTTTGCGATTGGAATGAAAACTGACCTTTTCCAGTCCTGTGGCCACTGCTGAGTTTTCCAAATTTGCTGACATATTGAGTGTGGCACTTTCACAGCATCATCGTTTAAGATTTGAAATAGCTCAACTGGAATTCCATCACCTCCACTAGCTTTTTTCATAGTGATGCTTCCTAAGGCCCACTTGACTTCACATTCCAGGATGTCTGCTCCAGCTGAGTGTGAGTGATCACACCATCGTGATTATCTGGGTTGTAAAGATATTTTTTGTACAGTTTCTGTGTATTCTTGCCACCTCTTCTTAATATCTTCTGCTTCTTTTAGTTCCATACCATTTCTGTCCTTTATTGTGCCCGTCTTTGCATGAAATGTTCCCTTGGTATCTCTGATTTTCTTGAAGAGATCTCTAGTCTTTCCCATTCTGTTGCTTTCCTCTATTTCTTTCCATTGATTGCTGAGGAAGGCTTTCTTATCTCTCCTTGCTATTCTTTGGAACTCTGCATGGTTAGTGGGCTCAAACTTGACAGTTAAAAGTGCTTTTATGCTGGGGCTTTTTAACAGAAAAGCTTTGTAGAGTACATGATTAATTAAAAAAGAAGTAGACAGAGGACAATTGACAGAGGTCCAGTTCCTCAAATATAGTGCATGTTCCATGCATCCAGTGAAGACAGAGGTGTGAAAAAACCTTTAATTTTCTTGTCAGTATTTCACTTGATTGGAACCAGAATGGCAAACCTTTTTATTCTATTTTCAATATGTTGACAGAAAAACATAACTTATTTTCCAAATCAATAAATAAACCAAAAACAAAACACAAAGAACCTAATCTCAAATTGGCTGTTGTTTGTTTTCCCTCAGAGTTGTTTGCTCAGGTGATCATCCCATTGGTGTACCAACGGGGAGACCCAGAGTGAGCCACGGTGTTCTCCTCCAACTGTTAATACAAGGAGTTAAAATAGACACACAGAGAAAAGGAGTAATGGTTAGAACAGGTGAACTTACTAAATACTGAGGATAAAGTGCTTTAAAAGCATTGTCTGTTATGCTCTCGATAACTCTACCAAGCTGATGGTTTTATAACCCATTTTATAGATGAAGAAACCAAGACTTGGGGATGTGATTACTATAATTAGTTCAGTAAATGATAGAGCAGGGAATTCATCTTCTTTCTCACCATGGTATTCATTTCCAGTGCCCAGGACAGTACCTGATTTTTTTGATGCTTAATAAATTATTATTTTAAATAATTATTTTTGAATATTTATAAACAATTATGAATAATTGAACAAAGTACTAAAGAGGTGATTTGGTCATGAATTATAAGATATTTAGATGTGAATAATTAGCCTGTTTAAAATTTTGAGAAAAGGAACGAGAATTAAAATGACACTTAAGGAAGAGTTTTGAGCAGGATAAGAAAAAAGATGAGACCAGGAGGATGTTCATCTAGTAAAAAAAAAATTAATTCCAGCAAGGGAGATTGTCTTTGACAATTTAAAAATTTCTAGCAAAAAAATCTCCATATTCCTTAAACTCTAAATTTGTTTTTCATTGTTACGGTATTATGGCATTTTTTAAACTCCTTTCTTTGCAAAATTGCATATTCCAATTATTAAAGTAATACAACAATTTTATTTTCAGAACCCATTTGATGAAATTGTTTCTTTTATATAATGATACAAAGTCCTTGTCTCTCTGAATTTACAGTGTGAGCAATTGAGTCCTCTTGTCACCAGGCACATGTGATCTTCAACATATAGCTAAGTTTCCTTTGTCCACAGAACACTATCTTCATATTAAATATGCCTCTATAATATCATCATTTTCAAAGGAAAACATATGTGGGATAGTTTGCCTTACTCATTCTCCAAACTGAACATTAATCTCATATACTATATTTAAAAAATTAATCTTTAATCACATTTAAAGTTGGTAGTTTAAAGGTTAACTAGCTTTATCATGCTTCTGTAACTCTTAGCTGATTACTAGAAATATCATTTTTGTTTTGAAACTGTGAGCAGAAAGAGGACAGAAGAGCAATAATTAATATATTTTTTCAGGGAAGTATAATGCCATCATTGAAATTCAAAACATTACCTAAAATTACAGATATAAGGAAAAGTAGTCATATAGCTGTGTTTGTACCAAATGCTTGAAAATAATTTCAGTTGACAGTCAATCTCAGCACCTTTGCATTTATAATTTCATGGGGTTTGAGCTTGGATATTTTCAGCTAGATAGAAAATCAGATTGCTTTTCAATTTGTGGCAGTTATAATGGTAACTAAATATTACTCAGGTATTACTCAGACCTGTGCATAATAGGGGAAGAAACCCCTTATTTCCTCATCTATTGCGATGGCCCAACACTTGGGTGAAGATCTTTGAAAACAGAAATAAAGTCTTAGATGAAAACTTTAACCCAACCACAGCCACCCATCTTCTTGAAAGCTGAGGTTTTTCACCTGTGTTAAGTTAGAATGCATGGCAGAAAAGGTAAATATTCCCCTTGAAAAGCGTAAAACTATGGGGGAGAAAGTGATGACAGTAGACAAATCCGAGCTAACATGACTCTGTTATGTGTGTGTATGTTTCTTTGGAAATTTGGTAGATATTTTGCTGGATGATCCTGGTGATGCAACTGGACACAAGGATGGCCGCAGTGTGAAAATTATAGTCTCCATAAGCAAGGGCTATGGCCGAGCAAAGGTATTTCTTTAATTTTAAGCTCTTTATTACCGTTTATGACCACAAGTCAAATATATTGAAATATGAGTATTTTTCCTGATAAATATACCACCAGCAGAGTTTGTCTTGGCATTGGCTTAATATGTTTATAAAAGCATGAAAGTTAGGGACTCAAAAAGAAATGGCCTCATCCTATAGGTAGAAATGTGTCTCCGTACTTCATGTTTATTCACTGAAAATAGTAGCGGCTGTCAGCCACCCTCATTCCTAAAACCTAAAAAGAAACACATGGCTTTCTTTGACATAGCATCTTATCTAACTAAATACAGGTGATGTTTATGATGTATGGTACCGTGTTGCTAGAACTGTCAAGATGGTCTTTCCACAAAGAGGAGACTATAAGCTATGTGGCCATTCTAGACACTGGAAAGATAGATATATTTTATTAGACTCATTATAACAATGTCCATTAATACTACTTTTGTGTATCATTTTTAAGCAAGGCCCTAGCTGAAAAGGCAAATATTTAATTTTTCTGGAATCAAATATTGCCTTCAAATTGGCAGTGTCATCCTGATCCTAGACTCTTCTTGAAACAAAAAATATTTTTTTTTCAAGTTGAAATTGTATTTCAGTGGCCAAAAATACAAATTTGTAGGTATCCAATTTTTTCGTATCAAACGGAAGAGCAAAGAACTTTAGAATTTTAAGATAATTGCAGTATTTAAGTTTGAAAAGTGAGCTAGCAATTGTGAATTTTTACATTGAGCATATATTCTAAGAATTATAATGCCATAAGCTTTCTGCTTGAGCTGCGGATCTGTGCCTGAATTTCCCATGTGGGTCTTTTTGTAAAAGACTATAATAGTCTCAGTGAAGCTTGAACGATCTCTGATTTAAAAGCAGCAGCTTAAAAGCACTGTAAGCATGTCCATTTTGACTCAGTTACATTAACACCAGAAAACAAGTTTTCTTTTTCAAAATAATTCTGAAAGACAATATTTCTGAATGTTAAGAAGAAGATATCTTGGTCTTCTTGAGTTACCATAACAAAATACTGCAGATTGGATGGCTTAAACAATGGAAATTTGTTTTCTCCTGGTTATTAAGTCCAAGATCAAGGTGCTATCTGGTTTGGTTCCTGAAAAGGGCTCTCTCTTTGGGTTGCAAATGGCACCTTCTTGGCTATGTTCTCACAGGCCTTTCCTCAATGTGTGTACTTGGGGAGAGAGAGATCTCTCTCTTACTTCCCCTACTTAGATAAGGCTGCTGCTGCTGCTGCTAAGTCGCTTCAGTCGTGTCCGACTCTGTGCGACCCCACAGATGGCAGCCCATCAGGTTCCACCGTCCCTGGGATTCTCCAGGCAAGAACACTGGAGCGGGTTGCCATTTCCTTCTCCGATGCATGAAAGTGAAAGTGAAGTCGCTCAGTCGTGTCCGACTCTTCGTGACCCCATGGACTGCAGCCTACCAGGCTCCTCCGTCCATGGGATTTTCCAGGCAAGAGTACTGGAGTGGGGTGCCATTGCCTTCTCCGACTTAGAAGGCTACTGATCCTGTGATGTCAGACCCACTCTCATGGCCTAATTTAACTCTTATTACCTCCTGCTGATTCCATTTCCAAACACCATCAATTGGGAGTTGTGGTTTAATATATGAATTTGAGTGGAACAAGAACATTCAGTCTATAACAGTGGTATAAAAATAACAGTGGTTTTGCTATGAATTTCTAACTTTTTTTAAAAAACAAATATTAGTTTCAGGTTATACCTAAGTAGTGGTGATAATCATTTACCCTTATAGAGTTAAATGCTATAGATGAAGAAATGTAGGTCAGAGCCAGCTAAGTGACTTGACCTAACATCACTTTTCTTAATTACATGTAGATGTAGTTTCATCTTTAGACTTTCATATATGAAAAATAAACTAACCACTTTAATAGTTTTGCTATGAAATGAACCATGTTTATATTTAAAACACCAAAACCCTACCAAAAAACAAAAAAATCAAGTCAATGAAAATCTTTGAGTTTTGAAATGTAATTTTGAAGATTCTCCAAGAATCTTCAAGGATTCCTTGTAATCCTGTAGGATTTCCTGGCAAGTATTCTAAATATTGAATTTTCTGATAAATTCAAAGTAGAGCCTGAGTTGTGAATATATGAATCCCATACTGCCATGGATAACTTATTTTTCAAATTTGGATTCGATCTTAGAGATAATCTAAATAAAAAATAATAAACTGAGTTTTGGACTTAACATTTAGATTGCAAAAATGTTAAGATGGCATTTTAGAACTCAAGATATAGTTCTGTTGCATCTCTATCACCATCTCCTTCCCACCAAGCTGATTCTCTTCAGAAATGTACATGCTCGCTAAAATGGAAGGCTGTTCTCTCCTGGACCTTTCCTTTCTACTGAACAGGTCATAAATCAGTTTTCCTTGGCCATACCACTTCATCTAACTTCTTTCTCTCTTGTTTTGTTGCTATTCCTGTTACTTTGCTTGTTAGTTAATTAGTTACTTTGGTTGTTTTGTTTGCTGGGGTATTTTGTATAATCCACTGTGTATGTCTACTATTATATAAACCATAAGTTTGATATATATTTTAGTGTTAATCACCACCAATATTAATATTTTAGTAGATATAATAAAACAAGATGCAGTTGGGTTTTATCTTATTTTATTTTGATCTTACTTAGGATCAGAAGTCTCAGGCATATTTGATAGGATCCATTGGTGTTAGTGGAAAAACCAAGTGGGATGTCTTAGATGGTGTAATTAGACGTCTCTTTAAGGTACGTTGTACAAGATATCCTGATACTAATTTTCAAACGTGTTTCATTTTGGATGTTTCCCTTAGCTTTAATGGCATGTGCATATCTGTTTTTCCTCTCCTGCATTTTAAATATTAAAGGAAGCTTTCTCTTTATGCTGCGTGATATTAATAGTTATTGTAGTACCCAGTTCTAAAATTCATGATAGCTAGTTTCATATCCCCGTGAATTTTACACTGGTAGAAGAGTGGTCCCTCTGTTTTGACTTTGCATCTTTGTGTATACAATTTCAGGAATATGTGTTCAGAATTGATACCTCCGCTAGCCTTGGTCTGAGCTCTGACTGCATTGCCAGCTACTGTATAGGAGACGTGACCAGATCCCATGGCCCAGAAGTGCCTGAGCTGCTGCCGTGTGGGTACCTTGTGGGTGATAATAACGTCATCACTGTGAACCTGAAAGGTAAAAATAAAAATGGAAAAAAAACCCCACAATTTCATTGTTACCAATGTTTCTTTTCTTTTTTTTTTTTTTGCAGTTTCACTTCAAATTTTCATATTTGAAAAGTAGGCTAACTACTTTAATACTTTGGGTATGAGATGAGCCATATTTATATTAAAAACACAAAAATCCAACTAAAAACAAAAATCAAGTAAATTAAAGTCTTTGAGTTTTGAGATGCAATTTTGAAGATTCTCAAGGACTCATAAAGGAAGTGACTTGTCAAATTTCAAATTTCTAGGTTTTCTACATTATCCTCTTTGATTTAGGGGAAATTTCTAAAAGTTTATTGCATAGTCTAAGGTAATATATTCATCCCTATACCTTCAATTTTAAAATATATATGCTCAGCAAGGGCTTCCCTGGTAGCTTAGATGGTAAAAAATCTGCCTGCAATGCAGGAGGCCCAAGTTTGATCCCTGGGTTGGGAAGATCCCTTGGAGAAGGGAATAGCTACCCAGTCAAGTGATCTTTCCTGGAGAATCCCATGGACAGAGGAGCCTGGCAGGGTACAATCCATGGGGTCACAAAGAGTTGGACGCAGTGAAGAGACTAAGCACATATTCAGTGAATACCCACTGGGGATAGAGAATGGAAGTTAAGAATCAGGGATGAGAAATTCTTTTGCTTTGAATAATGTGATTATTTCTAGGTAAATGGAATATCTCAGGTATGCTTGTCTCCATAATTTCTTGTTCACATATGTTGATGAGTTCAGAACATATCTAGGTAACTATGGATTAATAGAGGGATTTGTCAATATTTGATTTTATGATTAAGATAGTTGAGATACTGTTGCTCTCCTTAATTCCTTGCCAAATATCACAATATATATTCTTCAAAAGCTTAAGTGATGGTATAGCAGGGATGTATAATGAGAGCTAGAAGGAAGTACAGAGAAGGAGAAAAGAGGAGGAAAAAGAGAAGAACACAAATTTTTATATTTATGCTTAACAAAATTACCACCTTCAAAGAGAAGAATAGTTCTTGATAGCATTCATAGTAATGCTTCCATTTCTCTGTGGAAACATAAGCGGGAAGCATGAAGTAGACAGGGGAGAGAGTCTCAGGAAAAGCAACTGGCTTGCTTTCATTCCTGTGTTCACTCTGCCTTATTTCTCATGTATTCTATCTTAAAATAGCAACACATGTTTGTGAGACAGAAATGTCAAGGAAAGTCTCTTGCAAGGAGTGTTATTCCTAAGGCTAACAAAGCCCAGGTGCCAGTTGACACTGTGTTTTAAATTCTAGCTTATGTAGAACCATAAGCCATTCTCTTCCCTTTGTTTCTCCCTTTAGGGGTAGAAGAAAACAGTCTGGATAGTTTTGTTTTTGATACTCTGATTCCTAAACCAATTACCCAAAGATACTTTAACTTGTTGATGGAGCATCACAGAATTATACTCTCAGGACCTAGTGGTACTGGAAAGACTTATTTAGCACACAAACTTGCTGAATATGTAACAACCAAATCTGGGAGGAAAAAAACAGAGGATGCAATCGCCACTTTTAATGTGGATCACAAGTCTAGTAAGGTAAGTCACAGACTCCTAAGACAACCGCTGCCATTTATCCTTAATTGTATTACTCAACTAAGCATTAAGATTACATGAAACTTCCATATTGTGCCTGGAAACGTATCTATCTCATTGGCTAAGGCTGGAATCTGGAGAATGAATAAATCCTATTTGTGAATTTGAATAAGACTGCTCAGTGGCATTCAGTTATCTAGTACTTCATAAGCATTGGGAATTGACAGCAGAAAAGAACAAGGTCTCTATTGTCTAATTTCTCTTAGACATCCATTTAGGAAATGTTAGAGCAAAAAGAGATCCAAGTAAATAATATGGAAGCAAGAGGCTAGAACTCTTCCTGGAGGAATCAGAGCTTTCAAAAGTCAGTATCTGGTCTGGGTCATAATAAATAAGGAATTAACTGGAATATTGTAATAATGGAGATTTGGGTATGATTAATATATTCTAAGCAGAAATTCTGGGAGCAGAAAATTGTTTACATCATATTTCTATAAGATTTCTGTGTAGGAAACTTAGGAAATTGAATAGTATTCCATTTCACCATCACCTAAGGTCTCAGTCAGTTCATTTCAGTTCAGTTGCTCAGTTGTGTCTGATTCTTTGCAATCCCATGGACTGCAGCACTGCCAGGCTTCCCTGTCCATCACCAACTCCTGGAGTTTACTCAAATTCATATCCGTTGAGTCGGTGATGCCATCCAACCATCCCATCCTCTGTCGTCCCCTTCTCCTCCTGCCTTCAATCTTTCCCAGCATCAGGGTCTTTTCCAGTGAGTCAGTTATTTGCATTAGGTGGTCAAAGTATTGGAATTTCAGCTTTAGCATCAGTCCTTCCAACGAATATTCAGGACTGATTTCCTTTAGAATGGACTGGTTGGATCTCCTTGCTGTCCAACGGACTCTCAAGAGTCTTCTCCAACAACACAGTTCAAAAGCTTTAATTCCTCAGCACTCAGCTTTCTTTATGGTCCAACTCTCACATCCATACATGACTACTGGAAAAACCATAACTTTGACTAGATGGACCTTTGTTGACAAAGTAATGTCTCTGCTTTTTAATATGCTGTCTAGGTTGGTCATAACTTTTCTTCCAAGGAGCAAGCATATTTTAATTTTTCTGGCTGAAGTCATCATCTGCAGTGATTTTAGAGCCCCAAAATATAAAGTCTGTCACTGTTTCCATTGTTTTCCCATGTATTTGCCATGAAGTGATGGGACTGGATGCCATGATCTTAGGTTTCTGAATGTTGACTTTTCAATCTCCTATTTCGCTTTCATCAAGAGGCTCTTTAGTTCTTCTTCCCTTTCTGCCTTAAGGGTGGTGTCATCTGCATATCCGAGGTTATTGATATGTCTTCCATCAATCTTGATTCCAGCTTGTGCTTCATCCAGCCTGGCATTTCACATGATGTACTTTGCATATAAGTTAAATAAGCAGGATGACAATATATAGCCTTGACATACTCTTTTCCCGATTTTGAACCAGTCTGTTGTTCCATGTCCATTTCTAACTGTTGCTTCTTGACCTGCATACACATTTCTCAGGAGGCAGGTCAGGTGGTCTGGTATTCCCATCTCTTGAAGAATTTTCCAGAGTTTGTTGTGATCCACACAGTCAAAGGCTTTGGCGTATTCAATAAAACAGAAGTAAATGTTTTTTTCTGGGACTCTCTTGCTTTTTTGATGATCCAGTGGATGTTGGGAATTTGATCTCTTGTTCCTCTGCCTTTTCCAAATCCAGCTTGAACATCTGGAAGTTCATGGTTCGTGTCCTGTTGAAGCCTGGATGGGAGAATTTTGAGCATCACTTTGCTAGTGTGTGAGATGAGTCTATACTAAGGTCTAGCATACCAGAATTATCATCCTGAACACTCTCAGCTCTCAAATAGCCGTGAGGGATATAAAACGCAGCCAGTACTTTCATATACTCCAAGCAGTCAACAATTTTAAAAAGAAAATAGTTGATGCGTCACATACCGCTAACACAGGGCTACTTTTACTGATAGTTAATCTAACTACATTCTCAGTCAGTGCAGCCTGAGGCTCTCTTAGGAAACTACATTTGTTATTAGCAATACCTCGAGGTTACCCAGATGACACTGGGTCACTGTGACTTTTTTCAAAAATGACCTGGTTAAATGATCTAAACTGACCCAGTCTCACAGTAACCTCCCTCCTACAAATATTTAGAAAATAAACACGACTCCCCAAAGCAGCCCCAAACCACTAAATTCTTGAAAGATGTTTAATTTAGTGAACAAAAATGCCTTAAAGGAATAGTTCATTAAGTTCATGACACCAACCAACTGTGGAACCTAGGGCTGATTCTTTAATTTCTTTGTGCCTCAGTTTTCCCAGCCATAAAATGGGGAAAATAGTGAAGTTGTGTTAAGGACTAAAGGAGTGACTCTGTGTGTGTGTGTGAGAGAGAGAGAAATAGAAGCCAGGAAGAGAGAGAATAGTGCACATAGCAAGCACTGTCTAAGGGTTGCCCACAGTTACTAATTATAGCTCTTGGCTACAATGAGGATTTCTTATACAAATACACTCAGACCCATACAGACCACCCACCCCTGTGACACACACAGACCTTTGTTCAAATTGTCTTATATGTATTTTTCAAGGAGAGCAGAGTTGTGTATAATGCAGGATATTATCTCCTCATGTTGACTCAATAAAGCACATGAATTCTGACTACGTCCTTGGAATTCAGCACTATTCAGATTGTTGATGAACCAAATATTCTCATTTTAAGTAGAGAGAGACATGGCACCTGAGACAGAATATTAAACTCTTCTCTAAGTAAAAGCAGAAGACACAGTTGCTTGTTTGCCTCAGCCTACATGTTTAATGCCTCCAATGAATTCTGGGTCTCCTCATCAGTTCAGTTCAGTTCAGTTCAGTCGCTCAGTCATGTCCGACTCTTTGCAACCCCATGAATCGCAGCGCGCCAGGCCTCCCTGTCCATCACCAACTCCCGGAGTTCAACCAGACTCATGTCCATCGAGTCAATGATGCCATCCAGCCATCTCATCCTCTGTCGTCCCCTTCTCCTCTTGCCCCTAATCCCTCCCAGCATCAGAGTCTTTTCCAATGAGTCAACTCTTCGCATGAGGTGGCCAAAGTACTGGAGTTTCAGCTTTAGCATCATTCCTTCCAAAGAAATCCCAGGGCTGATCTCCTTCAGAATGGACTGGTTGGATCTCCTTGCAATCTTTACAGTTCAAAAGCATCAATTCTTCGGCGTTCAGCCTTCTTCACAGTCCAACTCTCACATCCATACATGACCACAGGAAAACCATAGCCTTGACTAGATAGACCTTTGTTGGCAAAGTAATGTCTCTGCTTTTCGATATGCTGTCTAGGTTGGTCATAACTTTCCTTCCGAGGAGTAAGCGTCTTTTAATTTCATGGCTGCAATCACCATCTGCAGTGATTTTGGAGCCCCCCAAAATAAAGTCTGACACTGTTTCCACTGTTTCCCCATCTATTTCCCATGAAGTGATGGGACCGGATGCCATGATCTTCATTTTCTGAATGTTGAGCTTTAAGCCAACTTTTTCACTCTCCTCTTTCACTTTCATCAAGAGGCTTTTTACTTCCTCTTCACTTTCTGCCATAAAGGTGGTGTCATCTGCATATCTGAGGTTATTGATATTTCTCCCAGCAATCTTGATTCTAGCTTGTGCTTCTTCCAGTCCAGCGTTTCTCATGATGTACTCTGCATATAAGTTAAATAAGCAGGGGGACAATATACAGCCTTGACATACTCCTTTTCCTATTTGGAACCAGTCTGTTGTTCCATGTCCACTTCTAACTGTTGCTTCCTGACCTGCATACAAATTTGTCAAGAGGCAGATCAGGTGGTCTGGTATTCCCCTCTCTTTCAGAATTTTCCACAGTTTATTGTGATCCACACAGTCAAAGGCTTTGGCATAGTCATTAAAGCAGAAATAGATATTTTTCTGGAACTCTCTTGCTTTTTCCATGATCCAGCGGATGTTGGCAAGCTTTATTTAAAAGCTTTAACATATTTTGTTTCTTTTCAGCCAAAATGATAAAAGAATTGACATATCTTAATTACCCTGTGTTCTCTTTGATTTTTCCTTAATGTTAATGTGAAAGAACTCTTTAGAAGTACTTTTTTCTAAAAAAAAAAGAAAAAAAAAAAAGCAACTGGTTGGAAAATAGGAGATTAATTAGAGGAAACGGGACTTTGATAAAGTTGGAGAATCACTTAAAGTCAAATTTTGAGTCAAGTTGACCATCCTTCCTCAGGATATAATTTGACATGCTAAAATAAAGTAGGGTAACTTACATTAGTTCTAAAATTTGCCTCACTCCATAAGACACTGTTATATCTGTTATTTTTATTTCAGTTAAAAAATGTTTAGTGCTTGGGGATGTTTTTAAGCAATAACAATTTATATGGCCTTTAAAATTTGATCAAATACAGCCAGCACTCTTATTTTCTACTTTTTCTGAATAAAATCACTTGTGTCATTATGAGGTCAGTTTAATCTTTGTTATTATAAAGTAATAAATAAAGCATGACAAAAGTGAACAGAATGGATGACGCTAGAGAACAGTTATAGGAAGAAATCCGTGGACAAGTCACATAGTGTTCATCACCAAGAAAGCACAAAATCCAACTAACAAATGTTTATTATTTCTTTACGGTTGTAAGATATGAACGACCCATCAGTAATGTTGGATACCAAGTCCTGGCCTGAGAATTTGGCCAGTTCTTGCCACATTTTTAGAGAATTTGCGATTATTTTCTGGGAGTTGATGGTATGTGAGAGTGGTATAGGAAACTGGGGATGGCAGGCTAGCGTTGTGGGAGGGACAGTTAAGTGTCGGTTACGACAGTAAAGGGTGGATAAGGTGTGAGATAAACGCCTTCCCTGAGAGTCAGAGCTGCGTAACTGCTGACATGCTTTATGCTGTGCCTCTGATAGCTCCGAAGGGACAAGGCACAAAGTACTCAGTGATTCCAAAAACGTCCACCAATAAACCATCAAATGAAAACAAATCTTTTCATGTTTTGGGTGTCTCTGCATTTTACATTCTGTCCCTCTTCCCATTCTTCAAGCCCTCTCTTGAGCTGCCAGCTGGAATACTTTGATTGAAAGCAGGACACATAAACAATTACACTTTGTGACATTTGATATAGTGGGCCCAGAAGGCTGGAGATGGATTCAGTAAAGAATATGTGCCGGCTGAAGCCATTTGGAATGTTAGGTGGGAAAAGATCAGAAAGCTGGACTTGGCAGATTCATTTTGAGTGTGTCTAGAGTCAAAATGAGGGAAAACAGTGATCAATAGTTTTTATGCAACCTCTGTGTTCTGTGTGTATTTTCAAAGTATGGGATTCGTCTCATTATCAATATTCATCTGGTAGATATACCTGTTTATTTTTCTGCCTTATTAGATCTTGGACTGAAACTTCTAATGCTAATATATCAGTACTTCAATCTAAGATTTTACCCCAGTTAAGCTAGGGTGAAGTTCATGAAATGATTTCAAGTGGGGTTAAAAAAAAAAAAAAAAAAAAACTCAAGTTATATGACTGAATTACTTGTGTTTGCCTATTTCTACTTCTGACTGGTCCATACCTTTTATTAGATTCCCAAAGGAATCTGCTACCAGTCTCAAGAAAAAAGAGAACTGTAATAGAATCTTCTAGCCCTATTTTTCAGAAATCACCCAGTGATTTCTTATTTATCAAATCCAAGTCAAGCTTCTCCACCTCCCTGTACCCACCTCCCTCCCTCAGCCACCTCCCTGCTTCACCTCCTCCTCTTCCTCCTCTCCCCTCGCCTCCCTCCTCTTTTCTCTCTTTTGATTTATGTGTACCTGATTACTATAATTGATCCCCCTATCTAGAAATTGTTCTCATTTTCATGATTATGGAATTCTCTCCTGTTTCCTTCCTGCCTTCTAGTAAGCTCCTTCTTAGTGTCGTTCACTGACTGTTTTTCCTTCACCTTCCAGTGAATGTAAATATTCCTCAACATTCTGATCTCCTCCACATCTGTTTTCATCCAGATAACTTCCTTGTTTGAACTTGTGTCGGTTCCAGTTGGACACTATTAGCCATACCCGTGTTCCATATGGTAGACATTTCTGTTAGCTTACAAATATGTTTCCATTAGTACAGTAAATATACATATTTAGAAATGCCAATTCCAACTCTGAAAATGTATCACAAATGCATCTTCTTCTATCCATCTCTGCTACCACCACCCTCCCAAACAAATGAACACTCTATCGCTTACCTGGGCTACTGCAGTTGCTTACTAACTGCTTGATTTACAACTTCCATTAAATTCCAATTCTCTCTGTGTGTCTCTTTTTGCTTTCAGTTCGTGGAAATGGAATGTCTTTTCATAATTAAAAGCTGATCACTTTAAAATCCAGCAGTGACTCCCCATTGCTGTCTGCTCTAGGTCAAAAATCTTCCCATACCTCTATTATTCCTCTTGAGTCCCACAGTGTGTCTTGGCGTCAGCAATTTCAGTATTCTCTTGACTGATTTCTCTTCTTCCTTTACAATATACTTGTTGTTGTAAACAAACAACTTGTCAGTTGCCCAGTTGTGTCTGACTCTTTGCAACCCCATGGACTGCAGCAGGTCAGGCCTCTCTGCCCTCACCATCTCCTGAAGATTGCCCAAGTTCATGTCCCTTGTATTGGTGGTGCCATCCAACCATCTCATCCTCTGATGCCCTCTTCTCCTTCTGCCCACCCCCCCCCATCTTTCCCAGGATCAGGGACTTTTCCAATGAGTCAGCTGTACACATCAGATGACCAAAATACTGGAATTTCAGTTCAGCATCAGTCCTTCCAACAAATATTCAGGGTTGATTCCCCTTAAGGTTGATGGTTTGATCTCCTTGCTGTCCAGGGGACTCTCCAGAGCCACAGTTCAGAGGCATCAATTCTTCACTGCCCCACCTTCTTCACGGTCCAACTCTCACAGCTGTACATGACCACTTCGAAGACCATTGCCTTGACCATATGGACCTTTGTCGACAGAGTAATGTCTCCACTTTTCAACATACTGTCTAGGTTTGTCATAACTTGCTGCCAAGAAGCAAACACCTGATTTCATTTCTGCAGTCACCATTTGAAGTGATTTTAGAGCCATAGAAGAGGAAATATGACACTACTTCCACCTTTTCCTCCTCTATTTGCCATGAAATAATGGGGCTGGATGCCATGATCTTAGTTTTTTTCTTAGTATTTAGTTTTAAGCTGGCTCTTTCACTCTCTTCCTTCACCCTCATCAAGAGGCTCTTTAGTTCCTGTTTGTTTTCTGCCATTAGGGTGGTATCATCTGCATATCTGAGGTTGTGGCTGTTTCTCCCACCTATGTTGATTCCAGCTTGTAACTCATTCAGCCCACCTTTTCTTATGATGTGCTCAGAGTATAGAGTTAAACAATATATTTACCTCACTTAAAAATCATGATTCTGGCTACATTACTCAGATCTCCAAAATAGTGAATGTTTCTTCACTGTCAGTAGGAAAAGTCCAGTAGTCTTACCAATCATTCAAAGTTGCAAACTTTTCTTTCCAATTTACTTACAACTCTTTCACAAAACATATACTACTGGTTCTTTCCTACATGGAGCTCATATTTTTGTGTTTTGCCTTTGTTTGTCTCTATGTGGAAAGCTATTCTTCCATTTTTAAGCATCAAAATATCACCTAACCTTTAGAATAAAAAGTTAATATCAAATAATACTGCCACCAGAAAGTCTTTCCCAGAAGCCACAAGTAATCTTTATATGCAGTGAACAAAATCTTTGTTGTATACTCTTTTGAGGTAATGTATTATTTTCCACTATGAATTGTAGTTATCTGCATATTGTATGTGCCTAACCTACTCAAGGCAGTAAGCATCTTGATTGGTTTTTCCATTTCTAATTGATCATCCTGTCCTTCAAGCATCTACATTAAAAGACACTTGCTCCTTGCAAGTAAAGCTATGCCACCTAACTAGCATATTAAAAAGCAGAGACATCATTTTGCTAACAAAGTTCCATATAGTCAAAGCTATGGTTTTTCCAGTAGTCATGTATGGATGTGAGAGTTGTACCATAAAGAAGGCTGAGCACTGAAGAATTGATACTTTTGAGCTGTGGTGTTGGAGAAGATTCTTGAGAGTCCCTTGGACAGCAAGGAGATCAAACCAGTCAATCCAAAAGGAAATCAACACTGAATATTCATTGGAAGAATTGATGCTGAAGCTGAAGCTCCAGTACTTTGGCCACCTGATGCCAAGAGTTGACTCATTAGAAAAGATCCTGGTGATGGGAAAGATTGAAGGCAGGAAGAGAAGGGACAGCAGAGGATGAGATGATTGGATGGCATCACCAATTCTATGGACATAAGTTCGAACAAGTTCTGAGAGTTGGTGAAGAACAGGGAAGCCTGGTGTGCTACAGTCCATGGGGTCACAAATAGTCAGACATGACTGAGCTACTGAACAATGACAAATCCTTCAAATATATGTTTTCTTTGATAAATTCTCTACCCTTGTCAAAACAACAACAGCATATGAGTGGTGTTTGTGTTTATATAGTAAAATCCAAATTTCTCTGCATGGATTCAGTCTTTTCTGTTTTCTCTCATTGAGATCACTACTACCGTGTACCATTTTATGCAAAAGCAGAACACTAATATTTCTCCAAACACATCACACACTCATATCTTCCAGCTCTTATGCTTTACTCTTTATTCTTCAATTATACCTCCCACCCCCATAGCGTATTTCTCTGAACCTTAAATCTGAATTAGATATCTCTCTTTAGTTTTTCTATAGTGCTTTGTGCATTTCACTTATCACACTACATTGTGATTTACTTGTTGGCCTGCTCTTTTGTTTGTCAACTATAATGCCTAGAATGTAGAAGTAAGCTCTAAATCCTTGATGCCAGAGTACCTGGCACATAGTAGGCACTTGCTAAATCTGTGTTGAAAGAGTAAAAAACTACATACTTATCATTTGGAATTCTATTCATTATTTTCAAGATCCATCATAAAATTGATTTTAACCCTGCTCAAGATTTACAAATTGAAAATGTCATTGTAAATATGCAAATATTATGGAAATGCTCTTACTGATTAGGATAATTCTAAGAAACCTAATTATGTTTCTGGCCTACCCATCTGTGACAGCAATCAGTGAACTGGTTATCATATTTAGATTAAAAGCTATTAGAAAGGAAAAATACCTGTAAATAACCAAGAAACTTAATAAATGCTAAATGCTAATGTCAAGTGACCCAATGAAATATAACAACTTTTGTCTTTGTTTTAAACTACAACAGTTGCATGCAGATAATAAATAAGTCAATCAAACAACCAACCAACCACAGTTTTATCTGAGTCCCAGGGCTGTATTTTCAGATGCACCTCATCAAAATAATTAAGACGTTTAGAGTCTAAATGGAAATTTAGGGGTATCATTTTGGATTTAGTCTATACCTCAAATTATAAGGCTTGCTAAAATCCATTTTTATAATTATATCAAAAGTAAGAATGGAGTCTCAATATTTATGGTTTACCATAAGAGCTCATATCAAGAATTCTTTTTTTTTTTTGCCTTTCTTCCAGGGAGAGAACAAACTGAGAAATATGTCCTTGTGTTTACAGTTTTATATTTGCTTCAGATGTTCTGTACTGGCTTTTATCTTTGCTTTAAAAATGTACACTTTCAACATTATATGTTTTTTGCTTTGTAGAATAAGATTTTATATCAATGGAATGATCTATGAGTTTTAATCACAGAACTCAGATGGAAGACAAAATGCATTATTCCTAAAGTATGAATTGCTTACCATTAGTATGAATTTATCATTGATGTGTTTGTTTTCTTTATTTTTTAAAGGAATTGCAACAATATCTAGCTAACCTGGCTGAACAATGCAGTGCTGATAATAATGGTGCAGAGCTTCCAGTTGTAATAATTCTCGATAATCTTCATCATGTGGGCTCTTTGAGTGATATCTTCAATGGTTTTCTCAACTGTAAATACAATAAATGGTATGTTTGAAATATTTTGAATGATGAAATATGAAAAATGGGGATCAAACTTGCATTTTTGTGCCTTTATTCCCTTTAGGACCTATAGTAGATGCCATTCAGAGAAGGCAATGGCAGCCCACTCCAGTGCTCTTGCCTGAAAAATCCCATGGACGGAGCCTGGTGGGCTTAGTCCATGGGGTTGTGAAGAGTCGGACACTATTGAGCAACTTCACTTTCATGCATTGGAGAAGGAAATGGCAACCCACTCCAGTGTTCTTGCCTGGAGAATCCCAGGGACGGGGGAGCCTGGTGGGCTGCTGTCTATGGGGTCGCGCAGAGTCGGACACGACTGAAGTGACTTAGCAGCAGCAGCAGCAGCAGTGGATGTCGTTAACTTGAAAAGCCTTCATTACTGTTATACCATGTTTACAAACGTCTGTTTATTCATTCAACAACTGTGTCCCAGGTGCTTTTATAGCAACAGTATTTACTTGATGATATTACCTTCCATGCGTATGCTAAAAGTCTGGAAGACTATTGTCAATAAGAGAATGTTTAAATCAGGAATATTAAGAACTAGAACGAGGCTATGTGATGTGATATGAAAGTCGCTCAGTTGTGTTCAACTCTTTGTGACACCATGGACTATGCAGTCCATGGAATTCTCCAGGCCAGAATACTAGAGTGGGTAGCCTTTCCCTTCTCCAGGAAATCTTCCCAACCCAGGGATCAAACCCAGGTCTCCCACATTGCAGGTGGATTCTTTACCAGCTGAGCCACAAGGGAAGCCCTATTATTGACTCTTATCAATAACAGAATGTTTGAATCAGGGAAATTAAGAACTAGAACAAGGCTATAGAACTGTTTCATTTTTAGTCCATAGTAAAGTTTAAATTCAACCTTCCTATAGAAGTAAATTTATTACATTCAGATATACCTTTGTCCTTAGTGATTCTAATGTTTAACTATTTACATGAGAGAAAAGGTTAAAGTAGGGTATAAAAAATCTGAAAAGATTGTTAAGATTCACTGTAGTATGATCTCTAAAAAAGAACATATAAGAACAACTGCATAAATGTTAGTTTCAATGGTGCAAGTATCCCAGTTATCTCTGCTAGAAATATGAAATAATAAAGGAAAAATTAATTAATTGGATTATAAGCAAAAGAATCATTAGATATTAGAGTGGGATGAGATCCCTATGATTATTCTACTTAATCTCTTTATTTTATATATGAGTAAACATGGGATTAGAGAGGGAAAATGATTACAATGATTTGCCTAGGATGCCAGAGCTGATATTTGAGCCCCAAATCTTAATTTCTACTTCAGTGATCTTTGTCATTTTCCAGCCAAATGTCATAAAATTACCCCTTTACAGCATAATTTTAAAGGGAAGAATACAAGTTTATCCAAATTGTTTCCTGAGACAATTTTAACGTATTAATATCTTTTACCTTTAATGCATATACATTTTCTTTTCTTTTTGTCTCCAGTCCATATATTATTGGAACAATGAATCAGGGAGTTTCTTCATCACCAAATCTAGAGCTACATCACAATTTCAGGTAAAAATAAGTTGGAATTGTTTGTATTGTCTCTTTTCTGTTTGCTTTTGGTGGTTGTTTTTTTCCATTTGTACACTGACGAATCGGTAACCTGGGGTGTGGAAATAATTCTCACTTCTTCTGACACTCTTTCTCAAGCAGACATTTTGTGATCCCTGACCTATAATCAGAAGTGTTTCTTTAAAAAAGAAGAAAAAAGAAATGTTTTTCCTGCTCACTATGTCACAGCTAAAGTAGAACACTTTTCTTCTAAATGTGAGAAATGTGAAGAGAGTTCCTATTTCAGGATTTGTGATTCTCCTACAGAAGAGTGCTCAGCGTGCACACTCCCACTCACTGCTGTGACGCACATGAGCTTCTCTTTAGCTCAGAAAGAAAAGTTACATACAGTTTAGCTCTAATGTTAATAGACTGTCTCATCTCTTTGATCATTAACATATGGCCTCCAACTGAAATAGGAACATTATTACTTTATATTGGAGAGAGAACCACTGTGGACTTTAAGTTTAATTTATATAAGGATTTCTGGGTTTTGGTTTTGATTGTTTTTTTTTCTTTTTATAGGTGGGTACTATGTGCAAACCACACAGAGCCAGTGAAAGGCTTTTTAGGCAGATACCTTCGAAGGAAACTGATAGAGATGGAAATTGAAAGGAACATTCGCAATAATGACCTAGTCAAAATTATAGATTGGATTCCTAAGACGTGGCATCATCTCAACAGTTTTTTAGAAACACACAGTTCTTCTGATGTTACAATTGGTGAGCTCCAAAATTGCAATATGCCATTTTCTAGGAACTAAGAGTACTTGGTTAAGATAGCCAGATTGGAAGTAGAAAATAACAACTGAAGCTAATGTTTTTGAAGCTTCCAAAAATTTAAGTTTTCATTTTTTTTTCCTCCTTCTGAAAGTTTGCCTTCAAGCTTTGTGTCTTTTCATCTGACTGTTACAGTTTACTAAGGCTTCCCAGGTGGCACTACTGGTAAAGAACCTGCCTATCCATGAAGGAGACATAAGAGATGTGGGTTCAATCCCTGGGATGGGAAGATCCCCTGGAGGAGGGCATAGCAACCCACTCCAGTGTTCTTGCCTGGAAAATCCCATGGACAGAGGAGCCTGGAAGACTACAGTTCTTAGGGTTGCAAAGAGTCAGACATGACTGAGAAGACTTAGCACGCATACAAGCATGAAACTTTGCTAACATCAACTAATGTAGACAGCTATATTAGTTTAATATAGACACCTAAAAGTCAGGTAGCCATGTGAAATAAATCATATCTTTTTAGAGTATCATTTTTATGCTAAAACAAATTTTAGCATATATGAATTATAGTTGTGAGAGATTTTAAGATAATTTAGGCATTTTATATTTTCATGAAGATACAATTGTTTGAGTTATTTGTCTTGAGTTGGCATAACGATGTTTATTTTTATATTCCTTCTTAAGTTGCACACAAAAAAAGTCCCCTTTTCCTTGCTGATCCTTGTGGATCAGAAAGATATACTCACTAAAGGCACAGTGTAGAAAGAATTAGGACAATTCTACAATTGGGATCAGAAGACCACTGCAGAGGCCCACTTCCAGCAAATAATGACATATTTTATATTTGACAATTCATTCCTTCATAGTTTTGTCATTTGTAAAGTGGAGCAGATTGACTGGATTATGACCTTTAAGGTTTCTCCTAATACTAAAATGTTATGTATTAGACTAAGATTTTAGTGTAAAAATAAAGGAGGGTCCTGAAGATGGATCTTCAGTAAAACACTGATAATAATTAAGCTGACCAAGATTATAATTTTCTAAGAATCCTATAAGAAGCATATTAATACCCCCAGAACGGTGTCTAAATATGTCTTTAGATTGCTAAATACAGGGATTCTCATAAATGGTTTGTTATTTCTTTCTTCTCAGGCCCTCGACTTTTCCTGCCTTGTCCCATGGATGTAGAAGGTTCTAGAGTATGGTTCATGGATCTCTGGAACTATTCTTTGGTACCTTATATTCTGGAGGCAGTAAGAGAAGGTCTGCAGGTATAGTACTCAATTTTCTTAACTGTTTTAAAAGACGAAATAGAAAAAAAAATCATCCTTTAAAAGCAAAAAAACAAACAAAAAAATAATTTCTCTGATTTGTGCAGAAAAATAAAGGTAGCTTGAAAGAACAAATAGTTTCTAATACATTTTTTTCTGAGAATAAATATGTAGGAGAAAGAATTCCAATAAGAACACATTGAAGGCCAAATTTATTGCCATTGGTATTTACGAACTGTTCTTATTAGATAGCTAGTTAATTGCACAGTTCTGCATCTTATAAAACAGGCATGTTGATATGGACCGTGGTCATTTGTTCTCTTCTTTTTTTTTTCTTATGTCACACAGCATGCGAGATCTTCCCTGACTAGGGGTGAAACCCATGCCACCTGCAGTGGGAGCACTGGATCTCTAGGAAATTCCCCATTTATTCTCTTCTTACATAATCAGTAACAAGTAGTTTGTGCTTACATTAATAGATTCCCTGCTTTAGGATGTTTCATTGCTTGAAACCCTTTAACATCCGTTGCAAAATTCCTTTCTGTTTTTACAGGTGCTCTAAATCTAAGGCATTTCATTTTTCAAAACAGGTTGGTTTAGCAGCATCTCTGCTCCTCCCTCCTCTACCTTACATCAAGGCCCTGCAACCACCCCTTCTATTTACTCTTAACTAAGAAATCAAAATACATCCCTAATAAGAAAACCCCTTTTCAACAAAATATATCATCCCTTTTCTGTAAGTCTTGATTATTTTTCCTTGTGTGAATTTTTTTTAAGATTCGCGTTGTATAATCACCAAACTTGTGGCAGAAAAATCCAGTCATCTTTACAATAACTCAGCCAAGGTTTAGGCAGTTTTTGCTTTTCTCTATTCTCAGTTTTAGGCATCTCTATTTCTGGTTATCACAAGTGCTGCCAGAACTAAGATATACTTCATGCTTTTCACATTTTGTCATCTGCAGCTCTGTGTTAAGTCTTTATATCACTGTCTAAAAAAAATTGGTTTTCTATTTTCCTTCATTTCACTTCCTTTCACTTCCTTATGCTTTCCTCACCTTGTAGAAAGGCATGGCAGTGATTTAGAACTAACAGGATGGTGAACGTGATGAATATTATGAGGATGTTCAGAACGTACAGAGGTAATGATCCTAGAGAATGCTATCAACTGGTTCTACCTCAGATTTAAATAACTCAGTTTCATATTTTTAATGGTATGAGCCAAACCAGCCTGAGAAAATGTTTCCAACAAAGTTAAAGACTGTGCCAAAAGTTTTTATTTTCAGGTATAACTTAGTACATGTCAAGATTCATCTAAAACTATTATGCTATCTCAGAAGTAAGTTGGGTCTCTTGGTTTCAATTATTTGTTCCAAAAACATCATATATTTGTATGAAATTTTATTTAAAATATTCATGAGGTCATGATTTTTAAATTAATATTTAAATTAATTATGTGTTCCTCTAGATCTATTTCAGCATTAGTAAACTATTATCCAAATCTTTATATATTAAATTTTCCTTATTTCTTATTCATTTGCTAATACATCAGAAGAATTAGAAGGGTTTTGAAAACTCAAAAACAGTAATACCTTAAAAATCCTTAAATCTCGTTTTTTAGAAGTATGTAGCATTTTTAATGTTCAAATCATTATTTATAAAGCACCATCCTAAGAATTTATCATTCTATAAAAATTCCCTTTAAATAAAGATTTGGAGAGATACTCCAAAAAATTTTTTTTGAGGAGAAATAAAAATATCTCAAGTTTTCTGCTGTGGTTCTAGATGTTTGTTAGTAGGTTAGAGTGAAAGTTGGATCAATCACAACATAGGGAATAGCTGAGGCTTGGGGGGAACGGAGGATGCAGGAGGCAGATACAGCACTTTGAGAAAAAAAGGAAAACCCTTTGGTGAGGAGAGAGTTATCACTACTGAAGGATATGCTGGACTGGAAGTCTGTTGGCAGATGATATTCTTGGGATGGTCCATATGTGACTTCTGGAGGAACAGGAAGAAGAGAAATCACACATGTCATGAACTATTTTCTTGGATATAATGGCAACAAAGAACCATGAACTGGAACAAAAGGTGGAAAAATAAAGCATGGTTGTAAAGATAAAATCTGAGTTGAGAGGAATAGAATAATTTCTCCCCAAATGAAGGCTGATGCTTTGGTGGGGGACCGTATGGCAAATACTCTTTGCCAGATGTTCTAGTTCGAAAAAACACTGTGATGCACTGGATTCTGATTTTTATCCTGATGATTCTATCTTTCTTGAAATGTCAGCAGTCAGATCATCTCCTTCTGAATATTTAAATGTCTCTTCTTTCATTTCTTGTTCTATAACATCTACTTAACTCTGAAATACAGAATTGAGCCTATTTACCTTTTTATTGGTCACCCCCAATTTTGCTGTCCATGATGATTCTGGACATCATCAATTGATTCTGCTAGATTTTCATATTCTTTTTGTAATGTTTCCATTCCAAGATTTATATACTTTCCTTCAATTAGTTTAAGTTGTATAGCAATCTAAGTAGATTTTTAACTGAGAGACAATTTCTGCTCCAAAATAACAGAACTATTTTTAAAAAGCTGATTACTACTCCTACTGTTATCCCCTGCTGCTGGTCATTTCAGTCATGTCTGACTCTGTGCAACCTCATGGACTGCAGCCTACCAGGCTCCTCCGTCCATGGGATTTTCCAGGCAAGAGTACTGGAGTGGGGTGCCATTGCCTTCTCTGACTGTTATCCCCTAGATGTGTAGATATCAAGACCTGAACTTTTTTTTTCCTTAAGGCAAGCCTGCCACAACCCATGCAACTTCTCCAGGAGAAGCTCAAAAGACAGTTCCAAGCAGACTGTGGGCCTTTCCTGGACTCAGCATCCGCCATTTTGTTTTTGTCTCACTGAAGCACAGCAAACCACACGAAACGCTTCACACTGGTATTCGGTGCCTCCTGGGACCAAATGTACACCTAATAACCAGGATTGCCCTCAGTAGAGTAGGAAAGTCCATCAAAGAACTAGTGTGCCTATGTTACTACCCTCTACTCTTAATTTTAACCTTTCTTTCTATGCCTTTGTGGTCTGTACTTTTTCTTTTTTTTTTTTTCCCCAAGCCCACCAACCTCTGTCTCCTTAGTGTGCTGTTTCTTGTTTGGTTTTGGCTTTGCTTCCAGTTTAAAATTTTTTTAACGTCACTTGTGTTCATCTGCTGTCTACTCCACTACCTGTATTTTAACCAGGCTTTATAATCTCTTTCTTATCAACTTTCTTCCTCCAGAGGAGTTCTGACAAAGTTTTCAGTGGTCTTACAAACAAATATCTCAAAGAAGTTTTAATAGGAAGCAATGAGATTACAGAGGAAATTAATCTGATGGAAATGGTTGTCAGGGAAAGAATGCTTATTGTCAAGGAAAATCTGAGTAGAATGAAGTAGAGAAAAGAAATCTCTTGTATTCATCATCTTTCCAAAGTACACTTTAGTAAATAAAGGTATTTAGTGTCTAGCATGAATCTTTTTATTTCTCTATTACTGGAACTTCCCTTTCTCAATGTTGAGCTTTCATTTAGTTTGTAAAATTACTAACAAAGATAAATGTGGGTAGTCATTTCTTTATGTATTTAAAATAAACATCCCTCATACTCTCCCCCAAATGCTGCCCATTTATTTTGTCTAGCCTTCAAATTTAAAGTGAACTATACAGATAGTTTAAAATCTGGGAAATAGCATATAGACACTTCATTCCCCTGAAAGTCCCACAGGGACTCAATGTGCAATTAGTAGCCACCTCTGTACTGAACAGAGATGTAGGGAATTCCCTGGTGGTCCAGTGGTTAAGACTCCAGGCTTTCACTGCTGAGGGCATGGGTTCAATCCCTGTTCTGGGAACTAAGATCCTACAAGCTGCATTGCCAAAAAAAAAAAAAAAAAAAAAAAACCACACACACAAGGAATTTATTTTATATGTGATAAATATGTGATCACTTTTTAGATGTATGGGAAACGAGCACCTTGGGAAGATCCCTCCAAGTGGGTGCTTGATACATACCCATGGAGCTCAGCATCTCTGCCTCAGGAAGGCCCAGCATTACTTCAGTTGCGACCAGAAGATGTTGGGTATGAGGGCTGTATATCCACGAAGGAAGCTACAACCTCAAAGCACATTCCACAAGCTGACACAGAGGGGGATCCCCTGGTAAGAAGCCGATGTTTGATTCTTCCTGTCTAATCTTGACTACAGTGTGCAGCCACTAGCATTTAGTCATTTGCATCAGAGACACTAATTCGTTTTCCTGGGTAATATTTGAGATTGTCCTGATGTTGATACTCAGTTTTCAAATTTTTACCTTTGGCCTACATTCATTGGGTGAAACTCTTAAAAAAGACCAAACTTGTATACTTCAAAATAATCAAAAACATTTAAACCAGGCTGAGCTCTGAGGCCATAATTTTTCTTTTATTAAGCAGAAAATTATATAAATAAATAAACGTCAAACATTGCAGGACTCAATTCATTAGGTATGTAAGAAAAAGCTGAATTTTGTTCTAAAATGACCAAAAAAAAAAGAATATAATCTATACTTGAAAAACTAAAGAATATTTTACATGTATCAATTTTACATTTTACATGTAAAATTTTGTCTAACTAAATTTAGGATTAGTGCTCCATTGCCAACAGTAGAGAAGAATGAACTGACTTTGGAATTCAGTTCAGTTCAGTTCAGTCACTCAGTTGTGTCCAACTTTTTGTGACCCCATGAACCTCAGCACGCCAGGCTTCCCTGTCCCGTCACCAACTCCCGGACTCCACCCACACCCATGTCCATTGAGTCAGTGATGCCATCCAACCATCTTATCCTCTGCCGTCCCCTTCTCCTCCTGTCCTCAATCTTTTCTAGCATCAGGGTCTTTTCCAATGAGTCAGCTCTTCGCATCAAGTGGCCAAAGTATTGGAGTTTCAGCTTCAACATCAGTCCTTCCAAGAACACCCAGGACTGATCTCCTTTAGGATGGACTGGTTGGATCTCCTTGCAGTCCAAGGGACTCTCAAGAGTCTTCTCCAACACCACAGTTCATAAGCACCAATTCTTTCGTGTTCAGCTTTCTTTATAGAGGGCTATTATTCCCTGCCTTGCTCAGATTGCATTCTTGGAAGTCATACTATAAGTCAATAAAACCCCGAAGCACGAATATTCTGGAAATACTAAGCACATGCTGTTCCTAGTAAAATAACTTTATTCTCATATGTATTTTTTTATTTTTAGAGATGACTTGCCATAAATTTGTCTCAAATGTAATGTGTTTTTTAGGTTACTATTCTGGCTAAAGAAATCACTGAATAACCAATACAGTAAGAAGACATGCTGAGATAAAGATCCTTATGTTACTTAAACATAAAAAGTGAAGTCGCTCAGTTGTGTCCAACTCTTTGCGACCCCATGGACTGTAGCCCACCAGGCTCCTCCATCCATGGAATGTTCTAGGCAAGAGTACTGGAGTGGGTTGCCATTTCCTTCTCCAGGGGATCTTCCCGACCTGGGGATCAAACCCCGGTCTTCTGCATTGCAGACAGATGCTTTACCATCTGAGCCACCAGGGAATCTAAAGAAATGATTAAATTATAGTCTGTAACCATACCTGTTGCTGCTGCTGCTGCTAAGTCGCTTCAGTCGTGTCTGACTCTGCGCGACTCCATAGACGGCAACCCAACAGGCTCCGCCGTTCCTGGGATTCTCCAGGCAAGAACATTGGAGTGGGTTGCCATTTCCTTCTCCAATGCATGAAAGTGAAAAGTGAAAGTGAAGTCGCTCAGTCGTGTCCGACTCTTAGCAACCCCATGGACTACAGCCTACCAGCCTCCTCCATCCATGGGATTTTCCAGGCAAGAAAACTGGAGTGGAGTGCCATTGCCATCTCCAACCATACATAAAGACATAAAATTATAAGTTGATATTTTGTGGAATATCCTTACACTAATAACCACAACACATGTACATCTCATCATTTCAGTTGACCATTTTGAACATCTTGGAATTTACATGTGAACCATCTGATAAAGTTTCATGACTTTTTTCCTGATAAAATGCATGCACACAGAAGATTTTCCATACTATGTCAAAAAGTTCCATAAAGTCATAAGAAATATACATTGATCTACTTAGAGCCCAGGGATCTCTTATTTAGAACATTTGATCTAAACTATCAATTTCTTGGGGCTTCCCTTGTAGCTCAGCTGGTAAAGAATCCCCCTGCAATGCAGGAAACCCCACTTCAATTCCTGGATCTGGAAGATCCACTCGAGAACAGATAGTCTACCCACTCCAGTATTCTTGGCTTCCCTGGTGGTTCAGCTGGTAAAGAATCTGCCTGTAATGCGGGAGACCTGGGTTCTATCCCTGGGTTGGGAAGATTCCTGGGAGAAGGGAAAGGCTACCCACTCCAGTATTCTGGCCTGGAGAATTCCATGGACTAGGGCTTGGAAAGAGTTGGGGCTTGCAACTCTTGGGCTTGCAAAGAGTTGGACATGACTAAGTGACTTTCAGTTTCATAAACTTCCTGAGGACCTGAACTTATATTTTTATAACAAGTGTCTGGCCCTTTAGCTCATACATAGCTAAATAACTAAACAAGAGTGATGGTGAAATTGTTTTGAATTCCACAAATCTGTGACTATACACTAAGTAATTCCTGATCAGTTCAATTCAGTTCAGTCGTTCAGTCATGTCCAACTCTTTGCGACCCCAAGTACTGCAGCACCCCAGGCCTCCCTGTCCATCACCAACTCCCAGAATTTACTCAAACTCATGTCCATTGAGTCAGTGATGCCATCCAACCATCTCATCCTGTCATCCCCTTTTCTTCCCACCTACAATCTTTCCTAGCATCAGGGTCTTTTCAAATGAGTCAGTTCTTTGCATCAGGTGACTAAAGTATTGGAGTTTCAGCTTCAGCATCAGTCCTTCCAATGAATATTCAGAACTGATTTCCATTAGGATGGACTGGTTGTATCTCTTTGCAGTCCAAGGGGCTTTATAAGATTCTTCTCCAACACCACAGTTCAAAAGCATCAATTCTTTGGCTCTCAGCTTTCTTTATAGTCCAACTCTCACATCCATATGTAATAGACAAAAAATAAGCCTTACAGTACAAATATGGGTTATTTCTTCTGAATTTTTTATAATTTCCAGTTCTCCCTTTGCAGTTTCTCATACAGTTCCTGATACAGGTAAGGTGTTTATAAGGTTTGTTTTCAGGGTTACACTATAGAGTATGGGACGTTTAGGGGATGTCCTAAATTTTCCCAGTTCACACAGTCCTGGTGAGCTAAACCCATTAATCACTCTTTTCCCTGACTGTAGATGTTCTTATCTTCTACTTTAGAAAAGGGATCAGAATCTCTACATTCTGAATGAGAACTTGAGTTAAAAAAAAAATCTCTGATTCCTAACCCTCTGCTTCACTCAACATCTTAAAGAACAAGGGGTTATGATGTTTGACATATTAGATGAGAAAACCTTCTCATCTAGATATCTGTGAATCAGGCACATTCTGATTGGCAAGTATCTCTCTGCATTTATTGCTCTATATTTTTATAATGACTGACATAAGGTAACAACATATTTGTAGTCCAATCTAAATCAGAAGTACTCAGAGAAAACCTCAGTGTCAGTAATATATTTTTGACTCTGAACAAGGATCTAAGTTTTTGGCACATCTCACAGTATTGAAAATATAATGTGTATTCATCATCGATAGACTCGTTAATTCAGTAAATATTAGTAAATAATAAGTATGTACTCCAGGCTAAATCCTGGTGATCATAAAATCAATATCATTTCTGACATTAAGAAGCTCATAATCCAGCCATGGAGAAAGATATCTATATATATAAATTACAGTGCAATAATGATAGAAGTATGTTCTAGGTAAAGTTTTGAGTCTGTTGAGAAAGTGGTTAGGATAAAGCTCCTCAGAGGAGGATATTCTTGAGCTAGGTCTGGAAGGATGAATAAAATTTCATAATGAGGTTGGATAGAGACGATCCAAAATTTAAAAAACAGCAAGTGAAACATGATGAAACAGTACAATAAAAATAATGAGTTTAGGGAGCTGTATACAAATCTGTGGAATTAGAATAAAAGGGACAGAAAGAATTAAAACTACAGAAGTCTACAATTGATAAGTGATGTGAAGCCTTGTTTATCTTGAAGTTAAATTTTTACCACACAATGGGGAGCAACCAAAGATTTTTGAGCAAGGGACTTACTAGATTTGCAGTTTATAAAAATCACCTTGGTAATAGAATAGAGGGCAGGTTAAAGGAAAGAGGATAGAGGCTGGAGGACGGGCAGATGTGTAAATACCAGGGATGATAAGGACCTGACCAGGGTGTTACAAATGATAGGCACTGTGTTTATGCCTATGGGTCTGGGAAAGAAGCAGGGGAAAAGAGTGCAAGGAAATACTTGTGTAGATAATAATGATCCACCCTGATTATACCCAGTCATATTACTGATTGATGTGAAACTTACCTACCTCCTTTGATTCGAATGTACAAAGCAACCCTCTGAGAAGGCACGGTAAATCCTTTATATGTATTTACCATGAATCTGAGACTTGGAACTTATTTTAATGGAACATATTTACTATATGGCACCATTTTCAAAACATAAGACTTTAATAATACTATTATTATACCGTAAAACTTTTATAACAGTCAGCTTTCAAGTGATTTCAAATATTTGAGATCAAGGCATAACCTTGAAAGCATTTTTGAGATCAAGGCATAACCTTGAAAGCATTTCTATTCTTGAAAGGTGCTCAAAACACAGTGTTTTTGTTTTTGTTTTTTACAAATTATCTTCACCCAGATGCTTGAACATACAGCTAGCTACTTAGAGAGAGTAACAAAAGAAAGGAAAAAGGAATATGAATGTGCATGAAGGTGGGAGTGTATGTGTGTGTTCAAAAGAGAGACAGAGAAGGGGGGAGAGAAAGAAACACTATGTTGATGGAGACATTTAGCTTTTTGACTCACTGAGTTTTAAGAGGTTATCATCAGCTACTTTTATATGTTTATGTAGCTTGTTTAATAAATTCAGGGGATTAGACAGAAACTTACGTTGAAAAATATTGTCCTAAAGAATATTAAAATGACTTTAAAATATGCTATAACTATAGCTTCTTTGTCAGGAAGGCATTCTTGATAGAACTGGTAATTACCAGTGTGTCACTTTATTTCACAAACATTTTTTTAATTGAACACACATTTTACACTGAATGTATCAGCAAGCAGAGCTTAACATATGACTAAGGAATCCTTTTTGATTTAGCCTTTCTATTGGATCAGTTTCCCTAAATTTTAAGTTGGGGGAAAAAAAGAACATCTTTGATTACATAATAAATAGTAAAGTTAGCATGCATTAAACAATACAAAGATTATTACCATTAACAGAAACTCTTGATAAGAAAACAAGTCCATACCCTCCCGAAGATGTGCCAATTTTTCTGTGCTTTCTAAAACTGTCAAATCATTTATTCACGATTTGCTTTTGAACAAGATTTCTTTATCCATCTCTACCACTGAATCTGCAGATCTCTCAAAATCCAAGCAAAGTGGCCTCCTTTTATTTTCTAACACCCGGAAACACTAGCTGCCTTTCTCCCCAGCTGCTTTCCTGCCCATGTCCCTTTTATGAGAACAAACGTTGCCATTGTCCTAAAAGGCTGGGAAACTTGAGACAGCTGCTCTTGTTCCAGAAGGTGGTTTTTCTTTTCAGTGAGATATCCGTCATATTTTAGCCAGGTGTTCAACAGCCACAGAAGCTTGACGGTGATTCTTCCCTCTGCCCTCTTCAAATGCTCATGGTCGGCTTCATTCGGTCGCCTCCCCTCGAGGTCAACGCTTAAGCAGCAGATGGGGGGCTTGTATGAAGCAGCTGGTTCCATTCTACTCCAGCCCCGCCTTCTCTCCAGGGACCCTGAGCGGAAGCCTGTGTGCCCGTCGGCGTGTAGGAACGTTCAGGACTTTCAGTTGCCATTCAGCGCTTTCTGCTTCTCACAGCCAAAAAGCTGGGCAGCTTGGCGTCCTCTGCAGCCACGAGCCCAGATGTCCGGCTGTGATACAGTTTCCTTTCCGCGCTCCCTGCTGGCGCTGTATTCATTTACAATCGCGAATAAAAGACTTATCCAGAGGCCCTATTTTGTCCTTATGGTTTGCCGTTGTAGTCATGTGTGGGAGAAGCAGTCTGGGAGCCGGGGCAACCAGTCAAAGTCTAAAATTGCTTTCCGTTTCCCTTGGAGGGGATGAGATGGGTGCCCCGTGTGGCTCGGGGCCGTGTATTTTCTGGGCCTGGCTTTTTCCGTGCATCATCGCCTCCATCGATGTCTCTTTTTCTTTCTTCAGATGAATATGCTAATGAAACTCCAAGAAGCAGCCAATTACTCGGGCACACAAAGCTGCGACAGTGATAGCACCAGCCATCATGAAGACATTTTGGATTCGTCTCTTGAATCTACCCTCTAGAGGGTGAAAAAAAGTTAGGGGAAGAAGACTATGCTTAAAAAAAGAAAAAAAATGTTTGATAAGTAAGGTATTTTCATTAAACCACTGCCAGTATGAAAGCATCCTGTCAGGGCCCTGACCCAGAGTTGTGGTCTCTAAGGAGACGGCAGAACTAAGTCTGAACCGCCAAGATACTCAGTTGACACGGAAGCGTAACTTGCTTTTCTTTCTAGGCATTTTTTTTTTTTAATCTCTGTGGAGTGATGTAAGGCTCCAATACTCAACTGGAAAGGACCCTAACGACAGGGCACCTGAAGATTGCGTGTGGGATAGCCAAACTGGACTTTCTGTTTTTTCTCTTTAAAAGTTTACAGTGCAGACCTTTTCTTTCTTTTCTTTGTTCTTTTTCTGTTATTGTCGTTCCTTCTCTTGGTTTCCTCTGAGGGGTTCTCCCCGAGCAGGGGCCACTCTCCTGACCCGTCCAGCCTCCTTTGTGCCACATGGTGCTGGTCGCGGAGCCCCAGTAGTGTTTGCGTTGTGTGCTCACCCCATTCCAAAACGAAGAGGCCAGGCCTCTACAAGCACAAACGGAATTGTGCGACCCCAGGGAAACACTGCTGTGGCCAGCTGGAGGAGTGCCAGCATCATTCTCTACCGCCGTGAGCACGGGATGTTGCTTCACCCACGCTTTAGTGTCTGAGTCACAGGTTTGATAAGGTTGTTTTTCCCACTGTGGTCTTTTTAAACCACCTGCCCATTCCCTTTAAAAAAAAAAGTTTTATACCAATTATTAGTCAACACTGACAACAGGCTTTTTTAGGGCTTTATTTGTTTGAGCCTTGTCAGTGAAAAGAAGGAACATTTCTTATGGTGCTGTCTCACTGCCTTAAACCGATTTCTACAACAGTTTAACGGTTGGTTTAAATCCTGAACCATTGGTAATTTCCACCATCTTCACTTGTAACACCAGTTAACACAGTAGCCTCATCTCTATTTTTGTGTTTGTTTTTGAAGAAATGGATAGGAGAAAGATCAGTATTTTTACCTTGAGAATAGATTGCTTTGCCTATCCTCCAAAAGACTCAAGTAACCCAGAAACCCTCTTTGACTGTCATTTAAAAGCTAAGCCATGTGGCTATCTTCCATCCAGTTCTAGGGGAAAGAGTTTCAGAAGGCGGGAGAGGGTGAATTTTTATCCAGCAGAGCTGGAAGCACTACATGCAGCATGAGCACAACTATTCGGCTTTTCTCTCCTATTTTTTTTTTTTTTAATTATTATGAGTTTTGAGCATGTTGTTTTGATGGGTATTATTGTACATGAGAAATTCAGCATTCGAGAACACTGAAGCAGTGATGTCACTGTGGATGAGAAGGCATTTATACTGTAAAAGAAGGTTAGATTTGCACAGTCTACTGGGTAGGTATTGTAAATAATCATTTAAAAAACTTGCACAACTCAAAACAAACACACACACAAATTGTATTTTATCCTGTGGGTGTTAAGAGATGTTTCACTTGCTGAGATTTCCTGTACGTTGCAAACAAATACAGAATGCAGACCCTCAATGCTGTTGTTACCTGGTGTGTTTGTCCTGTATTTACAGTCGTGATGACCATGCAGGAGCTA
Source organism: Bos indicus x Bos taurus (assembly GCF_003369695.1). NCBI lineage: Eukaryota > Metazoa > Chordata > Mammalia > Artiodactyla > Bovidae > Bos > Bos indicus x Bos taurus. Next base: position 112,520,983 of record NC_040080.1, on the reverse strand, counting down.
TCAGTGCTAGAGTGAGCATGCTTCAAAACTGTCCATGAAGCCAATACATTTTTGGAAAAGTAAAAATGTCTGAAAGTGCATCTGTCATGGCAGGCTTTCAAGAGAGTATATGAGAGCTGACGGGAGTGACTGGAGAAGTTCCCACCACGCACAGAGGACAGGTTTGAAATTCATCACCCCAAGGGCTAGGCCACGGTGTAGACTTGGTCCATGCGTGTGAAAATTTGCTACTTCAGGACGTCCAATTGGTGCTACCCTCTGTGACGGCCCACGGGTCAGCTGCTGTAGAACAACCACCGCACGAGACACCGGCGCAGCTGCCAGAGTCGCTCAGTCTGCAGGCCCTCCACGGTGCTATCGCCCTAAGGGAAGTCGGGACTGGACATGTGCACATAGGAAGGGCACCCTGACTGTGAAGCCTCAAACGTGGATCACGTCTGCAGGGAAACGTCGACGTACGTAGCTGGATGAGTGACTGGTGGCCCTTGTACAATATGTGATCTAAGAAAATTGCTAATCTTTCCCTGCCGTTTTGAGAACCACAGTCCAAACATGATCATTAAACAGAAATTCCTGCAATACATCCCAGTAGGTCCGCCTAGTTCACAACTTAAACTAGTTTGTGAAACATTTGTCTGTATACATTTTATATTTTGTACATTTTTGATGTAACATACCGTGTAAATAGAAACAGTGAAATAAATCATCTGAAAAGTTTTGTAGTCTTTGTAAAGCCCCGACAGCAACTACTTGGTGTCAGTGGACTTAACTGGGTGATGTATTTTCTATTGGTTGGTTGTTCCTCTAGCTTGTAAACCAGCTTGCATATATTTTTTTGCAAATGTGCACCCTGTATCTGTCTAAATTATTACTTTGACATTAAAGTGGAATTATTTATTGACAACAAGGTGTGGTGTCTATATGTGGAGAGAATTGAATAATTATGCACCAAAAGTATCAAACTTTAAAATGTTGCTTGCACTATTAATAAGCCATGAGTAGGATGTATGTGATTTTTTAATTTTATATTCCTCATAGAAAGAACCTCATAGCTTTTAAATGAGTAAATATATTGAAGGCACTAGGTATATCTTTTTAAATGAAAGTTATTTATTCAGTGAATATTTTTAGAAAACTCATTATTAGTCTACCTAAGTGATTATAAAATAAGCATTAATATAAAATAAAATATTAATATTCACTTAATTATATCAACTTATTAAATGTTTCTTTGTTTTTATTCCATTAACTTTTTTTGAACTTTTAGCTCTAAAGATGCTTTTAACATAGAAGAAGAATTCTGGTGATGGTTTATTTTTAAGAGATTATAAAAAGAAAAGGAACCCTCTTTAAAATGAGAAATTTTTTTCAAAGCACCTTGGTCTTTCATACCAGTAATTGGAATGCTTACTTGGGTACTCTAAGTAGGGTTTTAATTCTAAAAGCAGGAAAATTAGGACACTTGTTGAGAAAAAAAAAAATATATATATATATATTAGTTAAAATGAGTTGAAGAACAGTAATAGATAAAAATGGATAAATGTTTCCTTTATTCACACCTTCAGAGATTTGGAAATTTCCACAATTCATCTTATCCAGGTAAACACTGACTTGATATAAAACTTGAACATTATTCTCACACCTTTGATATCAGGCTGTGTAAGTGTGGGTCCCAACAGTATCATTCTCTGTGTAACCTTGGCCAATTACTCACACTCTTTATGCCTAGTTTCCTCACCTATCAACTGGATGATTGGAATAATATCCAGCTCTTACAATTACTGTGTTTTCAAAGATCAACAGTATTTTTTTTTTTAAGACTGCATCTTCTAAAACTCAGTGTTCTCATTTATAACATGAGGTAATAGTACCTATCTCATAGGGCTATTGGGAGTATTGAATTTAGATCTGTAAAGTACTTCAAATGATGCCTGGCACTCAGGAAATGGAATAAATGCCAGCTACTATATTAGCACAGCCATTATAATACATTAATAACATCAGTAGTGTAACAAATACTCTCATTATTGAATTTGTAAATGTATTCATGTTAATATTAAAGTCTTATGAAAAGTATGTCTTTTATCCAGTTTGCCAATCTGTAAAATGGGATAGTTTTAGTTCCTACTCATAAGATTGCTTTAAAGATGGAATATTTTGTTTATTTATTTCAGTTTCAGTTCAGGCGCTCAGTCGTGTCCAACTCTCTGCAACCCCATGAACTGCAGCACACCAGGCTTCCCTGTCCATCACCAACTCCCGGACTCCACCCAAACCCATGTCCATTGAATTGGTGATGCCATTCAACCATCTCATCCTCTGTCGTCCCCTTCTCCTCCTGCCCTCAATCTTTCCCAGCATCAGGGTCTTTTCAAATGAGTCAGCTCTTTGCATGAGGTGGCCAAAGTATTGGAGTTTCAGCTTCAACATCAGTCCTTCCAATGAACACCCAGAACTAATCTCCTTTAGGATGGACTGGTTGGATCTCCTTGCAGTCCAAGGGACTCTCAAGAGTCTTCTCCAACACCACAGTTCAAAAGCATCAATTCTTCTGCGCTTAGCTTTCTGTATAGTCTAACTCTCACATCCATACATGACCACTGGAAAAACCATAGCTTTGACTAGATAGACGTTTGTTGGCAAAGTAATGTCTCTGCTTTTTAATATGCTGTCTAGGTTGGTCATAACTTTCCTTCCAAGGAGTAAGCATCTTTTAATTTCATGGCTGCAGTCACCATCTGCAGTCACTTTAGAGCCCCCCTCAAAAAAAGTCTGTCACTGTTTCCACTGTTTTTCCATCTATTTGCCATGAAGTGTTGGGACCAGATGCCATGATCTTTGTTTTCCTAATGTTGAGCTTTAAGCCCATGTTTTCACTCTCCTCTTTCACTTTCATCAAGAGGCTCTTTGGTTCTGCCATAAGGGTGGTGTCATCTGCATATCTGAGGTTATTGATATTTCTCCTGGCAGTCTTGATTCCAGCTTGTGCTTCCTCCAGCCCAGCATTTCTCATGATGTACTCTGCATATAGGGTAAATAAGCAGGGTGACAATATGCAGCCTTGACGTACTCCTTTTCTGATTTGGAACCAGTCTGTTGTTCCATGTCCAGTTCTAACTGTTGCTTCCTGACCTGATTATTTCCTATTTTTAATTTTAATTTTAATTTGTTAAGTATAATTTATTTTCAATGTTGTGTTAGTTTCATGTGTACAGCAAAGTGAGTCTGTTATATATATACATATATTGATCTTTTTTTTCAGATTATTTACCATATAGATTGTTACAGAATATTGAGCAGAGCTCCCTGTGTAATACAAGTAGGTCCTTGTTGGTTATCTGTTTTATATATAGTAATGTATGCATGCTAAGCCCAGCTACCTAGTAGTGTATGTATGCTAAGGCCAACTACCTAATTTCCTCCTCCCAACATTTCCTTTTTAATAACTATAAGTTTGTTTTTGAAATCTGTGAGTCTGTTTCTGTTTTATAAATACGTTCATTTATATCTTTTAAAAATTAGATTCCACGTATGAATGATGTCATATGATATCTGTCTTTATCTGACTGACCTACTTCACTTAGTATAATAATCTTTAGGTCTATTCATGTTGCTGCAAATGGCATTATTTCATTCTTTTTAAATGGCTGAATAATAATTCCGTTGTATATATGTACCACGTCTTCTTTATCCATTCCTCTTTCAATGGATATTTAGTTTCCTTCCACGTCTTGATGGCTGTAAATAGTGCAGCAATGAACATTGGGGTGCATGTCTTTTCAGTGTATGATTTTATCCAGATATATGCCCAGGAATGGGATTTCTGGATCATATGATAGCAGTATGTTTATTTAATAGTTTCTTAAGGAATCTCCTTCCCTTATAAGGATCTGCCTGCAATGCAGGAAACCCGGGTTCGATTCCTGAGTTGGGAAGATCCCCTGGAGAAATGGCAACCCACTCCAGTATCCTTGCCTGGAAAATATCATGGACAGAGGAGCCTGGTGGGCTGCAGTCCGTGGGGTTGCCAAGAGTTGGACACGACTGAGCAGCTAACACACTTACACTGTTCTTCATAGTGATTGTACCAATTTATGTTCCCACCAACAGTGTAGGCGAGTTTCTCCACACCTTTGCCAGCATTTGTTGTGTGTAGACTTTTAGAAATATTTTATTTACTTATTTGGCTGTGCCAAGTCTTAGTTGCAGCACATGGAATCTTTAGTTACGCTCTGGGGCCTCTTCTACTTGTGTGTTGACTTTTGGATGATAGCCATTCTGACTGCTGTGAGATGATATCTCATTGTACTTTTGTTACGCTTTTCTCTGATAATTAGTGAATTTGTGCATGCTTTCAAGTGCATTTTGGGAAGATGGAATATTTTAAAATCATGAAGAACTTAGAAAAGTTTGTCACACCTTAAGTGCTATATATTAGCTATTATTATTAATATTGTTCAATAAATATTTATTACATGCCTAATATGTGCCAGGCAACTTTCTTAGGCATCATTGAGACTCAGGCCACAAACCTAAGGAACTAGTTAGAACTGTTGGGTTTCTGCTTCTTATTTTCATGGGTACCTAAGTTCTCTAAGAGAATGATCAATGAGAAGCCCAATTAATAGTATCCAAAGGAGATTCTGACACTGATAGAGTCAACAGTACCAGTGGGTTATGTTATAAGTTTGGAGAAATTCACATACCTTTATTTCAGACTTTTGGACGTTCATGTTAAAAGAAAAAACACTTTTATAAGAAATAAATCTATGTCCAAATCTGTGTCTTTGATCAGTTAAGATGTTTAAAAAGTTTCAATTGTGTTTTGCTTTGGGGGTAGGACAAACGAATAACTAAAATACTGCATTCAGATCAGATCAGTCATTCAGTCGTGTCCGACTATTTACAACCCCATGGACTGCAGCACGCCGCACTTCCCTGTCCATCACCAACTCCCAGACCTTGCTCAAACTCATGTCCACTCAATATTACATTACTGAATTAATATTACTTTTTAGTTCAGAGGAGATGATCTGGATACAAAATCATTGTAATCTCTCTTCTGCACATCAAGTATACATTATCTGTTAGTTACCCAGGAGTTCTGCTAGAAAACATATTTATAAATTTAAACATAGCACACTCTGAAGTAGAATCTTATTAAAGGAAAATAAAAAGTTCTCAAGTTCCTTTCTATAAAATTGTAAAGACATTCATGAACCTTTTATTTATCACTGGAATTTTTAAAGTTTGCCAGTGTTCTATTATAGCATGATAGAGTTGAAGTTGGTGTACAACTGAGTAATTTTTGTAGTGATTACATGTTGAGATGAAAATATTTTCAGTATATTGGATTATATTAACTGTAGTATTAAAATTCATCTGATCATTTTTCTTTTTTTAATGTGGCTACTACAAATTGTACAATTAAATATACTGCTTGTATTTGTGACTCACTTGATATTTCTATTCCTATTGACTAACACTACTATAGAAAGATTGATCTGTATGAAATTTGATCACCCACCTCCCTCATCTCTTCTGCATTTTGTTTTTAGGAATAAGGTTCAAATATCAAATGACAATTCTTTGCTCAACCTGGATTTCGCTTATCCCTTGATTTCCCTTTTTGTTTGTTTGTTTGTTTTTTTGTTTGTTTGTTTGTTTTTGATTTCCTTTTTTACCTTGTTCACTACCCCTATTTTGATTCTGTTCTCTACATTACCCTAGTTTTAGAACCAAGAAGTAATTGTTGAAACATTAACAACAACTTTCCAGACAATTTAGCTATGAGCATGTGTCAACACTTTAGTATAATCTTGGGGAAAAAAAAAAAACAACAACAACCCTCTGGTAGGCCAATTTAAAGGTTGCTCTTCTAGTAGAGAGACATTTATTAAAAATGTAGGTTAGATTACAAAATACTTAAAGATTCCCAGCTTAACTGTCAGGTGGATGGGTAAGTGGAGGGTTTCCCAAATCAAATATTAATCCCATAACTAATTAAGCAAATATTGAACACTACTAAACATTTATCACCATTCTAATTTATTCAAAGAAGATTTCGGAGTTCATCAAGCAATAATATTTTGTCTGAGACCAGGTTTAGAAGAGCATTTCTTTTGCTGTAATTTACTTCCTCTTAGCCCAGTGCTGTGTGCTCAGTTGTGTCCGACTCTTTGCGATCCCACGGACCATAGCCCACCAGGCTCCCCTGTCCATGGAATTCTACAGGCAAGAATACTGGAGTGGGTCCTCTTACCCCAAGGGCCTTATATATTCTCAAATGCCTTAGACAAGCCTTTTGGATCCCTCAGACAAGGTCAGACAAGACTCTGAATTATTTACTTTTATATATAAAATCAAATTATGTACACATACACACACACACATATATATATATACCTCTGGAGGAGGAAATGGCAACCCACTCCAGTATTCTTGCCTGGAAAATTAAATTCCATGGACAGAGGAGCCTGGCAGGCTACAGTCCATGGGCTTGCAAAGAGTCAGACATGACTGAGCACACATATCATATATATATATACACTGTGATCTCACTTATGTTCAGTTTTAGGGCCTAGAATATAGTGCATGCTCAATAAATATTTACTAAATAAAAATATTTCTGAACATGGAGACAGCAGCTGAACGTAAGCTTATGCTAAATAAAAATATTTAATTTGAGAAGAGCCACTTTCACAGGTGGAGCTCCCCGAAAAGACAGATGAATAATGAGCGTGCTGCTTAGTGGTCACAGGAGGAGGACAGAAACCTGAGGGTTTGTGTCCTCCAGTACAAAGTTCTGCTTCATGCTTGGAATTTTTCCCCCCTTTAGATGTAATGTACTACGTACTTTCGACCAAATTTTCTTTTTTCTTTCTGCTTTTCAAGTCCTTTGAGGATGGTTTAGTTATATAGTGCAATTTAAATATATGGATTTTTTAGAGGAAGAGATAAAATATACCAAGCAGTTGGAAATCTAATGCTAGAGCCTAGAAGATAGGTGGAGCCTGGAAAGATCAAAATGGGAATCCTGAGCAAAGAAATGATAAGTGCTGTGAATTTCACCTTGGGATAGTTCTCCCACAAGAAAGATCTTGACCAAATAGATAAAACAGAAGAGAGAGTAAGCACTGTGGTGAACATCTTTATAGTTCATTGGCTTTAGTTTTTAACCAACATATTTAAGCCTGTTTAATGGGACACTTATAAAGGAGGAGTATAATGTAAAACCATTGAATTCCAAGTCAGAAAATCTATATCCTAATCTCATTTTGTGACTTTTTTTTTCTAGGATAAATTAAGTACTCCATGGTCAGTGTTAATCTAGATTTTTATACCCTATAGATGGCATCGGATAATGAAGTACAGCCACAGTAAATGGAGTCACTCTGTACATCATTTGTGATACAAATCATGTGTATCTGTCAGTTCCTAGAGAACCATATTCACAAGACATAGTAGAAAGTCTAGAAGTCCGGTCATAGCCTGCTTAAGAATGCCTGGGTACTTGTAGGTATCTTTGGTAATTGTGCTGAGTCTGGTTTAGTTCTGACTTGGTGTTCTGAATGGAGGCAACTGAGTATAAGTTGGTTGTAGAGGATGATATTCAAGGTGAAGAAGCGGGACCAAATTCCCTATAGACCCTCTGAATGTGGGAGAATGATGGCGTGCCTAATATCAGTATCTCTTTGAGGGCCTGCTGTCTAGTCCCAGGCAAATGGCTCTCCTGGTAAGCTTGCCATCCCTAGGCCAGCCCTTACACAGGGTACGGGGACGTGCAGGGACGGGGCAGGCTCTTTGGCCAGTTAAGGGGCTAGAGACTCAGAGAGTGTTGGGGCAGCGCTGCCCAGAAACCTGGTACAGGTTGAACTTCTAAGGCCAAGAGTGAACACAACGAGCAGCTGAAGTCAGGCTCATGGTGGCTGGAGCGAAATCGTCCAGTTTGGCCACTTCAGATTCTTTGCCAATAGCAGTGGTTTCCAATGGGAAGGAAATTGACCTGGACTCTGCTCATACGTGAGACTTCATACTCTTTAGACAATTACAGCCCTTCGACTAGAAATGTAACAGGAGCCTCAAATACCATTTTAAACTGTCTAGTAGCATTATTACTTAAAGTAAAAAGAAACAGGTAAAATTAATTATAATAACGTACATACTTTCTTATCTCAACATATCAAAATATTGTTTCAACATAAAAGAAGCTGAAATATGTTTTAATAAAATCTTTAACAGTTTGCATTTTCTCTCTTTTTCTGTACTGTCTGAAATCCACCCTGTGTTGTTCAATTTGGAGTCTAAATATTCATCAGAAGAACTTCATCTATACTCAGATTTCAAAAACTTAGTTAAGAAGATCCACTTAGGCAAGCTGTTCCAAACATAGTTAACATGAACTGAGTACCAGTTTTAAAGTTAAATTTTAGACAATTAACATTAAAGTTAAAAAGTGAGTTCCTCAATTGCTATACAGCCTGCAAGTGGACACAGGTGGACAGTGGCCACTCCTGAATAAGACGGCCCAACCTTAGCCTCAGCCAGCAACCAGCTTTCTCAGATCGCAGTGTGTTCCTTTCTTGTTTGGACATCTCATCTCATATAATATGTGCATATGTGTGTATACATAGAGTAATTATATAATAATTATGTGTGTATACTTACATGTATTTATATCTTTACATATACATATCTCCATATGTTTTCTAAATCCCGGGACAAAAATTGTCTACTCATCCTAGAAAAAATTCTCTTCTCTAGATTAAAAAGAAGAATGAGCAGGTAAAGACATTTTAAGTAGCAAAATGACTCCCAGAGCTAGATCAGAACTTCCATTCAAATCTGAAAATAATATTAACATATGTAAATATAAAAAGAATATTTTTTAAGATTGGAGGTAGTAGAATAACAAACACACTAAAATGGACAAACATATTAACCAAGAGATATAAGAAACAGGTTACAGCCGTGCAAGTCCTGATCTGTATAAAATATCCCTGGGGGCTGGCCACCTACTGGTTTTGCCAGTGTTCACTGTTTACCAAACATTCCAATTGTTTGTCTGCCTTTCCAGAAACCCCCAAACCTATAAAGTTATTTCTCTAATGCTTTTTTCTTTCTTTCTCTTATATATTAAAATTCAGTGACTATTTCTTTCCAAGATCTGAAACTTCACATTTCCTTGACTATACATTTTTTTAAAGATTTGGTACTAGAAATTTAGTTCATCTGCAGAAGCCACAGGGCTGACCATAGAGAGCACACTGTAAGACATCCCCTTGTTAATATAACACAGTAAGTAATTAGCCTTTTTTAAAAATAGTATGCCCTTTAGCTGTTTGCTTTTTCAGTACCAACCAAGAGCTTTATTAGCTAGCTTGAAAAAAGGATGTCTTATAATTGGGCATACTCAGAAACTGGAAATGATTAATACCCCAAACACACTTTAGGGTTTAAGTAAAATGAATGGGTTATCAAATAAAATTATACTTGATGCTAATGTTATCTAAATTGCAAACTTGGAAACAAAATTTCTATATGCCATTAGCAAAAAAAACAGAAGTAGAGGAAAGTTTTCCAGTGAGCCAGCTGGCGTATTAACTACATGAGAGCGATTCCTGCATGACTCCTTGCGGGACACCATGGATTTGCAGTATGCTCTGGAAATTTCCTTTTCACAGAATGATTTGCAGAAAATATCCAGGACCTCCAGAGAACTAGAAAGTGGATCATGTGCAAACAGAGGAAAACATTTTACCAGCCAGGCAAATATTGATACCGCCGGAAGCCAGTTACTCTGTGACTATTAATTTCAAAGAAAGGTCAAGTTGCAAATCAAGTCTCAACATTACTAAGGCAAAAATGGAATAGGCGTTTGAACATGTCATAGGAAAAAAACAATTTTAAACCATTACCATTTATTGTAAATAATTTTAAATTGTTATCATGTTAATTTGAAGAGAAAAAAACAAGATTTTGTGGCCAAACAATTGTAACTTCTAGCATATTATGTTAACAATATCGTAGAAATCTCTCTAGGGAGTAGCAGTAACCAATTTTTAGAAGGTATACAAAAATATGTATTAAGTAACTTTGTATTTCTCTTCATATAGAACAAGGGACCCGAACTGAAAAAAAGTGGAATACCAGAATCAACACTACTTACTGTTCATAGGGGAGAGTTTAATGGATGTCCTGTTTAATATGTCTGGGACACTAATTGGAAAATTCCAAAAGAAGCAACAGTGATACTGTGATTATTATGTTTTACATATGCCTTAGCATTTCTAAACAGGTGTCAAAAGTCATCTGTAGCCCCTAAAGATAAGACATTTGCTTTATCTATTGAACATCCATTATCTGATGGCTCTATTGAGTATGCAGATGGCTGATTTTAAAGACATAATAAGTGCTAATGAAAGGATCGCATTTCTCCTCTCCTCACATTTTGGCCTTAGGCCACAGGGAATAGAAATTTCACCTGGAAAGAGCTGCTGACGGACTCTCTCTCCAGCCCCACCCCCCAAGGTAAGGCAATGGCCTGGCATTCTGGAAAGGAGGCTTAGGGTGATGGGGCTGAGTCAGAGTCTGAACAAGGTGTGTGTAAAATTCATGAGGAAAAATGATTAGCCAGGGTTCCCTCGGGTTTACCCCAGGGCTCTAACCTGCTCTTAAAAGCTCTACCCCGGATTTGAACGTGCCCAAATGGGGAGTGCTTGTGTGAATGGTAATACACGCATCTGTCACATTTATCCGCCAAGGAGGGCAGAAGGCTCTCAGATCTGCTTGTGTGCAGATCCAGCTCACCAGCATTTATATGTAAGCACCCCTGGGCAGGGTCGCTGTAAGCAGTGGGAGGAGATTTTGGGAGGATGTTGAAGTTCCCTAACTTCTCCACTTGCAATCGAATGGGTCCAACTGTCTTCAAATTGTTACTTATCTGTGTGATGGTGAACAGCAGTAGTTAGGAAATATTGATAGCATCTTTAATAGAATCCATACGTGCCCACTTCTAACTATAAGAGAAAGATTGAATAAGAAAAGGAAGATAGTAAGGAACTTGAAGCCAGCCAGCTATCCTGTCTTTTTAGTTGTCTTTGTTCTTAGAATTCTGTTAATGATATAGTGCCTTAAACATAATAGATGTTCAGTTAAAGATGCTGAATAGATAAGTAGTGTCTTGTAAGGCCTGCAAGGAAAGATATTTGCTAATTAATCATTTGTATATTGAAAAAGTACTTTAGCCAAAGAATGCTATTGTTGGGAACATGAAATGAGCATAAATATATTTCCAGGCCCACTTGGAATAATCTTCCAAAATTTGTTTACACAAAAGAAACTACCTCATATGGAATTTCTGAACTTACCTGTATGTACTGTTTGCTATTCAAGCTAGAGACCATTTGGGAATGCAAATTTTGTTGCCACTTGTCTTAAAGATATGCCCAAAATCAAGGATAAATGAAGCACATCTGTGGTGCATTCAGTAAGTGTTTTAAGAAAATAATCATTCCCAGTTTGTTTTTAGGAAAAAAGTAACAGAAATTTTCCTTCTTCTTGATTTACCTCAATGATCTCAAAGTAACAAATGCAGAAAACATCCACAAAGCTGATAAATCAATGCACTTATGTACTTCATCACCTTATGCTTTCATCCATTATCCAAAATGTGGATAATTTTTATTTGCATTTCAAATCAAAACATTTTTTTAAGGATGCTTTTAAGTTACGACCATAAGAAGTACATTGAATAGTCTGTTACCTTGGAAGATGGAAAAATGCTTCCATCTGAATTCATTCACCTCATTTATAACATGCATGCGTGCCAAGTTGCTTTAGTCGTGTCCAGCTCTTCGTGACCCTATGGAGTGTAGCCCGCCAGGCTCCTCTGTTCATGGAATTCTCCAGGCAAGAATGCTGAAGTAGGTTGCCATGCCCTCCTCAAGGGGATCTTCCGGACCCAGGGATCAAAACTGTGTCTCTTATGTCTCCTGCATTGGCAGGCAGGCTCTTATCTACCAGTGCCACCTGGGAAGCCCTAGTTAAAACCAAGCTGCAAACTAATACTTCCTTGACTGATTTGTACTAAGTGACCTACCAACAACTTTTAAAAATTTTAATTGCTTACGGTATTAAGCTTTCTGTTGCTGGGTAACAAATATCCACATAGTTAGTGACCTAAAGTCACATTGTTGTAGCCACGCGTTCCCGGCAACAAACTCACTCAGATGCAGTTTATTACACTGGTGGCCCCAAAGCAGAGTCTCCTCTTAGCCAAGGACCCTGACCAGTTTTTGTGAAAACCTTACATAAGTAAGTGTACTTGCTCAAACCTTATATAAGTGTACTTGCAAACCTCAAACCCATCTCCCCAAATTCCTTGAAACTAGTCTAGACAAGGTGAAAGAGAGATGTGATCAAAGTTAATCCATGATTCATGTGTCACAAGACTTGATAAACAGTGGATATTTATCAATAGGCCTGTGGTCATATCCTGATAAACATAATGGAATTTACCACTTTGTTCTGTTACAGAGATAATTAGCATATTCTTTTAGGCAACGGAGAGTCCAAGTACAAGTCTTGAGGCTCCCTTATCCAGGGGTCTGGTTTTCCATTGGTATGCCATTTCTATAGACACCAGGCACAAAGTTCAGAGTCCATTGGGAGGGTGACGATACGTGTAGCCTAATGTTCTCAGCCTGGCCTCAGATGGAGTCCAGCTCTGTCTGTTTCCTCCTTCAACATCTGTTTATTATCTCAGAGTCTGTGAGTCATAAGTCAGACTGGGCTCAGTTGCACTCTCTGCTCAGGGTCTCACAAGACCAAGATGAAAGTGTTGACTAAGATGAGCTCTTCCTGGAAAGATCTGAGGAAGAATTTGCATCTAAGCCCATTCAGGTTATTGGCTAAATTCAGTTCCTCGTGGTTGTGGGACTAAAGTTCCTTATCTCTGCTGGGACCACTCTCAGCTTCTGCAGGCTTACTGGATCTTGGTCATGGCCTTCTATATTATAGCACCAAAGCCAGCAAATGCCTATCATATCTACAATTTCTCCTGCTTTCCCCCTCTGATGCTATGTCATTGATTAGATCAATTTAGAGAATCAACATTTTGCCCCATAACATGAAAGTCATGAACAAATACCTCGTCATATTAACAGATCCCATTTACATTCAAAAGGGATAGGATGAGACGTGGAAGGTCATACTTAGAATTACGCCTACCACTTACTACTTACCTACTTACCTGCTACTAATTACAACTATTACTACTACATACTTGCCAACATTTAAACATCAGGGTATTCATATAGACATCCAGAAATATGGTTTCTCTCAAAATGAGAATGTCCAGCAACTTGGACCTCATTCCATCATTATAATTGGCTAGACTTGACAAAGGACAGCCTCTTTCGGAAGAGCATTCCCCAGTCCCCATTCACGTACATCCACCCACTTTCACTCTACATATCTGTTTTCAACAACTGCATTACAGAGCAAACAATACTGCAATACAGGCTTCCTAACAGAGTATATACTGATACGTCTTCAAACTTAGATTTATCCAGGAAACTCATCTCGATGATGTCTGCACTTTGAAGATAACGAGAGAATCTCAAGCTGGCACTGATGTCCCTTTGCCTCTCAAGACTGATTCCTGTAATAACATTTGAATAAACTTAGTAATTCTGAGCATGCACCGTCTTTTGGTCTGGTAAGTGAATAATAGTGCACAAATTAAATGCTACCACTGAGTTAACCCATGCAAAAGACACAAATGTACTCTCAGTGGACAAATGTATTCCTGTGTAATCATGCCAGCAGCAGAAAATGGAATCTGTCATAAAAAATAAATCATCCAAGAGTCAGACCATGTTCACACAGCTCGGGACTAAATTTCATTTTCCTTGTTCTTCAGCTGAGAGTCTAAATAAACACTTATAATATAGTCTGAAAGATCGCATTGTTCATCAAAGTTGGATTCTACAGCCTCAGAATTCAGATGTCTGAAACCGTGGCAGTTGGGAGACCCGATGCTTCTCCTGCGCGGGTTTCTCTGTGATCTTACCCTCTCTCAGTTAGACTTTCTGGTTTCAGGAAGCACAGCAGTGCAGGAAGGTGGTGCAGAGCCTGCTGGCGCATGCTTTGGTTGACTGTGAGAGGAGAGTCTGGAGGTGATAAGGGTTGAAGTGATGGAGTTGAAGTTAAAGGTTGTTGGCTAAATAGTGAAGGTGCTACTTGTTGTCAGGATAAGACATTTAGAAATTATCCTTTGGCATCCAGGGAATCTCATGTAGGATAACAAAAGACTACCATGGCTAGAAGTCAGCCTTTGGAGCCAGAGTATCTAGACTCAAATCCCACTTCTGCCACTTCCCACCTGTATGACTTGGGGGGTTAATTATTTTTAGGTATGTGCATCCTCAGTCACTCAGTCATGTCCAACTCTTTGTAACCCCCATGGACTGTTCCCTGCCAGGCTTTTCTGTCCAGGGAATTTTCCAGCAAGAATACTGGAGTCGGTTGCCATTTTCTCCTCAAGGGGATATTCCCAACCCAGGGATAAGCCCATCTCTCTTGTGTCTCCTGCACTGACAGGTGGATTCTTTATGACTGAGCCACCCGGGAGGTACTCTGTCTTAAAATCTTGATGTAGAAATGGAGAGAATAACGGTGATGTATTAGGATATTTAGCACCGTTCCTGATACATACTAACAGTGCAGGATATATTAGCCATCACTATTGCTCTAACAATCCGTGTTGAGACTAACATTGAAGTTAAAAAAAGAAATAAGAAACCCCAAGTAAAACTTGTGGGAAGATAACGAACACAATTTTTATCCCTTTAAATATGTATATTAGATTCCTCTGGGTTGCCAGGGAGAGGCACACTTGAGTTGCCTCAGTTAATTAGACTTTATTTTAAAACTATTTTGCTTCTTTCTGCCTCAGGTCTAATGTTTATGCAAGGCTTACTGCCATATAGCTCTTCGTCTCTTTGCTTCTGTTCTCTCTACTAACTTATTTTCCTGCTAAGGGTTTCATATTTAAATGGAAAAGAAAGGGTGTGCGTGGTTTTTCCAATCACCATTAAGTGTGGCTGTCTCAGCTGTGCCTAGCCTGGCAGAGAAAACGTTTATAAACTTGTGTCTCGCCTACTGCATGATGGTAGGTTACTACGCCTACTCCAAGGTAGGTTGCAGATAACTATATTGTTTTGCTGTCTCTTCTGCTTTTAAGATCTTTAGTGCTTTGGGTTGTGGTATTGAGTCTGTGAGAGAAAAGACAGGAGCAAACTTGGCCGCTTTACTGCCAAACTTTTCAACAATAATGAGGAAAGAATAGCTAATATATTTCGGGGATACTGACTCAAAGAAAGGCTCTTGTGAAAGCAACATATTGTAGGTGGAGTGGGAGAAGGGGAGAAAGCAAGGCATAGAAGGGCATAGAGGATGCAAAGAGTTCTGTCAGAATGCGAGACTTGGGAGTATTCTGTGATGTTAGAGAATAGAAAAAAAGTGAGGATTTTAGTAAGAATTCTTATTGACTATGTACACGGATCCTCTTTTTTGTTCTTTGAGAGATTAGGCATAAGTTGGAAACATGACTTGTACTGTGCTTCTTTGATGCTGAAATTCCCTAGCCTAACCATGTGGGACACAGTTGAAATAAGACTATACACAGGACCAGCAGAGGAGGTTGGAATCGCTCTGAGACCCCTGGAAGGGCAGTTTAA
The DNA here is from genome assembly GCF_003369695.1 of Bos indicus x Bos taurus. Taxonomy (NCBI): domain Eukaryota; kingdom Metazoa; phylum Chordata; class Mammalia; order Artiodactyla; family Bovidae; genus Bos; species Bos indicus x Bos taurus. Next base: position 112,505,240 of record NC_040080.1, on the reverse strand, counting down.
TTGGTTATTCAATACAACAGTGGATTCTGGGATTCCAAACGCCACATTGATTCTAGTACCTTTTTTGTAAACATAAGTCTAATTATTTGACTTATAGACATAAAGTTATAGACATAAGTCTATATACTTGACTTATATATAGGACTTTAAAAAAAATACCAAATTATAATATAGCATTCAGGAACTAACAAGTTTTTCAAATACCTTTGAAATCAACAAAAATTGAGCTAGATACTTGCGTTTGGTTTCTAAATGTACTCCCAAGAGATCATGTGTTCAAATGTATGGTTGCTCTAGACAGTAGGGAGCTGTGATTAAAACATCTGGTCCAGGCAAAGATTGAAACTGTCGGGAAGAAACGCACAACGTGAGTGCTTTATGTGAGGCAAGATGAGGACTGCAGCCTGTGAGACACCATCTCAGGTCTGAAAGAGTGCTCAGAGGAGGCAAGAGGGGAGCTAGGGTATATAGGGGTTTTGCAACAGAGGGAATAGTCCAGCACATCAAAAGATTACTGTTAATTAAAGAAAACCAGATACTCCATTTAAGAAATTTGGTACTTTTTTACATATGGGAAGCTCCCAGAGTCTGGACTCCCTGAAATCATCCTTTGATGTGCACCTCAGCTCTCTAGTTTCCTCAGGAATCAGAGTAGGGAGGGGCTGCAGTCTGAGGGCTGCTAGGGCAGTTATTCTTTTCTTCCCTCAGTTTCCTCAGGCTACAGGCTCACATTGCAAGGCTGCAGTTGCTGATCATGTGACATCCTTGTTTACGGATATTGCAGGAAATATTTCCATTTCTCCAAACAAATTCAAATGCAGGCTTTTCCACTTATTAGTGCCATTGCTTTAAATAAGTTGTCTATAGTGGATTTAAATTATGCATACAGATTCTTTGACACTTTTTCCTTCAAGAGTTGGAGCCCACTTCCCTTTCAGTTGAGCTTCTACTGAATGTGGTGGTTTGCTTCTAACGAATAGATTGAAGAGAAAGTGAGGAATTTGGATTTAGAGAGTAGGTCTCAGAAAGCACTTCAGCCTGCTCTCCTGGACTGCATAGTCCAGAGAAACCCAGCTGTCATGAGTGAGAATACAGCAAGCAGCCCTAGGAAGAGCCCATTGGCTGTGAAACAAAGCTTTCTGCCAACAAGCTGTGAGTGAACCATTTTAGAGTTAATCTTCAGCCCAGCTGAGCTTCCAGATGCCTGCAGTCCCCACAAACATAACTACAGCTCCACGAGGCCTTGAACCAGAACCACCCAGCTAAGCTGCCCCCCAGTTCCTGGTCCATGGAAACTGTGAATCGAAAGAGTGTTGTTTTAAATTACTAAATTCTGTGGGTACGTGCCAAGTCACTTCAGTCATGTCTGACTCCATGCGACCCTATGGACTGTAGCCCTCCAGGCTCCTCTGTCCATGGGATTCTCCAGGCAAGAATACTGGAGTGGGTTGCCGTGCTCTCCTCCAGGGGATCTTCCTGACCCAGGGATCAAACCTTCGTCTCTTAAGTGCCCTGCATTGGCAAGTGAGTTCTCTACCATTAGTGCCACCTGCTGCTAAGTCGCTTCAGTCGTGTCCAACTCTGTGCAACCCCACAGACGGCAGCCCACCAGGCTCCCCCATCTCTGGGATTCTCCAGGCAGGAACACTGGGGTGGGTTGCCATTTCCTTCTCCAATGCATGAAAGTGAAAAGTGAAAGTGAAGCCGCTCAGTCATGTCCGACTCTTAGCGACCCCATGGACTGCAGCCTAAGAAGCTCCTCCCACGGGATTTTCCAGGCAAGAGTACTGGAGTGGGTTGCCATTGCCTTCTCCCAGTGCCACCTGGGAAGACCCCAAATTCTGTGGGTAATTTTTGTTATATAAGAAGTTGTTTTGGTAATATTTGGAAAGCCAGCATTTGACAGAGGTTCAAAAAAAGTACTGTTCTCCTGGCCATTACAGTAGCTGCTAGCTAGATGTGACTACTTAAATTTGAATTAGTTAAAATTAAATAAAATTTAATATTCAATTGACCAATCACATTAGCTACATTTCAAGTAACCCTATAGCACATGGGACTATTGTATTGGATAGAACAGATATAGAACATTTTCATTATTGCAGAAAGTTCAATTAGTGTTTCTCTAGAGCTGCTGCTCAGAGAAGGTTTCTCTAGAGCTATTTCTCTAGAGCTGCTGCTGTTAGCTGCTGCTGCTGCTGTTAGCTGCTACTGCTGCTAAGTCACTTCAGTCGTGTCCGACTCTGTGCGACCCCAGAGATGGCAACCCACCAGGCTCCCCCGTCCCTGGGATTCTCCAGGCAAGAACACTGGAGTGGGTTGCCATTTCCTTCTCCAATGCACGAAAGTGAAAAGTGAAAGTGAAGTCGCTCAGCCGTGCCTGACTCTTGGCGACCCCATGGACTGGAGCATACCAGGCTCCTCCGTCCATGGGATTTTCCAGGCAAGAGTACTGGAGTGGGGTGCCGTTGCCTTCTCTGTTCTCTAGAGCAATGAGGCTCAAATTGGAACCTGCAAAGACTTAGGAAAATAGGGATACATTTTATGATATTTATTTGGATTTAAATATTTGATATATTTGGCATGATGATTATTAAAAAAAAAAAAAACACACCCACATTCTGGATCATTTGGAAAACTATCTTAAAACCAAATATTGCTAACTGACTGATTTCTGTTCATGATTTAAGACCTTGAATTTGGATATTTATAGTGGAGTTCCAACCAAGCAGTGCTACTTTAAAGACTGAAGGCTGTTGATTTAAGAACAAAGTCTCTGCGTAAGCAGTGGGCACTTGAGATGAATGTTGTAACAGCTCATAGTGTCAAACATACTGACTGAAAGTCTAGTCATGGGAAAATCAGTTTTTCAACATAACACGCTGAGTAGTCAGTGATATACTTTAAACAAAACATCATTCTCTACATATGAAATTTATCTTCTTCATTTAACTGTTATTGATTATTATAATTTTGTTTGTATTTATAATTACCTTTGACCTTGTAAAGAGATAGTGGCTATACATGCAAATACATTTATGCTTATCCAATATTGTCATATAAAAATTATGATGATATTACCAAGATTTCAAAATATTTTCCTCCTTTAAAAGTCTACCTGCATGACTGAGATTTGAGAAGCAAAAATCCTAAGAGAGAGTTCATTCATCTAAATTTGCAATTCCTAATTTCTGTGTATCCAAGTTTAAATTTTTGAGCAAAAGATCCTGACTGGCCCAGCTTGAATCATGTATCCTTGGTTGCCCAGCAAGCTATGATTAGAATGACAGGATCTCCCCAGATAAATATTTCTCTCAGGCCAACTCATTTTAATTGGAGTACTTTACAAAGAAGAAAAGCTGGGGAGATACCCCCAAGTTACCATCTACAATGCTATTAGAGATGAGAATCATGCCTGTAAAAGAAGTCTAATTTTCCTTTCAGTTAACCTTACCTTTTCACCTGACTTCACAGAAAACAATTCCTTAGTCTGAATGACCCAGCTGGGGGTACCTTTTTGTGCACCGTACCGAGCCCAGGAGGGAGGTATTTTTCAATAGGGAAACTCTCCTTGCACTTCACAGCATATCCAGTAGGTGGCCACGCCTATACTTTTGCAAATGCCCATGAATACTAGTGCTTCTTTGATAATGCATTTCATTAGCTCTGAGACATCTAACTGCTTGCAGAGAATAGGCTTCTAAAGAGAGAAAGGCTTTTGATGAATGCAATAGAATTATATTAAGGTATCGGCATACCTTTTGTTATGTTGATTGTGTCCTGGTTTTGATTTGAACTGGATGAAAAATGAAAAGTGCTGAATTTCTCCCACAGCTTTGTCCATGCAATCCTTTCCAACAGTTTGCAGAACGAGGTCAGTCCTTGCTGGGTGAAACAGGCTGGCCTTGGGCCACGCTGTTTTCTCTGGCCCTTTTTTCCTGGGCCGGACAGTGGCCTTGAGAACTGCTTTCTGTTTTTGATGGGGAAACCAAACTGCCTTTAGTAAATACCAATGTCAGTGTCACTGCTCTTGCTTCCTCTTTGCCTCCTCTCCTCCCTCAAATCCACTAGAAAAAGTCTTCCGTCGTCTCCTCTGCTCTGCCTTGTCACTGCCCCAGGTTCCTATATTCTCCATCCTTGCTTAGTTTCTCTTTCTTTAATTACACTTAAACCGACATCTATTTTTCATTTGGCATTCTGAGAAGTCTCACCAGGCTTTTCCTCTCAAAGGTTTTGCAATTAGCTTTTTTATTAAGTGTTGCTGACTTCTCATTGGTGACATCCATTCATATGGTAATGTTATCTTTGTGATGTGTTTATTCGAAGAGGGAACAGGGCCTGCTTTCATAGGTCTGAAAGCAGGAAGTTCCCGTTTTCTCACAAAATTATCTCTTGAAACTCAAAGAATAAATCAGGGCTCCTTGAAATGTGTCATATTTCCCATAAGAACAATTTTATGACTGGCGAATTCACATCGGTGATAACAGACATTTAGTTATATAAAATACGTGTGCATCACATTCAAGTTCTTAGCAATTCTATAAGAGTTATCGCAAATACACCTGATTCTTTACAGACCCCTGACCCCAGTAAGAAATGAAGTGAAATAAAATCTTGTGTGTACTTAGTCGTTCAGTTGTGTCCAACTCTTTGCAACCCCATGGACTACAGCCCACCAGGCGCCTCTGTCCATGGGGATTCCCCAGGCCAGAATACTGGAGCGGGTTGCCATGCCCTCCTCCAGGGGATCTTCCCAACCCAGGGACCAAACCCAGGTCTCCCGCATTGCAGGCAGTCTCTTTACCAACTGAGCCACCAGGACTGTGCCTTATAAGGTATTAGCACTCTGATTTCAGTTTTTTAAATAATATGATTTTGTATGTGTGTCTCAACACTCATAACTAGAATAGCAACAGTGGATTAGGTTCAGGTACTTACCTAATGCCTTCTACCTCCATAATAATTTAAAATGGTAAAGTTATGTGGAAATGCTCTAAATAGGCACAATTGAATCACGCTTGTTTCTAGGACAAAGATGTCTCATATACCATAAAATATTGTCAACAGCCAAACTCTGCACATGGAGTGAAAAAAGCAGAAAGATGAGTTTATTGCAAAAGCTTCAGCCTGCAAGCTGAGAAATTCAAGGCTACAGGAACAGCTCTGAGTTGCTCACAGACTGAGGAGTTTTTATGGGATACACGTGGAACTTTTTTAGCTGATTGGTTGCCTCGAGCTCTCTGTCCTCATTGGGATAGCAGATAGCTGAGTCAGGGGAGTAAGGAAATCCAGAGATGAGATACACACACCTGGCATTTGGAGACCGGCTCGCATCCTCTGTGGACTTCTGAGAAGTTCTGTAAATTCCTGCAACTTATGTTAGGTAAAATTAAGTTTCATTCTCTTTCGGGCACCTGCTTTGGCCAACTTATGTTAGGTAAAGTTACGTTTCCTTCTTTTTAAGGCACATACATTGCCAACTCCATTTTGTCCCAGACTTAAGTGACTAGTTCAACTACATTAAATAAAATTCTACCCATGTGTAGAATTGGGTCACTAGGGGGTGAAGGATCTATTGAAATTTTATATTGTTTAAAAAAAAATTCAACTAAGACAATTTAAGGACCTACTTTTTGTTCAATGATTTGTGAATTGGTCAGCATGCGATCTGACAGACAGAAAGGAGCTCTGAGGAGCCACTCAAAGTGAAAAACTTTTACAGGCAGAAGGACGTGGGAATAAGAATGTTATACCAAAAGAAAAATCAGGTTGGTTACTGCAAGGTCCTGTACCTTTAGGGCAGACATCCTCCAACCATTTTGGGACCAGGGACCAATTTCATGGAAGATAATTTTTTGACGGGATAGGGTGTGCGGTGGGGAAGGGGATGGTTTTGGTTGCGCCTGCTGCTCATCTCCTGCTGTATGGCTTGGTTTCGAACCAGGGGAGGTGGGGTGGCTAGAGAACCCTGCTTTACGGAATAGCAGGGGGTCTATCCAGCAGCTTACCTAACTACTGCTGATCAGGTTATTCCTAATTGACTGGTTTAAGATTCCATTTCTGAGAGAACAGAAACTCTAAGTCAAGTCTCATTTTGGCAGTTTGGTGACATTAGCCTTAGCATAAGCAACTCCATTTTTCGCCTGTTTTGTTTTTTAACAGTATGCTTGCAAAAATAAACATCAATTAAAATCACCAAATAGTATCTTTATTGATATTTTAGGTTATAGAAGATTTATTTTGAAGGGCCATTTCTTTTAGAATGTTGATTGCTTTTTAATAAACGATCCAAAAGAGTTTGTACAGAGAAGGTCACCATAGTTAATGTTCAGAGTCCTTTTATTAACCTTTTAGTGGCATTCACATCTGTGGTCATGCTTTTCAAAACAATATCTGAAAGGCTAGGTATATCAGTAAAGTATTTTAATAGTTAATGTGAGTTCTTAGAATGCCTTTTGGCAATGAATATACTTCTACATTTTGTAGTTAAATTGACAATCAGTTTATTAGAGTTCCAAATTAAAAAATCATGTTTTCCCTAGGTCTTTAAGCTATTTTTCACAAAATTTATCTTGTCATTTATACATCTAATAAATTCTACTTGAGAACCAACAGTCACCTCTACTCCCTTACTTATTCTTTAATTAAATTTGATTTGCTCAAGTCTAATGGTTTAAGCTCTCAGATAATCAGTTCCTTGAGCAATAGTGTTAATTAAATCCCCTTAAATATTTTAAACAGAATTTATAATTTTAATATCTTCAGGTTTTAAGCACTGAACTGACCAAATCTTGAAGTGAAAGTGTCAGTGGCTCAGTCGTGTCCTACTCTTTGTTACCCCATGGACTGTAGCCTGCGGGTCTCCTCTGTCCATGGAATTCTCCAGGCAAGAATACGGAGTGGGTTGCCATTCCCTTTTCCAGGGGATCATCTGGATCCAGGGGTCGAACTCATGTCTCCTGCATTGCTGGCAGATTCTTTTTCTCCCAAAATGCTCCTTGCCCAAGTTTGAAACCTATTTATTTTTCAGTTGATTAATTTAATAAACATAAAGTGCTTACTTTCTCTCAAACTGCTCTGCCCCATAGTCAAGCAGATGTTTTAAATTCCAAGGTTGATGAGTAAACAATTCACTCGTCTTCTCTTGTGGGGGAGGGATTGGAACAGGGAGTCATCTACTGGAGCACTGAGATGAGATGGTGAGATCAAGAGAAAGACATGCCCTCACTCACCCAGCTGACGTACACACACACACTCACAACCTCCAGTCTTGAAATGCTGTTATTCCTCAGTTCAGTTCAGTTCAGATCAGTCACTCATTCGTGTCTGACTCTTTGCGACGCCATGAAACGCAGCACACCAGGCCTGCCTGTCCATCACCAACTCCCGGTGTTCACTCAGACCCATGTCCATCGAGTGAGTGATGCCATCCAACCATCTCATCCTCTGTCATCCCCTTCTCCTGCCCCCAATCCCTCCCAGCATCAGAGTCTTTTCCAATGAGTCAACTCTTCGCATGAGGTGGCCAAAGTACTGGAGTTTCAGCTTCAGCATCATTCCTTCCAAAGAAATCCCAGGGCTGATCTCTTCAGAATGGACTGGTTGGATCTCCTTGCAGTCCAAGGGACTCTCAAGAGTCTTCTCCAGCACCACAGTTCAAAAGCATCAATTCTTTGGTGCTCAGCCTTCTTCACAGTCCAACTCTCACATCCATACATGACCACTGGAAAAGCCATAGCCTTGACTAGACGGAGCTTTGTTGGCAAAGTAATGTCTCTGCTTTTGAATATGCTATCTAGATTGGTCATAACTTTCCTTCCAAGGAGTAAGCGTCTTTTAATTTCATGGCTACAATCACCATCTCCAGTGATTTTGGAACCCCCCAAAATAAAGTCTGCCACTGTTTCCATTGTTTCCCCATCTATTTCCCATGAAGTGATGGGACCAGATGCCATGATCTTAGTTTTCTGAATGTTGAGCTTTAAGCCAACTTTTTCACTCTCCACTTTCACTTTCATCAAGAGGCTCTTTTGTTCTTCTTCACTTTCTGCCATAAGGGTGGTGTCATCTGCATATCTGAGGTTATTGATAGTTCTCCTGGCAATCTTGATTCCAGCTTGTGCTTCTTCCAGCCCAGCGTTTCTCATGATGTACTCTGCATAGAAGTTAAATAAGCAGGGTGACAATATACAGCCTTGACGTACTCCTTTTCCTATTTGGAACCAGTCTGTTGTTCCATGTCCAGTTCAAACTCTTGCTTCCTGACCTGCATATAGGTTTCTCAAGAGGAAGGTCAGGTGGTCTGGTATTCCCATCTCTTGAAGAATTTTCCACAAAGCTTTGGCATAGTCAATGAAGCAGAAATAAATGTTTTTCTGGAACTCTCTTGCTTTTTCAATGATCCAGCAGATGTTGGCAATTTGATCTCTGGTTCCTCTGCCTTTTCTAAAACCAGCTTGACCATCTGGAAGTTCACAGTTCACGTATTGCTGAAGCCTGGCTTGGAGAATTTTGAGCATTACTTTACTAGCGTGTGAGATGAATCCAATTGTGTGGTAGTTTGAGCATTCTTTGGCATTGCTGTTCTTTGGGATTGGAATGAAAACTGACCTTTTCCAGTCCTGTGGCCACTGTTGAGTTTTCCAAATTTTCTGGGATACTGAGTGAAGCACTTTCACAGCATCATCTTTGAGGATGTGAAACGGCTCAACTGGAATTCCATCACCTCCACTAGCTTTGTTCATAAGGATGTTTCCTAAGGCTCACTTGACTTCATATTCCAGGATGTCTGGCCCTAGGTGAGTGATCACACCGTTGTGATTATCTTGGTTGTGAAGATTTTTTTGTACAGTTCTTCTGTGTATTCCTACCACCTCTTCTTAATATCTACCTCTTCTGCTGGTCCATTCCATTTCTGTCCTTTATTGAGCCCATCTTTGCATGAAATGTTCCCTTGGTATCTCTAATTTTCTTGAAGAGATCTTTAGTCTTTCCCGTTCTGTTGTTTTCCTCTACTTCTTTGCACTGATCGCTGAGGAAGGCTTTCTTATCTCTCCTTGCTCTTCTTTGGAACTCTGTATTCAGATGCTTATATCTTTCCTTTTCTCCTTTGGTTTTCGCTTCTCTTCTTTTCACAGCTATTTGCAAGCCCTCCTCAGACAGCCATTTTGCTTTTTTGCATTTCTTTTCCATGGGGATGGTCTTGATCCCTGTCTCCTGTACAATGTTACCATTAACCATTAAACTATGCTCAAACAGTGCCCTGAACCTCTGCATCAGAGGAGGCCATCAGCATGTGACTTGTCCAAGTAAAACTCTTCCTAATGTTACAGGAAAGGACAACTTTATTCAAGACCATTACAGTAGGAATTAAGACTGTTACAGGAAGAGAGATAATGAACTAAATTTCACTGATACAAAAAGTGATAAAACTGCGATGAGCCGGGGGTAAGTATAGGAGGACTTTTGGTGGGTTCATTTATGAGATTAAGCCATCTGAGGTTGCTAATTGGTGCTGATCATGAAGGTAGGCTCTGATACTCTCACAGAGACTGGGAGATTGAGGCTCCACCTTTCTTTATTTTATTTTATTTTATTTTTTTGGCTTTTAAAATTTTAGCATCTTTTTATTTGTTTAATTACTAAGGCTAAAACTGTATTGGATTTAAAAATTGAGTATTTATAGTAAAGTGTATAAAAGTGTAAAAACCTATCTTTAAACACAATTTTAAAATGTAGCAATAGGAAGAATTAAAAACACAGGCAAACGAAAAACCTTATCCATACCTGAAACTCACTGATTCCAATAGAATGTCTTCCCAGAATGCAATTAACTGACACAGTCTGATGCAGTAGTCACAAAATCATTAATTTGAATAAGGAAAATAGGCATTCACTGTTGGCTTGAATGAATTGTTCAATATTCATGTTTACTTCCTTTATCTCACCTGCAAAGCCAATGAGAGTTTTTGGATTTGCATTTAAATGTTTGGCAATTTTTTTTTTAATTTTATTTTATTTCCAAACTTTACATAATTGTATTAGTTTTGCCAAACATCGAAATGAATCCACCACAGGTATACATGTGCTCCCCATCCCGAACCCTCCTCCCTCCTCCCTCCCCACACCATCCCTCTGGGTCGTCCCAGTGCACCAGCCCCAAGCATCCAGCATCGTGCATCGAACCCGGACCGGCAACTCGCCTCTTACATGATATTTTACATGTTTCAATGTCATTCTCCCAAATCTTCCCACCCTCTCCCTCTCCCACAGAGTCCATAAGACTGTTCTATACATCAGTGTCTCTTTTGCTGTCTCGTACACCGGGTTATTGTTACCATCTTTCTAAATTCCATATATATGCGTTAGTATACTGTATTTATGTTTTTCCTTCTGGCTTACTTCACTCTGTATAATAGGCTCCAGTTTCATCCACCTCATTAGAACTGATTCAAATGTATTCTTTTTAATGGCTGAGTAATACTCCATTGTGTATATGTACCACAGCTTTCTTATCCATTCATCTGCTGATGGACATCTAGGTTGCTTCCATGTCCTGGCTATTATAAACAGTGCTGCGATGAACTTTGGGGTACACGTGTCTCTTTCCCTTCTGGTTTCCTCAGTGTGTATGCCCAGCAGTGGGGTTGCTGGATCAAAAGGCAGTTCTATTTCCAGTTTTTTAAGGAATCTCCACACTGTTCTCCATAGTGGCTGTACTAGTTTGCATTCCCACCAACAGTGTAAGAGGGTTCCCTTTTTTCCACACCCTCTCCAGCATTTATTATTTGTAGACTTTTGGATCGCAGCCATTCTGACTGGTGTGAAATGGTACCTCATAGTGGTTTTGATTTGCATTTCTCTGATAATGAGTGATGTTGAGCATCTTTTCATGTGTTTGTTAGCCATCTGTATGTCTTCTTTGGAGAAATGTCTATTTAGTTCTTTGGCCCATTTTTTGATTGGGTCGTTTATTTTTCTGGAGTTGAGCTGTAGGAGTTGCTTGTATATTTTTGAGATTAGTTGTTTGTCAGTTGCTTCATTTGCTATTATTTTCTCCCATTCTGAAGGCTGTCTTTTCACCTTGCTAATAGTTTCCTTTGATGTGCAGAAGCTTTTAAGGTTAATTAGGTCCCATTTGTTTATTTTTGCTTTTATTTCCAATATTCTGGGAGGTGGGTCATAGAGGATCCTGCTGTGATGTATGTCGGAGAGTGTTTTGCCTATGTTCTCCTCTAGGAGTTTTATAGTTTCTGGTCTTACGTTTAGATCTTTAATCCATTTTGAGTTTATTTTTGTGTATGGTGTTAGAAAGTGGTCTAGTTTCATTCTTTTACAAGTGGTTGACCAGATTTCCCAGCACCACTTGTTAAAGAGATTGTCTTTAATCCATTGTGTATTCTTGCCTCCTTTGTCAAAGATAAGGTGTCCATATGTGCTAGAACAAATAATTCCACCTTTCTTTAAAAAAAGTTATTAAAGTAGAGTTGACTTGTAATCTTGTGGTAAGTTGTGCTGTATAGCAAAGTGATTCAGTTACATGTATATACATATATATACACACACACACACATATATGGGCTTCCCTGGTGGCTCAGCTGGTAAAGAATCCACTGCAATGTGGGAGACCTGGGGGTTTGATCCCTGAGTTGGGAAGATCCCCTGGAGAAGGGAAAGGCTACCCACTCCAATATTCTGGCCTGCAGAATTCCATGAACTTTATAGTTCATAGGGTCAGAAAAAAGAGTCGGACACAACTGAGCAACTTCCATATATGTATATATGCATACATACACTCTTTTTCCTATTCTTCTCCGTTATGGCTCATCACAGGGTACTGAATATAGCCCCTGTGCTGTACCGTAGGACCTTGTTATTCGTCCATTCTGTTCACAGTAGTTTGCATCTGCTAACCCCAACCTCCCACACCCAGCCCTCTCCCCCACTCCACCTTGGCAACCAAAAACCTACTTTTTGTATCAGTGAGTCTGTTTCAATTTTGTAGATGAGCTCATATGTGTCACATTTTAGATTGCACATATAAGTGATATACATGATATTTATCTTTCTCTTTCTGACTTCACTTATGTCACACTTTACTTCATTCTTTAATATAATGATTATATTAAGTTCATCCATCCATGTTGCTGCAAATGGCATTATCTCATTATTTTTTATGGTTCAGTAGTATTCCACTGTGTCTATATACCATATCTTCTTTATCCATCTGTTGATGGACATTTAGGTTATTTCTATGTCTTAGCTATTGTAAATAGCGCTGCTATGAAAATAGGGGCAAATGTAGCTTTTCAAATTATAGTTCTGTCCAGACATATGTCCAGGAGTAGAACTGCTGGATCCTAGTAGCCTCCTACTGTTTTCCACAGTGGCTGCCCCAGGTCAGATTTCCACCAACAGTGTAGGAGAATTCCCCTTTTTCCGCACTTTCTCCAACATTTGTTATTTGTAGACTTTTTAATGATGGCCATTCTGACTGGTATTAGGTGATTTGCATTGCTGTAGTAAAGATGTTTGGAGAAGGAAATGGCAACCCACTCCGGTGTTCTTGCCTGGAGAATCCCAGGGACGGGGGAGCCTGGTGGGCTGCCGTCTATGGGGTTGCACAGAGTCAGACATGACTGAAGCGACTTAGCAGCAGCAGCAGCAGTAAAGATGTTGAACGTCTTTTCATGTGAGGCTCCATCTTTCTTGATTATTTCATTTCAAAGGAATGAGTCTTTATAGATACCCGAGGGAAAAAAAAATCTGGTTTGTAGAAGATTTACATCTCCAAGTGCCAGAGAAAGTATAAAGTAAATGCCCTAAGAAAGGCAATATAATAAGCCAATAGTTAAGAAGAAAGCTGTTTAAAATTTACTTAAGCTGAGGGGTTAGACTTCATATGGGTAGTGACAGCTTTCACTGAGAAACCTCAGAAATGGTTAAAAACAGTCACCCCATAAATCTCAGTTACTCTGTACTGAAGGAGAAAATATTAGGAAGAGACAGCTATTCTTTGTCCAGGCTAATATTTGGGGTGTCTAAGAGCTATTTGTATAATAGAGCACCTTAGATCTATTCTAATCTCTGATGCAGTTAAAATTCCCATTACATCCTCTGCTTCTTCCTCCCATGTCTTAAATGCCACTTCATCCTCTTCTAGGAGGTGCTTAAATAAGGTAATAAGAACAGAAATATATATAGATACTTGATATTCTGAGCATTATAAAGGGTAGAATTTTGTTTCTTTTTTTATATTCATTGATTTATTTATTTTTGGCTATGCTGTGTCTTGGTTGCCACATGCAGACCCTCTAGTTGTGGCATCCAGGCTTAGTTGCCCCGCAGCATGTAGGATTTTGATTCCCCAACCAGGGATCAAATATTTGTCCCCTGCATTGAAAGGCGGATTCTTGACCACTGGACCAGCAGGGAAGTTCATGGAAATTTATTTCTTGATTGGCACATAGTATTACAAATTCTCTTACTAAAATGTGTGTTCTGAAGAAGAGGAGACAAATTCACACTAAGGAAAATTCATACCTGGAGAGTTTAATCTTTTTGAAAAAAATTTTCTCCAATCATCTTCTTCATGATATACTGAGCTTTTGTACCAACCTGCAATTTAATTTTTCAGTTCTTAGAATACAGCTAAACCTTCTGAGGGCAGAGTTACTAGTCTGGTTTAATAAAAGCAGTGAGCCCTGTACAGAAGGTGAAAAGAGGTGGACTCTATTCATAAGGGAGGAAATTAAATTTTCAAATTTTGATTGATTCTGGAATCCACACTTTTGGGGGCTGATAAGTTGATAATATACTTTACCTGAAGGAAAGCTGAATTTAATAAAGTGCAAATGTGAGTATGTGCTAATTGAAAAAAGTTAGAAAGTGTTAGAAAATCAATTCATTTTGTAAGTACAGTGATAAAGAAGTTACTGCAAGGGGATTTTTGAACTATAATGAATTAAAGCATTTATCTTGCAAACTTGATAAACAGCAATAGGCTCTTTAGAAGGTGAAAATAATTAGTTCCTCAGCTCCCATGTGAGCTCAAATCATTGTTACAATTATATTTATTTATTATAGCAAAATGACTTTTTATTTTAATGCAATACAGGCTTAGAAGCCTATAATCACATCACTTTTTTCCTAATAAGTTTTGTTTGTGTTTATTGTAAGAATGAATTCCCGTTTCTCATGTTATTGACCTTTTATCTCTCTCTCCTTAAGAAGACACAGTAGCACTGAGTTATCTGCTTGTAGACAAGATGGATTTAGAAAAGACGACTCCTCTCCCTAGCCCCTCTCTAATACATTATCTAAATGTCACTCTGTGATTTTATTTGATTTTTTTAGAGTAAACATAAGCTCTTGTCACTCCCTTCTTTTTTTTTTAAATTTTATTTTATTTTTAAACTTTACATAATTGTATTAGTTTTGCCAAATATCAAAATGAATCCACACTCCCTTCTTAACAACCTTCCAATACCCCACAATTACCCAGCATAAAATTATCATAAGACAACTTATAACTCCTGGTAATTAACCCCAAATCATCCTAAACTATTTGTCCCCACCTTGAACTTTGCTTATCAGTCAGATGAACTCCTGTACTACTTGTGTGCATGTCCAGTCATGTCCAGCTGTTTGCAACTCCATGGACTGTAGCCCACCAGGATCCTGTCCATGGAATTTTCCAGACAAGAATACTGAAGTGTGTTGACATTTCCTACTCCAGGGGATCTTCCCAACGCGGGCATCAAACAAACACTCGTCTCCTGTGTCTCCTGCATTGACAGGCAGATTCTTTACCACTGTGCCACCTGGGTAGCCCTGAATGAACTCTTCTGTGCCCTTAAATATGTTGTATATCTGTTACCAAACATAAGTTCATGTGCCTGGTGTGTGTCGTGAGGCCAAATAAACCAAAATGGCAGAGTTTGGAGCAGAGTTTCATTGCAGGGCCAAGCAAGGTGAGTGGGTGGCTCGTGCTCAAAATCCCTGAATTCCTTGATGGTTTTCTGGGAGATTTTATAGGCAAAATTTGGGGTGAAGTCTGCAGGGTACGTGACTTTCTTCTGGTTGGTTGGTGATGAAGTAACTTGGCAGTGCTCTAGGAATCTTGTGCTCAGCCTGCAGTGACCACCCTCCACCTGGATGGGGAGGGTCTTTGTTCCTGCAGAAGATCTCAAAAATACTGTTGTGTATATCCCCTAAGGAGGAACCAGGATGCTGCTTTATCACTGCTTGTTTTTTGATTGCTCCTCCTTTGTTTCTGCATGCCCTTCCTTCTCTCATTAACAACTGTTTGAGTCTGCTCTTTGGTGTTTAGGAAGGTCTAGGAGGCTACGGCCTTTATTCTGCCAAGAAGAAATCTGGGACAAGAAAGGCTTTTTACCCAGGAGGGCCCCACAGGTCCTACTCATTTCAATCATACTGACCTTAAATTCCTCCTGCTCCTTAACTTCTTTTCTATCCTAGGCCTTCCCAAGGACTGACTTTGTGTTCAGAACACTTCTCACATCTTCCTATCTTGTTAATTCATTTTCACTACTGGTATCTCGGGTAAAGTCCGCCTTCTCCAGTAGCCTTTCTTGAGTTCCCTGGCCAGTTCAAATTTCCCCATTTTCTTGGCACCATAACCACTTCACACCTTAGCACCATCGTAGGCTTCTTTATAACACTTTACATAGGCTCAGTAAACCCAGGGCCACAACCTCCCTTATGCCCTCCACTATTCTGAGTGGTACCTAGTAGGTGCTCAAATATTTGTTGAGTGAATAATGATTGATTGTGTCTTTCATCCAGGATGTGGTTGTTTCTTTAGTCTTCTTTTCTGCCATCAGACCTTCAGATCCTGGATGGAAAATCATTGTGTTCACCATACTTAATCGTGTTGGTCCAATAGTGTACCAATTAAGATAGGCTAAGTTTTGCTCCAGTAATAAATACTGTCAACTTCAGATTGGCACTTGCCAAGAATTTTACCAGCAACTGAACAACAACCACATGGGCATTTGCCATCTGCCTCTGCAGAGATTGAACCCTGCCCTGCTGCAGCTGCCCACCTTCAGCAGCCCCGAGGGGAATTCAGGGTGGAGAGTGAGGCACTCTGTGTTCCAGGGAAACTGGTGGGACAGGTGATTTCATGATCCCAATCCTTGCATCTCTTCATATTTAGAAAATCATGAAATCCCTTCATGGTGACATTAGCTCCTCATGACTAGCAGAAAAACTTTTGTAAAGTAAGTGCTTGATTGCACAGAATCCCCCTCCACCAAAACCTGGTATATTGAGCTTCTCCCACTGCCTCTACGGAGCAGTCTCTCAGAGCTATATGAGCTGCTGTCTCCCGGGCTGCCGTCCTCATTTTGCCCTCAATAAAGCTTAACTCTCAACTTGCACATTGTGGATCATTTTAGATAAAAGTATTGCAAAATTTTAGAGTATTAGCACAAAAGTTTATTTCTCTCTTATTTGGTGAATAGCAATAATGACTGTAAAACAGATGGGGTCTAGCCTGTATACTGACTAGAAACAAGGGGTTTGTCTTGTCTTGTTCAGTCACTCGTCATGTCTGACTCTTTGTGACCCCATGGACTACAGCACACCAGGCTTCCCTGTCTTTCACCAATTCCTGTAGGCTGCTCAAACTCATGTCCATCGAGTCAGTGATGCCATCCAACCATCTCATTCTCTGTCGCCCGCCTCTCCTCCTGCCCTCAGTCTTTCCCAGCATCAGGGTCTTTTCCAATGAGTTGGCTCTTTGCATCAGGTGGCCAAAATACTGGAGCTTCAGCTTCAGCATCAATCCTTCCAATGAATATTCAGGACTGATTTCCTTTAGGATTGACTCATTTGATCTCCTTGCAGTCCAAGAGACTCTCAAGAGTCTTCTCCTGCATCACAGTTCAAAAGCACCAATTCCTTGATGCTCAGCTTTCTTTATGGTCCAACTCTCACATCCATACATGACTACTAGAAAAGGCATAGCTTTGACCATACAGACCTTTGTCAGCTAAGTGATGTCTTTGCTTTTTAATACACCATCTAGGTTGGTTATAGATTTTCTTCCAAGAAACATGCTTCTTTTAATATCATGGCTGTAGTCACCATCTGTAGTGATATTGGAGCCCAAGAAAAAGAAAAAAACAAAAAACAAAGGGATTAGTTGATTAATGATTCATGGAGAAATCAGAGCAGAGTGTCGAGGAAGAAGAAATTTTCCTCTAACATTCTAGATTCTTCTGGCTGGTCTAAGAATTAAATTGATATGATGCAGGTTAACAGGAGAAAATCAAACAAAGTTTAGTAACATGGATACATGGAAGAAACCCAGGAAAACCAAAAAAAAAAAAAAAAAAATCACTCAAATGGCAACAACCCTCACTTTAAATACTATCCTCAGCTAAAGATAAGAGAGGATGTGACGGTGGGGAAAACACAGTAAACAAGAATAAGGTTGTTGTGCAGATTTAAGTCCTTACCTTCTCTGTTCACGGGCTTCCCTGGTGGCTCAGCTGGTAAAGAATCAGCCTGCAATGCAGGAGACCTGTGTTCGATCCCTGGGTTGGGAAGATCCCTTGGAGAACGGAAAGGCTACACACTCTAGTATTCTGGCCTGGAGAATTCCATGGACTCTGTAGTCCATGGGGTTGCAAAGAGTTGAACACAACTGAGTGACTTTCACTTCACTTCTCCATTCATAAGAATTTCTAGACATGTGGTCATCTTCCTCTTTCTGATAAAGCAAGGGAGACACCCTTACAGATGGAGATTGCCCTTATGTGTTTATGTGTAGATATTTCTTCAGAGAAGGTGATGGCACCCCACTCCAGTACTTTTGCCTGGCAAATCCCATGGACAGAGGAGCCTGGTAGGCTGCAGTCCATGGGGTCGCTAGGAGTCGGACACGACTGAGCGACTTCACTTTCACTTTTGACTTTCATGCATTGGAGAAGGAAATGGCAACCCACTCCAGTGTTCTTGCCTGGAGAATCCCAGGGACGGGGGAACCTGGTGGGCTGCCATCTATGGGGTCGCACAGAGTTGGACATGACTGAAGTGACTTAGCAGCATAGATATTTCTTGCAAAAAGGTAATTCCTACTTGGTTTTCAGAATTTTTCTCATATCTTCTATTTCTTAAAAAATAATCAGCTTAAAATAATTAATGTGCCAAACAGAGATGCATTTTGGGGTGGCAAATTTTCCTCCCCTACAATAATTAACTTTTTATCTCAATTATAATCTAAGGAGGACTCTCCCCAATTTGTTATTCTAAAAATTAATCAATTATGATCATGTTTAATAGATAAAACTTTAATTTGGCTAAATATCCATGAATTCAAAACCAATACTTAGAAAATTATAGGTTTCAAGGTACTGTTATGATCCAAGGAAAGGATTTTAGGCAACTCTAGACTGCATGTTGAGAGCAATGTGAACTATGCTCGGTAGAAATTATGCTCAGTAGAAATAGATAAATAAATATCCTGTTCTTCTGCCTTCACCACAGAAAGATGTGTTATCAGAGAAAACAGGAAATTAAACATAGGAACCATCCAATATCTTTGCTTGACTAGACTCACCAAACCAAAATGATTTCACCAAATAAGATTTGTGGCTTGTCTACAAATATTTATGTATAATCAAAAATTCTCAGTGTAGGTGGCACAGCATAGGCCTTATCTTCCAAATACCACAAAAGTACTGGAAAGAGTGAGGCTTCGTAGGTGGTACCAGTGGTAAAGAATCTGCCTGCCATTTCAAGAGACACAAGAGAGACTGATTTGATACCCGAGGCAGGAAGATTCCCCGCTAGAGGCAACGGCACCACCATTCCAGTATTCTTGCCTGGAAAATGCTATGGACAGAGTTGCCAGGTGAGCTACGGTTCATGGAGTTGCATACTGACTTGGCTGAGAATGCACACACTCCACATATTTGTATTAGAACCATACATTTTCACTGCAATATTGAACCCCAGTCTGATAACAAGTGTTCATTTTTAGCTTTCTTCCTTTTCTTCTTTTGAGCATCTTACTCCAACAGAGAGAAACTAGACTCTCACTATTATACATTTAGCAATTTGGCTCTAATCTAGTATACATATAAACAGGTTTTGAACTCACTTATACCCCTGTGAGAAAGATTTTATCAGCTAGATAACAACATTTATGTACAGTCTTTTGGTCTTGCTGTATCTGAAGACCCCCTGGAAAAGGGAATGTTGACCCACTCCAGTACTCTTGCCTGGAGAGTCCCATGGACTGAGAAGGCTGGTGGGCTGCAGTCCATGGGGTCACACAGAGTCAGACACGACTGAAGCGACTTAGCTCCTTCGTATCTGGTTTAGACACTGTTTTCCAGTTATCTAAGTTTATTTTTCTCTTCCCTACCACAAATGAATGAATGAATGTGGTTACTATTCAATTGTAGTGCATTTAATGCTCATTTGTTAGTGTTTGTATTCTATTTTGGGTTCTTACCTATTTTGGGTGGTTTTATTGTTTTTTGTTGTTTTCTATTTTGAGTATGTGAAACATTACTATGGGTCTTTGGGTCAGAGCTACACACACACACGCACAAAAGTACATGCTTCTCTATGTACGCAGAGAAACATCATTCTCTCCTGTCCCTGCTACCGTGTTCCCACTTCTCACAACAGTCTTTCACTAGTGCTTATAGGTAATTCATTGTTTTCATTTCTGGTTTATCCTCCCAGTATTTGGTTTGCACAAATGAACAGGTACGTATGTTTTTTCTTATGTTCCTTTTCTTAAGTAAAGTTTGCATACTGTTTTGTGCCTTGTTTTTTTCACTTAGCAGTATGTTTTTGAAAGCATTCCATATCAGGTCATGAACTTATTATTAATTCTTTTATTACAGTTGAGTAGGATTCTGTTCTATAAGATATGCTAGAGTTTACTCAACCGCTTTCCTATGTATGAACATTTAGGTTGTTTCCATATTAAGTAATTACAAACAATGCTACAATGAATGACCTTATGCATATGTATTTCTGTATTATTGGAAGTGTATTTTGAGGGTAGATTCCTAAATGTATGATTGTTGGTCTGAGCCATATGTGCTATATCCTTGTGTTAGGCAGTGCTAATTTCATTTTAGAAGGGCTATATATCTATTTTCATTTCTAGCAGCAATGTATAAGAGTGTCTATTCCCCAATTGTTTCACTTACAGAATGTTCTGTTGTATTTTAAAACTGTTCCAGTCTCTAACAGATCAAAAATGACATCTTAGCATTATCTTAATTTGCAATTATCTCATTATGAGTGAGGTTAAACATTTTCTCCTTATTTGAGAAGACTTATCAGTTCAGTTCAGTTGCTCAGTGGTGTCCGACTCTTTGCAGCACCATGAACCTCAGCACACCAGGCCTCCCTGTCGATCACCAACTCCTGGAGTCCACCCAAACTCAGGTCCATTGAATCGGTGATGCCATCCAACCATCTCATCCTCTGTTGTCCCCTTCTCCTCCTGCCCTCAGTCTTTCTCAGCATCGGGGTCTTTTCAAATGAGTCAGCTCTTCACATCAGGTGGGCAAAGTACTGGAGTTTCAGCTTCAGAATCAGTCCTTCCAATGAACACCCAGGACTGATCTCCTTTAGAACCGACTGGTTGGATCTTCTTGCAGTCCGAGGAACTTTCAAGAGTCTTATCCAACACCACAGTCCAAAAGCATCAATTCTTTGTGCTCAGCTTTCTTTATAGAGGGTCATTATTCCCTGCCTTGCTCAGATTGCATTCTTGGAAGTCATACTATAAGTCAATAAAACCCTGAAGCATGAATACTCTGGAAATACTAAGCACATGCTGTTCCTAGTAAAATAACTTTATTTTCATATGTATTTTTTTTTACTTTTAGAGATGACTTTCCATAAATTTATCTCAAATGTAATGAGTTTGTTAGGTTACTATTCTGGCTAAAGAAATCACTGAATAACCAATATAGTAAGAAGACATGCTGAGATAAAGGTCCTTATGTTACTTAAACAGAAAAAGTGAAGTCACTCAGTTGTGTCCGACTCTTTGTGACCCCATGGACTGTAGCCTAGTTCCCTTTAGACTTTGTTTATTGTGATTTTTTTTCATGAAAATTAAAAAATATTGTCGAACTTACCTTTTTGTTATTGCCTCTGAATTCTGAGTCATAGTTAAAAAAACCTTTCTCTGTGAAGTTAAAAAAATTCATCTGTGTTTTCTCTTATCATTTGTGGGTTTTTTTCCATTTTGGTTCCTAATCCATTTGGAGTTTATTCTTGTTTATGGTGTGAAACATGGTTTAATTTTATCTCCCCCCCAACAATGACTCCTTAGTTGACCCATCACCATTTATTTGAAAACCTCCACCTTTACCCAGGAATTTAGAATGATGTCTTTGTCAGATAGTCAGCTTCCATGTACACTTGCATCCAGTTATGGACTTTCTATTCTCATCCACTAACCATCTTAACTCTCAAGGTACCAGCTCTATACTTGTACTGGCAGAGACACTAAACAGTATGTTTTAATACCTACTAGGGCTAGTTCTTACCTCATAATTTTTCTTTAGCCATTTTTTCGTACTATTCTTGTATGTTTGTTTTCCCATATGAACTTTAATAGTGATTTTTCTAACTACAAAAAAGCTTGTTTGCATTTTTATTGGAGTTATATTGATTTTATATATTAACTGAGGGAGACCTGACATCTTTATGTTGAGATTTTCTATCCAAGAAAAAGAATGTTATTTCAAGTCTATTTTTGTGACTTTTGAGTTGTTTTACCATTTTCCTCTTAGAGATTTTATACATTTTATATCAAATATATTCCCAAGTATGCTATCTTTTTTAAAAATAAGATTTTAAATGGGTTTTTCTCTACTTTTATGACCTTTAACCATTTATTACATGTTTATATGAAGACTTTTGTTTTTCCTATGTTAATGTTATAGTTGGTTATTTCACTGAGTTATTTGATTATTTGAGTTAATTTATCATTGATTCCCTGGTGATTTTCCAGTATACTATCATACCATTTACAAATGAAGATAATATTGCTCCTGTATCTATTTTTATTCTCTTGTTTACTTCTCTTGTCTAATTTTACTAATATCCTAGTAAAATATCAACAAGTAAAAGGGATAGTAGAAATGCATGAAGTAATGAATTATCTCCCCTTTAAATAAGATAACTGTTTAAAGAGTAAGGTATACACATACACACATATGTTAAGAAAATATCTATGTCTCAATTCTTATTTTCATGAGTTTTTTTTTTTTTTTTAGCAATAATGGATGTTAAATTTTTGTCCAAGTTATTTTCAGCACTTTTGAAATTAATCATAATATTCCCCTTAAATTTAATAGTATGGTGTGTGATATTAATAGATCTCCTAGTGTTAAACTAATCTTACATTTTGGGAACAAATCCTACTTGGTCATGGTACATTATTTTCTTAATATGGTGCTGTATTTTGCTTACTAATATTTTGTTTAAAATTTTTTTACCAGTATTTATGGGTGCAATTAGTCTTTAATGTTCTTCCTTTGTACTGTTTCTGGTTTAAATTAGATTAACATCTTGTTTCATAAGGGAAATTAGGAAGCTTTTCTTCCTTTTCAGTGCTCTGTAATAACTTTAGAGTATTAAGACTATATGGTCTTTGGAAATTTGATAAAACTCCTTTGTAAAAACCTCCAGGTGTGGGGCTTTTTTATTAGTTTGTTTTAAGGATTGTTTGTATTTCTTCTAAAAATGTGTCTGGTTCAACTTTCATACTTGAATGAGGTCAATAATGGGGTTTTATTTTTTTAAGCCAAACAGAAAATCTTTTTTCTTTACTAGATGAACATTTTAGGATGAATTGTGTTCCTCCAAAATCCATATTAGGGCTTCCCAGGTGGCGCTAGTGGTAAAAAACCTGCCTGCCTTTACAGGAAACCTAAGAGATGCCCTGTTCAATCCCTGGGTCAGGAAGATCCCTTGGAGGAGGTAAGGGCAACCCACTCCAGGATCTTTGCCTGATGAATCTCATAGACAGAGGAGCCTAGCCGTCTACAGTCCATGGGGTTGCAAAGAGTCAGACACAACTGAAGTGACTTAGTACACACACAAAATTCTTATTGAAGCCCTAAACTACATTATATAGAATGGGGATGAATATGAGTATAACGCCTTTAAGGAAAGATTAAGTTAAAATGTGCCTGCAAGAGTGGGTCCTCAGCTAATCTGACAGTGTCTTCATAAGAAAAGATTGGGACACAAAGAAAGATACCAGGGATGCACGTGCAGAAGAAAGACATGTGAAAATATAGAGAGAAGGCAGCCACCTGCAAGCAAAGGTCGAAATAAACCAAACCTCCTGGCCCCTTTCATCTTGGATTTCTAACCTCCAGGACAATGAGAAAGTAAATTTCTGTTGTCTAAGTCACCTAGTCTGCGGTATTTTGTTCCGGCAGCCCTGCTAACTAACACAGTGAATTAAGCCCACTCACAGCGATTTCTGTGACTGGTATGTTTGGTCTCTATGTGGCATATATTATTTACTCATTACATATGTTGCCTTATGAGATTCTTTCTTTTTAAGTTGCATGTATAGTTTGCTCTTTTATTTAAAAAATGGGGGGCTATACAGGAAGGTCTGTTGTTTTGTCTAATGCTACTCTTTTGAATGTTCTTTTTTTAACCTTTTACCACATAGCTTATCAACTTTCATTTTATTTAGCACCCACTTTTTGCCTATGCAATAAGAAACTTTTTATATTTCCCTCTTTTCCCCTCCTCTCTTCCCATTTTCAACTGCAATATTTATAATTTATCACGATATATAACAATTGGGTATTAGTATTCCACTCTCACCTCTGACATTGCTTTAGTCTTATATGTATATTCCTACATTTTAAAGTGCTTACATTCAGTCCTTATGCCAAAGTTTTCCTCATCGTTACTTGGTTGGATAGAGCTTGTGCTCTGCTTGGCAGAGGTCAGCAAACTTTTTCTGTAAAGCACCAGATAGTAAAATCTTGGGGCTATGTAGAGCAGGAGAACACAAACTGTTTCGGTCACAACTCTGTCATAGTATGAAGGTAACCATAGGCACTATGAGTGAGTGACTGTAACTTACCAAACAGGACCTTGGACCACAGTTTGCTAAATAGTACACTGGGATATTTCTCAAAAAGGATGGATATATACAGAATTTCTTAAGTTCTTGTATATTGAAAGTGAAAGTCGCTCAGTCCTGTCCAACTCATTGTGACCCCATGGACTATACAGTCTGTGGAGTTCTCCAGGCCAAAATTCTGGAGTAGATATCTAATTCCATTCTCCAGAAGATAGTCCCAACCCAGGAATCAGACCGGGGTCTCCTGCATTGCAGGTGGATTCTTTACCAACTGAGCTGTCGGGGAAGCCCCATTTTCTCCTATGAGAACTCCAAAATTACAACTCGCGACTGAATAACCATCAATAGGAAAACGTTGGATCCTACCAAAAAGATAACCCACATCCAAGGGTGAAAGAGAAGCCCCAGCAAGATGGTAGGAGGGGCGAAATCACGTTTAGAATCAAACCTCATACTTGCCAGAGACACTTGGAGGGCTCAAACAAACCTTGTGCACACCAGGACCCAGAGACCCCACAGAGACTGAGCCAGAGCTGTGTTTCAGTGTCTCCTGTGAAGGTACGGGTCAGCAGGGGACTGCTGCAGGGCAGGGGCTCTGGGTGCAGCAGACCTGGGTACGGCATAAGCCCACTTGGAGGAGGTCGCCATTAACCCACCATAGAGCAGCCAGAACTTACACAGGACTGGGAAACAGACTCTTGAAGGGCACAAACAGAACCTGTGTGCACCAGAACCCAAGAAAAAGGAGCAGTGACCCCACAAGAGCCTGATCCAGACTTGCCGGTAAATGTCCAAGAGTCTCCGGTGGAGGCGTGGGTCAGGGGTGGCCTGCTTCAGGGTTGGGGGCACTGAGTGTAACAGTGTATCCATGGGGCCTTTTGAAGGAGGCCTTCATAACCTCCACCATAGTTTGGCCTCAGATCTAACGACAGAGAGGGAACACAGCCCCACCCATCAACAGAAAATTGTATTAATGATTTACTGAGCATGGCCCTGCCCACCAGAACAAGACCCATTTTCCCCTCAGTCAGTCTCTCCCATCAGGAAGCTTCTGTAAGCCTTTCATCCTTCTCCAGCACAGGGCAGACAGAATGAAAACCACAATCACAGAAAACTAACCAATCTGATCACATGGACCACAGCCTTGTCTAACTAAAGGAAACTATGAACCATGCCATGCAGGGCCACCCAAGATGGGCGTGTCATGGTGGAGAGTTCTGACAAAATGTGGTCCACTGGAGAAGGGAATGACAAACCACTTCAGTATTCTTGCCTTGAGAACCCCATGAACAGCATGAAAAGGCAAAAAGATAGGACACTGAAAGATGAATTCCCCAGGTCAATAGGTGCCCAATATGCTACTGGAGATCAGTGGAGAAATAACTCCAGAAAGAATGAAGAGACGGAGCCAAAGCAAAAACAACACCCAGTTGCAGATGTGACTGGTGATGGAAGCAAGGTCCAATGCTGTAAAGAGCAATATTGCATAGGAACCTGGAATGTCAGGTCCATGAATCAAGGTAAATTGGAAGTGATCCAACAGGAGATGGCAAGAGTGAACGTAGACATTTTACGAATCAGTGAACTAAAATGGCCTGGAATGGGTGAATTTAACTCAGATGATCACTACATCTACTAATGTGGGCAAGAATCCCTTGGAAGAAGTGGATCAGCCATCATAGTCAACAAAAGAGTCCAAAATGCAGTACTTGGATGCAATCTCAAAAACGACAGAATAATCTTTGTTCATTTCCAAGGCAAACCATTCAATATCATGGTAATCCAAGTCTATGCCCTGAGCAGTAAAGCTGAAGAAGCTGAGTTGAATGGTTCTGTGAAGACCTATGAGACCTTCTAGAACTAACACCCCAAAAAAGATGTCCTTTTCATTATAGGAGACTGGAAAGCAAAAGTCAGAGATGTCTGGAATAACAGACAAATTTTGGCCTTGGAGTATAAAACGAAACAGGTCAAAGGCTAACAGAGTTTTGGCAAGAGAATGCACTGGTCATAGCAAACACCCTCTTCCAACAACACAAGAGAAGTCTCTACACATGGACATCACCACATGGTCAATATTGAAATCAGATTGATTATATTTTTTGCAGCCAAAGATGGAGAAGCTGCAGCCAAAGACAGACGAAGTCAGCAGAAATAAGACCAGGAGCTGACTGTGGCTCAGATCATGATCTCCATATTGCCAAATTCAGACTTAAATTGAAGAAAGTAGGGAAAGCCACTAGACCATTCAGGTATGACCTAAATCAAATCCATTATGATTATACAATGGAAGTGACAAATAGATTCATGGGATTAGAACTATGGATGGACATTCGTAACATTTTACAGGAAGCAATGATCAAGACCGTCCCCAAGAAAAAGAAAGGCAAAAAGGCAACATCATTGTCCAAGGAGGCCTTACAAATAGCTAAAAGAAGAAAAGATGCAAAAGGCAAAGGAGAAAAGGACAAATACACTCATTTGAGTACAGAGTTCCAAAGAATAGCAAGGAGGGATACAAAAGCCTTCCTCGGTGATCAATGCAAAGAAATAAAGAAAAACAATAGAATGGGATAGATGAGATCTCTTCAAGAAAATTAGGGATACCAAGGGAACATTTCATGCAAGGATGGTAACAATAAAGGACAGAAATGGTATTGACCTAACAGAAGCGGAAGATATTAAGAAGAGGTGGCAAGAATACACAGAATAACTATACAAAGAAGATCTTCATGTCCCAGATAACCATGATGGTGTGATCACTCACCTAGAGCCAGACATCCTGGTATGAGAAGTCAAGTGGGGCTTAGGAAGCATCAATATAAACAAAGCTAGTGGAGGTGATGGAGTTCCAGTTGAGCTATTTCGCATCCTAAAAGATGATGCGAGTCGCCAGTCCAGGTTTGATGCATGGTACTGGATGCTTGGGGCTGGTGCACTGGGATGACCCAGAGGGTTGGTATGGGGAGGGAGGAGGGAGGAGGATTCAGGATAGAGAACACGTGTATACCTGTGGTGGATTCATTTTGATATATGGCAAAACCAATACAATATTGTAAAGTTAAAAAATGAAATAAAATAAAATATTAAAAAAAAAAAAGATAATGCTGTGAAAGTGCTGTACTCATTATGCCAGCACATTTGGAAAACTCAGCAGTGGACACAGAACTGGAAAAGTTCAGTTTTCATTCCAATCCCAAGGAAAAGTAATACCAAAGAATGCTCAAACTACCACACAACTGCACTCATCTCACATGCTAGTAAAGTAATGCTCAAAATTCTCTAAGCCAGGCTTCAGCAATATGTGAACCGTGAACTTCCAGATGTTCAAGCTGGTTTTAGAAAAGGCAGAGGAACCAAAGATCAAATTGCCAACATTTGCTGGATCATCGAAAAAGCAAGAGAATTCCAGAAAAACATCTATTTCTGCTTTATTGACTATGCAAAAGCCTTTGATTGTGTGGATCACAATAACCAACCTAGACAGCATATTAAAAAGCAGAGACATTACTTTGCAAACAAAGGTCTGTCTAGTCATAGCTATTGTTTTTCAAGTAGTCATGTATGGATGTGAGAGTTGGACTATAAAGAAAGCTGAGCACCTAAGAATTGATGCTTTTGAACTGTGGTGTTGGAGAAGACTCTTGAGAGTCCCTTCGACTGCAAGGAGATCCAACCAGTCCATCCTAATGGAAATCAGTGCTGAATATTCATTCGAAGGACTAATGCTGAAGCCGAAACTTCAGTACTTTGGCCACCTGATATGAAGAACTGACTCATTAGAAAAGACCCTGATGCTGGGAAAGATTGATGGCAGGAGGAGAAGGGGACAACAGAGTATGAGATGTTTGGATGGCATCACCAACTCAATAGCCTTAAATTTGAGTAAGCTCCAGGAGTTGGTGATGGACAGGGAAGCCTGTTGTGCTGCAGTCCAGGGGGTCATAAAGAGTCTGACACAACAGAGTGACAGAACTGAAGTGTATATTGAAAATTTTTCATTGGCTTTTGTTGCAACCTTGGTGTTTGAAAGGCAGATTGGTTACAAAATCTTTGGTTCATATATTCTTTCATTGAATTTTTAAGAATTGGAAGTCCTGCCATTGCCTTGATTTTTGTGTTTTGTAAAGTCAGACATCTTTATATGGCATTTTGCCTGCATGTCTTGAAGATCTTCCTCTTTGAAATCCAATAGTTTTATCTAGGATATATCTCAGAATTGATTGATGTGGTTTAACTTGCAGATGGTGACTGCAGCCATGAAATTAAAAGATGCTTACTCCTTGGAAGGAAAGTTATGACCAACCTAGATAGCATATTCAAAAGCAGAGACATTACTTGGCCAACAAAGGCCCATCTAGTCAAGGCTATGGTTTTTCCAGTGGTCATGTATGGATGTGAAAGTTGTACTGTGAAGACAGCTGAGCACTGGAGAATTGATGCTTTTGAACTGTGGTGTTGGAGAAGACTCTTGAGAGTCCCTTGGACTGCAAGGAGATCCAGCCAGTCCTTTCTGAAGGAGATCAGCCCTGGGATTTCTTTGGAAGGAATGATGCTAAAGCTGAAATTCCAGTACTTTGGCCACCTCGTGCAAACAGCTGACTCATTAGAAAAGACTCTGATGCTGGGAGGGATTGGGGGCAGGAGGAAAAGGGGATTACAGAGGATGAGATGGCTGGATGGCATCACTGACTCAATGGACGTGAGTCTGAATGAACTCCGGGAGTTGGTGAGGCCTGGCGTGCTGCGGTTCATGGGGTCGCAAAGGGTCAGACACAACTGAGCGACTGAACTGAACTGAACTGAACTTGTCCAGGTAATTTTTTAATTTCTTTCAGTGTGTACAACTGGGTTTCATTTTATATTTTTGGAGAGTTTTCTGAGATTAGAGTATTGAATATTATCTCTGGTCCACTGTGTTTTGTTTTGTTTTTTTTTCCCTCTAGTGACTCTGATCATACTTTTGTTATTCTTTCTTTGCCTGTCTTCCATTCCACTGCTTTCCATCTGATTCCTTTTAATTTCTTTCTTTATGTCATTTTCATTCTCTTGATTATTTTCCTGTATTTCTTGATTGTACCTATAAATTTTCATTTGAGTCTATTTTCCCTTGAGTATTTTAAAGCATTTTTATATTTACAAGGGCTTAAGTGTTAAGGTGCCAAACTAACATCCACATTTTTCATATGAGAAATCTGAGAGTTTATGCCCTGAACAAACTATAGACCTGTTGGAATGGAAGTTCATGAAGTAGAATCCAGGACCGCTGAGTCCTAGGGAGCAATGCTTGCATAACAAGATGGCCTCATCCACATTAGTGCAGAACAGAAGAATCACAACACTAGAGTCACTCTACATGGGTCTGCAAACGCTAAAATATGAGCTCCAATATCTGGAACAGAGGCTGGGACCATAGTAGATATTGAAAAATGTTGCTGCATTATTATTGAATGAGTCATATCCACATTGAAACTGCAAAATACCCAATCTTTAGGACACGAAACTACAGATTGTAGGCTAGCGGTTCTTGTGATGGTTGATATCTGTATTGACCAGCAAACCACTTACAAGCCTCCTTACTCTCCCAGTATCCAGCTGCTGTTGTTGTTTCCCCACTACCCTGCAGCTTTATCCCATCTGCCCTAACAGGCACATGTCTCCCTGCCAAATGGTAACCAAAGCTCTGTGGGAAACTTGAAGGTAAGACTAAAAGCACTAACTAGATAAGTGGTTTGTAGTCTACTCATACCAGATTTTTTTTTTTTTTTTGACTATTTACTGGACAAAGTGGAAACTCTCCTAAAAAGATCCTGAGGGTTAGACTCTGTAGCAAAAGCCATCGAAGATTATCTGTGGATTTGTCTATAGAGAACAGAGATATGTTTGGGGAGGAGGAGGTAGAAATAACCAAATAGTTGAAGAGCATAAATTTTACAGATTTCTATCCCCTCTCCATTTTTAAGGATCTCCTTAATTACACAGACCTATGTGGCAACTCTCCTGCTTTTATATTTGCTTCGTTTCACTTATTTAGTCATTTACTTGCTCCCAGCTACTGGGGAATATATGCAATAGGAAGTGTAGGTGTTTTATTCAGTGAGGTAGTACAGTGGAATATTGAATGTGAACCTCCTTGAACCAATTCTTCCCCTAATCAGTCAGAGTATGCATGTTTCCCGGAGAATAAGACTGTTGTGGCAGGAGTGCAAAAGGAAAGAGACAAGTTTCAGTGTTTGTCTTCCAGACTGGCAGTGAGCATCAGAAATCAGAGTCAGCACCAAGAGACTGCTGAAAGCTCTCAGTTTCCTGTGCCAGGAAGCAGAGAGGGAGACTAGCCAAGGCGTGTGGGCCTCGGCAGCACTTGAGCAAGGTCATTGTGTTCCTGATTCTGGGGAGCCTCATTAGCACTTCTTGTCAATGCCAAGGGAGTTTTCATCAAAAACTGCTGCCTGAACTTATCCAGGTGATGCCCACCAGTGCTCAGAGACTTTGTGGACATCTATTTAAATAGGCTCATATAGGCCCTACTTCCCTCCCCTTTTCTTCCCTCTCCCAGTCCCTTTTTCAGTCCCTAGGACCTTTGTAAGTCAAATGCTTGAAAACAGAATGCAGTGGGCCATGAAACCCAGAGTTGATCATGCTGTAAAGAGAACGTCCGTGGTGCATTACTTAGGGGAGATGAAGCAGTGGAGAAATTCTCAACTGTGACAAGTGAAAGTGAAAGGCACTCAGTTGTGTCTGACTCTTTGCGACCCCATGGACTACACAGTCCATGGGATTCTCGGCGCCAGAATACTGGAGTGGGTAGTCTTTCCCTTCTCCAGGGGCCCAACTGTATTGCAGGAATTTTTAATGCTTTTAGGTGAAAACAGACATTCTGGGGATGCCAGCTCTTTAAATTATGAAAATATAGACTAGAAACATTTTTGAATGTGTACGTATGATTTAGGTAGGACTAAAGAGAAAAGTTTAAAAAGAATTACAGCACTGTCATGAGGTTGCTCTGGTGGCTGGTGTAATTGAACTAGTTATTCCATGTACTGCAATTTACTTTACTAAATCTACTGATTCAAATGTTAATGTCATTCAAAGACACCCTCACAGACACATCCAGAATTATGTTTGACCAATATCAATGGCCTTGGCAAGTTGATACATAAAATTACCCATCCTAGGGGCATAAGAAACACTCTGGATATAGTGAACCAATTTGGGGGATGGGTACTGCAAGAGAAGGCCCTCAAAACTATTTTTCCCTCTCTAACTGTTTTATTGGATCTCCTGAAAGAGAGATAAGCTCAAGATGGGGAGAATTGGGATAAGTAATTTTGGGGAAAGAGTAAAGGAAGTAAAATATATCCTCTGTATCTTTATTTTTTATGAGACTGTGATGATGTATGTACACAATTTCTGTCACAGAGAGCACAACCAGGTAAACTTTAGTTTGAAATAGTAGAGGAAGAAAAAGGTTGTATCATTTTGAGGTCTAGCACAGAACTCCTCCTAGAGAGAGAAGAGTCATGTTCAGTCATAAGTATGAGGATCAGGCTCTTTGGGAATGAGCAAATGGTTTGTGATAAAACAGAGAGTTAGCTAAACACTTCTGCAACAGAAATGATCTTAACCTTGGTGGCAGCTATGGATAAGTGAGCTTGGTTTGAGGAGAAAGATGGACAGTGACATCATGCAAGGTTAGAATCCTACTAGGAAAAATGGCCACCACAAATTCCCTAGGTCAGTTCAAAAAGCGAGGTGTCTAATTGTCAATGTTAAGTCATTTGTCCTGCTGTGCAGCTAAGTAATCCTACCTCTTTCCTCGTTATCTCTAAACTCTTAAGTTAGATCTGAAATACACATCACCTTGGATTGGAGGCTTTTGAGAGAACAAAGGTATATATGTGTGATTTCAATGGACCAATGGGGTGCAGAACAAACATGTAGGAGATATCACTTGTGACAGAGAGTAAGAATTAAGCTGAAATGACACAGAGAAACATGGACTTGCCTACCATATCTCTACCCAAGTAATTATTGGGAATTTAAGGAGTTCAAGCCAATTTCATGCAAATATTCATATAGTCACCACAGCCAGCTGGAAAAATTAAATATGTTCAGATATTTGGATTACACTGTAACAGAAAACTTTTCTGATGTACGTCTTCATTTAGTTTCCAAAAAAAAAAAAAAAAACTGTTGGCCTATATTGGAAGGCCTACCTGGGGTTACAGTCAAAAGTGTATGAAATCATGCATTGGATATTTTGATCCACGTTTGTCCTTTGGTTCCTTTTCCTTAAAAACTAAGCTCTGGCACATTTGCTCTGGGTTGTTTTCTCTTCTTTTCTCTGTGTACATGCTGTTGCTTTCATATTCATGCTCAGTGGTGTGTTCTCTGAAACCTATATCAATCAAAGCCTTTCAAAACAGAGCCAATGTGGAGAAGATCTGGAGGTCCCCGCTGGAGTCTCACTTTGAGGTGGACTTGGAAATCAAAAAATGCAAATTGTGTTAGTAATCAAAATAAGCTCAAAGAATATTTGCTTGGGCAGCACTGTAGAGAGCAGTAATAAAATTAAAAAGCCCCTGTGGGTAGTTACATATGAAAAATATTTCTTTACTTATAAAAGGACAGATAAATGGTGAAATAAATTAGGATCCGAAACCCACTTTGGAGGAAGCCTGTGAGAATGGCCCTTTACAGACCCCAGCTGGTTGTCAGAGTCTTCCATACACCCTAATGGCTCCTCTGCTGTGGTTGCCAGGGACTGATATTCAATCTCATAAAATAAGAGTCAGAATCTCTTCATTGTTTCAAATTGGAGGCTAAATATTCTAATAGGAAGTGGCACCTGGAAACAGGGACTGAGTATCATGCCAAGGATGTGGAAGGTAAGCCTTGGCTTTTTAAGTCTTTCATTGGCTCATTCATTGGGCTAACAGATGCTTACTAATTCATCATACTTGCTCACTACTGCAGAATACAAACACGATTTAGATATGTTTCTTTACATAAAGGAACTTTCCATTTAAAAGGAGAAAGAAGGAAGATACACATAGTCAGAAGTGCCACAGATAAGGAGTGCTAAATATTATGAGAGTATTATTAGGTATATTTTCACTACTGCTATTATTGAAATGGATGAGGCACTATAGATTTAAGAGGTCTATACTTTATGTCTGCAATTCTTTACCTCTCACTCATCCCTCAACCCACTGTAATCTGATATTCATCCTCACCAACTTCTAAGAACTATGCTTTGCACACATTATCAATGACCTCCTAAACCTAAAAACTTCAAAAGATCTTAAGTCCTCAAAGCAACCTGATGTCCATACCTTTACTTCCTTCTTTATTTTCTGTTCCATATTGAGAAGGCAGACAAACTCTTCCATTAAGGAGTTGATTTCACCATCAGCTTCCAAAATGGCCTCTTCTATTTTCTCCCTGTGTCACTGGTTTCTCTTTTCCAAGTCTCTTCCTTTGCCTACGCCATCAATCAAACTGATGCTTTTATCTTGACATCCTTTCCTCTTCTCTTTTCTACTCCCTTTTCCTTGAAAAGTCCCACATGTGAACGGAGCTTTTCCCATCAGTTTTATGTTGTGGACTCCCAGATTGCTATCTTTAGTTACAGTATTTTTTGTGCTCTCTATTTCTAAATCCCTAGTGAGAAAATCCAACTAGATGTCAGATATTCCAAATTCCTAGTTCTGAAATTGAATTCATTAAATTCCTTCTACATGCATTTTCTATCTGCCCAAATCAGCCCTCATCCTATTTTCTTTATTTCCGAATGGTCCTACCATAATGATACTCAATGGCTAAGCCAGAAACATAGGGGTCACCCTTCCCTCCTTCACTGCTTGACACTTACCAAATTCCCAATATCAACTGAACCCATCATATTGTCTTCATCTGCAGAGTTAATTATGGCCTTCATATTTTATTTACATTATTAAAATAGCTTTCTAATGAGTCTTTCCACCTTTTAGCCTTTCTTCCAATCCATCCTTCACACTGCTACCAGAATTATCTCTGAGGAACCCCAGATAGTTGAGGACAATGGTGGCTGCCTATGTCCATATTTCTTAGTATTTCTTCCACAAACAATATGGATCAACAAGGAGGAAAAATCAATACGTTTAGCCTAATTTAGAGACAGGACATAATAAAATTCATACAAATTCTAAGGCAGAATTCTGAACAAGCAAAATCCAGCCTGAGGTCTCTCATCTGCTGCTGCTGCTAAGTTGCTTCAGTTGTGTCCAACTCTGTGCGACCCCATAGATGGCAGCCCACAAGGCTCCACCATCCCTGGGATTCTCCAGGCAAGAACACTGGAGTGGGTTGCCATTTCCTTCTCCAATGCATGAAAGTGAAAAGTGAAAGTGAAGTCGCTCAGTCATGTCCGACTCTTAGCGACCCTATGGACAGCAGCCTACCAGGCTCCTCCATCCATGGGATTTTCCAGGCAAGTGTACTGGAGTGGGGTGCCACTGACTTCTAGCACTTCCTAAAGCAAGACCTTGCAGTAAGCAAAGAGAGGCTGGAACGATTCTGGGAGAGAGAAGGTGAGAGCTAGAATTGGCTTAGAGTTAACGCAAACCTGCCGCCAGAAAGACTAAGCCTTTAAGAAGGCTGGAAATACTAAATGTGCCTGGTAGATCAGAGCATAGATGAAAGAAAGGAATTTAAAAGTATGTAGGATTTGAGGAGGCAGTTTTTGAAAGGCTTACCTTCTGGAGAGAGAAAAAAAAAAAAAGCCAAAAGGAAGGGAGAAGAGCTAGTTGGCAATTAGTTTGTTTGGGTTGTTATAATAAAAGACCATAAACTCTGTGAGTTATAAACAAAAAATATTAGTTTTCACCATTCAGAAGGCTGGAAGTCTTGAGATCAGGGTTCCAGCGTGGTCTGGTGAAGACCTGCTTCCAGGCCCTTTTATTGTTTTATCCTTATGTAGTGGGGAAGGCAATGGCACCCCTCTCCAGCACTCTTGCCTGGAAAATCCCATGGACAGAGGAGCCTGGAAGGCTACAGTCCATGGGGTTGCTGAGGGTCAAGCACGACTGAGCGACTTCACTTTCACTTTTCACTTTCATGCATTGGAGAAGGAAATGGCAACCCACTCCAGTGTTCTTGCCTGGAGAATCCCAGAGACGGGGCAGCCTGCTGGGCTGCTGCCTATAGGGTCGCACAGAGTCAGACATGATTGAAGTGACTCAGCAGTATGTAGTGGGAGACTCTAGGGAGCTCTCTCAGGTCTCTTTTATGAGGGCACTAATTCATGTATGAGGGCTCCACCCTCATGACCTAATCACCTCCCAAAGGCCCCACTTCCTAATACCATCACCATGGGGTTTAAGATTTTAACGAATGAAGTTAGGAGAGGACATAGTCAATCCATAGGAACATGTGTGCATTTTTTTTCAGGTAAAACATCTATCCTTTTCATCAGATTTTCATAAACATCCTTCCATCCAAACAGTTTAAGAACTTATGCTTTTGACAGAGATAGGGAAAGTCTGTCAAGATATGTCAGTGCCTTGGGAAAAGGACTATTAGACAGAAAAACAATAATATGTGCTTCGGAAGGAAGAGAATGAGTGGGAGCATTTATTTCATATAGTCAGGCAAAGAACAAACAAACCCACTCTAATTAGACTAAAGATATATCTATGAGGACTGATAATGTATATAGTACTTTATAAAGTCTGGATTATTCTGTCAGGAGAATGATGAATAATAAATAAATTTAAGATACAAGAAAAAATTTAGAGATGATATATTTCTGAGTTACCAAATGGTAGAAGGCTGAGACTAAGACATTGTAAGTCATATACAGAAAATGTGTAGCCACAAGGACAGACTTTGGCCAATTTGCAGTATTCCATCAGGCAATAACAGGTACCCAATAGGTGAATCAAAGATGACATATTTGTTTCTGATGTTTTCTTTATTTATTTTGCTCCATGTGGACAGAACTTATAGTAAGGTAGTGAGATAATTAGAAGATAAAAATAAGATAAGTTCAGTCAGTTAGTTATGTCTGACTCTTTATAACCCCACAGACTGCAGCACACCAGGCTTCCCTGTCCATCACCAACTCCCCGCACTTGCTCAAACTCATGTCCATTGAGTCGGTGATGCCATCCAACCATCTCATCCTCTGTCATCCCCTTCTCCTCCCACCTTCAAACTGTCCCAACATCAGGGTCTTTTCCAGTGAGTCAGTTCTTCATAGCAGGTGGCCAAAGTATTGGAGCTTCAGCTTCAGCATCAGTCTTTGAATGAATATTCAGGACTGATCTCCTTTATTTTTTTTTATTTTTTTTTAAATTTTATTTTATTTTTAAACTTTACAAATTGTATTAGTTTTGCCAAATATCAAAATGAATCCGCCACAGGTAGGATGGACTTGTTGGATCTCCTTTCAGTCCAAGGGACTCTCAAGAGTCTTCTCCAACACCACAGTTCAAAAACATCCATTTTTCGGTGCTCAGCTTTCTTTACGGTCCAACTCTCACATCCATACATGACTACTGGAAAAACTATACCTTTAACTAGATGGACGTTTGTCAGCAAAGTAATGTCTCTGTTTTTAATATGCTGTCTGGGTTGGTTATAACTTTTCTTCCAAGGAGCAAGCATCTTTTAATTTCATGGCCACAGTCACCATCTGCAGTCCTTTTGGAGCCCCCCAAATAGTCTGTCATTGTTTCCATTGTTTACCCATCTATTTTCCATGAAGTGATGGGACCAGATGCTATGATCTTCGTTTTCTGAATGTTGAGTTTTAAGCCAACTTTTTCACTCTCCTCTTTCACCTTCATCAAGAGACTCTTTAGTTCTTTGCTTTCTGACAATAAGGGTGGTGTCATTTGTGTATCTGAGGTTATTGATATTTCTCCCTACAATCTTGATTCCAGGTTGTGCTTCATCCAGCCTGGCATTTTGCATGATGTCCTCTGCATATAAGTTAAATTAGCAAGGTGACAGTGTACAGCCTTGACATACTCCTTTCCCAATTTGGAATCAGTCAGTTGTTCCATGTCCTGTTCTCACTGTTGCCTCTTGACCTGCATACAGATTTCTCAGGAGGCAGGTAAGGGGTCTGGTATTTGCATTTCTTTAAGAATTTTCCATGGTTTGTTGTGATCCACACAGTCAAAGGCTTTGGCATAGTCAATAAAACGTAAGTCGATGTTTTTCTGGAACTCTTGCTTTTTTGATGATCCAGCGGATGTTGGCAATTTGATCTCTGGTTCCTCTACCTTTTCTAAATCCAGCTTGAACATCTGGAAGTTCATGGTTCACGTATTGCTAAAGACTGGCTTGGAGAATTTTGAGTATTACTTTGCTAGTGTGTGAGATGAGTGCAATCGTGCGGTAGTTTGAATATTCTTTGACATTGCCTTTCTTTGGAATTGGAATGAAAACTGACCTTTTCCAGTCCTGTGGCCACTGCTGAGTTTTCCAAATTTGTTGACATACTGAGTGCAACTCTTTAACAGCATCATCTTTTAGGATTTGAAATAGCTCAACTAGAAAAATAAGATAGTAAGATAATTATTTAACAATAATATTTTATAGATACTGGAAGCGTGGCTGTGGCTTTTCTGTATCTAGTTTCATTATTGTCATTATCAGAGCTAACATTGGCTACACCTTTCTTATTGGGCTATTAAGTTACATACATCACCATGTTTAACCCTTAACAAAAGTCAGTATGTAACATATACTGTTATTATACCAGTTGTAGGGAAGTTGAGGCTGATGGCAGCTAGCCCACTTCCCGTAAGGTGGCACCCCCACCTTGGTCTATGGGATATTGAAAGCCATTTTGCTACTGTGCTCCTTGCAGAATGTTTCCATTTTAGTTATGAGAGAGCACTGAGAAGAGAAAATTAGCATTGGGACAACCTGGAACAGTGATTCAGGATGATGCAGCCTCTAAAAAGGAATCAAGAACATGGGTTCCGATTTGCATCAAACTGCAAACAGATTGCCAAGTTGCAGGATTCCTAGAGGAAAATGCAGAGAAAAGGAGAAAAGAAATGGAGATGTAGTGAGAGAGAAAAAGAAAAGCTGGCGAAAACAGGAAAAAAAAAAAGCAAGCTAGCAGAGACTAGAGACATCTGAGAAGAACAGGAACGTGGCTGCTTCCCCTCATTCTCCACCCACACGAGCACTTGCGCTGAGCTGTGTGAAAATCTGTGAAGCGTGAGAAAGAGCCCACAGTCCATTATTGTTTCCTTTTCAGATTTTTATGAAAATTATTCTTGAATTCAAGGAAACCATTTTCTTCCCCTATGTATTTAGATTTCTTCAGTGTCTCAGGTTGGGATCTTCAATTTAATAAAATTTTGTTGACATATAAGCTTTTCAAGGTATAATTTTTAACTACTGGCTTGAACTGCTTTTTCTATACATTTTGTTTATGACTTTTAAAACTCATTTCCTTTAAAACTCTATCAGTACCAAATAGAATAAAGAAATCTGCATACTCCAGAATTATAGGTAATTTCCTTTTTAATGAATTTTACATAGTGGAATCCAATGTCCCTAGTAATTGACTAATAGTAGTAACAGTAGCTTCTGGGTGCTGACAGAGGATCAGACTCTGTGCTAAAAAGTAAACATGGGTTAACTCATGGAATTTGTCTATAATCCTGTGTGGGACATCGTGGCAGAGACTGTGGGTTACTTACCAGTCTAATTTTTCTTTTCCTCTCTTCTACCCAAACTTTAGCTGAAGTGATAAAGTGTTCACTAAAAGATTCCCTTTCCAAGCCCACATGGTAGCTTCACAAGGCCCTGGGACTGAGTTCTGTCCAGTGAGAGGCGCACAAAACTGTCATGTGGATTTGAGGCTGTCAGGAGCTTCCCTTTGAGCCCACCCTCTACCTTCACCTTGCCTTTTTTACTTTCTGGAACACAGGTGTGATGCCTAGTGACTCAGCAACCAGCATGGACTATGGGAGCCTGAGGAAGGAAGCCTGTGCTTAGCAAGGGGGAGCAAAAAGCCAGAAAGATCTTAGGTTCTGAATGACTTCCTGAAGCCCCCGCTACCATAAGCTTTGTGATTCTTGCATCTGTACCTTTTTAATGAGATAGATTAATCCATATGTGTTTGCTGCTGCTGCTGCTAAGTCACTTCAGTCATGTCCAACTCTGTGCAACCCTATAGACGGCAGCCCACCAGGCTCCCCTGTCCCTGGGATTCTCCAGGCAAGAACTCTGGAGTGGGTTGCCATTTCCTTCTCCAATGCATGAAAGTGAAAAGTGAAAGTGAAGTAGCTCAGTAGTGTCCAACTCTTAGCGACTCCGTGGACTGCAGCCTACCAGGCTCCTCTGCCCATAGGGTTTTCCAGGTAAGAGTACTAGAATGGGTTGCCATTGCCTTCTCCCCATATGTGTTTAAGTCACTGTATTTTGGATAGTCTATTTAATACTATTCCCCAGAATTCTTAGTTGGTACACAGGTATTATCTCAATTTTATGAATGAAGAGTCCTATGGTTTAGCCACGTTATGTAACTTTAGTAATTGGATTCAAACTGGGGCCTGGTTCTAGAACTCAACAATTTACTATTGATAGAGAAATTTTTACTGTGAACATCCAAGTCATCTGGCATTCAACAATTTTTCAAAGCAGAAATAGTAATTCATAGAGGAGAAGAGACCACAGCAAGTCAAGGTCATGAATTCCTTTCCCAAGGAAGTCAGATTCCTTTCAACAATTTGCTACTGACTCTGGCTACTCCTCAGCTCCTGACCCCTGCTATACAGTCATCATACAGTAAGCTGGATTAGGGTGTGTACAGCTGTTTACCAGCAGTGAGAAACAGCAAACAGTACATCCGTGAGGCAGGGCATATGCATGTGCACATAAAATTGTTTGTATTCTAGACCTGGCAATTAGTTTACCCGCAACACTCTACTTTCCTTCTTGCATATCCTTTCTGATCACAGCCACAGCCATTTACTTCAAGACCTGACACTGTTTGCTTTATTCCCCTTCCAGAGGCTGACTCCACCAGTGGGAGCACCAAATGTTAGCCAAACCCTCCATGGATGAGGCTAAGTCAGTCCGATTCCCCAGTTTAACAACAGAGACCATAGGCTACCTGTAACAGCCTACTGCTGCTGCTGCTAAGTCGCTTTAGTCATGTCTGACTCTGTGCGACCCCATAGATGGCAGCCCACGAGGCTTCCCCGTCCCTGGGATTCTCCAGGCAAGAACACTGGAGTGGGTTGCCATTTCCTTCTCCAATGCATGAAACTGAAAAGTGAAAGTGAAGTCGCTGAGTCTTGTCCGACTCTTAGCGACCCCATGGACTGCGGCCCACTAGGCTCCTCTGTCCATGGGATTTTCCAGGCAAGAGTGCTGGAGTGGGGTGCCATTGCCTTCTCCATGTAACAGCCTAAGGATTATGTAATTACTGGATTTGAAATCATCTATATTTTGGGTCTCTGCAAAACTTATACATAGGCAAAATAAATTGCATAGACAGAAGGATAAAGCAGATGTATAAAGAGAATGGGTTTAGATAATACACAATTATACTAATTGAAACTTCATAGCATCAACTTATTTGGTTGCCTTCTGTTTTTTCTTAAAATTTCAATCTCAACTTCCCTTCTAAGAAGTTTTTGCTATCCTCTCAAAATCAGCTGGTTTCTGCATCTAATATTTATTCTTTGTACAATACTACTATTTAAAAAATATTTTAAATAATTAATTAATGTCCGTGACCTCCAAGAAACTGTGTCAAGAGGGCAAAGACAATTTCTCATTTCTGCTGCCTAGACAGTGCCTGGATCATAGAGGTTACTCAATATATATGTGTGGTAGACACTATGACCCGAGAGAAAGAAAGAGTCATCTTAATCCTTGACTTTCTTGTCCTGGTCCTAATTATATACAGTGGCACACTGATTTTTATTTCTGAGTGACTAATAAACTACAATGCTCATGATGATAAAAATAACTCCATATTTTCTTTATTTAGCTTCATACATTTATATTTCTTGACAACAAAAGAATATGTAATTAGAGAACATATATTTAATACATGGTTATGTAAACAGAGAAGGAAAAAGCCATAGATGTAGGAAAGTAGAAATTCAAACATTGCATCATGTGAAAAAACAGCACATGTTCAGTTAATTTATTGCTCTATGTTTAAAATGAGGGTAATTATGATTCTTGTGATACCATTACATCAAACTTCTATTTGACCAGCAGTTTAATAAATGGTAAAGTTCAAATTGAAGAATTATGTAGATTTTCTTCACTGACGTCTTCTTCTTTTTTTTTTTTTAACCCAAGGAGGGTATAAGGGGTTCAGTTCAAGTTCAGTCGCTCAGTCATGTCTGACTCTTTGAGACCCCATGAATCACAGCATACCAGGCCTCCCTGTCCATCACCAACTCCCAGAGTTCACTCAAACTCACGTCCATCGAGTCAGTGATGCCATCCAGCCATCTCATCCTCTGTCATCCCCTTCTTCTCCTGCCCCCAATCCCTCCCAGCATCAGGGTCTTTTCCAATGAGTCAACTCTTTGCTATAAGGGGTTAACATTGCTTAAATAAGAAGAGAAAACTTATGGGGAGTGATGTTTTATAGAAAGCTCATTTGGTTGACTGGCATGTCCATGAGAACCTCCTTATTGAGGAAAATAATGGTTTAAAAACCTTCTATGCAACCTATCAACTCAAATGCAAATTTCCATTATATTTTATGAATTCATTTAAATATAAATTATAAATAATACAAAATCATAAACAAGTTCTGGTGGCAGACAGGGAACAAACAGGTTTGTGTCTAGCACTTTGGAAGAAAGGGTTGCCTGGAACAATTTAAGCTAAGAAATGCCACACCATTGCTTTCCTTGAAATCGTGCTTCATAGGTAGCAGATGGCACCACATCAATAGCTGATCGGAGAATAGCACTTGGCATTCTATCCGCTGGGTAGGAGGAAAAGAGTGTTTAAATTTTAAGGGGGAAAAAAAAAAAACAGCTCATGAGCAAGATTGGCATACAAATACAGAGAAAATTGCTAAGGAAAAGAGTCACTTTTCTTTCCCTTCAATATCCAGAAAAGTGATGAACAAAAATCTGTTTGTCAGAGCTCAAGTCAAATGATAAAATTTCATTTGGGATTATTTCTCTAGGACTGGTTCTTAAATTTCAAATCATAAGTACTGTTAGGGATGTATTCCCTCCTTCCTTAGGTAAACCTACTGGGCTGTTTCTTCACGTGACTTGATGTGTGGTAGGAAAATCGAGGGCTGAGGAGACTATTGGTGCCCAGCCCCATCAACTCGCCATCTTGTTACAGTATGTTATAAGTCACCAGGAAAAAATCCCGCAGTCTCTTCACTCTGTCGTCCTCTTCTCATGCCTCAGGCTGTTCACGCTGGCTGGGTGTGGACCAAGGCTCTCTGGGGGCTGCCCTGATCGCACGTCTGTCAGCACCTTCTGTCAGCACCTTCTGTCAAGTGCTACGGTCTGAATTCGTCCACCCATGCTCCACTGGAGTTGACCACAAGACGTCATATACAAAGGAGAACATTTAGAAATACTGAATGTTAGGTGGCCTGTGGACTTGCTTTGTGTGTGTGTGTGTGAGAGAGAGAGAGAGAGAGAGAAAGAGAGAGATTTAGTTAGTGACAAAGGCTGAAGTTAGTGTTAAAGCTAAAAGTTGTGCTTCCCTGGTGGCTCAGACCATAAAGAATCAGTGCAGGAGACCCAGATTCAATCCCTGGGTTGGGAAGATCCCCCAGAAAAGGGAATGGCTATCCACTCCAGTATCTTGCCTGGAGAATCCCATGGACAGAGGGGCCTAGTAGGCTACAGTCCATTGGGTCTCAAAGAGTCAGACATGACTGAGTGTCTAACACCAACTAAGACTAAAACTTAGCAAATCCCAGCAGTTTCTGTAAGAACCTGGAGTTTATGAAGGTGTCTGTGGTGTATTAGCACAGGCTTTATGAAGAAAACATCCATTACCCCTGGCAAAATACAAGCATAAATCAGATTTCCAATCTAAGAAATCTGGTAAGCAGCCAGGCATTTGTCTACAAAAGTGAGAACAGGATATTCATGAAATCAAGATCAGGGAGAACAAATGGACAAGAAGTGTGTGTGTGTGTGTGTGTGTGTGTGTGTGTGTGAGATTGCTGCTTTTTCTTTTCCCTCAGAAAACATTTCACAGTAAAACTTAAAAAGCTGCTGGCTCTCTAGGCAGAAGATCAGGAAGGGGGAAGGAAGTACAGATGACTGGGGCTGGTAATCAAATGATAAGTCTTCCATTAGTCATCTCAGTCACGAGATCTGAAACCATCTGTAGTTAAGAGAGGTAATACAAACTCTGACGAGTACCTGGAGTTGTATTTTGTGTAGATTAGGTTCTAAAGGTAGAATTTCAAGGGGAATTCTCACATATTCCAATTCAGGCAATAGTAGTCATGGATTTTAGTATTAATCAACCTGGACTATGTTGCCCTGCAGTAATAAACAGTCCCTAAGTTTTAGCAGCTTAAACTCAAGATTTGTTTCTTTCTTGTGTTCACTGGCTAGATTTACTTGCAGGTTGGCTGCACATGCTCTCTTCATTCTGCGATCCAGCCTGCGTGGGTGCTCCTCTCAGGATGTCCGATTCTTGCTGTAGACTGTGCTTAGTCAGTCGTGTCCAACTCTTTGTGATCCCATGGACTGTTGCCCATCAGGCTACTCTGTCCTGGGGATTTTTCAGGCAAGAATACTGAAGTGGGTTGCCATTTACTCCTCCAGGGGATCTTCCTGACCCAGGAATTGAACCTGTATCTCCTGTGTCTCTTGCGTTGCAGGCAGATTCTTTATGCGCTAAGCCATTGAGGTAGCTCATTTTGCTGTACATAGTGAGGTGCAAAGGGAAAACTGATTGATGGCTCTTTAAGTTTCTGTGCAGTTAAGGAAATTTTCCCTCCTGCTCACATTCCACTGGCCCAAGCAAGTCACATGGCCAAGCATCAAGTTGATGCCAGTAGAAGATATTTACATGTCTTCCACCAGGAAAGAAAGTTACATGCAATGTGGCCGTGGGTGGGGGAGGGCGGGGGGTGCATATAATGCTACCTTTCCAAGTATAGAAAGTAACAAGGAAAAGATTAAAATCTGCCATACAAATAGGAGCAACAATATAATCTGGCAACTTGTCACTTAAGGAGGTGTCATAGTGCTGATATACATATGATTACTTAGTATAGAGGTCATGTAAGCAGCCTTGGTCTCTCTATATGTGCAATTGATGAGGTAGTTGTGTTTGAGGAGAGGAGACATGGGTTTTAACACAAGAATCACACAGTCTTCTGGGAGAGGTGCACATTTGGGGAAGGCAGTTGGGAACCAAGACTGAGTTTCTAGGAGATGCATCATTCTCGCTTCATTCTATCCCCAGGGATAATCTCTACTGATTGAAACAGCAGCCAAAATCTTCCACACTATTGAATTTGGTATTGTTTTTCCTCCCTCTCTTTTAGTGTCAATCATATACAGTGAAATTACAAAAGTTAAATATTTGTCT
The DNA here is from genome assembly GCF_003369695.1 of Bos indicus x Bos taurus. Lineage (NCBI taxonomy): Eukaryota > Metazoa > Chordata > Mammalia > Artiodactyla > Bovidae > Bos > Bos indicus x Bos taurus. The sequence goes on along the minus strand of NC_040080.1, from coordinate 112,460,542 downwards.
AATGAAATTCCATTATCGTTGAGAGGTTATGCAAGCATGTCTCCATAGATATGTCAACTGTGACACTTACTAACTCTTCCTACTTGACCTAAACCTGGAGAGCACAGAACAGTGTTTGCCACTTCTAATGGCTCAAAACATATGTGTGTGGTGGTCTGTTCTGTTCTGTGGTATAGTGCAGCATTTAAAGTGTGTACACTGGAGCCAGAGTGCTCAGGTAGCGTTCTGATTTTACTACTTACTACGTGTTTCTTAAGTTTTTTATGTCTCATTTTTCTCACCTGCAAAATAGTTTCTATTATATAACACTTATTAAGGGTTAAGTGAATTTATAATCATGTGTGTGTGTGTGTGTATGTGTGTGTGTTTGTAAATATATATAGGCTTCCCTGATGGCTCAGTGGTAAAGAACCCACCTGACAATGCAGGAGACATGGGTTCAGTCTCTAGGTTGGGAAGACTGCCTGGAGGAGAAAATGGCAACCCACTCCAGTATTCCTGCCTGGAGAATCCCATGGACAGAGGAGCCTGGTGGGCTACAGTCCATGGGATCAAAAAGAGTCGGACAAAACTGAGCAACGGCACATGCGCACACACACACACACACACACACACACACACACTATCAATTATTACAGTGCTTCAGTTCAGTTCAGTTCAGCCACTCAGTTGTGTCCAACTCTTTGCGAGCCCATGAACCTCAGCACATCAGGCCTCCCTGTCCATAACCAACTCCCAGAGTTCACCCAAACTCATGTCTTGAGTCAGTAATGCCATCCAACCATCTCATCCTCTGTCATCCCCTTCTCCTCCTGCTCTCAATCTTTCCCAGCATCAGGGTCTTTTCCAGTGAATCAGCTCTTTACATCAGGTGGCCAAAGTGTTGGAGTTTTAGCTTCAACATCAGTCCTTCCAATGAATACCCAGGACTGATCTCCCTTAGGATGGACTGGTTGGATCTCCTTGCAGTCCAAGAGACTCTCAAGAGTCTTCTCCAACACCACAGTTCAAAAGCATCAACTCTTCTGTGCTCAGCTTTCTTTATAGTCCAACTCTTACATCCATACATGACTACTGGAAAAACCATAGCCTTGACTAAACGGACCTCTGTTGACAAAGTAATGTCTCTGCTTTTAATATGCTGTCTAGGTTGGTCATAACTTTCCTTCCAAGGAGTAAGCGTCTTTTAATTTCATGGCTGCAATCACCATCTGCAGTGATTTTGGAGCCCCCCAAAATAAATTCAGCCACTGTTTCCACTGTTTCCTCATCTATTTGCCATGAAGTGATGTTACCAAATGCCATGATTTTAGTTTTCTGAATGTTGAGCTTTAAGCCAACGTTTTCACTCTCCTCTTTCACTTTCATCAAGAGGCTCTTTAGTTCTTCACTTTCTGCCATAAGGGTGGTGTCAGCTGCATATCTGAGGTTATTGATATTTCTCCCGGCAATCTTGATTCCAGTTTGTGTTTCTTCCAGCCCTACGTTTTTCATGATGTACTCTGCATATAAGTTAAATTAGCAGGGTGACAATATATAGCCTTGATGTATTCCTTTTCCTGTTTGGAACCAGTCTGATTTTCCATGTCCAGTTCTAACTGTTGCTTCCTGACCTGCATACAGGTTTCTCAAGAGGCAGTTCAGGTGGTCTGGTATTCGCATCTCTTGAAGAATTTTCCAGTTTATTGTGATCCACACAGTCAAAGGCTTTGACATAGTCAATAAAACAGAAATAGATGTTTTTCTGGAACTCTCTTGCTTTTTCAATGATCCAGCAGACGTTGGCAATTTGATCTCTGGTTCCTCTGCCTTTTCTAAAAGCAGCTTGAACAGTTGGAAGTTCTTGGTTCATGTATTGCTGAAGCCTGGCTTGGAGAATTTTGAGCATTACTTTACTAGCACGTGAGATGAGTGCAATTGTGTGGTAGTTTGAGCATTCTTTGGCATTGCCTTTCTTTGGGATTGGAATGAAAACTGACCTTTTCCAGTCCTGTGGCCACTGCTGAGTTTTCCAAATTTGTTGGCATATTGATTGCAGCACTTTCACAGCATCATCTTTTAGGATTTGAAATAGCTAAATTAGATTTCCATCAACTCCACTAGCTTTGTTCATAGTGATGCTTACTAAGGCCCACTTGACTTCATATTCCAGGATGTCTGGCTATAGGTGAGTGATTATCTGGGTCATGAAGATCTTTTTTTGTACAGTTCTGTGTATTCTGGCCACCTCTTCTTAATATCTTCTGCTTCTGTTAGGTCCATATCATTTCTGTCCTTTATTGAGTTCATCTTTGCATGAAATGTTCCCTTGGTATCTCTAATTATCTTGAGGAGATCTCTAGTCTTTCCCATTCTGTTGTTTTCCTCTATTTCTTTGCATTGATCGCTAAGGAAGTCTTTCTTATCTCTCCTTGCTATTCTTTGAAACTCTGCATTCAGATGCTTATATCTTTCCTTTTCTCCTTTGCTTTTCACTTCTCTTCTTTCACAGTTATTTGTACGGCCTCCTCAGACAGCCATTTTGCCTTTTTACAGTGCTTGGGACACATTAAAGAGTCATAAGTATCAGGCATTATTATTCCAGATACATGTCTCTATTTCAGATCCAATCACCTAGAATGGTGCTTGGCATATAGCAAGTATTCAATATGTATTTGTTGAATAAATGCATAAACCCCAGGCTTGGTCCAGGTTATTACTTCTCTGACTCACTGCTTCTTAAGCCAGAAATACAAGAATTATCCTTGAACTCTCATTCTTCCTTATTCTCCAATTCCATCTATTTTTCCTCTACAAATAAATGTTTTTGTACATTTCCACTCCTACTAAATTGGTGCACAGTTCTATCATCTTCTCCCTGGACTAAGGAAGAGTCTCTTTCCTGGTCTCTACTTCCTCCCTTGCCCCTCCAACCAATTTTCCATACAGCATGGAGGGAGATTTTCTTAAAGAGGTAGATGCTGTAATAGCATAGCCTTGCTTAAAACCCTCAATGATCCCCTCTGTCTTAGAGTATCGTCTGAAATCCTCAATATCTCTGACAAAGCTCTGCCTGCTCCAGTGTCTACCAGCCTCCTGTCATGCTTTTCTCTTCCTTTGCTTTTTCCACATTAGTCACGGACTTTTATTCCATTTCTCAAACTCTTTATACTGCATCTTTCTCCCTGATCTTTACAACCAAAGACTGGATTATAATCCAGGCAATATGGCTGGATTACTACTGCTTTATCTTTCCCACCTGTCTCCCCCTTAGCTTATCCACAGTAATTTAGAAAAACTGAGATTAATAGTTGATTCCTGAGAAAAACCTTCTGTCTTTAACAGGTAAAATGTGCTTCTTCAACACCTCTAGATACTTCTTATGATTTTCTTCTCTGACACTTACGCAAGAAGTACTCATTTAAGTCGTTTTTGAAATTTATTGAATAGATTGTTGTTGTTGTTTAGTTGTTAAGTCATGTCTGTGTCTTTGTGATCCCAGGGACTATAGACCCCAGGCTCCTCTGTCCATGAGATTTCCCAGGCAAGGATTCTGGAATGTGTTCCATTTCCTTCTGCAGGGGATCTTCCTGACTCGGGGATGGAACCCGTGCCTCCTGCATTGCCGGCAGATTCTTCACCCCTGAGCCACCAGGGAAACCCATTGGATAGATCAATGTGGCTGTTTATTTATTTATGTTTTAAACACGATTTAAAGCAGGGAGGCCTCCAAAATCCATATTAAAACCTTTCCCACTTGGATATAAAGCTCTTCAGTGAATTCCCTGTAAGAGTTTGTGCTGAATATTGCAGGAGTCCTCAAAACATATATTTGCTGGAGTCCTAGATGTAAAGATTCAAAATGCATCTTCTAGTATAGCAGTTTGAAGGCGATTAAGACATAGTGGCTGCTGCTGCTGCTAAGTTGCTTCAGTCGTGTCCGACTCTGTGCGACCCCATAGACGGTCTCCAACTAGGCTCCTCTGTCCCTGGGAAGAACACTGGAGTGGGTTGCCATTTCCTTCTCCAATGCATGAAAGTGAAAATGAAAGGGAAGTCACTCAGTTGTGTCTGACTCTTAGCGACCCCATGGACTGCAGCCTACCAGGCTCCTCCATCCATGGGATTCTCCAGGCAAGAACACTGGATCGGGTTGCCATTTCCTTCTCCAGTGCATGAAAGTGAAAAGTGAAAGTGAAGTCGCTCAGTCGTGTCGGACTCTTAGCGACCTCATGGACTGCAGCCTACCAGGCTCCTCTATCCATGGGATTTTCCAGGCAAGAGTACTGGAGTGGGTGCCATTGCCTTCTCCAAGACATAGTGGTAAGCGCAAATAATTTCTTAAGTAGGCTTATTCTCCTCTGCAATTAGTGCTTCCATGCTCAGTAACAGAAGACAAATAAAACAGATTTAACCTAGAAGTGTTACAGCACCTCCTGGGCTTGGCAATGGATTGTGGAAGGCCTCATCTGGGCACACTCTGAATTGTCTAAGCTATCAAGTGGAAGAAGACCTTTGGCAGACAGCCTCTAGGTCCAGAGCTGCACTAAGTTCCTTTGACCATTATCATGAACTTTTCCATAGGCTTCTTATAAGATATGCACTTGTATTAATGAATATTCATTAATATAACTTATGAGCATTTGGTATATGCCTACATTGTGTTTTCCAGAGCAAGAGCCTATTCCTCAGGTTTAATAACTAACAATGTTTTAATAATTCATACTAGAAATATAGTATGACTGGCATGGATTAATGCTTGTGTGTTCTTTTCCCAGCCCCCCATTTTTTGTTTAATTTTTAACCAGAGAAACATCAAGAAATATTTTTCACTGTACCTGAAAATATGGGAAATATGGGTCTTGAATGAAGTTCTTCCTCAAGGTGGAAATAGCAATGAACAAACTTTTAAACTTCTAAGAAATTACTATGTGCCAAGACATGACAGTAAGAAAAAGACAAAAGATACCAGAAAATTATATCTTTAAGGCATGACCCTTTAAGTTCTCAAGTATAGTTTACAGCAGGGAGTCTGACAGTTGGCCATTTTAGGACAAATGCAGCTAAGACTTGGTAAAGAGGTTATTTGAAAATTATTTCCCCCAATATTTGCTTTTTAAGTTAAAGGACCCAAAGCATATACCTTCTCCCTGCCACCTTATATAGAATATTCAGTTGATCTACTTTTGAAACACACAAGTAGAATGTTATTGGGAAATAAAAGTGACTAAAGCCTGTAACATCTTTAACTGGTGCTTAAGCTCAAGCAGCTGTCTTTTCACAGATAGCCTGTGTCTGACAACCTCCCTTAATGGAATGCTCAGGCTTTTGTTCTGAGCAGTCTCTCCCACTCTATCCTGGGAGCTAAGATTTGCATGTTTCTCCCAAATTAACTTCCCCTTTTAGAAACAAAAGTATGCATGAGAAGCTTCTAAGATAAAATGCTCTTCTTGTTTCCTGAACTGAATTCAGTCCTGACTGAAATATTAGTTCATGAGTTTATATCTCAAGCTAATGGGGGACGGAATTTAGCCCTTAAGCCCAACAGATTTCAGAAGCGTGGATGCTTATTGTCTTCTTACCTTCCTTTTCACTGTGGAATGGCCATGAGCAACGTCATCCTATTATGTACTGTTTTTCTCTGCATTTTGAGAGGCAACGAATACTTTTTAAGTTATTATATAAACCATGTTTTGGTTGTCTCTAAGCGTTAAACCATGTTGATTGGGTAAAGATTTTCATCAAACCATAAAATTTAAAGGGGTTTATTCCATCTTACTGTCTTGAAGTGAGATGGCAGTGTACTGTACTGGACTGAATTTTGCAATGAGGAGTTCATGATCTGAGTAACAGTCAGCTCCTGGTCTTGTTTTTGCTGACTGTATAGAGCTTCTCCATCTTTGGCTGCAAAGAATATAATCAATCTGATTTCACTGTTGACCGTCTGGTGATGTAGATGTATAGAGTCTCCTCTTGTGTTGTTGGAAGAGGGTGTTTGCTGTGACCAGTGCATTCTCTTGCCAAAACTCTGTTAAACTTTGACCTGCTTTGTTTTGTATTTCAAGGCCAAATTTGCATGTTACTCCAGGTGTCTCTTGACTTCCTACTTTTGCATTCCAGTCCCCTATAATGAAAAGGATATCTTTTTTGGGTGTTAGTTCTAGAAGGTCTCATAGGTCTTCATAGAACCTTTCAACTTCAGCTTCTTCAGCATCTACTGCATAGACTTGGATTACTGTGATGTTGAATGGTTTGCCTTGGAAATGAACAGAGATCATTCTGTCATTTTTGAGACTGTATCCAAATACTGCATTTCAGACTCTATTGTTGACTATGATGGCTGCTCCACTTTTTACAAGGGATTCTTGCCCAAAGTAGTAGATGTAATGGTCATCTGAGTTAAATTCACCCATTCCAGGCCATTTTAGTTCACTGATTCCTAAAATGTTGATGTTCACTCTTGCCATCTCCTGTTTGACCACTTCCAATTTACCTTGATTCATGGACCCAACATTCCAGGTTCCTATGCAGTATTGCTCTTTACAGCATTGGATCTTCCATTACCAGTCACATCTGCAACTGGGTGTTGTTTTTGCTTTGGCACCGTCTCTTCATTCTTTCTGGAGTTATTTCTTCAATCATCTCCAGTAGCATATTTGGCACCTACTGACCTGGGGAATTCATCTTTCAGTGTCCTGTCTTTTTGCCTTTTCATGCTGTTCATGGGGTTCTCAAGGCAAGAATACTGAAGTGGTTTGCCATTCCGTTCTCCAGTGGACCACATTTTGTCAGAAATCTCCACCATGACCCATCCATCTTGAGTGGCCCTGCATGGCATGGCTCACAGTTTCTTTTAGTTAGACAAGGCTGTGGTCCATGTGATCTGATTGGTTAGTTTTCTGTGATTGTGGTTTTCATTCTGTCTGCCCTCTGCTGGAGAAGGATAAAAGGCTTACAGAAGCTTCCTGATGGGAGAGCCTGACTCAGGGGGAAACTGGGTCTTGTTCTAATGGGCTAGGAAATGCTCAGTAAATCATGAATCCAATTTTCTGTTGATAGATGGGGGCTGTGTTCTGTTTCTGTTGTTTGATCTGAGGCCAAACTATGGTGGAAGTAATGAGGATAAAAGAGACCTCCTTCAAAAGCTCCATGCTCACACTGCCGGACTCAGTGCCCCAACCCTGCAGCAGGCCACTGCCAATCCACTCTTCTGCCACAGACTCCTGGACACTAATGGGCAAGTCTGGGTCAGGCTCTTGTGGGGTCACTGCTCCTTGCTCCTGGGTCCTGGTGCACGAGGTTCTGTTTGTGCCCTTCAGGAGTCTGTTTCCCCAGTCCTGTGTAAGTTCTGGTGGCTCTATAGTGGGTTAATGGCAACCTCCTCTACGAGGGCTTATGCCGTACCTATGTCTACTGCACTCAGAGCCCCTGCCCCTGCAGCAGTCCACTGCTGACCCGTACTGCCACAGGAGACACTCAAACACAGTTCTGGCTCAGTCTCTGTGGGGTCTCTGGGTCCTGGTGTGCACAAGGTTTGTTTGAGCCCTCTGAGCATCTCTGGCAGGTATGGGGTTTGATTCCAAACATGGTTTCACCCCTTATTCCATCCTCCTGGGGTGTCTCCTTTGCCCATGAACATGGGGTATCTTTTTGTGGGATCCAACATTCTCCAGTTGATGGTAGTTCAGCAGTGACTTGTAGTTTTGGAGTTCTTGCAGGAGAAAATGAGCGCACCTCCTTCTACTCCACCATCTTACACCACTCACTAGACCATTCAGGTATGACCTAAATCAAATCCCTTATGATTATATAGTGGAAGTGACAAATAGATTCAAAGGATTAGAGTTAAAAGAGAGAGCGCCTGAAGAACTATGCACAGAGGTTCATGACTTTGTACAGGAGGCAGTGATCAAGAACATCCCCAAGAAATAGAAATGCAAAAAGACAAAGTGATTGGCTGAGGAGGGCTTACAAATAGCTGAGAAAAGAAGAGAGGCTAAAGGCAAAGGGGAAAAGGAAAGATGTACACATTTGAACAAAACTAGTGGAGGTGATGGAATTCCAATTGAGCTACTTCAAATGCTAAAAGTTGATGCTGTGAAAGTGCTGCACTCAATATGTCAGCAAATTTGGAAAACTCAGGAACAGTCACAGGACTGGAAAAAGTCAGTTTTCATTCCAATCTCAAAGAAAGGCAATGCCAAAGATTGTTCAAACTACCACATGATTGCACTCATCTCACACACTAGTAAAGTAATGCCCCAAATTCTCCAAACCAGGCTTCAGCAATACGTGAACCATGAACTTCCAGATGTTCAAGCTGGTTTTAGAAAAGGCAGAGGAACCAGAGATCAAATTGCCAACATCTGCTGGATCATCGAAAAAGCAAGAGAGTTCCAGAAAAACACCTGTTTCTGCTTTTTTGAGTATGCCAAAGCCTTTGGCTGTGTGGATCACAATAAACTGTAGAAAATTCTTCAAGAGATGGAAATACCAGACCATCTGACCTGCCTCCTGAGAAAGCTGTATGCAGATCAGGAAGCAACAGTTCGAACTGGACATGGAACAACAGACTGATTCCAAATAGGAAAAGGGGTATGTCAAGGCTGTACATTGTCACCCTGCTTATTTAACTTATATGCAGAGTACATCATGAGAAATGCTGGGCTGGATGAAGCACAAGGTGGACTCAAGATTTCCAGGAGAAATATCAATAACCTCAGATATGCAGATGACACCACCCTTATGGGAGAAAGTGACAAAAAACTAAAGAACCTCTTGATGAAAGTGAAAGAGGAGAGTGAAAAAGTTGGCTTAAAGCTCAACATTCAGAAAATGAAGATCATGGTGTCCGGTCCCATCACTTCGTGGCAAATAGATGCAGAAACAGTGGAAACAGTGACAGACTTTATTTTTCTGGGTTCCAAAATCATTGCAGATAATGATGGCAGCCATGAAATTAAAAGACATTTACTCCTTGGAAGAAAAGTTATAACCAACCTAGACAGCATATTAAAAAGAAGAGACATTACTTTGCCAACAATGGTCTGTCTAGTCAAAGCTGTGGTTTTTTCAGTAGTCATGTATGGATGTGAGAGTTGGACCATAAAGAAAGCTAAGTGCCAAAGAACTGATGCTTTTGAACATCACTCTTGAGTGTCCCATGGACTGCAAGGAGATCCAACAAGTCCATCCTAAAGGAGATCAGTCCTGAATATTCATTCAAAGGACTGATGCTGAAGCTGAAACTCCAATACTTTGGCCATCTGATAAGAAGAACTGACTCACTGGAAAAGACCCTGATACTGGGAAAGATTGAAGGTGGGAGGAGAAGGGGATGACAGAGGATGAGATGGTTGGATGGCATTAGTGACTTGATGGATATGAGTTTGAGTAATCTCTGGGAGTTGGTGATGGACAGGGAAGCCTGGCGTGCTGCAGCCCATGGGGTCAAAGAGTCAGACACGACTGAGCAAATGAACTGAAGGTACCACACTGGACTGATGTAGCTTTTTCCCTTCACCCAGTGATGTTCCCAACCCTGGGATCAAACCCAGGACTCCTGCATTTGCAGGCAGATTCTTTACCATCTGAGCCACCAGGGAAATGCAAAGATCTTTAGTGAAATGATTTTAACTGCACCCCTGCCCTCAAACATGGTTTATTGTTTGGAATGAAGATTAGAAGGATCAGCTCCACCTGAAACCCTTTTTTTGTGTGTGTGTGAGAAATGCAAATTCCCTGAGCTAAAATGTCTCTGGTGGTGGGCCAAAAGATGTGTTTTAACAAGACTTCCTGGTTATTGTTTTGTTTGTTTAAGTGTGGGGAACAATGAGCTGTAAAATACATACGCTGTGCACTGTGGTTGGTTGAGTGTATGACTGTGGGTTTTAGAATGCCTGAATTCAAATTCTGTTGGGGAGTCTCATTAAATTGTGAACCTGCTTGGGTAAATTACCACTCTGTACTCCATGTTTTCTCATCTGTAAAAATGAGGTGTTAAAAACATCTAAACTCATGGATTTAAGTGAGTTAATACCCAGAGAACATATGGAATTGCACTTGGAATGTAGACAGTAAGTTCTCGTAAGTAGTTCTCATTATGAGAAGCTGATTTTATTTTACACAAATATTTGGCAACAATTCTGTGTTCGGCATTTATGGGAAACTCAAATAAAAATAAACCTTTACTAGAAATCCAAAGAAATCAGAAGGCTTTTTGAGAAGTGAAAAATATTTTGTCATTATTTATTCTAATGAAGAATAGCCTGTCTTCTGCATGTCCTGAAGTTCATGTGAAACAGAAAAAAAGAATAAGAAAGAGAAAAACCAGAGAAAATGTGTATAATATTGCAGACTTAATTTTGGGAGTCAGAGTAAGTTTGAGTACAAGTTCTAACAGTTTGTTATTCATGAGACTGTTGATTTTTTTTGCTTTGTTTTCTTTGTAGGAAGTGCTTTTGTATCCTTAGAAATATTTATTTATCTTCTAGGTTGCAAATATTTTTTAATTTTCTTCTGATAATCTTACAGTTTTTTTTTTAATCTATAACCCATTTCAGTTAATTTTTGTGTACAAGTTGAAATTATGGTTAATGGTCATTTTTTTCCTTGTGAATATATAGCTCTTCTTTATAACATGTTGAAAGAAGACTCACTGAATTACTTTGCATCCTCAGTAGAGTATTTGTGCCCTTCTATTTCTGACCTCTTTGTTGATCATCTACACATCTTCTTTACATGAACACCACTCAGTCTTGAGAACTTTAGCTCTACAATAAGTTTTGAAAATTAGTAATATAAGTCTTCTAATCCTGGCCAGACTTTAACATGTTTTTGGCTCTTTATCTTCTAAGTCGCTTCAGTTGTGTTCAACTCTTTGCAATTCTGTGGACTATAGTCCAGGCTCCTCTGTCCATGGGATTTTCCAGGTAAGGATACTGGAGTGGGTTGCCACTTCCTTTTCCAGGGGATCTTCCTGACCCTGGGATCGAAGCCATGTCTCTTGCTTAATAGGCAGATTCCTTATCACTGAGTCACCAGGGAAGCCCCTCCCTCTGTTTACTTAGGTCTTCTCTAGTTCTGTCACTGATGCTTTGTATTTATTAATGTGTATCCCTCTCACATAATTTGTTAAATGTTCCCCTTGGTATTTAATATTTTGGGTGCTTTGACATTGGTATTTTTTTTTTTACTGTAAGTTTTTTTTAAAAAAATTTATTTATTTTAATTGGAGGCTAATTACTTTACAATATTGTGGTGGTTTTTGCCATAATTGACATGAATCAGCCACGGGTGTACAAGTGTCCCCTATCCCAACGCCCCCTCCCCATCCCATCCCTCTGGGTTGTCCCAGTGCACCAGCTTTGAGTGCCCTGTTTCATGTCTTGAACCTGGACTGGTGATCTGTTTCATATATGGTAATATACATGTTTCAATGCTATTCTCTCAACTCATCCCACCTTCACTTTCTCCCACAGAGTCCAAAAGTCTGTTCTTTATATCTGTGTCTCTTTTGCTGTCTTGCAAGTAGGGTCATCATCACCATCTTTCTAAATTCCATATATATGCATCAATATACTGTATTGGTGTTTTTCTTTCTGACTTAATTCACTCTGTATAATAGGCTTCAGTTTCATCCACTTCATTACAACTGATTCAAATGCATTCTTTTTAATAGTTGAGTAATATTCCATTGTGTATATGTACCACAAATTTCTTATCCATTCATCTGCTAATGGACATCTAGGTTGCTTCCATGTCCTGGCTATTATAAACAGTGCTGCAATGAACATTGGGGTACACATCTCTCTTTCAATTCTGGTTTCCTTGGTGTGTATGCCCAGCAGTGGGATTGCTGGGTCGTGTGGCAGTTCTATTTCCAGTTTTTTAAGGAATCTCCACACTGTTCTCCATAGTGGCTGTACTAGTTTGCATTCCCACCAACAGTGTAAGAGGGTTCCCTTTTCTCCACACCCTCTCCAGCATTTATTGTTTGCAGACTTTTGGATAACAGCCATTCTGACTGGAATGAGATGGTATCTCATTGTGGTTTTGATTTGCATTTCTCTGATAATGAGTGATGTTGAGCACATCTTTACGTGTGTTTGTTAGCCATCTGTATGTCTTCTTTGGAGAACTGTCTGTTTAGTTCTCTGGCCCAATTTTTGATTGGGTCGTTTATTTTTCTGGTATTGAGATGCATGGGCTGCTTGTATATATATCAATGGTAATTTTAAAATTTCATTTTCCAAATATTGCTGATTTATACAAACAAAAAATTCATTTTTTACCTGCTACCTACTAAAATAATTTATTCATTCTAGTAGCTTTTTGTAGATTCCTAAGGATGTTCTATAAGTACAAAAATATCCTCTAGGAAAAGATAATTTACTTTTTTCTTTCTAGTACATATTTTTTTCTTGGTTTACTGCACTCGCTAGGACTTTCAGTACAAAGATTAATGCAGTAGTAAGTGGCTGTTTTTGTCTTCTGGTGCTCCCACCTTGGGGCAAAATATTTTTTGTTTTTCCTTATTAAGCAAGATGCTAGGTCTAATTTTTTTTTAAATACTCTATCAATTTAAAGGGATTATCTTCTGCTCTTAGTGGGAAATTTTAATCATGAATTAGTATTAAATTTTCAAGTGTTTTTTCTACACTGATTGAGATGGTCATAGTTTTTTCCCTTCTATTCTGTAAATACGGTAAATGATATTAATTGATTCCCCAATGCTAAGCTAACCTTGTATTTCTGGGTGTCAACTGAAAAGTAAAATGCACAATGTGAGAGTTGAGAGTTAAGGTTTATTTGAGTCAAAATGAGGAGATCGCTTTGAGGAACTGCTCAGAAGAGGCAAGGGAAAGGTCAGTATTATATCTGATTTTAGTGAAGGGGCTTACATGTGGTCAAGCACACCTTTTGGCAGAGGCTTGCTGTGAGTCGTGTCTCCATTAATGATTTTAGTGCTTTTCTAGATAGGAGTAGATTCAGGACAGAGAAGCTTGGTAGGCTGCAATCCATGGGGTCGCTAGAGTCGGACACGACTGAGCGACTTCACTTTCACTTTTCACTTTCATGCACTGGAGAAGGCAATGGCAACCCACTCCAGTGTTCTTGCCTGGAGAATCCCAGGGTCAGGGAAGCCTGGTGGGCTGCCGTCTATGGGGTCGCATAGAGTCGGACACGACTGAAGCGACTTAGCAGCAGCAGCAGCAGATTCAGGAATTTGGACTCATGAAATCTTCTCCAGATATTTAACTATCTGAAGGCCCATTCTGCCAGTTTTTCCCTGAGCAAAAAGTACCTGATATCCACCCGGAACTCCTTTAGGGGGCTGTTGAAGGTCAGTGACTGCAGTGGCCAGTGAGCTAATCCTTAGAGGGGCAGACAGCAAATGACAGGTTTTATTTGGCATGGAATAAGCCCAACTTGTGTTATACTTTTTGTTGATCTGGAAGTGTTCCATTGTGTCCTAAAGTTTTATGGATTGTCAAAATGTTCTGGCATGTATCCTTTCATTTTATTAAATTTTGGTAACTAAAAAGGTGAATTTTCTCTTTTGTGAAAAAGTGTTTCAAGAAGCTGTAACAAGAAGCCAAGTAAAATGAAAGGTGGCAGCAATGTATATTCTGAAGTAATAATCACCTGTTTATTCTCTCAAGAGGCTTATTATGTCTATTGCTTTGTTCTTTAGAAAATCATTTCAAGACTTGGGACCTATAATTTTGTAGGCATATAAATTTCAACTTAACTCATAACTAATTGAGATAATCCATGTAAGCCAGTGTAATTGATAGCCATCAAGGTTAGAGAAGGGATAGATATAGATATAGATATAGATCGCTATTGTTTTTCAGTTGCTGAATCATGTCCAACTCTTTGTGACCCCACGGACTGCAGCATGCCAGATCTCCCTGTCCTTTACAATCTCTCAGAGATTGCTAAAACTCATGTCCATTGAGTTGGTGATGTCATCCAACCATCTCATCCTTGGTCGTCCCCTTCTTGTCCTGCCTTCAATCTTTCCCAGAATCAGAATCTTTTCCAATGAGTCAGCTCTTTGCATCATCAGGTGGTCAAAGTATTGGAACTTCAGCTTCAGTATCAGTCCTTCCAATGAATTTTCAGGGTTGATTTCCTTTAGGATTGACTGGTTTGATCTCCTTGCTCTCCAGGGGACTCTTAAGAGTCTTCTTCAGCATCACAATTTGAAAGCATTAATTATTTGGCACTTAGCCTTCTTTAAAGTCAAACTTTCATATCTGTACATGACTATTAGAAAAGCCATAGCTTTGTCTATACAGACCTTTGTTGGCAAAGTGATGTCCCTGCTTTTTAGCATGCTGTCTAGGTTTGTCATAGCTTTTCTTCTAAGGAGTTAACATCTTTAAATTTTGTGGCTGCAATCAATGCCTGCAGTGATTTTGAAGCCCAAGAAAATAAAATCAAACACTTTCCATTTTTTCCCCATCTATTTGCCATGAAGTGATGGTGCCCGATGCCATGATCTCAGTTTTTTTGTATGTTGTATAAGCCAGCTTTTTCACTTTCCTAGTATATTAACAACTAGCATATCAATATTAACCAGTACATTGTTAAGCTCTATTTATTCAATTTTAATTTGGAAAAATAAACATAAACCTATCATCAATAGCTTTGCCAAAACCATTAAGAAAGAAACAAACAAAACAACAAAAAATTCTTAAAAGATCAAAGTAGGATCTAGCATGGAGAAGCAAGCTACACAATATTCCCCCAAACAACCACTTTAGATAAATATCAGTTAACTCATATGTTGTCACAGAATTGCTAACTCCTAGATTTACTACATCAAGCGTATTTCTCTTGGCCTTTAAAACAACAACAGAAACCCTTAAAAGAACTAAAAGAAGTTAGCCTTAAATAGATATAGTTAATCTCATAAGACTTGTTCTATTTTGTCAAAAGCTACCACTTTAAACATTAGTTATAAATTTTTTTTTATTTAGAAAAACATAAATTAAAACTGTCCATAGATGATATAGTCCTCCTTTTAAGTATCATGAAAGAGTGACCAGGCCTTTCTTTCCACTGTTATTTCCCCATCACCTAGTACAGTCTTTGGATGTAATGGAAGTATAACATTTATTAAAAAAGTGAATGAAAAATGTATACATTTTTTTAAAAAACATAGTTAAAACTAAACTAACTACTGTGCTAAAATTTTTAATTTTATTCATTAAAAAATAGTTACACTAAATGCATATACACATATAAGTGATATATAAATGTTGTTTTGCTTGATTTGAATACTTAAAATTATATAATTAGTATCCAATTATACAGTCCTCAAGTGACTTTTATTTGTTCACTCTAAACATTATATTTGTGAGACTTATTTGTGTTTATAATCATAGCTCTAATTTATTAATTTTTACAGCTATATGCTGTTCCACTGTGTGGGTATTCCAGATGCAGTCATATAATTCCTAAATGAGGTTCCCTCCAATCTTTCATATCACCATTATCATCATCAGTATCGTTCTCCTCCTCATTTTTGTATTAATATGATATATAAACAAACTTGAAAGATCTGTGATAGATTGTCCCAAAATTACCCCCAATGAACCCCATTCTCTGTACTTATACTCTTGTGTAATCTCCCCCTGCACTGTATCTGGCCTAGCTGTTGGCATGGTTTAAGCTATTGGAGTATTATAGATATGATGGTGTCTTAGTTCAAAAGCCCAAACTTTATGAAACACTGTAATTTCTTCTTTTCCCCTCTTGAGGTCCCTGAAATGTAATGTCAATAAATCTGAGCTATGGTAATGGTGAGATCCTCTTACTGACTTTGAAGAAAATACTTCTAATGTTTAACCTTTTTTCTCTCTCTTTTTAGAAGCAATCATGATAATTTAGTTTACTTCTGAGTATTTTAAATATAATGATGACAAATATAACAATTTTGTTTCCAAAACTCTCTTGAGGTATCAACCATTAAAAAATGGAGGTTTTGTTAAACACACACACACACACACACACAGGTTTACTGAATACTTACAGTGTTTACACCTTCAGTATTAATTCCACTTAATTTTAAAGGACAGAAGTGCACAAAACAAGGAGATGGTGGAAACATCTTCAAAGTGGGAACAACCACAGGTGGAACCGTGGTGCCAGACACCACCCCCACCATACGTGGTGGTGGTGGTGGTGGTTTAGTCACTCAGCTGTGTTTGACTCTTTCCGACTCTTTGGACTGTAGCCCACCAAGCTCCTCTGTCCGTGGAATTTCCCAAGCCAGAATACTGGAGTGGGTTGCCATTTCATTCTTCAGCTAGCATTTTCCTCTTAAGCATAGTGTTTTCTGTAATGCTCATCGGGTAGCATCTAACAAGTTAAGACAGTTTCCAATAGACCATAGCTTACAAAAACTTTAGTTTGTTGGCCCATTTTTTGATTGGTTCATTTATTTTTCTGGAATTGAGCTGCAGGAGTTGCTTGTATATTTTTGAGATTAGTTGTTTGTCAGTTTCTTCATTTGCTATTATTTTCTCCCATTCTGAAGGCTGTCTTTTCACCTTGCTTATAGTTTCCTTTGTTGTGCAGAAGCTTTTAATTTTAATTAGGTCCCATTTGTTTATTTTTGCTTTTATTTCCAATATTATGGGAGGTGGGTCATAGAGGATTCTGCTGTGATTTATGTCAGAGACTGTTTTGCCTATGTTCTCCTCTAAGAGTTTTATAGTTTCTGGTCTTATGTTTAGATCTTTAATCCATTTTGAGTTTATTTTTGTGTATGGTGTTAGAAAGTGTTCTAGTTTCATTCTTTTACAAGTGGTTGACCAGTTTTCCCAGCACCACTTGTTAAAGAGATTGTCTTTTCTCCATTGTATATTCTTGCCTCCTTTGTCAAAGATAAGGTGTCCATAGGTGCATGGGTTTATCTCTGGGCTTTCTATTTTGTTCCATTGATCTATATTTCTGTCTTTGTGCCACTACCATACCAATCAAAAAATGGGCCAAAGAACTAAATAGACATTTCTCCAAAGAAGACATACAGATGGCTAACAAACACACGAAAAGGTGGTCAGCATCACTCATTATCAGAGAAATGCAAATCAAAACCACAATGAGATACCATTTCATGCCAGTCAGAATGGCTGTTATCCAAAAGTCTATAAGCAATAACTGCTGGAGAGGATGTGGAGAAAAGGGAACCCTCTTACACTGTTGGTGGGAATGCAAACTAGTACAGCCACTATGGAGAACAGTGTGGAGATTCCTTAAAAAACTGGAAATAGAACTGCCATACGACCCAGCAATCCCACTGCTGGGCATACACACTGAGGAAACCAGAAGGGAAAGAGACACGTGTACCCCAATGTTCACTGTAGCACTGTTTACAATAGTCAGGACATGGAAGCAACCTAGATGTTCATTGGCAGATGAACGGATAAGAAAGCTGTGGTACATATATAGATTGGAGTATTACTCAGCCATTAAAAAGAATACATTTGAATCAGTTCTAATGAGGTAGATGAAACTGGAGCCGATTATACAGAGTGAAGTAAACCAGAAAGAAAAACGCCAATATGGTATACTAATGCATATATATGGAATTTAGAAAGATGGTAACGATAACCCTGTATGCGAGACAGCAAAAGAGACACAGATGTATAGAACAGTCTTTTGGACTCTGTGGGAGAGGTGGGGGGTGGGATGATTTGGGAGAATGGCATTGAAACATGTATAATATCATATAAGAAATGAATCGCCAGTCCAGGTTCGATGCAGGATACAGGAAGCTTGGGGCTGGTGCACTGGGATGACCCAGAGGGAAGGTATGGGGAGGGAGGTGGGAGGGGGGTTCAGGATTGGGAACACGTGTACACCTGTGGCAGATTCATGTTGATGTATGGCAAAACCAATACAATATTGTAAAGTAATCAGCCTCTAATTAAAATAAATAAATTTTTTAAAAAAACTTTAATTTTTAAAAATCTTTTCCCCATATCTATTGTAATGATACTTCTTTTTTCTTTCATCTTTTAACATGGTTAGTTACATTTTCAAATGTTAAATAGTATTTTCATGTCTAAGATAAACCAAATTTTATGTACATGGCTACATTGTCTTCACCAATATTTTATTTAGGATTATTATGTGAATCCTGTGAATATAAATTTTGCATGAGTTTTCTTCAGTTTTTCCATATCTACTCTTGTGTTAAGATTGTATTGTCCTCATACAATTATTGCAAATACAGACATCCTTTGTTATTAATATCTAATACATACCTGGAAATATGTTGGACAGAACATATTTGCATGTTATGTGTGTGTTATATTCCATTTTTAAATGGTTCAAATGCATTCTCGGATCATCCTAAGCTCTCACTCAAGTTGCTTCACATATCAGTAAAACTTACTTTTTTTCAAAATCTTATTTATAAATGTATTTGTGCCTGTGTTGGGTCTTCGTTGCTGTGTTCAGGCTTTCTCTAGTTGCAGTGAGTGGCGTCTCCTTCCCAGCTGCGGTGCACAGGCTTCTCTTGTTGCAGAGCATGGGCTCTAGGATGTGTGAGCTCAGTAGCTGTGGTGCATGGCTTACGTTGCCACAGCTTATGGGATCTTCCTGGACAGGGGTTGCACCCATGTCCCCTGCACTGGCAGGTGGATTCTTCACCTCTCGACCACCAGGGAAGTCCCACTAAAGCTTTCTTGATTCTAAGCTATTCTATTCTATTCTAAGCTATTTTTTTCTATAATAGAAAGCATCTGAAACCATTTATTCCACTATTTTCACTATTCAGTGATGACTCTTGATGCTGCTGCTCCTAAGTCGCTTCAGTTGTATCTGACTCTGTGCGACCCCATAGACGGCAGCCCACCAGGCTCCCCCGTCCCTGGGATTCTCCAGGCAAGAACACAGGAGTGGGTTGCCCTTTCCTTCTCCAATGCAGGAAAGTGAAAAGTGAAAGTGAAGTCGCTCAGTCGTGCCTGACTCATAGCAAGCCCATGGACTGCAGCCCACCAGGCTCCTCTGTCCATGGGATTTTCCAGGCAAGACTACTGGAGTGGGTTGTCATTGCCTTCTCTGCAGTGATGACTCTTAATCAGATATAAATGATACTTGCAAAGTGTACATTACAAAGAATATATTCTAGCATATTAAAATAGTGAAATAATAAGTTAATTTTAACAGAATCCATTTGCTTAGCATAAGAAAACTATAATGCCCAGGGAATATGTGGGAACATGTAATGGTTAGGCAGAATCTTTTAAAATAATAGGAGATTAAAATATTATCCTTAGAAGACACATTGCTTTCTATGACCATGGGAGTGTACAAATTCAACATTTTTTTTCCTGGTGTATAAATGTAGATTTTTAATAGAAAGTTTTGACTCAGATAATGAATTTGAGCAAAAATTTGTGGTTCATCATGTTGAATATTCATATCAAGAAAACTTGTGTAGTGAGGTAAAACTTGTAAAGCTTTAGCTTGTTTCACAGAGTTTTTTTTTTTTTTTAACTTTACAATATTGTATTGACTTTGCCATATATCAAAATGAATCTGCCACAGGTATACATGTGTTAACATGTGGCAATTTCATATTTGAATATTTGAAATTTATTCTAACTTCTATTATTTTTTGATTTAGTTATTTAGAAATGCTTTCTAAACTTTTCAGATGTGTTTGTTTATTTTTAAAATTGTCTGTAAGTGCAATGCTTTATCATTAAGAATGTGCTCTACATGTTACCTCTATCCTTTGGTATTTATTTCAGACTCATTTTATTATTTGATGCTTGATAATGTTTACGTAAATCTATCTTGTGAATTTGAAACATTGTGTAGTCTTTAATCCTGGCATGCAGTGTTCTATACATGTGTCTTCATGCCAAATTTGTTAATCGATATGTTCAAATCGCCTATGTTCTTATAGACTATTTGCTGAATATTCCAATTACTAGAGAAAATGTGATTTTTTAAAATGTCCCACTTTGGTAGTACGTTTTTTAATTTCTCCAAATAATTGCCTCAGTTGTGTTCTGAGATGTGTTCTTGGATACAAGATGATTTTAAATTTTGGTATTTTTCTATTAAGTATTACTTTCATTATGTAGAGAACATTTTTTTTTCTTCTAATTGTGCTTTTTACCTTAAAGCATATTGTGCTTAGTCATGCTAGCTCTCTTTGGGTTAACATTTTCATGGTATTTTAATACCCTTTTTCAAGTTTTGCATCCGATTAATTTTACCATCCAGTCCTCCTCATTGGTCAAAATTAGCTTCTAAGTGAGTTTCCTTAGTTGACTCTTCTTCTCTCTGGGAGTTTTAATTTTCAGCAAAGCTAAGACAGAACTTGTCACTCTGTTTTGAGTCAAAGGATTCTCTCAATATAGTACTAAATCTTGCTTCTGAGGAAGCTTCTTTTTTCCCATTTAGTGGCCCTAATCCTAATTTTACCCCTCAGCTGAACCTCCTGACGAGGACCCATTCTGTAACCCCATAGCAAAATCTCATGGGTTAATTATTGGTCTTTAAAATAAAAAATTACCTTTTAGATCTTAAGAAGCTTTACCTCTTAGAATCTTGGTTTTCTAGATGGACATAAAATTATGCCACGTCTTTTCCATTCCTTAGTAGATCTATTTGCCTTTCTAACAGCGTATTCCCCTTGTACCAAAGTCTACCAAGTCTATGAACTGATTTTGCTTTTTCTCTTAAAGTTTAAAATTCACAGTACTTGGACCCTGCTTAGCATTACATATTTGCATTTGAGGTTCTGAGTGCATTTGGAGTTAGACGGACTGGTACCAGGCTCGGCTGTTTTCTCATATGACTCCCTGGTGCCATCCACGGTGTTTTCCTTCTTTCAATGTTATAGCTACTGTTTTCCATAGTAAATTGATTTACATACTTATCTCCATGTTTTTCTCCTCCCTCACACATTAAGTTTCAATTTCTCTTGATTAGTGTATTTAGCCTCAAGGCAAACACATTCTCCAAAGAGAAAATTGTTTGAGCTTGACAACGCTTAGAGAATAAGATGGAAATAAGGAAGGCTTTCTAGACAAAATGAATGGTGCCGAGGTAGAAATATATATGTGACTAGGGAATATTACATGGGAAATTGTAGGATTTCTGAAAGAAAGCAATAAAAGTTTGGGTAAAAATGGTTAGAATAGGGTACAAAAGTAACCTTAAATTTCAAGTTGAAAAGTTTAGCTTATCCTATAGATAAATTTCATCTGAATTTGTTGAGCAGTGGTACTCAAAATGACATTTTAAAATGGATTTTAAAAGATTTTTAATCTTTAAAAAGATTACTGTGGAAATGACACGAAGAAGAACATGGGAAATAGACATCAGATACATAGATTTGCATAACAATCTGGACTACAATTCTAGAGAAAATAGGAAGGGAGAAATACGAGAGATCCTCAAAAATGGGTGAGAATGAAGTGACACAAATATGAAAGAAGAGACTTTGGAAAGATCTTTTTTGCTTCTTTGAGAAAAACAGTAAGGCTGATACACACAGGAAGTCACATTGGGGAAAGTAGTTGCAGAATAAAGAATGCACTTTTGTTACCTGTGGGGAACTAGAGGCACTTTCAAGTAGCTTTGGATGAGGAGTCTGTTAAATGATGCTTTATACTTGATAGTGGAGAAGGCAATGGCAACCCACTCCAGTATTCTTGCCTGGAGAACCCCACGGACAGGAGAACCTGACAGGCTACAGTCTGGGGGTCGCAAGAGTTGGACGTGACTTAGCGACTACACTACTGCTACTAAAATTCACATTGGAGAAGGCAATGGCAAGCCACTCCAGTACTCTTGCCTGGAGAATCCCATGGGCAGAGGAGCCTGGCAGGCTGCAGTCCCTGGGGTCACAGAGAGTCAGACATGACTGCGTGACTAACACACTGACATACTTGATAGAGTTTGAAAGATACAATCAGCATCTTCCTTAATAAGGAGCACAAATGTGTGATAGTTTAAGAGGAATGCTATATCATGACTTTCTGTTGTTTGAGTGATAGTAACCTAACTTGAACTAGTTTAAGCAATCAAGATTTATTGGAAGTGGGCTAGGGGAGCTCACACAATGAAGGAACAGCTTTGCTACGGAGCAAGGACTCACTGACTGACCACCTAGAAGCCAGTACAGTGGCACTGACTTTTGAAAAAAGAAAGGGCTTTAATGCAACGTCAATGGTCAAGGAGACAACAGTCAAGGAAAGTGTGAAAGTGAAAGTGTAAGTCACTCAGTCGTGTCCGACTATTTGTGACCCCATGGCCTGTACAGTCCATGGAATTCTCTAGGCCGGAATACTGCAGCGCAGGAGGCATGGCCCAAATCTGTTTCCCCTACCTGGCTTTGGTCAAAATTTTATGAGTCAGGGAAAGAGGATTATTATGCTGAAGTGTTGGTGGGCAGGTTTTGATTGGAGGGCTCTGGAACGTGGCCCTTTATGGTAAGGTATGGTTAAGAGACTTCCGGACTGCATCTTCTTGGACATTAGGCCCTTCACTTCAGAAAGGATCTGACACTCAGTTCCAGTGGCACCCTGGTCTTTTGATTCCATGAAGGGAGAAACCTTGGTTCTGGGTGTTATTTGAGGTCAAAATGTTCTCTTCTGCCCATGACTGTATGACTTGGAATTGTGCTCTGTTGTCTCTGAAAAAGAAGGGCTTCCCAGATGGTGCTTGTCATAAAGAATCCAGCTGCCAATACAGATTAGACATAAGAGACACGGGTTTGATCCCTGGGTTGGAAAGATCCCCTGGAGAAGGGCACGACAACCCACTCCAGTATTCTTGCTAGAAATAGGATAGGGCCAGATTGGGCTGGTTCTGTGGTTACAATTTCAGGACTTGGACAGTTCTAGGGGCCTGAAGAATAAAGCTGGGGCTTGGCCATGACCAGAACTCTTGTGACTCTGTCTCTGCATGTTTATCTCCCTATGGTCCTATTTCCTTCCCTGGTAGACAAACTTTTCCCTTGTGGTAAAAGTAGTAATTGCTGAACAGCTTTGGAATTACATCATGAGAGAATTTTTTCTAAAGAAGAATTTCTAGTTCCATAAAATCTGGGAAAGGACTCTGATTCCTTCGGTTTGGGTCATAAACCCATTCCTGGGTCACTCAGTGTGCTCTTGGGTGAAGGACACTCTGGTTAAGATCCATCTCTGTGGACAGTGTTGGAGACCAGGGTAGGTCACTGTAAATATGCCTCAGTGGTGTATTGATTATTTTGAATTAAAGTGACTAAAGAATGACCATCTCATGAGAAACACTGACTCTCCTTTCTGTCTTCCTGAGAATAGGAAATAGATATGTCATGTGAAGGGTGGACTCCCTGAATCTGGGGGTAGAAGGAAACCTTATTGCCACATACAGGGAATTTGGGGCCAAGAGGTCTATGTAAACAAACCTTGTTACTGCTTTAACTTACTACCTGAAACCTACACTGTTTAGATTCTTCTCTAAATGGGCATCCAAAACCTAAATCTCTTTGTTCTAGTAATTCCTCACAAATGTATTGTTTCTTTTGAAAAACATAAAAACTGCCTACTTTGGCAACTTTTTAGGATCTGTTACTGAGGGACATTAATTAAATTAAAATTTGTTTCTTTTTCTCATATTAATTTGTCTCGTGTCAATTTTATTGTTAGTCCAGCCACAATAACTCAAGAGGGAGAAATGTCCCCTTCCTCAACAACAGGAAGGTAGAATGTATTACTAGAAGTGATGGAGGAAAATATGTCTACAGAGAAAAGAAACTACAGTTTTGATTAAGGTGGCTTAAATTGTACCTCCCAATTTTATGATACAGCAATGAATAAAAGGGATATGCACCTGCATAATTGTGCTGATATTAATCCTAATGCATGTTATGCTAGTTGACTGGCAACCCTCTCAGTGATGATTAAAAACATAACCACAAAAAACTTATGGGCTGACACTGAAGTTAAAAAGAAAAATGAACTAAGCAACTCCATACTGTGTCTTATAGCAAATCTATGTGCCTCTAAAGCAAGTAGGGGTATCATCAAAGGCATTGTCTTTCTTTGAAATAATTAGGATCAAGCATGATGAAACATCAAAGGAAAGGTTTCAGGATGAGCCAGAGAAAGTCTGGTTCAGAAACAAACAAAATTCGCTTGGTATGTATACATTAGGGTAGGATGAAGTCAAAAGCATGAAGACAATAATCCATCAACCTGTGACAGGTTGACTCTGAACAAGTTAGAAAGCCAATGATGTAAGATGGGCTTATCTGTTACAAAAGCCATGAGGCAACTGGTGTCTCGGGAAAGCAGAAGTTATGAGGCAGCCAGGAGCCAAATAGGAAAAAAGGGAGCATGTGGAGAGAGAGAAAAACAAATGGAGTTATCATTGTGTCAGGGCAGAAGATATTTGAGTTAATTGAGGTAACACTGGAGCTGTTTGTAAAATCAGCATCTCACTTCTCTATGAAATTTGACTGTGTGCACACGTTAGTTCTTACTTTCCTATGGCGTTCCTCAGGATAGACATCTACTCACTAAAACAATCTCTTGGTATCTCCGTTCTTTCAAACCTTTAAGAATCCTAGTCTTACGTATCCTTTTCCAGGCAAATCTTTTGTTAAATACAATAGGTTCCTAATAAAAATCTGTGAACTTTTCAGTGCTGTATCCTTGATTAATATGTATCTATGCAAATATGTATTTGCATATTTTTGAGATTCAAGCAACAAGTACAGGTTGAATTAAGTTGAATTCATTTTCCAAATAATTTCTCTAGTTTAGCAAGAGCATGCTAAAAAATATGATTTTGAGATATTTAAATATATAATATGATTTAGAAATTTTGGTTAAATAGACTTGGTTTTGAATTGGGAAAGAGTTCTTCTATGTCCTCAAGCACATTTTCTAAGCTTGAATTTTAACTTTTAAGTGGAGATAATAATAGTACCTCACGTCAGGCTGTTTTGAAGATTAAGTAGACAACATGTTTTCCATAGAATTATCATCATTATTAGTGCCCAAGAATTTTAGCTATTAATTATCATTTGACTGCTATTACCTCACATTAAATTATTGATCTGGAATTAATAAAATGAAATTTTGCAAATACTAATGTCTTATTGTATCTTTGAATAGGTTATTCAGATAATTGCTTTTTTATGCTAAAATTCTTATATAACAGACTGGCTGGTCAGAAAGAAAGCATGAGAAAAGAATGGTTTTCTTTCAGGTCCCTTGATTGTTCCAAACATATAGACATATAATAATGATCTTTACATTATTTATTCTCTTTAGTGATAAACAAATTTAGTAAAATATATTTTCTTCAAACTTGCAGGGCTTGGGAAGCCTAAGAAGCGGTATTATCAATTTCCTACCTGCAGATTTGAACTGACATATAAGGCAAAAGAATAAAGCAACGTTATTGGTAATACTGATAATGCAGTGGTGGCTTATGTCTGCAGGAAGGTGGGATGTCTAACATAGAGCCACAGAATTATCTAAACCCACCCACAGGCAAGCCTGGCTCTGGGTCAGAGCACATAAAAGCAAAGCAGAATGTCTTTTCCTGAAACCACGCTGGCTCCAAAGAGGAAGAAAAGGGGAGTCTCCACTTTTTCATTGCAAAATCACCAATCATTTTAAGTCACCATATATACCTGGGGAAAAATGAGTAAGGAGACGGAGATGAGGAATGTTACCTTACTGGAGTCTCTTCCATATGAAAGGAAACACCAAGAGAGTGAATAAGTAGCCACTCACAAAGCACATTTATTTACTCTGTTTTAGTCTTATATTTTTTCCCTAAATACTCTTATCTTATATTCTTGACATGAGTAATTGCCAGAAAATATCATAGTATTACTGACTCAATGGACATGAGTTTGAGCAAGCTCCAGGAGATGGTGAAGGGCAAGGATGCCTAGCGTGCTGCAGTCCATGGGGTTGCAAAAAGTTGGACACAGCTGAGCGACTGAACAACAACAACCTTCTGGCTTAGACATGACCTAACTCATATTTGATGCTGACACAGTCTATTTTCAGCTTGTCAAATATATATTGTGCATGTGTTTTAATGATTAAGGAGAACATAGACCAGAAGTAAAAATATTCATGTTAAAAATGAAGAGTGAATGCCTCTCTTCCTGGGATGTGGATGCTGCTGCTGCTGCTAAGTCACTTCCATCATGTCTGACTCTGTGTGACCCCATAGATGGCAGCCCACCAGGCTCCCCTGTCCCTGGGATTCTCCAGGCAAGAGTACTGGAGTGGGGTGCCATTGCCTTCTCCGATGTGAATGCTAGTATTCTTTAAATAAGAAGACTCCCTTCCCAGGTATCAAGGCCACTCTGACTTGTTGTGGACATGCTGATCTGTGTTTTAAAACCTTGAAATGATGCGTCCCTGACTTGTTTGATGTTATTTGTTCTAACAAGGTATAAAACTGTACTGAAAACCATACTTGCCCTGAGTACTTCTTCAGAGTTACCTGAGACATTGTCTTCTGGGATAGCATCCTATTTGGCTCAAAGAAAACTGTTTTATATTCCTATTACACATTGCTTATCGATGGTTTCTATAGATAAGGCAATTTGTGGAAAAGTAGATCACTGTTTAGAATAGAAAAAAAGAGTGATGATAGTGTTAAGTAGACTTTGGACAGATTACAAAAACCACCACCAAAACACAGTAGCCTTAAGACGGTCATTAATAGCAGAGTGAACAGGGTCAGAGTGGCTGAGGCAGGTCAGAGTGCATTCTTGAGTTCTGCTGAGCTCCTGCATGATCAGGATCAGGGGAAATCTTAAACCTAGATCCTGTGGAGTAAAGTACAGGTGCATGAGTTGGAGAGAGAGTCTTAGTTCTGAATTTTCCTCCTTAGGAAATTCATTTAAATTTGACTAATTTTAGAGCAACACTGTCTTACTCAAAGTTGACAAAATATCCATTTCCTCTAAAGCCAAGACTTCACCAGGGGCTGGGTGCTAACAGATGCGGGTAATGATTTGCACTAGGAACATGTGATGGTGTAGAAATGTATGGGAGAATCACTGATTCTTGGTTGAGAGGTAATATTTCAGTATGGTGTGGTATTCATGCAATGGCAAGTGGCTAACAACTCACCAACAAATTTCCTCTTCTTTGATTATGCTATTTTTAGATTTAGAGAAGCTTGGTGCTTCTTTTACCTAACAAGTGGGGCCTTTTTTTCTTTTTCTTTTTTTGTACAACTTGTGAAAAATGTGTTTAGATGGTGAGATCTCAGCTAAAGGAGGCCTGGCTCCAATAGAACAGCCTCTGTGATGTGTAGTTTCCATCTTAGACATTGTGGGAAATTGTTAATAGATGAGCCTGTGTACTGGTGGCTAATACTATGAATTTCTCCCAGCTGTAATAGCTTAAGCTTTATTTCTCTTCCAGTGAACCCAAATAGAAATGTCAAATTCATGGAGAGGTAAAATTGAAAAGTTCTAAAGAGTGGAATACATGAATTAAAACCTAAAGTCCTGCAAGAAATAAGAGGATATTGTGTTGTATGTAGTGATTTTTTTATTTTATTTTTTTTCAGAGAGAATGAAATTGTTAGGTAATTGCTGTATTCTAACAATGATATTGCTTCCCTAGAAATTGTCTGGTTCTTATTACAGAGGGAAACATGGTTGCCCTAAAAAAGAAACATTATTAGAAAATATCAAATCTTTAGGGGAATTAGAAGAAAAGTTTTGAAAGTCACTTCTTGTGAAAAAAAAAAAAAAAAAGACAATGTGATTTTCACTTGGATTTTGCTTTGCTGCTGAATTCACATTTCTAGTTTTTTGGGGTGACTCATGGTTTATTTTAGAAACGTACTGTTTAGACGTAGATGAGATGCAGGGAACTTTCTTAGCAGAGCTATTTTTCACAGCTGCATTGATGTTGAGAATTATTATGTGAGTTTTCCTCAATAATTAATTTTGATGATGTTAAATGTTTCTTTCTTTTTTCCTCCAAATCCAGTGAGCCTTCCATAATGAGTTAAAGTATGGTACAGAAGGGCTCTTCCATAAACCTAATGAGAGTCTGGGGAAGTATTTGTTATGCATCATTTCTGGTTTACGTGGAAGGATATTAGATATTAATTTCCTATTGACAATTATTTAATCATGGACTACTTACTATTATTTCACTTTTTTCAGAATTTAAAGTTCCTACCTTCTAAAAATGCCAGTCTTTAACACCCAAAGTTGTATTGAAATAAATGCGGACAGCTGGCTAAATAGTAATACACAAAACTTGCCTCTTTTTGTATATGAAGTATTTATTTGATATAACTTTTCATTAATGTTGTTTGAAAAGATATTTAGCACACAGTCCTCTATTTTTTAAAGTTGAGAGGGTCTTTTATTTGGAAAATAAAATAATAATAATAAAAACATAATTGTGCCACACTGTGGTGCTCTCTAGGCTGTCAGGTGATGCCACTCTTATACAGAAAATACTAATTTAGACTGTTGTCTTATTTTGTGGGTCTTACAAGAGTACTGACTTAATAAACCCCAAAGGAAAACTGAGATAAGTGGATAGGTTATCAACACCTACTTGGTGTATATTCCTTCCTTCTTTCATCAAGACCCTATTAAGTTGTTTTATCTTTTTAAAATAGAAGAAGAGTCAGAGATCAAAATACTACTACAACTTTATTATTAACAAACCAAATTGGAAATTGTATTTCAGATTCATAACTCCAATCAGGCTTCCTAATATTCTTCCTTCAAAATAAAATCCATACACTCAGAAATATAGTCATCTCCCCTTGACAGATGCAGCACCTGCTTTCCAAAAGAAAAGAAAGCCTGCATCTTGAAGCAAAACCGTTGGCAAGAAATACAGGAGCAGGGATTTTCATGCTCTGGTTCTTCCTCTATTTAACCACTTAGATAAGTCACCTCTCCTTGAGAAGGAAAGGGAGGCCCCCATGAACCTCCCCTCTTTTCTCTCCAGGTTTTCATTCTCCTCCCTTTGCAGAAAAAGTGTGAGGCAGAAAATTGAATCCAGCACCCCTGTGTCTGCCCTCTCCATTAGTGTTCATTCTGGGCAGGCAGTTTGCCAAGAGCTAAGAGATATCATAGCTAAAAAATTCAGCTTCCTTGGCTCTCGAACGATCTCATGTAGATGGGAAACTGATACCTAAAGTGCTAAGTGTCAAAGAGACATAAACTCTTCTTCCTTCTGGCCCAGATATTGGAAGAACATTAAGGTAAAGAGAGCTTGAAGCTGGGCTTTGGAAGAATAAGTAGGATTTTGTCAGAAAGAGAAGGATGAAAAGGCATTAAAAAATAAGAGTGAACATAAGGTGATTAAAAATCAGAATAATAGTTGGACTAGAAAAAAAAAGATGGATGCAAGGCATTCTGAAGGAGAAATAAAGTAGTCAGGTATTCAATAGAGAACACAGAATAAAAATATACTCAAAGAAATGGGTCTTTAGAAGCTTAATATTTCTGGATTTAGTATTCTTGATTCAAGTATTTAAGAACTACTCCTAACATTTTGTGACAAAATTTGAATGGAATTAATTCTACTTCATAGGCTTATTGTGAATTTCACATGTGCTTATACATGTAACACCACTTAAAATAAATAGTAATTCTGTGGCCTGTAAACTTGGGCTCAGATCACTTAGCTAAAGACCAAGCCCAAAGCTCACTTCCAAAATAGTGGTTGATAAATAAGTGATTGGATGAATTCCCAAACATTTTCTTTTTTTTTTTCCCAAACATTTTCGATAAACCAGTTTCAAATGTCAAAATAGTCTACTCTCCTCAAAGAAGAAAGTGAGGATCTTGTTCCCTCAGAATCTCTGAACATTCTGAGTTTCATTCCCTTTGCAAATATTTAAATTGCGGCACATAAGAAAGAAAAGATGATACCATATTAAATATTCTTTAGTTTTTGAACTATTCAATTCTGTTTCAATCTCAACCCCTTGCCTTTTAGGAAATCAAAATTTGTCACCCCAAAATGTGCCTCGCTGGCATGAGAATTAATTTACGCTGACTATTTTTAAGACCCAAAAGACTCAGGAAGAAATGTTAACCTTCACCCTAGTTGCTAAGTGTCGGACACGAATGAGCGACTTCACTTTCACTTTTCACTTTCATGCATTGGAGGAGGAAATGGCAACCCACTCCAGTGTTCTTACCTGGAGAGTCCCAGGGACGGCAGGGCCTGGTGGGCTGCCGTCTCTGGGGTTGCACAGAGTCGCACATGACTGAAGCGACTTAGCAGCAGCAGCAGCTGCCTAAAGAAATGTAGATAGAAGACCTGTTCCAGGAAGGGACCCATCACCACAAATAATTACAGTATGAACTAGGTGTATAAACAGGAGGAACCCAGCAAGGTCTATTACTTAAAATTCCTCTCTATGTCCCATTGTCTCTACTTGGCCCAGCAAACATTCGGTTACCAGACATTTGCTTTTCCATCTCCATGTCAATTGCCTTCCTTCCCTTTGAAGTCCCAAACCGCTACTCCTAAGATCCCTTTTTGTTGTTGTTGTTTAATTCTTGGGCCAGCCAGGGGAACCTATTAATAGAATCAGAGGAAAATTTCTTCCTCCCTGGCCTTTTCTGCATGGACTGCTTCAAATTCTGCATGACTAGCTCCTACACACCATTCATGTCACAGCTCAAATGACACTTTCTTAGAAAATCCTTTCTAGTATACCACTCTGGGCTTCCCTAGTGTCTCAGATGGTAAAGAATCTGCCTGCAATGCAGGAGACCCGGGTTTGATCCCTGGGTTGGGAAGATCCCCTGGAAAAGAAAATGGCTACCTACTCTAGTATGCTTGCCTGAAAACCCCATGGACAGAGGAACCCATCGCTCTAGAGTAGTTATTCTAAACTACTCAGAAAATTAGTTTCTCTCCTACTTAAAGCATGGTATTGCAGCAGCATCTTTTATTTCATTCAGAGCACTTATGAAATTAACTTTTTTTTTTTTTGTCAACTTACATATTTTCTGTTTTCTTCCACTAGATGGAACTTCTTTGGGGTTGGGCAATATTTCTGATTCTGTACACTATTTCATTCTCAGCAAACAGAAGAATGCCTGTCAATCAACGTGTATCAGTAGCTTTTGGATGAGTGAATGAATCAATGAATATATAAATAGGCCATCACTTTGAAGAACTGAGAGGTGTAAATCCTAAACCTTGGCCAATTTTGGTACCAATTAATCAATCTTTAATATATCTTTAAGAAAATAAGAATCGTTATACAATCAGTCCTGAGTATTCATTGGAAGGACTGATGCTGAAACTCCAATGCTTTGGCCACCTGATGTGAAGAACTGACTCATTTGAAAAGACCCTGATGCTGGGAGGGACTGGGGACAGGAGAAGGGGACAACAGAAGATGAGATGGTTGGATGGCATCACTGACTCAATGGACATGAGTTTGAGTAACCTCTGGGAGTTGGTGATGGACAGGGAGGCCTGGCATGCCATGGAGTCTCAAAGAGTCGGACACGACTGAGCAACTGAACTGAACTGAACTGATGTAGATGGGTGGGTCAATGGCTATCCCGTGAGTTGCTTTCTTAACCTGATGCCACATAGCCAATAAGGAGAATGGTTCCTGTAGGGACCACATTCCCTTGATTCACTAGGGTACTCTGCTATCCTGTTCTGTGGCTGTAGAGCATTGTCCTCTGAGAGGGCTAGCAGAGAATGAATAAAAATATAGGAAAAACAATAACAAACAAACAGAAAAACTTGTCTCAGCTTTCAAAAATTTTGTTCTGGTGATTTGTTTCTTGAAACAATTGTGAAAAATTGGGTAATTTTAAATAGAGTTTTTAAGCCTGTATTACATATCTTTGATCACCCCAACTTCTACAACAATAGGATCAGATTCATTTGAGGAAAATATTAATTTGAAAATTTTGAATAACCTAGCATTTTAACCTAATTTTATAATAAATATTCATTTTAAAGTATCCAAAGAGCTGCACTGATCTTGAATGGGTCAATTCACAATCACTATCGGTTTTTCATGTTGCTGCTTCCTCTGTACTGAGGAGTTAGAGACAAAAATTGTGATTCTAAAGCTATAGAAGCTATTTGAAGTTATATTTTCATCAGGATACAAAATGGAAGTGTTTTTTTCTGTTTTAACAAAACTTATTTTTTAAGAAACATAAATAGTAGTAATTTAAAGATGTTTTCTGATGCCCAAAGTAGTTATATATATATATATATATATATAGTCACTATATCTGAAGACAATTAACTAAAATCTATTGGGTAACTAATAATGCTTGTTCTAAATTCTCACAAATAATGTTTATACTCTGTCAAAACATTGAGCTATCCTGATATGTCGCGATGTGAATTCACATCTCAGAAAAATTACTATCTTTACAATAACATAATCTATTACATTGAACCCTTGAAAAATGCAGAGGTAGTTCTGTGACCATTCACATAGTAGAAAACCTTTGGATAATTTATAGTCAGCCATTCAGGAGGAGCTATTGGAGTAGGAAATGGCAACCCACTCCAGTGTTCTTGCCTGGAGAATCCCAGGGACGGTGGAGCCTGATGGGCTGCCGTCTATGGGGTCACACAGAGTCGGACACAACTGAAGCAACTTAGCAGCATTCAGAAGGAGCTACCCCATGCCCAAGGTCAGGGGTGGTGGCTGGGAGGAGCAAACCCACGTCCAAGTAGCGGTGGCTGCCTGGGCGCAGGAGGGCTGAGAGGAGCTACTCCACATTCAAGGTCAGGAGGGGCGGCTGTGAGGAGATAGCCCTCGTTCAAGGTAAGGAGCAGTGGCTAGGTTTTTGCTGGAGCAGCCCTGAAGAGATCCCCACGTCCAAGGTAAGAGAAACCCAAGTAAGATGGTAGATGTTGCGAGATGGCATCAGAGGGCAGACACACAAACCATAATCACAGAAAACTAGTCAATCTGATCACACGGACCACAACCTTGTCTAACTCAATGAAACTAAGCCATGCCGTGTGGGGCCACCCAAGACGGGCAGGTCATGGTGGAGAGGTCTGACAGACTGTGGTCCATTAGAGAAGGGAATGGAAAACCACTTAAGGATTCTTGCCTTGAGAACCCCATGAACAGTATGAAAAGGCAAAATGATAGGATACTGAAAGAGGAACTCCCCAGGTTGGTAGGTGCCCAATATGCTACTGGAGATCAGTGGAGAAATAACTCCAGAAAGAATGAAGGGATGGAGCCAAAGGAAAAACAATACCCAGCTGTGGATGTGACTGGTGATAGAAGCAAGGTCCGATGCTGTAAAGAGCAATATTGCATAGGAACCTGGAATGTCAGGTCCATGAATCAAGGCAAATTGGAAGTGGTCAAACAAGAGATGGCAAGAGTGAATGTCCACATTCTAGGAATCAGCGAACTAAAATGGACTGGAATGGGTGAATTTAACTCAGATGACCATTACATCTACTAAGGCAGGCAGGAATCCCTTAGAAGAAATGGAGTAGCCGTCATGGTCAACAAAAAAGTCCAAAATGCAGTACTTGGATGCAATCTCAAAAACGACAGAATGATCTCTGTTCGTTTCCAAGGCAAACCATTCAATATCACAGTAAATCCAAGTTTATGCCTCGACCAGTAATGCTGAAGAAGCTGAGGTTGAATGGTCCTATGAAGACCTTCAAGACCTTTTAGAACTAACACCCCAAAAAGATGTCCTTTTCATTATAGGGGACTGGAATGCAAAAGTAGGAAGTCAAAAAACACCTGGGGTAACAGGCAAATTTGGCCTTGGAGTATGGAATGAAGCAGGGCAAAGGCTAATAGAGTTTTGCCAAGAGAACGCAATGGTCATAGCAAACACCCTCTTCCAACCACACAAGAGAAGACTCTACACATGGACATCACCAGATGGTCAATACCAAAATCAGATTGATTGTATTCTTTGAAACCAAAGATGGAGAAGCTCTATACAGTCAGCAAAAACAAGACTGGGAGCTGACTGTCGCTCAGATCATAAACTCCTTAATGCCAAATTCAGACTTAAATTGAAGAAAGTGGGGAAAACCACTAGACCATTCATGTATGACCTAAATCAAATCCCATATGATTATACAGTGGAAGTGAGAAATAGATTTAAGGGACTAGATCTGATAGACAGAGTGCCTGATGAACTATGGAATGAGGTTCATGACATTGTATGGGAGACAGGGATCAAGGCCATCCCCATGGAAAAGAAATGCAAGAAAGCAAAATGGCTGTCTGGGAGAACTTACAAATAGCTGTGAAAAGAAGTGAAAAGCATAGGAGAAAAGGAAAGATATAAGCACCTGAATGAAGAGTTCCAAAGAATAGCAAAGAGAGAAAAGAAAGCCTTCCTCAGTGATCAGTGCAAGGAAATAGAGGAAAACAACAGAATGGGAAAGACTAGAGATCTCTTCAAGACAATTAGAGATACCAAGGGAACATTTCATGCAAAGATGGGCTTGATAAAGGACAGAAATGGTATGGACCTAACAGAAGAAGAAGATATTAAGAAGAGGTGGCCAGAATACACAGAAGTGTACAAAAAAGATCTTCATGACCCAAATAATCATGATGGTGTGATCACTCACCTAGAGCCAGACATCCTGGAATGTGATGTCAAGTTGGCCTTAGGAAACATCACTACAAACAAAGCTGGTGGAGGTGATGGAACTCCAGTTGAGCTATTTCAAATCCTGAAAGATGATGCTGTGAAAGTGCATCATCAATATGCCAGCAAATTTGGAAAAGTCAGCAGTGGCCACAGGACTGGAAAAGGTCAGTTTTCATTCCAATCCCAAAGAAAGGCAATGCCAAAGAATGCTCAAACTACCACACAATTGCACTCATCTCACACACGAGTAATGCTCAAAATTCTCCAAGCCAGGCTTTAGCAGTACGTGAACCGTGAACTTCCAGATGTTCAAGCTGCTTTTAGAAAAGGCAGAGGAACCAGAGATCAAATTGCCAACATCCACTGGATCATTGGAAAAGCAAGAGAGTTCCAGAAAAACATCTATTTCTTATTTATTTTTTTAATTTAAATTTATTTTAATTATAGGCTAATTACTTTACAATATTGACTATGCCAAAGCCTTTGACTGTGTGGATCACAATAAACTGTGGAAAATTCTGAAAGAGATGGGAATACCAGACCACCTGACCTGCCGCTTGAGAAACCTGTATGCAGGTCAGGAAGCAACAGTTAGAACTGGACATGGAACAACAGACTGGTTCCAAATAGGAAAAGGAGTACATCAAGGCTGTATACTGTCACCCTGCTTATTTAACTTATATGCTGAGTATATCATGATAAATGCTGAGCTGGAAGAAGCACAAGCTGGAATTAAGATTGCCAGGAGAAATATCAGTAACCTCAGATATGCAGATGCCACCACCCTTATAGCAGAAAGTGAAGAACTAAAAAGCCTCTTGATGAAAGTGAAAGAGGAGAGTGAAAAAGTTGGCTTAAAGCTCAACATTCAGAAAACTAAGATCATGGCATCTGGTCCCATCACTTCATGGGAAATTGATGGGGAAACAGTGGAAACAGTATCAGACTTTATTTTTGGGGGCTCCAAAATCACTGCAGATGGTGATTGCAGCCATGAAATTAAAAGACGCTTACTCCTTGGAAGGAAAGTTGTGACCAACCTAGATAGCATATTCAAAAGCAGAGACATTAGTTTGCCAACAGAGGTCCGTCTAGTCAAGGCTATGGTTTTTCCAGGGGTCATGTATGGATGTGAGAGTTGGACTGTGAAGAAAGCTGGGCACTGAAGAATTGATGCATTTGAACTGTGGTGTTGGAGAAGACTCTTGAGAGTCCCTTGGACTGCAAGGAGATCCAACCAGTCCATCCTGAAGGAGTTCAGTGCTGGGTGTTCTTTGGAAGGAACTAAAGCTAAAGGATGCTAAAGCTGAAACTCCAATACTTTGGCCACTTCATGCGAAGAGTTGACTCATTGGAAAAGACTCTGATGCTGGGAGGGATTGGGGGCAGGAAGAGAAGGGAACGACAGAGGATGAGATGGCTGGATGGCATCACCAACTCGATGGACATGAATTTGAGTGAACTCCTGGAGTTGGTGATGGACAGGGAGGCCTGGTGTGCTGCAATTCATGGGGTCACAAAGAGTCAGACACGACTGAGAAACTGAACTGAACTGGGCTTCCCTGATGGCTCAGTGGTAAAAACCCACCTGCCAATGCAGGAGATACAGGTTGGATCCCTGGGTCAGGAAGATGTGCAGGAGAAGGAAATGGCAACCCACTTCATTATACTTGAGTGGTAAATTCCATAGACAGAGGGGGCTGGTGGACTGCAGTCCATGGGGTTGCAAAAGAGTTGGACATGACTTAGCGACTAGACAACAACAATACGTAAATATGTGGTTTCTCCCTATTCAAATTTCCGTATCAGTGGAAGTTTCAAGCAACCTCAGGTCATGAAATACTGTGAAGTGAAGTGAGTGTTAGTTGCTCAATCATGCCTGACTCTCTGAGACCCCATGGACTGTCCCCACCAGGCTCCTCTGTCCATAGAACCCTCCAGGCAAGAATATTGGAGTGAGTTGCTATTCTTTTCTCCAGGGGATCTTCCTGACCCAGGGATCAAACCTTGGTCTCCTGTCTTATAGGCCATTATTGACCATGTGAGCCACCAGAGAAGCTCTCATGAAATTCTGTAGTATGTATTATCAACAAAAAAATCCACTGGTAAGTGGATCCATGCATTTCAAACCTGTGTTGTTGAAGCATCATCTGCACTATGTATGTTAGTCAGTGTGTTGGAAGGAAGAGAAAGAAATTTTCATAAGATATTTGAAGAGTTTTGAATTTGATTTTCAGTTCGGAGAATACCAAAATATTTATTCTTGAAATATAAGCAGCAAGAATAGAACATAGAATTTTAAATGTTTCAAAAGCCATAAAATATAATACAGAAGAAAAAATGAGAAATGTGTTTTTGACCAGTGCAATTTTATAAATCAGTAATAGAATTAAAAGGGTTTAATGGGAAATTATGTGTTATTTCATATTTGCTATTTTTCTGTAATAAAAAGAAGGATGAGAAGCATGGTTGCAAAAGAGAAGAAATTTATTTCATTTACAGAAGAACTTAATTACAGTGTATTTGCTAAATCCAAGTTTACTGAAATTTAAAGTCGGCTTTTAGTTTTTTGTACTCTAGATCCATGATAATCTTTTAAATCAATTGGAATTGAATTCTTAAGCAACAGAGGTTTGCTGGGAAATGCAATTTGGATGAGATGTCTAGAAATCAATGTGCTAGCATTAAACCAGTTCTCATCTTTCTTTCCTTAGGTTTCTGTTTTATTTTCTCTTTTCCTGAACTTGTGGTTTTCCCCTATAGCTTGTAATGTCAGTGTACTGTATTGGCATGTTCTATGAGGAAACAATATTGTTATTAGAAAAAAACATTGCGACATGCATTAAACGTTCCTCACTTGGTTATGTAAGCTTGGGGATTTCAGCCTGCTCTCAGCTCTCAAATTGTATTTGCTCCACTGAATTATCTCTCTTTCCCAAAGTCCCTTGTGCCAAAGTACAGCCCCAAGATGGAAGTTCTGAAAGAGCAAACCGTGAATCATAGTAGTTGGTACAGTTTGGAATAAAATGATGAAAACTTATAAGCAGCACCTTAGGGTTACTATAGAAAACAAGAAATGGTCTTGAATATGTGGTTTGACTTTTTTATTCTTATGTTGATTGGCAACAAAATATTCACTAGAGCTAGAGGGTAAAAAAAGAAATGAAAAAGGAAAGTCTGCCCATAAAATCTTGACAACTTCAGGGAAGAAACTTTGCATTTTCTTTCAGTATTCATGGAAGGGAATCTTGAGTTGCTCAAAGGTTGGTTGTTATTTTACAGTTCATTAATCATTGAGTGTTAAAGGGCTGTGGAGGAGCTGGGGGAAGCTGGGGTCAGCCAGCCTGTAGACAGCCCATAATAATGACAGGTGGCAGAGGTCTTCAGCTGAGGGCGGCCAGCCCAGGCACAGGGACCGTGGTGATTAGTCATCATAACCGATTGGTCTTGACATGCCCTCTGATTTCAAAGAAAGCAATGCTGAAACTTGCAAGTCCACTGACATAATTATGTAATGCAAATGGCCTATTTTTCTAGATTTTTCAAAGTAATAAAAGCTGAGATGGACTGAAGAGATAATGACTAAATCAAAATGTACAAGAAAGTTTCCTCTCCTTAAATAATTGCCAGTTGATCTACAAAACCATTTCAGGTTTGGCAAAATAATTCTCACTTGTTCAGTATTAAACATACTATTACAATTGTTTTACCACAGGTTTTTTTCTTTTTCAGTTGCCTTCCAATTCTTTTTCTTTTATTCTTCCCTAAATTCAATCTGCAGGCCTTGGCAATAAACATTATATAGACTTGATTTGCAGAGTTCTTATAGTAACAAATCCTGGGTATAAATGCATAACAAATTGTACTGTAATTTAATCAATATAACAGTTGAATGTTGCTTATAAAAACAATTTAAAAACAACTAGCACTTTCTTTGTAAGAGTCTTGTAATAAACATGCCTTCTTTCACAGGGAAATTATTTATAAGTACCTAGAATTGAATGCCTTTCAAATTATAATCAGACATTTTTGTGTTTATTTAAAGGATTTGGTGATACTTTTTATGTTTTAAAATTTTACTCATCAATAATTATTTTATGTGTTAATGTAAAAAAGTGAAAGTGAAAGTCTCTCAGTCGTGTCCAGCTTTTTGTGACCCCATGGACAATAGAGTCCATGGAATTCTCCAGGCCAGAATACTGGAGTGGGTAACCTATACCTTCGGAGAAGGCAATGGCAACCCACTGCAGTACTCTTGCCTGGAAAATCCCATGGATGGAGGAGCCTGGTAGGCTGCAGTCTATAGGGTAGCCAAGAGTCAGACTGGACTGAGCAACTTTCACTTTCACTTTTCACTTTCATGCATTGGAGAAGGAAATGGCAACCCACTCCAGAGTTCTTGCCTGGAGAATCCCAGGGACGGGGGAGCCTGGTGGGCTGCCGTCTATGGGGTCGCACAGAGTCAGACACAACTGAAGCGACTTAGCAGCAGCAGCAGCAGCAGCAGCCTATACATTCTCCAGGGAATCTTCCTAACCCAGGTTTGAACCGGGGTCTCCTGCATTGCAGGAGGATTCTTTACCAACTGAGCTATCAGGGAAGCACTTTATGTAAAGAGCAGTATAATATTCTAATAGAAAACTCATGTATTCAAGTGGAAATTTTATTCATTTAGAATATATTGTCTTTCATATAGTACCTAACATGAAGCTTGATTTTGCATTTCATGATTAGAAACTTCACTAAACAAAATGAATTATGCACAGTTAGTTGCCAAGACAATGTTTTAAAAGAATTAGAATGTAATAATGAATGTTGTTTTTAGACATATGAAATTTGGAAGCATTCATTTACTTATAAATAATTGAATTCCTAATTATAAAACATTTTTCTATATATCCTATATACCTATAAGGAAAAATGCTAGCCTTTTATATTCACTTTGCTTGAAATATATGACTTTTTGATTTATGAAAAAATTCTAATGTTTTCTTTCTTTGGATTAATCTTTTTCTTCATTGAAAGTGAAAGTTGTTCACTTGTGTCCGACTCTTTACAAGTCCATGGAATTCTCCAGGCCATAATACTGGAGTAGGTAGCCTTTCTCTTCTCCAGGGGATCATCCCAACCCAGGGATCAAACCCAGGTCTCCAGCTTTGCAAGCAAGTTCTATACCAGCTGAGCCACAAAGGAAGCCCAAGAACACCAGAGTGGATAGCCTATCCCTTCTCCAGCAGATCTTCCCAAGCCAGGAATCCAACTGGGATTTCCTGCATTGCAGGCAGATTCTTTACCAACTGAGCTATCAGGGAAACAATAAACAAGTATATTTATAGACACATTTAAAACTTATTTTGATGTGTGTCTTCCCTAAGGGAATTGGTTTAACTGTGGTAGCGATAGGGCATATTGCCTGGATTTTGTTTCATTGCATCTTGGACACTATCAAGCCTTGATTCAGATCTTCTATCTACCATACTGATCACCCCAAGATGTACATGGAAGAAAAGTCTGATAAAAACTAATCTTAACAACTCAAAACCACATAGATACAAGGATAATCTTTATTAAATAAGTCAGGAGAGATGCAGATTTACATAGGGGATGAGCACTGCATCGACCGTAAAGTGGTACACAGGTAGCCTGACTTTAGGCAAAGCCGGCCAGTACAATCAAGCTGCTCCCAGGTAAAATCATCTTGTTTACTCGAATTCTTGATTGGAAGAGCTCCGGCTTCTTATTGGAGCCCCCGCTTTGTCTCTCCGTCTCCCTGACAACTATTCAAATTATTTGCTGACATCCTGGTTAAGACTTACATAACTGATTATAGCAAGTGCTTTTGTCTTCCAAATTCTGCCTAGGGCAATAGGAAAACCCAGCAGATAAATTATGGGTTGAACAAAGGGAGACTTATTACATTTCTAAAAGGTTTCACCTCAGGATTTATTTAAATATTGGACTTCTCTAAGGCAATTGAAATAATTCAATTAACTTAAAAAGGACTTTCAGAAAGATATTCATGTTTAGTTTTGGTTAATTCTTGTCATGTAGCTATTAGCACAGTGGTGATGTTTTGAAATACCATTACAACCAAATGAGAGCTTTCCAAGTTCCTTCAATGTTCATAATTTCTCATAATTAAAAATATCATGAAATTATTCAGAAGTATTTATGGACTAGCAAGTGAAAGGCAGTGACAGAATGCAGAATAAACAATATATACTAAGAGTAAGTGAACATTTGGCTTCCTATATATTTATTAACATTAGTAAATAAATATATATTAAAATGTATGTGTCAGTAATTAAAGTGAAAGGCAAAATATAAGGATAATATCCTTAGGAATCCATAGGAATAAGAAAAGGAAGGAAATAATTATTTATCTTTGAAAATAACAATGAAGAATAACTGAAAATCCACAGTATTGGTGACATATATGGGTGAAAACTAACAAAAATAGTGAAGTAGAATAGACATAAGTTTGAGCAAACTCTGCGAGATAGTGAAAGACTGGGAAGCCTGATATGCCGCAGTTTATGGTATCGCAAAGAGTCAGACATGATTTAGCGAATAAACAATGGGAGATTTTAGGAGTCTTAAAAATGTGATAAATTAATGTTTATTTCTGGAAACTTTCTACAATAGATTATTAAAACATTTTTATGTCAGTTAATATTGTGTTTGGCTGCATAACAGAACTCTGACTGCTGTAACTTAATGTTCAGTTCAGTTCAGTTGCCCAGTCATGTCCAACTTTTTGCAACCGCATGGACTGCAGCACACCAGGCCTCCCTGTCCAGCACCAACCCCTGGAGTTTACTCAAACTCATGTCCATTGAGTCAGTAATGCCATCCAACCATCTCATCCTCTGTTGTCCCCTTCTCCTCTTGCCTCCAATCTTTCCCAGCATCAGGGTCTTTTCCAGTTCTTTGCATTAGGTGGCCAAAGTATTGGAGTTTCAGCTTCTACATAATTCCTTCCAATGAATATTCAGGACTGATTTCCTTTAGGATGGACTGGTTGGATCCTCGCAATACAAGGGACTCTCAAGAGTCTTCTCTAACACCACAGTTCAAAAGCATTGATTCTTTGGTGGTCAGCTTTCTTTATAGTCCAACTTTCATATCCATACATGCACGACTACTGGAAAAACCATAGCTTTGACTAGACAGACCTTTGTTGGCAAACTAACGTCTCTGCTTTTTAATAAGCTGTCTAGATTGGTCATAAATTTTCTTCCAAGGAGCAAGTGTCTTTTAATTTCATGGCTGCAATCACCATCTGCAGTGATTTTGGAGCCCAAAAAATAAAGTTTGTCACTGTTGCCACTGTTTCCCCATCTATTTGCCATGAAGTGATGGGACCAGATACCATGATCTTCGTTTTCTGAATGTTGAGCTTTAAGCCAACTTTTTCAC
This sequence comes from Bos indicus x Bos taurus, assembly GCF_003369695.1. Classification (NCBI taxonomy): domain Eukaryota; kingdom Metazoa; phylum Chordata; class Mammalia; order Artiodactyla; family Bovidae; genus Bos; species Bos indicus x Bos taurus. Next base: position 112,418,502 of record NC_040080.1, on the reverse strand, counting down.
TCCCCTCTTTCACTTTCATCAAGAGACTCTTTAGTTCTTCTTCACTTTCTGCCTTAAGGGTGGTGTCATCTGTGTATCTGAGGTTATTGATACACATCGGTATTGTTTCTCCCATCAATCTTGATTCCAGCTTGTGCTTCATCCAGCCTGGCATTTCACATGATGTACTCTGCATATAAGTTAAATAAGCAGGGTGACAGTATACAGATTTGACCTACTCCTTTCTTGATTTGGAACCAGTCTGTTTTTCCATGTCTGGTTCTAACTGTTGCTTCTTGACCTGCATACAGATTTCTCAGGAGACAGGTCAGGTGGTCTGGTATTCCCATCTCTTGAAGAATTTTCTACAGTTTGTTGTGATCCATACAATCAAAGGATTTGGCATAGTCAATAAAGTAGAAATAGATGTTTTTCTCAAACTCTCTTGCTTTTTTGATGATCCAGTGGATGTTGGCAATTTGATCCCTGGTTCCTCTGGCTTTTCTAAATCCAGCTTGAATATCTGGAAGTTCACGGTTCACATACTGTAACAGCATTTAATTTTTTTTTTTTGCAAAAGAAGGTCATACTGACATTTATGATGATTCAATGATACCAATAGTGACCTGAATCCTTTACTCATCCTGCATTTGTATCTTTCTTTCTCGTACTCCTTACATTGTTGGTCTATTTCTAGATACATGTCTATAAAAGATGTTTGCCAGCTAAATGGGTCCCTCCCTTTTTATCAGGAGGACAAAAGCAGAAGTCAACTTCCGCTTACATCTTATTATCCAGACTATACCACATAGCCACCCTCCAAGTACACATCATTGCCCGTCACCAAGTGCTCATAATTTCCCAAGTTTAAACTTCTGCTTTGTCTTGACCAAGCTTTATCTGGCTCATATCTTTCCCTGAAGGCCAAGAACATCAGTTTGCCTCCAAGCACAAACTGCCACTAGAATGCAGAACACACCCACCTATCAGCATATGCGAAGCGGCTGACCACAAGACAACCCTGTCCACCCTTGCAGGACATAGAGTGCTTGCTCCCTTTTTGTTGCTGACTTCCTCTTACTTAATGCTTTGTTGTCATTCGGTCACCAAGGCATGTCTGATTCTTTATGACTCCATGGACTGTAGCATGCCAGGCTCCTCTGTCCTCCACTGTCTCTTGGAGACGCCCAAATTCATGTCTGTTGACTTGGTGACGCTCTCTAACCATCTCATCCTCTCCTGTCCTCTTCTTCTTTTGCCTTCAGTCTTTCCCAGCATCAGGGCCTTTTCTAGTGGGTTGAATCTTCCCATCAGTGGCCCAAGTATTGGAGCTTCAGCTTCCGCGTCAGTCCTTCCAATGGATATTCAGGATTGATTTGCTTTAGGATTGACTTGTTTGAACTCCTTGAAGTCCAAAGGACTCTTAAGAGTCTTTTTCAGCACCACAGTTCAACAGCATCGATTCTTTGGCACTCAGCCTTCTTTACGGTCCAACTCTCACATCCATTCGTGACTACTGGAGAAAATACGGCTTTGACTATACATACAGACCTTGGTCAGCAAAATGATGTACTTCTTTTTAATAGGCTATCTAGGTTTGTCATAGCTGTCCTTCCAAGGAGCAAGTGTCTTTTAATTTTATGGCTGCAGTCACTGTCTGCAGTGATTTTGGAGCCCACAAAAGGAAAATCTGTCACTGTTTCCACTTTCCCCTCATCTCTTTGCCGTGAAGTGATGGGACTGGGTGCCATCATCTTAGTCATTTTAATGTTGAATTTCAAGCCAGCTTTTTCACTCTCCTCTTTCACCCTCATCAAGAGGTTCTTTAGTTCTTTTTTGCTTTCTGCCATTAGAGGGAAATCATCTGCATGTCTGAAGTTGTTAATATAGCTCCTGGCAATCTTGATTCCAGCTTGTGATTTGTCTGGTGTTTCACATGATGTACTCTACATAGAAGTTAATTAAGCAGGGTGATATACTCCTTTCCCAATTTGGAACCAGTCGCTTGTCCCATGTCTGGTTCTGTTGCTTCTTTACCCACATACATATTTCTCAGGAGGCAGGTTAGGCGGTCTGGTATTTCCATCTCTTTAAGAATTTTCCGCAGTTTTTTATTATGCACACAGTCAAAGGCTTTAGAGTAGTTAATGAAACAGAAGTAGATGTTTCTCTGGAACCCCCTTGCTTTCTTCATGATCCAACAAATGTTGACAATTTGATCTCTGGTTCCTCTACCTTTTCTAAATCCAGTTTGTACATTTTTAAGTTCTCAGTTCATGTACTGCTAAAGCCTAACTTGAAGGATTTTGAGCATAACAATGCTAGCATGTGAAATGAGAACAGTTGTGCAGCAGCTTGAGCATTCTTTGGCATTGCTCTTTTTTTGTGATTGAATAAAAACTTACCTTTTTTAGTCCTGTGTGCCACTGGTGAGTTTTCTAAATTTACTGACATATTGAATGCAGCCCTTTAACAGCATCATCTTTTGGGATTTTAAATAGCTGGAATCCATCACCTCCACTAGCTTGTTTATAGTACCACTTGATCTCACACTCCAGAATGTTCAGCTCTAGGTGACTGGACCCCACCATCTTGGTTATCTGGCTCATTAAGACCTTTGTATAGTTCTTCTGTGTATTCTTGCCTCTTCTTTTTTTTTCTTTTTCTTTTTCTTAATTGAAGGATGATTACTTTACAGAATTTTGTTGTTTTCTGTCAAACCTCAACATGAATCAGCCATAGGTGTATATATATATATATATACATATATATATATATATATATGTATGTATATGTATGTATATATCCCCTCCCTTTTGAACCTTCTTCTCATCTCCCACCCCATCCCACCCCTGTAGACTGATACAGGGCACCTGTTTGAGTTTCCTGAGCCATACAGCAAATTCCTGTTGGCTATCTAGTTTACATATGATGATGTTAGTTTCCATGTTACTCTTTCCATGTATATCACCCTCTCTTCCCCTCTCCCAATTTACGTAAGTCTATTCTCTATGTTTGTTTCTCCATTGCTGCCCTTTAAATAAATTCTTCAGTACCATTTTTCTAGATTCTGAATATATGCATTAGAATATGATATTTATCTTTCTCTTTCTGACTCACTTCACTCTGTATAATAGGTTCTAGGTTCATCCACCTCATCAGAACTGACTCAAATGTGCTAGTTTTTATAGCTGAGTAATATTCCATTGTGTATATGTACCACAACTTCTTTATTCATTCATTTGTCCATGGACATCCAGGTTGCTTCCGTGTTCTAGCTATTGTAAATAGGGCTGCACTGAACAGTGGGATACATGTGTCTTTTTCAATTTTGGTTTCCTCAGGGTGTATGCCAAGGAGTGGGATTGCTGGGTCATATGGTGGTTTTATTCCAAGTTTTTTAAGGAATCTCCATACCATCTTCCATAGTGGTTGTATCAATTTACATTCCCACCAACAGTGCAAGAGAGTTCCCTTTTCTCCACACCCTCTCCAGCATTTATTGTTTGTAGACTATTTGGTGATGGCCATTCTGACCACTGTGAGGTGATATCTCATTGTAGTTTTGATTTGCACTTCTCTAATATTAAGGGTTCCCTGGTGGCTCAGATGGTAAAGCGTCTGTCTGCAATGTTGGAAACCTGAGTTCTATCCCTGGGATGGGACGATCCCCTGGAGAAGGAAATGGCAACCCACTCCAGTACTCTTGCCTGGAAAATCCCATGGACAGAGGAGCCTGGTTACAGTCCATGGGGTTTCAAAGAGTCGGACACGACTGAGCGACTTTACCTTACTTACTTTCTCTGATAATGAGCCATTTTGAGCATCTTTTCATACTCTTGCCTGGAAAATCCCATGGACGGAGGAGCCTGGTGCGCTGCAGTCCATGGGGTCGTTAGGAGTCGGACACGACTGAGCGACTTCACTTTCACTTTTCACTTTCATGCATTGGAAAAGGAAATGGCAACCCATTCCAGTGTTCTTGCCTGGAGAATCCCAGGGATGGGGGACCCTGGTGGGCTGCCATCTATGGGGTCACACAGAGTTGGACACGACTGATGTGACTTAGCAGCAGCAGCAGCAGCCATCTGTATGTCTCCTTTGGAGAAATGTCTGTTTAGGTCTCTTTGCCACTTTTTGATTGGGTTGTTTGTTTTTCTGGTATTGAGTTGTATGACCTGCTTGTATACTTTGGGAATGAATCCTTTGTCAGTTGTTTCATTTGCTATTATCTTCTCCCATTCTGAGGGTTGTCTTTTCACCTTGCTTGTAGTTTCCTCTGCTGTGCAAAAGCTTTTTAGGTCCCACTTGTTTACTTTTGGTTTTATCTCCCTTACTCTGGGAGGTGGGTCACAGAGGATCTTGCTGTGCTGTGTGTCACTGAGTGTTCTGCCTATGTTTTCCTCTAAGAGTTCTATAGTTTCTGGTCTTACATTTAGGTCTTTAATCCATTTTGAATTTATCTTTGTGCATGGTGTTAGGAAATGTTCTAATTTTATTCTTTTACATGTAGCTGTCTAGTTTTCCCAGCACCATTTATTGAAAAGGCCGTCTTTGCCTCATTCTTGCCCCCTTTGTCAACAATAAGGTACCCATAGATGCACAAGTTTATTTTTGGGCTTTCTATCTTGTTCCATTGGTCTGTATTTCTGTTTTTGTGCCAGTACCATACTATCTTGATGACTGTAACTTTGTAGTATAATCTGAAGTCAGGAAGGTTGATTCCTCCAGCTCTATTCTTCTTTCTCAAAACTGTTTTGTCTAGTCAGGGTCTTTTGTGTTTCCATATGAATTGTGAAATTTTTTGTTCTAGTTCTGTGAAAAATGCCATTGGTAATTTGATAGGGATTGCATTACCCTGTAGATTGCATTTGGTAGTATAGTCATTTTCACAATATTAATTCTTCCTATCCAGGAACATGAAATAACTCTCCATCTGTTTATGTCATCTTTGATTTATTTCACCAGTGTCTTGTAATTTTCTGTGTACAGTTCTTTTGTCTCCTTATGTAAGTTTATTCCTAGATATTTAATTCTTTTTGTTACAATGGTGAATGGGATTGATTCTTTAATTTCCATTTCTGATTTTTCATTGTTAGTATATATAAATGCAAGTCGGAGAATTCTGTGTATTGATTTTGTGTCCTGCAACTTTGCTAAATTCACTGATTAGCTCTAGTAATTTTCTGGTACTATATTTATGGTTTTCTATGTACAGTATCCGGAGAAGGCAATGGAACACCACTCCAGTACTCTTGCCTGGAAAATCCCATGGACGGAGGAGCCTGGTAGGCTGCAGTCCATGGGGTCGCTGAGGGTCGGACACGACTGAGCGACTTCACTTTCACTTTTCACTTTCCTGCACTGGAGAAGGAAATGGCAACCCACTCCAGTGTTCTTGCCTGGAGAATCCCAGGGACGGGGGAGCCTGGTGGGCTGCCGTCTATGGGGTTGCACAGAGTCAGAAACGACTGAAGTGACTTAGCATATGTACAGTATCATGCCATCTGCAAACAGTGAGAGCTTTACTTCTTCTTTTCTGATCTGGATTCCTTTTATTTCCTTTCCTTCTATAATTGCTGTAGCTAAGACTTCCAGAACTATGTTGAATAATAGTGGTGAAAGTGGACACACTTGTCTTGTTCCTGATCTTAGGGGGAATGCTTTCAGTTTTTCTCCATTGAGAATAATGTTTGCTGTAGGCTTATCATATATGGCCTTTACTATGTTGAGGTAGGTTCCTTCTATGCCCATCTTTTGAAGAGTTTTAATCGTAAATGGCTGCTTAATTTTGTCAAAGGCTTTTTCTGCATCGAATGAGATGATCATATGGTTTTAATCTTTCAATTTGTTAATATGGTGTATCACATTGATTGATTTACATATATTGAAGAATGTTTGCATTCCTGGAATAAACCCAACTTGATCATGGCATATGAGCTTTTTGATGTGTTGCTTAAATGTGCTAAAGTTTTGTTGAGGATTTTTGCATCTATGTTCATCAGTGATATTGGCCTGCAGTTTTCTTTTTTGTGTTGTTTTTGTCTGGTTCTGGTATCAGGGTGGTGGTGGCCTCATAGAATGAGCGTGGAAATATTCCCTCCTCTGCAATTTTTTGAAAGAGTTTTAGAAAGATAAGCATTAGCTATTTTCTAAATGTTTGACAGAATTTTCCTGTGAAGCCATCTGGTCCTGGGCTTTTGCTTTCTGGGAGATTTTTGATCACAGCTTCAATTTCGGTGCTTGTAACTGGGTTGTTCATAATTTCTATTTCTTCCTGGTACAGTCCTGGAAGACTGAACTTTTCTAATAGTCTGTCCATTTCTTCCAGGTTGTCCATTTTATTGCCATATAGTTGTTCATAATAGTCTCTTATAATCCTCTGTATTTCTGCATTGTCTGTTGTAACCTCTCCTTTTTCATTTCTAATTTTGTTGACTTGATTCATCTCTCTTTTTTTCTTGATGAGTCTGGCTAAAGGCTTGTCAATTTTGTGTATCTTCTCAAAGAACTGGCTTTTAATTTTATTAATCTTTACTATTTTGACATCTCTTCTTAATCTCTTTTGTTCCTGTTAGGTTCTTACCATTTCTGTCTTTTATCATGACCATCCTTACATGAAATATTCCCTTGATATCTCCAGTTTTATTGAAAAGATCTGTAGTCTTTACCATTCTATTGTTTTCCTCTATTTCTTTGCATTGCTCACTTCAGAAGGTCTTCTTATCTCTCTCTCTTTGCTCTTCTCTGGAACTCTGCATACTTATTGCTTACCCACTCCTTATAAAGTAAACCTTTTTTTTTTTAATTTGATTTAAAAATTTTGATTTCTAAGATTGAAGAACTCTCCCTAGTGCAATAGTCTTTCTTTTAAATAACGTCTTTCTTTTAAATAACGTCTATTGTTATCTAAGTCCAGATTTGTTTCTATTTGACCCTTCCGTGTCTGGTTTGAGGGAATAAGGAGAAAGGTCAATATTGGTATTGGGTATTAGGTCAACATTCAGAAAACTAAGATCATGGCATCTGGTCCCATCACTTCAGGACAAATAGATGGGGAAACAATGGAAACAGTGAGAGACTTTATTTTTAGGGGGCCTCCAAAATCGCTGAAGATGGTGACTACAGCCATGAAATTAAAAGAAGCTTGCTCCTTGGAAGAAAAGCTGTCATCAACCTAGACAGCATATTAAAAAGCAGAGACATTACTTTGCCAACAAAGTTCCGTCTAGTCAAAGCTATAGTTTTTCTAGTAGTCATGTATAGATGTGAGATTTGGACCATAAAGAAAGGTGAGCACTGAAGAATTGATGCTTTTGAACTGTGGTGCTGGAGAAGACTCTTGAGAGTCCCTTAAACTGCAAGAAGATCAAACCAGTCAATCCTAAAAGAAATCAGTCCTGATTTTTCACTGGAAGGACTGATGCTGAAGCTGAAGCTCCAACACTTTGGCCACCTGATGCGAAGAACTGACTGATTTGAAAAGACCCTGATTCTGAGAAAGATTGAGGGCAGGGGACAACAGAGGATGAGATGGTTGGATAGCATCACCAATTCAGTGGACATGGATTTGAGTAAACTCCAGGAGTTGGTGATGGACAGGGAACCCTGGCATGCTATAGTCCCTGGGGTTGCAGAGAGTCAGACTTGACTGAGTGACTGAACTGAACTGATCAGGTCATATGGGGTATCTGTGAAAGTTTGTAAGCACTTGGCAGGGCTTAAGCAGAAGCTGGCCTATTTGCTGGTATTGTTATGTAAGGAAATCATTTATACATTGGGAAGAAGCTTTGGCTATATGATCTGAATGTTCTCTTCAAATCTAGCAGAGTGGGATTCTAAGCATGGTTGTCACAAATCCTGAGATTAGCTTTCAGGCAGAATTCATGTCTTATTTTAATCAATTGGGAAAACATTTAGAGACAATAAAGTTTAAAATTAAAGTTTAATCACACGTAGAATTTTGATTATTGAGACGATAGCAGGACACATTTAGGCAGGATATGCTCAGGATTTGTAGTTCTTTGTCATATAGCTATCTGATATCTTGTATCTAGCCACTGGTGACTTCTCAACTCCCAACTTTGGTGAGGAGAACAACTAAATTCAAGATTCCTATACATGTTGATATTTTACCCCCAGAGATACATTCTTTGGTTTAAAAAAAATAAGAAAATCTACTCTATTATTCCCATTTTAGTTTAATCGAGTCTTGGTGAGAAACTAAAACCAGTTTGCAATTTTGTTTTGTCTTGATTTGATCAAAAAATGTGATAAAACTGTATCTCTAGCTCATCAAAAGTAATTTAAATCATCCAAAGTGTCAAATATCTAATAATGTTTGGAAATAAGATGTAAAAAGAAGTCCTTCACTAATTCTCATGGAAAAAAATAATCCTGTTTTATGGGGACTCTGAAAGGTGTTACTACAGCTTTCAGAGAGAAAATATATGTAATTCAGTGTAGTAGAAGAAACCCTATGAGTAAGACAGAGGTTGTTAAGAGAAATACATTGATAAAACTTGAAAATATTATTTTCCTGAAAACTCACCTCCCTTTTGTTTCATAAACACTTTTCAATCACATTAGCTTATTTGTTTTTTTCTGAAGAAGTGAAAAATTATCACAATTTTATTATATGCTCATCTTAATAGTATACATTGACATAATCATTTTAATAAAAAAGGGAGCAGAAAATAATTTTGGAAGTTTTTATCTAAGGTTTTAATTCTACCATTCAATTCTCTTTACATACTTTTAAATAGACTTTAATATTTCCTGATCTCAATCAGCAAATATTTTTAGGCAGACACCCCACATTAAACATATTTGTCTTGGTTCAAGGAATATAATAATTCTGTCAAATTTTACTTCTAAAGTAGCCTTAGTAGGAAATTTCTGCCATTTTTTATGAAGTAAAATATATTTTTCTTTGTGGAGATATAAAGTTTCTTATACTGATTTGTCTTTGTTTTGAAAAATAAATAAATAAATGAATAAAAAGACAAGATACGCTAAGTACCATAAAAATATCAAGTGCCTACCATACAAAATTGGCCAATACTGACATGTTAAAAGTTTTGCTTTCTGTCTAAATAGGAATATAATGTATTTCCTCACTTATTCATCTTTTGTGTTCTTTAATATTTTGTATTTTTTTCTTTGCAGGCCTCACACAATTTTTATTAGGCTTACTCCTAATGGGTACTAAGATAATTTTCTTTGCTTTGCGAATGTCTACACTTTACATAAGAATTTTCTAATTTGCTATTGCTTGTTTCTAAAAATTCTAATGATTTTAGTATTTTTTTTCATATTTGACAGATTTATTAAACTCTTTATTAGACTGAGAAATGTCTAGGATTGTCTTGATTTTCTGTGTAAATAACAACTATTTTGTGAATATTTTTTGCATGCTAATTATTAAAATGTATCAATCTTGCATTCCAGAATAAAAACATTTCTTGGTATTTTTAAATACTCTATTAGGTTGAATTTGATTTCCGTGTTTTCTTTTACTTTCTTCATGTATCTCTAAAAATGAACTTTAATTTTTATGCCATTGCCTAATTTCCATATATATTATATTAGATACACAAAATGATTAAGATTGTTTTTTATATATATTTTTAAAGTCTAAAATATTTTAGTAATATAGAAATTACTTATACTTAAGGTCTGGTAAAACTTGACTCTGCAATGATCTGGATTGAATGACAATTTTAGACAAAGTTTTTTTTTCACATGATTAAATTTTAATGTCTACTGATTTATTCAGCTTTTCTACTTATTAAATCAAGTTTTGTAATGTATTCTTTTATTTATTTGTATATTTTAAAATTTACTTTTGGCTGTGCTGGGGCTTCATTGCTGTGTGGGGGTTTATCTAGCTGCAGTTAGCAGGGGCTGCTCTCTGGTTTCAGTGAGTAGGCTTCTCATTGCAGTGGCTTCTCTTGCTGCAGAACACGGTCTCCAGGGCTTGTGGGCTTCAGTCACTGCAGCATATTGGGCTCAGTAGTTGGGGCTCCCAGGCTCTAGAGCACAGGGTTAGTAGTTGTGGTGAACCAGCTTAGTTGCTCCTCAGTACCTGGAATCTGCTCTAATCAGGAATCAAAACCAAGTCTCCTGCACTGGCAGCTGGATCCCTCCCACTGAGCCACGAGGGAAGCCCCTGTAATGTATTCTTTACACACGATTGCTCATCTATATTTTTATATACATTGGTATAAAGTGGTTTATAATATTCTCTTATCAAAAATCATTCTCTAATGTACTATCACCATATTGCCCCTGTAAGAAATACTGTTTATTTGTATGCTTCTTTTGTTTTCTTTTTACTATTACATACTTTATCAATCTTGCTAGAAAAACTCACGTCTAAGCTTGTGACACATGCAACTCACCCAGCCACAATAATTATTTCAGGAATGGATATATTGCGGAGGGAGAAATTTTCGAGCAGTCTTCTAGGTTCTTCTGGCTAACCTAAGTATTAAACTGATGTGAGACAGATTAATAGAAAACCACACAAAAGTTTAATACCATGTATCTATGGGAGAGATTCAGAAAAGCTTAGTAACTCATCAAGATGGTTGAATCCTTCCCTTAAATACCATCTTCAGCTAAGGACAAAAGGGAATGTTGAAGGTAGTCATTTAGGAACTCAAAGGGGTAGAAGGCAATGGAAAAGCAAAATGTTTGGTAGAAAAATGTTTGCTGGACCAAGCAGAGACAACAGGACACAGTGAAGAATTTTCAACAGCAGACTGAGCTGGGTTCCTCCGTGTTTACACACCTAACTTATATGACAGTGATTCTATGGTGACAATTTCCATCATGGACTAAGGTCTCTGTATCCTTTAGGCAGTTAGAGAGATGGTCAGAGTTACTCCCTCAGTCTTCTGGGGCTTGACTGTTTTCATCTGGAAATAATCACCATTCCAAAGAGATATTTTGGGGTGGCAAATTTTGCTCCCCTATAGACACATGCTCTGATATATAACCCATGATAAAGGGGGACGGGCTTTCTGGAGCTTTTGGAAAATGTGCTCTTTCCCTTAAGAAACAGCTACAAAAAGAAGTCATTTCTTCCTTCTGAGCACTTTCGAGCCCAGACGTGTTGCCCCAAACTGCTCTACCTCATTCATATTATCCTAATAAGAAAAGGCACCCAAATATGAGGAAAGAGTTGAGCATGATTCAGGGAGAGTTAATCTTAGCTACTGGATTAAATCAACAATCTACCTCTGAACTCCAACAAAAGTCCTGCACAGTTTAAGCCACTTTGAAGTAGGGTTTTAGGCTTCCCTGGCGGCTCAGTTGGTAAAGAGGTAGGCTTTTACTTATTCAAATTCTAACCGTTCCACTGCTGCTGTAAGAATCGAGTAATTGATGGCACCCAGCCATCTCATCCTCTGGCGTCCCCTTCTCCTCCTGCCCCCAGTCCCTCCCAGCATCAGAGTCTTTTCCAATGAGTCAACTCTTCGCGTGAGGTGGCCGAAGTACTGGAGTTTCAGCTTTAGCATCAGTCCTTCCAAAGAAATCCCAGGGCTGATGTCCTTTAGAATGGACTGGTTGGATCTCCTTGCAGTCCAAGGGACTCTCAAGAGTCTTCTCCAACACCACAGTTCAAAAGCATCAATTCTTTGGCACTCAGCTCTCTTCACAGTCCAACTCTCACATCCATACATGACCACTGGAAAAACCAAAGCCTTGACTGGATGGACCTTTGCTGGCAAAGTAATGTCTCTACTTTTGAATATGCTATCTAGTTTGGTCATGACTTTCCTTCCAAGGAGTAAGCGTCTTTTAATTTCACAGCTGCAATCACCATCTGCAGTGATTTTGAAGCCCCCAAAAATAAAGTTGACACAATTTCCCCATCTATTTCCCATGAAGTGATGGGACCAGATGCCATGATCTTCATTTTCTGAATGTTGAGCGTGAGGCCAACTTTTTCACTCTCCTCTTTCACTTTCCTCTTCACTTTCTATCATGAGGGTGCTGTCATCTGCATATCTGAGATTATTGATATTTCTCCTGGCAATCTTGATTCCAGCTTGTGCTTCTTCCAGCCCAGCGTTTCTCATGATGTTCTCTGCATATAAGTTAAATAAGCAGGGTGACAATATACAGGCTTGACATACTCCTTTTCCTATTTGGAACCAGTCTGTTGTTCCATGTCCAGTTCTAACTGTTGCTTCCTGACCTGCATACTGGTTTCTCAAGAGGCAGGTCAGGTAGTCTGTTGTGCCCATCTCTTTCAGAATTTTCCACAGTTTATTGTGATCCACACAGTCAAAGGCTTTGGCATAGTCAATAAAGCAGAAATAGATGTTTTTCTGGAACTCTCTTGGTTTTTCCATGATTCAGCAGATGTTGGCAATTTGACCTCTGGTTCCTCTGCCTTTTCTAAAAGCAGCTTGAACATCTGGAAGTTCATGGTTCACGTATTGCTAAAGCCAGGCTTGGAGAATTTTGAGCATTACTTTACTAGTGTGTGAGATGAGTGCAATTTGCGGTAGTTTGAGCATTCTTTGGCATTGCCTTTCTTTGAGATTGGAATGAAAACTGACCTTTTCCAGTCCTGTGGCCACTGCTGAGTTTTCCAAATTTGCTGGTATAGTGAGTGCAGCACTTACCCAACATCATCTTTCAGGATTTGAAAGAGCTCAACTTTAATTCCATCACCACCACTAGCTTTGTTCATAGTGATACTGTCTAAGGCCCACTTGACTTCACATTCCAAGATGTCTGGCCCTAGGTGAGTGATCACACCATCATGATTATCTCAGTCATGAAGATCTTTTTTGTACAGTTCTCCTGTGTATTCTTGCCACCTATTCTTAATATCTTCTGCTTCTGTTAGGTCCATACCATTTCTGTCCTTGATCAAGCCCATCTTTGCATGAAATGTTTCCTTGGTATCTCTCATTTTCTTGAAGAGATCTCTAGTCTTTCCCATTCTGTTGTTTTCCTCTATTTCTTTACATTGATCACTGAGGAAGGCTTTCTTATCTCTCCTTCCTATTCTTTGGAACTCTGCATTCAGATGCTTATATCTTTCCTTTTCTCCTTTGCTTTTCACTTCTTTTCTTTTCCCAGCTATTTGTAAGGCCTCCCTAGACAACCATTTTGCTTTTTTGCATTTCTTTTCCATAGGGATCATTGATCCCTGTCTCCTGTACAATGTCACGAATCTCCGTCCATAATTCATCAGGCACTCTATCTTCAGATCTATTCCCTTAAAGCTATTTCTAACTTCCACTGTATAATCATAAGAGCTTTTATTTAGGTCGTACCTGAATAGTCTAGTGGTTTGCCCTAATTTCTTCAACTTAAGTCTGAATTTGGCAATAAGGAATTAATTAAATTATCAGCGAATTTGATTTTAAATAAAACAATCAACTTGGGCTACCTTACACAGAAATGGAATTTTGTGAGGATATTGGAAACTGTATACAATCCATGCTCAGAAAATAGAACAAAAGAAAGGCAAAATACAGCCAGGATTATGTCACAGGCACAGTCTGCTCTGGTTGACTAAGTTTTGATCCCTTGTAGAATCTTAAATCCCCAGAGTTTTAGAGAGGAAATATCTGTCTGTGTTCCCTTTAAAAAAGAAAAATTCTTTTCTAGAACATCCTTGGAGCTGTATTTTTTAAAGTAGTTATTAAGTTTTAGTTGTACTGGGTCTTCACTGCTGTGCAGGCTTTTCTCTGGCTGCAGAGAGAGAGGGCTACTCTCTAGTTGAGGTGCATGGGTTTCTGACCGTGGCGGGTTCTCTTGCCGTGGGACACGGGCTCAAGGGTACATGGGCTTCAGTAATTGTGGCACCTGGGATCAGTAGCTGGGGCTCCTGGGCTCTAGAGCAGGGGCTCAAGGGCTGTGGAACATGAGCTTAGTTGTTCCTCAGCATGTGGGATCTTCCTGGATCAGAGATCAAGCCCAGGTCTCCTGTATTGGCAGGTGCATTCTTCACCACTGAACCATGAGAGAAGCCCTCTGTATGCCTTCTTTGGGGAGCTCTTTACCAAAAGGAAGGATGTTCATATAGCAGTGGTTCTCAAGTTCTCCAGTACAAGCTCCACAACATAGCTTGTAAAAAAATAAATTGAGCCCAGGTTTTATTTCTTCTAGAAAGTTCTTCACTTTCTGGTTGTCATTCATTCTACTGTTCTCAGATTAGAAATTACTTCCTCCTCTATCCCTAATTCTCATGCCCAGGTTGAAAGTTCTTCAATGTTCTCATAGAACTGAGTGTACTAAAATGTCTTCTTCTTATGTTATATATCATTCTACATCCCCTTGCCTGGACTCTATACTGTCCTCTATTTCTGCCTTTCATATAAGATGATACATGGCACAAATAGGCACTCAGTAAGCATGTATTGAAGAAATAAACATTGGTGTAAACATTCAATGGAATTTCTAGGAAATATTTTGGTATTCACTAAAATGACTATGCCAAACCCTTTGACTGTGTGGATTACAATAAATTGTGGAAAATTCTTCAAGAGATGGGAATACCCGACCACCTGACCTGCCTCTTGAGAAACCTGTATGCAGGTCAGGAAGTAACAGTTCGAACTGGACATGGAACAACAGACTGGTTCCAAATAGGAAAAGGAGTATGTCAAGGCTGTATATTGTCACCCTGCTTATTTAACTTATATACTGAGTACATCATGAGAAATGCTGGGCTGGACAAAGCACAAGCTGGAATCAAGATTGCTGGGAGAAATATCAATAACCTCAGATATGCAAATGACACCACCCTTATGGCAGAAAGTGAAGAGGAACTAAAGAGCCTCTTGATGAAGGTGAAAGATGAGAGTGAAAAAGTTGGGTTGAAGCTCAACATTCAGAAAACTAAGATCATGGCATCTGGTCCCATAACTTCAAGATGGGTAAACAGTGGAAACAGAGGATGACTTTATTTTTCTGGGCTCAAAAATCACTGCAGATGGTGATTGCAGCCATGAAATTAAAAGACGCTTACTCCTTGGAGGGAAAGTTATGACCAACCTAGACAGCATATTAAAAAGCAGAGACATTACTTTGCCAACAAAGGTCCTTCTAGTCAAGGCTATGGTTTCTCCAGTGGTCATGTATGGATGTGAGAGTTGGACTATAAACCTGAGCACAGATGCTTTTGAACTGTGGTGCTGGAGAAGACTCTTGACAGTCCCTTGGACTGCAAGGAGATCCAACCAGTCCATTCTGAAGGAGAGCAGCCCTGGGATTTCTTTGGAAGGAATGATGCTAAAGCTGAACCAGTACTTTGGCCACCTCATGCGAAGAGTTGACTCATTGGAAAAGACTCTGATGCTGGGAGGGATTGGGGGCAGGAGGAGAAGGGGACGACAGAGGTGAGATGGCTGGATGGCATCACGGACTCGATGGATATGAGTCTGAGTGAACTCTGGGAATTGGTGATGGACAGAGAGGCCTGGCATGCTGCGGTTCATGGGGTCCCAAAGAGTCGGAAATGACTGAGAGACTGGACTGAACTGAACTGATGGGGCAGGAGCTTCGACAACTTTTGATGGTCTTTTTCTACAATAATAATTTCATCTCAGTAATGCCTCTTCGGATTTTATTTTCCATCTAAGCAGAAATGCTGCTGTGAGCCCTAGGGCATGGCTGGTGCATGTGATACTCTGCATAGTGTTCCTTCCTTTGTTCTCTGAGCTTAGAGCTGGTAGAGGCTCATGCTAATTATGTTTGAATTTCCTTAATTTTATCATTGGGAGTGCAGCGTGCATTGCCTGCTGGTTTCACAAATGATGGTCTTTTTTCATCTTACTTGCTAATAATTCAAGCTATGTATTTTCTATAGAAAGTGAACTAATTGAGATATTTCTTACTCAACTGTTATTTTCAAAGTAGAACTTTCAACTATAACTTTGAGGGGGAGGCTATTTAAAAATTATGTCATTTATTTTTACTCAGTCAATCTTTATTTAATATGCATGTATTGGGTTTGATCCCTGAGTCAGAAAGATACCATGGAGAAGGCAATGGCAACCCACTCCATTATTCTTGCCTCGGAAATCCCTTGGACTGAGGAGCCTGGCGAGCTACAGTCCATGGGGTCATAAAAGAGGAGTACATGACTTAATGACCAACCAACCAACCAACCTTTGGGTACCTAATATGTTTTAAGCACTGCAACAAGTGCAAATGATACCAAGATAAATAAGATTCATTCCCTTCTCTGAAGGAATTTACAATGTAACTGAGGGGTACAGACATTTAAACCATTCATTGTAAAACAAACAAAACAATGAGTAAAGTAGAAACACTAAGAGGGATATCCCTGGATAAAGACAAAAGTGGCAATTCTGTGTCCTTGATATTGAAGGAGGGATAACAAACCATAGGGTTTAATTGGAACACCAAGACTTTGGATGCTCCTTAAGTTCTGATTCTAAAGAAGTCAGATATAGGGAGTTGGTTAAAATAAGTATCAGTCGTATTCTACCCAAGTAAATCAAACTAAAATTGTGAAAGCGTTCACTCAGAGTACCTGAAGAACATTATGCATTTCAATGTACAGTGATGAAAGACTTATTTTACAAAGTAATTTCTGTAATTTAGAACTGTTAGGCATTACGATGAGGAATTATGGAATAAAGAGTTTCCAGAGAATGACTAAAGATCCATGGTTTCCTTATTTTGAAAAGGATGGGTTTAAAAAAATAATAAAAAGATGGCTTGTGCCAATAGACACATTAAGCAGTGGATGACTAATTAACTAGGAAGCAATTTTTAAATTGTAGATTTAAAGTATGACAAATTTAGGTGATTTTATAAATTATGATAAAATTGTAGAGTATAAATATTCCAACTACTTATTCAGTGTTTACTTGATAACATTTCCATAAATGCCTTATTATTGTTTATCTCTTCCCCATCCCTGTTGTGATTCTTGGTAATCTTAATGTCCTTGCTTGCCCATTGATTTTGGATTGGCCATCTAACTTCCTTTGGCAGTGAGATGATGGTTCTGTGAGAATGTACGGACTCTGAGGTGAAGCCACAAAGAACATTAATTAGTTTCTCTCATCCTTCTTGGAGATTCTTCTACCCATAAATGATAAGCACTCACTTTGGGTATTTGATAGACTAGAATGAGAAATACATGGTCCCAACCCTAATCTTAAATCTGAAATAGAGCTTTCCAGCTCATCTATAGAGCTGTAAGCATGAAATAAATTGTTGCTTTAAGCCATGGAGATTTGATGCTACTAATAAAGCATATGTCAGCAGAAATCTGAGAAATACAGATAGTTAACTCACTCTCTCTCAAGTCTGTCTTTGCATGAGGATGATGAAGAGAAAGAAATTAAGCTGGTATAAATTAAGCTGTGCTAGATGCTATTTTAGGTATATAACACTTATTACCTCATTTATAGAATAGCTCAGTGATTACAGTCTTAAAAAGTTCAATTCCAAGATTTATCACTTACTATCTGTTTGTCCTTGGCAGTTACTTAATATCTTGCTGCCCAGATTCCCTGTTTGATATATAGGAGAAAAAAAAAATAGTCTCTATCTCATTGGTTCTCTAATGGTTTATATGAGATTTTAAAAATACTAGAAGAAAATTGTCTAATACGTAATAAGTAGTCACCAAATGTTAGCTAGTATTACATGAATACCCTTTATCATAGGCCAATGGGACAAGTTTTGTTAAATCAGTTTTAAGGATTTAAAAAAAAAAAAAAAAAAAAGAGGGTAAGTAATATTACCAGTTCTTATGTGGTTTCAAACTCAGGTTTGCTTAATTATTGTCTTTCCTGGTGGTTCAGATGGTAAAGAATCTACCTGAAATGCAGGAGACCCATGTTTGATCGCTGGGTAGGGAAGATCCCCTGGAGAAGGGAATGGCTACCCATGCCAGTATTCTTGCCTGGAAAATTCCATGGACAGAGAAGCCTGGTGGGCTACAGTCCATTGGGTTGCAAAGAGTTGGACATGACTGAGTGACTAACACTAACACTGGCTTAATTTTAAAGTTAATACTTACTACATAGATTTCTGATCTAGAAATCATCCCTACAAATCCTACATTTAATAAAAATCTATTAAGGCTTTTGCTGTTGTTTGATGCTATGTTGCTCTTGGGCTGATGTATCTAATTATTTCAATATGCTTTAAACCAGTGGTCCCCAACTTTTCTGGCACCAAGAATCCATTTTGTGGAAGACATTTCTCCAGGGACCATGGGGGTGGTTGGTTTTGGGATAATTCAAGCACATAACATGTATTGTGTACCCTATTTCTATTATTATTATATATAGTTCCACCTCATATCAGGCATTAGATCCCAGGGGTTTGAGACCCCTGCCCTGAAATATATGGAAAAAAATAACTAAGAAGTTGAGGAACAATTCCTTTGAGAAAATGTAAGAGGAAATGATGTTTCATCTGAGGAAAAAGGGGGAAGGGGAAATGTGGATTCTCTCTAATGATATATAGCATTTTAAGAACTTTTATGTATATTTTTTTAAATATACAAAGGTAAAGATTGTCATAAACTCCAGTATACTCATACCCCAAATTTAACAATGAATGTTTTCTAGGCATATTAAAATTCAGCCAATTATAAGATGTAATAAAACACATTAATTGCACTTTGCTATGGATATAAAAAAGAATTTCACTATATATTGCTGTGTGAAGAATTGCCTCAAGCCTTTGTGGCATAAAACAGCAAACATTTATTATCTTACAGTGCCTCTGGATTTATTTTCTGAGCTCAACTTAGTTGGGCTCCTGTACGTTTAGTTCTCTCCTGATGTTTCAGTCAAGCTGTCATTTGTGGTCTCATCTGGAGGCTCAAGTGGGCAAAGGTTTTTTTATTTTTTGTTTTGAAGCTCAGTAGTGTGGTTGTTGATACTGGAGAAGGAAATGGCAACCCACTCCAGTGTTCTTGCCTGGAGAATCCCAGGGACGGGGGAGCCTGGTGGGCTGCCGTCTATGGGGTCTCACAGAGTCGGACACGACTGAAGTGACTTAGCAGTAGCAGCAATGTGGTGGTTGATAGGATCAAGTTCCCCACAGAAGTCAATTGTTTGATGGCTTGTTAGCAAAGACTTTTCTCATTTCAGGTGGCAGAATTTAGTTCCTTAACATTTGCCAGCCAGAGAACTTCTTTATTCCCTTGCCTCGTGGTTCTCGCCATAGTATAGCTTGCCATAGTATAACACATGTGGGCAAATGAGTGAAAGAACCAAAAAGAAGAGTTACCCAAGGTGGAGGCCACTGTCCTTTTAACAGCCTAATCTCAGAAATGAAATTCTTGTTACTCTTGCTGTATTTTACTAGTTAGAAGTCAGTAAATAAGTCTAACCCACACACAAGGATTAGAGTGCAGGAATATCAGGAAGCAGGATGTTGGCCCCATCTTAGAGGCTGCCTCCCACAGGTGAGGTATAACTTTAAAGTCTAAGATGTCCAAGACACCAGGTCTGTAAATATGGCAGGAAGCATTAATGAAAAATTCTTATCTGACGTAAATGGTAGCTGTGTGATTGGCAGGCGACAACAGGGTTCTGGACATGGTTATAGAGTCTACATTCTCAAAACTCTTTAAGAGGATATCATTATTTATCTTAAATCAACCAGACCAGTGTTTTTCAATCAGTGGTCTACAAAATCCTTGGGTGTTTACAACTATTTTCTGGGTTCTCTACTTTTAGAAACATGAGGTTTATAAAATCTGTTGTATTTTTATGGAAAAATTTACACAGCTAAATCTAAAACAAAAGGTAAATGAATCACTGAATGAATGAATAAGTGAAACTTACTCATTTGTCTGTTAGACATGCTGATATGATGGCATAATTTCAGAGTCTTTGCTCTGATATTAATCCTATGAAGAAGCAGGTTCTCCTTGATTGAAAACTAATCCTCATTACTATACACCCTCTTACAAATTTTCCATGGACTAGAATATCTAGCAATTGACACTGTATTTTTAATACTAATTTTCTGTATGCATTTCTATAAGTTTTATTTCAAATTATATTGACATTTTAGTTATATTTGAATGACATAATGATTTTCTATGAATTGTGAACAGCTAAGTTTTACATTCAGGCCTCAGTTGCATTTTCCTAATGATTGATGACATTGTGAAGTTAGGTTTTTACCTTCCAGTGCAAAATCAATTTTTCAACTAGAGTAACCTGCAAATGTAATGAGTTTGGAAAAGTCTTTTCTGGTTTCCTGCTGAGATTCCATTAGCTGCATTTAGAGATGCTATGTACACAGATGCACAGTGCCAGTGGAATGCTATGTTTCTGTAGTTGCCCCAAACAATTCAGTGACACAAAGTTTGAATGAGTGTCCTGAAATTACAGCCTTTGGAGAGCCTTAAAAGCCTGGGAACAAATACTGTAGTGTCAATCAGTGTAGATATCTTCAAATCTGGGGTTTTATTCTCCAGAGTAAATGTTTTACTTGGGAAACTTCCAGAAATACTAGGCTTCTAGTACCCACTGAATTCTCAAACTAAAAATATTCCTAAAATGTCTGTGTTGAGAGGAAGTTAACTAATTCTTCATTGTTTTTTTTTTTTTTGGATATTCAACAATGCCAAAGCAAAATATATGTACTGCATTTCATAAACTAGAAGGAAATTAGTATTAAACTTTATTTGCAAGTTTCAGTATTTTAGCATTAAAATTTTATTCACATTGCCATGCTCTTTAGTGTGAATTAGTTAATTTAAAAATATTTGAAGTTGAGTCATTCAAGGGTTTTACAAGTAGCATTGATAGGAAATGTTATAATTACCATAAGAGAAAATTTAATAAGTGAAACCTCAAATCTCTGTAGTCATGATAAGTACATTTTGCATATTTTTCCCCATCTCTTTTTACGGCTTTCTCTCTTTGATTATTGCATCCTCATGACACTAATATGTGTTTAAAAGCAAAATAACGTATTTGATCAATTAGTCTCCATGTTTACATAATGAAAAAATAATCCACTGATTATTTTTTTCCACAGAATTTCTGAAATCACTAGTATTCTCCATTCCATATGGTATTCACAGACTTAGAATGTTCAAAAAAATTGTTCCAAAGTTGACAAAAGGAAAGTCAATTTAGTACCTCTGAGGGGAAAAATAAATCTAGTGCAAAGCATACAACAAGAAGGAAAACCTGTGAAGAAATAATGTTAAAATATCCAGAGGTGAGAGCAGAGAGAAAATTGTATATGACCTTGCATTATCCATCCAACTGACGCAGGACTGCACAAAGTGCCGTTGAGTTTTCCCACTGGATACAACTCCCATCATGTTATCTGTTAGGGAGGTGACAGACTCTCTCCTTATGCTGCCCTTGTGAGAAACCCCCTAGGGTCTTAAATTCAGCCCTGGACAGCTCAGTATTAGAGAAACAGATCAAGGGTTTAAACACACACACACAACACATTGTATGAAATATCTTAGGATCCTGGGGCTGACAGGGACCCAGAAAGGGCATTTAATCTCCCAACTTGCCTCTGGGCATGATTGCATTTAAATCACTGAATCTCCTTTGAGAAAGGAAAC
Organism: Bos indicus x Bos taurus; assembly: GCF_003369695.1. NCBI lineage: Eukaryota > Metazoa > Chordata > Mammalia > Artiodactyla > Bovidae > Bos > Bos indicus x Bos taurus. The sequence continues at coordinate 112,396,952 of NC_040080.1, read as the reverse complement.
TGCACAGAATTTCTACTGTTTTAATATTTCAGATGTATATTTGGCATAATAAACCTAAAATCGGGCCTCCCTAGTAGCTCAGATGGTAAAGCATTTGCCTGCAGTGCAGGAAACCCCAGTTTGATTCCTGGGTCAGGAAGTTCCCTGGGGGAAAGGATAGGCTACCCAATTCAGTATTCTTGGGCTTCCCTGGTGGCTCAGACAGTAAAGAATCCACCTACAATCCAGGAGACCGGGGTTCAATCCCTGGATTGCAAAGATTCCCCTGGAGAAAGGTGTGGCAACCCTCTCCAGCATTCTTGCGGGCTACAGACATTAGGACCGCAGAGTCTGACATGACTGAGCCACTAACACACAGAACCTAAAATCATTAGACTATAACTTTTTGTAAACATTAAAAAAAAATTACATTGAACAAATTTTAGGGTAAAGCTCCATGAATTTTTACAAATAAATGCACCAGTGGGATTACAACCAAAATCAAATGAAATACCACATTATCTGTATTACAGAGGCTTTTTATCAATCCCTTACAATTCAGTATTTCCCCACCACCCCGCAAATACACTGAACGTGTGTTTATATACCTATTAATTAGTTTTTATAATTGTTTATATACATATTATTATATACCTTATTTATAACATATTAATTTGTTTTCCTATGTTTGAACTTAATATAAACTTAATTACATATGTTTGTCTTTGTTTTGGGGTGTTTTTGTTCAATATTACATAATTCCACTTTGACTAAAGACATTTTTGGTTCTATCATATTCCGTTGTATGAAAATAGTATAATTTAGCCATTCTACTGTAGATAATTTTTTTTTCATTTTATTATGAATAAAGTTGTTTTGAGCATCCCTATGTAATTGTTTGGTCAAGCTATGTGTGCATTTCTGTTGGGGAAATACATAGGAGAATTGTTAGATCATAGTATATATTTATAATCACAACACACGTGATTAGTTTCAGTAGCATCAATCAAACTCTTTTTCAATTTATACCATAATTATCAGTGTATAAGAATTTCTGTTCTTTCACAATCTTACCACTATTATTTTATAAGTCATTTATAATCATAGCCATTCTGGCAGTGTATAAAGATATCTCATTGAGATACCTCATTGAGGTTCCAACTTGCACTTTCTTGGTTACTAATGCCCTGGAAGTCATTCCATGACAGTTAATTAAAGATGAAAAAAATAAAAAAGAGAGAGAAAGTAGGATTGCATGAATATGCACTTATTGGGAAGACCTGAAATTGATGTCACTTCTCCACATATTGTTTTGGTCAAAATTTAATTTGGCTACAGGAGTTCCATTAACTGTAAGATGTTATAATTTTGTTGACTAGACAGGATGTAGAGACCACAGGTTTGAACACCCAGGTAGTCTCTCATACTAAAAAGTGATCTATAAAAAGGTTTTAGAAAGCAAGACATCTCAGTATCATTATTAAATCAGCCTTATCTTGACTGTCTCTCTATTAAAATCCAAAGTCATGTCTGTGCTTACCATTTATTTCTGATTTTGATACTACATGTGTGTGTGTGTGTATATATATATACACACATATGTATGATGAATTGATTCCATCTAACCTGTGTTGAATTGAATTCATCTCATATATATTTTGTTATATTGATTCCACAGTTTTTTTGTACAATCCCAGAGTGGAAAAAGACCATAGAGGTCATCTGGTACAATCCTCATCCAATGCATAAATCCCGTCCAGCTGGTTAAACTCATTTTTAATTCCAAAGCTATTCTCCAAGCTTCTAGTCATTTCGTCAGCAAACTTAATTAACAGGGACTCTATTGACTCACGAGGCCAGCTTAACAAAATTAATAAATATATAATTTGGCTGACTGCACATTGAGGTGAAAGATTTGGGAGTAATGTGCATTACTACAATGCCTGTAATGCCTTTCATAACATTACCAAGCAATATTAAATAATCCTACATTCACTTTGCTGTGAGAAAAATGTATCTAGCTACAACAGCATGCTATGTGAGATCAATAATATTGTGCTTATAAGTAAGATGTGCTACATGGGCAAATTAACATTCCAGATGAACTAGATGAAGCAAATAACATTTAAATCAGTAACTTTATTAAATTTTTCTTGAAGAATATACCATTTTTACTTTACCATATAAAAGTTTCCATGAGTATGGATCAAGCTGCAAATCTGAGGTGCCACGGCTTGTATAAACTGCAACATGAAAAATATTTCCTGGGCTTGTGCAGTTCACAAACATTTGATCCTAAACAGTATGTTCATGTATACAACTCAACAAAGAGTAAAATAAAAAAATTTGAGTCTGTTTTATATAAAATTTCAAATTTAATTATGGTAACAAAGATGCTATTGAAAATACTTGACATCTACTTATAAGGCAAATTGGGTAACTTTATTTCATATTGATAAAGTATTTCCTTTTTCATTAGCATTATGAGTTTTCATAGGTCATACCATATCCAGTGAAGATGCTGATTGATCAATTGCTTGTGAAAACTTGTTTCTCTATAGAGGCACAATAAAACCCACACTGTGATGGACAATAGCTATCATAAATTACCTAAGGTGCAGATTATAGTAATGAAAAAATATTTGATCAACTTTGAAGTTTCTTATTGGTAGAGTGAATTTTGATGGATTCAAAATGACTTTTTCAGACACAAAAGATTATTCAGAGGTCAAATTTAGTTTTTAAAATATATATTTCATCTTAAAGAAGCTAGATCTTAAACGTTTAAGCTTACTTTACAACTATTTCTATTCTGTTTGGAAGTCTAACAAATGTGAGCAATCACTTATAAGACGATTTGTTATTAATATGTAGTCTCCTTCCTCAACTTGAAAAATTAAGAATTATTATAAAAATTATAATTATAAGCTTTAACAATATTAAATTTTTATCTTTATGTATTTTAGTTCCCTATGGATAAGTCTTTAAATTCATTATAGTTTAAGAGTCTCCACATGGACCTTTTTTTATTTTTATTTTTATTTTATTTTTAAACTTTACAAATTGTATTAGTTTTGCCAAACATCAAAATGAATCTGCCACAGGTATACATGTGTTCCCCATCCTGAACCCCCCTCCCTCCTCCCTCCCCATACCATCCCCCTGGATCGTCCCAGTGCACTAGCCCCAAGCATCCAGCATCGTGCATCGAACCTGGACTGGCAACTCGTTTCATACATGATACTGTACATGTTTCAATGCCATTCTCCCAAATCTTCCCACCCTCTCCCTCTGCAACAGATTCCATAAGACTGATCTATACATCAGTGTCTCTTTTGCTGTCTCGTACACAGGGTTATTGTTACCATCTTTCTAAATTCCATATATATGCATTAGTATACTGTATTGGTGTTTTTCTTTCTGGCTTACTTCACTCTGTATAATAGGCTCCAGTTTCATCCACCTCATTAGAACTGATTCAAATGTATTCTTTTTAATGGCTGAGTAATACTACACATGGACTGTTTTTATACGGTAACTTTCTTATATAACAAATATTACTTATTGACCAGAGATTTAAACCAGGAATACAACTTGAAGATGTTCAGTACCAGAGGGTCTTGTGTTTTTTTTTGTAATTTTCTTTTGACAGCTCTAATGAAACCCTTCTTACAGCCCACAGACTTCAAAATTTACAGAGAACACTGGTTATGTAGCACAAAAAGAAACGTTTGAGTCTTATTGTAGCCAAAACTCAGATTAGAGTCTAATCTTACTCAAGGTGATTATGCCACTGGTTTCATATAACTAGTGAATTTTCTAAAGTATTCAGCTCTGAATGCTGTATGTATTTTCTTTTTTATCTGTTAGAATCTTTCCAAAGATAATAAAACAGTATCTTCTGTGCTCTGTGGCTCAGTCATGTTCAACTCTTTTGCGATCCTCTGGACTATAGCCCGTCTGGCTCCTCTGTCCATGAGATTTCCCAGGCAGGAATACTGGAGTGGGTTGCCATTTCCTTCTCTAGAGGATCTTCCCCACCCAGGGGCTGAACCCGTGTCTCTTTTGTCTCCTACACTGCAGGAGGATTCTTTACTGCTGAGCCATCAAGAAGTAAACAGTACCTTGTGTGTGTGCCTAGTCGCTCAATCCTGTCCAACTCTTTGAGACCCCATGGACTGTAGTTCACCACGCTCCTCTGACTATGGAATTCTCCAGGCAGGAATACTGGAGTGGGTAGCCGTTCCTTTCTCCAGTGGATCTTCCCAGCCCAGGGATAGAACCCAGGTCTCCCACACTGGAGGCAGATTCTTCATTGTCTGAGCCACCAGGGAAGCCCAAACAGTATCTTACTGAATTTTAAATATATTTTATTGATATACCTGTGCCTTATAGTCCCAGCTTTTAAAGTCATTATACTGAACTATAAAATTAAACATTTTGAATTAATTTTACATATATCTGATCTACTAATTTCATATTGTATGCCTAAGGTTAGAGTAAGGTAGATTAGAGAGTAATGATAGACAAATGAAGTCACTCTTGGTCATCAAAACCTCCCAGTTACTATTGTTAGATTCCCTGGTATTTCATCTCTCTTATTGCTCCAGGTATATCTTCCAACCGGAGAAGGCAATGATACCCCACTCTTGCCAGTACTCTTGCCTGGAAAATCCATGGACGGAGGAGCCTGGCAGGCTGCAGTCCATGCGGTCGCTAAGAGTCAGACATGACTGAGTGACATCACTTTCACTTTTCACTTTCATGGATTGGAGAAGGAAATGGCAACCCACTCCAGTGTTTTTGCCTGGAGAATCTGAGGGATGGGGAGCCTGGTGGGCTGCTGCCTATGGGGTTGCACAGAGTTGGATACGACTGAAGTGATTAAGCAGCAGCAGCAGCAGCATATCTTGCAACAAACTTTTATGAAGTAGTATAAGTTTTATATCACGGTAGCTCAGTGGTAAAGAATCTGCCTGCATTGGAGATCCCTAGGTTGAGAAGATCCCCTGGGTCAGGAAGATCCCGTGGGTCAGGAAGATCCCCTGGAGAAGGAATGACAACCCACTCCAGTATTCTTGCCTGGGAAATCCCATGGACAGAGGAGCCTTAGTGGGCTGCATTCCATGGGATCACAAAAGAGTTAAACGTTACTTAGTGACTAAATGACAACAAAAAGTAGTAGCTAGAACACATCCACAAAGTATACTCAAACCCTCCCTGTTTATTCAGGGAAAGCATCATACGAAAGCTCAGTCTGAGGGATTTCCTCACAGTCCACTGGTTAAGAATTTGCTTTCCAATGCAGAGGCTGTGGGTTTGATCCCTGGTCAGGGAGCTAAGATTCCACATGCCTTGTGGACAAAAAACATTAAAGAAAAGAAAAAGAAGAAGCAATATTGTAACAAATTCAAAAGAATTTTTAAATGGTTCACATCAAATAAAAGACTTAAACACACACACAGAAAGAAAACAAAACTCAGCTTGAGTAGAGACCAAACAGAGCAAGGGAACATATTCCGTGCAGCTGTAGTAACCTGGATTCATCTAAAAACAGACTTCAGAGTACTTGCAATCTTGCATTTCAAACTAGAGTACTTCCAGATGACAAATCATACAAGGATGTCAGTGAGTTTTCACAACTGTAGGACAACCAAAGCACATTTCAGTTCAATGCCAAATTTTCCTGAATATTAAGAGGCAAAGAGTTTTGAGTGTGTACCCTCTTGAAAGGCATTTTAATGCATGCCAACCAGTATGCAAATCAGTAGAATCCCACTTTACTATGTCAGCCAATTTCATAGATATGATTTGACAGTAGGTTCTTTTATAATACTAGGAATTCCATGGGACAGTTGTATCAGTGTGAATAGAGTGTACTGTTCTACAATAAGCAACACATAGTAATTATGGCATTATTTGAATTGAATTGATGCTGAATTGATGCTTTTGGATTGTGATGCTGGAGAAGACTCTTGAGAGTCCCTTGGACTGCACGGAGATCAAACTAGGCAATCCTAAAGGAAATCAACCCAATATTAATTGGAGGGACTGATGCTGGAGCTGAAGCTCCAATACTTAGGCCACCTGACGCAAAGAGCCAACTCATTGGGAAAGACCCTGATGCTGGGACTGAAGGCAGGAGGAGAAGGGGGTGACAAAGAATGAGATGATTGGATGGCATCACTGACTGCATGATGAGCAAACTCTGGGAGTTGGTGATGGACAGGGAAGCCTGGCATGCTGCTGTCCATGGGGTCGCAAAGAGTTGGACACGACTGAGCGACTGAACAGCAACAACAAATGGGATGGAATAGCTATGCTGCTGCTGCTGCTGCTGCTAAGTCGCTTCAGTCGTGTCCAACTCTGTGCGACCCCATAGAAGGCAGCCCACCAGGCTCTGCCGTCCCTGGGATTCTCCAGGCAAGAACACTGGAGTGGGTTGTCATTTCCTTCTCCAATGCGTGAAAGTGAAAAGTGAAAGTGAAGTCTCTCAGTCGTGCCTGACACTTAGCGACCCCATGGACTGCAGCCTACCAGGCTCCTCCTTCCATGGGATTTTCCAGGCAAGAGTACTGGAGTGGGGTGCCATCGCCTTCTCCATAGAATAGTATAATAACTGCTTATTGAATCTGTCATATTGCAAGGCTATTTTCTTTATCACCTTGTAAACCAGTCTAATTTTTATTTGTATTTCAATTACTTAGAGAAAAACTTGATTCTCAAGTATCTGCTCATCTTTCTGCTGCAATTACTGTAGATCAGATCGTTTGTTTACTGTTGTATTGCTTAGTTCCACTTTCTCAGTGTGATTTCGTTGCATCCACAGTTTACCATTTTACTATACCTTATTTTGAAAATATGTGTTAATTTGCAATGATAATTCAGGAATGAAGAAACTAAACAATGTTAGAAGTATGAGAATAGATTTCCTAAAATAAATAATTTATCAAAAAGTTCAAAGGAACATTAAATTATTAAGATAACAGCACAGACATTACTGTCATCATTCTAATTATAACATGTGACTTGATGGTAGGTGGTGATAAATAGTCAAGAAGGAGTAGAATATACTTAATGCTTATTTAAACGATGAACACAAAAAAATGAAATGTCATCCCCCTGAGCAAAAATTGTGTAAATTCACCTCTTTTTTATAGTGTGTACATAATCATGAATTTAAATGATTATCACTAAAAGATTTTACAAAGTAAATGAGAAAAGTGCTGTGTGTAGGATACAATAAAATAATACTTGATCAAACCAACAAATAAAAATTGTTTGAATCTTATTTCAGGGTCAGTTTTAGAACTACCTAAGAAGAGGTTCGGAGAAGGCAATGGCACCCCACTCCAGTACTCTTGCCTGGAAAATCCCATGGATGGAGGAGCCTGGTAGGCTGCAGTCCATGGGGTTGCTAAGAGTCGGACACCGCTGAGCGACTTCACTTTCACTTTTCCCTTTCATGCATTGGAGAAGGAAATGGCAACCCACTCCAGTGTTCTTGCCTGGAGAATCCGAGGGACTTGGGGAGCCTGGTGGGCTGCAGTCCATGGGATTGCTAAGAGTCGGACATGGCTGAGCGACTTCGCTTTCACTTTTCACTTTCATGCATTGGAGAAGGAAATGGCAACACAGTCCAGTGTTCTTGCCTGGAGAGTCCCAGGGACGGAGGAACCTGGTAGGCTGCCATCTATGGGGTCACATAGAATCGGACATGACTGAAGTGACTTAGCAGCAGCAGCAAGAAGAGGTTAGAGCTTCCCTGGTGTCTCAGACAGTAAAGAATCCACCTGCAATGCAGGGATACCTGGATTTGATCCTGGGTTGGGAAGATCCCCTGGAGAAGGGCATGGCAACCCACTCCAGGTTGCCTGGAGAATTCATGGACAGAAAAGCCCGGCGAGCTACAGTACATGGGGTCACACAGTCGGGCAGGACTTAACAACTAAGGACAGCACAAGAAGGTTAAGTTCTAGGCTAGTATATGAGACTACCTTTTTAGGTCATTTTTATTGTAATTATTATTAACCTATTAAAGAAATGGACAAAAAGAAGCAGCAAAACTAAAAATATAAAGTGTTTGTTAAACAATGCTATCTAATTACAATTTAAATGTAGTAAAAAATGTGGTTACAAATGTGATTCTGAATCTTTATTTACAGTTGGGTTACACTATTAATATAAATTACTTAGCCATTTCATATATTTATATTTTTATAATGATATCTGTGAAAACATGAAAATTTAAAGAATGATGGATAATAAATTATATGATGAAAAAAGATAGGTCATGTAAAGAGGATATTGATTCTTTAAAAAATCTATTTACTGAAAAAAAATGATCAAATTTGCATAAAAAAGATTGGAATGGTAACTAACATTAAGATCATTCTGAACTGAACTGAAATGTTCAGTTTAGGCACTCAGTCATGTCTCACTCTTTGTGACCCCATGGACTGCAGCACGCCAGGCCTCCCTGTCCATCACCAGCTCCCTGAGTTTACTCAAACCCATGTCCATTGAGTTGGTGAGGCCATCCAATCATCTCATCCTCTGTCATCCCCTTCTCCTCCCGCCTTCAGTCTTTCCCAGCATCAGGGTCTTTTCAAATGAGTCAGCTCTTTGCATCAGGTGGCCAAAGTATTGCTAGTTTCAGCTTCAACATCAGTCCTTCCAATGAATACCCAGGACCGATCTCCTTTAGGATGGACTGGTTGGATCTCCTTGCAGTCCAAGGGACTCTCAAGAGTCTTCTCCAACACCACAGTTCAAAAGCATCAATTCTTCAGTGCTCAGCTTTCTTCACAGTCCAATTCTCATATCCATACATGACCACTGGAAAAACCATAGCCTTGACTAGATGGACCTCTGTTGGCGAAGTAACATCTTTGCTTTTTAATATGCTGTCTAGGTTGGTGATAATTTTTCTTCCAAGGAGTAAGCGTCTTTTAATTTCGTGGCTGCAATCACCATCTGCAGTGATTTTGGAGCCCCCTTAAATAAAGTCTGTCACTGTTTCCACTGTTTCGCCATCTATTTCCCATGAAGTGATGGGACTAGATGCCATGATCTTCGTGTACTGAATGTTGACTTTTAAGCCAACTTTTTCACTCTCCTCTTTCACTTTTCTCAAGAGGCTTTTTAGTTCCTCTTCACTTTCTGCCTTATGGGTGGTGTCATCTGCATATCTGAAATTATTGATATTTCTCCCAACAGTCTTGATTCCAGCTTGTGCTTCATCTAGCCCAGCGTTTCTCATGATGTACTCAGTATATAAGTTAAATAAGCAGGGTGACAATATACAGCCTTGACATACTCCTTTTCCTATTTGGAACCAGTCTGTTGTTCCATGTCCAGTTCTGTCACTTCCTGACCCACATACAGATAAGATCATTGTGTATCTTCCTTACTTTTCTTCTTCAAAATTGTCTAACTATTCCTGCCTCTCTGTATCTTCTCTTCATTTTAAAAATCAATTTGTCATATGTCATGAAAAAATATGTCTAGAATTTTAATTGATTTCTTTGAAATTATATATAAATCTGAAGGAAATTGATATTTTTGCATTATTGAGTCTTCCAATCTATGAAAATCCCTCCAACTCTTTTTGTATTCTATAGTATCTCTCAATAATATTTTGTAGTTTTATGTATAAACTAGTTTTCTGTATTTTCTTTCTTTTACTCTCCTTACTTTAATCTTTTTATTTTTTTAATATAAATTTATTTATTTTAATTGAAGGTTAATTACTTTACAATATTGTATTGGTTTTGCCATACATCGACATGAATCCACCACAGGTATACATGTGTTCCCCATCCTGAACCCCCCTCCCTCCACCCTCCCCATACCATCCCTCTGGGTCATCCCAGTGCACCAGCCCCAAGCATCCAGTATCATACATCTAACCTGGACTGGTGATTCGTTTCATATATGATATTATACATGTTTCAGTGCCATTCTCCCGTATTATCCCACCTTCACCCTCTCCCACAGAGTCCAAAAGACTGTTCTCTACATCTGTGTCTCTTTTGCTGTCTCACATACAGGGTTATCATTACCATCTTTCTAAATTCCATATATATGCATTAGTATACTATCTTGGTGTTTTTCTTTCTGGCTTACTTCACTCTGTATAATAGGCTCCAGTTTCATCCACCTCATTAGAACTGATTCTTTTTAATGGCTGAGTAATACTCCATTGTGTACATGTATTACAGCTTTCTTATCCAAAATCTTATTATATTCTACTAACTTATTTCTCTCCAACTACACTTCTCTTTAGTTTGTCTAATCTGCTGTTAATTCTACCTACTGAATTATTTTGATATTTATTGTGTTCTTTTACTCTTGGTTTTCCATGGTTTCCATAGTAATTCTTCATAGATCCTGGTTATGTGCCAAAATTAACCATATTACCACCCCCCCAATTTTATTAAATATTTTAATTATAACTATCTCAAAGTCAAAGTCTGATATCTCTAAGATCAGAATCTCCAGTAGACTTTTAAAAGTCTTGACTGTAATAATTCATGTGTCAAATGCAGTGTAATCTATTGCTGTATCAAATTATTTGTGATAGCATGCTGAAAATTATATATGAAAAGTTATAGATACAAATTGGATCTTTTGAAGATCTTATGTTTCTTCATTGAGGATTTCCTCTGGCCTGTCGCAGGAGTTAGATTTGGAAAAATCACTGAAGCCTATCATAGATAAATTGTCTTTCTGTCACTGTGAAGACTATATCTGATTCTCCATTAATTTTTGGTGTAGCCATTTAAGAATCCAACTGAAAAATTGAGAATTTCACCAGGTTCCCTCCTCATTGATAGTCTCTAGTTTTTCTTTTCTTTCCAGGCTTTTGAAACTGCTCAACCTACTCAGTGGCTCATCCATCACTGATGAAAATGTGCTAAATGACAGACTGTCCCTCTGCACTTCTCATCAGGATCTTAGGTATAAATTGGGTGCTCTATTCGCTCTCTCATTTTTTCAAAAAGGTGTTTTAAATGTGTATTATCCATCTTCTCCTGTTGTTACTGGCGAGAGGACTGGTCTGATGCAAACTAGTTCATTATAGCCAGAATTAAAAGTGGTGCTTTTACCTCTTCATTTCAGATTTCAAGGAGTATTTATGTGAGACAGTCTCCATGACTAATCAATGGTTCCTAGACACTCATAGCAATAATACGTAACATATCTCCTTACAAGAAGATGTACATCAAAATGTCCACTATTGGTGATCTGTGTTGTCAATATATCATGCTTTCAATCATACCCTAGGCATCCCTTCTATGTGATCATATAAATCTCTAGCCACTTTTCCCCTCACATACTGAATTTTATTGTGTTTAAGATAACATCAATTTTAAAGAATAAAATTTTATGTATCATAATTTTCTGAAAAGATACTATGAGTTATAATTATCACATCAAAGATATAAAAATGCCTCCTGATTTAAAAAATGCCAATATGTTAATAATATGAAACTGTAGGGAATATAAAACTACATTTAGTTTCATAAAATAGGAAAAAGGTTTTTTTTAAAATTAAACTTGGGATATCAAAATATTGGAAAACAAAGAAATAAAAAATTGCCTGTCATAAAAATCTGATACATAGTGTAGGTTTTATTAATTCAGTCATATTTTTTGCAATCAATGATGAACTAAAAAGCATTATTAGCTAATGAAATTTTTTAAAAAATTAACAATAACCCGGTGTACGAGACAGCAAAAGAGACACTGATGTGTAGAACAGTCTTATGGACTCTGTGGGAGAGGGAGAGGGTGGGAAGATTTGGGAAAATGACATTGAAACATGTAAAATATCATGTAAGAAACGAGATGCCAGTCCAGGTTCGATGCACGATACTGGATGCTTGGGGCTAGTGCACTGGGACGACCCAGAGGGATGGTATGGGGAGGGAGGAGAGAGGAGGGTTCAGGATGGGGAACACATTTATACCTGTGGCGGATTCATTTTGATATTTGGCAGAACTAATACAATTATGTAAAGTTTAAAAATAAAATAAAATTTAAAAAAAATCAAAAAAAATAGACTAAAAAAAATTAATGATAATTAATGTAAAATCTTTGTGTTTTAAAATATATACACAAACATATATTATGGAATAGGGTCCAGGATTTTTTAAACACTACATACTGAAAGTTCTTTTGTGAAGGATATGAGAAATATTGATTACATGTTATGGATCAATTTTGAATCCTTTTAGAGATTCTTTAAAATCATGATCCTTTAATATGTATCAAGTTGTGGCTAGTCAAACATTATTATATCCCCCAGTGAAGGAAAATTTGTCTGAATGAGTGGGGATACTATAAGCATATATATGTGTGTATCATTTTAGTTTCTAATTTTCATTAATTCAACACATGTGTAGTACCAGTGCACCAACCAGTATAATGAATGCTGAAATAGCTGAAATAACAATTCTCACTTTACTACCTGGTGCTGGTGGTAGTTTTTGCTCCCAAGTATTTAACACATGGAACAATCATAGAGTTAATATCTATTCTAGAAAATCATATAATAAAGAGTACTATAGCAAAAAAGAAAAACAAACAAAAAAACCAAGATGGTAAAGGTATAATCCCATAGAAGATACTCTAGTTCTCCACTGGGAGGTAACATTCTCTGGGCAAGCAAGCTAGGTTTCCAGAGTTCTAATCTCTTGCAGGCAAAGAGATATGAGAAAGCATTGCCTATTTAGTATGAAATTGTCCGATCTGGCTAAAAGATTAGAATGTCTGAGAGTGAGAACTAGAAGTTAGCATTAGAGGAATTATCACAAGCAAGCTTACGTTTTATGACCTTGTCATAAAACAAGGGATTGAGAATTTATCACACAGACTTAGTGAGTCTATTAAAGAAGAGTAGCAAGGGGTGACCATAGATATGATGGGATACGGCAGGCGTTTTCCAAGATGTGCTAATAATAGAATTTGGCCCATGTGGCAGCAGTCTTCTATTCAAGGAAGAATATACTGAAACTGTGACCTCCTTATCATCTTTGGCTTTGTTATAAGAGCTAGCATGAATTAAGGGCTTCATAAGTGCCAGGTATAGTTCAAAGTGTTTTACGTGTATAAACTCATCTGTTTGGCATAACAATCCAGTGGAGCAGCCCCCATTCTTTCTTATCCCACTTAACAGATAGGACAGGCTGCAGGAAATTATATAAGTTGTCCATATTCACATAATTTGAAAATGTTGAATCTGGCATTCAGTAGACATTAAAACTCCAAAGCTTGAATTCACAGCCTGTCCCTTAACTACACACTTGCTACTCCATGGAAGTACATTAGCTTATCACTTCTGACACATTCACTGACATCTTTTGAAAGTTGTGGGAAATATAAAATTTCAGGCCTTGCCTAGACCTGCATTTTAAAAACATCTGCAGACTATGTACATGAACATGAAAGTTTGAGAAACTTGGCACCTTGCTTCTGCACCCCAAGCTCTTTTTGAAGATCATTCTGGGATAATAGGCCCAAAATGCTATTTATTCCTATGGACTCTGTTTCAGTTTTTCAGTCATAGCCAGAGATTACAACTAAGTAATAAATATCAAGGAATCTGGATGAAAATTGGAAAACTCACTTTGGATACTTGTCTGTACAGTAAAAATGGCTGTCATATCTGCCTTATCTGCTTAAGTAGGAGCACCAGATTTGGAGGTAAAACGCGCTCAAAGATACATCGTGAAAAAAAATATAGCACTATTGTACTTCCCAAAGGATATGTTAAGTATCACTGGATTTCAGACAGATCTTTTTAGGTGGTTCATGGACATGATGTTACATAACAATGAGGAACATAGCTCCATTTTCAACTCTCTCTCAATCCTCTGATCAACTCAGACCAAGAACTGTTGACACTCTATTTATCATAACATCTTTCTACCACTGCCCCCTTTTAAAAAGATAGAAAACTAGCTTTGGGGCATGCAAGAATAATAAAGTGGAATTTTTATAACTGTTTTGGTTTTTTTGCATTTTTATTTATAATCATTTTATATTTATAGTTTTAAAGAATGATGGGTTTGAAACTGCCTTTAAAATAAAAGTTAAGTAAAAATCTACTTTAAACAAAGAAATTAAGACACTAATAACATAAGTGATACATGGATATAACAAACGCTGTGACGGATGTGTGTCAATCCTGAAGATTACAGATGTTCAGGAAAAACAGTGTTAAAATATTTAGAAAAAAAATCTAAGCATGTAAATCCATGACAGAGTTTATTATCAAAGAGTTTTAAGCAAGTCTAAAAATCATGTCAGTTCACAATGGCTTTTACTTCCCTTTGTCTGGAGCGTGGTGTTAGCTGAATGTCCTGCCAGGAGGGCGAAGGGTCTGGGTCACCCTGTGACTCACCATTCTTCCTTCCAACCGAGACGACACCTGAGTGGAAGAAGGAGCGTGATGCGGTCGGTCGAGATAGGAACACACATTTCCTTTTGACAGGAGCACAGATTTTGTTCCCTCTCTGGGAGAATCCCTAAAGACAGTAGCTAGTGGCTACTCAGCTCACCTCCATCACATTCCTGACCTTGTCTTCGTTGGAGGAGGACCAAGAAATTGGGGATGAGACAGAGAGATAGATACACTATATGAAAGATCCTTATGAGAAAAGTGCTATACAAATATTGCGGAAGCATAATATTATTTTAAGGAGAAAATTATCTTCCCCATATGTAGGTACCAAATGGAATAAGGGGCTATTTGGACTCTACTCTACAATCTTTTTTTTACATCCAAAACTTATTTAAATAACAACTAACTCCTTCTCAGAGCCACTAAGATCTAGAAATCACTATATTTTTTAATGCTAAGTAAAATAAAATTACCTCTAAGTGCTTCAAATCCCAGCAGTGTTTTTAATGAACCAAGCTTGTTTTTAATCAATACTTAAGCTGCAGGGGTTTTATTTATTTATTTTTTTATGTCATTGCTTTTAGATTTCTGTGCTTACAAAGAGAAAATAGCAGATGTCGTGCTTGGAGAAGGGAAGTGACTTTGTTCAGCTAAGTATGACAGATAAACGTGGAAAAAAAATGCCGTTTCCCAATCTTAAAAGAAATCACCATCACGAGGCATCCTCAGGTAAGCACCAGAAAAGGTAGCTTTTGAGCCTGGAGCTTTAGGATGTTTGCAGGAATCTTTTCAGGTTAATATGAGTCAAGTATAATGCATTCCAGAACATTAAACCTGTCTTTAATTGTTAATCTCTTTTATTTGTAAACCATTCTATTTTGTACAAACTCCCTTTACCTCACATTATATCCTTTAAATCTCACAACAGTTCTGACAGGTAGACAGAGTGAGGTTTTATTATACTCATCTCGCAGATGGAAAATTGGAAATTCTAAGATATTAAACAATTAGCCTAAGGTCATGCAAACTGGTAAACGGCAAAGCACAATGGGTACATAATTCATGTAGAGTGTCAAGAGAGAGGATTGTTCTTACTTCATAGCCAAAATGTTCCCAGTGAGTATATTGAAGAGAAGGGGTTCAGTTTCAAATCTAAAAGTAATCAGATGCAAATTAAATTCTTTAAATCCCACATAATCTCTATTAATTTAGTCAAGTAATATTTACTGTGTGCTGACTGCATGCTAGATGTAGTTACGATGCTGAGAATAGGGCAAAATCCAGGACAGTAGCAGTCCCTGAGTTTGAGAAATTTACAGTTCCCTGGTGGCCCAGACAGTAAAAAATCTGACTGCAATGCAGGAGACCTGGGTTCGGTCTCTGGGTTGGGAAGATCCCCTGAAGGAGGGAATGGCAACCCACGCCAGTATCCTTGCCTGGAGAATTAAATGGACAGAGGAGCTAGTGGGGCTATGGTCCAGAGGATCACAAAGAGTTGGACATGACTGAGCAACTTCAACACACATACACACAGTCTAACAAATTATGGTGAAATGGGTTTTTTTTCCACCACTTATATCCAGTTTTCCTGTTAATTAATTTGACATTGTACATTCAAATTTAAAATAAATAAGATTTGACACAACAATTCTACTTTTAAGAATTTACTGTGTGGCCAAGGTGTTGGTATAGGAGGAGCCTGAGCTCAATTCCTCCCATAAGCACACCATAATTACAATTATTTACAGAATAGCTGTATGATAATGACCTAAGGACTAGCAGAAAAGATTTTCCGTAACTAGAAATATAAAGAAGGAACTACAATTAGATAGGTAGGAAGGGCAGGGATGTAATACAGTCAAGACCTACACTTTTAAGTAGGCAACCCACAAATGGGAGGATAGTCATAATTGTTGACGAGACCTCTGAGTGACACTTAGAGTTATTTTATTTTTTTGTGAAGGATTATATATGTTCACGGATCTATTAGCCTATGTCCTGCATAGAGAGTCTCAGAATTCCAACAGTCGCCTTTATTTCATCTCATTTCTGCTCCTTTCTGTCCAAGCTGGCAGCATTTCTGCTTAAATGACTGATTGGATCCATGGGTTGCATGTCTAATCTCTCCAGAAAAAACTTGTACAGTCAGACCTTGGCCCTGTCTCAGATCATACTATCTGAACAGGCTGAAATTTTTCCAAATTATAAAGTTCCTTTTTGCTTAACAGTTCCTTTTAAAATTTATCTGTTGCTCTCACATTTGCTATAAGCAGCAATGAGAAACCAGGTTACATCTTCAACATTTTGCTAGGAAATCTCCTCAACTAATTATCCGAGCTTATTGTCTAAAGTCCCACTTTCTACTCAACAGCAGAAAATAATTCAGCCAAGATTTTTGGCACTTTACAAAAGAATATATATTTTAAAGTATAGCCAAGATGGATTCAATGTATAATTCAAGGATAAATTCCTGGAAATGCACAGTCTCCCATGACTGCATCAGAAAGAAATACATAATATGAACACACCAATTTTAAAAAGTTTGCTCAAACTCATGTCCATTGAATCAGAGATGCTATCCAGCCATCTCATCCTCTGTCATCCCCTTCTCCTGGCTTCAGTCTTTCCCAGCATCAGGGTCTTTTCCAAAGGATCGGCTTTTCACAAGCGGCCAAAGTACTGGAGCTTCAGCTTCAACATCAGTAATTCCAATGAATATTCAGGGATGATTTCCTTTAGGATCGACTGGTTTAACCTCCTTGCAGTCCAAGGGACTCTCAAGAGTCTTCTCCAGCACCACAGTTCAAAAGCATCAGTTCTTCGGTGCTCAGCCTTCTCTATGGTCCTTCTCTCACGTACGTACTTGACTATTGGAAAAACCATAGCTTTGACTATATGGAGCTTTGTCAGCAAAGTAATGTCTCTGCTTTTTAAACTCTGTCTAGGTTTGTCAGTGACTCAGTCGTATCAGACTCTCTGCAATCCATGGACTGTAGCCTCCCAGGCTCCTCTGTCCATGGAATGCTCCAGGCAAGAATACTGGAGTGGGATGCCATTTACTTCTCCAGGGTATCTTCCTGATCTTCCAGGCCTGGGTTTCCTGCACTGCAGGTGAATTTTTTACTTTCTGTGCCACAAGAGAAATCATAGCTTTCCTGGTTGGTCATAACTTTCCTTCCAAAGAGCAAATGTATCTTAACGTCATGGCTGAAGTCATTGTCTACAATGATTTTGGAACCCAAGAAAATAAAGTTTGTCACTGTTTCCAGTTTTCCCCCTTCTATTTGCCATGCAGTGATGGGAGTGGACCACCTAATCATTTTTTTGAATGTTGAGTTTTAAGTCAGCTTTTGCACTCTCCTCTTTCACCCGCATCAAGAGGCTCTTCAGTTCCTCTTCATTTTCTGCCATTAGAGTGGTATCATCTGCATATCTGAGGTTGTTGATATTTCTCCCAGCAATCTTTTTTTTTTTTAATTTAATTTTATTTTTAAACTTTACATAATTGTATTAGTTTTGCCAAATATCAAAATGAATCCAGCGCAGGTATACATGTGTTCCCCATCCTGAACCCTCCTTCCTCCTCCCTCCCCATACCATCCCTCTGGGTCGTCCCAGTGCACTAGCCCCAAGCATCCAGTATCGTGCATCGAACCTGGACTGGCTCCCAGCAATCTTGATTTCAGCTTGTGATTCATCCAACCCAGCATTTCTCATGATGTACTCTGAGTATAAGTTAAATAAGCAGGGTGACAATATACAGCCTTGTCATACCCCTTTCCCCAATTTGGAACCAGTCTGTTGTTCTAACGTCCGGTTCTAACTGTTGCTTCTTGACCTGCATACAGGGTCTCAGGAGACAGGTAAGGTGGTCTCTTTAAAACTTTCTACAGCTTTTTGTGATCTACACAGTCAAATGTTTAGTGTAGTCAATGAATCAGAAGTAGATGCTTTTCTGAAATTCACTTGCTTTCTCTAAGATACAATGAATGCTGGCAGTTAGTGCTGGGAAAACTGGATAGCTAAATGCAAAAGAATCAAACTGGACTAGTTTCTTATGCCATATGCAAAAATAAACTCAAACTGAATTAAGGACTTAAATGTAAGACCTGAAACCACAGAAAAGTGAAAGTGTAAGTGTCCAACTCTTTGCGACCCACGGACTGGAGCCCACCAGGCTCCTCTGTCCATGGGATTCTCCAGGCAAGAATACTGGAGTGGGTCGCCATTTCCTTCTCCAGGGGATCTTCCCGATCCAGGGATGGAACCTGGGTCTCCCGCATTGCAGGCAGATTCTTTACTGCTGAGCCACCAGGGAAGAACTCTTGAAGAAAATCTAGGCAATATGCTCTTTGACATTGCTCTCAGCAATATTTTTTGGCTCTGTCTCCTCAGGCAAGGGAAATAAAAGCAAAAATAAACAAATGGGACTACATCAAATTTAAAAAACTTTTTCATAGTGAAGGGAACTATCAACAAAACAAAAAGTTCTCCTGCTGAATGGGAGAAGATATTTGCAAATGAGGTATCTAATAAGAAATATTTAAAATATAAAGATAACATATAACTCGAAATCAGAGAAACAAAAACTTCGTAATTCCTTCAACTTCAAAATATTCTCTTCTTATGGTTAGTTTCTTGCTATCAAAATTTGCTAAAAGCAATAAAAAGTACAGCTTCTTTGTCAACCACTCTCAGAACCATGGAAAAACCTATGTGAAGAATGTTGATTGAGTGTTTAATTTATATTTCTTTTCAGGTAGAATTTTCCCATAGACAAGCGATTATTCCTTCTTAACTCCATCTAAGTTTCTTCCAGTTTCTAAAACCTGATCTTAACTTACGCAATAAAAAAATGCCAGCTTTGCCTTATCTGAGATGAATGCAGAAAAAAAGATAATCTGTTTATTTAATACTTTGATTTATATGATTCAGATTTCCTGAATATTTTCTTCCCCCTTTGGGAGCCTTTGGGTTTGGAAAAGTAGTTCCAAACTTCTACTCAGTAGAGGCTTCTGTAAATTCTCGTGTATTGTGTTTAGATTGTGAAAGGTGAAGCCTGCATCATTCTTTATATAAATGAACAGATTCTCTTACTGACATGGTACAATACATCACCAGAGATTATCTACTGTATCTATGCCAGGGACTGGGAAAGGGGGGGCGGTGTAAATAAAATTAGAGAAGTGATAACTTCGGACTCCCAACCTCAGGACTTTGGACAGTGAACTGTTTACTCTCTGTGTTGAAAAGAGTCACGGTATATTGAAGGGAAATAAATGCGTGGTCTGAATTGCCAACTCCTCATCCAGGGAGTGGCACACATTTTGCAATTTTGACTTGGTCCAAAAGGTCTATGTTTTGTGGCTGACTTCTCCATTCATTATGGGCGCTTTAAACGGGAACCAGCAATCATTATTTGCTTTGATCAGAGCCATGTAATTATCATATTAGAATGACATTTCTAACACTTTATTGGCTACTGGAGCTATGAGGAGGAAGACACTGAGATCCAGCACAAGCTCACTGGCAGAATGCTAAACTCCATCAGTGGTATCTGCCATCTGCAAAAATAGCCCACATTTGCCCTCTGTTGAAGTTGCCAATTGGCACTCTACATTCTGGAAAGTTACACCAACCAGGCTTCTCTGGCTGGTGTATAAGAGGAATCCTTAAGAATGAAGATACTAGTGAGAATTTTTATTTAAGGAAGAAAACAAGAGGCAATTTGCTGTGGTAAGAGAAGACTCTAACCTAGGTACTTTTAATCTGTGTGACTTGCACAAGTTATTATAATTCTCTGTATTATTATTTCTTCACTGGTAAATGGGATTGTGCTTGTCTTTCCTCAAAAGGTTGTTACAAAGGCATTTTCCAAGGTTTTACTCTGAATCAAGTACTTTGCTATACATTGTATCTAGTTGAAAGTGAATAAACTAAGTCCTAATAGATAAATTCTAGTGGATAATCTAGTTCTAATGGATTAAAAGTTTAGTGATATAGTGGGTTTTACTGACATAGCAAGGGTGGCAGATGGCCCTTTACCATTAGGCCAGATGTGTTACTCCTTGAGACTTGTGGTCAAAATATTACATTAATATCATCTCGGTAAACCTGGTGGCTTAGATGGTAAAGAATCTGCCTGCAGTGCAGGAGACCTGGGTTCAGTGCTTGGGTTGGGAGGATCCCCTGGAGGAGGAAATGGCAACCCACTCCAGTATTCTTGCCTGGAAAATCCCATGGACAGAGGAGCCTGGTGGGCTACAGGCCATGGGGTTGCAAACAGTCAGACAAAACTTGGTGACTAACACTTTCACTTTCACAATAATGAGCACACTGGTTCTAGATCTTGGTTACCAAGGATTCTTGAAGAAATGGTCAAATCTAGAACTTGGTCAGTAAACATCTAAGTTGAGCCTGGAGCATCTTTAATTTCAGAAGCAGTACTACCACAAATGGA
The DNA here is from genome assembly GCF_003369695.1 of Bos indicus x Bos taurus. NCBI lineage: Eukaryota > Metazoa > Chordata > Mammalia > Artiodactyla > Bovidae > Bos > Bos indicus x Bos taurus. The sequence continues at coordinate 112,376,103 of NC_040080.1, read as the reverse complement.
ATGTATGTATGATATAGGAGCCAACTAAAGAGCTCCCAGTAGCCAGAGCTGGAGCAATTTGATCAGCCCGTTCTGGATTTTCATCCAAATCATTAATTAATATGTATGAGTTCATACTTATGTAAATAAATGAATAAATAAATAAATGGGGAATAGACAAATCTCTCACATAGGAAAATCTGAATAATCTATGTAGATATCTTGTCCTGAAGGAAGTGGATTATAACTCCCCATTCCCTAAGTGTGAGTTGTACACAGGGACTTCATCCCAAAGAGGCAGTGTGGAAAGAGGGGAAAAGAGCCATTCTACCATAGAGAAGCCTGACAAACAACACCTCAGTCAGGTGATCAAGACTAACGTCAACAGTGATGTATTGACAGTACACACCCTTGATGAACTCTGATGACAATGGTCTCTAAAAAATATTACCTCTCTGGTCTTTCTCCCCAAAACCCATAGCCAAGGTCAGATAAATCTCAATGAAGGCATGTGTTATGAAAAAATCTGGCAGTACTCTTCAAAATTACCCAGGCCATCAAAAATAAGGAAAGTCCGAGAAACTGTGACAATCAAGAAGTTAAGGAGACATCTTAACTACATATAATGTGCGTCCTGGGTGGAACCCTGAAGCTACAAGAAGGCGTTTGGGAACAACTAAGGAAATCTGAAAAAAATGGAGAGTTTAGTTATTAAGAACCTATCATTATTTATTCATTAATTATAAGAAATGTATCATACTAATGTTCCTAATGGGGAAACTGAGGGTGAGGTATATGGAAATGCTTTGTACCATCTTTGCAATTTTTCTGTCATCCAAAACTATCCTAAAATTAAAATTTATTTTAAAATCATATTAATAGGAATGTATCTTCCCCATGGGGATATAACAGAGTTCTTCACAATAAAATGAGAAAAACCAATGAAAGCCAGGACTAAAGTCAATAATTCTCATCCCTAAAAGCTAGACCAGAATTCATTCACTGCTTTCTCTCTTTCTCTTACAGAACAAAGCAAGACTGAGAAATGAATGCCTGTTTCTGTCTTCACATATAATTTGCTGGGGGATTTTTGCAGAAGCTAAGGCCTATTGCTGGTGATTTGTTATGTAAGTGAATACTGAAACATCTCTGGTCAATATCACTTGGGTAACAAAAGATATACGTCTTTGGTCAGTAAGTGGTCAATAAGAGATGGCAGAAATTATGTGCGAATATTTACCTAACACTTGAAATCAAAAATTTTAAGGCAATAGGAAGTAGGACCTGATTAATTTTCTATAGAAATGTATCATAACATCTAAGAAGAAAACGAGGGTTAGAGAGATCTTTTGAAAGTAAAGGGCAGAGACAGAATAAGCAACACACCCAAATGACAATCCAGGATAAAGGAGGGAGTGAGGCAGTGGGGTCTAGCTCAGGGTGTGGAGTAATATCCTACACCCCTCCTCTTGCTAAACCTCTACAGCTTAGGTAAATTGCTTATGTCTTTGAGTAAAAAAAAAAAAAGGCATAAAACTTCATTGGAGTCCTGTGTGTGTTCAGTCAGGTCACAGTGACCCTTGAAGTGATAAACTTGCCCACCAAAAACTTACGTAATGTTTACGTAATGGACATCACAGGCTACTGGTTGCTCATGACTTGCCTCTGCTTAAGATGATGCAACTTAAGGTGTTGCAAGTTTGATTGCTCATCCTCCAAGGATGCTTAAGGACACTTTGTGGGTCAGAAAATAACTTCTCAGACAGTTTCCTCTCAGAAGAAAAAAATAAATAAATAAATAAAACAAGAATATTTAAATGATACTTTGTCCTTTATTAATAGTTCAAGTAGGTCCTTGGTTATTTAAATGGCATCATGTACTTATCACCCTGATGGTAAAATTGAGCTGAATAGAAAGAAAGCAGGGCATACCCACAATCCTTCTACATCCCCAAGGACACAGAAACCCTTGGAGGTGCAAGCAGTCACCCTCAGAATGGCATGGGGCTGAGTCAGCTCTCCTGCCCAGCAGTCAGGCAGCAGGACTTGGCTTGTACATGGCAGCTGGGAAAGAAATATAGATGTTCAAGTTTTACATGATGTGTTGAGTTTCCTCTCTGACTCAGAAACTTGGGTGTCCCTTTTGTCCCTTTTTTGTTTGATTCTTTTAGTTTGCAAAGAATAGGGATACATAAAGGAGGTTTATTATACGAACATGCAGGAGGAAATAGCAGCTAGAACTTGTGAAAGGCAGCAATTGCCTTTAAGGCAGGCCTTACAGAGACTGGTTTGACATTTGGAAGCTGGAAGATTATTCAGAGGAACTCACTGATTCCTCAGAAACAGGCTTTTTTTTTTTTTTTTTCCCCAAAGTATACTAGTGTTCTATGATTTGGGTGACTTTCTTCTGTTCTCCCCATCTCTCTGCCTCTAATATTTTGGGGTCTATGATTACTTTTTCACTATTCATCACACTGCTGCTAACTGCTGCTAAGTTGCTTCAGTCATGTCTGACTCTGTGCAACCCCAGAGATGGCAGCCCACCAGGCTCCCCCGTCCCTGGGATTCTCCAGGCAAGAACACTGGAGTGGGTTGCCATTTCCTTCTTCAATGCATGAAAACGAAAAGTGAAAGTGAAGTCACTCAGTCGTGTCCAACTCTTCGTGACCCCATGGACTGCAGCCTACCAGGCTCCTCCGTCCATGGGATTTGCCCTGCAAGAGTACTGGAGTGGGTTGCTATTGCCTTCTCCAATTCATCACACTAGCCGATTTTTTTCATAACATGTGCTTTCTCAAGGTTTTTGCAACCATTATCTGAATCTCTCTGCATGCCTTAGAGTTACAGGAGAATCTGGTTCATTTGGAAATTCACCATCTTGTTCAAGGAATGCCCACTGGGCAGGGCTTTTTGTCACAGGAGACCGGTGACCATCCTATATTTTGGTAAAGTCAAGGGGCATAGACAACATGCTTGTGGAAAACTGGACAGTGAGCACTAGCTGTTCAATATAATTCAGCTGAAGAAATCCTAGATTGATGCCTGCCCCTCAGAGAATACTTAAAGATGCTCAGTGCGTCAGAAAATGAAGGAGCCTGTTAGGTGCAGTTAACTTTGGTCAAAGGGGAGGGCAGACTGTCCATGGTCCTGGATGCCACTGTCCCAAGCAGAAGGCAGCAGTGGACATGTATATTTTCCTCAGGATGGCCTGTGTGCATAGCAGGCACTTGGGTTCTTTTTTTTTCTTTCTTTCTTTCTTCTTCCATTCCTCCTAGACTAGAAATAATTCAAGAATGCAATAATGAAATGTTTATAAAGTTTACTAAGAATAAGGACCAAACTCTGCTTAGAACAGGATTTTGTGGTACATGTACGAGGAAGCTTCAGTTCAGTTCAGTGCAGTCACTCAGTCGCGTCCGACTCTTTGCGACCCCGTGGACTGCAGCGTGCCAGGCCTCCCTGTCCATCACCAGCTCCCAGAGTTTACCCAAACTCATGTCCATTGAGTTGGTGATGCCATCCAACCATCTCATCCTCTGTTGTCCCCTTCTCCTCCCACTTCAATCTTTCCCATCATCAGGGTCTTTTCAAATGAATCAGTTCTTTGAAGCAGGTGGCCAAAGTATTGAAGTTTCAGCTTCAGCATCAGTCCTTCCAATGAATATTCAGGACTGATTTCCTTTAGGATGGACTGGTTGGATCTCCTTGCTGTCCAAGGGACACTCAAGAGTCTTCAGCACCACAGTTCAAAAGCACCCATTCTTCGGCACTCAGCTTTATTTTAGTCCAACTTGAGAGGCTATACGTGACTACTGGAAAAGCCATAGCTTTGACTAGATGGATCTTTGGTGGCAAAATGACCACATATACTATGGAAATGAAAGTTAACAGTCTCAGGACCCTCTTGACTAGTGAGACTAGTATGGGTGGGAAGAGGCACCCAGTGAGAGGTAAGTGACTTTCTTTCTTCTTCTTCTTTTTTTTTTTTTATTTTAACTTCTTTTTCCTAAGTCAAGTTGCATTCCTTTCATTCACATTCTTTTTTTTTTTTTTTTTTTGGCACTAGCAGTTAGCAGTTTATCAGGAGAACGCAATGGCACCCCACTCCAGAACTCTTCCATGGATGGAGGAGCTTGGTGGGCTGTAGTCCATGGGGTTGCTAAGAGTTGGACATGACTGAGCGTCTTCACTTTCACTTTTCACTTTCATGCATTGGAGAAGGAAATGGCAACCCACTCCAGTGTTCTTGCCTGGAGAATCCCAGGGACGGGGGAGCCTGGTGGGCTGCCGTCCATGGGGTTGCACAGAGTCAGACACAACTGAAGCGACTTAGCAGCAGCAGCAGCAGCAGTTTATCAGTAGTCTCCCTTACCTCTGAGATAGTTTCCCTGCAAATTGTTAAAGATTCTAAACAGAGCTCTGTGGTTTATTTCTATCATTTAATTTCAATAATTAGTATATTACTTTTTTGTAATTGCAATTTTAGAATTTTAGGTCCTTCTTTCAATAAGAGTTTGATTGACCCTGTTTGCATATGTGACTAATACTGTTTGGTGTGCACTGAGAGTATTTCTTAATGTTTTAATTAAAAACCATGCAAATAATTTTCATCCACTATTATATATAATAAATATTGGTATTAGATTAAACTGTGTTGTACAAACATGCCTTCAAAAGAAATTCCCTGTAATAGAGATTGGTTTCTCACAGAATTTATGTCAAAGAATACAGTAGTCAAATCTGAAATTGAAAAAACTCACCAAAAGTCAAAAGTTGTAGTTTCCTACCAAATCTTTCTAAATTATACTTTGTAAAATAATGCATAAAATTTAAAGACAAATGAGATATTATAACATTCGATAGGCATGTATCTCAAAAAAATACTAAGTAAAAATAAGTAAGAGTGAGATACAAAAAAAAAAATTCTGTAGATATTCAAGGTACTTTGGACAACTTTTTGTTATTTTTCATAGGTAAAATTCTAATGCTAAGAATATAGCTTCATATTTTTGTAATGTAAAAAAGTTATACTTGTAAATTATGCCTATAATGATATTACTATGGAGACATGAATCTCTTCTTTTTCTTTCTCTTTATATTCTATTTCACCACTGCTTGAAGATAATAAAGACCCCAGGCACCGCAGTACTTACTAACCTGTTTCTTTTAAGTGTGGAATTGGAAACAGTTCCAATTCCAGTTTGAGATGAATATACATACACATATCAAATCCAGCAAGTGTTTCACATATGAATTTACTTGTGATTGTTAACTGAAAGTTGATAATAATTGCTTTCACTGTTATTGTTAAAGTTGAGCACTTGAAGCCCTATTAACAATCTCATATTGAACATAAGGGTATTTTTCAGTCTTGATGGATGTGTTTCATGTTTTAGCTAGACAGAACACTTAAATGCAGACAATTTAAATGGATGAGCTGTTTGAATACTTTCCTTTCTAAAACTATATTCCTTCTAAAGCTCTTTCTACTGCTGCTGCTAAGTCACTTCAGTCGTGTCCAACTCTGTGCAACCCCATAGACGGCAGCCCACCAGGCCCTGCCGTCCCTGGGATTCTCCAGGCAAGAACACTGGAGTGGGTTGCCATTTCCTCCTCCAACACATGCAAGTGAAAAGTGAAAGTGAAGTCGCTCAGTCCTGTCCGACTCCTAGCAACCCAACTGGACTGCAGCCTACCAGGCTCCTCCTTCCATGGGATTTTCCAGGCAAGAGCGCTGGAGTGGGTTCCTTTTTAATCTCTGACAGCTAGTAGTTACTTTGTATCCCTAAGCACTTAACCAAGGGTAGAAACCATTCTAGGCTTAACTTCACACAAGTTCTGGTTTAGGAAACTGCTGCCAAATTGGACCAATTCCCTCTTGGTGATTACATTTGTGTCCCCCTCTCTGTTCTCAGTGGACCAGCCTACCTCAGGTCTTTACAGCCTTTTTCCTTGGAGTTTCAGTAGCCTTCTGGATGAACTGTGCACACTGTCTTACTCATGGCTGCCAAATAATATTGTTCAAAACACATTTCCTGATCATGTCAATTTCATATACATGAAATTAAAATGACTTCTAAACAGTAGTCATTAAATGAATGTAGTCATTTAATTAAATTCAATGACTACTTAATGGTTTAAAAGATATAAGTATTTACTAAGTTCAGGAATTGAACAGAGCCCTGCTAATACAAAGATGAATAAAAGAGCATTCTTGCCTATAGATATTTACAGATTTCTAGGGAAAAATTATATATATTATTTACTAAGTGGAATTTACTAGAAATTAAGTGCATACATTTATAGCCCTATTGACATTGATGGGAATACCAGACCACCTGACCTGCCTCTTGAGGAATCTGTATACAGGTCAGGAAGCAACAGTTAGAACTGGACATGGAACAACAGACTGGTTCCAAATAGGAAAAGGAGTACATCAAGGCTGTATATTGTCACCCCGCTTATTTAACTTATATGCAGAGTACATCATGAGAAACGCTGGACTGGAAGAAACACAAGCTGGAATCAAGATTGCTGGGAGAAATATCAATAACCTCAGATATGCAGATGACACCACCCTTATGGCAGAAAGTGAAGAGGAACTAAAAAGCCTCTTGATGGAAGTGAAAGTGGAGAGTTAAAAAGTTGGCTTAAAGCTCAACATTCAGAAAACAAAGATCATGGCATCCGGTCCCATCACTTCATGGGAAATAGATGGGGAAACAGTGGAAACAGTGTTAGACTTTATTTTTTTGGGCTCCAAAATCACTGCAGATGGTGACTGCAGCCATGAAATTAAAAGACGCTTACTCCTTGGAAGGAAAGTTATGTCCAACCTAGATAGCATATTGAAAAGCAGAGACATTATGTTGCCATCAAAGGTCCGTTTAGTCAAGGCTATGGTTTTTCCTGTGGTCATGTATGGATGTGAGAGTTGGACTGTGAAGAAGGCTGAGGGCCAAAGAATTGATGCTTTTAAGTGTGGTGTTGGAGAAGACTCTTGAGAGTCCCTTGGACTGCAAGGAGATCCAACCAGTCCATTCTGAAGATCAGCCTGGGATTTCTTTGGAAGGAATGATGCTGAAGCTGAAACTCCAGTACTTTGGCCACCTCATGCAAAGAGCTGACTCATTGGAAAAGACTCTGATGCTGGGAGGGATTGGTGGCAGGAGGAGAAGGGGACGACAGAGAATGAGATGGCTGGATGGCATCACTGACTCAATGGACGTGAGTCTGAGTGAACTCTGAGAGTTGGTGATGGACAGGGAGGCCTGGCGTGCTGCGATTCATGAGGTCTCAAAGAGTCGGACATGACTGAGCAACTGAACTGAACTGATTGACATCTCAATATGCATATTTAAACACACATGTGTTATAGAAGCACACAGATAGGTCTCAGATATGTCAGTTCAGTCACGTCTGACTCTTTGTGACCCCATGGACTGCAGCACACCAGGCCTCCCTGTCCATCAACAACTCCTGGAGTTTACTCAAACTTATGTCCATTGAGTCAGTGATGCCATCCAGCCATCTCATCCTCTGTCATCCCCTTCTCCCCTCACCTTCAATCTTTCCCAGCATCAGGGCCTTTTCAAACGAGTCAGTTCTTTGAAGCAGGTGGCCGAAGTATTGGAGTTACAGTTTCAACAATGAATATTCAGGACTGATTTACTTTAGGATGGACTGGTTGCATCTCCCTGCAGTCCAAGGGACTCTCAAGAGTCTTCTCCAACACCACAGTTCAAAAGCATAGATTCTTCAGTGTTCAGCTTTCTTTATAGTCTGACTCCAACATCCATACATGACTACTGGAAAAACCATAGCTTTGACTAGACAGACCTTTGTTGGCAAAGTAACGTTTCTGCTTTTTAATAAGCTGTCCAGTTTGGTCATAACTTTTATTCCAAGGAGCACGTGTCTTTTAATTTCATGGCTGCAGTCACCATCTACAGTGATTTTGGAGCCCCCCAAAATAAAGTCAGCCACCGTTTCCACTGTTTCCCCATCTATTTTCCATGAAATGATGGCACCTTATGCCATGATCTTTGTTTTCTGAATGTTGAGTTTTAAGCCAACTTTTTCACTCTCCTCTTTCACTTTCATCAAGAGGCTCTTTAGTTCTTCTTCACTGTCTGCCATAAGGGTGGTGTCATCTGCATATCTGAGGTTATTGATATTTCTCCTGGCAATCTTGATTCCAGTTTGTGCTTCTTCCAGCCCTGAGTTTTTCATGATATACTCTGCATATAAGTTAAATAAGCAGGGTGACAATATACAGCCTTGATGTACTCCTTTTCCTATTTGGAACCAGTCTGTTGTTCCATGTCCAGTTCTAACTGTTGCTTCCTGACCTGCACACAGGTTTCTCAAGAGGCAGGTCAGGTGGTCTGGTATTCCCATCTCTTTCAGAATTTTCCACAGTTTATTGTGATCCACACAGTCAAAGGCTTTGGCATAGTCAATAAAGCAGAAATAGATGTTTTTCTGGAACTCTCTTGCTTTTTTGATGATCCAGCAGGTGTTGGCAATTTGATCTCTGGTTCCTCTGCCTTTTCTAAAACCAGCTTGAAGATCTGAAAGTTCACGGTTGATGTATTGCTGAAGCCTGGCTTGGAGAATTTTGAGCATTACTTTACTAGTGTGTGAGATGAGTGCAATTGTGCGGTAGTTTGAGCATTGTTTGGCATTGCCTTTCTTTGGGATTGGAATGAAAACTGACCTTTTCCAGTCCTGTGGCCAGTAAAGATTCAAACCTCCTTAAAAGCACAGAGCGTAGAGCACGCCCTCTCCATCAGGCCAGCTGGGCCTGATGTCCTAGGGCCCTTGTCGGGTGCAGACTGCGCATGTGCCGCAGCTGACATCGTTCAGGCCCTCGGGGTCCGTCCGAATTCCGGGCAGTGTAGGAAGAGGACCTGCCACGGGCAAGAGAGCGAGGTGGGCTCTGTAAGCCACACTTGGCTACCAGGGTCCAATGTCTTTTAAAAAGAGAGAGAGAAAGATTTCAAGAGAGCTTCCGTGTACCTTCTATCATGTGAGGACACGCTGAGAAGACGGCCGGTTGTTGAACCAGGAACCTGCTGTCTCCAGATGCTGAATCTGTTTATTCCTTGTTTTTGGACTTCTTGGCCTTCGGAAATGTGAGGAAATCTTTTCTTTTCTTTCTTATTTTCTTTTGCTTACTGGTCATCCAGTATATGGTGTTTTTGTTACAGCAGTCCGAGGTAATGAGACAGGCCCTGTGAAGGGAGGGTACATGCTCTTGCATGTTGCCTGAGTGTGCAGGCAGTCACTGAGGTGACCTTCATCCTGTCTGGTCCCCTCTCATCTCTGATAGAACATGCTTTGTTCACATCTACATGGCCATTGCAAATGTGGTTCCGCCTTCCTCCAGTTTCTGTTTGTTACTTCAAATTCTGGAACCTCTTCAAATGGTCTTTCTTAAGTGTTTTGTTTATATTTAATTTTTTCCCCCTTAACATGACTGCTAAGTGTTCATAAGTCAACACTAACTGGCTCCTTTTTTACCTTGCTTTCCATGTCCACAGTGATCACCGAATAGCCCAGTCACTGTTCATAGAAGGGGGTTGGGGGGCAGAGCAGTGCATGAGGGAAGAAACAGGGCCAAGCAGAGGGCAATAGACGGGACTAACAAGGGGGAACATCTACTGTTTCAGAAGTATTCTACCCCTTATGACGCACGCGATAGACATTAGAGATATAACTATATGCTGAGCCTGGTGTGGTAGTGGTAAAGAGCCTGTGTGCCAGTGGAGGAGACACAGAGACACTGGCTCTGTCCCTGGATTACGAAGATCCCTGGAGGAAGCCATGGCACCCCACTCCAGGATTCTTGCCTGGAGAATCCCATGGACAGAGGAGCCTGGCGGCTACAGTTCATGGGGTCGTAGAGAGTCAGAGACGATTGACTTGACTTAGCACCTGTGCTGCAACAGGAATCATAACACACTCGTGTTGCTTACACCACTTTTCAGATCCCATGGGCATGAGTAGCATGTGCAGAAATGCAGGGAGACCCTCGGGATATACAATAATGGCAAACATTAACAGTATTTAGGTTTTTTCATCTAATTACATTGAACTCATGCTATTCGTTTGGGGCTGATATTCTAGACAGTATTTAAAAAACGTTTTTCAGAAAACCATTATCCGATATGGAAATCTAGCATTTCACTTTAAAATCAATATCCACTCTGGTATATTATAATAGACTTGCCAGTTAAGTATGAGCAGAACTCTAAGATTTTGATGCTCTATGTTGCTGTCTAATCACCTACCTAAAATAGATATGATGGTAATTGATAATTCTTTTACTTATTGAGTGTTTATTTTGTTGTGATTATAAATGAAAACTTTAATATGAATTATCTTACTCAGTCCTCCCCAAGCATAATATGATATGCATGCTCAGTCGTGTCCAACTCTTTGCCAACCTGTGGACTGTAGCTCTCCAGGCTCCTCTGTCCATGGAATTTCCCAGGCAAAAATACTAGAGTGGGTTGTCATTCCCTTGTCCACGGAATCTTGCTGACCGAGGGATCAAGCCTGCGTCTCTTGCATTAGCAGGCAGATTCTTTACCACTGTGCCACCTGGGAAGGCCTGTAATATGATATACTTGAGTTTAATATATCCCTTTTGGAAATGAAGAATTAAACCTTAGAGAGGTATAAAACTTATCCAGAATTACACAATTAATTGTTTGAGTCTTCCCTGAGACTCTGGCACATATGTCAGGTTTTGGGGGGACAGAGTAGGGACAAATGGAAAGGAGTATGATAAAGTAAACCTGTGTTGCACGCTTTCTTTATCCCCAAACTGGCATAATAGTGGTATGTATCTCATAGAGTTTTGCATATTAAGAATAAGTAATGTACCTAAAGCATTTAACATGTTGACTACACCTACAAAAAGCAATACATGCTCTTCTGTCCATGGGATTTCCCAGGCAAGAATACTGGAGTGGGTAGCCATTCCCTTCTCCAGATGATCTATCCAACTCAGGGTCAAACCCCATCTCCTGGTTGCAGGCAGTTGCTTTACCCTCTGAGCCACCAGGGAATCCCCAACAAATGCTAATTATTATTCTTATTAAAATTTTCATGAAATGAGTTAGAGGTAACTATATTTGGAATAATAGATGTACAAAGGTTTTATTTAAATATAAATAATGTGGTGTAAACAGCACTGAGACATCACAAGTGGCATCTTACCAGTGACTAGCTATGGGACAGACTATGGTGCCATGGCTGGGAATATCCCTTGACTGTCTCTCTACTTTTGAATAATTTTTGTTATCTCTTTCTTTTCTTCATATACTCTATGGTCCTCCTTACCACCTCCCTCTCATATCTTGCTCCATACTTCTTCAAATGGTCCAGCAGTTTTCCTTTATGTTTTTCTATGTCATTTACCTACCGGGCTGTTAACAATTGGCTATAATGTTGCACTTAGGAGCCTGCCTGAGAGTTGTTTTTCTCATATAGGTCCTTAGGGATTGACCTCTCCCACCAAAATGTTAATTGAGCAAGACTGTATTTAGCAGGCTAAGATGAAAATATGTAGGAACACTCTCCTGCACTTAAAATCATGAGAATTCAGGATGAAAATTTTAATTTACTTGTGGGGAAATTGTTTTTCACTGTGGAGTCACTTTTCTCAAAATTATATTTATGTAAAGATATGTTTCATAATGACAATGACATATTTTGCTAGTAGATATATTTTACGATGTCACTTCCTGAGACTGGGCTCCAGCTCTTGTCCTTGTGTTTCCAGTGCCTAGCACATAGTAGGTACTTAAAATTGTTGAAAGAATAGGGACATAATTAACAATAACTAGTTGTTCAGTTCAGTAGAGTCACTCAGTCGTGTCCGACTCTTTGCGACCCCATGAATCGCAGCACGTCAGGCCTCCCTGTCCATCACCAACTCCCGGAGTTTAACCAGACTCACGTCCATCGAGTCAGTGATGCCATCCAGCCATCTCATCCTCTGTTGTCCCCTTCTCCTCCTGCCACCAATCCCTTCCAGCATCAGAGTCTTTTCCAATGAGTCAACTCTTCGCATGAGGTGGCCAAAGTACTGGAGTTTCAGCTTTAGCATCAGTCCTTCCAAAGAAATCCCAGGGCAGATCTCCTTTAGAATGGACTGGTTAGATCTCCTTGCAGTCCAAGGGACTCTCAAAAGTCTTCTCCAACACCACAGTTCAAAAGCATCAATTCTTCAGTGCTCAGCTGTCTTCACGGTCCAACTCTCACATCCATACATGACCACAGGAAAAACCATAGCCTTGACCAGATGGACCTTTGTTGGCAAAGTAATTCTGCTTTTGAATATGCTATCTAGGTTGGTCATAACTTTCTTGCCAAGGAGTAAGCATCTTTTAATTTCATGGCTGCAATCACCATCTGCAGTGATTTTGGAGCCCCCCAAAATAAAGTCTGACACTGTTTCCCCATCTATTTCCCATGAAGTATAAGTATAATTATAGTAATAATTATGATGTGTGAACCTGTACTCCTTTTTTGGACAATATACCCATTGACAGTGTTTCAGCTCAGGTCTCATTGATTCTGGGAGACATATGTACAGAAACACATACACACTGCACAAACACAGCCCACATCTAATTAAATCAATAATTGAAATATTTGCTTCACTCTGGAAGCCTAACATTGATGATGCTATGCATAAATCTATGTGACTTTCTAAAGAAGCCCAATGATGCTTTTTCAGAACTGCTTTACTCCCTAAAAATGTCCTAGGGATAAAGCCTTAGTAGACTTTTTTTTTTTTTTCTATTTGCAGGCATGTTTTAACTGGCCTACTTGAAATACTGTTATGAGGCTTAGGGAATCAACGGTTATTATCTGTGAACTTCATGTTTATATCTTTGGTTATAGCGGAAAGACTTTAAAATTTGACTTATAAAGAAAGACTTCTGAAAAACAGATGATTAATATTTTTTTTACAAAAACAAGGATCAAATCGAGAAGCAAAGGAATTCATTACCCTTAGTAAAATAAAATGACTAATGTGCAAATATGGGAAAGGTCATTGTATTTGATGCTCGCATTATGCATAAAGAGATGAGACTTCTTTTGAAGTGTTTATTATGGTGATTTGCCATGGGACTGAGTTTTGAAATCAATGCATGCAATTAAAATGCAAAGTGTCTGAGTCCTGTGGTAACACACTAGTGGCTTAATACAACCTAGGACACACACACTTGGTTATTTGTGACCATACTTTTTGTTTAGAGAAGAAAAGGAATTAGCCATCTATGGACAAGATGAGTAACTTCATAATAAAACAGAGACAGTTGACATCTCAATATGGTTTGACTTTCTCCTGTCTAGTGAAAGATCATTTCATGGGCTTTATCATGGGAGTGTTAAACTAGAAATTTATTAAAGGGAGCAAAGAGTGGTGACCTAAGGATTTGAGTCAGAACATAGGAATTCACATTCTGGCTTGATTCCTTCTCCTTTTAATAAAACTAGGCCAGTATCAACCTCCTTCAGCCAGTGATTCTTCATCTTCAGTGAGGACTGGGAAAGCAGTATCCCCTCTCCTATCACCAAATAATTTATATATATATATATATATATATATATATATATATATATAATTACATAAAATGCTAGTTAAGCTTCAAAAGTAATGATTTTCTGTATTGCAAAGGATTGATAGGAGTGAGACATGCTTAATGACCACAGTGAGCTGGGGATTGATCTTAGGGCACTTGCTGACTTCTCTATGGCTCTTGCACAACCTTTCACAGTTCTGAAAGATGTTTGTGCAAATATGCCTTTAGTTTCAGCTCTTCTTCTAGCACATTCATTATTTTTTCTGTCACTTCTTGAGGGCCAGGTTTCCCAAGCATTTTACAATTTAGCTTTTATGCATCTATGCAAGAGATTTATGTGTGCTATTTTTGAATGTTTTTAAAGGAATTATTTGGAATAGTTTTATTCTTTCTATTGATTTTTTTTTGGCTCAGTTAATAGGTTGCCACATTACTTAGTGAGTCTAAAATTGAATATCCTGTTTGTATATCTGAAGCAGGTAATGGGTAATTATTGTCATTTTGAGGCTGGTAGTGTTCACTTGAAAGTAAAAATTACATTGATTCTCTGACTTGAGTAAAAATACTTTCTACAGAAAATGTTCATGACACTTTGTTCTAGACTTTAAAAAAAAAACAAAAAACTCTATAACACTCATATCTAAGTTCCACCAAAAAAATGAGTTTATAGTTGTACTGAAAGCAGTTATCTTCAAATATTATCTGTTTAGTTAGTTAAATAATTTCTATAATTGAGAATATGTGGATTGGTTTTAGCTAATGACATAGTTTTCTAAATATTTTAATGAAAAAAAACCTCTCCATGCAGTTCAGATATAACTAGATTATTTAATGAACTATGTGGAGAAAATGGATTCAGCAGCTTGTGTTACCAGCTGTGTAACCCTGAGGGAGTTAATCTCTCTAGCTCTCAGTTTCTCTTCCATGAAATACTGACATAAATGATAATACCTAATCTAGTTGTACAGATTTATGGTTGAAATCAAATGATGCTTATATATTGTGCAAGGATGTACTATAAAGTATAAAATATTACATACTTTTTAGTACTAGCAAATATCTTTATCACACTAAAACATCATTTAAATACATTTCAGAGTTGCAGGCTCTTTCCTTCTTGAAATGCCTTTGTTAAAAAAAGGCTACCAATTTCTATCTTTTTGGTTTCTTTCTATTGTCTCCTCGTCCTCTGTATGTCTCTTGCGGTGTAGATATTAGTATCCTTTGGTATTTGATCTGCCCTCTTCACTCCTTAGTGGTTGGAATTTTTCTGTAATTCACTAATCCATCTAGGGCATGACTGTCTCCTGAATCATATTTCTCATTGTGGAAAACTGTAATAGCACTCATGCAATCACTGATCCCAGATATATTTCATCTTTAACTTCTATATTCAGCAGATTACCAAGGTTTGTTCAAGGTTTGTTAAATTCACCACTTATGTATTTCCCAGATCTCTCTACAGATGCTATCTTTGCTCAAGTCTCTCTCATTTGGATTGTTTAGAGCCAGTTAGTTTTGCTGTCTTCAGTCTCACCTCAACCCAGTCGAATACTCCACACTCTGTTTGGATGAGTTTTCTCAAGTACTTCGTGGACCTTGTTTTCACATGGTTTGTAATTCCACATGGTTTTTGATGGGTTCCTGTCAGGACAAAGTACAAACTCTGTATTAATGCAAACATTTTTCATACTGTGTTCCCATATGCACCTCACTCCAGCTAAACAGATCTGATAGGATTTCCCAAAATTCCAACATTCTGGAATAGAGTATGAATTCCAAAATTCTGTGCCTTTGTACACATCCTTTCCTTGAAATGGCCCTTCTCGTTTTCATCCCTCATTGCCTGGGAAAATGTTCACCTCAAACATAACTTTCTCTCTTGAATTTTCCTGTGCAAAATCACTACATTCCTTTGTGATTTTATGAACTCCTTTATAGTCAGGATTACAGCCTTTAAGATGGTTCCTTTAAAATTAGTTTTTTCAGATTTGTGTTCCTCAGTAGGCTGAGCTTTTGGTCTGTTTTTCCTAATAAAAATGCTCGTTGAAAATGTTTATGAGAGAATGAATGAATGGTAATGCTGTTTTGGGTTTCATTTCTTATCACTTCCAAAATAATAAGGCAAGGAGAAGGCAAGGAAACTCAGGAAATGGGAAGAACGCAAGGCCTGGTGATAAGCTGCCATCAACCTTGACAGGAAGAAACCTCTTTTGCTGTTGGCTGTGTGCTTCAAAAGACATTCTTTATGACTCATGTTGTTTGTGACAAGTTAGGGCCTGTCCTCTGTTTTTTCTTTAAAGTATATTTGTAGACACCATTGTGTAGTGAATATAATAAGTTTTTCTAAGTTTTTCTGAGGCTTCAGATTAGTAAATAGTTTTCTTTTCATGCAGACATTAAAAGCTAGTGATTCTGACAAACACTGCTTCTCATTTTTGAACAGTAGATTTCCTTTTTCCCTCTAATTTAAAGATCTTGTGAGCAAATTCACAGTTACTATGAACATCAGATAAAAAGATACTCTGAAAGAAATATACATAATATTTTTTTATTCATGCTAGGTTATTTGTGACATTATATCTATGTTTAAGACTAAAAACAAATGTCTGATAGGACATTAATAAGATTTAAAAGCAGCATGCTGTTATCAGAGAGACCTGATAGTACTATGGTGTGATCATATTCCTGAAGCCCACGATCCATCAAGACAGGGAGCTGGTGTATCATATTGTCATGGCAACGGGATGTCGTCTTAGGTTTAAATTTGTTTGTATTGCAGATCCATAACTTTAAAAGCTTATCCAAAGCTTTTAAAGAACAACTTGTATTGCTTCCATGGTTCATGCTTATGCTAAAAATTCATGGCTATTTTGCAAATGGTAATTTGAGTATTCTTTACTTTTGTTCTCTTTGTGTCTAAAGTGTGCAGTTATCAGACTAAAATGGTTATGCCTGAGTGTTTTGTTTTGTCACTTGCGCGGCTTCAATATAGAAGTGTGGGGGTAAAGATTTTCTTCCCTATCTTTGCCATGCAGAGACTCTGGCTTTAGGCTTTTGAATGTAAGCACGTATATGCTTTCACTGAGGCAATAATGATGAAACACAGACAGCTATTTTAACCTCCTGAATATTCCAAACCTAATAAGCTTATTGTGTTGCTCCAAAAAGCCAAACCTTGCAACACTCTCACTGCTTTCTGCACGGCAAAGACACCGCTCATGCCCAGAGTCTCCGTAAACACTGAAGAAAAACAGTGATCAATGGTCCTGTTCATTGCTTAGCAGAATGCCCTTGACACCCCTCGCATTGCAGCACAAGGCTGACAGCTGGGTTCCCATTCGGAAGCCGGGAACAGAGAATCAGGGGAGCAGGAATCACAAAGGGTGAGAAGGAGACAGTGAGGGAGGGCGGAGGGAGGGGAGAGAGACAAACAGCAAGAGAGACAGAGAGAGAGCTGGTTGTTGTTACTGTCTTTGCACCTGTTAACCACTTAGTGTTAGAGGTGGAAATTTCCCACATCAGCTTGCCCTGTATTATCGCCTCCAGTGAAGCAAATTGTTTTTGTGAGTTAGCTTTGTTTTTAAAGAGGCATACAGATGAAGGTTATGAAGTGAATGTGAAATAGAAAAGGCACTCTGTGGTGGAGCTGATACCGAATTGAGAGGAAAAGCATCTGCAGAAGAAAAAAAGGAAAAGCATCTGCAGAAGAAAAAAAAACAAAACTAGGAACTAGACTCAAGTGGGTTCTGGTTTGTTTTTTTTTTTTTTTCTTTTTCCTGTTACCAATTATTTGTCTCAGTGTCTTCATATTTGGGTGATGAAAAAGACGAGATGAAAGACATTCCATAGGTTTTTCAAGTGGACCTCAGATGTTTGTTTTGTTCTTATTTTTGTTGTTTGATTTTTTTTTTACTTCTTCCTGGATGTAATAAAGATTACAGGAGTTAAAATCTTGCCATTTTTATGCCTGTGTATCTACTTTCAGCTTGCCAAGAAACATGATGACTTTTATAAAGTCAGTTCAATTATTTATAATTTGATTTTAGAAAACTCAATTTGTGGGTCTAATTGTAATTCTTTAGTATTCATAACTCCTTCTGGAGCCCTGGGTCATATGCTTTAAGAAGGAAAGTGAGGAGTATTGAATAAAAAAAAGCAACCCTTTGTTTGGTCAGCAAAAATTCGTCCTTCACTTCTATTGTTGGGAAATTGAGCTTCTAACATCCCTGGTGATTATAAAATATGCCTATTGCAGAAAGACAGACAATAACATTTTAATATCCCATCGAGCCAGATGTTCAAGGGCATGATTTACTCCAGCTGTGTGCTGGACATTTTTCTTTTTGTTTACTCAAGCCTAGGATTATTTATGACTATCAGAGACCCTCAATTGATCTCTGGTAACTTGAAAGTGTAAAGCCTTGGTGTAAACTTCAACTTGTCCGAAGAAAATTGCTGTTGGTAATGGAAAATTTTTAAAAAAATATTTTTCTGTGGGGAATAAGTATCTGTTTGGAATATCTTAATAATATTAGGTATGCATCCTTAGAATTTTTTTCACAGAGCTGGAACTGGCTGTGAGCAAAGTCAGCTGGAGAAAAGGCCCGTCTGGGCAAAGTGCACCTCTCTATTCCGTTCTCTACCCTTGCCCCCTGATCATAAGAAAAGAAGTCTGAGCTCATCGTCATCTGAAGAAGAGACAATTATCAACAGGAAAACAGACTGTTTCAGCTCTTCAGTGACTCTGTTTGTGGAGAATATTCATTCAAGGTGTAGTTGGTAGACATGTACCTCTCCCCTTCCCCACAAAAGATAAGCCTCCACATTAAATGCTTAGACCCATTTGATGTTACCTTATTTGAAGAAAATGACTTTGGCAGATGTGATTAAGAATCTGGAATGAGATCATCCTCGATTATTAGGGGAACCCTAAATCCGCTGACAAGGCTCTGTATCAGAGAAAGACAGAGGGAGGTTTGAGACAGGCAGCAGAAAAGATGATGTGAGCACATCAGTAGAGACTGGAGTGGTGCAGTCATAAGTGTAGGAATGCCAGATGCCACAAGGAGCTGGAAGAGGCAAGGAGCTGCATCTTCCCTAGAGCCTCTGGAGGGAAGCTGATGCTGCTGATCCCTTGATTTTAGACTTCTGGCCTCCATAACTGTGAAAGAATAGGTGTCTGTCGTGTTTGATGATGACAAGTTTATGGCAATTTGTTACAGCAGCCTCGGGAAACTGACACGCAGAGGACTGTGGGACCTGACTCATCTGTGATGGTCGCTGCTCCGGTAGCAGCCTTCCTCTCTACCTCACTCTGTCTCAGGCAGTGCAGAGTCCTAGAGAGAAGCAGCCAGTTAGAAACTGAGGAAGCCGTCATTTTGGCTTTGGCTTTGAGTTATGCCTGTTTCCTTCTGCAAACATTCTTTGGCTCTTATGCATCATCCAACTCTAAATCACCAACTTTAGCATCTTTGGTTTTTGCTTCTAATTTATATTCTCCCTTCTGCCTTCCCTTCTTTAACGTCAATATCCTAGGTTTTATGTCAATAGATTATAGTTTCTTCCAATAGAATATTGTTTGCATGTCTTAAAACCTTTGAGGTTGTTTCCTGAATCACAGCTTTTGCAACTTCTGGCTTTTTCTCTAAAAAATATATATATATACTGGGTTTAACTAAGAACTGATCATAGAGGAATGTCAACCAAATGGAATATACAGAAAAGGGCTGGCTGCCAAAGGCAGTCTCTTCTTTTGCTTCTGATTTTAGTGATCCATGTGGTTTTTCCCCGCCTTGTAATTATCAGTATCCCTTATGGCTAGGCCCTGCCATCCTCCTAAAAATCATAGCAGTCTGAATGAACAGTAACCAGTGAGTTTCTTCCTTTCTAGCAATTTTAGGTCAAAAGCTGTTGAGAGATTCTGATCATAGAATAATAAGAGATCTTAGCTTGTCTTAGTAGCAACAAATATAATTTCTCAAACATTACATGAAATAATTGACTTAGAAGAGATGGATTGTTTACTCACATTTCTTTTCATGTCTGGGAGACAGAGATATTACTCTAATGGCAATGGTTTAAAGGATGGACAAGGCTAGAAACTCTCATGGCGTTATCCTTTGCCACCATCTAATAAGTAGAAATCTAATGGCACAGGTTAGATTTTAATATGCGGTGGCTGATAAAGTTGACTTTTTTCTAAGACATGCTTTGATTGTGTGTGTAGAGCGTAGAGCCTAATGGCTAACAATGGACAAAATTTTGATGAAAAATGTGATGCTTTCTTTGGTGGCAGTGGGTAAAAATCTCATTTAGCGATGATGTGGTAATTGTGGAACTGCTGTCTTACATAATAGTTGAAAATTATTTTACTAATCCAGCACTATTATACGTTTCAACAGGACTCTGCCTAATAATTAAACTTGTGATTTTTGGAATTAGATAGACAGCTTAAAATTCTGGCTCTGAAACATATTCCTAGACTTGTGTGTTATCAAGCTTAATTTATCCGTACCTCATTTTCCACATTATTATTGGGATAGTTATAATAGCTACCTGAAAGAGTTATGAAAATTAAAGGAGGCCATGCATAGCAAACACTTAGAACAGTGGGTATTATGTACCAAGTGCTCACAATATGTGTTTTATTGCTACTTCTCTGTATCAAACCTTGGAAATCTTTACTATATTTTTTAGTATAAACCCAGAGAAGATGAAGAGGAACATGTAATAAGTTGGTATGAGTTAAGCATTTCCTGCCCTGCAATCAAGGTCTTGACAGTAATATAGGGAAGCAATGAAATCTGGAAAAAAGGAATTGATTAAGATGCAAAGGAAGAGTGGATTTTTACATGAAGTGACAATTTTAATTTAAAATCTAATCAATAAAAATAAGGACCAAATAAAAGTCAGCTTAGAAAGCTAATAACATTAAAGCATTTTCATCAACAGAAGTCCTGAATTTACAATTACACTGTTCTCCAGGATAAAAGTTGTTGCTGTTCAGTCACTTAGTCATATTTGACTCCTTGTGACCCCATGGACTGAAGCTTGCCAGGTTTCTCTGTCCTTCACTATACTCCGGAGTTCACTCAAATTCATGTCCATTGAGTCGGTGGTGCTATATGATAAAGCAAAACGACACTGCCCCATAATTTGTTTTTATGAAGTATTAAGATAATCAGAGGTAGAAGGGAGGATTAAGAGCCATTAGCAGTATTTTGTGGCTTGGTGATGGGAAACACTAGTGATTTCGTTCTTCTGAAAATACGAGAGACGAGTACCATTATTTCAATTTATAAGTGAAGGTGTAGGGGAGGAAATTTTTTCCTTAACACTTCTGAGTTCATTTGACTGATCTAATTAAATTCACATAAGACTGATTTGGGCTTCCTTGGAGGCTCAGAGACTATAGAGTCTGCCTGCAGTGCAGGAGGCCTGAGTTTGATCCCTGGGTCAGGAAGATCCACTGGAGAAGGAAGTGGCAATCCACTCCAGTATCCTTGCCTACAAAATCCCATGGACAGAGGAGCCTGGCAGGTTACAGTCCATGGGGTCGCAGTCAGTCGGACAGTACTGAGTGATTAAGCACACAAGACTGATTTATAGGAGAAAACAAATTTAATTTCGTATATAAAGGAGCCCTCCATACGTGAGAGTCTCCCAGATGGTCAGGCAAATGAGACTTATATGTCATCCTGAGCTAAGAAGGTAAGGATCAGGGCCTCAAAGGAAAGGAAGATAATTCACAGCGAGATGGGAAATGAGAATGTTTGCAGGACATGCAGAAAGCATAGGTTCGATTCCTGTATTGGGGAGATCCCCTGGAGGAGTAAATGGCAACCCACTCCAGTATTCTTGCCTAGGAAATCCTATGGACAGAGGAGCCTGGCAAGCTACAGTCCACAGGGGCATGAAGAATTGGAATCAACTGAGCGACTGAGCCCTCGACGCACACATGTCCATCCCAAACTCCTTAACTGTCTCTTCCCCTCAGCAACCGTAAGTTCATTCTCCATGCTTGTGAGTCTGCCTCTGTCTTCTAAGTTCATCTGTATCATTTCTTTTTAGATTTCACATATAAGGAGTGCCATATGATATTACTTCTTCTCTGTCTGACTTGCTTCACTCAGTATGTCAATCTCTAGGTGTGTCCATGTTGCTGCAGATGGCATTACTCCATTCTTTTAAATGGCTCAGTAATGTACCACATCTTCTTTACCCATTCTGGCTGATGGGCATTTAGGTTGCTTCCATGTCTAGGCTGTTGTAAACAGTGCTGAATTCTGTGGGCAGTTAAGGGGGAGGTAAAAAGCTCTTTGAGTCTGTAGATCCTTGAGTATCTTTAGCTCAAAGAAATCCATATTCCAAAGTGGCACAATCTGAAGCAGCCTGCCTAGACCCCATCAAAGTAATGGAAGCTCAGAGAGGTTAAAAAACTTGTCCAGTATTTCAGACTATAAGTGGTTTAAAAAGTGCTGACAACTTTACTGGAGTTTAAGGTTGAATTGATAATAATCAATAAGAAATCTGGTAGAAATGTTTTTTCTCTCTTTTTGATCCCTGAGTTTAGTTGTCTTAGTGTATTTATTTGTGTTCTGGATGGTGTCATGGGGGAGAAAACAGAAAATCTACTCTACAAGGAGAGAAAGAGGTTGCAGAGGAGCTGTTTTCTCTTCCTTGGATTAAAATGTGGATGGCATATTACATCATTAAGGCTCATCTCTGACGTCAGTTCAGATATCCTGTTACTTTGGATAATTTAGGCAAGTAAGCTAATAGGTCTGGTTTCACTGGAAGCAGGAAATTCCAAGCTTCTGAAATTTATGCTCTTATTTTAGAGGCCATAAAACATGTAGTCATTAAAAATATACTTACAAGTGTGAAGATAAGTTTAGACTTGGTTCTTGATATAAGCCATGGAATCCTTAAACTGTGATCCCCAGAACAACAGCATCAGAATCTCTTGGGAACTTGTTAGACATGAAGATCATGGGCATGTCTCTAGAATCAAAAATCTCTGGGGGTGGGGCCCAGCAATCTGTACATTAACAAAACTTCCAGGTGATTCATTCATGTTTGAGAACCACTGCCCTAAAGCTGCAAATGAAGCTTAAATAAGGGGACTGAGAATGGGGAAGATCTCCTGATGGGGTTGCAGAGAATTCTAAGGAAGAAACAGTGATAGAAAAATTAGCTTTAATTAGAGATGTGTCCACCAGAGCTAGCACATAGCATGCGTTTGTTGTCTGCATGTATGTGTCCTGTGATCAGTCTTCCTTACTATGGAAAATAAGCAATTTTTATAATTCCCCAGAATGAAAGCATCTGCTGAAACCCTAATTAGAAAGGGTTTATCTCCTACAGAACGTGCAAAAGCTCAAATGATACCTCACTTCCCTTCCCCATGGGTAACATGCATCAATAGTTACCCAAGGCCTAAACATTTCTTGTTCTGCCACCAGTAAATCTTTGTTGGGCATTTCCCTGGTGGTACAGTGGATAAGAATGAGTCTGTCAGTGCAGGGGGCATGGGTTCAATTCCTGCTCAGGAAAATCCCACATGCTGCAGAGCAACTAAGCCTGCACATTCCAACTATCAGAGCCCACGTGCCTAGAACCTATGCTCCACAACAACAGAAGCCACTGCAGTAAGAATCCCATGAACTACAACAAAGACTAGCTCCTGCTTGCTGCAACCATTAGAGAAAGCCCACATGAAGCAAGGAAGACCCAGTGCAGAAAAAAAAAAAAAAAAACCAGGTTGGAAACTGCAGAGGAGAGAGGGCTTCCTGTACTGCAGCCAGCACAGATGTTATGGACTAAATTGTGTATCTGCCCCACTCCCCCTAACCCTCATATTCGTATGCTAAAGTGCTAACCCTCAATGTGACTGTTTTTGAAGGTGGGTCTTTTAAAGAGACTATTAAGGTTAAATGTTGTCATAAGGGTGGAACCCTAATCCTATATGACTGTTGTCCTTATACAAGGAGAAAGAGACGCCAAGGATGCCAATGCACAGAGAAAAGGCCATGTGAGGCACTGAGTGTGAGCCATAATGGCTCCTCCATATGGCAGGAAATATCCAAGATGCAGCCTTTATCCTGAAACAGAGATTAAGGTAACTCTTATGTCACTGAAAAGCTCATATGTTTCCCTCCTTGCTGCTCTATTATTGCACATGAGTTAAGAGGGAAATTTAGGTCATGGTGGAGAGTTCTGACAGAATGTGGTCCACTGGAGAAGGGAATGGCAAACCACTTCAGTATTCTCGCTTTGAGAAATCCATGAACAGTATGAAAAGGCAAAAAGATAGGACACTGAAAGATGAACTACCCAGGTTCGTAGGTGCCCAATATGCTCCTGGAGATCAGTGGAGAAATAACTCCAGAAAGAGTAAAGAGATGGAGCCAAAGCAAAAACAACACCCAGTTATGGATGTGACTGGTGATGGAAGCAAAGTCCGATGCTGTAAAGACAAATATTGCATAGGAACCTGGAATGTTAGGTCCAGGAAAAGGCAAATTGGAAGTGGTCAAACAGGAGAAAGCAAGAGTGAACATCAACATTTCAGGAGTCAGGAAATTAAAATGGACTGGAAAGGGTGAATTTAACTCAGATGGCCATTATATCTACTACTGTAGACAAGAATCCCTTAGAAGAAATGGAGTAGCCATCATGGTCAACAAAAGAGTCTGAAATGCAGAACTTGGGTGCAGTCTCAAAAATGACAGAATGATCTCTGTTCGTTTCCAAGGCAAACCATTCAATATCACGGTAATCCAAGTCTATGCCCCAACCAGTAATGCTGAAGAAGCTGAAGTTCAAGGGTTCTCTGAGAACCTACAGGACCTTCTAGAACTAACACCCCCAAAAAGATGTTCTTTTCATTATAGGGGACTGGAATGCAAAAGTAGGGAGTCAAGAAACACCTGGAGTAAGGGGTAAATTTGGCCTTGGAATACGGAATGAAGCAGGGCAAATGCTAATTGAGTTTTGCCAAAGAACGCACTGGTCATAGCAAACACCCTCTTCCAACAACACAAGAGAACACTCTACACATGGACATCACCAGATGGTCAATACTGAAATCATACTGATTATATTCTTTGCAGCCAAAGATGGAGAAGCTCTATACAGGCAGCAAAAACAAGACCAGGAGCTGACTATGGCTCAGATCATGAACTCCTTATTGCCAAATTCAGACTTAAATTGAAGAAAGTAGGGAAAAACTAGACCATTCAAGTATGACCTAAATCAAATCCCTTTTGATTATATAGTGGAAGTGAGAAATAGATTTAAGGAACAAATCTTATAGACAGTGTGCCCAATGAACTATGGACAGAGGTCCGTGATATTGTACAGGAGATAGGGATAAGACCATCCATCCCCAAGAAAAAGAAATGCAAAAAAGCAAAATGGCTGCCTGAGGAGGCCTTACAAATAGCTGTGAAAAGAAGAGAAGCAAAAAGCAAAGGATGGGGAACACATGTATACCTGTGGTGGAGTCATTTTGATATTTGGCAAAACTAATACAATTTGTAAAGTTTAAAAATAAAATAAAATTAAAAACAAAAGACAAAAAAAGCAAAGGAGTAAAGAAAAGATATACCCATGTGAATGCAGAGTCCCAAAGAATAGCAAAGAGATAAGAAAGACTTCCTCAGTGATCAGTGCAACGAAATAGAGAAAAACAATAGAATGGGAAAGACTAGAGATCTCTTCAGGAGAATTAGAGATACCAAGAGTTCATTTTGTACAAAAATGGGCTCAATAAAGGACAGAAATTGTATGGACCTAACAGAAGCAGAAGATATTATGAAGAGGTGGCCAGAATGCATAGAAGAACTGTACAAAAAAGATCTTCATGACATAGACAAACAGGATGGTGTGATCACTCACCTAGAGCCAGACATCCTGGAATGTGAAGTCAAGTGGGCCTTAGAAAGCATCACTATAAACAAAGCTAGTAGAGGTGAGGGAATTCCAGTTGAGCCATTTCAAATCATGAAAGATGATGCTGTGAAAGTGCTGCACTCAATATGCCAGCAAATTTGGAAAACTCAGCAGTGGCACAGGACTGGAAAAGGTCAGTTTTCATTCCAATCCCAAAGAAAGGCAATGCCAAAGATGCTCAAACTACCACACAATTGCATTCATCTCACACGCTAGTAAAGTAATGCTCAAAATCTTCCAAGCCAGGCTTCAGCAATATGTGAACCGTGTACTTCCAGATGTTCAAGCTAAATATAGAAAAGGTAGAGGAACCAGACATCAACTTGCCAACATCTGCTGGATCATCTAAAAAGCAAGAGAGTTCCAGAGGAACATCTATTTCTGCTTTATTGACTATGTCAAAGCCTTTGCCTGTGTGGATCACAGTAAACTGTGGAAAGTTCTGAAAGAGATGGGAATACCAGACCACCTGACCTGCCTCTTGAGAAATCTGTATGCAGGTCAGGAAGCAACAGTTAGAAATGGACATGGAACAACAGAGTGATTCCATATAGGGAAAGGAGTACATCAAGGATGTATACTGTCACCCTGCTTATTTAACTTACAAGCAGAGTACCTCATGAGAAATGCTGGGCTGGATGAAGCACAAGCTGGAATCAAGACTGCTGGGAGAAATATCAATACCCTCAGATGTGCAGATGACACCACCCTTATGGCAGAATGTGAAGAAGAACCAAAGAGCTTCTTGATGGAAATGAAAGAGGAGAGTGAAAAGTTGGCTTAAAGCTCAACATTCACAAAACAAAGATCATGGCATCCCGTCCTGTCACTTCATGGCAAATAGATGGGGGAACAGTGGAAATAGTGACAAACTTTATTTTTTTGAGCTCCAAAATCACTGCAGATGTTGACTCCAGCCATGAAATTAAAAGACACTTACTCCTTGGGAGAAAAGTTATGACTAACCCAGACAGCATATTAAAAAGCAGAGACGTTACTTTGTCAACAAAGGTCCATCAAGTCAAGGCTATGGTTTTTCCAGTAGTCATGTATGGATTTGAGAATTGGACTATAAAGAAAGCTGAGTGCTGAAGAATTGATGCTTTTGAACTATGGTGTTTGTAAAGACTCTTGAGAGTCCCTTGGACTGCAAGGAGATCCAACCAGTCCAGCCTAAAAGAAATCAGTCCTGAATATTCATTGGAAGGACTTCTATTGAAGTTGAAACTCCAATACTTTGGCCACCTGATGTGCAGAGCTGACTCACTGGAAAAGACCGTGATGCTGGGAAAGATTGAAGGTGGGAGGAAAAGGGGACGACTGAGGATGAGATGGTTGAATGGCATCACTGAGTCAGTGGACATGAGTTTGAAAAACCCTGGGAGTTTGTGATGGACAGGGAGGCCTGGCATGCTGCAGTCCATGGGGTTGCAAAGAGTTGGAGACGACGGAGTGGCTGAACTGAACTGAATTATTTAAAATGTTTTTTGTTAACAAATAACTATCTAATGTGCATCCTGGGATAATTTTTCAAACTGCATATAATCCATACTACCTGAGAAAGAGTTTCATTTTTAATAATTGCATCACACTTTTTGTAGTACAAAGTGAATTAAAAACTTTAAAAAATAGCCCCAAGGTAATGCAAATTAAGTATACCATCTTTATAATAGAAGCCTTACACAAGTTTAAAACAATCCTTTATCTAAATGGTTAAACTTAGTAAACACCCAAAGTGTACCAGCTTATGTAATAATTGCAGAGACAGTAAGAACCTGAAATATGTGCTAAACAAAGAGGCAAAATAGCATCACACCACTGAGGCAGAGAGATTCACTTGGAATGATGATGAGTAGGTGCTGTGCTCATATCATCTTAGCTGTCAATGTTTCAACTTTTAGTGCATTATTTTTAGCAAAACATTCAATACAAATTTCAGAATGACAAAAGCCGCTCTTTACATACAGATCTATAATTCTAGACACCAGCAGGATGAAAAATAATAGCCCTTGGGTACCATTCCTAAAGGTTGTCAACTTTCAAAGATTCAAAGCATGCTAAAGATGTCTTTTCCTAGGTTCCTTGAAGTAAAGTTTTGCTAAAGCTGGAAATAATTGCTGTGAAATCCTACTTCTGGTGAGTCATTGTGGTAGAGTAGGCAGGTTGACAATAACAAAAAGAGACCATTTTAATTCCTGTCTTGCAAGGAGATATGAACCCAATTCCTAGCTAAGGATACCGGGTCTGAGAGTTCAAATGACTTGATGAGGACCACCCAATGATAGGAAAGAGAGAATTTAGTCTCAAGCATATCTAATCTAAAAGTCAGGGCATTTTCCTACTCTTATCTGCCATATGGCCAGAAAGTTCTGATGTTAATTATTGTTTTTGTTTGGTCACTAAGTTTTGTCTGACTCTGTGACCCCGTTGACTGCAGCATGCCAGGCTTCCCTATCCTCCATCTCCCAGAGTTTGCTCAAACTAATGTCCATTGAGTCAGTGATGCCATCCAACCATCTCATCCTCTGTTGTCCCTTTCTCTGGTTCCCTTTACTCTTTCCCAGCATCAGGGTCTTTTCCAATGAGTCATCTCTTCGCCTCAGGTGGCCAAAGTATTGGAGCTTCAGCATCAGTCCTTCCAATGACTATTCAGGGTTGATTTCCTTTAGGATTGACTGGTTTGATCTCCTTCTAGTCCAAGGGACTCTCAAGAGTCTTCTCCAGCACCACAGTTCGAAAGCATCAGTTCTTCAGTGCTCTGCTTTCTTTGTGGTCCAACTTTCACATCTGTGCATGACTGCTGGAAAAACCATAGGTTTGACTATATGGATCTTTGTCAGCCAAGTGATCTCTCTGCTTTCTGACGGTACTTAGGAGGGTATTAAATTGTCAAAGGGCTCCTGAATGGAGTGCTTTCCTGGTGCTTCCCTGGTGGCTCAGATGGTAAAGCATCTGCCTGCAATGCAGGAGACCCGGGTTCGATCCCTGGGTCAGGAAGGTCCTCTGGAGAAGGAAATGGCAATCCACTCCAGTACTCTTGCCTGGAAAATTCCATAGACAGAGGAGCCTGGTGGGCTATAGTCCATGGGGTCGCAAAGAGTCAGACACGACTGAGTGACTTCACTTTTCTTTCTTTCCTGAATGGAAAATATGCAGCAGGTGTTAAAATTCATCCTTAATTCACTAGATTTGGGAACAGTAAACAGCCACACCAAAACATAGAAAATATTCATCATGAGGACTTATCTTTCTGGCTTGAATGATGACTGTGTAAATCACCTGCAGAAAAGCAAATAAAAGGAACCTGCCTCTGAAGCTTCTTGCATACTGAATGTGTCCCGCATCCAAAGGAACAGTCCTGATCCATTAAGTAGACACATCTATGGAGACACGTAAATCCACCTCAGTCATCTTCACACGACTTCCCTACATTGGGGAAGGAGGAGGACATTCAGAGTGGGGACTTCAGAAGTGAGGTCCTAAACAACTTAAAAATTTGATTTTAATTTTTTTCTCAATGTTCCTTGACCACATGGGCCTTGTATTGCTAAAAGGCTGTTTAAATGGGATGATTGAAGTTTTTAAGAATTCAAACCAGAAATTTCAGAAATTACAGCCTTGCATAAATATCAAAGTAATTAATCAAACATTAATTTTGCTCTAAAATGTGCTATATAGAATATGGTTACTGAGGACAGTGTTATGCTTATTAATGGGAAAGAAGAGATAATTATTGATCTGCTCACTGATAAAATCTTATTCGTAACCTAGAAATTCTAATCTGGGCTCTCACAGAATAAGATATGGCTGCTGCTGCTGCTGCTAAGTTGCTTCAGTCGTGTCGGACTCTGTGCGACCCCATAAACGGAAGCCCACCAGGCTCCCCCATCCCTGGGATTCTCCAGGCAAGAACACTGGAGTGGGTTGCCATTTCCTTCTCCAGTGCATGAAAGTGAAAAGTGAAAGGGAAGTCGCTCAGTCGTGTTTGACTCTTAGCGACCCCATGGACTACAGCCTACCAGGCTCCTCCATCCATGGGATTTGCCAGGCAAGAGTACTGGAGTGGGGTGCCATTGCCTTCTCTGAAGATATGGCAAATTCACCACCCATAGCTAATTTCTCCCTTTTCTTTATTAATATATCCCAAATTTGTTCCAGGAAGCAATATGCCCAGTTCAGATCTTTGCCTCCTGCAATTTCCATGTAGCTATGGGTAGCTGTATTATGAAGTTCTGGCAGGCATCTACTGGATGGGGCTCATGGGAAAACCTTGTTATCCTGAATAAAAGGGGGTAGACACACTCGTATGTCCCCTTGTCTTGTTCTGTGTGTGTGGTAGCTTTCTCTCAATAATTAGGGTAATGGACCCACTCAAAGAATGGCAAGGCAAAGCAAAACAAAACCAAACAAAATGAATAGAAGTCTGGCATGTGGAATGGCTATGCCAATCAATCGATTCCCTTATTCCCTTCCTCGGCTTATTTTTAGGTGAGAGAAATAAACCTATCTGATTAAAGCAAATTGTATCATTTGGAGTTGAATGCAGTCCCTTAAGTAATTCGTTTGTTGATATCCAGCAAAATCACAATATTGATAATTACCAGTGGCTCTGGATCAACCTCAGTAACATTTAAGACAGTAATTCACAGAGCCCTTTCCAAAGTTATTTGATGGTTTTATGAGAACCCAGTAAAATAAAATCTATGGTATATGTGGATAATAAAAATGATGTAATTCCATAAAAACATAGTGGAATTCAAAAGGAGAAGACATATCATCAAGTAGGTACTAATAGTAAGGACAGTGATTTATAGGAGCAAATACATAGCTTAGAGAAACAGTAGAGCTTTTTTTTTTTTTGCATCATGAAGTAAATATAAATTGTTGTTATGATTCTGAGGTGAACAACTAATCTACTTACTAAGTACTTCCTCTTCTTACTAATATACTAACATATGCCTGAATGTCACAGGGAGGGATTGGAATACTCTTTCTATTTGAATTTGCATTACTCAGACTCTTCCTGGATTACTTCAACCCTCTTAGGGTTTTTCAGCTGGGCCTGATGTAAGACAGATTAGCAGGCAAACAGCACACAGATTTATATTGTTTTACATGACATGGAAACCTTCATAAGGATTGAAGACCCGAAGACATTGTAGAACCTAACTTTTATCTTAGCTTGAACAAAGAGAGGAAATTGTGGAAAAGTGATAAACTATATGGGGAATGTAAAGAAACATGAGAATGATTTTCGCAAACTCTGTACAGAATTCCCTAAGTCTCAAGCCCTCATCCTTAGTAATACTACTGTCCTGGTAAAAAGACAGTATTTTTCATGTTGAAATGTCATCTCCTGGAAAGAAGATCCAAGTATTGTTCTTGTATTTGCTATTTTTCAAGTGTCTTTAACTCAAAATTGTCAGTATGCCCATGTGGGATATTTGGTGATGACATGCTCCAAACTCCTTCACTGTACAGCTTATGCGCATATTTAATCATTATATTTTAAAGAAATTCTGAGAAACTGAACAGAATCCAGAAGAGCGTGACAGTGACATAATGATTAAAGTGCTGAAAAGTAAGTCTTTCAAAGAAAGGTTAAAAGAATTGGCATTTAGCCCGGAGGGGAGTAAGTTGATTACTGTGCTCAAACAGATGAAGTTTTTTGGTGTGACGCTGTGGTAGACTAAAAAAACAGTAGTCAGTCTTAGAATTCTTCAGCATCTATTCAGTATACATTTCTTGAATGTCAGTGTGAGTCAGGCCCTGGACTAAGTAAATAAGTCATTGTTCTTTGAGAATGTCATCGTACAGGATGAGGATATATGTATGTCTGAGGGTAAAGGCTGAGTTGCCCTATCAATAAGCTCCTCAAATACAGTTATTCAAATACTATACAATGCAATTACCCAGACACAGCTGCTGTAGCTGACCTGCTTCAAGAGTTGTTAGGGAAATGGTCCTTCCCCCATGTCTCCCGCCCTCAGAGGTAGTATGTTTATCTATGTGATTGAAGCTGAGTCATCGCCCACCCATGGAAGATGATGACCCCAAATGGAGGGCATTAGTTTATTAGGAAAGTGAGGAGAAGTTTGCTGTTAAGTTCACTGCCCTTATTATGAATTTAATCACCTATCTAGTTGCCAGGTGAGTTGGAAATATTCTGTCTAGCTGGGCAGATGTATGGTCAGCTGCAGTCATATTATTATGGAGGAAGGAGAGAAAGATGTTAGGAAACAGCTAGCAGTTTTCCACAGATAAGAAGTATTAGCATACCAGTATTTCCAGTCTTAAAAGTTATGAGCAAGTAGGCTGCAGTGCTGCTGGGAAGTTAAGTTATACTTTGCCTAAAGTCCAAAGGGTGAGTTGATTTTGTCTATAAAATGTGTTACAGAGTTGGAATTACTTTTAGTTATTTTTGACAACTTGGTTTTTAGTCTTTTTGGTCTCTGAGGATTGATCTCTATAGTAGTTGAGAGAATACCTAAAAGTCCTTAAATTCTGTAAGTGAAAAATAGGATCAAAGAGTGAATTTGGTTTTGAGTTTCTGTGTTTGTCTTCTTGCTATGAGGTTTCTCATCCTGGGGAAACTCTTCCCCTAACCACTGTAGAATATTAAAATCCAGTTATGTTCTACTCGCCTGTTTGTGTTGACAAGGCATTTGGGTCATCATATTCTCTTAACATCTAGTAAAGCTCAAGCATAGAACTTTATTGAAGTCTCCCTATAATGGATCCTCTTTATTTGGTGTGTATTTAACTTTTTCTTAAATTTAAGGAAAAGTTTAAGTGGTTATTTTCTACAAAATCCTATCTAATAATCCTGACATCATACGCAGTACATTGGAAAGGTCTCATATGATCTAATAACATTGTCAATCAGATTTATGTAGTTCACTTCTTACAGTTCAAATTCCATAAGCATTGTAACAAACAACTTTATAAAATATGGCAAGACTTTTTAAATAATTAGTCCAAAAACCAGGCTCTCGAAAATACTTCTAATAAAATTACTTGTAATTTATCCTTAAGAAGATATTATTTCAAACAGAATAAATCACATTCTGCATCATCATGTGTTGTATTTTTTTGCAGAATGACATATATACACTGTGACTCCATCTTACAATAATAATTGGAAATAGGAATTCTTTCAAAGAAAACACTAATTATCAGATTAAATGAATGCTTAATATTAGATTAAATTATTAAATCCCAGTTGAGTATTTCTAAAATGCAATGCTTTTTTAAAAAACTATAGTATTCACATAATACTCTTGAATGAAGTATTAAATAATCATTTTTCTAAAACAAAGGTTCTAGTAAACACAAACAAAATTAGTTTGATTTTTTTTCTGTACAGATTGGTGAATTGATTATAGTCATTTGAGTCAAGATGTTCATATTTATGGTGTGTACAGATAAAGCCTTTATATTTTGAAGTTCCAATTTTACTAATTCATGTCTAGTGCAGTCACAATGTATATAAAGTCTTAAGAAATTGAGATTCAAATTATGTATTACTAAGTGATTTAGCCAATCAGATTTCTGCAGCTAAAATATGGTCCCCTGAAACTTTATATATTCAGAAATTATAGTCTTAGCTCTTGCGAGACTATTTTAAATAACCACAGAGGAGACAAAAACTTCACGTTCTGGGTATAGCTGGAAGTACACACCTTGAAAAATTCAACCTGCCTTTTATGCACAGTTGAAGTGGTTTTTTTTCAAATTTGTTTGGTAATCTTTAAGACAACTGCAGCAAAATTCTTAATTCAGATCTGTCACTACAATATCCAGAATATGACTGCTCTCCAGTTGTTTCCCCATCTTTTTGATTTTTTGACTATTGTCTAGACTAATGCCAAAATGATTGGAATAAGAGTGAGTGTTTTATGCTGGGGTTTACTGCTGAGAGTAAATATTGTCACTAACTAGTTTCTTGCATTTATGGTACTGTAGATCACTGAAGTATGTCCCTATACAGTGTTGAGACCAACTATAAAGATGTCTGGAGGGAACCGTGAGGCCTGGCAGTCCAGTCTGGCAGCATCTCAGTGAATCTGTTTTGTCATGGTTGAGGATAAGAAGGAAGGTTGTATTTGCTTGTTTACTTTTTTACCACCTTTTGCATGGGATATTTCTTATCTCCCCAGGTCTCTGAAAATACTCCCAGTCTTTTGCTGAAGCAAACTTTTCAGCAAAATTATCTGATGTAACCTTTTCTCTCTTCTTCCTCATCATCTCAGGACCTGGATATGGTTCAAATGATTCTTTCATCTCTTTCTTCTCCTAATGCCATGACCTCACTCCTGTTCTTCACTAATTACTGCCTGGACTTGGCTCACGTTTTCTTCTCTTCCTCTGGCTTGGTGCCTGTGCTATGCTGGATTCTCTCTGGAGCAGGGGGATCATGTGAGTTCTGTTCTCATGCTCAATCTGGGTCTCATGTGCTCCAAGAATTCCATGTTATTATAGCCCAGTCTGTGTTAATTCTTTTCTAGGACAAGCTTGGGACATGTAAAATTATGGGGGGAAAAATTGAAAACAGGAAAAAAAAAATTGCAACTGTAGGGTTGTGTTTAAATCAATTATATGTATTACTGTATTCCCTGAAATATGAGCACTAAATATTCTTTGGAAGGACTGATGCTGAAGCTGACACTCTAGTACTTTGGCCACTTGCTGCGAAGATTGAGGGCAGGAGGAGAAGGGGGTGACAGAGGATGAGATGGTTGCATGGCATCATTGACTCAATGGACATGAGTTTGAGTGAACTCCAGGAGATAGTGAAGGACAGGGAAGCCTGGCACGCTGCAGCCCAGGGGGTCGCAAAGAGTGAGCCATGATGGAGAGACTGAATTAACAACGAATTCCCACAACTGATAGATGTTTTCTGTTGTTTTACTTTCTCAGTTTTTTGCAATTACAGAAAAATATTGCAATGATTCAGTTCAGTTCAGTTCAGTCACTCAGTCATGTCCGACTCCCTACGACCCCATGAATCGCAGCACGCCAGGCCTCCCTGTCCATCACCAACTTCCACGGTTCACTCAAACTCATGTCCATCGAGTCAGTGATGCCATCCAGCCATCTCATCCTCTGTCGTCCCCTTCTCCTCTTGCCCCCAATCCCTCCCAGCATCAGAGTCTTTTCCAATGAGTCAACTCTTTGCATGAACTGGTCAAAGGATTGGAGATTCAGCTTTAGCATCAGTCCTTCCAATGAACACCCAGGACTGATTTTCTTTAGAATGAACTGGTTGGATCTCCTTGCAGTCCAAGGGACTCTCAAGAGTCTTCTCCAACACCACAGTTCGAAAGCATCAATTCTTCAGCACTCAGCTTTCTTCACAATCCAGCTCTCACATCCATACATGACCACTGGAAAAACCATAGCCTTGACTAGATGGGCCTTTGTTGGCAAAGTAATGTCTCTGCTTTTTAAAATGCTATCTAGGTTGGTCATAACGTTCCTTCCAAGGAGTAAGCGTCTTTTAATTTCATGGCTGCAGTCACCATCTACAGTGATTTTGGAGCCCAAAAAATAAAGTCTGACACTGTTTCCACTGTTTCCCCATCTATTTCCCATGAAGTGATGGGACCGGATGCCATGATCTTCGTTTTCTGAATGTTGAGCTTTAATCCAACCTTTTCACTCTCCTCTTTCACTTTCATCAAGAGGCTTTTTAGTTCCTCTTCACTTTCTGCCATAAGGGTGGTGTCATCTGCATATCTGAAGTTATTGATATTTCTTCCAGCAATCTTGATTCTGGCTTGTGCTTCTTCTAGCCCAGTGTTTCTCATGATGTACTCTGCATATAAGTTAAATAAGCAGGGTGACAATATACAGCCTTGACATACTCCTTTTCCTATTTGGAACCAGTCTGTTGTTCCATGTCCATTTCTAACTGTTGCTTCCTGACCTGTATATAGGTTTGTCAAGAGGCCAGTCAGCTGGTCTGGTATTCCCATCTTTTCAGAATTTTCCACAGTTTATTGTGATCCACACAGTCAAAGGCTTTGGCATAGTCAGTATAGCAGAAATAGATGTTGTCCTGGAACTCGCTTGCTTTTTCGGTGATCCAATGGATGTTGGCAATTTGATCTCTGGTTCCTCTGCCTTTTCTAAAACCAGTTTGAACATCTGGAATTTCATGGTTCACGTATTGCTGAAGCCTGGCTTGGAGAATTTTGAGCATTACCTTACTAGCGTGTGAGATGAGTGCAATTGTGCAGTAGTTTGAGCATTCTTTAGCATTGCCTTTCTTTGGGATTGGAATGAAAACTGCCCTGAGTTTTCCAAATTTGCTGTCATATTGAGTGCAGCACTTTCACAGCATCATCTTTCAGGATTTGAAATAGCTCAACTGGAATTCCATCACCTCTGCTAGCCTTGTTCATAATGATGCTTTCTAAGGCCCACTTGACTTCACATTCTAGGATGTCTGGCTCTAGGTGAGTGATCATATCATCGTGATTATCTTGCAATGATTGCACTGATTAGCCCTATAGATTTGTCATATTATACATATGCTTGTTAATTTGCAAAACAAATTATTGGAACTAGAGATAGATGCATCACACAGTAAATGCATTTTCATTTTAATAATCATTGTCCAGTGGCCTCCAT
This sequence comes from Bos indicus x Bos taurus, assembly GCF_003369695.1. Taxonomy (NCBI): domain Eukaryota; kingdom Metazoa; phylum Chordata; class Mammalia; order Artiodactyla; family Bovidae; genus Bos; species Bos indicus x Bos taurus. The sequence goes on along the minus strand of NC_040080.1, from coordinate 112,339,924 downwards.
AGACATTGCATAATTTTTTACTCTACTAGTAGTGTATAAGAGGAATTATTTTCTTTCAAATAACCTAACAGAGCTTATTATAAATTTTAGATTTTTGCCATATCTAAATAGGTTAAAATTATATCATTGTATAGTTTGCTGTTCTTTTATTCTGACAGAGATTGATTATGCTTTCATAGTTTTAAGAGACTTTTATTTCTTTTATCCTATAAATACTTGGTTTATATTATTTGTTCATTTTTCTATTGAATCTTGGTTTTTTACTTAATTTTTAGAGTTTCTTGTATATTCTTTCTGTGATGTTTATTAGGTTTGTTTGTAATTTGCTTTTCTTAGAGTGATTTTAATCTTGCAGAAGTTGAATTTACAGAACTTTGAATGGCTTATGGAACTGAGGTCATAATTTGGAAGGTTTTTAGAGCTCCAGGGGTACAATCAGTGTGCAGTGTTGTACTTATCTAATTTGGAAGCTTTCTCTGCTTCAAGACTTTGGAAAACTTTGCTCATGTTTTCTTCTAGTATTTACATGATCTTGTTTTCCTTCTAGACTTAGGTTACCATCTGTTCCACTGCTCTGTAACAATGCAGCAATTTATACTCTGACTCAATTTAGGTTCTTATTAAGAAAGAAGTCAATTCATAGTGTAAAAAAAAAATGGACTTCAGTTAATATATGCTTATAAATCCATTTAACATTGGAAAAGTAAGAAAAGGCTCCAGCATGCTGTAAAAAATGAAAGAAATTATTTCTTGTTGATTATTTTTGGATAACTAGTGGGAAAGTAAGTGTATCTTTGAAGTCTATTATAAAACTACACACACTGTTCTTTTCAAAATAGCTGTTTTCTGTGAAAGAAAATGGAGTCTATTTTCAGACAAGAAAAGACTAGAACACTTTAAACCACCTCCACGTATATTCCTAGCTAGGCATAAAGAGAATGATTGAGAGCATGGCACACCAGGCATGCCTCCCTATGGTTATGTTACTTTGGGAAAGTCATTTACCCCTCAGCTGCAGTTTCTCAGAGGTGAGCTATAGAAAATAATGTCTTTTTCATAGCACTGAGAGGATTAAATGAGATGAAATAAGCACAGTGCCTGGAACATATATAGTTTGTGTGTGTGTGTGTGTGTGTGTGTATAAAATAAGCAGCTTTCATTGGATTTTGAAATTAGATTTTATTTTAGATGACTCCATATTTTTAAAAAAGATTTTGATTTTGCCATACATCAAAAAACCAATACAATATTGTAATTAGCCTCTAATTAAAATAAATAAATTAAAAAAAAAGATTTTGAAATATTAGTATGAATATACACATTTATGTTAGCCAAAAGTAGAGGCAGCATTGGAAAATATGGGAATGTGCATCTTCGGAGTATCTCATTTCCTGATTGAAACCGGCAACATTGCTCTACTGGATGAGGCTTTGGAGATATTTCCAAGGTATCTGGAGACTATCCTGGCAAGAACTCACTTGCTGGTGACAATTCAGTTGGTTCCACATCTTTCTAGTGGAATCTTGAGTAAAATATACAAAACCAGGTGGTCAATTTTGGTTACCAAAATTTGGTTACCATACCAGAGGCTCTGGTATGGTGGCATCGTGCATTAAGTGTACATCAAGCTTTCTGGAGGCACCTCAAGATGGATGTTCAGTATGTTGGTGTCACGTTTGTAGACATGTTCCCAAAGTCTCATTATTTTGTCTCTTTATTCTTAAATGTCAGCAGTTAGAAATGCCTTCTCAACTTCAAAATCCTATGATATCTCTTTACCATAAATTTAGATTCTTAGTGCCATTGTCACTTGCTGAATGCCCGTGTAAGAAATGTGTAAATCAGCAAGAGTTTTTGAAGTGTATTTTGGCCAAATTATC